>NC_139010.1:41823449-43282067 GCF_964374135.1 Grampus griseus
TGGGGTTGGGAACCAGGTGGCAGTACTTTCTTTGCTCTTAGGGAAACTCATGGTGGGAATCACTGCTGCAGACCACAGGTGCTCACGTTGGAGAGGTGATCAGAGGGCTTCTTAGGACACACTTCTTGGCAGCACCCCAGAGCTTCTGACTCGGCAGGCCTGGGTGGCCCCTAAACAGGTGCATTTCTAACGGGTCCCAGGGGATGTGACGCTGCAGGTCCAGGACCACAGGATGACAGCGAGCCTGTGCTCTGGACCTGGGATGCTTTGCCTTGGGGAAAAGACAAAGCCCCAGGGATTGTTTGAGAACTAAATCAAACACTCTAATAGCTTCACACAGCCTCTGGGCCCCCATGCCTCCTTATACCTGCTTTTGCCTATACCTCACCCGGCTGCACAGGAAGCTTTCAGGGCTTTCGGGGAGAGAGTGGCACGTGGAAGTGGGAGGGGTGTCCGGAGGCAGAGGCAGGGCCAGCCCTGCAGCCGTGTTGGGGCAGGTGTCCTGCCCATCTGCTGCCTTCAGCCATGGGCACCCTCCTCTTCCTCTTCTCAGCTTGTCATTGAGGACTCAGCCTCTGTGTTGCTGCTCCCTCTTCCTCTGCATTGATTTCTTTCCCTCTCGTTTGATTAGTGGGATTCTCTGAGTGTATATGGCCGACCTCATGCTACTCACTCAGTGCCCTGCAGAACTTGAGGGCAGTGGGCTGCGGGGGCTTTGGTTGGGAGGAACGGTCCAGGTTTAGTGAGTGTGTCAAGCACTCAGTTCCTAAGATGGTATTTAGAGACATAGCTGCCAATAGAGGTTACTTTATAGGATGGGATTCTGGGGCACTGTGTGGAATATCTTCTGTCACCTTCCAGACCCAGTCCCACACTCTTGGGCCTGACCTCTGCCCTGGGAACCAACCTGGCCAACACCACTGCCGGCATCACCAGCAGGAGCTGAGGACGACGGGATGTTTATTCCCCGGAACCTTGAGCCAAGTCATCCCACCTCCCCCACCCCCCCGGCCCGCTTCTGCTGATGGAAGGTGGGAACTCTGTCCCCCTGTCCAGGCCTGCTCCCTGACTTTGTATCTGGTGACTTCTCCCTCCCCTCCCTCCTCTCCAGGGGAGGTGACTCTGTGTCCTGCCTGCACTTTTGTAAGGAATTCCTTTATTAAACTCTCCTGAAATGATGTTAACTGGAGTGTGCCGTCTCATCTCTGTTGGGACCCTGATTGCTACGTTTACTTTCACATTTTCAGATTATATTTTTCCATGATGTTTGCATTTCTTATAACAAGCCCATGTTACTTTTACAATAGAAGAAGTAAACAGCAAAGAGGAGAAGCGAGGAAAGGCAGCAGTCAGTATGCTGCATGGGGCGGAGAGCTGCTCCCTGACCTGGCCCACTCTGGGCCTAGGTTTCAACCCCCAAGGGGACACAGAACTGACCCAGGTCCCTGCATCTGTGCATAAAATACCCAGGGGAAGATTTTAACTCAGCGAATTATGATGATGCAAAAGGATTTGCCAAGAACGACTCAATTCACCCTCTGGAGTGAGAAGGTTATAACTTTACTCTGCATTCATTTCAAGGTCTACCTCAAGCTCAGAGGCTACAAGGCCAGGCTTTGGAGTTAGGCAGACCTGGGCTCCA
This sequence comes from Grampus griseus, assembly GCF_964374135.1. Taxonomy (NCBI): domain Eukaryota; kingdom Metazoa; phylum Chordata; class Mammalia; order Artiodactyla; family Delphinidae; genus Grampus; species Grampus griseus. The sequence continues at coordinate 41,825,092 of NC_139010.1, forward strand.
GCCTGTGTGACCTCAGAGAAGTCACCTAACTTCTCTGAACCCCAACCTTGTCATTGGCAGAATATCAGCTGTGGAGAGAATTAAATGAGATAATATATTTTCAATCTTTAGCAAAATGAGCACCCAGCAAGTCCTCAAAACACGGAGATAATTCTCCTATAATTATTATAAATGCTATTCCATACCTTGAGCAATCGTGAATACAAAGATGGGTGACAATATACACACTTCTAGTTTTTCACATGGCATGTGTGGCAAGAGGCATTTTTGGTCCCAGTCTGGCCTGGGCTGCTCCAAGGTCTTCAGCCCCTATTCTGTCCGTCCTCAGCTGAGGGTCCCTAAATACCTGAGGCCCAATTTGCTCTGCCTTGGGGTGGCAAGCCCTCCTCTCAAGGGCTTTGCCACAGTTGGCAGAAGATCCGCAGTCTGAGGATCTATAGTCATTCAAAGGTCACTTCATGCACAGAGTGTTACCACCTGATGTCTGAGGAGGAAAGCTTCCCTCCAGTAAGCTTCCCAGGACTCCAGCCGCCAGCCTGGTGGTCAGCTGGGACAAGCATCTTGCTGTCGGTCACGCGAGGGCTCTGTGTCTGGCTCAGTGTAGTTTGGGGGCTGCCATCTTAAACGTTTGCTGTTCGGGAACAGTCTTTTCCTGAATGAGATTCAAGCTCAGTGCTCCCACGGGACACGGGACAATTCCCCTATAAAGGCACCCTGTCGTCTCTGTCCATCCAACCACTCCTCCGTGGTCAGAGGGCCTCAGTGGAAAAAGCATTATGTGTTTGACCCTGTCCATCAGGGGTTCATCGGAGCTGAAGGTAGGAATGGTCACCTTGAAGCTCTACGTCTCCAGGCCTGAAAGACCGAAGCCACTTCCTTGTCCCACCCCTATGGGCTGGGAGCAAAGGCTCGCACGGGAGCCTCTCGGGATGGTACTCGAAGGACAGCTGGTCTCCATGGACTGTGTCACACTCTTGTTTCTGTCCTTCCCTGGCCACTCTCCCTCTGCACATCTATGGCCCAGGTCTGTGGGAGGATCACGGAGATCATGGGTGTAGGGTCCGCGTGGCTCGGGGCTCAGCTCCTGGTGTCCACTATGCAACCCCAGGCCCAGCTGCAGGACACGTGTCCACCAGTGGGGTTCTCTTTGGCACCAGACCCTCTACTGGGCATCCAACAGCTCCCAGCTGCCAGACTGATCTTTAAAATATAAATTTGTTCATACCCTTCTCCCTGAGTAAAATTCTTCAATGCTTTTTTTCTGTGCCTTTATAATAAAATTCAAGCATCTCTCTAGAGCCCACCCACAGGCTCAGGAAGCTCTGCCTCTGGTTACCTTCCAGTGCTCATCAAAAAACACCCCATCACCTGTTTCCTGAGATCCAATCTCCCCACCATTTCTCTGTCCCTTGACCAAGCCCCACTTGCTCCCTCCTCAGGACCAGGACGTTTGTACTTAGGGTTCCCTTGCCTAGAGCACTGTCCCCTACATCTTCCCACACTGCCCCCTCTTCACCCCCACCTTAAAGAAGCCCCCCCAGGGAGCCCTCTTCTGGTCCTCAGGCAGACACCCTCTCCTCTTCAGTCCTGCCTGCACCCTAACTTCCCCCAACCCATTTATCATTTGACATTTTCTCCCTCATTGTCTGTCTGTGAACGTAAGCGTGTAAGGGCAGAGAGCCTGTTCATTTCCACCTGTGTCAGCAGGCCCCTAGGACAGTGAAGAGAACATAGTAGGGGGTTAATAAATAGGTGAGGATGGGTGATGGTTCCCCAAGTGCCTCACAGTTTAGAGACAGGGGGGTCCTGGCTCCAGGCCAGAGAGCCCAGAGAAGCCCAGGCAGCCATGCCCCCTGTGGACCAGTTACACAACAGGGAAATAGAGGTAGGAAGTGTCCCAGCCTGGCTTCTGAAGAGTGCAGGCCCCCAGTGCACCTGATGCAGAGAGACTGGGGATGCAGGAGAAGTGGGTATTCAGAAACCGAAGACACTCAGGTGTGGGGAGCACACTCAGGTGTGGCGGAGGACAGGTGCTGATGCTGTGGGTTTCCAGCAAGCCTGAGCCCGACACCAACGAGTGGGATGCTGGGCTTTGGAGCTAGGCGGCTTGCCCAGGCCACAGCTGGCCAGGCTCAGCTGAGCCTTCCCAGAGGGGGAGAGCTGTGTAAACAGGAAGTCCACTGCCCGGACGCTGATGTGCCTTTGATAAGGGCGGAATCCTCGGGGGTCTCTTTCTCCCAAAGAGTTTCTCTGTTGGTTTGAAGCCACAGCTCCAGTGCAGGAAAACAAACTGGAAAGTGTGGACACTTTCCTCCTTCCTGGCTCAATCTCCATGGGGGAGGGACTGGAGGGGAGAAGAGGAGAGGGGAGGGAGGGAGGGACTAGGGATACATGAGAAAAAGGGTGAAAAGCGGAAGAAAATAAGACGAGGAAAATGAAGGACAGGGTGAGACACCGAGGAAGAAGCAAAGGAAGAGCTGAGTGATTACGTAATTTCTCTGAAGTAAAACTAAACAAAATGGAACTTTGAAAAGCTAGAGGTACTTTGAAGGGATCAACATATGAAGTTTCACAGGTTAGAACTTCTGTGGAGCCCCTGCTTGCAAACACCCGAGTCAGAAGCACTCTCTTTCCAGGAACGGGTCTCTCCAGAAATTCCGTTTTCTAGTGTGTGCTCTTTGTGGAGAAGAGAGATAAGGCAGCTTAGCACCATCCCTGCCGGGTCTGTCCAGCCCTCTTCTCCCTGCTTCCTACGCAGTCTCCCACCCAGAGCTTATCTAGCCCAATTGTTCCACGTAAATCTTTCCCAAATCTCCACTCTGTCCTCATTTCACTTCCAAAATTCAGTCTCACATGTTCTATTACCACCTCCAGCCTGATGCCCCATCGACCCCTCAAACTTACTAAAATCTGGCCTCTGATCATCAAGTAATATACAGAAATAGAAGGAGTGCATCAAAAATGAGAAGTAGAAGGATTGCTTGGAAAGCAATTGTATTTCTGCAGTATTCCTCCACCTCCCCACACATTACTAGGTCCTTTGCATGAAGCAGGTGATCAATGGCTGTTCACTGAGTGAATAAATTGATAACAGACACCACCATCCACCTAAATGGAAATCACTCCCTTGTGAAGCCCAGTGAGCCCCATCCCTGCCACCCTCCCTGTCCCCTCTCTGCTGCCCCAACTCGTCTTCTTCTTCAAACAGCACTATGCGGTAGCATCTTCATTTGTCCCCCTCTTCAGTTTTCCTCCATTCCAATGCATTTGACGAGCTAAATCTTTCTCAAGCCAAGGTTTAATATTTGACACGTACACATATGTCCTACTGTGTGCCTGGCCCTGTGCTAAGCATCTCACATACATGGTATCAACCTGCTCATCAAAGTCACCACGTTATGCACGTACCCCTATTTCTCCCCCCATCCCTGTACAAGAGGAAAACTGAAACCCTCGTGCAATATTAGTGGGATTGTCAATTGGTACAGACACTATGGAAAACAGTATGGAGGTTCCTCAAAAACCTGAAAATAGAACTACCATATGATCCAACAATTTCACTTCTGTGTATTTACCCAAAGAAAACAAAAACACTAATGTGAAAAGAGAAATGAACTCCAGTGTTCATTGTAGCTTTACAATTGCCAAGATGTGGAAGCAACCTAATTGTCCATCAATAGAAAAATGGATAGAGAAGATGTGGTGTGTATATACACACACACACATATATATATATGTGTGTGTGTATATACACCTTGGAATATTATTCATCCATAGAAATAAAATATTGCAATTTGTGGCAATATGGACGGACCTAGGGGATATTATGCTAAGTGAAATAAATCAGACAGAGAAAGACAAATACCATGGAATTTCACTTATATTCTAAAAAACAAAACAAACAAACAAATCAAAACAAAAACAGACTCATAGATACAGAGAACAAAGGGGTGCTTGCCAGAGGGGAGGGGAATGGGGGAGCGGATAAAATAGGTGAAGGGGATTAAGAGGTACAAACATCCAGTTATATAGTAAATAAGACACAGGGATGTAATACACAGCATAAGAAATATGGTTAATAATATTGTAACTTTGTATGGGGATAGCTGGTAACTAGCCTTATGTTGGTGATCATTTCATAATGTATGCAAATGTCAAATCATCATGTAGTACACCTGAAACTAACATATTCTTGTAGGTCAACTATATTTCAATTAAAAAAAATAAATAAATACATAAATAAATAAATAAGAGGAAAACTGAGCTTAGAGGTGGCACAGCTCACCAGGTTGAAGCAGGGAGCCTGCAGTGACTCCACAGCTGATCACTACATTGCTCTCTTGGGTTCTCACTTAGCGCTCCCCAACGCTGGAGAACATAATAGTAAGTCCTTCCCTCTGACGTTCCAGACCTTCCCAGTCTGCGCCCCGCCCCCTTTCCAGGAGGATGCCCCTGGAGGTCTTCCAGTTTGGCTCCTCTGAGCTCCTTCTCCACATGCTCACCTTTGTTCTTTCCCCTGCCTAAAGGGTCATTTCTCAACATATTCAAACCCCACCCATTGTGGAGGGCCAAGATCATATAACACATGACATCTCCTTTTGGAGGTACTTCCATGTGACTTTCCTGTGTAGTCAGTACCTAGCCCTCTTGTGCTGATGTAGCCTCTTGGGGAAGTATGTCCTGGCAGCACCATGGTGTCTCTCCCTCCCGGACCTTGGGGCAGAAAGGAATATCCACCCTCTAGTGGTCAAACTGCAGGAGACCTCCCAGCTGTTCCTGCTGTCTCCTCCTAGCAACCAGACTAAAAGGGGAGCTATTCCTCAGAGCTCACTATGAACACCCCTTAAAGAGACATCGTCACCAGGGAACTCCATCTGACCAGCTTGCACCCAGGGAGGTCAGTATGTCCAAACCCTTTCCAAAGAATTCCAGAGCAGAAATAAATAATTGCTCTTCTAATACGCACTCTGACTTTATTGCCAGTTAAGTAATTTTGGTGTTTTTAAACTTTGGATTCATTACTCGAGGTCATTAAAAATAATCGTGAGCTTCAACATGCAGTACACTAATTAAGAGTTTGTGGCAGATTCCTGTCATTTCCTTCAAGTCCCTGAAATCCAAGTTCTCTCTTTCCCCAGTTTATTGAAATTCGAAAGCACATCCTGTGTTCTGTCAAGTTCCAGGTGACCCTGTGTTAAGAAGCCACTTTTTGGGCGGGATGAGTGGTTGGTATGAATCTGAATGTAAGAACAGATTGATTAATTTTTAAAAGTATAGGACATGTAATATTTTATCCTTTCAGAGTCCCCCCCACCCCCTAAAAAAAGTCATGGGATTCTTCCCCCAAAGAGCCCCAGGGACAACTTAACAATGTACAGGAAATTCAGAGGAATCTATGTTAGCTTGATGCTTCCAAGCCCCACCTTGGAAGAAAGTACAGAAAGTTAAATGCAAGAAAAGTTACGCCCTGCAGCTACGCTAGTTTAACTAAGAAATGAGATGTGGCAGGTCAGGTTGGGAAGCTAGATCTGGGCAGCTGCCACGTCCAGGTTCACATGTAGCTGGCACCCCGTGGAGGCACTCTTAACTGCCCATGCACCCACGGCTGCCCTGTCCTCTGCCCTGGGGCTCTGCCTTTTCAGAGTGACAGTCTCCAAAATGTGGGGTGAAAGGGCTGGTCCCTGAGCAGTGCAGAGGAGAGGTGTGCGTGCATTCGGAAGGCTGCCGCCGATCTACACGCCCCAAGATCTCAGTAACCTTCAAGGCAGCCCTAAGATGCATGACTGCTGCATGTCCAAGGCTGTCAAGTTCTCACCTGTCTTTTTCTCTGCAGTAGGGCTTGCTAAATTGTGTACATATTTCTGGGTTGGTAGGTTAACTTCGGATCTTGGTTCTTTCATCCAAGGCAGTTGAAATTCCTCCATCTACACGCGGTCAAAGTCTTGATCAGAACTTCTATAGTGGACCAACGTCTCAAATGCCCTTTCGGCACCTCAACCCTTCTTCCCCTAGTCTGCAGGTGATGAGAGAGACCGGGCGACAGGTCTTGTCGAGGACTAACTTGCATTATGTCCCCTTCTTTCCTTTGGGACGTGTCTTTTAATTCCTTCACTACTGCCATGGATCTCTTCCGTACTGTTCAAGTTTTTTAGGTGCCTTTTAAGAAATAGCACCAAGAGCTGAGTTTGGACTAGAAAGCAGGGCTCTGAGACTCCCCGCTCCCTCAGGGGAAAAGGTGGAATCAAGGACTCCCCTTCGTCTAATCCATTTGACGGTCATCCTTGCCTCTCTCAGCTGGATTGTGACCCATTTACACCCCATGGGGAAAGGATGCCCCACGCTGCCCACTGCAATCCCATTTTCACATCTTAGAGATACACCAAGGTTCTAATGACATTTTTCCAAACATTCTTGCTCAGAAAAGTTTAAAGAGAAAGGATGAGCCTAGAGTCCTTCTGCAGGCGGGATGTGGAGAGCCAGATGTTCCATCCCCTTGTTCCCTCCCCTCAACAGAAGTGGGCATTGCTCTTTACACCGAGCTGGGCTGGGCGGTGGAGTCTGGGAAACAAATAGTCTGTTCCTTTCTCTTCCCTCCCTAAAGAAATGCATTTCCCTCCAAAGCAATCTTATTATTTGTGTATGTTCTCAGTGTCCTTCATCACAAGTGGCTCGCAGCCAGCTCAAGGGAAACTATGAAATTCACAAGAGAGCCCCTGTAGATGGAAAGAATCACTCACTAACTCCAGTAATTATGATGTTTTTTTTTCTTTTTATTAATAGAGTAACCCCCGATGTAGCCTCAGCTAAGCAATTTATCAAATATAAATTCCAGAGCCTATATATAACTGGATTCCTTTTAAAGCTTTTAACGGATCCATCCTATAGACTTCTTTTGTTGAGGGTTCAGTGGAACACGAGAGGATGAAATGAGGGGAACTCGGGAGTTAACCCTCTAAAATTGAGATTTCTTGAGCTGGTTCAGAGAAGGCTATGTTTCTGGGGAAGGAAAACAAAGAAAGATGAGACAGGAAGAGGTGAGAAGTCTTAGTATTTGGTGTAATGAGTACTGTTTGGGGAGCTATAGGCTTTCAGCCATGCCAACAAAATCCTCCCTCAGCAATATTTGAGGAATATTTCTCCTAAAGATGTGAGTAGTTCAGTTGTGTATTACTGTCTACCAAACCATCCCAAACACAGTGACATAAAGACACTTCACCACTTCACTGTGCTCATGGAGTCTGTGGCTCATGAGTTTGAACAGGGAAGAAGGGGGTGACTGGTCTCCCCTCCATGCACTTGGGGGCCTCAGCTGGAAAGAACTGAATGGCCAGGAGTGATGCTCACAGCTGAGGGCCGAACTGAAGTCATCTGGAGGTGCCTTCTCTCAATGTCTGGCACCTGGGCTAGACAGCCAGCAGGTTAGGCTCCACTGTGACTTGCCAACCACAGCACGAAGGCCTTGCCTTTCCATGTAGCCTTTCTTGGATTCCAAGTGAAAGGGCCTATGATGGTTAATTTTATGTGTCAACTTGGCATGGCCGTAGTACCTAGATATTTGGTTAAACACTGTCTGTATGTCACTGTGAAGCGTTTTTTTTGTTTTGTTTTGTTTTACTGTGGTTTTGGTTTTGTTTTTTCTTAGGTGAGATTAACATTTAAATCAGTAGACTTTGAATACAGCAGATGATCCTCCGTAATGTGGGTGGGTCTCATCCAATCAGGTGAAGGTCTTAAGAGAAAAAGACTAACCTCTCCCAAAGAGGGAATTCTGCCTCCAGACTTCCCTGGAACTCAAGACTGTAACATCAACTCTTCCCTGGGTCTTCAGCCTGCCTATCCACCTACCTGCCGATTTTGGATTTGCCAGGCTCCACAATCAGGTGAGATAATTCCTTAAAACATGTGATTAGTTCTGTTTATTTGTTCTGTTTCTATTAGTTCTGTTTCTCTAGAGAACCCTACCACCTAGGGGCTCAAGAGGGACAATCCCGAGAGACCTAATCGGAAGGCTGAAGCATCTGGGCCTTTCCTGGCTGAGCCCCAGCACAGAGTGTCACTGCTCCATGCTCTGTTGGTTAAGCCCAGATTCAGGGGGAGGGCGTGTAGGCCACCTCTCAACAGGAAGTGTGTCGAGGAATGTGGGTCCATGTCTTACAGCCTGCCCACTATAAAATCCACAATGGCCCTTTGAGAACTAGGCTAAGACACAGGGTAAAGGTTCCCAATAATTATCTAAGGAGCCAGACGAAGTACAGATTGAAGATCGTGTCTGTGCCAAGAGCCCTGGCATCATCACACAGCCTCTGAATGCATTTCCTTACTGGAGACAAGAGGGGATGGTCAAGGTCACATTTGTCCTAGGTCTTGGGTAGGACCAACCGTCGAGAGAACTGCTGCCTTGCTCTGAGCTTTGGGAGAAGCTGTGGCTTGTGTACCATGGGTCTAATCTGTGTGACAGAGTAGACAACTTGGAAAAGGGCATATAGGCAGAACCTAAAATTTTAATGTGGGTCAGGTTGAGGGGATGGCCGAGGGCACGCCCCACAAGACACCTCCTCTCAGTGTGCTTACTGTATAAGGTTGTACTCAAACTCTTTCATTGTCTCATTTAACTTTTCAAATAAGCATGTAGAGTAGTTATCGTTGTTGCTGAACCAATCACCCTCAGATCTAGTGGCGTGCGGCAGGAACAATCATTTCGTTATCCATCCTTGTGGTTCTGGGTGGACTCAGCTCAGCTGGAAGCGCCCCATGGACGTGTCTCAGGTGGCAGTGAGGGCCGAAGTCACCTGAGGCTCACTCGCTCACAGGTCTGGCTGCTGAGGCTGTCACGGAACCTCCACTGGGACCGTCAGCTGGAACGTCTGCATTGGTCCTTCATGGAGAGTGACTGGGTGCTGAGAGGGAACAGCCCAAGAGAACCAGGCAGAAGCTGGCCAGCTTCTTGTGACCTCACTTTGGAATCACGTAGCATCACTTCCACTGCATTCTATCAGCTGCGAGCATCACGGAGGTCAGGCCATATTTAAGGGAAGGAGTCTGAAAGCACTTTCAGACATGCTAAAAACCATCACATGTTATTGTTCCTCTCCTCTTACAGATGAGGAAACTAAGATCTGGAGAGGCTGAGGTGAGTGGTGGTTCACACAGCTAGTAAGCAGCAGAGAGGAGACCTGAACGAGCTCAGCTATACCCTGCCTCTGTGTGAGCCCACATTCTAGCAGGGCACATAAAACACAGATGTGTAGGACCAGAAATTGAGGTTGAAATTGATAAGTACTAGAAGAAAGGAGCTGATAAATTATTCTAAGAGCAAAGAAGGAATGAACCTGTCCTGCTCAGAGAAGTACGGAAAGGCTTCCTGAAGCAGGTGGCTTGGAGCAGAGGGGGGAAGGATCTGTGTAAGATACAGATGTGCAGAGAAGCTGGGGTAATGGTGGGGAAGGTGGAGAGGCACAGGCATTTCTGTCAGAGACACTTGATGAGTGGATATGCAGAGGCAAGAACACACATGGCAGCCCTGTTAACAGCTGAATGTGCCTAAGACATTTCATGGAAGTAGATGCAGGACATGAGGACTGCCACCTGATGATGAAAACGGGCTGGGATGCCAGGTTGAGGCTTTGGCTTTTATTTAAAGCTGTGCTTCTCAAAATGTGATCCCTGGACCAGCAGCAAGGGCAGCACGAGCACCACCTGGGAACTTACAAGAAATACAAATTCTCAGTCCCACCCCAGACCTACTCAATGAGAAACTCTGGGGAGGGGGCCCAGCAAGCTCTGAGGCAGGCTCTTGTTTGAGACCCTCTGCTCCCAGGTACTGGGGGCTCCCGCAGCAGTTTTGAGCAAGAGAGTACTGTGATCTGAGATCCTCTTAAAGCAGATTGCCCTGGTTGTGGTGTGTTGGGCAGGCTGAAATGAGAAAGCAGATACTTGTCTCCAGGAAAGAGGTCCTGTACAATCGTACAAGTGCAGGAGGAGTGGAGGATGGGGCAGAAGTGATGGGCGAGGCACCGGGACAGGCAAAGCCCTGGGACTTGGAAACTGGTGAGGATAGTGGTCCCTTCCCCACAGCATCCCCTCTAAGGACGAATAGTTAACAGGCACAGTTGGACTATTTAGAATTTCTCTAAATATTTGAAGCACGTGGCCCAGGAACCTGAGTATAAACTGAGGACCCGGGGGTTGGATTACAGACGCGGTTTCCTGTTACACAATCAAGCTACTCTGCAGTTTTCCTGGGGGAAAGCATTGCTTGGTCCAGCGTTTTCTTCTTCATGCTTCATTACAAGGTCTGTTGGTTCCGTCATGCTGTTGCAGAATGGGTTTAATAATACGAACTATCACATATGGTTGAAAATTAAATAATTCCTGCAAACTCAATATATATTAGCTATTTTAATTATTATCATCCTCGTTGTCATCATCAGTATTCATTTATTAAAGATACATTTCTACCGTGTGCAAAGCACTGAGAACATAGTGATCCATCCTCTGGGTCTGTCTATCCTTTACTGAGAGCTCACCTGTGAAACAGACAAGAACATGGAGCTTAGACTCTAAAAAATTGGGTTTGAGCTTTAAGTTTTGTAAAGTCTTAATTTTAATCTTGGTAAGCCACATCTCTAGGTTTGTTTAGTCTTCTGCAAATGGAATTAAAAGACTTGCCTTGCTTCACAAGACTGTGTGAGGATCAAATGAGAAAAAAAAGGGAAGACCGTTCTTCACTTTTTTTTTTTTTTTTTTTTTTTTTTGCGATACGCGGGCCTCTCGCTGTTGTGGCCTCTCCCGTTGCGGAGCACAGGCTCCGGACGTGCAGGCTCAGTGGCCATAGGCCACATCCATTCCTGGTGCCTCCCTCTCTCTCCTTGCTCAAGGCCCGGTTCCCCACTGGAGTGTTGCAGATTTCATTGTCTCTTTTTCTGGGCTGTCCCCAACTGCGCTTCCAATTCAATGAAAGCCAATTAAGTCACAAATCAATTGGCAAAATGACTAATTCAGTGACCATATAAATAAACAGATTTATCAACAACTTGTTTCTTTTGATTCTTTATTGAGACTTGGGCAATCTTACTGGATGTGATGATTTTATCAGCTTATTGATGTTTTAAGGGATGTTTCACTTGTGCTGCTGTAGGGATCCTGGAGGGCACCGGGACGTAAAGGAATTCTCTGATGGAGGACAGGCAAAGGCAATCAGCACGTGGATCCCCCTGGACTGCCTGACTCGGAGAGGGAGGGGCTGGCAGTATCAGCAGAATATGGAGGCCTCACAGCCCAGACTCCTACAGCTCTCTTAGGACCTGCCAATCCATCAGATGTAAATCGCTAGAGACTTTAATAAATACTTTGGTAAATCTGCCAAGTTTGCAGATTTGAAATACTGAAACATTAAAACATTAAAAGCTTTACATTTAAAATATTAAATTAGCCCTCCAGTGCCCAGTGGTCCAGTCACCCACCCGTGTGTGGTCGACTGGTTATTAGGGACTTGTTGAGGCCCAGACAGACATTTCCGAGTGGAGTTTCAGCACATGTGGCCGAGCCTGGTCTTCAGCGCACTGCGATTAGCCTTGTCTCTGGCAGTCGCCTGGCTCTGACTTGAGCCCGCAGACCTGCTCACTGACTAATGTTTCAGCAGAAGCCACAGAAGCAAAAGCGGGGGGACCTGCTCTCCAGGACTCCACACCCGAGTGAGATTTGGTACCACCTGGAAGAGTTCTGGCCTGAAAATTATTGCGTCAGCTCTCCTGGGGGCCTGCGTTTTGGGTATTGTTTACTTCTGGGGAAACTGAGGGCTGTAGGCCAGGAGGAACGGTGCTGAAGACACGTGTCAGTAAGAGACGAAGGTGAAAGTGAACAGCGGGATTCTGAGCCCCTCCATCAGCTGTGCTGGGTGTCTCCGCTGGGTCTCTCCGAGCCCACTTGCTTCCTACTCTACCCAGCAGAGAAACTGGCTAAAACTCCAACCTGATCAGATGTCTCAGGCCCCATGTCACCTCCCAGCATCCCCTCGTCCTTGAGGACAATTCCCAGACTCCTCAGTTTGGCACATGTGGCTTTAACTATTGGAGTCCTGGCTGTGTCTCTGGACTGACCACCTATTTTGGTTCTTACTAAACCACAATGTCACTGCCACTTGTGTGTCTTCTCACATGCTGGACCCCTTGAATGAATGACCCCCATCTTGTTTCAAGGCTACCTCTTACCCAGTGTATTTGTCTGCCAGGGCTGCCACAATAAAATACCATGGTCTGGGTGGCTGCTACAACAGATATTTATTCTCTCACAGTTCTGGAGGCTGGAAAGACTGAGGTCAAGGTGTGGGCAGGGTTGATTCCTTCTGAGGGCCATGAGGGAAAGGTTTGTTCCAGGTTCCTCTCCCTGGCTTGCAGATGACCACCTTCTCCCTGGGTCTTCACAAGGTCTTTCCTCTGTACGTACATGTCTCTGTCCCAGCCTCTGTTCCTTATGAGGACACTGGTCATGTTGAATTAGGGCTCACCCTAGTAACCTTTTAACTTACCTCTTTAAAGGCCTTATTTCTAAATCAGCCACATGCTGAGGTATAGGGGGTTAGGACTTCAACATATGAATTTGGGGGGACACAGTTCAGCCCAAATCACCAAGCCCCAAGTAGGGAAGTAATTGCCCTGGTTTGAAGCGGATTGAGGGGTTTTCTACAACGTGAGACTGTGGATGCTAAAACTGGGACAGTCCTGAGCAGACCAGAGCCGTTGGTTCCCCAGCCCTAAATCTCCACGGGTGGGGCTCCCCGCACGTCTATCGCATCCTTCATCCCATTGTTCTCCCAAGTGTCTCCGCCCGCCTAGTAGGAACTCCTTTCTTACTCATCTTTGCATATACCTAGCATAATTCGGTGTTCATATATGCAGAGAAACTAATAAATATTCCCTGATTATGTTCCAGACTCTTCCTTCCCTCGTTCCTGGAGTGCCGCTCACCCTCCCCCTTTTAACTTGCAGTTTTTATATCAGATCCATGATAAAGGCTCAGCTTGAATGCAGAAAACCATTCCAGATTTGTCCACCAGAGCTGACTGGGAAGGTTTCTCTATCATTTGTGCCTGGCCCTCCGCATCCGCTGTCCTCTGCTTTGGGCTTGGTTATGTGGCAGGAGGCCTGACTGTGAATGTGTCTCATCCTTTCCAAAGGCTTGAGTGCAGGAAGCAAGCCCAGCCCCCCCTCCTAAGGTGACAGTGCTTGGTCGGTTAGACCAACAGTGCTCAGAAAGCTGGTCCTCGTCTCAGGTTGTTTGGTTCTCTCAGAGCCTGAGAGGTGGGGTCCAGAGAAAGTCAACGGCCTGGGTGGTCACACAGGGGCAGGGGTGGAGCTGGGAGGTTGCACTTCCAGTTGCAAATCTGTGGCGGGTGGCTGGAGTCCCCTGAACACCGAGCCGGGTGACCTCTGGGCCTACCTCCTCTGCCCGCCTTATGTCTTGCTTCCTCACAGGCGTTGTTCGAAGCCCCTGCTGGCCTGGGGCTTGCTGAGTGTGCGGGTCTCTGACTCCTCCCTGCATCTGTAGTGGTCGGGCACAGTGCCAATGAGATGTCTCTAGCACTTCCTGGTTGATTTTTGATCACCTGCTCTGTGCCCACCTGTGATGTGCAGGCAGAGGCACTCATTTTAGGAACGTGAGAGTTGAAGGCTCTCAGACTGTAGCTGTAGATCATGGACTGATCTAAATTTAAATTATAGGCATCCCTGTAATAATAGCTAACATTTATTCTGTGCCAGACCCCTCGGTGAGGGGGCTCCCATGTATTAATGTGTGTGAGCAGACTAGAACCCAGTGGGGCTGCTTCTCTTGTTATCCTGCAAATGAGGAAACTGAGGCACTGGGAGATTACATGATCTTTTCAAGGACACAGACCAGGTGTGACCCACTGAAATTCACACCCACCAGCCCTCTCACAACCACAGTTACGCTCTCAAAGTTTGTGTTCCACTCTCAACTGGAATTTAAATGGGAAACCTTCAAACTAAGAGTTTACAAACACACACTCCTACAGGATGGGGCCCCCTGAGCTTGTCCAGTGCTGGCAGGCTCTGTGTGTCCCAGGCTGGGAGCTCGGGCTGGTGCACCTGCACGCAGCCATCTGCATCCCTCCCCTCAGTGTTCCCTCCACGTCCATCCTCCTCTCCTCCCAGCTCCGTCCCTCTACTCCGTGGTCACGCTGGCCTCACTGCAGCCCGATTTCGCCACAGCTGTGGTCCGGGCCACGGGATTTAGCAGGGAATCAGTCTCTAATTGTATCCTATGAGTCACGACCATCTCCCAGCTAATAATAACTATGGCTACCCCTGCACAAGACCTCGAAAATCTCAGAGCTCTTTTACGTGGGAAAGTGCAATTGATCCTTCTCGTGGCCTCATTAGGGAAGCAGGTGGCAGTGCTGATTTTCGTCTTCTAGGTAATCCAAGGGCCGGGCAAACGGACAGAGGAGAGTGGCTCCTTTGCCCTGTGCCTGAAACGTGATGCTGGGCTTCAGTGTGGGGTGGAGCCTGTGGAATGTGGACACTGTGGCTGGTTCTATGTGCACTTTCAGAGACCACACAGATGGGACAGACGCTTTGCTCCCAATATGCATCATTGCAAAAGTCACAGAATGTAGTCTCTACAAAAGGATCTGTAAAGAGACAGAGAGGAAGAAGACAAAACAAAGCCAGAAAGGAGAAGGCCCTGCTCAGCAGGCACGTGGAAGTGATTGGAGCCATAGGGGATCACCTTACACCCCTGGGAAATCAAGCAGGTGGTGATTCTGGGGATCTAAGGGGGTTTGAAAGTAATTATCCCCAGTTTATTATTCAGAACAGCATCGTTTATAGCTGAGCAAGAAGAAAGCAAATCCACCTTTCCTGAACTTTGGCCTTCTTGCCTCCATGACGTCTAGACCTGGACTGTAAACTGGGCTGTGAGGACATCTGTATTGGACAGCTGGATCTGGGAGAAAGCCATGCATGCGTCAAGGAAGGATGCAAGCCTGTGTTATCTAGGAGAATCTCACAGCTGCAAGACAGAGTGTCTTGGGGTCTTCATTTGTGGTAACTTGAAGGGACAGAGGGGACTTGGAGGATTAGGGAAAGGCTCCCTGACACCCAGATGCAGGGGCAGGTCTGGGCCTGGAATCAGAGGTCTGCCTCCCAGCTGGGTGCCTGCCAGGACCCTGCAGACCAGAACGGCCCCTCAGTTTATTGATTCATTGATTCATTTATTTATTTTTGGCTGCGTTGGGTCTTCGCTGCTGCACGCGGGCTTTCTCTAGTTGCAGTGAGCGGGGCCTATACTTTGTTGCGGTGTGTGGGCTTCTCATTGCGGTGGTTTCTCTTGTTGCAGAGCATAGGCTCTAGGCCCGTGGGCTTCTGTAGTTGTGGCATGTGGGCTCAGTAGTTGTGGCTTGCAGTCTCTAGAGTGCAGGCTCAGTGGTTGTGGCGAACAGGCTTAGTTTCTCCCCAGCATGTGGGATCTTCCCGGACCAGGGCTCGAACCCGTGTCCCCTGCATTGGCAGGAGGATTTTTAACCACTGCGCCACCAGGGAAGTCCCAGCCCCTCACTTTGAAATGCTCCCGGGGTGTGGGTCGACCTGGTCTCAAGCACCTGAGCTCAGCTTCTGCAGCAGGAAGCACGTCTTTCTCTCCAGCCCAGCCTGTGATCCACCCACACAGTGCAGGACGTGAGGGGGTGTTTTTTTCCTTTTGGAAGAAAGTTGGGCTTTGTTTTCCTTTTTTCCCCCTTTCTCCTTCTCTATTTCTTCACTTAGAACAGACCAGTACCAGGCATGTAATAAGTATTAACAGCTGTTAAGTATAGTACTTTATTCTTCTTTTTAAGTAACACCTTTTGTGTTTAGTTATGGAATTAATATGAGTTCAACTGTAGGAACTCTTGAAAATAGAGATAAGTATAAAGAGGAAAATAAAAACTCTCTAAATTTCCACACTTGGACAAATACATGTTAACATCTAAACACATCTTCTTCTGGTCTTTTATAGATGCATACATTTACATACATAGTTAACAAAGCTGGGGGGCATCATTTATATAAAGTTTTATATAGATAGATAGATAAATATAAAATATATTTGATTTTCACTTATTATTTATATATAGTTATATATATATATAAATATGCAGAGATTTGATTTTCACTTATTATTTATATATAGTTATATATATATATATATAAATATGCAGAGATTTGATTTTCACTTATTATTTTAACAGAAACATTTTCCCCACATTTTGTTTTTTTGGCTGCACCATGGCGTGTGGGATCTTAGTTCCCCCACCAGGGATCGGACCCGTGCCCCCTGCACTGGAAGCGAGGAGTCCTAACCAATGGACCACCAGGGAATTCCCCATTTTCCCCACATTATTCAAGTTTCTTAGAAAAAAATGCATCTGAGAGCATGCTCACCATTTCATCACACAATGGGCCGTAATTTATCTAACGCTTCTCTTCCTATAAACACTGCTGCTATGAACAGCACCATGCACAAATCACCGTGTGTCCTGGGTGGGGAGCGGGTTCTTTAGGGTCCTTCCTAGAAGGGAAGTGAGTGGCTTCAGGGCCCCGTGCACACTGCACTCCAGACTGCTCCAAGGGCTGTGGGGGTGGGTCTCTGTGACCTGCTCACTTCTCTGGAGCTTGAGAACACTTCAGGAGCATCAGGCTCCATGGGTACTTAGCAATCTGTGCCTGTGAGTCATTAAAAATATAAAATAAATAAAGGAAGGTGGAGCAAAGACATGGGATGTGAGAGAGGAAAGAGGCAAAGTGCACACACCAGGAGTCTGGCTCAAGGACAGTGAACTCTGTCAGCAACTAGGTCTTCCCAAGGTGTAGACAAGCCGATGCTCCTACAGAGGTGCGCGTGGTCACTTTCCTATGATCGAGTGACTCTGTAAGGCAGTAAAAGGGTGCCTATTTCCTGTAGCCTGGGTAGCTCAATAAGTATTGATATTAAAATAAATCCCAGTGATTCCACTACTTTGCTCTGAAAATGATTATGGTTTTCGTCCTCAATAGATAGAAGTACCAATTTCTCAGACCTCCAAAAAAGGACCCTGGCTTATCTTTCAGACCTTATTTTCTACTTATTCACTTGCATAAATTTCAGACTCCAGCTAAGAGAGAAATCTCTCTGTGATCCAATCATGTCTGCCCCCCCACACCATGCCATCACATTTCTACTTCCTGACTGTTGCTGGACCAAATCTCTGCCCCTAGAAGACCCCTTCCTCTCATAGTTCCTCTCACTTCTTGTAGAGGTCCTGATTTCTCAAAACCTGGGATTTACTCAAGAGTCTGGTTTTAAGAGTCTCGTTTGAGGTCCCTGCTGTGTCAAGAATGAATGGATCACAGCAATCCCACTCCTGGACATATACTCAGATAAAACTATAATTTGAAAAGATACATGCACCCCTATGTTCATAGCAGCACTATTTACAATAGCCAAGACATGGAAACAACCTAAATGTCCATCGACAGATGAATGGATAAAGAAAATGTGGTATAGATATATATACAATGGAATACTACTCAGCCATAAAAAAGAATGAAATAATGCCATTTGCAGCAACATAGATGAACCTAGAGATTATTATACTAAGCAAAGTAAGTCAGAAAGAGAAAGACGAATACCATATGATATCACTTATATATAGAATCTAAAATATGACACAAATGAACACATCTACAAAACAGAAACAGACTCACAGACAAAGAGTTTGGGGTTAATAGATGCAAACTATTATATATAGAATGGATAAACAACAAGGTCCTACTGTATAGCACAGGGAACTATATTCAGTATCCTGTGATAAACCATAACAGAAAAAATATGAAAAAGAATGTATATATAGATATATCTATATATAGAGAGATATATCTATAACTGATATATGTGTAACTGAGCCACTTTGCTGTATAGCAGAAATTAACACATTGTAAATCAATCATACTTCAATAAAATTTAAATTTAAAAAAAGAATTGATGGATCAGATGAGTAGCAAAACGTCATACATCCAACACATCATCTAGTAAGAGGAGAGGCAGAACTACTGTGAATTCTGTGCCTCTGCTCAGTCGAGAAGGAAACACAGCAGAGGATGAGATGTAACCATGCCTAGTACCGGGACACAGAGGGAGACGTGTTAACTTGCCTTAACCATGGCTCTGGGCCCCAGGCTGAACCAAGGTCCTCTCACCTCTGATGAAGATGCTCCTCAATGCAGCTGAGAAGTGAAACTTGATATGGAGTGAAATTCAACATTTGGGTCTGGGTATCCCCAAACTGAATTTTTTGCGCAATCTGGACCACTTCTCAGTGGAAACATCAGCACTGGCTTGTAACTGGGCTCTCACCCCTAGGATTTCCCATGAACAAAGCTTAGAGTTAGAATTCTGGGGAGACTGTGGGTTGAAACTTTGTTTCTTATGCAGGAGGAGCTCTGGAAACCTGGGTCTGAGAGGCCACAGATGCTCAGGCCAGGCTGAGCAGGTTTAAACATTTGAACCATCTGCCCATCACAGAGATGGTAAAGAAGGGAAGAGAAAAAAAAAAAAAAAAGAAGGGAAGGGTCCAGTTATGATGCAGAAGAACAGATTCCTGGAACTAAAAATGAGAACAGATGTTTTAAATGGGGCTGGAGATGATGGTCCGTGTAGAGGGGAGGGTAACCAGGCAATTCCCAGAGGCGTCAAGGAAACTAAAGCCTTTTCCTTTTTTTTTTTTTTTTTTGCGGTACACGGGCCTCTCACTGCTGTGGCCTCTCCCGTTGCGGAGCACAGGCTCCGGATGCGCAGGCTCAGCGGCCATGGCTCACGGGCCTAGCCGCTCCGCGGCATGTGGGATCTTCCCGGACCAGGGCACGAACCCGTGTCCCCTGCATCGGCAGGCGGACTCTTAACCACTGCGCCACCAGGGAAGCCCTAGTTTCACTCTTTTACCAGGAAAGGAGACAGGTAGTGAGAGAGGAGTTGATAGTTGGGAACAAAACCCGGAGGAATTCCATGAAGTTCCAGAGAAGCAGTATTCAGCTTAGCCAAGGATGAGCTGTTAAGCGTTTTGAGGTCTTCAGATCTCTCTCCCCACCTCCACTTCTCTTTCAGTCAAGCTCTTGCTTCAGGTAAAATAGGTCTCTCAGGTCCAGTGGGAAGACCGTACCATTTCCGGAGTAATCTGAACATGGGAGGGAGTTCTGATTTCCTTCCACCCCAGCCATACTCCTCCCAGTAAACCAGGTAGCAGAGCTCACTGTAGCCTTCCCATGGGTCTTGTGATTCTTTCCCTTTACTGCTACTACTAAAGCTACTATTTAAAAACATTCAATTATTACCTAATTTAATCCTCTCAGTAACCCTGTGAGTTATACATACCCATTCTACAGATGAGGAAACTGAGATTTTCCTAAAGTGACTTTCCTAAAACCTCATTAGTTGGTTGTAGAGCTGAAAATTAATGCCATGCTAGTCTGGTCCAGATCTCATTCATGTTGACCACTGGGTTGACACCCTCCCCTAGCTAAGTAAGAGTGTTGGAGCACCGGGTCCATTGTCCTGGGTGTCCAGGTCTGAAGTAAGATTACTTGCCCAAGGGTTTAGATTCATGGGGCAAGATAGTGACTCCAAGGACTCTCCAACTAAGATTTTTCTTAAGTCAAGAGGTACAGGGTCAGAAAAGGGGACATCAAGACATAAATTTGGGAAACTAGTAGATAGTCGTGTGGGTAGCAAGGGAGTAGATGAGAAGCCAAGCTAGGTTTTCCCTGATTTCTTTCCTACTATGGTGGGTTGATTAGTGTCCCCCACCCCCACCCCATCCCAAATACATGTCCACCTTGAACCTCAGACTATGACCTTATTTAGAGATGAGACCTTTGCAGATGTAACAGTTAAGATGAGGCTATCCTGGATTAGGGTGAGCCCTAAATATGACTTGTGTCCTTATCGGAAAAGGAGTAGACATGCAGAAATACATGTCTTATAGATAAGAAGGTCATGTGAAGACAGAAGCAGAAATGCTGCTGCCACAAGCGAAGGGACACCAAGGATTGACTGCGACAATCAGAACCTGAAAGGGGCAAGAAAGAATTTTCCCCTAGAGGCTTTGGAGGCAGTGTGGCTCTGCTGACACCTTGATTTCTGACTCTGTCCTCATGAACTGTGAGACAATACATTTCTGATGTGTTAAGCTGCCCAATTCGTGGTAATTTGTTATGATAGCCCTAGGACACTAACACACCTACTCAGGAGTGAGAAGGGATATCCCTGTTGAAACAGTTGAGGTGACATTTCCAGATACCTCTAATTTCTTATTCTTTGGATGACCTGACTTGCAAAATTATCTCTGCTTCTTGGCATGTGAGATGCAAATGAAATAAAGTCCTAGATCTGAAGCTGCTTCTCAGTACGTTTGGTTGTGGCTGGGATGGGCTTCTCAAAATGAGCAATGTGTGGCAGGCAGTAGACCTGCATGTTCATATTTGTTGAATGGATGAATTAATTTATGCGTGATGGGTATGGGAAGTAGAAGAGATCGTTATACTTCTTTATGGAAATCAGGCCTCTTCATATTTTTCTTTGATTCACTTGTCTGTAGGAGATGGTCTGGTTTGCTGAAGTGGTAGAGAATGGGCTTGATAATCAGATAAACTTCAAGTTCCTTGCTGTGTGACTTTGAGCCAATAACTTAGCCTCACTGAGCCTTTGTTTCCTTACCTGTGAATAAAGAGGACAATGCCTGCCTCAAAGGGTTAGTTATCTGAGTACCTGGGCTATCGTATAAGTATACATGGTCACACCTGCTATAATGTTGATCCACTTGCTCCTCAAGGGGGTGGTGCCTAATGGTAATATCTGCAATGGCCTTTTGAAATTGCAAGATGCATGAACACATTTTGCAGTGTGTGTCTGTGTTATGTGTGTATCCTTAGGTGTGAGGTGTGTACAAAGTAGTGCGTGTCCAACGAATGGCTGTTCTTAAATAAACCTGAAAAACTGTGACCACCCTCAGCTGTTGCTGAATTCAGCTCTAGAAAAATCCAAGTTTTCCAAGTAGCCCTCTTTGGAGACTGGAGCATCAAAGAACTGAGTCACTTAGTCACACGTTTTAAATCTCTGTAACATTTTCCTCATTCATCCCAGGACTGTCAACACAGCTGTTATGCAACGTAGGTGTAGACAGCTTTCTAAATGGAATGGTAAGTCCATTGGTTTTGGTTTAATAGACACAGTATTAGATGTTTTCCACTTTTGACTACTGTACTCAATAAATCATCTCCTCTGGAGGAAATATAAAGGAATAAAAAAGAAGAGGGAGAAGAGAAAAGGCATCAATCTTGACCGATAATGATCCCAGGAGCTTCTCTCCCAGGGAGGAGTTTAGGAGGAGGGTGTGAAGGCAAATGCCAGAGGTGGACACAATTAACCTGTCTTGAGATCTATATGCCAACATTCCTAACACCGAGCTGTGCCCCGGGGAACACACCCCCAAGAGGAGAGGAAGGTGAGGGAGCAGCGGAAAATCTGACGCTGAAGGAAGTGGCTCCTGGTACCGTGGAGGCAGATGCTGGCAAACAAATACTATGCACGACCTGGTCCCCAGCCAATTTCTTAAGCTTCACCAGATCCTATAACCAGAGCAATGTGGCTTAAGCCTCATTTGGCTGATTTTAAATCCAGACATACACACAAACTATTAGATGACATTGCCCTGGTATTTTTATGGCTTTGTAAATCCATTCTTCGTCTAATGCCTTAGACACCTTGGACAACTGTTTGGGTGGCTGGGAGGAGGGGGAAGCAAGGAATGCCCTACACAAGGCAGCGCTGGTATGAAAACTAGATCTGATTCCACTGCCTGTGCTCTTTCTACCCAGTGCACTGCTTGGGAAATGGCAGAGACTTAAGGCCTTCCATCATCCGACCCTTGCTTCTCTCCTTGGTCTAATTTGCCATAAATCTATACTTGCCTTCCTGGTCTCCAGCCACATGGAATTCCTCACCTTTCATGGATGCACATCAGCGCTCAAGTCAGTGTCTTTGCACTTGCTGTTCCTTCTGTCTGGAACACTTCTCTGTTTAGAATAGCTTTGGCCCTTTTGGCTGCCTGCCACATTTCTGAATAAAGGCCAGCCACTTCTGAAAAATTCTCTTCAGCTCTCTTTTCTATCTCCAGGCTTTACATAGCTCCCTTTTCGATCGTATATCTCTGAGTCTCTGTTTACCTGGCTGCCTACCTCACCTTTCAGCTTTATATCTCCATAGTCAGGAGTATTCTTGGGCTCTGGTGGCATTTGACAAAGACTGTTTAATGCATGAAGGAAGTAACGAATGGATAAATCCAAGGAAAGCTCTCAGCGAAAGTCCCCAAAGCTTTGGGAGGAGGTGAACTATAATCATTATACATCACACACAACATCACATATCGTGCTGAATAAACCATGACTGAGTCAGGTCTCCCTGAATCAGACTACATGCTCCTTTCTGAGAAGGCAGAATTCTCAGTTTGGGTTATAAATTAAGCACCAGAAATAATCAGCATTGCAGATATCAGCTGGTGTAGTTGATTATCTCACAAATCCAAGGAGGGAGTTTAACTCCTAATTCAACTCCTGGCTTAGCATGTGACTTCGAGCAAGTATCTGTTGTTCTTTAATCTTCCCACTCATACGAGAGGGATAAAGACTTTGATCTTTAACTTAAGGACTAATGAGGTTGAGAGTGTGAGTGCTCTGAGCATCTTGGGGGAAAATGCTTGCCACAGGACTATGAACATGCACTTTTGTCTCCTGTGGGGCGTGTAGGGTGGCTGAAGTTGTCTCCATTCTTCTCTACCATCTAAGGCAGATAATCTGGATTCCAAATGTCACTACATGGAAGGTTGCAGTTAGACGCTATTTCTGGCTAAGGAAAAGATAGAATTGGCATTTCTAGAATAGTTTTCACTAGATTGGGGTACAAACTAAGGCCAACACAGCTTTATAGGATTAAATTTGGAGCACTCATCCTGCAAGCTGTGGGAAAGTCTATCTTCCCCATCTGGCGTCTCCCTCCCATGATAAATGTGAGAAATCCTTTCTCAGTCCTGGAAGCTCAGCCCTGGTGATTATTGTCATCCAGAGGCTCCACTGCTGCAGACACTAAGTTCTGTCAAAGGTTCCTCATGCTGAAGGGTGGAAAAAGTCCTGAACTCAGTTATGGGTGATCCACCCCAAGACACCTGGGCCATGGGTGCTGTGGCTTTTCCCACAGAAAAGCTCATGCCATCTAGATGGCAGCTCCTCTCAATTAAATAAAGTCATTGCAAGTAAATCAAGATGGGATCCTAAGATATTGTTCAAGTAACCTAAAGGAAGGCAAGAAGAGAGAAACAAAGGAATAAGAAATAGAGGAAAACAACAAAATGATAACTTAGGTCCTGCCACAACAATAATTGCCTTGAGTGTGAATGATCTAAATGCCAATCAAAAGAGAGAAATTGACAGAGTGGATTTAACAATAGGGTCAAAAATACACTATGTACAAGACATATACAAATATAAACATCAAATACAATGACCTAGGTAGGTTGAAGCAAAAAAATGGATAAAGATATGCCATGAAAACATTAATTAAAACAGAAGTCAGGAGTGGCTACCTTAATATCACATAAAGTAGACTTCAGAGGAAAGAAGAGAGACAAAAAGGGACATCACATAACAATTAAAAAAGTATACCACGATGAAGACATAATGATGTTAAATGTGCTTGCACCAAACAACAGAGCCTCAAATACATGAAGCAAAAACTGATAGAGCTGAAAGGTGAATAGGCAAGTCCACAATTACAGTTGGAGACTTCAACACCTCACTCTCAGCAATTGATAGAACTACAAGAGAGAAAATCAGCAGGCATGTAAGAACTGCACAACTACTGTCAACAAACAGGATTTGACTGACATAAGTATTCCTTAATAACAGCCAAATACACATCATTTTCAAGCACCCATGGAACATTTACCAAGATAGAACCATATGCTGAGTCATAAACAAACCTCAATAAATTTAAAAGAATTGGAATCATACCAAGTATGTTTTCTGACCATAATGGAAATCAAACTAGAAATCAATAACAGAAAGACAACAGGAAAATCTCCAACTTAGAAGTTAACACAAGACTTCCCTGGTGGCTCAGTGGTTAATGCAGGGGACACAGGTTTGATCCCTGGTCCGGGAAGATCCCACAAGCTGCAACGAAACTAAGCCTATGTGCCACAACTACTGAGCCTGCGCTCTAGAGTCCACGAGCCACAACTACTGAGCCCACATGCCACAACTACTGAAGCTCACATGCCCTAGAGCCTGTGCTCCACAACAAGAGAAGCCACCGCAATGAGAAGTCCATGCACCACAACGAAGAGTAATCCCTGCTCGCCACAACTAGAGAAAGCCCATGTGCAGCAACAGACTCAACACAGCCAAAAATAAAATTAATTAATTAAATTTTTTTTTTTAACAAAAGAAGTTAACACAGTTGTAAATAACCCATGGGGCAAAGAGAAATCTCAAAAGAAGTAAAAAGTATATAGAGCTGAATCAAAATGAAAATATAACACATTAAACTATGTGGGCTGCAGTTAATGCAGTGCTTAGAGAGAAACTTGTCCTAAATTCTTAGTTTAGAAAAGAGAAAAGTTCTCAAATCAATAACTTAAGCTTCTACTTCAAGTAACTGGAAAAAAAAAAAAAGAGCAAAATAAGCCCAAAAACAAGCAGAAGAAAGAAAATAAAGAAGAGCAGAAATTTACAAAGTTCAAAATAGGAAAATAAATTAAAGAAAATCAATAAACAAACAACTCGTTCTTCAAAAAAATAATAAAATTGATAGAACTCTTGC
Organism: Grampus griseus; assembly: GCF_964374135.1. NCBI lineage: Eukaryota > Metazoa > Chordata > Mammalia > Artiodactyla > Delphinidae > Grampus > Grampus griseus. Next base: position 41,849,995 of record NC_139010.1, read on the forward strand.
AAGGCTAACAAGAAAAAAGAGAGAAAACACATCTCATCAACATCAGTTATGAAACAGAGCATGTCACTACAGATTCTGAAGCCATTAAAAGGATAAGAGGGAAGTACTTTGAGCAATTTTACTCTCATAAATTCAATAACTTAGAAGAAATGGGTCCAGGTTAAGAAATGGGTCCAGTCCTCAAAAACCACAAGCTAGCAAAACTTAATAAGGATAAAATATTCAACCCGAATAACCCTACAACTTGTGGAATAAATTGAATTCATAAATTAAAAGCTCCTAAAAAACCAAAGACAGTACAAAAAAATTAGGAAACTACAAACTAATATCTCATGAATTTTGATGCAAAAATCCTCAACAAAGTAGGAGGGAGGCGCAAGAGGGAGGGGCTATGGGGTATATGTAGACATATAGCTGATTCACTTTGTTATACAGCAGAAACCAACACACCATTGTAAAGCAATTATACTCCAATAAAGATGTTTAAAAAATAAAATAAAATGCTCATAACTGAAAAATAAATGTTAGTAAAGCAAATCCAGTAATGCATAAAATGAGTTATAAACCACCACTAAGTGGGATTTATTTCAGGTGTGCAAGGCTGGTTTAACATTTAAAAGTCATCAGTGTAATACGCCACATCAGCGGCTGAAGAAGAAAATCCACATGAGCATATCAATTGGTGAAAAAAATAACTGGCCAGAAAAAAAAAAAGGAAAGAAAACTTCTGTTTCACCGAAAAACCAGTATGGGTTGTGCTGGCCTTGTCCAACTGTGGCAAAGGTCAAGATGAACAGTCTTTGGTTCCCTGTCCTTGGAGAAACAGGAAGTCTGGAATGGAGCGGAGATATGCAGAAGGGCGGAGATAGAGCATTTGCATTATGGGCTCAGGAAGGCTAAATCATTTGCTAAATGCCATCTAGCCAGTAATGGAGAATAAGAGTTTTTGATATAGCAAATCCAGAGATCTCTGCACTGGGGTACCCTGGAACTGAACTCCGGATCAAATTATTTCATAAAATTACATACACACACACACGTGTGTATGTGTATGTCACAGAGATGAAAAATACATCTCAAGACAAGAAGATAGTGAACACAGCAACTAGAAATCCTTGAAATAATATGAAGTGGTGACTCTTATTCTTATAGTATTTGGCATCACAGAATTCTTTCATATGCCTAGTTTTACAATGATGGAATCGAAGCTCTGAAGATTGTCTTGCCAGAAGTCACACAGCTACTTACAGGCACAGAGAAAACTAGATCTAGTGACTGGAAGGAAAATTGTTTTTTACTCTGCAGCTCACTAAAATGTTAATTATGAATGCACTATATGTATTAATTGTATAAGAGAACCCCACGTACTTTTAAAAATGTTAATGCCATGTCAAAATCCAGCCTCGCTGTATCATTCGTTGGAATTGTACAAGGGGCTTGTACTGTAAACTGTCTCAAATTCTTTAAAATTATGTAAGAACTGCTTTATAAACACATAGGATTACATCTCACGTATATGATCTCTGATATGAGCATTTCAGCAAATATGGTAAATATTCATAAATATTTAATAATAAAATCTGGGGGGCTTCCCTGGTGGCGCAGTGGTTGAGAGTCCGCCTGTCGATGCAGGGGACACAGGTTCGTGCCCCGGTCCGGGAGGATCCCACATGCCGCGGAGTGGCTAGGCCCGTGAGCCATGGCCGCTGAGCCTGCGCGTCCGGAGCCTGTGCTCCGCAACGGGAGAGGCCACAACAGTGAGAGGCCCGCGTACCAGAAAAAAAAAAAAAAAAAATCTGGGTATTTTCAGAGGGTATGAAAGGGATTCGTATGGTGGGATTGCCCATATTATTTTAAAAAGTTGTTCATAAAAATGGGAACAACATCTTAGTTTTCCTTCAATACATTTCCTCAAAACAAACAGCTGTTCAGAATCCTTCCATGAACTATTCTTTTCACAAGGATTTTGAGCATCTGGAGAGGAAAGCAGTTTTTAAATCTTATCTCATCAACATTAATGATGATATTTCTCAGGGCACAGCTCTGGGCCCTTTCTATATTTTTCTTTCTTTTTTTTTTTTTAATCTTCACAACACTCTTCCAAGGTAAGTATTACTAATAGTAATATTATCCCAATTTTACAGGCAGGTGAACTCACTGGCTCACCCAGCATCACAGGGAGCTGGTGGGAAAGCTGCGACTGGATCCAGAAACCCATGCCCTTTCTCATTCCTGTGGTTCCTCCCCTCTACCCTCCCCATCCACCTCTAGCATCGGAGGTCCATGTGACATTACCTTCCAGGATACTACAGGGGGAAAATTTGAAGGGACTGTTCTTCAGGAGGAGGGGGAGACCAGGGCGGTATGTAGAGCTCACGTTCTTGGGCTGATGTAAATGCCCGATATTTTGTAGAAGGAGCCAGGATGGTGATGACTAACCATTACCTGGGTGCACAGCTGAAACTGTGCCCACTGCCATGCAGATCCACCACACACAGCCAGCCAGGTACCCCCAAACTTCCACCCTCAAAGGCATGGCTGCTTTGACAGGAGGGATGATCCCAGCTGCACCTGGTTTTGGATCAGTCCACAATTGACATTCATTCTTTTGCTTCATATTTTCCCAAACTTAGGGAGGAACTAGGACTAGACCTAAGAGGAACAATAAATGATTAAAGGGAAAATTAAAGTTCACCCTTTTAAAGTATACAATTGAATGGTTTTTAGTATATTCACAAGGTTGTGCAACCATCACCACTATCTAATTCCAGGACATTGCATCACCTCAAAAGAAAATCTATCCCCATTAACAGTCACTCCCCACCCCCACCCTCAAACACCTCCACCCTTGGCAAGGGTAATCTATTTTCTGGCTCCACAGATTTGCCTATTCTGGACACTTCATGTAAAGGGAATCATACATATGTGGTCTTCTATGTCTGGCTTCTTTCACTTAGCATGTTTTCAAGGTTATCCATATTGTAGCATGTTTCAGTATTTCATTTTCATTGCCAAGTAATATTCCATTTTTGTATATACCACATTTTTGTATCCATTCATCAGTTGATGGGCACTTGGGTTGTTTCCACTTTCTGGCTGTTATGAATAATGTCACTATGAACATTCAAGGACAAGTCTTTGTGTGCACATATGTTTTAAATTTTCTTGGGCATATACTCAGGAGTGGAATTACTGGGTCAAATGGTAATTCTCTTTTTAACTTTTTCAGAAATTGCTAAACTGTTTTCCAAAGTGACTGCACCATTTTACATTCCTACCAACAATGTATAAAAGTTCCAATTTCTCTACATCCTTGTCAACTCTTGTTATTATCTGTTTTTTTTTTTATTACAGTTGTCCTAGTGGGTATAAAGTGGTTTTGATCTGCATTTCCCTAAAGATGTTGAGCATCCTTTCAAGTACTCATTGGCAATTTGCTTATCTTCTTTGGAGAAATGTCTATTTAAATCCTTTGCCCATTTTTTAAATTGGGTTATATGTCTGGATACTTGACCCTTATCTGATATAAGATTTATAGATATTTTAGTTACTTTCTCCCACATTAGCTGTCTTCTCACTTTCTTAATAGTGTCCTTTGATGTACAAGTTTTTCATTTCATTGAAGGCTGATTTAACAACTTTTTTATTTTCTTGCATGTGCTTTTGGTATCGTATCCAAAAATTCATTGACAAATCTAAAGTTATTCAGATTTACCCTATGTTTCCTTCTAAGAATTTTATAGTTTTAGCTCTTACATTTGTATCTTTGATCTATTTTGAGTCAATTTTTCTATGGAGTATGAGGGTAGGGGTCCAACTTCATTCTTTTGCGTGAGGGTATCCAGTGGTTCCAGCACCCTTTGTTGAGGAGGTTATGCTTTCCCGCACTGAATGGTCTTGACACCCATCTATTGATCATAAATGTAAGGATTTACTTATGGAACCCTTCCATGAGGGAACTTGCCTCTGCTTTTACTTTCCAACCAAGTATGTGACTATCCAGTGATAAGAATGGATGTGAAAATGTGTGGTAGCCTTATAGTGCTGTGCGCATCAGAGGGTGATGACGCTGATGATGAAGACTGGTCAGGTAGAAAACAGAGAGGTCTGGTTTGCCCCCTGCCTCATGGCCGAACAAGTTGGATCTGTGCTCTCAATTTATGATTTTCACATTGTGGGTGCAAAATGCGTGTGACCAATGTCTGCATGAACTGAAATAGGACATCAGGGAAGAAGGATGCCTAGAACAGGCAATGTTCTTTGGGGCAGAGGGAGCATAGGACAACGATAAAATAATAAGAAAGGCTGGAGATTTGCTTCCCTGCACACCTGCAGGAAGGAACGAAACATTCACTGCAGCCCCTAAGGGCCTGCGACCCCTTCACCGCAGCTTCCTCTGCAGTGTGCAGTGAGGCCACGTGTCAGAAGGAAAGGGATGTGGAAGCACTTCTTTGTCACAGGACGATGCAGGGCACCCGACTCAGGGTACAGAGGAAGGGAAGTGGGGGCAGGCAGTGCCTCGTCCCTCCCAGCCAGGTTGTTTTAGGGGACTGAACGCTGCTCAGCCCCCCCTAAGGTGTTGGTTGACGTCGCGAGCCTTGGGTTCACCAAAAGCTTTCTTGACCTCGGTATTTCCTGGAATAAAGCCCTTTCTTTGGGGTGATTACCCATGATGCGACCCAAATGTAGCATTTTCTACTAAGTGATTTGGTGCTGAAATTATAAACTTAAATTATAATTGAAAAATATTTTCAAGAGGAAATCTGGAAGTTGTCAGGGGCGTGTCACTGCAATCACAACACTCACAGCTGGCTCATTTAAAAAATGGAGCCAGAAGACTTCTTAAAACAATGACCAAAAGTAAAATATCCGGGGGTCTTGGCACAGTAATAGCCAACAGCTTCAGAGAACAGAGAGGCTTACTTTCTCTTGCTGGCCACTCTTGGTGCACCGGAACTGGGCTAGTAATGTCCCTTGTGTCGGCACTGGGGACGAAGGCACCAATAGGATGTACAATGGGATGCATATTGGATGGTATTCTCACCCTGGACCTTACCAGATATAGTCCAAAGTAAAGCACTGCTTTGTGTCTGTGAGTGTGCAGTGCAGTAAAAACAAAACATACCCCAAATTCATTTTTTTTGGCCTCTGAACCTGAATTAGTGGAGCAATTTCACTACAGAGTAGATGGTCTTTGTTTAGCAAAATACTTTGGTACGGTACACCGTTGTAACGTGAAAGAGGAGGCTCCCAAGATGTTATTTGGAAAGGGACAATGGAAGATATAGTTAAAAGACATTGTCTAGGAAATCAAAGGGAATGCAGGGGTGGGAAAGGCCACAGAGAAGAGGACACATCTTAGAGGAGGGGAGAAAAAAAGCGGGGTGTAGAGGGAGGGACAGCCACATGGCCCACTTAGAAGAGAGATGTGCAGTGACAAATTCCCAGAGGCACAGCGTGGCTTTCTACTTTGAAACACAGGGCTAGCATACATTAGTTTTATTTTTTTTTATTACATGCTACTGACATTTCACCTCCCCCTACCCTCTCAAACCTTTAAGGATCAGCTAAACTCCTACATCCTTTTGAGGTGGTGGTCTGGAAACACGATATTAGTAGCAAAGGAAAAGAGGTTTCCACCTCCTTTTCAGGGCCATGATCCCAGAAAGTAGTATCTAAAGAAGAGGTCAGAGGTCCTGAAGAGCCCTGCAGTCACCAGAAGCAAAGAGAGCTGAGGGAATGCCTAGAGGAGCCAGGGCTGGTGGGAGGAGCTGGGGCTGGTGGGAGGAGCTGGGGCTGGTGGGAGGGGCCGGGCTGGTGGGAGGGGCAACTGCCAAGTTACTGCAGGAAGGAACGAAACATTCAGGAGCACTTTCAGAACCAATCCTATTTGTCTCATCACAGAAGGAAGTGGGTGGTGCAGGGGAGAGCTACATAGGTATCCTCTCCTTAATGTCATTAAAGCAATGAAAATAGAGAATTGATTCAAAGTAAGAGCAGAAAGCTGGGAAAATTGGTGCTAGTTTTATGGTTGAAAGGCTACAAGTAGTGCTGGATGTTGCTTGGACTTCAGAGGCAGCACAAATCGAATGGGAACCCTACTTCTGTCACCTGTGAGCTGGGTAATCTTGAACGGAACAGAGCCTCACGGGACCCCAAACTAAGAAATGGAAGTAAGAATAATGATCTTGCTGGGAATCATGCCCCCTTTATCCCTCTTCTCCTCACCACTCCCAGAGGAAGAAGCCAATTTCCCCCTTCACCATGGCCACCCAAGGCGTTAAGACTGCCAGGGGATCTGAGTTAAGGAGACCCTATCGAAAGGCGCTCCAGCTCCCTCTGTAGTCCTTTCTTCCTACACCTGTGCTCTCCCAAGGGCCCCCAGCTTCTCTCTCTGCTTGTGGCTACTAGGGAGCCCCTTTTCATGCTCCGTGGACAACTCCCCTCTCACTCTCCAGCATCATGCAAGCCGGCAGCTCTAGGGCAGTATCTCAGAAGTGGGTTTGTGGTGGATTCCAACACAAACTGAGCAGCCCTTTATTTTTTTTAGCAACATGTTTGGAAATGTAGGAAGTGGATGGGTGGGGAGAGGTACAAAGAACCCACCCTGTATGAATCAGATACAGCAGGAGACAATGATTATGTCCCGAAATGGGTAAAAGGAAGTTCTGGGACATACCCTGCACTCTCAGCATTCCCTGATTTCTTTATGATGCCAGGATTGGACAAACTTATTCCCCAGTGGAAGAGGCTTTCTAAGTAAGAGAGCAGAAGCACCACACGCCTGGGCTGGGGAAGCCCTCATGGCAAAGATACAGTTTCTCTGACCAATACACTTTGCAGAACCCAAAGGTTACCTTGACAGCTTACCATTGAAAGTCTTCCTTGGTGCTCATTTCACAGCTCAGTGATGACTATCGTTGTTAGCTGGTGTCTTGACTTTCTCAGTCCAAACGTGCCTGTCCCCTACCCTCTTCTGCCACGCCAGGTATCTAAAGCCCTCTCAAGCTTCTTAAAAGGGTCACAGGCTGGGCTTCCCTGGTGGCGCAGTGGTTGAGAGTCTGCCTGCCGATGCAGGGGACACGGGTTCGTGCCCCGGTCCGGGAAGATCCCACATGCCGTGGAACAGCTGGGCCTGTGAGCCATGGCCGCTGAGCCTGCACGTCCGGAGCCTGTGCTCCGCAACGGGAGAGGCCACAACAGTGAGAGGCTCGCGTACCGCAAAAACAAAAAAGGGTCACAGGCTGTAATGCAGCTACCTGGGGTGCCCTACCTGCCTGGAAGACTCAGTCCTGTCCTTCATTTGCTCTGCTTTATTTTCTTCTGTCCTTCCTCCAGATTTTGAGCTCCTCAAGGACAGTCACTTGCTGGAGGTACCTGGGCATAAAAACATTTTGTTGAATGAGTGATCCTTTGCTGCTGGTTGTTGTACATGTACGCACACACACGCATTAGTCAGTGTTTAGTGACTTCACCATGTGCCAGGCATTTTGCTGAGCATTTTATATGCATTTTCTCATTTCATCCTAAAAACACACTGTCCCAATTTAAAACCAAGAAACAAAGTAATTGACCTAAAGTCAGACGACTTGTAAGTAGCAGAGTCACGACCCTGACCAGATTCATCCACCTGCCCTCCAGAGTTGTTTGAAGGTAGAAAACTTCAGAAATCATTCTAAGCAAATTGGAGAGATGAAATCCAGTGAGCTGTGCAGTTCAGGGAATGTGCATGAGCTTATTCACTGTGTGACTTTGAACCTGAGCCTCAGTGTCTTCTATCTGTAAAATGGGGATAAGGGTTTTGAACAACAGGCTTTTGTACGAATTAAATAGGCTAATGTTAATGGGTCTTACCAAACCTCCTGATCAGGGCTAGCACTAGGGTGAAGCCAGCCGGCCACCCACCAAGGGCCCAACTTTGAAAGAAGGTGGTCTCTCTCAGGAGCCGACCTCCACCCAGCATGACCTTGACCTTGAGCACCTGTGTATGCCTCACCCTAGTCCTGCTCCTGGCCCTCAGGAGGTGAGGAAGCATTATCAGTGCCTCTCTTTCTTATTTCTCCCTAACGAAGCTGAGTTTTCTCAGGCACCAGGGTGGAATTGTTCTATCTGTAGGAGGAGCTATTTCCTCCAATCATCTCTCTTTCCTCGTAGTCATACATACCTCAGTACTATTACTGTATTTATTAGGAAACCCCCCTGACCCCAGAACTACCTTCATATCTTCAATGCAGTTTCCACACACGGGGGGAGTGGTTTACAGTGGGTCTAGTTTTCTGTGGTAGCTCAAAGGGTGCCCTTGTGCAGATGTGGTCCCAGGCACAGTCTCTCCAGGAATCACGCTTTTCTTTCCATTTCTATAACCTTCGCGGCTTACCCCAGACATAGGGATCATACCAAGGCTTCAGCAGAAACTCTGCCCTGGGCTGTGGATGCCGTGCTTGTGCCCTCAGCCCTGTGCCGGGCCTGAGGCTTTTGACTCCTCTTTAACTGTTGGACATGCAGGTAGCTCTGGGGCCACGTCGGAACGTCAGCCAGGCCCTGGTTGCTATAAAGTTGCTGAATGACGTCTGGGTTCTCTGGGAATCATTGCCATGCGGAGCTGTAAGGGAAAGGCCGCTGGCTGCCGGGTGGAGGAGATAGGGCAGGCGGTGCGCCACGTGCCCCCAGGACTGGGAGCCGCTGCAGGAACGGGGGCTCAGTGCCGGGTGGAGGAGGGGCTCCTGTCCCCTCGTTGAGAGCTCTGTGCGTTCATAAAGTAAATGTGAAGATAGGCCTCGGGGAGCTTAAAAAAATATTCAATCTTTTTATTTTGTTAGCATTCACTCAATATTTTCATCCTCCCCCTTTTTCTCTCCCTCTTGTTCTTAATAAAATGGCATATTTTTTTCCTAGAAGTTTATGAAATGTAGCTTGAGAAATAACCCTGCCCAAGGACAGAAGAAACTAAGTTATATGGCTAATGCCCCTTTCTGTTTTTGGAAATATTTCTTTGGGCATTTATTCCTGTTTGCCCTTCCTGTCTTGAAAAGCCAAACAAGAAAATGGAGCTTCGATTCTCGATGCAAGCTCTCCATCCCTCTGTCCAGCAGAAATGTGTGAACCACACGTGGGAACCACACCTGTTATTTTCAGTTTTCTTACAGCCACATCCAGAAGAGTGAAAAAAGAAACAGTGAAATGAATGTTCATAATATATTTGCTTTAACTCAATATATCCAAAATAATATTTCAACATACGATCAATATAAAAAATTATTGATATATTTTACATTTACACAAAACCCAGTGTGCATTTCACACTCACAGCACATCTGCATTTCAGCTGGCCACACTTCCAGTGCTCTGTAGCCACCTGTGGCTAGGGACTTCCACACTGGACTGCACAGTTCTAGATTCTCTGTATCCACTGAGTTAGAACCACCATGCCTGGCAAGGCAGCGCGATGGACTCAGGCAGACCCGCCCACCAGTTGCCACATGATGGTGTGTCACTTTGAGCAAGTGACCTGAGCATGCTGCACCTCAGTCTCTCTCATCTATAAATGAGAACAGCGTCTCTATCTCCTAAGTCTGTTATAAGGATTTAAAACATTGCTGAATGCAAAGTCACAGATGCAGAGTCAATGAGTGTCGATCACTGTTATCAGTACTAGTAGTAACAGCATCCAGGTACGGATCTCACAGACAACGGGTCTATATCGTGAGTGATCATCTCAGGACGTGGTGGGAGACTTGGAAGGGAGGTTGGACATCATCCAGTCCCAGCCATCCATCACATAAGCAAGAAGACTGAGGCCCAGAGAGAGGAAGTGATGCCACAACACCCCATGGCAGGTTAGAGTGGACCCCTGACATCTAGTCACATGTTCTCACATATTCCTCCACCTCCCAAAGGCACATATTAGGCTCTGACATCAATTCCACATTTTTAATTTTATTTATTTATGTTTTTATTGAAGTATAGTTGATGTACCATATTATATAAATTACAGGTGTACAATACAGTGATTCACAATTTTTAAAGGTTATACTCCATTTATATTGTGATTATTTAAGGAGAGATAAAAGTTCTCACGTTTAATGTATTATACAATTAATATGTAATATAGTATATAATAAGTATAGTCTAGTAGGTAGTATGAAATACAGTATAGTCTAGTATACAGTGTGTACTATATATTATAAAATAAATCTAAAACAGTAGCTATCTTCTATAAGGTCCTTGTCATACATACCATACACACAGCACACATGTTCGGGCACACCCTGAAGAGATGGATGTTATTTGTATTAAAAACAAAAGGTGTAAGAAGACATAATAGTATGAAATCAGTGCAGGACAATTTATGAGTAATATCAGGAAGGCTTTGTTAAGTGTGCCGTCTATTATTAGACTAAAATAGCCTCCCCAGGGACACAGAGGAGGCCCCGTGACTTGAGACATTTCAGCCAGGACAAGGCACTGCTAAGCACAGAGAGAAACAAAGTGCCCCCCTCCCAGGGGATGCTCCCGGGGACAAAGCTTGAGTCTTAGCCTCCTTTCTGAGTCTAGGACGTAGAGCAGAAGTTTGCGCCCGAACAGAGCATGGCTCTGTGTGAAGCAGCCTCATCTTAGTGTCCGACCGTGTGAGCTGAGCTACAGGCTTAGAAACTACTAAGGGCAACTTAAAAGATGCTATGTCAGAACCCCACAGCAGGGCAGGGGAGCACGAAGGCAATTACTAGCTGCATGTAGAGATATGTGATGGGCTCAGTGTCTCTGGATTTCTGTGAGGTGTGTGACAAGGTGACACATGGAAGCTTTCTGATCTAAAGATGACAGAACAAGAGCCTCATAGGCCCCTCATAAAAGCTTTGGTAGTTGATTGAACAATCTCTCACAAAGGGGAGTGATGAATGTGGACCCAAGGGAGCTCTCTAGGAGCTGCAGAGTCTCCTTAAATAAATATTAAGATGGATTGTGGTAATCAGAGGCACTAGGACAGAAAGGCTGCCTGCCAAACTCACTAAATTGTTTTGGAAAGCACTACAGATATACTGGATATCAAAAAAATAAATCACATCCCAAATGATGATACAAAAATTGTGAAGAAACACCAAGATTGAACAACAGTAACAGCAACTGCCTGGCATGTAATATTCAATAGGAATGAAAGGTTTTCTGGCTCCGTTAATGGATGGGATTAATTAATAGCATGTATAAAAATAAAAAGTTGAACATAAACTCGAAGTGTGTCAGAAGTGCCAAGGTTGTGCCACATCAACTGCTGTGACCTCCACTGTGTGCCCAAGTCCAGCCGTCAGCCCTGGGAGGCGACATCTCATCTCGTGCACTGCTCAGACTCTGCCTACAGGGTCAGGTGGGCTTCTGGGCACCACTGTGTGAGAGAGGGTTGGAGAAATGAATTGTGTCTGGAAGCGAGGGATCCAAATGGTGACGTCACATCACAGCCCGACGGCTGAAGGCCTTAGGAAGGTTTAGAAAGAGGGGAGGAACTCGGGTTAGGTGATGGTTGGGTTCAAATTCTGGAAGGATTGTTGTGAGAAACAGAACTATTTTTGCTCAGGGTGACTTAAAAGGACAGAGTCAGGGGACGTGGAACAAATGCTAAAGGGCAGATATTGGCTTCACATAGGGAGCTATTTCCAATGGTGGGAGTTGACAACAGTGGAATGGACTGCTGATGAACTCCCCGTCACTGCAAGTGTTCAGTCAGAGGCTGAACGGTTACTTCCCATGTTTGGCACGAGCAGATTCGATTCACGCCTGGGGTGGACGATCAGACGGGTTTGTATCCCCCTTAGGGTTGAGTCTAGAGGAAGGCTGCCACCTTGCTGGCCCAGGCAGAAGAACCCATTGCCAGCAGAGGGCGTGCTTACTGATGACCGGTGCGCGGGCTGCCTGGACCACGGGCTGGTGTTGTAAGGAGATGTGATGGGATTCGAAGTGAAAACAGCTGGCAGGGGCCTGGTCACCGGGTCCAGAGAGAAGTTGATGAAGCAGGCAGGGCCCAGGGTGAAGAAACTTGTTCACCTGAGCTAGGGGGCCACGGGTTTCTAGCGCTGGCATGAATGCAAAGGCCTGCAGGCCATAGGCGGCTGCGGTCAATAGGTGAAGTGGGCCGGGAGGGGCCATGGGAGAGCTTGGGGCCCCTCTGGAGGGGACAGTGGCCACTCAACTCCAGACCACCCACTCTTGCCGCTTCCTCTGTGCAGCATGTCAGGAACTCTTACTAAACCACAGTCCTTGCATTTCTCACGTTTCCACTTTGTTTGGGGTTTTTTCCATACACCGTTCTCTTCAGGCCTGCCTTCCTTCTCCCCCTGCCCCCAGTTGGGTCCCCTCCATATCCACACACTCCTGGTCTCACGATGGGCACCTACAGGCAGTGGGGGAAAGGGGGTTTCTCCCCCTGGCCCTCTAGGAATCAGCTGCTCAGAAATGAACCCTCTGACTCTGTGTACATCTCGTGCTAAGAGGTGAAGAGAAGCCAATCAGCCCTAGAGGCAAAAAACCCATCTTTTCGGTGCCACCCTCTCTGGTTTCCTTAGTGGCTTTTCACTTTTACACACCTTAACGTGAAAGTTCCTCTGCAGGTTTCCCTGGGGGTAAGCCCAGTCGAGTCACACCTGGACTGCACTATTAGACACCAGCATCCTGCTTCCCACCGGTTTAGCAAACCCCACCATCTCAAGTGCCTTCCCCACAGGGAAAAAGGGGATGAAGGGAAGTGAGACTCATATTGAGCCTCCCAGGGCCAAGTCTCTGGTCTGTGTCAGTCACATCAGGCAGCCAAGTTTTTACAGAGACGTCTGGCCCTTGCTGGGGCACATTTCATCTTTATGAAACGTGTCCTTTTCCCTCTGCCCCCTAGCCCACCCTCCCTCACCGTGTGTCCAGTGGGCAGCAAAGGTGGTACTTCTGCTGATGCCCCAACCTGTGTGAGAGTCCAGCTTATGAAAGCGGGCAGCCTGACTTCAGGCTTTCATTTGTAGACTGAATAAGCAGGCGGGGTTTCTCCGCATCACCCAGAATCCTCGGCACCAAGCTTGGAAGAGTCTGCACCAGGAAGAGAGTCAGGGTGGCTTTATCTGGGGTCAGGAGGCTGAATGGGGAGGTGAAGAGCTGAAATTCCTCCATGCACACCAGGACCAGTTCACTTGGTCAGGGTGCCTCTCTCTCTCTCTCTCTCTCACACACACACACACACACACACACACACACACAAAACCACATGGATTATTCCTCTAAAAAGTTCTCTGATTTTTTGAACCACATGATGTTTTCAGTGGATAAACTGTTTATGATTCAAAAGGGCCACAGTTCATTAGACTTTGCTTGTGACAAACTGACTGCTTTCACTTTCTCTAGGCAGCCAGCAGCTCCCAAATGAGTAGCACCACAGCGCCCATTTGGACCTGACAGCGCTGCATGATTGCGTATGTTCTGCCCTTAAACTTCCCGATGGCAGAGCCCTGGAAACTAGACCGTGGACCAGAGGAGGAGTAATGACAGCCAATGAAAGGGGAGCCAAGGCAGGCCTCCAAAGCGAGTCGCTTACAGACTGAGGGGGACATTTATCAAAATCCAAATCGTCCATACGGTTTCCATCATAACCAGCCAACCCCAACTGTAACACTTGATTTTTTGGGGAAAAAAGAGTAAACACAGCACCCAGCTACAACACTATACTTTTAAACAAATTATTATGTAAACAATTTGGAAGATTTCTGCCAACGATTCACTGGGAAAAATGAAGAGGGCTTGTAAGTTCCAGATTTTTTTTTTTTTTTTAATTAGCAGAGGACTCTTCTATTTGTTTGTGTTATGAAGGTTTAATCAGCTAGGTAGGCCCAAAGCAAAGGCTGTCGCTCTGCTTCCCTTTCCCATGTTGAAGTCTTTACTCTCTATTTCTTATTTCTAGGCATTACTGAATTACCTTAGAGCCTCATGATGGATTGAGTTAATTACTCACACGAGAGGGCACAGGTAAAACATCAGATAGGACACTGAAGCTTAACAGGGACAACTGCTTAGAGGTCCAAAAATATATCCCGTTTGTACAGGGCTTGGGGCGGGGTTGGGAGTGAGACTTAGCTCGTGTTAATTAGAAGCACAAGAAGTTGGTAGATGACCAAAGTATCAATTGTTAATACGATATGGGAGTGTAATGTCTCACACTCCCGTGGACTTGGTTGGCACACTCTTTTTTCTGAGCTGACCAAATTCAAGCCAGAAGGTTATATTCTGTGCACTGCCCCCTGGATGAGCCCTGGGTGCTGTTCTGGCTCAGAGGCAGATGAGACGATGATGGGAAAGGCTGAGTAAATAGCTAAAATATCAACAAAAGATTTTATCATCGCCCATCAACAATGGTTAATAGGCTCATGGCTTTTATGAGCCACCACCCAGTGTAAGAATATCTAGCAATCAGTACTTTTTTTGTAATATTATTTTACTGATGCAGGCAAAGGACACTGGATATTTTTTGAGAGAAGAAACTATTTCAGAGGATATGTTAACCATGTCTTTTACTTTCTTTATTCTGGTGCTTTTGACGTCTTAGGACCTTGCTGACCTTGGAGGGACTCCCCTTCCCAAGGTCAGAAAATTCCTGGAGATAGCCAACAACTTGCCTTTCAGCATGCCTGTCAAATGCAGTTAATTGGTCCTATGTCATTTTTAAAATTATAATAATATACATTCATAGTAATAAATCAAATAGTAAAAAAGGCTTATAATACAAAGTGGCAGTTTCTTACCAGATGCCTCCATAGCCCAGAACCAGCCTGCAGAGACTGTTCACTCTTTCTGTTGGTAATTGTTCTGAAGTCTCTCCCCATAACTCTAAATAACATGCATTATCCACTTATCGCTCCCCGTTCTGCTGGAGATGTAGAGGGGTTTGGTCCCCTTACAACCAACCCCTTCCCTCCTCTCTCTTTGAAATGTTAGAGAATTGTATTATTATTTGTATTATTGTTATTATTTCTAGCATCTCTATTGTTAAATTGTAACTTTAACACACTCCCCCTTTACCTCTAGTTCCAGTTACTTTTGACACACTTTCTCTTTTGTAAAATGAGGGTATTCGTTTCTGGGCACTTTCTTCTACTTTTCTTCTCCCTCTCCCCACTCTTCAGGTCATCTCAGCCCTCCCATCTTCTGTCGGCTGTGCATGTACTCGTCCCAATTAATGTGATGTAGCTGACACTCTCCTGCTCGAACTGCAAGTCCAGCATCAGCGTACTACAGCGGCCAGACCAGGAGCTCCTGAGAAGGGAACCGAGGCTGATTTCCACTAGTGGTTTTCTCTGCTCCCCCAAGGAAGCCAGCCAATTCCTTGTAGCAATTCACTACTCTTTGCAAACGATCGCTCTGGTGGAGAACCCGTTAATTTTCTTCTACCACCTCCTCAGAGACCCTCTAAGCCTCACAGCATGAGAGGCTTTGGCTTTTATGAGAGTGGGGAGATGGTAGAGGTTAGGGAAGAGAATATCTGGTTATTTAAAATATCTCTATTTCTTAATTTTTCAATTCACTTGGTGACAGTAATAAATAGAGAGAGCTGGAAAAATGCCAAGCATGTGTCAGACAACACGGGTATTTTTGTCCTGGTGCAAGTTTTGATTCCTCTTAATATCCTATATTAATAGAATATTTAAGAGACTACATTGCAGACGTACTGAGTGCTTTGATCTAGAAGGACCTGCAGCGCCCTCAGATGGAAGCACTGAGCATCTCCACAGCTGCTGCTCCCCACCTCCTGCAAAGATTCCCTGATATCCTGTCTTAAACTTTGATGCTGTCTTGGCCTCCTTTGGCATAGACCTTAATATTTCCTCATTGGGGCTGCTAAAAATCTTGGGATTGGTTCTTCTCTCAAGGATCACCACCCACTTGCCACTTGCCACTCTGCCCAAAGGTCTAGGACCATTGCAGGCTCTCAACTTGACTCCTCTTCATTATTCAAGTCTTGACTTCCTGTGCTGGCTCTTGGCTTCCCACTCTGCCTGGTTCACTGAGCTGGCCCCAGCCTCCCCTGCAGACGGCTCAGGGCCAACAGATTGCTGACACCAGGAGATTAATTAGGTCCAGGGAAGCTGGAAGCAGGTGGCTTGAGTGACTTGGCCACTCGTTTGCTGCTCTTTCTCTAGGATAGAATGCAAACACACATACACATTCCTAGTGTCATCATGACCATCATAACCCAAAAGACCCTGGCCACAGGGATCTTAACTCCAATAATAATGGGCAGTCAGTTTAGCTGCATCTCAAGCAAAGAAGTACAAGTCAGTAAACCAGCTCTGGAGAATCAGAACCATTGACCACACATAATTCCAGGGAACAGATCATAGGCTCAAGTCCGAGGGCATGTCTGTCAATAAGTCTGGCCCAGTGCTGAATCATTTAGTTTCTGGTAATTAGGCATCTTCTGTTCAAGCAAAAAGTAACCAGATAAATATCTGCTGAGGTGAGCCAGTAATAACAACAGGAACAGTAATAATCGATTTGCATTGTAATCTCTAGATCTAAAAGCACCTCTCTTTATTTGTTTATGTATTTACATATTCATTCACTCAATGGACAAGTTTAGGCTCAAAAGATGAATGAAGCTCTGTGCAGGGGGCTGTGCTGCACAGAAAGCCCTTGCCACCCAGGAACTCAGTGTGTCTGGGGACACGCTATCAACACAAGGATCCACAGCCTGCAGTTAAAATGCCGAGACAGAAGTTACACCACGTGCCATGGGAACAGCGTGGGGACTCAAGAACTCTGCTTCTCGATGAGTTCCTTCACGTCCAAACTTATCTCTACATTACTTACTCTCTTTACCTCTGGCAAGGTTGAATGGCCTTATTTTACCCAACACCAGGAATCTTCCAGGAACTCCAGACAGACTCAGGCAGGTGAGGTCAGGCAGGCATGTGTTCATGGAAGGAAGTGGGCAAGCGGCTGCGGGGGCAGACAGGCCTGCCGACAGCCTCTCACTCAGGAAGAACTCTGCCTGCCACCCATCCCGGAGCTGGGGAGTAGACATCCAAGGGTGGACCATGGAGAGAAACGACTTTAGCAGAGCCCCACCATGTGAGCAGAGCCTGTGTCCACGACATCTCAGTAAGGAATTTTAATTCTCCGTTGTGTAATGTGGCACAGAAAGTCATCTTTGGGGATGGATTAAAGACACCTCGGTAGTCATCAGCTGAAAGCTTTTACCCTGAGCGCTCACATCTCTACGGGAGCCGGGCCTTTCAGAGTCGGATTGTTAACAGGAATTCTCTCCTAGGTACCAGCGCTTCTCTGGGAAAAGATCCAAAGTTTGGGTCAGTTCTCCCGGCATATGCATTCCTGGCCTGGGCCATCAGATCTGTGCCAGCCTGTGCAGGCTCAGTGCACCTGCCCTCTTTGCTCCGGACTCCCGACCCGGAGTTGGACGGTGGGGGATGGCCGCCTGTACTGGTGCCAAGAAAGACCCACCCTGACTCTCTGCTCTCTCCCTTCTCCCTTTGTTCTAACATCTTCCTTGGATTATGGCACATGCCCACCTTGGAAAACTGAGGAAATACAGACAAATTTCAAAGGAGGAAACAACACTTTTTCTAAACCATACCACGCAGCAAAAAATTCAGTTAATATTTTAGTGATTTTTCTTGCAATTTTAAAATCCACATTGTATATATAGAGAGAATTTTGAGGCTGTGGGGGGCTAGAGATGATATTCTATAACCAATTTGTCTTCTCATTTCATATTACACGAGTGTTTCCTAAAATCAATAGGAGTGTGTCCGATCACTTAAACACTGGAGATATTTGGGGTCATGCTTTTCTAGACAGACCCACACACATCCTATTTTCGTTCTATTATACATACTATTCTTTTTTTTTTGCGGTACGCGGGCCTCTCACTGTTGTGGCCTCTCCCGTTGCAGAGCACTGGCTCCGGACGCGCAGGCTAAGCGGCCATGGCTCACGGGCCCAGCCGCTCCGCAGCATGTGGGATCCTCCTGGACCGGGGCACAAACCTGCGTCCCCTGCATCGGCAGGCGGACTCTCAACCACTGCGCCACCAGGGAAGCCCCATACTATTCTTTAATCATATTTTTAACTTAATAGCCATTATGGGTAGGTCTTTATGTTAGTAAATATAGATCATATGTCAATTTCTTTATAATATTTTGTAGAACAGAGGTTACACAATTTCCTTAATACTATTTCGATAGACATTTAAAATTTGTCCTTTTCTTTTTTAGTCAAATTAAAAAAAGCATCATGATGGGTCCCTGAATTATTTCTTTAGAACAGGCTCCTGAAGCTGGAGTCCCTAGCGTCAGCAGGAGTATGCTTTGAATTCCTGCCCTTGCCCTGCAGGTAGGTTGTAACACTATTTCTAGCAGCAGTTTATGAGCACGAACAGCTATGGTCCTTGTTAACATTTAAGATCTTTTTAAATCTATGCTGATTTGGGGCTATAAATATCTCACTAAGGCTTTTTCACATTTATTGATCATTTGCATTTCATTATATTCTATCTGAATTGCCTTTTTGTATTCTCTCTGCTTTTAAAAAGAGTTGTTTACCTTTTTCTTAATGTTTTATAAGACCTTTTTATATAATAGCTATATTAATCCTTTTATACGCATTTGACAAGTCCTTTCCTGCCCACACCCTCTTACAAATTTTCCTTATCTCTTAACTTTATATCTGGCAGGTGGTTGTTTTATTTCAAAGCACATTTTAAATTTTTATGTATTAACATGTATTAATCTTTTCCTTAGAATATGTCAGATTTTGGTTACTTGCTTAGAAAGAACTTTCGCAATCTAAATTTTCATACAACTTTTCACTCTATATTTTCTTCTATTGCCTTTATGGTTTCTCCTTTTTTTTTTTTAACTTTAAAATATTTAGCCCATCTGGAATTCATTTCAGTCTGAGGTATGAATTTAACACTATTTTCCCCTGAAATGATTAGTAGCCTGTCACAACACGTTCCCCGGCTAATCCTTCCTTTTTCCCTAGATTTAAAGAGACATCTTTACACATGTACCTCGTCCCATGTGCTTCTGTGGCACTTCTTGTGGGCATCACATCATGATGAGAGATGGTGACACCTGTTAGGGGAACCTCTCTGACTCAGCACTTTTGTTGCTTCCAGGTAAAAACTCTGGAATATACATACACACTGTTGGGATGTTGACTGGCATTTTGTTATATTTGCAGATTACAGAGAATTATGATAGTCTCATTAAATATAATAAACATTTTGTTTCTTCCTTTCCAATATTTATGTAATTTATTTATGTCTCCTTCCTTCTGGGAGTAGCTAAAACGTGGCTCCGCAGCAATGCTGAGACATAACACCGAGTGGGGACATCCTTATTTTACTTTACCCACAGATCCCTCTGTCTCACAACTAAGTATAACACAGGCAGGGTATTTCTGACAAATATTCTCCATAATGTGGGGAGAACACAGGAGCAGTTATTGAATTATTATCAATAGCAGTTATTATCTGTCACTTAAGCAATAAATGAGATTGGGGGGTGGATTTTCTCCCTTAGCAAATATAATTTTTAAAATATAAATTATATTAACATACTTCATGCTGATAAACTATTCCCATATTCCTTGGAATAAATCTGGCTAGTTCATGTTACTTTGTTATTTGAATGTGTTCCCAGGTTTAATGTGAAAATATCTCATTAATAAATGTTATATCTATATTCATAAGTGCATTTTTTCTATAGATGCTTTTTATTTTTATTAAGTTCAGGCTTCAATGTGATGCTAGCCTTATATAACCAGTTAAGACAATTTTAAAAAACATTCTATGTTTTGGAATCTTTAAAATAGCGTTACATTTAAGTATCTCATCAAGGTCTGATAAAATCATCTGTGACTTGTATTATTTATATGGAATCTGAAAGAGGGTGGACAGTAATTTGCATTTTTTTTTTTTTTTTTTTTTTTTTTTTTGGCTGTGTGCGGGCCTCTCACTGTTGTGGCCTCTCCCATTGCTCCGGATGCGCAGGCTCAGCGGCCATGGCTCACGGGCCCAGCCGCTCCGCGGCATGTGGGATCTTCCCAGACCGGGGCACGAACCCGTGTCCCCTGCATCGGCAGGCGGACTCTCAACCACTGCGCCACCAGGGAAGCCCAGTAATTTGCATTTTTCAAAGTCCTCCCTTCTTGGGGTTGGGGTTCTTTGATAGAAAGAGTAGTTTTACAATTTCCATGTGATTAAATACTGATATTTTTTTGGCCATTACTTTCTAATTTTATTATACTGTCGTCAAAGAATAAGGCTTGAAAATTTCTACTTTATTTAAAGTAGAACTTACGAAAGCTTTTGGGCCTAGTTCATGATCATTATTTATAAATATTTCATTAACATGTTAATATTTTTAAAGAATGTGCTTTATCTCTTTGTGGCTTATAAAAATTTCCTCTGTAGCTAGTATGGCAAGTTTGTTAATTATACTATCAGTCCCTCTATGTCTTTATTTTTTATCTCCTTGATCTGCAAAATTCCTTTTTTTAATAGTTATTTATGTATGTTTTTGTTTGTTTGTTTATGGCTGCATTGGGTCCTCGTTGCTGCGTGCAGGCTTTCTCTAGTTGCGGCGAGTGTGGCTACTCTTCGTTGCGGTGCATGGGCTTCTCATTGCAGTGGCTTCTCTTGTTGCAGAGCATGGGCTCTAGGTGCGCGGACTTCAGTAGTTGTGGCATGTGGGCTCAGTAGTTGTGGCTCGCAGGCTCTAGAGTGCAGACTCAGTAGTTGTGGCGCATGGGCTTAGTTGCTCCGCAGCATGTGTGATCTTCCCAGACCAGGGCTCAAATCCGTGTCCCCTGCATTGGCAGGTGGATTCTTAACCACTGTGCCACCAGGGAAGTCCCTTGATCTGCAAAATTCTGTGCAATGTGTTAAAACTTTTTGATACCAAACATTCATTTCCTTACATGTTTTACATTTTGCATAGTTTCTTCTGAAACCAGTATTTCAAATGCAAATTTCATGACCACAATGTCTTAATTTTTGATTGTATATTTTATCAATAAACATAATTTTCCCCATTTACTATTTTTATACTTTTTTCCTATATAAAATATGTCTGCTAGATCCTTACCTATCTCCTAAGTGTCAAAGTATCAATCTTTCTGTTCACTTCTCTTTAGGAACATCTATGTTTTGCCTTTTGAAGCACTCTGAGCTACTTGGGCTTTGAGTAGGGAAGTTTAGCTTACTTATTTTTTTGAATGTATTCTGATAACTGATCAGTTGGGTCATATTCTTATTTCATCTTCTATATTTATCTCGTCTCTAGTATTTCTGTTTTATCTTCTTTACTTTCAGTGTGTTGACCCAATAATATTTTTTTCCTTTGCTTGTTCAGAATTTGGCAAGTTATAGATCCAATTTATATTTTCCAGTGGTTACAATTCAGTTTGTAACTGTACAATCCAGTTTTGTGAAACAAAACATTACATGAAAACAACCTTGATCTTATATTTCACTGTAATTGTAAAAAATGAAATCGTTTCCATGAAACAGGCTTTAGAAGAGAAAGACATCTTGTATTTCTCTCCCTCCCTTCTTCCCATATCAGATCTGGATGTCCCACAGTTGGCAAGGCAGCTGGCGAGAAGTTTGAATTTGCCCTTGTTTGAGGGAAAATTAGTTCAGTGTGGCTTTGCCTTTGTCACAGAGAACCTATTTGGGAATGAAAAACGATGAGCTAAACACATGATAACGTAAAAGGGGGTGAACACATTCCAATAGTGTGTTTCTTTTAGAACTGTTTTGTTCTTTTAATTGATGTGCATGTAGACTGAGCTATTTATGAAAGCTACTTGTTTTTAGAAGTGTGTGTGCTATGTGCATGTGAATGTGTTGGTGGTGTCTGTGGTATGTGTTGGTGTGTGTACTTTCTGGTGTGCATATGGTTTGTGTACGTGTGTGATATGTGTATGCAGTGCATGTGTGTAGATGTGTGGTGCGTTTGTGGTGTCTGTATGTGTGCTGTGCAAATGCCTGTAATGGGTATGGCATGTGTGGTATTTCTGTGTGGCAAGGTATTTCTGTATTTGTTTGAGTTGTGTGTAGTTTATGTGATCTGTGACATGTGATGCTTATAGAGCAAGTTGTGTGTGGGCACCTGTGATGTGTGTTCCACATGCCTAGAGTACTGCGTTTGATGTGTTTGGCATATGTGTACGTGGTGTGTGTATGTGTGTGAGTGCGTATGTGGTGTAATACATGTGTGATGTAGTATGTGTATGTTGTGGGTATTTGTGTGTAAAGTACTTTGTGTCTGGTGTGTGTGTATAGTGTGATAGGTATACGTAGCACGTCTGCGGTGGTGTGTGTGATAGGTGTGTGGCATGTGTCTTGTGTGTGTGTGTTAGTGTATAATGTACGTGTCTGGTTTACTGGACACGTGTAGCACCTGTGGTGCGTATAGTGTGTGGCTTGTGCAAGTGAGTCTGTGTAGGAGGTAGTGTGTGTGTGCACTTGGGTGTGGTCGTGGGCCCTGTGCATCTAATCTTGCACTGGAAGAAGCAATTTCTCTTCACCCCGTGCAGGTCCTGGTGGGGACCAGGCCAAGAGGACTGGAACCCACTCATCCCGTCTATCCTCCCTGGCCCAGCAGGAGGCATCCTCTCAGATGTGGTGAACAGAAGCCCACAGTCTGGGGGAGATGCATGGAAGTGAGTAGCGGTGTTCCAAAGAATTGTCCCAGGGACCCCAGGCCCTACATCAAGGTCCCATGGGTTAGGGGTGGACTCCTTTATGTCCTGAGGATTGTGAGATTTCCTCCTGTCAATTATTACAAAGGTGGCAGATGCAGGGTCACAAAGGGTGGCCTTGGGGACAGTCCTGGAAACGATTTGGGTGGGCCGGAGACTCAGTGCAGGAGGGAGGTGTGGAAAGACTCTCTTTCTCCCTGGGTGATAGGGGGCCAGGTGAAAGGCAAGGTGTGCCCATGAGGCGTTCAGGAAAAGGGTTTCCCTTCTACTCTTAGTCTTCAGCATTACTTTTGGCAGGTGTGCTTTCCTATGCTGTGTTTCTGGTTCATGAACCTCAAGCCGTCAGGAATCTGGCCTTTGCTGAACCGAGGGGCACTTGAGACAGGCTGGTGTGTCTGACTCGCGGTCCAGTAAAACAGGGCAGTCTTTGCGTGCCCCCATATCCTCTCTGAAGCCAGCGGCAGGGGGGCAGCACTCCAAGGGAGTGCAGATGCCGGTCAATGCAGGGAAACCTGCATCTTTGCTCCTGGTGGAGCAGGGGAGCTGCAGAGCAAGATGCTGGTCGTGGCCCAGGTAGGGCCAGGAGACTTGAGTGCCGCCCCTCCTCTCTGAGGACCCTCACAGGCACCGGCTCAGCCCTGCTCCTGTGAGCAAATAGATCAGTGCTCTTGGATCTATCCTGCTGTCTCTGATTTCTCTCTCATAATTTCTACCTTCTTTTTTTAGTGATTATATGAATACATGAATGTACTGTTTTTAACTTTCCATTCTGAAATATTGCAAACCACACGCAAAGTCAAAGCCCCCTTTGACACCACTGTCCTGGATTTTACTTCTAATCCTGGCCCTCCTCCTCAAGGGTTATCAGTTTAATGTTCATCGTTTTATACATATTTTCACAGACAAAAATATGTAGTTTTCTTAACATATATAGTATTATATCACACACTTTCTTCAAATTCTCTTTTCACTTATGCCTTAGAGGTATTTCCAGATCAGAACATGCAGAAGGACCTAATCTTAAACTGCTGCATTGCAGTGCACAGTGAAAATACACCCCAATTCCATGTGACACTTTTTTTGGTGGACATTTGAAGTGCTTCCTTTCTATCCTACCTTAAACAATACGGCAATGAACAACTTGATGGATATGTAGTGTTTCTCTAAAATGGCTACCTATTAGAAATGTCAAGATAAGAAACGTACATTTAAAATTTAACAGATAATGCCAAAAAGTTCCTCAAGAGGATTTGCCGATTGATACTTTCACCAATAATACCCACATTCCTTTTCACTTTTTATAAATATGATGAGCAAACCAACGGTTTCCTTGCTGTTTTAACTTGCATGTCCTTGGTCATGGAGGAGGCTACATAGCTTTTCATGTTTGTTGTCAATCTGGCTTCCCTTTCCTGTGAACTGTCTGCTTTCATCTTTTGCCTAGTCTTTGACTATTTGTTTTCTCATTGATGACAGAAAAGTACTTTATATATTCTGGAGATTGATACATTTTATAAATTGCTAACATTTTCTTCTAGTCTATGGTTTGTCTTTTAACTACGATTACAGTGTCTCATCATCTAAGAACTTTCAATTTTGATGTCATCAAATTTATTACAAATTTTTTTTAAGTTACTTTTTCTTTATAGCTTGGCACTCAGTGGACTCTTCTAAGTGTTCATCTTTTTCCCTTAAGCTTTGGAAAATTTTGTATTTATTTTTAATATTCCCTCTCCTATACTTCTCACATTCGTACCTTCTAGAACTTTGCTAATAAATTTTAGAACTTTGACATCTATTCACATTTCTTAACTTTTAAATGATTATACCCAACTCTTCCTTTGTTTTATGCTCAGGAAAAATTTCTTAGCTTGATTTTTCTTTAGTTATGTCTGTTTTACCATGCAGTATATTGAGTATATAGTAAGTTTTTTTACAATAATAGCTTTGTGTATGTATATGTGTATATACATACATACATACATTTTTTAAAGAATCGTGATCATTTCTTTATAATAGCAGCCTATGCTTGTTTCATGGGGATCAACAGTGTCTTGGCTCTCTCTGAGAACTTGAATTATCCCAACACAGAATCTCGCACATCTTGTTTGCAGATGTTGGCTCCTCTCTTGCTGGTCCTGGGCTTCCTCAGCTGCTTGGTAACTCTTGGTATTGCTCATCTTTGAATCTGGCATTCCTCTATGCTGGGACTAGTTGCTGTGACCCAGCAGCAGAGGCTTGGGATGAACCAATAGGCCAAGGGTTCCACTCATTACTCCTCATTATTCTCCTGGGTGAGGAGCTTCCCAGCGCCTCTTGGGTGTTTCCAGACATTCAGGTCACTACCCTGACTCTTGGGCTCAGGTACTCAACTCACACCCTCTCCTGATTGACAGAAGCAGCAGGGTGGGGAGAGGGGAGGGTCTGCAGCCCTGGCTGCTCCTTTTGTGCCCAGCCAATCACCCTGTCGGTCTCCCCAGATTCCCTTCTGGCTCCTGATTCACCACCTTTGAGGCTTCAAACACCTGGTGGGCTGCATCCACCTTTTGCAAAAGTCCTTTTCTGTGTGAATTTGGCTTATAGTTCCCTTCTGCAAAATGATCCCATTCACTTTCTGTCTTTTAAGGATTCCTCATAGTTTCTGATCCATTATAGAAATGTATTTTTTGTTTGTTCGTTTTCTGGCTCTAATATTGATTTTATAAAATACCTTTTCTGTAACTTTTCAGGATTTGGAATTGGAGATGAGAATGAGAGTAGGTGTAGTTCACCATCCTCATCTAATTTTCCCTCACATTTGTCTCTTGAAACTGGGTTCCAAATTAATTTCTGCATCAGCCTCCTGAATTTATTTTTTCAGTATCCATTTTGCTATTATTTGTTTTATCAATTAATCAAGTTGCCTTCACTGAAGAATTCAACAATGAAGATTTATCTTTAATCACTCTTTTTCCCCCTTCTCAGATTGCTCGCTCTGTATGACAGCCAAGTTATAGACTGGTTCTAAAATATTTATAAATTAAAATAGACTAAGGGGATGTGGATCTTATCTACACTGGCAAAGGCAGAAAGAGCAGAAAGCAAATACCCATCCAAGGAATTGTGCCAACAGCTGAGGAAAGTCTGTGTGTGGTTGGCAGGGCACAAAGGAAAGAACATTGTTTTGACCTATTTGGGTGGATTCCAGAAGCCCATACCCAGGATGAGAGGCTCAGCCTTTAATTTCAATCTGCTCATGGATACAGACACTTAATGGCTCATTAAGCACCAGGACTAATCATGATTTGATTTCCCACAGAATGTGTGTTTGAGAAAGTGGGTTGTACAGTGGTTAAAGGCTTGATTTCCTGAACAGCAATTCTCAAACTTCAGCATACGTCAACCTCACCTGGAGGGCTTGTTGGAACAGACTGCTGGCTCCAGAGTTCTGATTCCAAAGGGCTGGGGTGAGGCTTGAATATTTGCTTTTCTAACAAATTTTCAAGTGATGCTGATGCTTCTGGCCAGGGACGCACTTTGAAAACGAATCCACAGTCTGACAAATTTAGGATTAACATCTTTATCACTTCTTAACTGCTTGAGCTGGAACAAGCGATCGATCCTCTGCACCCTCAGTGTACTTCACCAAGGATCCTAATAGGCTAGAATAATAGAATTTCCCTCACTGGGTTGGCATAAAGATCAAATAAGATAAAGTTTACACTAAGCACTGAATATGCACCCAGATTACCTCAAATATTCAAAATCTAGATATAATCACGATTTGCTTTGACAAAGTTAAGGACAATAACCTAGAATTTAAAAAATACAATTTATTCTTACCTACACTTTTAAACTGTATGTCAGAAACTTGCCATAGGGTGTTCAGGATTGGATAACTATTGCTTATCTTCCCATTGTTAGAACCTAGCCCCAGGCCAACTTATGGAAAAGCTCATTAATCATGGGTCTAGTTAATACCATATTCAGTTTCAGGCTACTTATAAAGGTGAAGAAAAGACATATATTAACAGAACTCATTATGCCACTCTCTTGATAAGTTTACATTTTAACATGTAAAATCTACAGGAAACTGCCCCAAATCAATTAAGGATACCAGGCCTGAACTTCGGATCCATATGAAAAAGTCCACTTTTCCATAAATGTATATTATTGCCCTGGAGCTGGTTCTCAAAGTATGTTCCTGACAAACACCATCAGCCTGACCTGGGAACTTAAATGTAAGGTTCTCAAGTCCTACTTGGATGAACAGAATCAAAGCTCTGGGGATGGGCCCAGGTGACCAACACTTGCCCACTAACTTTGACAACCACTGCCCCAAAAGACAAATGATCACAGGAGAAATGTGCTTTTAGCCCAGCTCCCTGATTTTACAGGTGGGAACACTTACATCTGGGAAAAAAAACGAGCATCAAGTGACAGGGTAGCTTGGTAGCAGAGCTCAGGTTAAGAGGCAGGCATCTCCCTCCTAGCCCTGCCTGCTCCCCCAGGCTGGGTGGGGGCCATCACAGACCTGAGTCACCCAGGCCCACCGATGAAACAAAGGCTCCCCCGGAAGCTTGGAAACTTCCCTTCGGAATGCGACTGCTTCAAGAGACAAGCATGCTTCCTTTGTTTTTAGTGATGTTGTGTTATCACCGTCAGAGCAGCTGAACAGAGAGCCTTACCAGAATCAAAGGCGCCAGGAAGGCAGACCTCCTCTGGAGGCTGTGCGGGCCAGCAGCACACAAGGCCAGGCTGCCAGGAGCACGGTGGGAGACGTGGCTCTGGGAACGGAAGCAGCCCATGGACGGCCTTCTCGGACTTCCTGGCTGCCTGTGGTACAGAGCAGAGACACAGCTGACTTTTTTAATGTGCTGTGAAGGAGTCAGCTCCTCCAAGACACAAGTCAGCCCTGGGCTTGCTTGAGAAAAATCTCGATTGTATCAACACATCTCAATGACTCTCCTTCTATTCTTCCTTTGTCTGAGAGACCAGTGAAAGCTGAGGCTATGTCACTGCATTTGAGTGTCAGTGAGGGCAACAGGTGCTTTTCCTGGTGGTCGCCTTTGGGTGTCAGGTAGCCCCCAACATCACGGGAGCAGGACCAAACTGAATGGGAAGCAGAGCTTTTCTTTCTGCTCTTTCCCCCACCCTCCTCCCGGATCTCAACACACGTACACACACCTGCAAGGACTCACTACAACTACAGCAGAAAGGAGGTGGGGGAAGACTAAAAAGGTGTGGTTGCTTATATATACATTTATTTACACTTTGGAACATGTATATCTTTACATTTTACATATAGCATATATATATATGTATCACATATGTGTGTATACATATACATGCATGCATATATTGTATATCACACATGCATGTATATACATATACATATATAGACACACACCTTGGAGATACTGTAGGTAAGGTTCCAGACACCACAAAAAATGAATATTGCAATAAAATGAGTCACATTTTTTGGTTTCCCAGGGCATTTAAAAATTATGTTTACACTCTACTATAGTCTATTAAATGTGCAATAACATTATGTCTAAAAAAACAATGTACATAGTTTAATTAAAAGATACTATATTGCTAAAAAATGGTAACCATAACTTTAGCAAGTCATAATAGTAACATCAAAGATCACAGATCACAGATCACCATAACAAATATAATAATACTAATGAAAAAGTCTGAAGTATTGCTAGAATTACCAAAATATAACACAGAGACACAAAATGAGCAAATGCTGTTGGAAAAATGATGTCAATAGATTTGGTCCACGGAGGGTTACCACAAACCTTCAGTTTGTAAAAAACACAATAAAGCGAAACGCAGGTAATGAGGTGTGCCTGTATATGTCATAACACATATAATCAGTTGTGGAGTCCAGGTGGAGACTCTTTTCTGTTTGCCTCCAAAAACTGTCCCATCTTCATGTTCTTTAATAGAGTGAAGTCCTTAACAATACAGAATACAGATCTGGCCCCTTATCTGCTGCAAGATTTCTGCACATCTGGCTCCTGCTTCAACCATTCCCAGAGGCCACTCTTGGGCAAATCTGAGTAACCTCTTGACTACTAAAGTCAGTTGTCCTCTCTTCCCGTTTCTCCAGGTGGCAGCTCAGGGCACTGTTAACCATGCCCTCTTTCACCTCACCACCCCTTCTCCTCCTACCCCTCCCACCCTTCCATCCAGCTTTGCCTAGAGAAGAGGCGCCACAGCTTAGATCACTTGGACACAAGACCCAGAGAACTTTCTATGGGACCTCATAGCCCAGCCAGGCAGGAGCTGCACGTGCCGGCTGAGTAGGAGAATCCTGGGCTTACATGGCTTTCCTGGCCCAGGATCCTCAGTTGTACTGAGCACGTTCTATTGATCACTGACAGATGTTCGTGGAAGAAAATAGGGAAACAAGCTGGTCAATCCAGGTAGGATGTACAAAGCACAAACTGCAAGACTTTCTGTTACTGGTTCTTGATGGGGTGGCAGGTACATAGAAAAGAATTCTCAAGCCTCAGTGGAGGGTGAGAATAAACATCTTTAGCTGTTGCTTCACCAACACTCCATCGTCCACAAAGATGGGTCCCAGTGTTGCTCACAAGGACCCTCTCTGAGGACGCACTTTGCCAGCCCTTGGAAGCCCTGCCATTTCTCTCACCCACATGCTCTTGGATATGGTTTTATGAGGCAGGCGGTGTTGTTTCCAAAAGCCACAGCTCAGCATGTTTTCCATAAATCACTTTAATAGAAGACACATGAAAAAGTCAAAAACTTCTTTAGCACGTGTGAAATGAAATTAAGAAACAGTTACAAAAATACCAAAGAATCTGTTGGGTGAATCCAACATCAAGGAGAAAAAGGGGATCTATTCCCGATTCCTAGGTGAGGTATCAGTTTCCTGCCAGGGCCAGAATGAAGGCTGACTTACAGAAAGATTAGTTGTAAGAGGGAAGCAAAGGATGCCAAGAAAAATAATACAGCTTGGTTTAATTAACTTAGCTGAATGCATATTTTCCTTCTGTCACGGCAGCTAACTAAAGGTTTCTGGCCCGATTCACTCAATCCCTCCACCCTTTACTCTTCTCCATTCAGTCCTGAACTCCTATAGTGCCCTTAGGAAAGGCCCCCATTGAATGAGTTGTCCTAATATCTTGAGGGCCTTGTCTGCTCGGGGCAACCTTCTGTCTTGATATTGGGTTTCTGAAATTCTGAAGAGGCCAGTCTGAGACTTTCTTATATACTATCAGTGGGGCTATAAACTGGAGCAAATTTTATGGAGGGAAATATCACCAAATCTGTTCAAATAAAATATACTCTAGCCTTTGACCAAAAATTTCAGTTTTACGAATTTATTATACAGAAACATGCACACGGGTATGTTGCAAAAACCCAACTTTCTATTGAGAGGTGACTCAATCAATAAATTATGCTACAACAGAGAACTGGATTAATAATAACTGATATTCATTGGAAAGACCAAGATGGTTCTATACGGATTGACATGGAAAGATTCAACAGGATCTTAAGTGAAAAACTAAATTGCAATAAAATATGTATAGTAAACATTATCTGCATAGAACAGGTTATGCATCGTATCACGATCTGAAAGACTATACCCCAATGCTGATGGTTCTGGGAGCGGGGGAAGGGCATGGTAGCTTTCCACCCTCCCCATATGTGATAATGGAGTACTTTTAACTCTTCCTGCTTCCCAGACGGTTCACCAAGATGCTTCCATTCAGTTCCACTCAGCTGCTTCCACTGGACCTCGTAACCAAGTCCAGAAAAACCCTGCTGTCTTTTTCCCCTGCCTTATCACATCCCTTTTCTGATGAAATACACATGCTTGAATGGGGAGAAGTAAAACTAAGGGAGAAGGTAAGCAATTTGGGTGAATAATTCACATTTTTATCTATAATGTTTTGATTATTTTTAGAAGACATCACCATAAAGATTAAACAATACAAAAAATGGAAAAAAGATGAGAATAGCTATCTGCTTTACTCACCATGTGAGCAGATTCGCAGGGTACAGTCATCCCCAGTCCTGGTTCTTGGAGGCCTTTGGAGGAGGAAAGCAGCCTAAGATTCCACAAAGCTGCTCCGTTGTCATGTGGACCCAGACGCGTTGAGAAGGTGCTTTCAAGGCGCCACAGACATTAAGGAGAGTCATGTCCAGCCCTGTGGAGCAACGATGCAAGGGCAGAAGATCTAAAAACAAGATTTTCCCCAGGGAGGGTCAGGAGGGGCCCACAGTAGCTGGGGCTCTCAGAAGCCAAGCAGCACACCTGAGCTCCTCACAGGCCACCACTGAGCCCACTCGCATCAGGTTCAGGGGCAGGGCCACTGCCGGGGCGGCTCTCAGTGGTCAGGGCGCTAGGAGAGCACAGCTGGTGGAGGAAGTGTGTTTCAGGGGCTCCTCCAGGAAGCTCCCCGCTCCAGGACCTTCACGAAGTCACCGCCACCTTCCTGCAATGACAGGCAGGCTCCGGCTCTCTCGGCCCTGCCTCTGCCATTGCAAGTGTTCTCTATAGACATCACCCACCTGGTCTCAGGATGCCTGAGCTCACGTACAATCCTGGTGCTAAAACCTCAGGGCTCCCATTCCCCCCCGGGCTATGTGTGTGGGCACAGACACACCTCAGGGGTGAGGATTATTTCAAATTCTCTCCCTAGTCCCTTCTTTGCCCTGTGAATTTCTGAACACTCCTTTCCTGAAAGCCTTTTTCAGGCCTATCACCTGATATCCTCCTTGGTACCTGCTTTTCCTATGTGGCCTGAGGTTTTGGTTCCTTAATCACCGTGGTTTTCAGTTCATTGCCATATTGATTACATCAGCATTTCTCTTCAGTTTTCTACTTTCTTTTTAGTTTCCTACTTTCTTTTCAGTTTCCTTGGACAGAAGGCTTTCATTCTGATATTTTAGGCCAATTTTTGTATTTCTACACTAGCTTTAAATCCTAATCCTAACCTTTTTTTTTTTTTTTTTTTTTGCGGTACGCGGGCCTCTCACTGTTGTGGCCTCTCCCGTTGTGGAGCACAGGCTCCGGACGCGCAGGCTCAGCAGCCATGGCTCACGGGCCCAGCCGCTCTGCGGCATGTGGGATCTTCCCGGACCGGGGCACGAACCCGTGTCCCCTGCATCGGCAGGTGGACTCTGAACCACTGCACTACCAGGGAAGCCCTAATCCTAACCTTTAACACTAACTTTCACCCAAACCTTGCCTCTCTGCCTTTCTTCTGGGTTCCTGCAATGAGATACCACTTAGCCCTGCAAAGATGGCTTTTCCAGTGTTAGAATGAAAGAAGTCCCAGATATAGTGTTAATTTAAAAACAGAGTTGGAGGACAGTATGTTAAGAAGGATCCCATTCTCTCAGTCTCCCTGTAAGCCTCATGCCTGGGTGCACAGTGCTGGGTAGCAACCCCATGACACCTTCGTGTGTCTGGATAGGTGACTTGATGTCACACGGGGCCAGGGGTGACCTCAGAGCTGGCCTGAGCAATGGTTCATTGTCCAGGGGCAGTCAAGCAGTGGCGAGCCAGGACCCTCCCCTCCCCGGGGCAGCTTAAGTACAGGTGGAGCAGTCCTTGGGGAAGGGGTCTTTACCCACATTTCCTGTGGTCACTGTAACAAATTACCACAAACTCAGTAGCTTCAAACAACCAAAATTCATTCTCTCATAGCTCTGGATGCCAGGAGTCTGAAATCAAGATGTCAGCAGGGCCATCCACATTCCCTGCAAAGCCCCCCTGGGAGAACTCTTCCTTGCTCCTTCCAGCTTCTGGCGGCTGCCTTAGCATTCCTGAGCTGTGGCCACGTCACTCCAATCTGCTACCGTCTTCATGGGACCTTCTCCTCTGTGTAGGTCTGTGTCAAATTCCCTCTCTTATAAAGGGTCCACTCAGATAACCCAGGATATGCTCCTCCGCACAAGATCACTAACTTAATCACATCTTTTTCCATATAGGGTGATATTCACAGGTCCTGGGGTTTAGGGTGTGGACATATCTTTCGGGGCCACCATTCACCCCACTACACACACCCACGCTATTCATGGAGCTGGAAGAGATGCCAGATGTTAGATATCGAAAGGGTGTCAAAAGCACAGCCCACACAAATAACTCCCCCCAAATAAACAAGTCAGCAGTGAGTCATACCCAGGCAAAGTGTGTTTCTCTTTGCCAAGTGCTGAGTTGTGTAGACTCAAGTCTCTCACACCACGCTGATCCTTGTGTGTGTCTGCTAGGCCAATTCAAAACTCCGTGTGCTAGGTCTGGCCCCAGGGATTCCTTGGGCCAAAGGGCAGCAGCCATATTTGGGGGAGCGCGTGGGTGTGAGGGCGTGGCGGTGTGATGCAGAAACACTGGGCTCAAGTCCTGGTTCCTCCACTTACTAGCCCTCTGTCCTGGGACAAGACATGTAGCTTTTTTAAAGAAGGACAAAAATAATCTCTATGTTTTATGATTTTGCAAGAATTAAATGGTAAAATGTACGTATATTAAAGCTAAACTCTTAACACGTTCAGGGGATTGAGCAGCCGGGGACCAGGAGAGGAGCACGGTGGGCAGGCTGGTCATCCTGGCACCTGCTGTAAGTGGAACAACCTGAGGCAAGTCCTCACTCTCCACTCTGTTTCCCAGTGGGTTCAGGAAGCCCCAGAGACTCAATGGGCACTTCCTACCTTCCTCCATCCAGCCTGAGAAAGTGGCAACGATCATAGGTCAATGCATTTACGTAGGGAGAGAAACTCTCTTCCGACAGAAGACGGTCACCCCATGATCCAAGATGATTTCCTCCTCCTGTTTCCTGGGTCTCAAATACATAAAGATACTTAGACGCACAATAGGCAAAACAGGGCGCTGCTGAGGACTATCGCTCCCTTTCTGCACCAAGATCTGAAGGGTGGATGCACCCAGCAGGAATGGCCCCCTCTGGGCTGGGATTCAGAAATTAAAGGTATACAGTCCCTCCAGTGCATTCCCTGTCCCCCAGCCCTCTCCTCTTGGGAGGCATGACTATCATATTTGCTACCATCACCATCACCACCTGATGATAACAGGTGGGGACGCAGCCCAGGAGGTGGTCCTGCTTCCCCCTGACTGAGCCCTCTGGGGCCTCCATCCTGACCACCCCTCCCCACCCCATGGCGGTCTGCCGATGCTCCCATGCCCACCCACCCAGTCCCACACAGGTACCTGCCACGGCTAAAATGAAGAGAATCCAAACTGGGAGCTGCTGTGAATAGGCAAAGCCCTCAGAGATTTTTACTAAATCCAGCTAGGACCTGCGGCTTATTTATAAACTCATGTGGCTTTCTGACTTCTTTCACTTTAGCCAGATTGCTGACATGTTCTTAAATTATCCAGTTTTTTTTTTTTTTTCCTTCTTCTCTGTTTCTTGGGAAGATAAAGCCTCAAGCATGTGGCCTCTGTCTGTTCATAACAATGATGGTTTTCTGGGCGGCTGTCCCCCACCCAGACCACCATTCACTGCAGTTACCATTTTAACCCAGACTTCAGAAGCCTCAGAGGTATTTAGCCCGTAGGAACACAGAAAAGAAAGGATTAAGGGGGAGAAACTACAATGCAAAGGTTTTTGTTTTTCATTTCATCTATGTAGCCATATAGTAAGAAATTCTGTTATTAAAAATTAAAATTTGTAATTCAGAAATCCTCAGGCAGCATACATGTTTCTACTGCGTGATCTCTAATGGTCCAAGCAAATTCAGCAAACTTCCAATGGGTTCAAGGACTGACAGGATGGCAGGCTTCAAGGAATGACATGATGGCAAGCGTCAAAGACTATTTCATCCGAAGCCACGAGTTATTTTATAGCAGAGAAATGCAATATAGCTTTGGAGACAGTTGACTTTGTCCTGCTCAAAGAGTCCCAAAAGATTTTGCCTGTGGGCTGTCGTTTGAACTCTTCTCTAGTCCTAACCCTGCCCCATCTGGGAAAGGTGCTGTACTAACACTCCCCAAATTCAGCAAGGTTCAGACTGGGGCTGATTAACATATTGTAACTTTCAAATTAAAGACAGGAACTCTCCCTCCTCATCCCAATTCTGCACAATTACTCCATAGATTGCTCACCAGGGAACATCAAAACGGAAAAAAGTAAGCACCACCCACCCACATCACAGCTGGGATTGTCACTTCCTAAAAGAAAACTCTCACTTGCCTCACCTAAGCCTGTAAAGTCCCCCATGAGTTCACTCAGGATGTTAAAAGCACTAGCCAGTGTTCACCTCTGTGTTGGGCGTATCAACATGCCCCACTTGCACTCACTGTGAGCCTACAGTAGTTTGAAATTTGTCCACAAATACTTGGGCACTCCCTTCAAACAGCAAACCCCTCCCCTGAGTGTGTGGACTCAGTGACTGCCTCCTGGCAAGTAGAGAGAAGGCAGAAGTGCTGGGGTGCAATTTCAGAGAACAAGTATATTCGTTTTTTATTGCCGCATAACAAATTACCATGAACTTGTCTTAATGCACATTTATTATCTCACAGTTCTAGAAATCAGAAGTCCCGGTACAGTGTGACGGAGTCTTCTGCTCAGAGGCTCACAAGGCTGAAATCAGGGGTGGCCAGGACTGAGATCTCATCTGAGGCTCGGGGTCCTCTTCCGAGCTCATGCAAGTTGTTGGCAGAATTCGGTTCCTTGTGGTTGTAGGGACTGAGGTCCCCATAATCTTGCTGACTGTTGGCTGGGGACCACTCTCAGCTCCTAGAGGCTGCTCTTGGGGTCTTGACACATGGGGCCCTCCACAATAAGGCAGTTCACTCCTTCAAATCCCTGGTTGAACATCTCATTAGATCAGGCCTACCGAGGATAATCTCCCTTCTGATTAACTCAGTCAACTTGTTAGGGATCTTAATCACAATATTCCTGCTGCCATATAATCATCATGGGAGTGAGATCCCATCATATTTATATAAGTCCTGCTTCCTTTCAAAAGGAGGGTATTACACATGTGCGCCAGCGGGCAGAAGCTAAGGGGCCATTACAGAATTCTGCCTGACACACTGAGTGATAAAAAGCCCTGTGGATTCCTGCTTGTCTTTCTTCCTCTCTCTCTGGCATCTCCCACTTTGGAGAAAGTCCACTGCCATACAGTGACTTGCCAAAAGGCCAAGCAGCTTTTTGGAAAAGTCACCAGGTAGAAATGAGGTCTTCTGTTAGCAGTCAGCAAGGAACCAAGTCCTGCATCCCATACCCATGGTTGGTGGATGGGCGGTGGGGACAATCTTAGCAGCAGATCCGCCAGCCCCAGTCCAGCCTTCAGATGACAGCGGCCCTGACCAATGTCTTAACTCCAATCCTTCCGCAGATCCTGAGCCCAAACCACCCAACTGAGCTGCTCCCAGATTCCTGACCCTCTAAACATGCGTTATACACATACAACACTAGTTTGCTGTTTGGAGATTCTCTATTTTAAGGTAACTTATTACACAGCTATAAATAACTAATACACAGCCTTTATTCACTAAAAGAGCGGGAAAATGTTGCATCAAAAAATGAGAAAAAAAAAATATCCCAGCCAAACTGCTCTCTATCCTCAAAGACAAAGCTCTCATCCCGGCCTTTGTCACTCCAGCCAGAGGCTCGCAATTACACTGTGCTCACACTGGATGCCTCCCCTCTTCTGCAGGGCGATGAAAAGCCACATTGCCAAACCCCAGGTTCCATTTCCCAGGGTTCTGCTGTTCCCAAGGTTCTCCCCAGCATTCTCCTTAGTTTGGATTAATATTTTGTTTCACTCTGAGTACCAGGCTCACCAACCCACGTGCCCTTCCTCTGGACTCCTTGCTTTCCTCTCGGTGGTCTTTTCCCTGCATGTAGCTTCCAGCCTCGGCAGTGAGCTGGGGCTGTGTGAAAGCAGAGTTCCTCCAAAGAGGGTGCATCTGGAGCTACCCAGGCCCTGGCTTAAAGCCATGGCTTGATTTAAGCCATTTCACGGTGGAAAGCCAGGCTCTTAAATCTAGGTTGTCTTCCTCCCAGGCTGTGAACTTAGATGACAAATCACAGCATATCTTCTTCCTGACTGCCCGGCTGCCCTCATGAGCTGCACCACTCTGGGCCGTGATACAGAATACAGGGGTCCATGGGAGGCACGCCCAGCCTGCATCTCATGCTCTGATGAATGAAACGGCAGGGTGGGCTGCAGTTCCTCCCCTCTTTGTCACCCATGGGAATCCGCTGCCCGCCCAGTCCGGAGCGAGGTGGGAAAGAGGGTCCTGAGTGCCCCGTCCTCCATGGTAAACAGGGAGAGAATAAGCCATCTGCCTGGGCCGCAGCAGATCAAGCTAAGTTCCAGTTCCAGGTGAAACAAAGCCAGGGCCACGACTTGTATAATTTCAGGTCGGTTCACCCTGAGCTCAAGGAACAGTCAGTCACCAGAAGGCTCGGCTTGACACAGTGCAGACCCCTCACCCCTCACTGCTGGCAGTGAGTAATTGGCACTAAACATGGGATGTGTCTGGATTTAATCTAACCTGAACTCAATTACTTGACTCGCCTGATGGAAAATTGCCCGGCCTCCAGTGTTTAAATGAAGAGACGGCTCTAAAATCTTCCGGTCCCTGCAGCCCATGTTCTGTTCTTCCTGCCCTCATAGGTAGGCATAGGGATGCACACGTGCTGGGCCCTGCCTCCAGCTCCTTGGGTACTCCCCCGACCACTACCTCATCTGATACCCAGGACAGAGTGAGGTGTTGGGAGGGAGATGTGCTGATGCTGCATCCCTGTCACTCAGGTCAGAAGATGGAGTCAAAGTCACAAGCCCAAGGGACTAGGCAGTAGTAGCTAAGAGGAGAGAGAAACCCTGGTTGTCCCTTCTTACATCACTGCAGTGGAGCATGGCTCAGCTTCCGGCACCCAGAGAGAGGATGCCTCTAGCCAGGAGAGGCCCACTGGGAGTACCTGAGCCTTGGCTCTGAGTCTCCGCACGGCATCCCACTTTCTGCATTCGATTTTCTGAGGCCAGCCTGCATCTCTCAGCTGGAATCACAATGGCCCTTAGAACTCTCCTCCCACGGCACACAGACACCTAGGCAGGATTTGAGAGGCCCAAATCCCAACCCCACTGGCCTCTTTCCTCGCCTCCAGGCTCTGCACTGCATCAGGCCCACTTCTAGCCCAGGCCTTGGAGGTTTCTCCGCTCTGTCCTGCCATGCCTTCGAGAAGGTGTCTCTGCTCTATCCAGCCTGCCTCTGAACTTGACAGCTCTTGCCCTGGCAGCCTCTCCCTGGGTACATCCAGGCACCGTTGGATGTGCGGGCTTCTGAGTCGGCCATCTCTTCCTCTCGAGCGCCGCTCTGTGTCCCATAGGATGCCGAGGGTGAGCAGAGTTCTCTTCCTCAGTCTCAGAGAAGCACACGTCCCCACTGTGCTGCAGCCACGGGCCTCACCTGCATCTCAGCCTGGTCCCCGCTGGGCCTGGGGCAAGTGGGAGAGTCCTGGGGAGAACTCTCAGGCAGGAGGTGAGAAACTTCCAACTAGAACCTGCTTCTGTTTGTTTCTGGGCCAAGTAGGCACACCCAGGGAGCAATCAGGCTGCTACCTTGGAATCCTGCCCTGAATTCCAACCAACGTCATGCCTCTTCCGCACGGGGCTGTCCTCAGGACCCCTGCCCTGAGTTGGAGAGAATTAAAATGACGTGCAATCGGACGGCAACAAAATTCTCTGTCTCATTTATTTTTCTCTTAAAGCTTTGACTCATAGGCTAAGATGCTGTCAGTGGGAGAAAGAAAAAGTGTATATTTTAGACATAATTTTGAAAAAACTTTCAAAGAAATCGGTAATCATTAAAAGGCCATACCACAATTGGTTAATGTAATTTGGGCCAAAGTTCAATTCACTGGGTTTGAAACCTGTTTCCATCATTAATTACCTATGTAATTTGGGGTAATTTGCTTAACTTCTCTCTGCCTCAGTTTCTTCATCTGCAAAATGTGGACTGTGTCAGCACTTGCCCGGTTGGGATGCCATGAAGACTGAGTGAACATACGGAAATAGCTTAGAACAGAGCCTGGTCCCCACTGCGTTCTCAGTGCATGTAAATAAACTAGGATCAGTGTTAGATGGGAGCCGAGGAAGGATGTGGAGTCAGAGACCAAGGGCAAGTTTCAAGATGATGGACCAGGAGATGGTGCCCAGAGTCAGGACCCTGCTTTGGGAAAAGGAAGGAGAAAAGGCTGGCCCAGCACCTGTGCTCCAGAGATGACTGGGAGGAAGCGCTGGGCCTGCAGAGCGTGAAGCCAAAGACGTTTCATGGGTCCAGCCTGAAGGCCGGCAGCTGCTCAGACCATCCTGTCATCGTGATGATGTCAGAAGAAGAAAGAGAACACAGGCCTAAGCCCTAGCAGGAAGCTGCTAGCCCAGGATCGAGGGAGGGGACTAGCTGACAGGGAAGCCAAGGTGTTCTTGGGTCCCAGGGCCCAGTTACAAACACTGCAGGGGGCCTGATGATTTAGGCTAGGGGTGGGACGCATGGAGCGTTCTCTGCAGAAACAGCAAAATTTAGCAGTATTTTTTCTAGGGGAAATGATAGCTTCGCATTTCGAATTGAGTATCCCTGCTTAGGTGCACAGGTGGCATCTCTGTTCTGAATTTTCTCTTCCTGGAATAGAGTTGCCTAATGTTGACTCAGGAGCTGGGCTCACTGCTACCGACC
Organism: Grampus griseus; assembly: GCF_964374135.1. Taxonomy (NCBI): domain Eukaryota; kingdom Metazoa; phylum Chordata; class Mammalia; order Artiodactyla; family Delphinidae; genus Grampus; species Grampus griseus. The sequence continues at coordinate 41,889,413 of NC_139010.1, forward strand.
TCTTTACACCCCAAGGCTCCTTTTAAATGGGCAGATTCATGGGTCCCTCTCCAGAAACCCCAGCCAGCAGCTCTGGAGGAGTAAGTGCAGCATCTGTGACTGTAACAAGCACCCGAGTGACCAATGTGTGGGACATGGGTCTCCATGTGCAACACAGACTAGGCCCTCAGATGGTAGTGAAAACTGGTAAGAAAGCCATTAACAGAAAAAGCAGGACTCAAAGGCCAAGCGGCACAAACCTCTTTTCTCTCAGACCTCAAATGAAAACCATTCAAGGCAAGGGGACCATGCTTTCTCTTTATTTAGAACTTTCTAGAACAGTGCTGTTCAAAGGGACTGCAGTGATGAAATGTTCTACATCTGCAGTGCCCAATATGGAAGTCACTAGCCATACGTGGCTATGGAACATTTGAAATTTGTCTAGTGTGACTAAATTTTTAATTTTATGCTGTTAAGTAATTCAAATTTAAATATTTGTGGTCACATGTGGCTAGTGGCTGCCATATTGGATGGTGGAATTCTGGAGGAATGTGGACTACAGTCTCTATTGGATATGGGGTCAGTGTGACTCAGGTCCACATCCATATGCATACATCTAACAAAGATAATCACATCCAAAGAGCCCACAAGTGAAACAGCTCTGCTTGGAAATTGATCTAGTGGAAAGGAGAGAGCCATCCAGGGCATCTATGTCACTGCCTTGCACGGTGACAGCTTATCTCTCAAAAAAAAAAAGGGAAAGAAACCTGCTTCTCCTTGTAGCCTCCTGGCGTTCCTCTATGTCACTGAACTACGAGACAGCGTGCTTTGCCATCATCCCACAGAGTCAGGTAACAAAGCAAGCTGCAGATCCGGTGTTGGAAGGTCACAGATATGCCTGGTGACCAGAATACAATACTAGGAGACTCCGAAAGGCCACGAGCTAGCAGAGGGTGTGACTAAAGCAAAACTGACACCAGGGAAGCCATCAGTGAACTCGTGGCAGAAGTAAGAGCTGAATGACCTAGCTGAATGACCTAGCAGGTGGTGTCTTCTTCACCCACTGCCACTTTGGGCCCCAGGTGAGTGTAATTCTTGCTCCAAAGAGTCTGTTTGTTTCTAAAGAGTTTTAAAGGCACCACTAGGCACCTGACACTGTAAGACAATTTGAGGCAGGAATGAGCATCTCTAAATTAAGTGACTTGGACTGGATTGGATACCCCATGGGCGAGTGTTTGCAGACCTGACAAGGGCCTCACCCAAGTGAAGAATGATTCTTTTAACTCCTCCATGGGTTGGTAGGTGTGAAAAGTAACTCACATCTGAGTCTTGGACTGTGGCAGCAATGTCACTTTCTGGCATTATCCCTGAGATTCAGAGACGCAATCCTTGAATGCATTTGTGAAAACCAAATGTCTGACACCTTTGCAGGACCCGTGAAGCCAGGGACGGAGGTTTCTGGCATGTTTCCCTGTTGTAGCAGTGCCAAGCCTGGGATATGCTGGTGAAGGCATCTGGACATCACAGTGGGTCTGTGAGGCACAAGGGGCCAGCTGAGCATTGGGATCTGAGCATCAAGGCGCTGGGGCTCTGGGAACAGTTCTCCCAAATCCACATTGAAGAGGTCCAGGGAGAATGTTCCATCACCCGGGCCTATTGCCCTGCACTTCCTCCTCTGAGGTCTCCGGCCTCAGTTTGGTGGGGAAGACTTGGGTCAATGGGAAATGCACACAAGTGAAGCCATCTGCCACCAGGAACAAATGACCACTGGCTGGTCCTTCTCTCCGATGAGCGGTTGATCCAAAGTAATCTGTGATTTTGGCAACATGTGCTCCATGAGTCCTCATAATATCCTGTGAGCAGGGTGGGTCTGAGGCTCAAAAGCTATCTTCTGAGACAGGGTGGCCCCCTGAGTTGCCTGGCCCGCAGAGTGAGTGCCCACTGAGCCCCGAGCTCTGTGCAGGGGTGCAGCCCTTCTCCCCTCTCCAGAGGCATGGGCACAGCCTGGGAAGTTCTATGACTTTCCCCCAAACAAAGGACAGAATGTAGCACAGCAAAGACTCTAACAGGGGAATCTGCTGAAAAACCTGTTTCCTCTCTCATCTGTGCCCTCTTTGCTGGTTGATGTTGAGGGGTAGGCAGACTTCTTCCACTCTGACGCTTCCTCTTGGGGGAAGGAGAGGAAATGTCATTTGCTGACACTGTTTGTATCAGTCACACTCAGTACCTCCCACGTCTCACATCTGCTCTGGCACTCACCTTGCTAAGATGGGAATGGTTATGAAAGAGTACCACAAGGGACCCTTGTGGTGAGGAAACTGCTCGGTACTTTGTGGTGTGGCCACATGATGCCACACGTGAAAAATTGCATAGAACTAAACACAAAGAGATACACACACAAATGAGTGCGTGTGAAGCTGGTGAAACCTGAGTGAGGCCGCTGGTTGGATCAATGTCCATTTTCTCGTTGTGACATTGTACTACAGTTATGTAAGATGTCACCAGTGGGGGAAACCGGGGGATCTCTCAGTATTGTTTCCCACAACTGCATGTGAACCTAACCATTATCTTAAAGTAAAAATTAACAATATATATTGAAAAAAATCTCATGCTGTGAAGTGTGTTTAATTTAAGCTACTTTAAGAAACAGGCAGCTGAAGTCTAGGATGGGGTCCTCCTTCATTGCTTCTGTCCCTTCTAGGTCTCAGGATTCTCACTTACCTGCCTGTCCCTCTCTCCAGCACCAGGAACGAGGGAGGCCACTGAGGACAGTGACCACCTGTGGCCTCAAGGTGAGTTCTGGGATCAGCATTTCCACAAGGGAGGTGAGGGGGTGAGGGTGAGTCTGTGGAGGAGCTCTCCAGAGGCCTAGGGATGTGCACGGGGCATGCTCTCACAGCGGGGCAGGTGGCCTGGCTTCTGTGTCCTGCAGGGAAACAAGATGGACCAGGGCCACTCTAGTCTGTCCCCAGACCTTCACCGTGTGGACTGCCTCTCAGGATCTGGGAGAAGAAGATTTAGAGCAAGGATAAAGGAATATTACACTTATTAAATCAACCCCCCAGAAAGTATACCATGAAAGAGTATTTTTAATTGATGTGCTTTTTTGGTTCTATTATAGAATCCAAAAATTTACAAATTTGTTCTCCTATTTTAAGGTAAGTGTGATCTTGTTAATCCTTATTAGTGTACATTATAATTTTAGGAGCATCTCATGGGTGGATACTTTTGGTAGATACTGACAGAGCTAGCCCAGCAGCACCTCTGGGAGAGGCTCTAGGTGATGTTTGGGCTCTTTGTATGTCAATTATATCTCAATAAAAATAAAACAATACAAGAATCCTCCAAGTTTTCCATGCCCCAAGGCCGCTTGCCCCTTCCCAGGTCTCAGAGCTCTCTGCATTTGCTCTTGTGTGGCAGGGCCATGATTATTGCAATAGTACTGAGCTGGGTCCATGGATGTAAGCAAATCTTAGCTCTCACAGCTCAGTCTTGGGAGGGCAAGAGAGACGATGATTGAAAAATTGGATGGTGTCTGGTCTGAGGTTCAGAAATCCTCCTTTTTGAAGCATGGCATTCCCTTGTGGAAGCTATTGGTACTGGTGTGTGTGTGTGTGTGTGTGTGTGTGTGTGTGTGTGTGTACACATTTTGTTTTATTCGAGATTATAACATTTCCTCTGTGTACCCTTTAAGAAAAGCAGAAATTGGCAAGCTCAGATACCATTCCCTTCTTTAAGTGTTAGCCAGGCTTGATTCCTTCCTTGAAGTCATGTCCTTTCTCCCTTGCTTAGGGGAAACGTCTCAGATCCAGTGTTCCTTGGTTGATGGAAGATATAAATGGAATGCAAACGGGAACAGGAATCTTGGTTCGAATGTATTAACTTATTTGCATAACCACTATCAATTAAAAACTTAAAATATTTCCCAGCTGTTCTTATGTGATCATATTACAAGACAGCAATTTATAATTGCCCCAAGGTCAACATCCTAAGCAAGAGCAACTAATCTAAGAAATACAGAGTAACATATACTAGAAACACGTGCCACGTGAGGGCTATGGAGAGGCCTGGAGCACACACAGGCTGGTGGGTAATTAGAAGGAAAATTGCCTGCAGGGAACTTGAGGGTTATTAGGTTGCAGTTTATGTTCATTAAATTTAAACACCTGGTTTCATAGTCATGTGGTTTCCTAGGCCTTGATATTGGCTCCAAACAGCTATTTCTGCATAATCTGGACCGTGTTTTTCTTACGGTCACCTGATCCATCAATTCCCTGTGAGCATCACTTGTTGTGCCCACTTATCATTGCGGGGACCTGAAAGTGGGCCCTGAAACTCCAAGGTAAGGACTCTGGACAGGAGACTTGTAAAAAGATCCGTGGCTGCCAGGGGTTGGGGCTGGGGAGAATAAATAGGCAGAGCACAGAGGATTTTTAGGGCAGTGAGAACTTCTGTGTGATACAGTAATGATGGATGCATATCATTATACAGTTTTCCAAACCCATAAAATATATAGCACCAAGAGTGAATCCTATCTAAACTATGGACTTTGGGTGATTACTACATATCAATGTAGGTTCATCAGTGGTAAGAAATGTACCATTCTGGGTAGGGATGCTGACACTGGGAGAGGCTATGCATGTGGGGGGGTGTATATAGATGGGAAACATCTGTACTTTTCTCTCAGTTTTGCTGTGAAGCTTTAACTGCTCTAAAAACACTAAAGTCTTTCGTAAAATGTCCATGAACTCCTGGTGGTTTCAGTTTTGGCGTTGGAGGACCATGAAGTTGACATCTCCTTGAGCCACCCCAAGGCCTCAGGCACCATCCACTAAAAGGCCCTAATTTGGATGTTTAACCAGCCAGTTCTTGCCTTCTCATAAATCTCCAGACAATCTTAATCCCCATCAGTGATCTATTTATTATTCACAATCTTCTCCCCTCCTTGTTCTGGCCCATGGCAACCTTTCTATCTTGGCTTATGTTACCCCAGCAACCTAAACATTAAACTTGCCATTTTGCCTACTTGGAATGTTCTCTGTCCAGTTCTCCGAGAGCTTTTTCTGCAATTATGTCTTCAGAAGGTTCTCTCTTAACACTAACCAAAGGATCCTTTCCCCACATCCCACCTCCAGCCACTCTATACCACGTTAAACTATTTTATTGTCTTTATAGCTTTTCTCTCCCTCAGACTTATTCTATTGTTTTCTTGCTTGTTTACTCTCTTCCCCTGTTTCCTTTTTTAAACATAAATTCTTCCAGAGTAAGGGTTTATGTCTGTGTTGTTTCTGCTACATCTTGATGTCTAGAATAGTCCTTGGCATGCAGAATTTGTTGGCTGATTGGATAAGTAAATGGATAGATAAATGAATGACTTCAAGGATAAGTGTATATCCTGGAGTCCAAATGCCTGCCTTGTAAAGACTTTTCATTAAAAATATTATTAATAAATACAGTATAACATCATATTGAGTTTAAACAATGCATTCCCTCGAGTTAGGTACTTTTATAGTTTGGATTGTAGCTTTGCAGACTTTTAATGCATGCTCAGTCATTATGTCTATCTATATCTATCCATCTATCTTCCTATCTATATAATATATATGCTGCTCTGTAATTTGCTCTTTGAAACAACATACTTTCAAATAAAACAGTCATACATTCCATTAGAAAGTTGAGGATTACACAGACTGATAACATAGCCATGAGTCCTAAATTCAAGAATCTCTGAACCAACAAAGTCTCCCGTGGACTAGGTACCATAGAAGAAATAGCATGTCGATGGGCCCAGCATGCCAGCCCCAGCAAGCACTGGCCTGGCCATTCTCCGAATAGCTGCCATGTATGACACACTTGAAGCTTTGCACAACCTGTGTTTTCTCACAGTAGAACCTTCACACCAAGCATCTAAGTATGCCTGAAATGTAGCTGACCCAATGCAAATAAAACAAAAATAAAGAAAGCTAAAACTAAATCTAATCAGTTGAGAATACCAATGATGTCATAACATGCAGTTTTAGTTCTCAGTGATGCCACTGCAAGTGTGAATTTGACATTGTGGTAATACTTATCAAAAAAAAATAGAAGAAACTTGAGGACACTGTGCTAAGTTAAATAAGCCCAGTCACAAAAATTAATAATACTGTATGATGTCAGGTACCCAGAGTAGCCAAATTCATAGAGACAGAAGGTAGAATGGTGGTTCCCTGGGGCTGAGGGAGGGAGGAATGGGGAGTTGCTGTTTCATGGGTTTGCAGTTTCAGTTTTGCAAGATTAAACAAGTTTTGGAGATTGTATGCCCCAAAATGTAAATGTATTTAACACTACTGAACTGTACACTTAACTATGGCTAAGATGGTAAATTTTATGTTATGTATGGTTTACCACAAAATGTTTCAATTAAAACAAAAAGAATAAGTGGAAGAGAAATAAATATTCTTCACATGTTATGATTCCTTGTATTTTCACTTTCCCATAATTAGAATTACCATTTACCCCAGTTTACGTAGGACAGTCCTGGCTCACTCTTGTCCTTGTGCAATTATTCACAGGTCTCCCTTTCATTCTGAAAAGTGTTGTGGGTGATAATTATTATGCTCCTCTTATCCAATATGCCTTTGGTAGCAGAGGACAGCCAGAGAACCTAAAACTAGAAAGCTAGCATCTCCATTCATTCATTTACTCCGTCATTCACTCACCTCAAAAGGACCTCTGTACCTTGTGCCTGTTATCACACTGGCTGCTACGTTTGTGTTCAGGTGACTGTCTTCCTAGATAGACTGTGGGTTCCTCAAGGACAGGACTTATATCTAATTCATCCAGCATCCCTAGATCCCAGCCCAATACCTGACACACATCAGGTTCCCAGCAGATGTTTGATGAATTGCAAGATGTCCTAGTTCCAGCTGAAAGACAGCCATGAGGAGGACTGGCCCTCGTTAGTGCTGAACGCCCCAAACAGTCTTTCTTCTGTGCCCATGGGGGTGGTCCTGCAGGGTCTCCTTGGCTGGGTAGACAAGGGGAGGGCAAGGGCGTCAGTGAAAGTTTCTCTCTCACATGTTGCCCACTTCCAAGTGCCTTGCTAGGGTCTTTATATTTCCTGATAATGCTTGTTAGCTTGCTTGCTTTCTCTCTTTCTTTCTTTTTGTAACAAACTAAGAAGCATCTCCACTATGCTTCATAATGGAGATGCTTCAAAATAAACGCTCCATAAAGCTTGCACATGTCTCTCTAATGTAAGTTATTTATTTATAAAGCCAAGCTTTGAAATGCTGCTGCAATGGCTCAGCAAGTCGGGCTAACTCTCCCAGCTCAGTGGCAGGCTTTGTAAAGCTGCTCTTGGTTTCTTCTTTCAAAGGCAGCGCTGTCCTCAAGGTGAGTTTCAGCCAGTCACCTCCTCAAATGCCACACGTTTGTCTCCAAGGGTGGGGTTGAGTTACTCTCCTCGCTTGAGTTTTGTTTGGCTCTTCTCTGATCTCTAATGACCTGTGGTCCTTCAGGGACTTAGGAATGGCATCTCTATCTTCCAAGTTGCTGAGGATCTCTGATTGCAGGAGCTTCATGTGCTCCGCTCCTTCTACAATTTCCTCCTCCTCCACCTCAGCACACTGGATTTGGGGGCCTGAGACGCTAGTGCAGTGGGAGGAGAGTTCTGCACAGGAGTGCTAAGTCAATGTTAATGAAGCAGCAGCTTCAGACTGGAATGTTTTCATAAATTCAGCCCAACATCTGGATGGCATTTGGCTTAAGAACCACCAAGAACTTCCCACTTATCCCTTGATCAATCTTTCCCGAAATGCATCATTTTTATTAGTCTTTTCCAAACAACTTTGATTTCATTATCCTCTCTGGCGTAATTGTTTGTTTTATTACTTTCTGTTCTTCTTTCATTATTTCCTCCCTTCTACAAATGGTCCTAACTTCTTAATATGGATCCTAGTTCATTAAATTACAACTTTCTGGGACAAATTTTTTCTTTCTTGGTGATTGTCAGATGCATTAGTGTCTTTTTTTTTTTTTTTTTGACACACATGGATGTGTCTTATGTGTAATTGGCTGATGACTTAAAGATGAGATAATTAACCCCTGGTCTCAAGAGGGTTCTATTTAAGGAAGGAGATAAGACAGTACATGTTAAGGGTTAAATTAATATCACAGTAGAACCAACTATAAGATTTCAGAGTAATGCTTATCAGTAATAGTTCTGAGGAGGAAGGGGGAACAAAGTCAGACCCTGCAGGGCAGGCTGGACCTGGAGTGGCTCAGAGGAGGGCCAGCAGGGACAACTTCATAAGCCCACCATGACCTGGGGAAAGACCACTCCCAAGGCAAGGAGACTGTGAGGTAAAAGGCCAGAGAAAGGAGCCAGGACCACAGTGCAGAGGAGCCTGGATGGGTTGACACCCTAGAGTGTTGTCTGTGTGAAGTGACGCATCCTTGACTGTCTCAGCAGCAACACCATGAACAGAGAGAACTTAGAGATAGATGGTTTGACGGGGAGACACTAGAAGTAGGGGGACTGGAGGAGGGAGGAACGGTGGGCAGTGACAGGACGAGAGAACTTTCCACCTGAGTTTCTGGCTGTGGGTGGGGCAGGGGGCACGAGCATGTTCCATTTATGAAGCTCCTCCAAATCAGGCACAGAGAGACCCATATAGCAAAGAACACCTTCTGGACAAAGCGATGAGTCCCACTCTAGATGGGAGATGGAGGTGAGGCCTTGCTGGAGCTGTGGGCCCAAAACAGGCCTCCTGGAGGTCTATGCTTGTCCTAGCACCTGCCACCTCCTTTCAGGGCCATCAGGCAGCAGCAGGTAATGTGATAATTGGGGCTCACGTGGGTGGCAGGGTTGGACTTCCTCCTCCCAGGTGTTTCCAAGCCTGGCATGACCCTAAGCAGGTGGGTATGGTCCCCTTGAAAGCAGATCCCAGGAGCAGTGTCCAAGGGTCACATCACTATGCTCAGCCTCCCCCCTTGTAAGGAAAACTTCTCACGTGCCAGCCCTGGGAGACACAGTGTCCTTTCTCCACGATCCACAGCACTACGAGCCTGCGAACTCAGCACAGGCTTTTAAATGCAACATACGTAAAATTTTAAGTCCCGGAAGGGTCTTCAGGTTCAGCATCTCCCCACCTGTAGCTGGGCAGGTGCACGTTACCTGCGGAAAGGACAGCGCCCTCTTGCGCTGAAGGGGGGATTTACCAGGCTCCGATCCCACGAGGAGGAAGAGGACCCTTGCCCAGGATGAGCCTTTAGGTCCAGCCCAGCCCCACCCTTGCACAGCCGACCCCCAGCCCTCAAGCAGGCTGGGCCAAGGGCTCCCACCTCTGAGACTCGGCCCTTCTGGAAGCTTTCTAGTCCCAAGGAAATGAGGGCTCTTCCAGGATGTAAATGCTCCGGAAACTCATCCACAGAGAAGGCACTTGCCTGAACCTCCCACAAACACATCTGGTCCCTAATTTCCTCATCAACAACCCCTGAGGTTTTCACACAGGTCAATGCCTCCTTCGGTATTCACTCCAGACCACAGAGCTCATCTCCACCAAAATCAGAATTTCTCTAAAGCCAAACGAGGCATCTTGCCAGGAATTCACTCACTCATTCATTCACTCATTCATTCGTTCATTCATTCACTCACAAAGGACATATTCCATTGGCACTGAACACCACAGAGGGAACTAATATCCGAAATCATTAACTCATCTCCTTCCTCACTCTTCAAGCAGACCCCATGAGCCTTCAAGGATCCAACTGTCCCTTCCTTGGTTCCTCAGCAGATCCACTCCAGCTGGGGACCACTCATGTGGACCTTTGTCATAGGGATTCTCTCCAGGGCCCCATCTCTGCTTAGGAAGCACTATGCTGTCATTGGGTCTTTTTAGCCTCCAAGACTATCTTTCAGACAAAATTGTCATGCCTTCTCCTAGTCAATGTCTGAGCTTTAAGATGTTTTTGAAGGCCTTCCTGGTTTGGGGAGCTAGAGAGTCATTAAAGATAAGTCAATATGTTCTACTGTTTGTATTACATAGGCTCCTCCTCATTATTACTGAGTTCCGTTTGACTCTTATAGTATTTACTTTGCCTTAGAAATTAAATCTGCCTGGTTGTCATGGCAAGTATTATTGGTAAGAGGACCCCAGCACGTATTGTAACTGTCAGCTCTTAGGGTCAGAACGTGGCTTTGGTGGATCTGAACAAGGCAGCCTGTGCAGCCCAGAGAAAGCTCCAAGCCAGCAGGAGTATATCTGGGTTGATCCTTGGAACTTGGTCTCCTGGAGACCTTCTCCGAAAACCCAGTCTTAAATAGTCCCTTCACCCAGACGACTTTTGATCATATCACCTTATTTCCTTCAGAGAAATTATCATGAACTGAAATTATTTTATTTGCCCACTAGTTTGCTGTCTGTCTCTCTCAACTGCAAGGTAACCTACACAAGTTCTCCTCTGAATCTCCAGTGCAACAATATAATAATGTGCCTGGGGTAGAAGGGGCTTGACATACATTTATAGAAATGAACAGACATAACTTTACCCTCAGTATCTTCATCTGTCACTTAGGAACCAGGGTGTCATTCTCAAGGGACGCCTGCACACTTTTGAGACATGGCACTGTGAAATGGAAAGGTAAACCCGTACTACAGTCAGCCTCATGTGGAGTCTAACATGGCTTCCTAGCACTGTGGGAATATTTCTCTTTTCAAAAAAATACTGAGTGAATAAAACTCCTGTTAGCTGAGGGTTCTAGGTACTAAGCCTTTCCCTTTTTGGTATAGTCTAGAAGTTAAAAATGTCTATCTGTTACCAGCTGTGCATTGGTCCAGTATCACTCTAACATGACCCAGGCATATGCTGGCATCCTGTGCAGCCGTGGACCACTAGAACACGTGACACCATCCAGGCCCAATTCCAGCCCCGTCACTCCTGGGTGTGTGACCTTGGGGACATTATCTAACCTCTCTAGGCCTGAGTCTCTCATCTGAAAATCTGGGGAATATTAGTGCCTGCCTCAGAAGATTGTTTAAATGACTGAATAAGATAATCCATGCAAAGTGCCTAACATGCAATGAGTGCTCAGTAAGTACCAGTTCTTCCTCTTCTACCTCTCCTTCCCCTTTATCTCTGCCTTCTTCTCCTCTTTCTTCTTTCTTCTTTTTCTCCTTCTTCCTCTCCTCCTCCCCCTCCTTTTTCTTCTTCTTCTTCCTCCCCTTCTTCTTCTTCTATCCTTCTATTCCTCCTCCTTCTTAGTGAGAGTCTAAATAATAAATGCACATCCTCTTACAATTAAGACTTTTTTATTGACCACAGGAAAGCCACAGTGTATGAGCCAAGAAGTAGTGGGCACAGGATATGGGATCATTTTTTATATTAACCCATCCCTTTGAGCCACCTAATGCCCAAGATGTTCTTAGGCCAGGCTTCAGGTTTTACACCCTTCCTAAAGTGTGGGTACCAGAACTAAAGCATCTAGGTGTGTCTATCCAGAGCAGAAAAGACAACACCATCACCCACCTGCCCAGGACCTACACTAGGTTTCCCGTAGAGTAGCCCCAAATAGCATGCGTTGGGGAGTCACAAGATCACTGGTTGACTCATACTGAGCATTTTGAAAATCTATGCAATAATATGAATTATCCCAAAATACTGAGCAGAGATCACAGCTACAGAGGTCGAGTTGTGCTAGCAAACCACCTGCATGACAAGGGGAAGGTTTAAAGCAGTTCCTACGGCAAATATTTGCCTGATTTGCACTGTTACCTCAGATCTTGCTTGATTTATCTGGAGATCTCGAAGCCTTTCAAGTTCCCATTTGACGAGCGCCTGGAGGCCCAGGCAGGCGACCACACAGCTTGGCAGGTGTTAGGAATCTGGGCTGAGACACGTTAGTTAGAGTGTCCGAGTGGACTCCCCAGAGCCAGGGTCTGGAAGAGAAGCAGGCAAACCGCCTTTGAGACTCCATCCTTTTCTGCCCAGTCCTTGATGAGCAGCCCATCATCACCCACTGTGCCACACCATGGTTGCCTTCTCCACATGAAGGTCATGTCATTGACCACCCGTAGGACAGCAGGGCCCAGAACTATTTTGCTGGTACGTGGGTGCAGTTTCCTGAGTCAGCATCATCACTGGAACAATATTTTGCAATATTTCTGGGACAAGGATGTAGCCTTGACCGCATTTGCCATGTGTTTTAAGTCCTGGTACTTATTAACTCCAAATCTGAGTGTTACCTCTCTATGATAGGAGAGGCTTCCCACAGCCTGTGGAATAACTGTAAATCTCCTGAGAAGCACCATGGTTTTGTCTGGTGGAGGTGAGACCTCATGATAGTTCACCTCTTCAGAGAGTAGTCTTTCTAAGGGATATGGGGAATATGAAGAGAAGGAGGGAAGGGAAGCAAGTAGCAACTTGACCTTGACCGATGTAAAGCTCAGTTTCCTTGTTTATAATTTGGGGATAATAACACAGATGCGATACAAAGGATTCTAAAGGTTGAAATAGCTGATCTCTCTATGCAGCACCTGGCATGTGGTAGATAACCCTAGCCCTGCCCCCTAAAATTGTCCTCTATTCTGAGCTCACCAGCCCAGTAGACCCCAGGTCTAGCAGTGGGGATAAGAACAGTGAGTTACACTTAAGGGGCAAGAACAGCGAAGAGGGAACAGGTGTCAGGATGAACACTCACTAGCAATGGGTCTGAGGGCGGTAAGGGTCAGACCTGGAGCTGGGGTGGCAGGGCCCGGTCCTTCTTTGACAGCAGGTGTTGGACATGACAAAGCAGAGTCAAAGCCAATTGAAATCAGACCAAACATAGACCAGCACCAAACCTGGACCCTGGAAGGAGAGCTGCTCCTATCCTGGCCCTGTGACACTTGCACACATGAGGCCCCTTCTCAACGCAGGGACTCGGGGGTCTCAAGACTCTGCCCACTAACAAGGATGAGTAAGGCCTCCACAGGAATAATAACACTGGGCTAAGCCTCCTGAAGCCACAGTTACAGTTTTGAATTAATTTTCTTTTCTTTCTTTCTTCCTCCCTTCCTTCCTTCCTCCCTCCCATACTTCCTTCCTTCCTTTCTTTCTCTTTAAATCAGTTTAAATCTGTGTAGGGGTAACCATCATGGAAGTCAAATAAATCATCACTGGATAATACTTCTCATTAAATCCTTTGCACTTAGTTCTGTGTTTTTACGTCTCTTTACGACATTGTTTAGAAAAATGAGACTGAGGCTGTTAGGCTGTCAAATTCAATTTGGTTCAGTTTGTAATGTGCTCACAAGTCTTTTGAACTTCAGTATTTTCTAATTTCAGTCAGAACTTGCCAAGAAACAAATGAAGTCTGGGCATTTGTGTCTGATGTGATGAAAATGCTGTGATTGGCATATAATCCTATTTATTGTCCTTTCTTTCCTCTTTAATCAATGCTCACTCTTAGATGAACCCCAGCCAGGTATGATAGTGAAGTATTTTAGACACTTACGATTTTAGATGTGTTGTGTTTATGCTGAAAATGTCCTAATCATTTAGACCTACTTCCCCTCCTAGTGCACGTTCTGTATTATCACTCATAAATAAATTAGAGTAGACATGGAAATAGAACTAGGCACTGTACGAACACTTTTAGGTATTAAACCCTTTGAATTTTCACAACAATGAAGTAGGTACTTTTATTTTTCCAATTTTACAGATGATAAAACAGACAACGAAGTTAAGTAACTTGTCCAAGTTCACAAGTTGTAAATGACTGAAACAAACCCCAAGGCCAGAGTCAAGTTCCAGATCCTGAACACTTAAACCATTACAGATTAGGGAAAATTTTAGCTGCTATTTCTTCAAATGATTTTTCTATGCCTTTCTCTTTCTTCTCCTTCTGGGACTCCTATAATGCAAATGTTATCACGCTTGATGTTGTCCCAAAGGTTCCTCAAGCTATCTCCACTTCTAAAAATTCTTTCATTTTGCTGCTGTCTGGCTGAGTTCCATTGTTTTGTCTTCCAGCTCACTGATTAATTCATCTACCTCATCCAGTCTGCTTTTGAACCCCTCTAGTGATTTTACAGTTCAGTTATAACTTGTCTCTTTGTTGACGTTCTCACTGTGTTTATTCATTCTTCTCCTGAGTTCAGTGAGTATCTTTATGACCATTACCTTGAACTCCTTATCAGGTAGATTCTTATCTCTGTTTTGTTTGGCTCTTTTTTTTTTTTTGAAGTTTTGTTATATCTATTGGAACATAATTCTGTTTCTCACTTTGCCGAATTCTCTGTATTTTTTTTGTTATGTGTTAGGTAAATCAGCTATCTCTTCCATCCTGAAGGTGTGACCATATTTAGGACATGTCCTGTGCAGCTCAAGGCAACATCCCACATGGCCACCAGAGCCAGGCGCTCAAGGGATGACCCCTATGTGGGCTCTGTGGACTCCCCTGTTGTGACAGGGTTGTGGCTGTTACTGCAGCATACGAGTGAGGGGGGCTGGTCCCTGGACTGGCTTCAGGGCCCACCCACAACTGCTGCTCATGCTTGTGGGCAAGGCTATCGCTCAGCCAGTTGTGAGGCCCAACCAAGGTGCAGGGATAGGCAGGGCTCTCAGCAGTGCATACCCTCTGACACTAATAGGTTAGAAGGGAATTTCAAAAATGGCAACTGCCAACACTGGCATTAGCAAGGGAATAGCGCCAACCAGTGTCTCAGTCCCCACGGATCATCCCAAGTGGTTCCTGCCTCCATGACAGATGCTTCAAGATTAGTAAGTGGGTTCCCTTCATGCCCTTTTTTTTTTCCTTTTTTTTAAACATCTTTATTGGATTATAATTGCTTTACAATGGTGTGGTAGTTTCTGCTGTGTAACAAAGTCAATCAGCTATATGTGTACATATAGCCCCGTATCTCCTTCCACTTGCGTCTCCCTCCCACCCTCCCTATCCCACCCCTCTAGGTGGTCACAAGGTATCGAGCTGATCTCCCTATGCTATGCAACTGCTTCCCACTAGCTATCTATTTTACGTTTGATAGTGTATATATGTCCATGCCACTCTCTCACTTTGTCCCAGCTGACCGTTCCCCCTCCCCATGTCCTCAAGTCCATCCTCTACGTCTGCATCTTTATTCCTGTTCTGCCCCTAGGTTCTTCAGAACCTTTTTTTCTTTTTTTTTTACATTCCATATATATGTGTTAGCATATGGTATTTGTTTTTCTCTTTCTGACTTACTTCACTCTGTATGACATTCTCTAAGTCCATCCACCTCACTACAAATAATTCAATTTCATTTATTTATATGGCTGAGAAATATTCCATTGCATATATGGGTCACATCTGCTTTATCCATTCATCTGTCGATGGACACTTAGGTTGCTTCCATGTCCTGGCTACTGAAAATAGAGCTGCAATGAACATTGTGGTAAATGACTCTTTGAATTATGGTTTTCTCAGGGTATATGCCCAGTGGTGGGATTGCTGGGTCATGTGGTAGTTCTATTTTTAGTTTTCTAAGGAACTTCCATACTGTTCTCCACAGTGGCTGGATCAATTTACATTCCCACCAACAGTGCAAGAGTGTTCCCTTTTCTCCACACCCTCTCCAGACTTTATTGTTTGTAGATTTTTTTGATCATGGCCATTCTGACAGGTGTGAGGTGATATCTCACTGTACTTTCGATTTGCATTTCTCTAATGATTAGTGATGCTGAGCATCCTTTCATGTGTTTGTTGGCAATCTGTATACCTTCTTTGGAGAAATGTCTATTTAGGTCTTCTGCCCATTTATGGATTCGCTTGTTTGTTTTTTAAATATTGACCTGCATGAGCTGCTTGTATATTTTGAAGATTAATCCTTTGTCAGTTGCTTCATTTGCAAATATTTTCTCCCATTCTGAAGGTTGTCTTTTGGTCTCGTTTATGGTTTCCTTTGCTGTGCAAAAGCTTTTAAGTTTCATTAGGTCCTATTTGTTTATTTTTGTTTATATTTCCATTTCTCTAGGAGGTGAGTCAAAAAGGATCTTGCTGTGATTTATGTCACAGAATGTTCTGCCTAAGTTATCCTCTAAGAGTTTTATAGTGTCTGGCTTTACATTTAGGTCTTTAATCCATTTTGAGTTTACTTTTGTGTATGGTGTTAGGGAGTGTTCTAATTTCATTCTTTTACATGTAGCTGTCCAGTTTTCCCAGCAGCACTTATTGAAGAGGCTGTATTTTCTCCATTGTATATTCTTGCCTCCTTATAATGATGCTGTTCATCATTGTTTATTTGGTCTTTAGTTTTTCAAGGCCCTTGTTAAACATTTCTTGTATTTTCTCCGTTCTATTTCCAAGATTTTGGATCATCTTTACTGTCATTACTCTGAATTCTTTTTCAGGTAGACTGCCTATTTCCTCTTCATTTGTTTGGTCTGATGGCTTTTTACCTTGCTGCTTCCTCTGCTGTGTGTTTCTCTGTCTTCTCATTTTGCTTCACTTACTGTGTTTGGGGTCACCTTTTCTCAGGCTGCAGGTTCGTAGTTCCCGTCGTTTTTGTTGTCTGCCCCCAGTGGCTAAAGTTGGTTCAGTGGGTTGTTTAGGCTTCCTGGTGGAGGGGACTGGTGCCTGTGTTCTGGTGGATGAGGCTGGATCTTGTCTTTCTCGTGGGCAGGACCACGTCTGGTGGTGTGTTTTGGGGTGTCTGTGAACTTATTTTGATTTTAGGCAGCCTCTCTACTAATGGGTGGGGTTGTATTCCTGTCTTGCTAGTTGTTTGGTATGGGGTGTCCAGCATTGTTGCCTGCTGATCGTTGAGTGGAGCTGGGTCTTAGTGTTGAGTTGGAGATTGCTGGGAGAGCTTTTGCTGTTTGATATTACATGGGGCCTGGTGGTCTCTGGTGGTCCAATGTCCTGAACTCAGTTCTCTCACTTAACAGGCTCAGGCCTGACACCTGGCTGGAGCACCAAGACCCTGTCAGCCACATCTCTAGAAGAAAAGGGATTAAAAAAAAAAAGGAAGGAAAGAAAGTATAAATAAATAAAATAAAGTTATTAGAATAAAAAAATTATTAGAAGTAAAAAAATAAAAAAGAAAGAAAGAAGAGAGTAACCAAACCAATAAAGAAATCCACCAATGATAACAAGCGCTAAAACCTATACTAAAAAAAAAAAAGACAGAACACTAGGACAAATGGTAAAAGCAAAGCTATACAGACAAAATCACACAAAGAAGCATATACATACACACTCACAAAAATAGAAAAAGGAAAAATTAATATTTTAAAAAAAGGAAGAGAGCAACCAAATCAATAAACAAATCTACCAGTGATAATAAGCTCTATATACTAAACTAAGATAAACATAAAACCAGAAACAAATTAGATGCAGAAAGCAAACCCCATTCTGCAGTTGCTCCCAAAGTCCACCACCTCAATTTTGGGATGATTCGTTGTCTATTTAGGTATTCCACAGATGCAGGGTACATTAAGGTGATTGTGGAGATTTAATCCACTGTTCCTGAGGCTTCTGGGAGAGATTTCCCTTTCTCTTCTTTGTTCACACAGCTCCTGGGGTTCAGCTTTGGATTTGGCCCTGCATCTGCATGTAGGTCGCCTGAGGGCATCTGTTCTTCGCTCAGACAGGATGGGGTTAAAGTAGCAGCTGATTAGGGGGCTCTGGCTCACTCAGGCTGGGGGTAGAGAGGGGTATGGAATGCAGGGCGAGCCTGTGGTGGCAGAGGTCGACATAACGTTGCAGCAGCCTGAGGCACGCCATGTGTTCTCCCAGGGAAGTTGTCCCTGGATCACGGGACCCTGGCAGTGGCGGGCTGCACAGGCTCCTGGGAGAGGGGTGTGGATAGTGACCTGTGCTCGCACACAGGCTTCTTGGTGGTGGCAGCAGCAGCCTTAGCGTCTCATGCCCGTCTCTGGGGTCCCTGCTGATAGCCACGGCTCGCGCCCGTCTCTGGAGCTCCTTGAAGCAGCGCTCTTAATCCCCCCTCCTCGAGCACCCTGAAACAATTGTCTCTTGCCTCTTAGGCAGGTGCAGACTTTTTCCCGGACTCCCTTCTGGCTAGCTGTGACCCACTAGCCCCCTTCAGGCTGTGTTCACGCGGCCAAGCCCAGTCCTCTCCCTGGGATCTAAGCTCCGAAGTCTGAGCCTCAGCTCCCAGCCCCCACCTGCCCTGGTGGGTGAACAAACAAGCCTCTCAGGCTGGTGAGTGCTGGTCAGCACCATTCCTCTGTGAGGGAATCCCTCTGCTTTGCCCTCTGCACCCATTGTTGGGCTCTCCTCTGTGGCTCCAAAGCTCCCCCCCTCCCCACCCACCACTCGTCTCTGCCAGTGAAGGGGCTTCCTAGTGTGTGGAAACTTTTCCTCCTTCACAGCTCCCTCCCAGAGGTGCAGGTCTCGTCCCTATTCTTTTGTCTCTGTTTTTTCTTTTTTCTTTTGCCCTATCCAGGTACACGGGGTACGTGACTTCTTGCCTTTCGGGAAGTCTGAGGTCTTCTGGCAGTGTTCAGTAGGTGTTCTGTAGGAGTTGCTCCACTTGTAGATGTATTTCTGATGTATTTGTGGGGAGGAAGGTGATCTCCACATCTTACTCCTCTGCCATCTTGAAGGTCCTCCCTGGTCCATGCTCTTTTTAATCTGGTGTTTTTGCACTGGTTTTCAGGTTGAGTGAATCTGTATGTGGACCCTTTAAGAGTGGCCATGGGTGGTGATTATTTTTCCTCTGGTTTCTTTCCAGATTTTTTTCTTTATCTTTGATTTTCTGTAGTTTGAAAATGATATGCCTAGGTGGAGTTTTTGTTTGTTTGTTTGTTTGTTTTTAGTGTTTATCTTGCTTGGTGTTCTATGAGATTCCTAGAGCTGTAGTTTGGTGTCTGAAATTAATTTGGGGAAATCTCATTCATTATTGTTTCCAACATGTCCTCTATTTTTTTCTATCTTCTCCTCTGATATTCCCATTACACATATGTTATACCTTTTGCAGTTGTTCCACAATCCTTGGATATTCCATTCTGTTTTATTTTAGTCTTTGTTCTTTTTGCTTTTGGGTTTTGAAGGGTTCTGTTGATATACCCTCTAGCACAGAGATTCTTTCCTCAGCCACGTCCAGTCTACTAATAAACCCGTCAAAGGCATTCTTCATTTGGGTTACAGTGATTTTCATCTCTAGCATTTCATTTTGGTTCTTTCTTAGGATTTCCACCTCTCTGCTTACATTTAGTCATGCTTGCTGTCTAATGGTCCATTAGAGTGTTAGCATATTAATCATGGTTGTTTTAAATTTCCGATCTGATAATTCCAATGTCTCTGCCACGTCTGGTTCTAATGCTGGGGAAGCGGAAGCTTTCTGTAATCCTATAATTAGGTCTTTGTGTTTTAGTGAGCCTGTACCTCTGTGAACTTCCCAAGGGTTTCTCAGTTTTACATCTTGGTTGGGACAGGATGGCTGGAGTGGGCTGGAGTTGGGTATTTACCTTCCCCAAGTTAGTTAGTTCTTGATAATACCCCAGCAGGTTAAGCTCTGGTTAACTAGTTTCCCCTGAGGTGAGGCTTTGTTAAGAAGAACAAAGTGCTCTGGTATATTCCAAAAATGGTTCCCTTTCTCTTTCTTCTGCCGGAAGCATGAGCAGATTTTTCTCTGATATTTACTGTGGGAACTGGTCAAGCTCCTGGAGGTTGTGGGGACCCTCCTATGTCTGGGTCCTCCTGGAGTTTTTAGCTCTCAGATTTGTCTGCACTGACCCTCTAGCAATTCATCAATTACAGTTCACATTTTCCTACCCCACCACTGGTTCCCAAGGCTGTTTCCTTGTGTGAGTCTCTGCTTTGGTAAGCTGTGACTCTGTATTCGCCTGTCTGTCTCTTCAATCCTAGGAGCAGTGGTTTGCCCTGTGTCCTTCCCTCTTTTATGGATCAAGAAGAGTTGTTGATTTTTCAGTCTATTCAGCTTTTTTTCCCCCTCTATTATTGATTTTGGCAACTACTTTGAGGGAAAACCACCAACTGTTGAGCTTATTTTATGTGGTTTACTTCTCTCAGGCATTCTTGCCACTTAATTCCTAGCTACGTTGGTATCTCGTCAATGCTTTCAATAGCTGTTTATTTTGCATTTTATCTGGATTTTAAAATTTTTCTTGGCACAAGTGTTGGTCTACTTCAAGCTACTCTATTTTTGTCATACTTAGAAACCCCTTTAAATTTTTATTTTATGAGAGACAGAGTAACATACAGCCACAACTCTAGAAATAGGAAGATCTGTGATCCATTTTTGCCTCCATCACTCACTAACGTTGAGAACTTGAACCTGTTTCTTAACCTCTTAGTGAACAAATTTACAAAGTCATATGGTTGTTGGAGCAGACATCTTAATGGAGAAAACATAATAAGAATAAATAAATATATTACAAAACATGATTAATGGTATTAATAAATTATAATTATATATCCTTGCCATACAGATATTGTTTAATGATATGGGAATGGATAGCATATTTTATGGAAACAGGACAAAGAAGAGAAGATATTCTAAAACAAAGCTCTGAGTAATTATACCAACATTTTAAAATTGGGTACAGAAAGAAAGTTGAGAATAAATAGTAGGTGAAAAATTGTGGGAATGTGGCATCACAGTAGATGGGAAAGGAGAATGTTGCCAGAACAAAGAGGTAGACAGCTCTATCAAATGCTGCTATGATATGAAGTAAGAAGAGGACAAAATATCGACCACTGAATTTGACATGTGAAAATTGTTGGAAACTTTGACAAGAGCTATTTCAGTAGATTTTTGTGGACAAAACCAGAAAGAGATGAGTTGAAAAATGAATCAGAGATTTAAACAAGGGAGACAGCCTGTTTAGACAACTTTGTCAAGAAGTTTAGCCTTGAAGAGAGGGCAGGAAGTGGAGTTATGCTTGCAAAATCTCAGTAGAGTGCTTCTCAATATCTACCCCTCTCCACCTCATAAACTGAAGAGCTCCCAACCTCAGTACTGATTTTGTCTTTCCCTCATCTTTTTCAATGAGCCCTTCCTTTTGTTGCCCATTCATATGGCTACGCTTCCTCCTTTCTTTTGCTTGGTGGTAAAACCAATATTATCTTGGGTTAGCCTTTTGTTTTTAACTGAGGGTGAGTTCTTTTTCATATTTTTAAATACTATTTCAGATTATGGTTACTTTAGATAAATTAGTTGGTAGTTAATATCTTGTATTTATTTAAACTTTTCAAAATAGCAGAATCATTTGTCCTAAAACAGTAATTGTTACATTGCAGAGTTCCTATAGCAGATTTAAAAGATAGATTGCAGGCAAAGCAGTAGCGTAGAGTACAAAATCCACAGGATTCTGAGCCAGAAAATCCTGAGTTCAAGTCCAACTTCTGTGTGTCAGCTGGGACAATTTATTAATCTTAATTTTATAGATTTCCTATATGGAGAGATTTATATAGATTTATCTATATAGAGAGACTATATATAAACTATATATATATTTATATATAAAACCTATCATTTAAGTATATCTTAATTATGTATCTATATCCTATATGTATGTGCACACCTATGTGTATATCTGTATCTATTTATATCTCTCTTTAGAGATCTATTGAGATGCCTCAATGAGATATTCAAATACTGGCCATACAACAAACAGTAGTTCCTCTTTTCTTTTTCCTCAGCTCTCCATCCCATTAGCTAACCAGCAATACAGCTTTTAAAAAATATATATCCTTCTTTCTTCCTTTTCCAAGTTTCTCTTGTTATTTATTGACAGTATCCCTTGCTATTGGCCACTCATCTTTCCCATCTCCCAGGCATCATTCATTCCAGTGCAGTCAATTCAAAAAATTTATTTTGCAACATCCTGGGTCACACACTAGACTATTTTTGACACTCATTATCTCCTTTCATTTCATAGGCTATTTACTCAGGCTGCAGTTCCGAAAACTGTTTCTTTCTCTAAAACTACTGCTAAAATTATGTCAAGAGCCATTTAATAGAACCAGCCTTCCCTTTCCACAGTCACCCAATTCTTACTTCTCTTCCCTAATTTCCATCCAACCTCTGCCAAATCACTCTGTATTTTCATATTGTCTGAATCCCTCACTGCTTGCTCTGCATGTTTTTAGATTTAAAATATTCTGCCTTCTCTCAAGTCCTGTCCTAAGGGCTGGCTACATAATTTGTAGGGCCCAGGGAAAAATCAAAATGGGAGTCCCTTGTTCAGAAAACAGGAAAAGGAGTACAGTTAAAAACGAAAAACTATAAGGTTTTCCTTTAAAAATATTTTATTACTCAAGAGAATGTAATGGGGCAATAGTGACATTATTTACTCTCAAAATGACATGACATAACATAGCCTAAAAGGAAAAGGGAAGCCTCCAGGCACTGTCTCCATGGTCTCCTGAAACCATGGCCACTCTAGCCAGCTCTGTTGCTTTTGCTGCAACCACCACTGCCACCACTGTCAGTCTAGGCCCAGGTCCCCAGAAATAACAACCCCCTTTGGGCCCTGCAGTGTCCCACACTGCTCCAGGCAGTGCTGGGCAGCCAAGCTGATGGCTGGGCGTGCAAGGCGTCCTCTGCCCACGGTGCACACTGGCTTGGCAGGTGCGTGCGCACGTGGGCCCGCCCAGCGCAGGCTCCTCTACTCAGGCGCGTGCTCCAGTGTCACGTCAGACTTCATTTACAAAACGCAAGTCCAAAGATGAAATTATTAAGGATTTCAAGATGGCCACAGAAGAACATTAAACCACATGTGGGGTCCTTCTGAGAAGCAGGCTCAGGTGACGGTACTGCTTGCGTGCCCATGAAGCTAGTCCTGCCTGGGGTGTCTGTCCCTCTGCTGTGGGCGCCCATGAGAGCAGGGGGAAGCTAGCCGTGCTGTGTCTAGGATGGACAGGGTCTCAACTAGTATACCTTACTTTCTTTCTGACTTCCAAATTACAGTTAAGAGAGGCTCAGGACCTAAGTATTCAAAGTTTACGCCAGCATAGACTCTTTTTAGCAATGTGAACTGCCAACATTTTTTATCTTATATTGTCAACAATATAATTTGAGAGAAAAAGTTACTTTAGTAACTTATATAGTTACTGATTTTAAGAACAGATTTTTTTTAACACTTAAGAAGTTCCCAAGCGATATTTACTAGTAAAGTTATATATTTTTCTAAATGACCCTGGTTATGCTTTTCTTTTTTTTAATTGAGATATAGTTGATGTACATTAGCGGTCCCCAACCTTTTTGGCACCAGGGACTGGTTTAATGGAAGACAATTTTTCCACAGACAGGGGGGTGGGGGTGCGGGGGGTGAGGATGGTTCAGGCAGTAATGTGAGCTATGGGGAGCGATGGGGAGAGGCAGATGAAGCTTTGCTCATTTGCCCGCCACTCACCTCCTGCTGTGTGGCCCAGTTCCTAACAGGCTGTGGACCAGTCCTCAGCCTGGGGGTTGGGGAACCCTGATATACAATATTATATAACTTTCAGGTGTACAACATAGTGATTCACAATTTTTAAAGGTTATAGTCCATTTATAGTTATTATAATATATTGGCTATATTCCCTGTGTTGTACTATATATCCTTGTAGCTTATTTATTTTATACATAGTAGATTGCCCCTCCCCGCTTCCCTCTCTGTACTGGTAACCACTAGTTTGTTCTCCATATCTGTGAGTCTGTTTCTTTTTTGTTATATTCACTAGTATGTTTTATTTTTTGGATTCCACATATATGTGACATCACACAGTATTTGTCTTTCTCTGCCTGACTTATTTCACTTAACATAATACCTTCCAAATCCATCCATGTTGTTGCAAATGGCAAAATTTCAATTGCTGAATAGTATTCCATTGTGTGTGTGTGTGTATATATATATATCTATACATCTATATATATCTATATATCACCTTCTTTATCCATTCATCCATCAGTGGACACTTAGGTTGGTTCCATATTTGGCAATTGTAGCCAATGCTGCTGTGAATATAGGGGGGTGCATTATCTTTTCAAGTTAGTATTTTCATTTCTTTTCTTTCTTTGGATAAATACCCAGGAGTGTAATTGCTGGGTCTTATGGTAGTTCTATTTTTAGTTTTTTGAGAAACCTCCATACTGTTCTCCATAGTGGCTGTACCAATTTACATTCCCGCCAACAGTGTATGAGGGTTCCCTTTTCCGCACATCCTCATCATTTGTTGTTTGAACTTCAGAGTACCTTCTGCACACACACAATTTTTCCAATATCAGCATCGGATTGTTTCTAGCCTTGGATACTTCATGCCCTCAAATGTTTTTCCCTTTTGCCTCTCAAAGTAACCAGCACTTCGGAGCTTAAACTCAGGGACAGAGGTGAAAACTGAAAAGGAGGCTCATCAATTGGCCAAGGCCCATTGGAGTGTTTCTCTGAAGTATCAGCCTCCAGCAAGACAAAGGCTACTGATGATGACTGTGCTCTTTCTGGTCCCCCTGGCCTGTATCCTATAGGCAGTCCACCCAGCTAGGGGTTTCTAAAGAGAAGTGGTGGAATCTCCCAAGGTTCTGTGTTTGGGCTTTGGGGGTCACCTTGTCACTGTAAATATCCAGGACTTGGTGTGTCTCTGCAGTCCCTGTCTGACTGACTGTATGCCAAATCCTCTCCCCTGTGAGTAATCAGCTGAGAGATCTGGTTCTGCTTGAAATGAAGATTCCTTGGGCTAATAATCATGTGCAGCAGCCTCTAGATCCCAGTAGGAATGGCAATTCCTTCTCACCCTGCCAGGTGGAAAGCAGGAGAATTCATTTTGCAAGCCTTCATTGAAGAGTGTGAAGAAAAGAGGATGTGCTTTGGAGTCACACTAACTCAGGAGCCACCACTTATTCATTATGACTTTGGCCAAAACTTTCAACTTCTTTCAGCCATGTGGGTTTTTTTTTTTATCATTTGTAAGATATCAATAATAATATTTTCCTTTTGGCATCCTATAAAGGTTAAGTTTAATGCATGTAGGAATTCCTAGCAGAGAGGCTGGCACATGGATGAAAATTGACAAATAGTAGCTACTATTTTTTATGCAAAGAAATAAACAAGTGATCGTAAAGAATGCTAAGAATCACACTGTCTAACCCTCAGAATGGGAGAAACTATTTGCAAATGAAGCAACTGACAAAGGATTAATTTCCAAAATTTATAAGCAGCTCATGCAGCTCAATAACAAAAAACCAAACAACCCAATCCAAAAATGGGCAGAAGACCTAAATAGACATTTCTCCAAAGAAGATATACAGACTGCCAACAATCACATGAAAGGATGCTCAACATCACTAATCATTAGAGAAATGCAAATCAAAACTACAATGAGATATCATCTCACACCAGTCAGAATGGCCATCATCAAAAAATCTAGAAACAATAAATGCTGGAGAGGGTGTGGAGAAAAGGGAACACTCTTGCACTGCTGGTGGGAATGTGAATTGGTACAGCCACTATGGAGAACAATATGGAGGTTCCTTAAAAAACTACAAATAGAACTACCATATGACCCAGCAATCCCACTACTGGGCATATACCCTGAGAAAACCATAATTCAAAAAGAGTCATGTACCAAAATGTTCATTGCAGCTCTATTTACAATAGCCCGGAGATGGAAACAACCTAAGTGCCCATCATTGGATGAATGGATAAAGAAGATGTGGTACATATATATAATGGAATATTACTCAGCCATAAAAAGAAACGAAATCGAGCTATTTGTAATGAGGTGGATAGACCTAGAGTCTGTCATACAGAGTGAAGTAAGTCAGAAAGAGAAAGACAAATACCGTATGCTAACACATATATATGGAATTTAAGAAAAAAAATGTCATGAAGAACCTAGGGGTAAGACAGGAATAAAGACAGAGACCTGCTAGAGAACGGACTTGAGGATATGGGGAGGGGGAAGGGTGAGCTGTGACAAAACGAGAGAGAGGCATGGACACGTATACACTACCAAACGTAAGGTAGATAGCTAGTGGGAAGCAGCCGCATAGCACAGGGAGATCAGCTCGGTGCTTTGTGACCGCCTGGAGGGGTGGGATAGGGAGGGTGGGAGGGAGGGAGACGCAAGAGGGAAGAGATATGGGAACATATGTATACGTATAACTGATTCACTTTGTTATAAAGCAGAAACTAACACACCATTGTAAAGCAATTATACCCCAATAAAGATGTTAAAAAACAAAAAGAATCACACTGTCTAATCTTCACACTTTATTTTTTTCCCTCACGCAAGGACACTGAGTCCTATGATCTCTATATATTCTAATTACTAAAGAAGTTTTGTTTGTTTTCTTTTTATTGTAGGAATTGAATGCTTTTTTTTCCTTAGAGAGCTCCAACCTGGTAGCCTAAATCAGGTTTGTTCCTCATTTCAGGCATAACGGGGTAGACCTGCTGAGGCCATTTTGTATATTTCCATTTCAAGAGGATGGAGAGTAGGAATGTGGTAACTTGGAGCAAGTATGATGGTCCAGTGTGGCCCGGAGAGGTGGTTCTGAGTACAGTATGGTGGACTTTCTCTAGATTGGCCTGTACTACATGAACAAAAGAGATAGGAGTTCAAAAACTAAGGAGACCTATTTCACTAAAAACCATGTGAGAACCGGTGATTGAGGAGGAACCCTCCTTGGAGTCCAGTACAATAGTGTTGCATGAGTAGTGGTCAGAAGTACTTTTGTCAAATCAGTTGTTGGGGCATGCTGAAATGTCAGAGAAAAGTGTGAAAGAGTTTGAAATGGAAACTAGAAAGGATTATTCATTGCCCTGTCCACTGAACCCTCTGGTTTACCTCTACCTTTCACTGCCTTTTAGCTGTTTTACAATTGTGAAAAACTGATAATAATGCAAACGATTCTTGTCTGTAGAAATACAAATGAACTGTGTTCAGTGGAATGCAATTATTGCCCTATGGATATTCCCGTTCTGCATCCAAGTTAATTTTAACATCTCTTGTCTTCCTATGAATGAGTGGTACTTTAAATTCACCTTGGAACCAGTTGAAAGAAACATCTTACACATACTCATTGCATTATTATTATTCCAACATTATTATATTATTAATGCGTAAAAATATAATACTTGACAAGTGTTCTTTTAATAAATATCTGTATGAGAGACTTGGTTATAGCCTCTTTAAAATAATCTTTTCATAGTTTGGGACATCCTTCACTGAGATGCCCAGTGGACTCACCTGACAGAGGTAGATACAATGCCTTTGGGTTGCCCCTGGTTTGAATCCTGTTCCCATTCAGTGGCCACAGAGTGTCCTCAATGCTACTTGGAGGCATGTTAGGATTTCTTGCCCAAGCGTGAAAACAGAAGGTCTCCCTTCCCCTCCCAGCTCTGCTAAGACTTTCCTCTGCCTTTCCTGTCCTCTGGCATCCTACTTGTCGGGGGAGTAAGAGAAGAGAAAAAATAATGCTGTACATCCCTCAGTTCACCTGGGTCTCTGATGCCCACCAGGAACTAACCAAGGTCACTGCACACACATTCACGAGGAGTTCTGTGTCACTCACTGAAGCCCGCTTGCACGTTCACTGGGGTGAGATAGATGGAAGACGGGTCAATGAGACTGAAGAACACTTTCTTTGGAGAAGGGGTAAACAAGGCCCCCACAGCCTAACACACATCCCCACTGACTGCTCTCAAGGATGTGCAAGGGGGCAGACTGCTCTCCATCACCATTAATACTGAGCTCAGAGGGAAGAACAGGGCCATGTCCTCAGCCTTCCTCAGCAAGAGAATGGGGTCATGGGGGCCAGTGGCTGCTGTTCCCCCACGAAGAGATCCAGGGCCAGGGACTGCTCCCCTGCTTCTGATCTCAGGGCCTAGCTACCTCCCAACCTTCACATTCTACCATTTTTGCCATACAAAGCTACTTGTCTCTTCCCTTTCCTGCAGCCAAAGTGGGAAATTTCTTACCATGTTAGGTCTGTTTAACACACACAGCTGTATAAAGTTCAAAACAGTGAGGGAACAGGGTGGCAGACTGACTGAACCAGGTCCCTAGGGTTGAGACTTTATTTCTCACTTAGACAAGCTGTTGAATATTTTCATAGTGGTTTTCCTATCATTTTTCCCCAGTGAAAGTTTTTGAAAAATCTTAGGTATTTCGAAAAGA
The DNA here is from genome assembly GCF_964374135.1 of Grampus griseus. NCBI lineage: Eukaryota > Metazoa > Chordata > Mammalia > Artiodactyla > Delphinidae > Grampus > Grampus griseus. The sequence goes on from NC_139010.1 coordinate 41,917,482, forward strand.
AGTTAGTTTAGAAGGTGGAGATGAAGGAGGCTTGAATGATGGGGGGCTTGTGAAACCCCTTTCATCCTCCCTCTAGCAACCAGGGAACCCTCTGGAAGCCTAAGCAAGCACTCTGTCCAGCCTGAGGCTGACCTCTTCCTTCTTGGAGCCTGAGTTCCTGGCATACCCTGAGCCTGGACCTCACCATGGCACGGACAGAGGACGCCTCTCTCTGGCACTCTCCTATTAGAAGAAACAAATGCATTTGGAAAGAATGAATCTCCTTGGTAACGAGAAGTAGAGACCATTTTCTGAAGAGGATGTTTAATAGGACTAATGGAGCTTCTGAGACTGGATAGAAACATTTCTTTGAGTGAAATTTCCTTCATGGGGGGGATGGAGGGGGACTTTATGTTGAGACGCATGCCCAAAGAGAGAGCCAGGGGCAGCAGGGAAGTGCTCTGCCTCCCCAGCACCCGTGCTGCCCCCTGGCAGATCCTGGAGGGGTCCCAAGCACCCAGGATGTGGGCGGAGGATTCCTTAGCCACAGCTATTGATTCTGCGATCTCACATTTTCCTGGCCTGTCTGCCTCTGTCCTTTATCTGCCTCTTTCTGCTCTCCAAAAACACAAGCATTGGAGCCTGCGTGAATGTGGCACCTACCTTTTCTTGGCTCAGGGGTGAGCCAGCTACAGGATTTTTCATGTGGGAGACCCAGAAGTCACATGATTAACACCAGGCCTCAGGAAGAAAACCACAGGAAGGGAGAGAGGAGGTAGCAGCCGTGCTTATTCCACTCAAGTGCCAAGCCCCAGACACCGCGCTCACTCCACCCCTCCTTTTCATCACAGCTCATCCTGTGGCCATTCATTACCACAGCGTACCCAGAACCCCAAGGCGGGCAAGGCAACACCTCCTACGTCAGACAGTCACAAGTTCTTGGTTTTCCTCGCTTTGGGAAGAGTCCAGTTAGTCTGCACCATAAGCCAAGGGAATGGTGACGATGCACTTGAACGGAAGGTTGACATCCTATCATGGAGGCTGTGATTGCGCAGGACAGCTCAGCCCTTCACTGGGGTCTCCTCAACTGCTCTTCTGGGCAAGTTGCATCTGCACTTTCCGTCACTCGCACTTAATTTCACATTGTTAAGGTTAACGTTCATTTTCTCAGTTTATTTATTTATACTTGACATTGTATCCTGATGTCTGTGTGCCTAGTGCTATTCTAAGCAGTTTGGAAATATTAACTCAACGAATTCCCCTCTACCCGCTTGACACAGGTGCTATCCATGTACTGCTGGACTGACTACCAGTCACACAACTGGCTCCCACGGCCTGTGCTCTCATGAGCCCTGCTGGGCCCCCCTCCTCTCTGCCTCCAGCCCAGCTCTGCGAGCCCTCGCTCATCCCCCTTGGGATGGACTCTTCTCTCACTGCCCAGAGCTCCACTAATTCCTTTGATTCATTGTGTGAATGACGGTCCAGTGCCGTCATGGACTCTTCTCTCACTGCCCAGACCTCCACTAATTCCTTTGATTCACTGTGTGAATGACGGTCCAGTGCCAGGCCCTGTGTTCAAGCTGGAGACCCCACCTTGAGCTGTTCTGACATGGCTGATGCCTGATGAGCTCACAGTCCAGAGAAAAAAACAGAGGAGTATTCAGCTGTCACCATCCCCTGAGTACACTCAGCCCCATAGGTAACCCATGGACACCTTCATTAGAATTAGAACAAGATGCCCCTTGCCCATTGTTGCAAACTGTTTTTGTTTTTTGCTATTGAGTTGTATAAGTTCTTAATATATTTTGGATATTAACCCCTTATCAGATATATCATTTGCAAATATTTTCTCCCTTTCTGTAAGTTGCCTTTTCATTTTGTTCATCATCTCCTTTGCTGTGCAGAAGCCTTTTAGTTTGATGTAGTCCCACTTGTTTATTTTTTTATTTTGTTGTTTGTGCTTTAGGTGTCATATCCAAAAACTCATTAAGACCCATATCAAGGAGCTTTTTCCCTTATGTTTTCTTCTAGGAGTTTTACGGTTTCAGGTCTTACATTTTAGTCTTTAATCCATTTCAAGTTAATTTTTATGAAAAGATATTTTTCCAGAGAAGATATTCAAATGGCCAACAGGTACATAAAAAGGTGCTCAACATTACTGATCATCAGGAAAAAACAAATCTAAACCACTAAACCACAATAAGATATCACCTCACACCTGTTAGAATGGCTATTATCAAAAAGACAAGAGATAAATACTGGTGAGAATGTGGAGAAAAGGATGTGGAGAATCCTTGTGCACTGTTGCTGGGAATGTAAACTGGTGCAGCCACAATGGAAAACAGTATGGAGGCTCCTCAAAAGATTTAAAAATAGAACCACTATATGATCCAGCAATTCCACTTCTGGATATATATCTGATGGAAATGAAATCACTATGTTGAAGAGATATCTGCAACCCTGTGTTCATTGCAGCATTATTTACAATAGCCAAGACATGGAAACAATGTAAATATCTATTGACAGATGAATGGATAAAGCCATAAAGAAAGAAGGAAATTCTACCATTTGCAACAACACAGACAGACCTAGAGGACATTATGCTAAGTGAAGTAAGCCAGACAGAGACAAATACTGTATGATCTCACTTACATGTGGAATCTAAAAAAAGGCTAAACTCATAGAAAGAGAGATTAGATTTGTGGTTACCAGAGGCGGGGGATAGGAGGTGGGGGAATCAGATAAAGACGGTGGAAAGGCACAAACTTTCAGTTATAAGATAAGTAAATACTGGGGATATAACTTAAAACATGATGACTACAGTTAACACCGCTGTATGGTGTATTTAAAAGTTGCTAAGAGAACAGATCTTAAAAGTTCTCATTACAAGAGAAAAAGATTTTTTTGTAACTCTGTGGGTAATGGATGTTAACTAAATTATTGCATTTTGTAATATATGTAAGTCAAGTCATTATGCTGCCCACCTTCAACTTATATAGTGCTGTGTGTCAATCAAATCTCAATAAAACGGGGGGGGGGGTGAACCACCACCACCAAGATGCCCCTTGCTCCAGACATGTAACTACCATCCATGGAAAGTGGGTCGTATTACAATATGTATCTATAATGACTCTGAATGTGAATTGTGTTCTGTGCACAGTCTCCACAACTAGATGTGGAGACCCCAGGAAGGGACATGGGGTAAGAGGGGCTCATCCAAGCCTGCAGAAGGGTCAGCAAGGCTTCTCACTGGAGGTTGAGATTTGAAGGTGGAATGAGCAAGGGAGAAGGAGAATTATGGGGAGAGTCTCCCCTGCAGAGGGAACAGTATGTGAGGAGAGGGGACAGGGCTCTGCGTGGTGCAACCTACCCATTCCTTCATCTTAACCATGACTGAGTGTTCTATGCTCTGTCCACACATGAGCTTGAAGAGACAAAAATCAATAAGGAGCATTTAGCATTTATGTGAATATGATCACGTAAATACTGTACATGACGGAATACATAGGGTTCGGGGCAAAGGTTTCAATCCCTGGGCCACTATGAGGAGAATGTTTCTGGAGTTGGACCTGAAATTGGAAGGAGAGGCCTATCTGCCTCCAAAATCACCAAGTTATTCTGCCTTCCAGTCCTCCGGGATGTGCTGGTTTCAAAAGTAAATACATAAGAATCTTTAAAAAAATAAATTTTTTTTAGCAACGTTAGGTATTTCTTGTCCCAAATGCTTACCACCACCATCCTTCACCGCATGCCTGACATTCCTAGACATCTGGCTAGGATGACTCAGAGAACCCCAAAAAGAGCTGCCCACAGCCAGGAGCCTGCAGCCCTGGGTACCCCGGGAGCATCCCCCAGCAGTCAGAGGAAAACATCTCTCTCATGTTGACAGGGGCATATGCTGGGGGCATGTGCAAGATTGGAGGGAAGAACGGAGAGGACCCAGCCCCTCCTGGGTGGCCACTTTCTTCTCTGGCCACTGTGGATCTCAAATAACTTTTCTTGGTCCTTTTAGGACGTGGATACACAAACTGGTACTGCTCCCCTCTTCCCTCCACTCACTTTCCCTCTCTCTAAGCCCATTTCATGCTGGCTCCCATGCCTTGCAGGACACTTAAAAATCTGGGCATTTTTCACCTCCCACCCTCTCTGACTCCCTCTTCTATCTCTCCCACGTGATAGGGAAAAGTAGGTAGCAAACTCATTCCCTTCTTTACTCTGATCCCCTTTCATGACGCATGCATGCAAGAAAAGTGGAGGGAGGATTCCAACACCTACACAGATAATTCAGGTCTGAAACTGTTGGTTAGTTTTCTAATGGAAAGACACAAGAATCTAATTGCTCAAGCTCTTATTTTGTGTTGCCTGATTTTCAACTCCGAAAGTCTAGAGCTGTAAAAGATACACAAGATTACCTATTATACTCCCCCCAACCCCCATGTTACAGATGAAGAGATTAAATTGAGAACAGTGAGAGAAAGGACACCTTTAATTGCCCCATTCTGGGCTGAATTGTGTTTCTCCCTCCAAAATTCACGTTGAAGTCCTAAACCCCCAGTACTTCAGAATGTAACCTTACTTGGAGATAGGGTCTTTACAGAGATGAGTAAGTTAAAATGAGGTCATTAGGGTGGGCCTTAGTCCAGTATGACTGGTGTTCTCATAAAAAGGTGAAATTTGGACACTGACAGCACAGAGGGAAGACCATGTGAAGATACAGGGAGAAGACCTCTACCTACAAGCCAAGGAGAGAGGCCTCAGAAGAAACTAAACCTGCCAACTCCTTGATCTCAGATTTCCAACTTCCAAGAATGTGAGAAAATAAAAGTTCTGCTGTTTAAGTCTCCCAGTCTGTGCCTTTTGTTAGAGCAGCCCTAGCTAACTAAGGCACCCGATATTACACAGCAGGAGGTGGCCGGTGGGGAAGCTCTGGCCTGTCTCAGTTCTCTGCTCTGCCCACTGTCTGAGGCTTCTGCCCACTCAGTCTCATTCTCACCTTGAAGCATTTCTCTCCTCTTCCAGGAGAGCACCTGGCTTTGGATGTTTGGATCCTGAAACATTAGTGTGTAGTTACTCAGGTAGAGAAAGGGAGTAAGAAAATATGTAAAGGAAAGAAAAAGACACCAGCCACACTGTGGGAGAACTGCCAGCCTGGTGGTGGGGTCATTAGGAGCAGTAGAAAGAGGCCTAAGGAAAACTCAGGGAGGGTCTAGAGATCAGGGTTGGGCCCTAGAGCATCTGGTCTCTCAGGTAAGGATCTCCCACTTTATCCTATGAACAGAGGATGCCCTGAAAGATTTTAGACAGGGAGTGACGAGCCCAGATTTAGTCTTAGACAGTTTGTTCTGACAACACAGGAGACCTGGACTGTTGGCTGGAGACCAAAAGCAGAAAAACCACAAGAGGACTGACTGCACCGATGGTCCCCGTGAAGGATGCTGGTGTTCTGCAGGCCTGGGCATACCATGTGAAGGAGAGCAAGCTGGGATGACTGCCTGTGGCCCTTCCCACTTCTCTGCTGCCCCCAGAGGTCCATGGGGAGGGGTCCAAGGGAGGGCAGGTGTGTTCTGTAGCCACTAGGGGCAGGGGCGCAGAGCCCAGCCTCGGAACTATTTTCTAACGCTCAAACCTAAAAGAGCAAAGCAGTTTGCAAAGTTTAAAGAGCATATGACCCGGCAACCCCACTTCTGGGTATACACCGAAAGAAAATGAAAACAGGATATTGAAAGGATATCTGCACTCCTATGTTTATTGCAGCAATATTTACAATAGTCAAGATATAGAAGCAACCTAAGTAGTCACTGATGGATGAATGGATAAAGAAGATGTGAGACTATATATACACACATACATATATATATATATATATATATATATATATATATATATATATATAATCTTTTGAAGGCATTTTGCTAAGTGAGATAATCATACAGAGAAAGACAAATAATGTATAATATCACTTATATGTGGAATCTAAAAAAGCTAAACTCATAGAAACAGAGAGCAGAAATGTGCTTACCAGGGGCTGGGGGGTGAATATTGGAGAGATGTTGTTTAAGGATACAAATTTGCAACTAGAAGATAATTACCTCCTGGAGATCTACTGCATAGCATAGTGATTATAGACAACAAAATACTGTATTATACATTTTAAGTTGCTAAGAGACTAGATCTTAATTGTTCTCACCACAAAAAAGAAATGATAAATATGTGACATGACAGAGCTGTTAGCTAACACTACGGTGTTAATCATATTACAATATATAAATGTATCAAATCAACACACTGTATAACTGAAACCTACAATGTAATATGTCAATTATATCTCAATAAAAAGACAAAAGTTTTGGATTGTTTGTTTTTTTTGATATTGAGCTCCATGAGCTGTTTGTATATTTTGGAGATTAATCCTTTGTCTGTTGTTTCATTTGCAAATATTTTCTCCCATTCTGAGGGTTGTCTTTTTGTCTTGTTTATGGTTTCTTTGCTGTGCAAAAGCTTTAAGTTTAATTAAGTCCCATTTGTTTATTTTTGGTTTTATTTCCGGTACTCTAGGAGGTGGGTCAAAAAAGATCTTGCTGTGGTTTATGTCAAAGAGTGTTTTTCCTATGTTTTCCTCTAAGAGCTTTACAGTGTCTGGTCTTAAATTTAAGTCTTTAATCCATTTGGAGTTTATCTTTGTGTATGGTGTTAAGTAGTGTTCTAATTTCATTCTTTTACATGTAGCTGTCCAGTTTTCCCAGCACCACTTATTGAAGAGGCTGTCTTTTCTCCACTGTATGTTCTTTCCTCCTTTGTCATAAATTAGGTGCCCATATGTGCATGGTTTATCTCTGGGCATTCTATCCTGTATCACTGATCTATATTTCTGTTTTTGTGCCAGTACCATACTGTCTTGATTATGTAGCTTTGTGGTATAGTTTGAAGTCAGGGAGCCTGATTCCTCCAATTCTGTTTTTCTTTCTCAAGATTGTTTTGGCTATTCGGGGTCTTTTGTGTTTCCATACAAATTGTAAAATTTTTGTTCTAATTCTGTGAAGAATTGGTAGTTTGATAGGGATTGCACTGAATCTGTAGATTGCTTTGGTCATGTACCACAGTGTTCACTGCAGTTCTATTTACAATAGCCAGGACATGGAATCAACCTAAGTGTCCCTCGACAGATGAATGGATAAAGAAGATGTGGCACATATAGACAATGGAATATTACTGAACCATAAAAAGAAACGAAATTGAATTATTTGTAGTCAGATGGATGGACCTAGAGTCTGTCATACAGAGTGAAGTAAGTCAGAAAGAGAAAACAAATACCGTATTCTAACACAGGTATATGGAATCAAAAAAAAAATGGTACTGATGAACCTAGTTGCAGGGCAGGAATAAGATGTAGACATAGAGAACGAACTTGAGGACACGGGGTGAAAGGGTGAAGCTGGGGTGAAGTGAGAGTAGCATCGACATATATACACTACCGAATGTAAAATAGTTAGCTAGTGGGAAGCAGCAGCATAGCACAGGGAGATCAGCTTGGTGCTCTGTGATGGCCTAGAGGGGTGGCATAGCGAGGATGGGAGGGAGGCTCAAGAGGGAGGGGATATGGAGATATATGTATGCATATGGCTGATTCACTTTGGTGTACAACAGAAACTAACACAGTATAGTGAAGCAATTATACTCCAATAAAGATTTTTTTTTTTAAAAAAAAAGACAAGAGTTTGAAGAGCAGTTGAGCTCTCATGCATTTGAAAGCGGTCCTGTATGAAAGACATAGAGCTCTCATAGAAACTGTAGGGAAGCAGCAGTTTCCCTATTGATAAGAGTCCAACAAATCAATTCCACATGCTATTTACATTTGTTTGGCCCAGTGAACTGTTAGCTCCCTATTGACATCGAGATAGAGAAATAATCTGGTAGTGATGTGATTTCATTTGGAGCATGTTCCATGTTCTCAAGCTAAAAGGTGACTTTGGGAAAGGTCTAGAAGGAGGTATTAAGGTCTGGAAGGATGAAGATGGGAGAGGCAGCAGATAGAAGCTCGTTCACAGCAAGATTACAAAACGGGAGGGCTTTCCTACTTCTCAATAATGTGATAACATAACTATAAATGTAATGCATTGCCAGACTCCCAGCAAAGCTGGGAAGCTGAGCTGTGGGTTTTCGAGAAAAACCCACAAGCTCCAGCCGGGAATTGTGTTGAGTTTGTGTTTCATGGTTGAGGTCACTGTTCTCAGATTTAAAAACTGTAATGTAGTGGGCAGCAACCCAGTTACTAACCCTGTGAATCAGGAGGGAATCTAGAGATAATTTCCACAACCCCAAATCCAAAACTGTGCAGAAGCAGGTAATGTTCTATGAATTTCGTGTTTGTTGAAGTGACATTGTCACGGGAGAGTGGCTGGACCTAGTGTGCAGGGCTATAGGGAGCAGGAGATGGCAGGCCCTGCAGTTGGTGTTTGCTTTCATTCACAGACATAAATGGAACTGGGGAGTTGTTTTGCAAATGAGATGAAGTGGAAAGAGCAAACCTCATCTTTTATTTTATTAAGGCAACACTGTGATTCCAAATTAGTACTGGATGGGAAACTGGAGTTTGTGGCCAATGTGAAGGATCAAATCTAGTCTGGGGGAGGGAGGAGGAAGGTCTCCTGAGTTTGTAACATTAACTTTAGACCTACAGATCTAGACAGACTTGGGAGTGTGGGGGAGCTTATTCCAGGCATAAGAACTGCATGTGCAAAGGTCCTGAGGCAGAAAAGGAGCTTGGCTGGTTTCAAAAGGGAGAAGCCTGTCATGGCTAAAGCTTAGTGAGTGAGAGCATTGAGGCAGAAGCTGAAAATTGGGCTAGAGCCTCACAATTCAGGGCTTTGTAAACCATGTTAAGAACTAAAAGAAGGTTCTTTGCCATGATGTGGACATGTCACGGAGAGTAGTATGGTTGGAATGTCTCTTTAGAGGTCATGAAATGTTGGAAAAGCCCTGGCAGGCTAAGGGATGGGGCCATTGGAAATGAAGGATCTCTCCTCTTTAGGGCTCAACCTACTTCCCATCAGTGATATATGTGGTGCTGAAATGAACACAGTGGACTTCATTGGATGAACTGGGTGGGAGATTCCCAGTCACCTACTCACCACCATCCAGCCCAGATCCACTCTAAGCCCAGAGAAAATACTTTCTTCGCATTTTTTCCCTTCCTCCTTTTCTTCTCCCTTTGTTTTTCTCTTCCTTTTTTCTCTCTGTCCCACTTTCTCCTTCTTGTCTTCCTTCCTTCTTGTATTTTTAATACATTTATTGAGGTATGATTCACATACAATAAACTGCACATATTGATCTATAGATACACTTATGAACACATCACTACAGTGAGGATGGTGAACATATCCATCACCCCCAGAAGGTTCCTCCAGCCCGTTTGTAACCCATCCCCCTACTCTGACGCATGCCCCAGCAATTCACCTGATGTTCTTCTCACTAACGATTAGTTTGCCTTTCCTAGATTTTATAAGAATGGAACACTACACTGTGTATCATTTTTGGTCTGCCTTCTGTCACTCAGTGTAATTATTTTGAGATTCATCCATGTTGCATGTAATGATACTTTTTTCCTTTTTATTGCTGAGTAGTCTTACTGTACGGATACACCACCATTTGTTTAATCCATCGACGTGCTGGTGGACACGAGGATTGTTTTCAGGTTTTCCCTATTACAAATAAGGCTGTATGAACATTCATGTACCAAGTTTTTGTGTGGAAATAGGCTTTCATTTCTTCTGGGCAAATACCTAGGAATGAAATGGCTGGATCATTTGGTAGGTGTATGGTTAACTTTTTAAAGAAACTGACAAACTGTTTTCCAAAGTGATTGAACCATTTCATGTCCCCTTTCCTGCAACATCTGAAAGTTCCAGTATGGGCACTCTTTTCATATGAGCCATTCTAATAGATGTGAAGTGGTATCTCATCATAATTGTAATTTGCACTTTTCAAATAACAAATGATATTGAGCATCTTTTCATGTGTTATCTGCTCTTTGGTTAAGTGTCTGTTCAAATATTTTACTTTTTCTTTTACTGAGTTGTTTGTTTTTTCATTATTAACTTTTAAGAGTCCATTATATACCACATACAAGTCCATCAGATATCTGTTCTGCAATTATTTTCACCCAGTAATGGTTTGTCTTTTTATTCTTGTCACCTGTCTTTCAAAGAAGTGTTTGTAGGGCTTCCCTGGTGGCGCAGTGGTTGGGAGTCCGCCTGCCGATGCAGGGGACACGGGTTCGTGCCCCGGTCTGGGAAGATCCCACATACCGCGGAGCGGCTGGGACCGTGAGCCATGGCCGCTGAGCCTGCGCATCCGGAGCCTGTGCTCCACAACGGGAGAGGCCACAACAGTGAGAGGCCTGCGTACCGCAAAAAAAGAAAAAAAAAAAAAAAGTGTTTGTAATATTTATGAAATCCAATTCATTATTTTTTTTAAATAAAATAGACTGCCCTTTTGGTGTCATAGCTAAGAAATATTTGCCTAACACAAGATCACAAAGATTTTCTCCTATGTTTTCATATAGAAGTTTTATTATTTTAGACTTTACACTTAGATCTATGATCCATTTTGAATTAGTTTCTGCATATGGGTCAAAATTCATTATCTTTGCATATAGAAATCCAATTATTCCAGTGCCAGTTGTTTAAAAGGCTCTCTTTCTCCACTGAATTGTCTCTGCACTTTTGTCAAAAATTAGTTGTCCCGCATGTACGTCAGTCTATATCTGGACTCTATTCTGTTATACTCACGTACTTTTCTATCATTATGGCAATACCACACTGTTTTGATTACCATAACTTTATGTCTTAAAATTAGTTTTGTTAGCCCTCTAATTTTGCTCTTCTTTTTCAATGGTATTTTGGCAATTCTAGCTTCTCTGTATTTCCATATGAATTATTATAATCAGCTTGTAAATTTCAATTAAGACAGCCTGCTGGGATTTTGACCAGGATTACATCGAATGTATAGATAAATTTGGGGAGAATTGACACCATAACAACACTGAATCTTCTGATCCACAAACAAGGTATAACGATCCACTTATTTAGGTCTATTTAAATTTCACTCAGCAATATATTTTTAAAAATTTTCAGTGTGCAGGTTTTTCATATCTTTTGTCAGATTGATCACTGAGTAGTTAATATTTTTGATGTTATAAATCCTGCTGGTTTTTTAATTTTTAACATTTTATTGTTCATTACTAGTATATAGTATATAGAAGTACAATTGATTTTTTATATTATCTTATCCTATAAATGAGTTTAACTGACTTATTAATACTAGTCGCTTCTTCTGTTGATTCCATCAAATTTTCTACAAAGGTAGTCATGTCATCTGCAAAGGAAAATCATTTTTCTTCTTCCTTTCCAATCTGGATGCACTGTCTAGAGCTTTCAATACAATGTTAAATAGAAGTTATGAGACTGGACATCCTTGTCTTTTTCCTGATCTCAGCAGGAAAGCATTCAGTTTTTCATTAACTGGTATGATATAAGCTGTAGGGTTTTTGTAGATGTTCTGTATTAGGTTGAAGAAGTTCCTTTCTATTCCTAGTTTGCTGAATGTTTATCAGCAATGGATGCTAGATTTTGTCAAAATGATATTAGGTTTTTCTTCTTTCTAGTTTATTAGTATGCTAATTTACACTGATTTTCAAATGCTAAACCAATCCTAAATTCCTGGGGTACACCTCATCATCCTTTGGTATACTGTTGATTTTGATTTTTTCTAAAATTTTGTTTAGAATCCTTCATCTTGTTTCATGAGGGATATTGGAGTGTAGTTTTGTTTTGTTTTGTTTTGTTTTTCTTGTCATGTCTCTGTCTGAATTGGTATCAGGGTAACACTGGCCTCTAAGAATGAGTTAGGAAGTGTTCCCTCCTCTTTAATTCTCTGGAAGTGTTTGTATCATTCCTTCCTGGGTAAATTTCACTAAGGAAGCTATCTGAAAAGGAGGGTTTTATGGGAAGGTTTTTCATGACGGATTCAACTTCTTTAATACATAGAGGGGTCTTCAGATTATCCATTTCTTCTTGAGCGAGGTTTGGCAGTTGGTGCACTATGACACTCTATGAAAATTTGGATGTAGGGAAGAATGGATGAATGAAAAACGAAGGAACAAGCAGTTCACTGGTTGGAGAGACTGAATCATTCTAAGATAGAAAAAAGAAATTTCCTGGCTGCCAATGTTCCTTGAACTAGAGAAGCTGGTGCCTACTATGGAGAAATCAGGGGGTCAGAGTTGGAAGTGTTAGAGGGGTCCCTCACCACAGGACCCTATCCCATTCCTTAGGAACCCTGCACTCAGCAGCAGACAGGGCCTCAGGATGCCCCTTAGCTATTGGGAATATTCAACTGGTGCTCAGGTCACAACAACCAAAACTCTCATGGGAATGGCAACCCTATTGGTCTCTTTGAGAGTGTCAGGCCTCTCCACCCTTACACAAACCCTCTCTCCCTGGGGAGGAAATCAGCTTCCCCAACCTTGCCATCTCCCTGCTAAATTTTCCTTTCACGATAAAGCCTCTGGTGATGGGTAATACAGGTAGAGCTGCCCCCAATAAAACAACCAATCCTTAATTTGCCTCTGGTCCTAAAGGTACCCTGCTTTCCAGATATCAAGATAGAGTGGACAGTATGAGTGAGGGGTGTGTGTGTGTGTGTGTGTGTGTCTGGGTGTGTTGGTGTGTGCACCTGTGGGTAGGTGTGTTGGGATTGTGGGGGGCGGGTTTCTCTTCCAATTCAAGGAGCTGGCAAATAACCAACAGCTTCAGCCTGTCTCTGGATGTGAAGTTCCTTGGTCCAAGGTTCTTGTAAAGGAGGGAGGTTTCCTGGCCAAGACTGCCTGAATACTGGCTCAAGTCTGTAATGCTGAGATGCACAATTGCCAAAATTATCATTGTTTAAAGAAACTACTTTGTAATGTGTTTCTGAAATGGTTACAACCAGCTTTTTATTATTAAAGAAACCAAAGCCAACGGGTTTCCTTTATAACATGTATGGAGAAGGGAACATTTAAAAAACAGCTCCCCGCTGAGATATCACCTCAAAATAAGCTCTATTCTGTGCCCCTACACACCGGGGGAAGAGTTGGAGGAATGGACACCAATGAGGTGGTGTGCATTTCTGTGCAGCTCTGCCCTGCCCACTGCGTGGAGCAAATGGACTTCTGGGCTCTGACATTCTCTTTAAAAGAAGCCACAGACCTGGAGCCAGGGTTTGAAACGGGAAACTCACGTAATCCTTGGAAGAGGCTGGGATCTCCAGTTGGACTTGCAGACACTTTCCTGTCTTGCAACATACAACCCTAGTTTGGCCAGAATTATTCTTTGAAAATGTTTCTTCCCGTGGACAGAAAAAGAAGGCAGTGTGTACGCTAAGGATTCTCTCCATTTGTGTCACCAACAGTGGACATTGAATTCCAAATGTCCCATCAGAGTTTGACATGTAATTAGTTTAACATAAGAATCAGGCCAACACTTAAAAATATATGTAAGTGAAGCCTTCAAAGCTGCAGAGTCTCTTATGTAAATATTTCAAATGTTCTCTCTCCTTGTGCCTCCTCCCCATCCATAAATAAATAACATCACAAATGAAGGGATGAATTCAGTGGGGACTGACAATGGATGGGCTCTGAGGGGCCTCCTTCTCCCACAACTCAAATGCCCTCCTTCCCTCATTTCTACGTAAGTCAAGGGTCTTACTCATCAATACATTTCCTGCCATGTCCAGCATAGAGCCTGACACACAGTAGGGGCTGAGCACAGGTCAAACATGTTATTTATCTTTTCTATTTTACCTTTTGAGACCAACAAAACACAGAAAATAATCTCAGATGAGCTGAATTCACTGCATTCACGATAGGTACTAAATATGCTAAAGGAACCCTCTTATCCCCCCACCACAAGCATTTGTTTGGGTAACAGAATTTATCTCTCTAGCACCGATTTCAACACTTTTATTCTGGTCTTCTTTCCATGCAAAAGCTTCCCCTTTCCCCTGTGAAATGTGGAGAGAAGTGCTGAAAATGTGACTGTGCTGACATGTGGCCATGTTAGATTTATTCAGGATGAGCGTTACAGAGATAAGGGTCTGCAGGAGCATCTTCTGGTCCCTTCCATTCCATCTCAAATGTCCTCCTGGAGTTGCACTCTACCTCCTCCTGGCTCCCACCTTTTAATCCTTCTCTCTTTTCTTTCCTTCATTTCTTCTATCCTTTCTTCCTTCCTCCCTTCCTTTCCTAGTCCATTTGCTACCCAGCAGGTTTATCATCCTAATACCTAGCTCTGTAATGCCAGTCTCTTGCATGAACCCCTTAACAGAGTCTCCCTCTCCCCTCACCCAATTACATGACATTGAAACTTTTCAGTTGGGCATTGGAGTCCTTCCACTATGTGGTTTCAACTCATCGCCATTTAGAAGAGGGTGGTGTTGGGAGGTTGAGGTTTTTTCCATGTCAGAGCATGTAAGGAAGCCATATATAAAGTGGGGGGTTTTAAGGCCTGTTGAAGAAAGGATTCAGAAGAGAGTTAGGTGGCAAACCACACCATTTCAGGGCCTCCCTGTTCTCCTACTCCTTCCCTACCCTTCCTGGGCTCTTGCAATCCTAGCTCTCCTCATTCCTGTCTGTCTCCAGCCCTTCAAGTCTTGGCCTGTCTGCATCACTGCCCATGAGACTTTCTCCCCATTTCCTAGAATAAACCTTCCTTCATTCACCCCGGATGGACATCCCACCAGCATTCAAGGTGCACGTTGCCTCCTTCACGCAGCCTTTCCTGACCCTCTCCAAAAGGTTCAGATTTCTCCCCCTGAACCACAGTAGCATTCTCCAGTCTTTTCTTTTCCAATTCAAGCAAACACAGTGGCGACCCATGCTGTGGGATGCAGGAGCGGGCTCTCATGCAGGAGAGGGATACGATGTGGGGCACAGACCCAGAGGGCCAGGTGGTGCGGGATCAGAGGAAGGTGATATTCACAGCTCTAACCACTGCATCATTTGCCCTCCCACCTACTGTGATTTTGGAAGGGGTTGATTGGGACTGATCAGTGAATTCACATGGACATGGAATGAATGCAGTATATTTCATAGTAGCCAAAACTATTCTATTTTATTTTTAAGAATTATATGGATTGCTTTTGCAGAACTCCTGACTAGTGCCAAGGGCATCGGATCTGACCGTAGAGACCATGGAGAAACAGAATCTCAGGGCAGCTCTGAGCCAGGCTGTCTGGGCTGGGGTTCAAGCTCTCCCAGATCATCAGCTGATGATCTGGGCAAGCGCTTATCCTTCCTGTGCCTCAATAAGATCACTATAACAGGTATCCCCCAGATTTGTTGTGAGGATTAAGTAGGTGATTATGTAGACGCTCACGGTAATAGCTGCCGCAGACAAGACACTTTCCAAATATTGAAAAGAGACCTAATACACTCTCTGTATTAGACCAGATCCAAAGCCATTGGCATCCAGCACAGCCATGCTGACCCCTGCAAAGCCTAATCTGAGCACTTTCCTCACGTTCTGTGAAACTCGATCAAACACAGGCGAAGCCACGTTGAGCAATAGGGCTGCTGCAAAATAGACTGTGGTGCCGACCAAGTTCACAAAAGCAATTTTCTGTTTTCTTAACTTCTAAATAATGGCTCTGCATTGCCTGGGGGAATGTTATTTACATTCACAAATTTACGGTTTGTGAAAGAATTTCCCTAATAGAATTTGAAAATTCAGCAAGTTTTTAGCTTTGTGCCCAGTTTTTTTAAGTTTTAAAACTTCCTTCAACTCCATAGAAAGCTAACTCCCGTATCCAAATATTGCAAATAACTCGGTGCAGTAAATAACTTTCTGATCGTTAGATCTTTAAAATCTAGCTCTGCATTTGGGAGAATCACATGCAATCTCTGTATCTTGACGTTGTCAACTCAAGTGGGGAAAACGGAACTCATCTCATGATTTTTATGAATCCTAAAACACACTGAAAAAGTACACGCTATACTTGTTTTAAGATAAAAGACTGACAAAAATAATAGTAGACACTGTTTTGGGGGTGGGTGGATATTTACTACATGCTATACACCTTATATATGCCCATGAGATTTGGGACTTTCAAGAGCAGAAACCTTGAAGAAACAGAAATTTAGGCAGAAAGCCAGGTAGAAAACCTGAGGGGTGTTAAAAATGGGCTGAAGGAAAAGATGCAATCCAAGGATAAAGATGAAAAGTATCAAGTAGAGAACATTGAGATAAAAATCGAGAAAGTCTCTTAGATTTGTTACACACGACTTTGGCAACATTACACTGGCCTAAGGTAAATTGGCCTAAAGTAAATTGGCCTACTTTCGGGTTGGAAAACAAGACTATTTGGTCATTTTGGACACAGGCTGGTGAGAAGTTTTGTGACTCTTGATTTTCAGAAACTTTTTCTAATGTCTTTACATGTGATTCGATTTAAGCTTTTTAGTTCTGCCCTGTAGAACTTAAAGTAGTGAAAAGATAGAGCAAACAATGTCCAACAGTAGATTATCTGGGATAATTTCTCAGACAAGTAATAGTAAGTTACATGATCGAGTTTTCATAGAAAACGTATGTAAAGACATACTCCAAGGTGGGGCTGAGCGGTTGTCCCAGGGTGGGTGGGACTGCGGGGGTGAGGAGGTTGTTGTTGGTGGTGTTCTTTTGCTCTTCTCTGCATTTTCTAACTTTTTTAGTGACCTTGATTTCCTTTTATAATAGAAAAAAGACTAAACATAAGAGAAAAATATCTGGAACATTCAGAGAGATTTAAAGAACATTTTCTTTAAAGAATATTTTCAATTCATTTGAAGTCAATATTATATGGCTTTGAGGAGGAAATTCCAGAATTCAGGGCCAGGGAATTGAGATGGAAGGACTAGCAAAGGAGCAACAGACGGTGGATGGAATTTGAAAAAGAGATCAGGGCCTCTGATATGCTCCTTTCTGCCTCCGCTCCTTCCTCCTCTGTCATTTGGTGAAAATCATTGTCATTGCTGAGTATCCAAAGATTTGGCTTCACGTTATAGGATTTATGCACACGCCTTTCCACCATTCAAACCTGAGTGCTCCCAGAGGGACTGTCTTCCTCCTCTCTGGGTGCCTGTACAGCAAAAAGATGAAGGAAGGAAACTTCACAACTTCTGTATTACTTTGTGATTATCATCGTTTTTCCAGAAACAGCAGGCAGCTAGTAGTTCCATAAGAACCATTCACAGGGAAGTACACTAACAAGATTTGAGGCTACACAAATCTCACCAAATAAAGAGAGAGGTATAAGAATCAGTTGCTGTGTATATATTTGGTATATAACATATGGCCCAGAGTCTTCATGGCGAAGCTGCTATGCATGATGTATAAACAAAGACATCACACTCTCCATGTGTTTCTTGCTGCATCATATTTTTTCCACTCAGCTGAAATGTGGTAATTAGTCACCGATTTTGATTTGGATTACTGCAGCTTCTCTTCAAGACTGAGACTTAAGCTCTAAAGACAAATGAAGACATTCCTTCTGTTGAATGTGTTCAAGAGTAGCAGCTTTTCGATTAAATTCGTTTAGTGTTTAACTCTACAAGACTCTGAACTCTTCAGTGGGGCCATGCCATACTTACTGAATTACCAAAGTGCAAACCATAGTTGAATGAAACGTGTATGAACTTGTAGCTCAGATGGATTTGGAAATGCTGGTATTTTCCTTTCTCAACTTTCCTAGCCTTTTGGCTAAAGCACTTGTGCCCTCCATCTGTTCCTCATTAGAACACTGTCTCTCATTTAGGGAGGAGTTCTTAGTGCCTTAGACAGAACTAAGAAATACTCTTTTTTCTCTCACACCATCAGTGTACCTTGCCAGAGCTGTTCAGGAAAGGCAAAGAGGGTCAGGCTCTCTGAAAAACTGATAAAATCCACTTTATGGGGTCAGGGGGAAGATAGAGCATGTGGAGTTTGACAAGACACTCACTCAAATGACTAAGTCAGATGGGCTCTTGGAAATAGAACCAACTGCACTCCAAGCATCAATTGCTTGCCATAGCACATGCGTCATCAGAGACAAATGGCTCTGAGAAAGAATTCTGAAGCACAGAGGCTAGTGTGAACTTGGAAAGGAAAAACCTGCTTCTCCCATCTTACTGGAATCAGGGTTGTGGTCTCAGTCAAGCAGCAGTGACGCCATTTAACAGGTTTGTAACAGCAGTTCTGAAACTGGACTGCATCAGATCCATCAGGCAGACTTGCATTTACTGAGATTCATAAAAGTCCCCCTAGTCTGTGCCACTGGATATCTGTGCACCAGAAATGGGTCATAAAGATTCGATCTTACCACTTGGAGCTATGCGAGTGAGGCCAAGGTCACTGGACCTCAACTGGAACACAAAAACATAGTGAGAAAAAGGATATATTAGTGTGTCAGGCTGCCATAATAAAATATCACAGTCTTAGTGGTTTAAACAACAGAAGTTTAGTTCTCACATTTCTAGAAGCTCAAGGTCCGAGATCAAGGTGCCAGCAGGGTTGGTTTCTTCTGAGGCCTCTCTCCTTGGCTTGCAAAAGCTATCTTCTCGCTGTGTATTTACATGGTTGTCTCTCTGTGTGCACACGTGTCTGGTCTCTCTCTGTATCCTAATCTCCTCTTGTTATAGGGACACCAGTCATATTGTATTAGAGCCCACCTTAATGATTATTTTAACTTAATTATCTCTTTAAAGACTTTATTTCCAAAGACAGTCATATTTTGGGGTACTGGGTCTTATGACTTCAACTTATGAATTTGGGGGAGACACAGTCCATCCCATAACAAAGAGTAAGGAGGAAGTTGGGACCACTTGCTTTTCCTTGATGGGGAAAGGGCTAGGATTCCCAACTTCATGTCCCAGTGCTAGGTATCGTATTTGAATATAATACTAGAAAGCCATTGAGATTAATAAGGCAACCAATTCAAACATCTCTAATCTTCACTTACTTAGTAATTGCTATATTCTTTGTTTCTGTCTTCATATCTCAGTGTAGTGGCTGGGACTTCCAGAAAAATGGTAAATAATAATGGACACCCTCTCCTTGCATCTGATTTTTAAAAGTAATGCCTCAAGAATTTCACCATTGTGATTAATGACCTCTGTTGAATCTCATTAGATATTTTTTGTCATTCTCATTGCTGATTTACCTAGTTTTCATAAGAATATATGTTGAAATTTATCCAATGATAAACTTTTCTTTTCTTTTTTTTTTTTTGCGGTACGCAGGCCTCTCACTGTTGTGGCCTCTCCCGTCACGGAGCACAGGCTCCAGACGCGCAGGCTCGGCGGTCACGGCTCTCGGGCCCAGCCCCTCCACGGCATGTGGGATCTTCCCAACTGGGCACGAAACCCGTGTCCCCTGCATCGGCAGGTGGACTCTCAACCACTGCCACCAGGGAAGCCCAAATTTTTCATTTTTTAAAATGAACTTGTATCATTTCCCCTTTGGCCAATTTAAGTAGCCTCCTAATAGATGTATTTTTAACCTATCAGAAATACATTCCTGAGGAAAACTTAGACATGGTCTTTCAATATGCTGCTGAATTCTATTTGCTAGTCTTTGATTTAGAATTTTTATCTTGCTATCCATAATGAAGCTCAGCCTCGAGTTTTCTTCTTTGGTTTAGTATCTTCAGATTTAGATACCACTGTTATGCTAACACGAAAAATGATTTGGGAAAATATTCACATTTCTATATTCTATGGAACAGTTCACCTAATGTAAAGATTATCTGAATGTTGCAAGCTTTAAAAAAAAAAAAATCAGTATTATCACCACAGAAACATTCTGCCATGTTCTTGTCACCTTTAGCTCTATGACTATGACTTTATTCAAGCTTTACATTCCTTTAGTTAATCTTGGTTATTTCTCTTTCCCTGGGAAATAATGACTTTCATAGATTTTTTTAAGCATATTAATGTGATTTTGTTCTTAATGGTGTCTTATAAAATTTGAAGTCCACACCTGTGGTTAGGCACTGTTTCTCATTCTTAGTTTTTCATATTTATACTCTCTCTTTTTTTCCCTTCATTTTTACTTGCCAAGTAGATCCATATATTTGTGGTTGATTTTTTTCCCCGTAAAGTGTCAGCTCTTGCATCTAAGTACTTATAAAGTTCTTATATGGGAGGGATGGTGAAAGAATTGTCAACATCAGTCAGGAGAGAAAGAAACAATGGGGCCATTTCTTCATGGCTTAAGGCTGTGAATTCAACTTTGGAGGCTTCCTGGGGTGACACATTGACCATCTCCATAAATAACTCTGGCACTGTTGTTTATGTCTCACACAACCCTAAATGTCAAAGAATCTGTTACTCTAAATATGGGACACATTAGGATAAAGTCATAAATTGGTGCTAATACCATGCCCATTCTAGACAATTAAGGACTTTTTTTTTAATTGTCCCCATCTGATGAAAATAAGAAGAGGAAATGGAAAACAATCCCCTCCACACTGAATGTGTCAGCATGAATCAAAGGAGAGAAAGAGGAAAAAAATCATTGAGGTCAACCTTTGGGGATTTTGCTTTCAATTCCTGATGAAAAGAAAAGGCAAAAAAACACTGAAGAAGAGTATTATAATAATAGCTGTGATATTGAGTGATTATCATCTAGTGTGTGAGTCAGACTTCCATAATGGGGAAAGACTTGAAAATGAAAAGACCCTGCTTTTATTGAGAAAACACTCTGACCTAGATGTCCTGGCAATTCAGTTGCCCTGGAACTCATCTGCAATGTATTACCTCCTGGAGAATGCTATCAAGTGTCCCTCTGTGCCAGGCACTCTTTTGGAAGCTGAGGGTGTCGAGAGGCACAAACACAAGCTGGAAACATTGACTTCTTTTCACTGTGCTTCATCAACTTTGGGGGGCAAATCACTTCCTCACTGTGTGTCCCCATTTCCAGTATATGTTGGCTGGACTCAGTGTCCTCAATCCACGTCTCTGTGTCAGCACTTGCCTTGCTCCTGCTCCTGGAGCATTTGCCTAGTGTCTCATCTCAGCTGTTCTGTACTGTGCTCTTGACTTATCAGTCAAGTCTGCTGATCACCAAGCTAAAAGGGGACTCTTGGTCACATAATCTTGATTCTCCTCCATTTCTGTCATGTACTGGTACATGAAAATCTCTCCAAACTTCAGTTTTCTTATCTCTCTTTGGAAGTTTGGAATATATTTTACATGGTTTTATGGTGCATTAATGTTTTAGAATGGCATACAGCCATGGCAAAATGAGTGGTTCCCTTCAACTGATGGAGTCCTGCCAGATAAGGCTCAGGATGTAATGCCCACCCAATAATGGAGCTTTCGTAAGAGCTCACTCCATTTCATGCAGACAGTATTGTTTATGGACTCGGGGGAATAGAGAATTGAGACTCATATTGATGAGGATTCTGGTCATGGGAGTGTAGTTAACAATGTCTAGTGACATAGATCTGTGAATTATTTTCCAATTGGACCCAATTTAAGTTATACTAGTGAAAATGTGCATGTGTTCTTTGACATGTGAAGTATCAGTGACACTGCTGGGACTACGGCTCATTTTCATAATTGTGGACTTGGCACTTGGAGCAAGTAGACATCTATGAATGGAATAAACTGCTTATTTCAATCTGTGATACCTCTGAAGCATTTTGTCTTTAATCTCACAAATCTGGGAAAATGACGGGACCATCTGTAAAATGAGATGGACCACACCTAATGCACAGAGCTATTGAGAATATCAGATGAGGAAAATGATCATGATGGTATATCCTAAATTGTTTTTAAATTGCTGAGAACATATGAGGAACATTTGTTACCTCATTTGCAGGAAAACATCCCAACTAGACGAGCGTTCCTAACCCCAAACTGATATGGACACTGAGACAACTCTCTCTGCTGTATCTGGGCTATAAATCTTTGAACTTCAGGCCTAAGTGGAATTCCATCTCTCACATTCTTTTAATGAAATAAAAATAAATACAATTACTGAACAGAAGCCAAAGATCACAGGAGGTTAGAAGTGGGGAGAGGATATGGTCAATACTGTTTGTTTGCATTCTGGCACTGTTTTCTTGGTGAATATTTCATTAATGGGAGGGCTACAAGGGGGCAGGGATGGCCCTTTCTTCCTCCTGATGGATGTCTGCTGCTGATTAAATCTGAGCTGGGGTTGCCTTGTGGTGCCTGGGAAATTTGAGACCCTAATGAGGACGTAGTCCAGTAAAATGTGAGAGACTGAAACCACTAGATACTAAAATCCTCCTGAGTTGGAGCTTTTTCCAAAGATTAGGCATTTGCTCTTGAAATCATGTTCAGGAACATACTAAGATGCACTTATCTTTCCATATTCTGTCCCTGCACTCATCCTCCAAAGACCTTGAAACCCATTTTTTTCCTCTTTCACCCAAGTAAAAGTAAGCATACAAATAAGTACTTATTCTTATGGAAGGTCTATTCTTTAAGTAAAAATTTGACTTACAATTAATACTCTGGTTTGTGATTAAATCTGCTATTGATTCCTCATAATGGAGCTAGAGATAACTGGTAAATGCAATATCAATGTAATTGCATTTTCTGCAGAATAATCATGGCTGCTAAAATGGAAAGGAGCAAGATATCTGAGCAACACAGAAAACAAGTAATTATCCAAAGCCCATTTCAATAAATGTCAGTTTCTTAAAGAAACTGTCTGGTTAGACCACAAGTAACTTCTGCTGGTGCGAATTCCCATTCACTCTTGTTAAGCCGTATTATGTACTCAGCATAAACAGTCTTAGTTTCTCCTTCCACAGGTCTCTGTCAGTGTCTGTATCCAGTTGCAGCCAGGTATAGTAAGTGCCTCAGATCACAGAGAATTTCAAAATAAGTCTAACAAATCAGGTCCATGATTCTCTAATACAAGCACACTTGTATTTCACTTACACCATGGCTCTGAGGTATTTCTGAACTCTTTTTTATGCTCATCATTTCTCTTCAGAGGAGAGGATGGTGTTGCTCAAAAAGAAACACAGAGTCAGTTCAGCTAACAACTTTCCTCAACAGAATTGCAAACAGCAATCTGTTGCTATCTTGCAAATTACCATTCCTCACTGCAAACGCAGACACTAACCAGTGGACAAGTGATAGATCTTGACCTGCTGTTTCCAATGAGACCAGGGTGGTCTTTCAATCTCAAAAGAAGCATAGCCACTGCCTTCTGTTTGTCTATGCCTCACTTAGATTTACCCTTGGGAATATGTGTATGTGAAGGAGTCCTTCAAATGCATCTACTGTTTATATTAGTGTGAGGGCTGTAGGAAAGATTGTTAAACCTCCCAGGTCATCCTGTCCAGTGTGTCCAAATAGATGCAATAGAGTGAGAAAGATACTTTTTATTGATCACACTACTAAATCTTTTTCTTCTCTGCTTTACCAAGTGAATAGTTTCAGGCCAACTGCTGACTTAAATTGGTGTTGGGCAGGTGTGTCCAATGTCCTTAGGCATATTTGTCCACTTTAGCACTCTCCACAGTCACAGAAAGATGATGAGCCAAAGCCACCAGGAGTCCAGCATTGCCATGATGGGTTAGATTGACATTTATGGGACGTACATCTAATTCTGGACTGGGTTCTGGTTCTCTCCATCCTTCTCTATGGGCTTTACTCACAAAGGGAAATGATGACATAGCAATACTTAGGAAACCAACTTCTAAAGTGGTCCAAAATCCCCCCTGCTTTTTAAAAATTAAAATATCTTAGAGCCAACAGAAAGTTTAAATAATGCATATTGGGCTTCTGTGCAAGGAAGAATGAATGAGTAAAAGATTTTACGAAGGAGAACGCTTAGCTGGTTACTTGGTAGTACATACATTTTGAATTGGGTTCCCTCAAGCATCACATTCAGGTTAGACACCCTTCTCTTAATTAATAACGGAATGGCTCTCTTTGAGAAATGAGGTAGCTATGTCACCAAACAATTGAGTGGCCGCATTTTCAGATGCCTTGTGTAACATTCCTACCTAAGACATAGAGGCCAGATGGTTGCCTGTGAGTAATTACAGGAGTAGTTGATGGAAGTAGAGAGTTTGGGGGCAGAAAGAACATTAAGAGCAGAGGTTATGAACTAGTTTTATTTGGCCCAACACATTGTCCCGTGTTTAAAGAAATGTGGCTTTGCAACTAATTACTAATACTTGAACAAGAAGCTTGACATAAAAAACCCAAATTTCTGCCATCTCTTGGAAGAACCCGTTGCTTTCACTCTGGTGTGGCACCAGTCAGAGACAGACTGTCCCCCTTAAATAGGCTGCATCCACCATCCTTCTACCTGTAGGCATTGAAGACTTAAATCACATTCCTATGGATCTTTACAACCTACCCTGTTACACTATCTGGTACAGTCATGCTCACGTTGAGCATGTGCAATGAATGAAAGAAGCCTCCAAGAAGAGTATCAGAAACGTGAAAAGATATGTTCTCGGTCTAAATCCTCCCATGAGTATGAGAGTCCCCCTGAATTCTAATCCCACGTGCTTTGTATTAAAGTGATCTGCTCAGATAAATACCTGTCCCTCAAATTCTGAACCACCCCTAGGCAGGCACCACTTACTATACCCCACGCAGAATGATGACTAAGTAGCCAATCTAATGACCGTGTGTTTGTCAATGATGTCTTTAAAAATTCATAACACTGATCTTTCTTAACTCTTAGTTTTAACTTTTAAAAGAAACACATAGAAATTCATTCAATCCTAATGTCTGGAAAAGTCATAACAAGCCGAGAGTTGGTTTGGAATTATTTAAGCTATTCCCAGACCTCCCCGGAGAAAGGACTAAGCCTCAAAGCTCTAAAGGTGTTTGGAAACTGTGGTGATTCAAAATGTCACTTTGTCCATAATCCATTTTATTTAGGGAATAAAAAAGCTAAGTCTGGTTAACTCTTAAAAATTATACCAGCACCAAAAACGAATCTGTTTTCTCAGATAGTTATCTCACATTATTAACTAATTTAAAGGTTTTCAGCCAAAGTTGTAATTATTAAATATTATGCAATTAAGTTCTGCAAAAGATTTACCTTAGCTTATTATACTTAAAAAAAAATCTTTGTCAGTGTGTGAAAAGAAGAAGAAATTGACTCTGATTGGCTCAAGATGGTGGAGTAGAAGGATGTGCGCTCACGCCCTCTTGTGAGAACACCAGAATCACAACTAACTGAACAGTCATCAACAGGAAGACACTGGAACTAACCAGAAAAGATACCCCACATCCAAAGACAAAGGAGAAGCTGCAATGAGATGGTAGGAGGGGTGCAATCACAATAAAATCAAATCCCATAACCACTGGGTGGGTTAGTCACAAACTGGAGAACATTATACCATTGAAGTCCACCCAGTGGAGTGAAGGTTCTGAGCCACATGTCAGGCTTCCCAACCTGGGGGTCTGGCAATGGGAGGAGGAATTCCCAGAGAATCAGGCTTTGAAGGCTAGTGGGATTTGACTGCAGAACTTTGATAGGACTGGGGGAAACAAAGACTCCACTCTTGGAGGGCACAGAAAAAGTAGTGTGCTCATCAGGACCCAGGGGGAAGGAGCAGTGACCCCATAGGAGACTGAACCAGACCTACCTGCTACAATTAGAGGGTCTCCCGCAGAGGCAGGGTTGGCTGTGGCTGGCCATGGGGACAAGAACACTGGCAGCAGAAGTTCTGGGAGGGACTCCTTGGCTTGAGCCCTCCCAGAGCCCACCATTAGCCCCACCAAAGAGCCTGTAGCCTCCAGTGCTGGGTCACCTCAGGCCAAACAACCTACAGGGAGGGAACTCAGCTCCACCCATCAGCAGACAAGCAGATTAAAGTTTTACTGAGCTCTGCCTACCAGAGCAACACACAGCTCTACTCACCACCAGTCCCTTCCATCAGGAAGCCTGCACAAGCCACTTAGATAGCCTCATCCACCAGAGGGCAGATAGCAGAAGCAAGAAGAACTACAATCCTGCAGCCTGTGGAACGAAAACCACATTCACAGAAAGAGAGCAAAATGAAAAGGCAGAGAATTATGTACCAGATGAAGGAACAAGATAAAATCACAGAAAAACAACTAAATGAAGTAGAGATAGGGAACCTTCCAGAAAAAGAATTCAGAATAATGATAGTGAAGATGATCTAGGACCTTGGAAAAAGAATGGAGGCAAAGATTGAGAATATGCAAGAAATGTTTAACAAAGACCTAGAAGAATTAAAGAAAAAACACCTAGAAGAATTAAAAAACAAACAAACAGAGATGAACAATATAATAACTGAAATGAAAAATACACTAGAAGGAACCAATAGCAGAATAACTGAGGCAAAAGAATGGATGAGTGACCTGGAAGACAGAATGGTGGAATTCACTGCCACAGAACAGAATAAAGAAAAAAAGAATGAAAAGAAATGAAGACAGCCTAAGAGACATCTGGGAAAACATTAAACGTAGCAACATTCGCATTATAGGGGTCCCAGAAGGAGAAGAGAGAGAAAGGACCAAAAAAAATATTTGAAGAGATTATAGTCAAAAATTTCCCTAACATGGGAAGGAAATAGCCACCCAAGTCCAGGAAGTGCAGAGAGTCCAGGAAGTGCAGAGAGTCCCAGGAAGGATTAACCCAAGGAGAAACATGCCGAGACACATAGTAATCAAATTAGCAAAAATAAAGACAAAGAAAAATTATTGAAAGCAACAAGGGAAAAACAACAAATAACACACAAGGGAACTCCCATAAGGTTAATAGATGATTTCTCAGCAGAAACTCTATAAGTCAGAAGGGAGTGGTACGATATATTTAAAGTGATGAAAGGGGAGAAACTACAACCAAGATTACTCTACCTAGCAAGGATCTCATTCAGATTTGATGGAGAAATCAAAAGCTTTACAGACAAGCAAAAGCTAAGAGAATTCAGCACCACCAAACCAGCTCTACAACAAATGCTAAAGGAACTTCTCTAAGTGGGAAACACAAGAGAAGAAAAGGACCTACAAAAACAAACCCAAAACAATTAAGAAAATGGTAATAGGAATATACATATCAATAATTACCTTAAATGTGAATGGATTAAATGCTCCAACCAAAAGACAGAGGCTCACTGAATGGATACAAAAATAAGACCCATATATATGCTGTCTACAAGAGACCCACATCAGACCTAGGGACACATACAGACTGAAAGTGAGGGGATGGAAAAAGATATTCCATGCAAATGGAAATCAAAAGGAAGCTGGGGCAGCAACACTCATATTAGATAAAATAGACTTTAAAATAAAGAATGTTACAAGAGACAAGGAATGACACTACATAATGATCAAAGGATCAATCCAAGAAGAAGAGATAACAATTATAAATATATATGCACCCAACATAGGAGCCCCTCAATACATAAGGCAAATGCTAACAGCTATAAAAGAGGAAATCAACAGTAACACAATAACAGTGAGGGACTTTCTCACCTACACCAATGGACAGATCATCCAGACAGTAAATTAATAAGGAAACACAAGCTTTAAATAACACAATAGACAAGACAGATTTAATTGATATTTATAGAACATTCCACCTCAAAACAGCAGATTACACTTTCTTCTCAAGAGTGCATGGAACATTCTCCAGGATAGATCACATTTGGCTTACAAATCAAACCTTGGTAAATATAAGAAAATTGAAATCATATCAAGTGTCTTTTCCAACCACAACACTATGAGATTAGAAATCAATTACAGAGAAAAAATGTAAAAAACAAAAACATATGGAGGCTAAACAATACATTACTAAATAACCAACAGATCACTGAAGAAATCAAAGAGGAAATCAAAAAATACTTAGAGACAAATGACAATGAAAACATGATCATCCAAAATCTATGGGATGCGGCAAAAGCCGTTCTAAGAGGGAAGTTTATAGCAATACAAGCCTACTTCAAGAAACAAGAAACACCTCAAGTAAACAACCTAACCTTACACCTAAAGGAACTAGAGAACGAAGAACAAACAAAACCCAAAGTTAGTAGGAGGAAAGAAATCACAAAGATCAGAGCAGAAATAAATGAAATAGAAACAAAGAAAACAATAGCAAAGATCAATAAAACTCTAAGCTGGTTTTTTCAGAAGATAAACAAAATTGATAAACCATTAGCTAGAGTCATCAAAAAAACAAGGGGAGAGGACTCAAATCAATAAAATTAGAAATGAAAAAGGAGAAGTTACAACAGACACCACAGAAATACAAAGCATCCTAAGAGACTACTACAAGCAACTCTATGCCAATAAAATGGACAACTTGGAAGAAATGGACAAATTCGTAGAAAGGTATAACCTTCCAAGACTGAACCAGGAAGAAACAGAAAATATTAACAGACCTATCACAAGTAATGAAATTGAAACTCTGATTAAAACTCTTTCAATAAACAAAAATCCAGGACTGGATAGCTTCACAGGTGAATTCTATCAAACATTTAGAGAAGAGCTAACACCCACCTTTCTCACACTCTTCCAAAAAACTGCAGAGGAAGGAACACTCCCAAACTTATTCTGCAAGGCCACCATCACCCTGATATCAAAACCAGGAAAAGATATCACAAAAAAAGAAAATTAAAGACCAATATCACTGATGCATATAGATGCAAAAATCCTCAACAACATACTAGCAAACAAAATCCAACAACACATTCAAAGAATCATACACCATGATCAATTGGGATTTATCCCAGGGGTGCAAGGATTCTTCAATATATGCAAATCACTCAATGTGATACACCATATTAAAAAATTGAAGAATAAAAACCATATGATCATCTCAATAGATGCAGAAAAAGCTTTTGACAAAATTCAACACCATTTATGATAAAAACTCTCCAGAAAGTGGGCATAGAGGGAACCTACCTCAACGTAATAAAGCCCATATATGACAAACCCACAGCAAACATCAATCTCAATGGTGAAAACCTGAAAGCATTTCCTTTAAGATCAGGAACAAAACAAGGATGTCCACTCTCACCACTATTATTCAACATAGTTTTGGAAGTCCTAGCCACGGCAATCAGAGAAGAAAAAGAATTAAAAGGAATACAAATTGGAAAAGAAGAAGTAAAACTGTCACTGTTTGCAGATGACATGATACTATACATAGAGAATCCTAAAGTTGCCACCAGAAAACTACTACAGCTAATCAATGAATTTGGTAAAGTTGCAGGATACAAAATTAATGCACAGAAATCTCTTGCACTCCTATATACTAATGATGAAAAATCTGAAAGAGAAGTTAAGGAAACACTCCCATTTACCATTGCAACAAAAAGAATAAAATACCTAGGAATAAACCTACCTAGGGAGACAAAAGACCTGTATGCAGAAAAGTATAAGACACTGATGAAAGAAATTAAAGATGATACAAACAGATGGAGAGATATACCATGTTCTTGGATTGGAAGAATCAATATTGTGAAAATGACTATATTACCCAAAGCAATCTACAAATTCAATGCAATCCCTATCAAATTACCAATGGCATTTTTCACAGAACTAGAAGAAAAAATGTTAAAATTTGTATGGAGACACAAAAGACCCTGAATAGCCAAAGTGGTCTTGAGGGAAAAAAACAGAGCTGGAGGAATCAGACTCCCTGACTTCAGACTCTATTACAAAGCTACAGTAATCAAGACAATATGGTACTGGCACAGAAACAGAAATATAGATCAATGGAACAGGATAGAAAGCCCAAAGATAAACCCATGCACCTATCGTCAGCTAATCTATGACAAAGGAGGCAAGGATATACAATGAAGAAAAAACAGTCTCTTCAATAAGTGGTGCTGGGAAATCAGGACAGCTACATGTAAAAGAATGAAATTAGAACACTCCCTAACACCATACACAAAAATAAACTCAAAATGGATTAAAGATCTAAGTGTAAGACCGGACACTTTAAAACTCTTGGAGGAAAACCTAGGAAGAATACTCTTTGACATAAATCACAGCAAGATCTTTTTGACCCACCTTCTAGAGTAATGGAAATAAAAACAAAAATAAACAAATGGGACCTAATGAAATTTAAGAGCTTTTGCACAGCAAAGGAAACTATAAACAAGATGAAAAGACAACCCTCAGAATGGGAGAAAATATTTGCAAACGAATCAACGGACAAAGGATTAATCTCCAAAACATATAAACAGCTCATGCAGCTCAATATTAAAAAACAAACAACCCAATCAAGAAATAGGCAGAAGTCCTAAATAGACATTTCTCCAAAGAAGACATACAGATGGCCAAGAGGCACATGAAAAGCTGCTCAACATCACTAATTATTAGAGAAATGCAAATCAAAACTACAATG
Source organism: Grampus griseus (assembly GCF_964374135.1). Classification (NCBI taxonomy): domain Eukaryota; kingdom Metazoa; phylum Chordata; class Mammalia; order Artiodactyla; family Delphinidae; genus Grampus; species Grampus griseus. The sequence continues at coordinate 41,947,838 of NC_139010.1, forward strand.
AGGTATCACCTCACACCAGTTAGAAGGGGCATCATCAGAAAATCTACAAATAACAAATGCTGAAGAGGGTGTGGAGAAAAGGGAACCCTCTTGCACTGTTGGTGGGAATATAAATTGATACAGCCACTATGGAGAACAGTATGAAGATTCCTTAAAGAACTAAAAATAGAATTATCATATGACCCAGCAATCCCATTACTGGGCATATACCCAGAGAAAATCATAATTCAAAAAGACACATGCACCTCAATGTTCATTGCAGCACTATTTACAATAGCCAGGTCATGGAAGCAACCTAAATGCCCATGGAGAGATGAATGGATAAAGAAGATGTGGTACATATATATAATAGAATATTACTCAGCCATAAAAAGGAACGAAATTGGGTCATTTGTAGCGACATAGATGGATCTAGGGCTGTCATACAGAGTGAAGTAAGTCAGAAAAGGAAAAACAAATATTGTATATTGGTTTTGTTTTTGTTTTTGCGGTACGCAGGCCTCTCACTGTTGTGGCCTCTCCCATTGCGGAGCACAGCCTCCGGACACGCAGGCTCAGAGGCCATGGCTCACAGGTCCAGCCGCTCCGCGGCATGTGGGATCTTCCCAGACCAGGGCACGAACCTGTGTTCCCTGCATCGGCAGGCAGACTCTCAACCACTGTGCCACCAAGGAAGCCCCAAATATCGTATATTTAACGCATACATGTGGAACCTAGAAAAATAGTACAGATTAACCGGTTTGCAAGGCAGAAATAGAGATACAGATGTAGAGAACAAACGTGTGGACACCAAGGGGGGAAAGTTGAGGCAGAGGGGGTGGTGGTGGTGGTGGTGGGATGAACTGGGAGATTGGGATTGACATATATACACTAATATGTATAAAATGGATAACTAATAAGAACCTGCTGTATAAAAAATAAAGGAAAATTAAAAAAAAAAGAAATAATGGACTCTGTTTCATAATTGAGTCTGCCCTTGGGTGCAACAACTCCTCCCCCCGCAAATCTCATTAATCATTAATCATCGAGGATTACTGGGTAGACAAAAGTGTAGCAATGAAATTTGATCCCCATTTCACAGATGGGAAGGTCAAGGCAGCAAGAGGTTAAGTGATTTTTGGAGACCACACAATAAGAAGATGGAGGAATGTGGCCTGGCCACTGCCCTGAGCTTCTCTGGTGGTCTCCAGAAGACCACTCACGAAGAAATAGAGGGCTTGCAAGAAGGCCTAATGGGAGCATCCATGAAGCAGGTCGGGTCACAGGAGGAATCCCACAGGCCTACCTTCAAAACCTCTCCCAATTCACGGGCTCTGACATTGGCTAAGGTGTTTCTCTGAGTCTCCATTCCCTCACCTTTAAAATAGCTATAACAATACTCACAATTATGTTTGCAGTGAGCTCCCTTAGAATTCCTGCATGAAGAATCTCTAGAACATTATGAACATTCAGTAATGTCTCCCTTTGACCCTGCAACTTGCTCACAGGTAAAAAACTATTAACTCCTCCCACTTCTAGACTAAGAAGCCCTGTGTCCACCATGCTACTCATCAAGGGGAATGGGGAGGGTACACAGGGCCAGCCTAGGCTGTCTGCTGTCCTGCAAGGGCTTAGGGGATATCAGCTGTATCTTACTATCTATGGCATTAACACTCCTTTTACAATGCTGAGAAATCACTAGGATTATAAACATCATCTTCTCCAACCTCTCACCACAAATACTTGTCACTTAGAAGTGTGCTGTAGGCCTCCCCATACTTATAAGAAGTGTTTACTTCCTTTCTAAAGAGGCCTCCCTCCCTATATAGCAGATAAATGATGTAAACATTCTACTGCTACTCATTTATGTAACATTACCTTGCAAAGGTAAACACTGGTCCCAAAGTAAACATAAATTTCCTTTCAAGAGTATTCATAATGGTGAATTAATAATTGTGAATCAATGATGTTTGGTGTTGGCTATTAAAAAAAGGAGGCAGTGAAATAGTAAATAGTGAATAGACAGTGAAATATATTATAAAACTCATATGGCTATTAAGACCAGAAAGCTTGTATGCCCTGTGTCAGGGGACCAGGCATCCCTGTTCCCTAGCCAGACACACGGCAGTCATCCTTTATCCTTCTTCCCTCTCCCTACAGACACCATGTCCTTCACACCACCTGTCCTTCAGCCCTTTGCAGGGCTGTCTCCTTTGATTCACTCCCCTGGTTCTGGCTGTATTCCAACCCTCAGCATTCATCTCATGCTTGAGTTGTGGTAACAATCTGCTAGCTCATGCACCTGCTACCATTTTTATCCACTTCCTGTCCATCCTTTACACAGAGCCAGAGTATTTTATAAGGTGCAAAATTTACCCTGTCCTTGCTGTGGCTTAAAATCCTTAGTGATCTCCTTGGGCCTCCGAGGAAGGAGGCACAGTTCTCTCAGAGCAGCTCCTGCCTCTCTCTGCCCCTCTCCCTCTTGCCAGGACCACTTTCCATCCTTTGCACTCATACTAACTGCCTCATTTTCCCCTGAGCCTATCAAGTTGGCCCCTGCTTCAGTGTCCCATCACCCGCCTCCATTTGGCTCCCATATCTCTCCATCAGGCTTCTAGAGCGGCCACCGCACTTACCCTGTTTCTGACATTCCTGGAGCTGTTCTTTCTTCTTGTGAGCCTCTCCTATTCCTGTGCTCATGGGCCCCTCCTCAGCGACTAGTCCTCGAAATGTCTGTCTCCTCCACAGGCCAGGTGATCTGCAGTGTTGTGTGGCTTGACTACCATGGTTCTTAGTGTGCATAACTCTTTCTTTATCCTCCTTGGAACTTAGTTACACAATGTCAACTCAAGATGTATTATGTCTGGAAAGTCCTCAGGTATTATGACTTTGATATGGCCTCCCCACATCCCCTCTCTTAATACTTTTGGAACTCCTGTCAGATGTATATTGGATCTTCACATTCTCTGTATTTCTTAAACTTTGGTTCGTATTGTCTATCTCCAGATAGTTTCTCCAGTTCAGTCACCCAAGCATTCGTTTCTTCAATTAAGTTCAGCCTCTTTGGTACATCACATTTTGTTTATCTCAACTACTGGATTTTTATTTCTGGAAGTTGAATTACTTAGCTTTGTCTTGCTTTTCTGTTTTTCTACCCAGAATCTATTATTTCATTTGAGTTTCTAGTCATTCTTTCATGTCTTTAAACAGGCTTATTTTTAGTCTCTTTCAGACAGCTTGATTACCTCAAATTTGTATGTTCTATTTTCATGTTTGCTGTGTCTTCTAATTCTTTCTCACAGTTGGCAGCTTTCTTGTGTAGTTCATAAGTTTTAAAATTCATCTTTCATGGGATTTATTTATATGTAAGGACACTGGGCTCTCCGGACTGTGGAAAGCCCCTTTCAGAGTGGCTTTGCCTTTGCTTCTGCAGGGCACCTGATTAGGTCCAATTTCACACTCATTTCTTGGGGATTCTCATACCATGTGGGAATATGCACTTGAACTCCATACCACCCTTGTGCCTGGCATGGGCTTCATGTTTTGGTATCTCACAGGTTACTTTTTTTTTCTATCTACTCAGAGCCTCAGGTGAACAGTAGGCATCCTATTGCTTCCATGTTTTGAGTTTCCCATCTTGGGTCTGACCTCCAGCTTTCTACAGATTCCCCCACCCCATCCCCCATCCTAGTTGGGCATTCAGTCCCCATTCTCAGCCACTGGACCCATATCCAGATTCCACTCCCCTGATGGCCTTAAGTGTCAGACCACAAGCTTCTTATTCTAGCCTTCAGTTTCTTTTTCATTTCTGGCATGTGGGAATTTTCCTTTCTTTCTATTAAGCTCAGCTATGTAGACACAAAAGACTTTATTTTCGTTACACTTATCCAGTATTTTTCTGCTTTTATAACTGGAAAGGTAGCACACATTAGCTCTGTCCTCCTGTTTTATGAACTAGAATCTTCCCTCTGGGCTCTGCTGACCTTGAATCAGGATGTGTGTTTTATTCAGCATTCAGCAAGTGCCTGCAACGTAGAAGACACTTAGACTTTTTGACTAATGAACAAATAAAACCTGAGATGAATCTCACCTTCTCCATTTAGCAACCAGATCCTAGAAAAGCCATGGAATCCCTCTAGCCTTCAGTTCCTTCACTGTCAAACCAAATGAAAATCATCTCTCCCTTTTTGCCTCACACAAAGAAAGTCAGTGCAATAATATTATGAAAGAACTTTAAAAAGCCATCAGCCCTAGTTAAGAGAAAGATACTAAGGAAAAATAATACTCTATTAAGCGATCATCCATTCACTTCTTTCTCACCAAGACAGGGAGAAGTAAGGAGGATTGAGTCCCTCTGGCATCTGCTAGTTGGTGTCAAGCTCTTAAAGTAACAGATGCAAAACAGGACAGAAAGCTCTCAGATGGTCCACACATTTTGCCACAAATACAGACCCCTTTTCTGTAGCCTTGTATTTGAATGTTTCATTATTAAAGTTGAAGTTCTCCCTTGAAATTTGTCCTGTCTTTTTCCAGTGTTGGGAGAAACATGACTGCCAATGGTGATGGCCTCCCTGGTGCACATGGCACTAAGCTGTAGTTCTCTCTCTGACTCTCACCATTTATTTCCATTTATCTAATGGTTTAGTGGCAGATCCTTATTGAATGCCAATCACGTAATGATGAACATGAGAGGTGTTGTATTTTCATTTCCCTTTGGGGCTTAAAGGTACGGATCAAGTGGGAGGAAACAGAAGTTTAATCATTTGAAGCACTTGCTGTAAGAGTCTTTTTTTCCTCGCTTCAGTCATTCTAGATCTAATCAAACACCTTTCACCGTGTAGGCAGAACTTTCCTTCTAACACCCTGTCCATCTTGCTAGCCTCATCTCCCACTCCTCTCCCATGCACGCCCTAGTTATCTGTCAAATTGTTCTACACACTAGATGTTGAACACACTTTATGATTTCCTGACCTAATGTGTTTAGGTCCTGCTCCTTCCTGCTACAAACTCAGCTTCTCTCTGGAAGCTTCATCTGACCCCTGGGCTGAGCTCACATACTCCATTACTGTCTGAGCTCCACATTCTTCTTTGACTTCAGTAGGCAAGGCTGCTTGTGCCTCCCTTACAGCCCTTACCATGCTCTGGACATTGCATTCAATCATCCACAGCTAGGAGGTTTTCGTGAAGTGCCTCTATGTCTTTTTTACTTACCATGGCAATCCCACAGTACAAAGCACAGTATCTCGCTTAAAATTAGTGCTAGTAAATATGTACAGAAATTGGTTTAATTTGGATGAGTTTTCAATGCATGTCTAGAAGAGACATACTTTATGTTCAAAGACAAAAAGAGGCTGAACACTAAAAGATATGAAAAGGTATGGCATGCAGAAAGTAACCAAAAGAGAGCTAGAGTGGCTACACTAACAACAGAAAAAATAGACTTTAAGACAAAATATAGAGAGAGACAAAGAAGGACATTTTATAATGGTAAAAGTGTCAGTCCATTAGGAGGATATAAACATAGGTGCATCTAACAACAGAGCCCCCAAATACTTAAAGCAAAACCTGAAAATGTGACTGGAGAAATAGACAATTCAGTAATAATAGTTAGAGACTCCAACACCACACTTTAAATAATGAATAGAATAAAAAGACAGAAGATTAAAAAGGAAATAGAAAACCTGAACAGCACTATAAACCAACTAGACCTAATAGCTATCCATAGACTCTACCCAACAACAGTAAAGTACAAACTCTTACAAGTGCACATGGAACATTCTCCAGGATAGACAATATATTAGGCCATAAAATAGCCTCAGTAAATGTTAAAGGATGAAATCAAGCAAAGTATGTTCCATAATCATAGTGGAATAAAATTAGAAATCAATAACAGAAGGAAATTTGGGAAATTCACAATAATGTGGAAATTAAACAACACACTCCTAAATAACAAATGGGCAAAGAAGGAATTACGAGGGAAATTAGAAAATACTTTGAGATGAATGAAAATAAAAACACAGTGTATCATCCATGTCTCTGCAAATGACACAATTTTGTTCCTTTTTATGGCTGAGTAATATTCCATTGTATATATGTGCCACATTTTCTTCATTCATCTGTTGATGGGCACTTAGGTTGCTTCCATGTCCTGGCTATTGTAAATAGAGCTGCAATGAACATTGTGGTACATGACTCTGTGCCCAGTAGTGGGATTGCTGGGCCGTATGGTAGTTCTATTTTTAGTTTTTTAAGGAACCTCCATACTGTTCTCCATAATGGCTGTATCAATTTACATTCCCACCAACAGTGCAAGAGGGTTCCCTTTTCTTCATACCCTCTCCAGCATTTATTGTTTGTAGATTTTTTGGTGATGGCCATTCTGACTGGTATGAGGTGATACCTCATTGTAGTTTTGATTTGCATTTCTCTAATAATTAGTGATGTTGAGCATTCTTTCATGTGTTTGTTGGTCATCTGTATGTCCTAGAGACTGTCATACAGAATGAAGTAAGTCAGACAGAGAAAAACAAATATCGTATATTAATGCATATATGTGGAATCTAGACAATGGTATAGATGATCTTATTTGCAAAGCAGAAATAGAGACACAGACATAGAGAACAAACAAATGGATATGAAGGGAGAAAGGGGAGGGTGGGATGAATTGGAAGATTGGGATTGACATATATACACTACTATGTATAAAATAGATAAGTAATGAGAACCTACTTTATAGCACAGGGAACTCTACTTGGTGCTCTAAATGGGAAGGAAATATTAAAAAGAGGGGATATATGTATACATATGGCAGATTCACTTTGCTGTACAGCAGAAACTGACACAGCAGTGTAAAGCAACTATACTCCAATTAATTAATTAATTATTTTAAAAGACGCAACATATCAAACCTGTGGGATGAAGCTGAAGCAAGCTTAGAGAGAAATGTTTACATGTAAATGCCTATATTAAAAAAGAATAAATCTCAAATCAATAACCAAAACTTCCACCTTAGGAAATTAGAGAAAAGAAAGTAAACTAAACCTAAAGAAAGAAGAAGGGAGAAAAATAATGACTAGAATGGAAATAAATGAAATAGAGAATAGAAAATCATTAGACAAAATCAATGAAATCAAAAGTTCACTCTTGGAAAAGATCTCTCCTGGGTCTTTAGCCTGCTGGCCACTCTGCAAGTTTTAGACTAACCAGAATCCAGAATCACATAAGCAACTTCCTTATAATAAAATCTCTTTCTACACACACACACACACACACACACACACACGCGCGCGCTCTGGAGAACAATGGTGTGCAAAAGGTAGAGAGTAGCATGCAATGATTAATGCAGGCTCAGGAGCCAGACTGCCTGCATTTGAATCATGGCTCTGTTACAGACCAACTCTCTATATGTCTTAGGGCAAGCCAGATCACTTCTCTTGCCTCAGTTTCCTCAACTGTAAGTTGGGAATGATAACAGTACTCTATTTTGTGGGGTTGCTATAAAAAGACATTAGTTAATTAATAAAAAGGCTTATTATGGTTCCCTTGGCATATAGTTGGTGTGCAAAAAATATTAGTTCTTGTGATTTTAATGGGATTTCCCCTAAAATTTTATTTTAAAAAGATTAGTCACTACTAAAAATGTATGCAAACCACTGGAATTTGTTCAGGCTGCAGTTTTGTTTTGTTTTGTTTTTGTTTTTTGCTTACTAGTAACCAATGCTGCCAGTATTCAGTGGCCAAAACAAAAGGAAGATATTGTTCTAACCACTCAGAGTCACAATTATTTCACATCTGTGAATCAACCCAGTCAGTGAATTTTAGCCGCACTACTCAGAATTAGACTACAAATGCTATATATATATATATATATATATATATATATATATATATATATATATATATATATATGAATGACATTTATATGCATATGAACTCCAAGGCAGTCTAATATATAATATGTACATATTAGTCTAGGTTCTTCACATGGTAATACTCAAAATTGTTAGCGTCCCTTTACAAGTCATTTTAAGAGCAATGGCTCTCCATTTGACTTAGTGCATTTGGCCTGCTATGATAGAAACTACAGACTGGGCAGTTTAAATGACATTTATTTTTCATGGTTCTAGAAGTTCAAGATTAAGGAGCCTGCAGATCCAGTGTCTGGTTAAGCCACTTCCTGGTTTGCGATTATCCATCTTCTCACTGTATGTTCACATGGCTGAGAGAAAGGGATCATCTTTCTCATGTCTCTTCTTATAAAGGCACTAACCCCATTCATGAGGGCTCCACCCCAATGGACTGATTACGTTTCAAAGGCCCCAGCTCCAAAGACCATCACATTGGCGATTAGGCTTCAACATATGAATTTGCGGGTACACAAACACTCATTCCATAGCCCTAGTAACCAGAATTCCATAAAAGGAAGGGTCAAGTCATTACAATAAAACTAGCACTCCCTGTAGGCAAGTATGGATGAGCAAGAGCCAGGCTCTACTTTCTGGCTGCTTACAGTCTGAGGGCTAAGAAAACATACATCTAAGATGCTTTGGCAGATGACAGAGTAAGATGAGACTACATAGGGCACATAGCTCTATGTGTTCCAAAATGATTGCCTGAATTAATAAATTCAACAAGTGCCTCTCATTGTGTCCCAGGCTCAAGATGAGGTAGGCCTAAAATATTAGGAAAAGCTGCAAGGGGTCTCTTCCATATGCAACCAAGAGGTAAACTTGCAATTGCTTGTAAACGGTTTCATTTTCACCTCCAAACTCACTTCAATCTATTCTCTCTTACAGGGTCACCATGCTGCTGCTTTAAGCCTTGGTCCCCCATGTCATATGGCCTGCCCTAAATTAACACAACCCATATTAATAACACCCAGTGGATTTCTCTATCCATGAAATGCTTATTTGAAAGATGTCAGCTCCATGTACCTCTTGAACTTTCTCCCTGAATGTGGCCCAATTTATCCTCTAGATTGTGACCTTCAAAAAGTCAGGGATGGAACTTCTTTAGACCTAATTTACACACACTGGGTGCTTAATGTTTGCTATGAATGTGATTAATTGACGGGCACTTTTCCTGTCCTTAGACAAAGTGTTTAATTTCTTTACCTGAGAAGGGGGAGATTTGAAATGCAAATTATATAAGAGAAAAGGTCATCTTAGAGAATATTTTATTCACAATCTCTGGTAATAAAAGACACTCACTGTTGTGATGACATTTATCATTCATATATGGTGAAAATTCAGTCACCAGTTTTATTGAGAAGGACTTGCCACAGCATTTGCACCAATTTCTATCAATCAGAAATACAGGATACAATATGGTTCTTGTGATGAGAAATTCAAAATTTCTGTACACAGCTTTCATTTTCCCAGGGTATTTCTCAAGGTAGTCAAAATGAAACAGAGACCCTCAGGGATAAAATGATGCAGAGGATAATGGGCAAAGCAGAAACTTCTCCTTCAGGGAGAAGTTTCCTCTTTTCTTCAACAATGGGCTGGAAGAAAATCCTCATGGGAAGCCCCTGGATCAGACACTGGATATCATGGTCCAAGTAGCCTTGCCAATCACAAGTCTGAGTATAGGAATTTGTTCACAGATTTCCTCAAATGCCCTTTGAGGCAAGTGGAATTTACAAGGAAATAGTGTCAATTCACCTGAATTCTATCATCATACAAGTTCACCCAAGGACTAGAATATATGTTTTTTCCTAAAGGGAAAATGTACTTAAGAATCTAATAAGGGGCTTCCCTGGTGGCGCAGCGGTTGAGAATCTGCCTGCTAATGCAGGGGACACGGGTTCGAGCCCTGGTCTGGGAGGATCCCACATGCCATGGAGCAACTAGGCCCGTGAGCCTGCCATGGAGCAACTACTGAGCCTGCGCATCTGGAGCCTGTGCTCCGCAACAAGAGAGGCCGCGATAGTGAGAGGCCCATGCACCGTGATGAAGTGGCCCCCGCTTGCCACAACTAGAGAAAGCCCTCGCATAGAAACGAAGACCCAACACAGCAAAAATAAAATAAATTAATTAATAAACTCCTACCCCCAACATCTAAAAAAAAAAAAGAATCTAATAAGAACAAAGAACAAATTAAAAACAAAATATTCTTAATCACTCATACATGTCTACCATAAGTTGTTTTCAAACTAGTTCAGATAACTGAATATTAAAGAGTTCATTTTGGTTAACACACACACAAAATATTGATTCATCAAACCTGGAACTCCTACCATGAATGTTTCACTGAGTGAAATTACATACCAACATACATAAGAATGCAGGCAAGAAAGTACCATTAGATAAGGAATTTTAGAAAAATTTGTGGGCTAACTATGTCAAATTAAGGACATTCTATTCATTGCCATAGTTCTGTTTCTTCCTAAATTGAGAAAATATCAGTGGTGCTTGATTTCAGCCTGTCATGTTTCTGTGTTCTAGGAGATCATACATAGATCAGGTACTATGAGACACCATGATTTTGCCAATGGGAAATTCACTTTTTAAAAGCGAATGTCCAAGAAAGAGGAGCCCAGCCAAGAATGTTTTAATTCTTACATTAATGAAAACATGACTGTGGTTTGTTGGCTGTCAAATTTTGGAAAATTCTCAGCCATTATTATTTTGAATATTTCCTCTGCTCCATTTTCTCTTTTCCTTTTAGTATTCTAGTACTCATGTATTACACCCTTTGAAATTTTCCTACAAGTCTTGGATGCCCTGTTCTGTTTTTGTCATTGTATTTTGTCTTTGTATTTCAGTATAGGAAGTTCTCATTGACCTATTTTCAAAGCCACTGGGTCTTTCCTCAGCCATATCCAGTCTCTGCTGAGCCCATCAAAAATATTCTTCATTTTCATTACAATATTTTAGATATCTTTTTATCATTCTTTAGAATTTCCATCTCTCTGTTTACATTACTCATCTGTTCTTGCTTGTTGTTGACCTTTTCCAGTAGAGCCCTTCATATAATAATCATAGTTATTTGAAATTCTCTGAGAATATGTTCATGTCATATCTGAGTCTGGCTTTCTTTTGCCTTTTAGTATGCTTTGTATTTTTTGTTGAAAGATGGCTATGTTGTATTGGGTAATAAGAACTGAGTTGAAGAGGCCTTTAGTGTGAGATTTTATGTTAATCTGGCTAGGAGTTGGATTGTGTCTAATGCCTGCTGTAGCTATAGGTGCCAGAGACTTCTAAATCCTCTAGATTTCTTGCTTTGTCTTTCCTGTTGACTTTGGGCTTCCCTAAGAACTCCTCTTCAGCTACAGTCTGTGCCTTGCAGTTCTTTCAACTGTAATCCTCTGTTTTTATACTGGAGCTCTATTAACATAATAGTAAGGTATTTGTGTTGGGGGTGGCAGGAAGCATTCTATAAATGTATGATTAAATCTCAAGTCTTTTTGTGAACCTGCATCGCTGGTCTGTGACTATCACAAATGTTTCTTAGCTTCCCTCCTTTCCTCCACTTAGGTGAGCCAGAAAGCCTAAAAGGAGATGGAGTTAGAGAACTGTCCTTCTCCCAAGTAGGATAAGGCTCTGGTAAAGTCTTTTACACTGGAGAGTAGGTCTTTGTTTTGGAGAACTCTCTGGACATATTTCTAAATGATTACTCCTCCCCTCCCTCAGCCAGAGTCAGAAGAGAAATTTTTTTGGCCCTTTACCATGAGAATCTGGTGAGATTAGGTGAGGTAAAGACAACAAAAATGTGGTGACCCCTCACCAAGACTATGCCCCCAGGAGTTTCTCACTCTCAAGCTAGTTCACAATCAGTTTCCAGAAATTCATCAAAATCAGCACCTAAAATGTTCCCACCAGTATACGGCTCCAGCAGCTTCTACTCTGGGTAAGCAGATCTCAGCTGTGACTCTGGATTTGCTCGTCTCTCCCAGTTTGGGGGTGGCAGTTTGCCTTGTGACCTCAGTTCTTCCACAGGTCTAAAAAAAGTTGTTCGTTTTCATTTTGTTTAGTTTTACTTGTTGTAAAGACAGAGGTGACAACTTCTGAACTTTTTACATGTTGGATATTCCACATGCTTTTTTTACAAACAACTATTTGCACACACACATACACACACACTTACATACCTATATTCATATAAGTAAATAAAGTCATATTAAAAGGAAGGCAAAGGGTTGATAAATACCAGATTCAGAAAGATGGTTAAATTGCATGGGTATGGGGTTGATTATCCATTCGTTAAGTACAGTAGGCACAATAGTGCATAAGGCCCATGATAATGTTAGGGTTCCACAAAAATATTTTATTTTCTTTTAACAACAGAAGAAAAATGAATATAATAATAATAAATATATAATAATGAATCCAGCCTGGATTTTACTCATTGGTCTACCAATGCAGTTATAAAATATTATATATATATGAAATTATATATATATAAAAAAATATATATATATATATATATTTAATAGAGGAAGGGATCCACAAAGACAAAGTGCTTAGGGTCCATCAAAGTCAGAATGAGGTGGGTAATGGTATGGATATCACTATAGGGTAGGTTGTTGGCAAAGTCCTAGTTTTTGTGTTGGACAGTAGCTCATGGGTACTCATTACATTATCAAAAATATATTACTGGGGGCTTCCCTGGTGGCGCAGTGGTTGAGAGTCTGCCTGCTGATGCAGGGGACATGGGTTCGAGCCCTGGTCTGGGAGGATCCCACATGCCGCAGAGCGGCTGGGCCCGTGAGCCACAACTACTGAGCCTGCGCGTCTGGAGCCTGTTCTCCGCAACAGGAAAGGCCGCGATAGTGAGAGGCCCGCGCACTGCGATGAAGAGTGGCCCCTGCTTGCCACAACTAGAGAAAGCCCTCGCACAGAAACGAAGACCCAACACATCAAAAATAAATAAATAAATAAATAAACTGAAGGTTCCTTGTAGGCACTGACTATTTCCTATGTATCTTGTGCATATATTAAAATATATATATATATAACTAATTAAATACATAAATATATGAATAAAAGCAGACCATACATTGGGCAATGATGATAGCATCATGAACTGAAAATTATGTTGTGTACTTGAGGTGAGAGAGAGAGAGAAAGAGTTCGACACTGAGGAGCATTAACTTAGTGGGAGACAAAAGCTACAGATCATTATGTGAATGAAGAAGGCATTTTAATTTTCTCCCTGTCTCGTGTGGCCGAGTCCAGCCTGCCATAACGTGCGAAGCAGGCTGTCCCCGAGGACAGCCCACTCCTAGCCCAAGCTGGGGCAGACCCCATTGGGAACCACATGCTTCATCTGTCTGTACCTAGCTTCTCATCTTGTCCTCTGGATTTCTGAGTTTATTGAGTTTAATGTCAGCCTGCTCTTCCTTCCGGCTACTTCAGCTCTATGAGTGTGTGTTTCTGTTGTGGACTTGGTGTTTGTGGCTCTTATGACCATACTTTTGCCCCGGTACTCCAACTCAGCCATTCATATTTCCATTGAGTTACTTACACAGGATTGGAGCTCAACTCAGGGATACTTAGGCCCTAAAGTCCTGAGCTCCCTACTCTCAGCCCAGTCTCCTAATGGAAAGACACAAACATGTGTTTCAGTCAGAGCCTTGAGGATGAAGTGAAGGCACTAAATGCCATCTGAGATTAAAGTTTTACCTGTATTCCTGAGCATCATCAGAGACCTAACTGAAAAAGAACACTGTTCTCCAAAAAACCACCACACTGCTGAGGTAGAGGCATGTGATAATCTACACAACAGAGGGGCCATGGCATTAGCTGAGAGGGGCTTTGGCACATCCCAGTGAGTACTGCTCCATGGAAGGAGAGAAGAAGTTTAGACCAGGGTTTGCATACACAAGTTCTGGGGCCAGCCCGCCCAAGTTTGAATCCTACCTCTGCCACTTACTAGCTCTGAGGCCATACCAGCAAGTTACTTGCCCTTGTGTTCCTTAGTCCCCTCGTCTAGCAGATGGTGATAATCACAACTCATACTATTGTTGTAAGAGTTACAAAGGCCATAGATTAACGTACATAGCACCCTCAGATTGGCGCCTGGCACAAAGTAAGTGCTACATATGCCTTTGCAATTATAATTGCTTGTTTTCTATATTCCCACCTGCCTATGCTTCAGCAAGAAGTGCGTGCTGCGTTCTGTGAATCTTTGCTGCTCTGTCAGAGCTCATCTACTGTTTTCTCAGACGTGATTGTAATTGTATCCACTGCAAGATTTGGGCAACTAGGTCATTTGGAGAGAAGCTTTGCCCTGCCTTTGCTGCTTGCTGTGCTGCCCCTTCTGAATGCTCAGTGAAAACTGGGTTCTATCCAGTCATCTAATAGCTTCTCCACTGGGCTGTCTGTGGGAGTAGCAAATGTTGGGTTCTCCCAGAGTGATGCCTAAGGTGCTTCAGAACACGCCCAACACTGACTTTGGACCAGATGTTGGAGAAATCAGATTCCAAATGTGATCTGTGATTTCACATTTGGAATCTGATACCAACCAGACTCCCTGCTACTATCACTACACATTTCAGATAATCAGAAAACAGTCAACAATTTCAAGCATCCCAAAAGGTCTGATAAGCCTCAGCAACAGGCTAAGGAGAAATAGGACTGAGATCCATCCAGAGACAACTGGCTTCAACTCAAATAGCTCAGAGTGCTTTTTAAAACATCTTGTTCTTGACAAAGACCAAGATTTTGACAACATATTCTCACCTTTTAAAACCCCTAGGTCCAGTCTATGTGGTTCTGGTTCCTTTTTCCTGGGCTCCATCAGAAGTTATGCAAGGACCATGGGACTATTTTATATCCATGAAACTTTGACTCCATCTTGCCCTCATGCCATCACGATTCTCCCAAGTGGGTTACACAGTATGGCCCAGCCCCTCTCACCCACCCCATATGGATGTTTGCTCAAGGTCAGTCAAACTCCTAACCAGTGCGGTTTCACAATCCATGGTGTCATGACCTTCCATGAGTACCCCCCCATGCTCTCTCCCGAAGAGTCTCCTGATACACCGTGGGTGCTTGGCAAATACAAAACCGCAAACAGAACTGAAGTTCATGGACACAGCCAGCTCAAAGGGGATTTCCTCAATGTGCATTCTTTTCTGAGAACCTCATTGATTTTTCTCCTGAGGCCGATTGTGGGGGGAAAAAAAAACAAAAACAAAACCCTCTGAACTCATCCCATTTGGGCAGACCAAAGACCTCAGTAAGGGGAAATTAGCAATAAAAAAGCTGAGATGAGGCAGGTCAGATGTCCTGCAACTGAAAGTCTTCTGGGACAGCTCTGAAGTTGCTAGGAAAGAACATATTTTAGAGGGAAAAATAGCCGAGTCACCTAGCTTCCAGAGGTAGAGTCCGCAGGGAGATACAACTGGGAGCTTTGTGCTGGGTGACTGAGACCTGCAACCAGGGTGCTTATGTTTAATTACAATTATAATTAAACTAATGCATATACATGATCAAGAAGCAAATCCCCCGCACAAATGGTTTAAAATGAAAATGTATATATATTTCTTGCCCCTGTCCCACTCTCCCAGGGCAAATTTGGGCTTATATAAAAGGAGTTTGGAAGTGTTCTCCTCTCTTCTATTTTTCTGGATGAGATTTTGTAGAATTGGTGTTATTTCTTCTTTAAATATATTTCAGAATTTGCCAGTGAACCCATCTGCACCTGGATATTTCTTTTTCAGAAGGGTTTGAACTACAGGTCAGTTTGTTTTATAGAGGTTATCTATTCAATTTTGAGTGAGTTTTGGTAATTTGTGGTTTTTAAGGAATTGGTCAATTTTGAAATTATTTTCTATTGAGGTATAGTTGATTCACAATATTATATAAGTTTCAGGTGTACAACATAGTGATTCACAATTTTTAAAGGTTATACTCCATTTAAGTTATAAAATATTGGCTATATTCCCTGTGCTATACAATATATCCTTGTAGTTTATTCATTTTTATACATAGTACTTTGTATCTCTTAATCCCCAACCCCTATTCTGTCCCTTCTCCCTTCCCTCTCCCTACTGTTAACAGTCCATTTCTTTTACATTGTCAAAATTATGAGCCAAAGTTGTCACAATAGTCTCTTATTAATTTTTAATGTCTGCAGGATCTATAGTAAGACCTCCTTCTTTTATTCCTGATATCAATAATTTGTGTCTTCTCTCATCTTTGTCAGTCTTTCTAGAGGTTTATTTTTTAAAGAACCACCTTTTGGTTTTATTGATTTTCCTGCATTGTTTTTCCATTTTAAAGTTCAGTGATTTCTGGTCTTTTTATTATTTTCTTCCTTAGGCTTGCTTTGAAATAATTTTGCTCTTTTTTTCTTCCTAGAGCATTAAGATGGAAATTTAGATTATTTATTTGAAACTTTTCTTCTTTTCCAACATAAACATTTAATTGTATAAATTTCACTCCTACCACTCCTTTACATGCCTCAAATTTTATGTTATGTTTTTATTTTTGCTCAGTTCAAAATATTTTCTACTTTCCTCTGAAGTGTGTATTTTGCTGCTTGCATGGACAATTCAATAAATATCAACTGAATCCATTTAGCTGATGGTGTTGTCCATTCTTCTTTATTCCTGCTGACTTTCTTTCTGTTAGGTCTATCTATTACTGACAGAGTGTTGAAGTCTCCAGCTAAGATTGTGGGTTTGTTTATTAATCCTTTCAGATCTGCCAGCTTTTTCTTTATGCATTTTGAAGCTTTTATTTTAGGTTCTACACATTTATGATTGTTATATCTTTGGGGGGGAACTGTCTCTTTTATCATTACACAATGTTCCTCCTTGTCCCTTGTGCTTTTCCTTGCTCTGAAGTTTATTTTGAGATTAATACAACCATTCCAGTATTAGTTTAGTGTTTGCATGGTATGTATTCTTCCATCATTTACTTTTAACCTACCTGTATCATTACCATTATAGACAGCATATAGTTAGGTTATGTGTTTGTTTATCCATTCTAACAATCTCTGTCTTTTAACTGATGTGTTTAGACAATTTAGGTTTAATGTAATTACTGATATGTTTACATTTAGTTTAACAATTTATATTCGATTTCTGTTTATTACCACTACTTTCCATTTTGTTGTTTCCTCTTTCCTGCTTCCTTTTGGTATATTTGAACTTTTTTTTAGTATTCTATTTACATTTATCTATTGGGTTTTGAATATATCTCTCTGTATAGTTTTGTTTTGTCTGTTTGTCTTAGTGATTGCTCTGGGGATTATAATAAACATATTAAACTTTAAAAATCTAGAGTCAGTGCTTTACGACTTCAAGAGGAATGTATAGACCTTACCAATATACAGGTCCCTTTCACTTCCCCCTTTTATGTGGTAGTTATCTGAAGTATTACAGCTATGCACATTGAAACCTCATTGATAATGTTATAATATTTGCTTTCAATCATCCAACATGTTTTAAAGAACTGAAAGGGAGAAAACTAGTCCATTATATTTATCCAGATATGTACTATTTCTGTTGTTCTTCCTTCATCCCTGATGTTCCAAGTTTCCCTCGGATATAATTTCACTTCTATCAAGATAACTTACTGGGGCTTCCCTGGTGGCGCAGTGGTTGAGAGTCCGCCTGCCGATGCAGGGGATACGGGTACGTGCCCCGGTCCAGGAAGATCCCACATGCCAGGAAGATCCCACATGCAGCTAGGCCTGTGAGCCATGGCCGCTGAGCCTGCGCGTCCGGAGGCTGTGCTCCGCAACGGGAGAGGCCACAACAGTGAGAGGCCCACGTACCGCAAAAAAAAAAAAAACAAAAAACAAAAAAAAAAACTTACTGTAGCAATTCTTTTAGAGCAGGTCTGCTGGCAAAAATTCTCTTAATTTTCCTTCATCTGTGAACATCTTTACTTTACCTTTATTCCTCAAAGATGTTTTTGCTGAACAGAGAATTCTGGATTGACAGTTTTTTGCTTTCAGCCCTTTAAAAATGTTGTGCCACTTCCTTATGGTTTCCATGATTTATGATTAGAAATCTACCCTCATTCAAATCATTATTCCTATGTTTTTCATCTTGCTGCTCTCAAGATATTTTTTAAATTTAATTTTATTATTTTTTATACAGCAGGTTCTTATTAGTTATCTATTTATACATATTAGTGTATATATGTCAATCCCAATCTCCCAATTCATCCCACCACCACCACCGCATGCCCGCCCCTGCTTTTCAACTCTCAAGATTTTTTGTCTTTAGTGTTCAGTAATTTTATTATGCTGTGTTTAGCATGGATTTCTTTGGGTTTATCCTGATTGTGGTTCACTGAACTTTTATGGATTTATACCTTTTGTTAAGTTTGGGAAATATTCAGCATTTATTTCTTAAAATTTTCCCCCTATTCTTTCACATTCCAGACCACAGCAGCTCAAAGACATCTAAAAATACCATGGTCATGAAACTTTTCAGTTGGAGAAGTTGTGATCACAAAACACCCATGTTGCTTTTTTTTTTCCCTTCCTCTGTTGTCCTGCAACTTGAACCTGGATAGGGGAGCAGTTGAAAGAATTATGCATCAGAGCAGGGTAAATAAAGCCCTGTTTTCTGACTACAAGACTGATTAGGAGAGTCCTAGGAAGTTAGAAGTACCAGAAGGATTGTCATCATATCTTACATTTTTATATTTTCTACTAACTGTGTTTCATGTTAGGAAACTGTGTCTTGGTACTCCTCATGCTCATTGAAGTGAGGATCTCCCCTGTAGCAAATTTCTTTCTTTCCACTTCCTTCTCAAAATTGAGCAATATTATTCCTTCTTGGTGCCAGTCCACACCAACAATCTTCCTCAACTCTGTCCCATCCTCACTTGTGTTCAAGGTTCTGGTCTTACTTGACCTTGTATCTTATGCATAAATTATTATATATAAAGGTATAGACAAAACTCATTATATTAAAATACTGTTATAAAACTATTTTAAAATCATGCTTTGTTGATATATTACAAAGAATTAGCAGCAGGTATAATAACTCCTGTGATTTCAAAGTAGATGGGCATTTTGAGATTTTTGGAAATTTTAATGTATTTGAAAATGTATAAAAATTCTATTGGTGAGAAGAAATAGCTAATTCTGCAGTAATATAATACATTATAAAGTATAATAATATTCTATATACTTTAATGCCCAACTTTCAATAATATATGAAACAACTAAGCAGAATATTAACAAGAAAATAGAAAAGTTGAACAACTTTACAAACTAACTAGACTTAGATACATTCTACCCAAGAACAGAAGAATACAGATTCTTCTCAAGGGCACGTGGAACATTCTCCAGAATAGATTATGTGCTAAGACATAAAACAAACCTCAATTAATTTAAAAGGATTGAAATCATACAAAATCTGATATCTGACCACCATGGGAAAAACTTAGAAATTTACAACAGAAAGAAATTTGGGGAATTCACAAATATGTTGAAATTAAACAACAAACCCCTAAATAACCAATGTGTTGAAGAAGAAATTACAAGGGAAATTAGAAAACATTTTGTGATGAATAAAAAATGAAAGCATCAAATGCTAAAACTTATGAAATACAATTAAAGTAGTGCTCAGTGGGAAATACATAGCTGTAAACACCTACATTATAAAAGAAGAAAGATCTTAAATCAATAACATAACTTTCTACTTTAAGACAGTAGAAAAGAAGAACAAATTAAACTTAAAACAAGCAGAAGGAAGGAAACAATAATGATTAGACTGGAAATTAGTAAAGTAGAGTATTTAAAAAAATAGAGAAAATGAAGAAAACCAAAATTTGGTACTTATAAAAGATAAATAAAATCAACGAACTTTAGCTGAACTGTCAAAGAAAAAAAGGAGTGAAGACGCAAATAATTAGAAACACAAATGATAGAGGGGACATTACTATCAAACCTACAGAAATAAAAAGACTATAAAATACTCTGAACAACTGTATAATAATAAATTACATAAATTAGATGAAATGGATAAATTTCTACAATGCCTTAAAATATTAAAACTGACTCAAGAAGCAATGGAAGTCTGAATAGTCTTGTAACAAATAAAGAGACTGAATTAGCAAACAAAAAACTTCCTGCAAAGAAAAGCCCAGTTCCAAATGGCTTTACTAGTAAATTCTGCTAAACAGTTAAAGAAGAATTAATAACAATTCTTCACAAACTCATCCAAATTTTAGAAGCATAAGGAACACTTCACAATTCATTGTATGAGGCTGATATTACCTTGATACCAAAAATAGACAAAGATACCAAAAGTAAAGAAACCTCAGACCAATATCTCTTATGAATATAAAAGCAAAAACCATCAACAAAATACTATAAAATTGAATCCAGCATCATATAAAAAGGATTACAAGCCATTACTGAGATCTACCCCAAGAATGTAAGGTTGGTTTAACATTAGAAAATCAATCAATGAATACACCATATCTATAGAACAAAAGATGAAAATCACATGATCATCTCAATAGGCACAGCAGAAACATCTAATAAAATCCAATGCCCTTTATTAATGAAAATAGTCAACAAACTAACATAAAAGAGAAATTGTCCCACCTGATAAAAGATATCTATGAAAACCCACAGTTAATATACATACATATAACAATGAAAGACTGGATGCTTTCCCACTAAGATCAGAAGTGTGCTACCCCACTTCTATTTAACATTGTACTGGAGATTCTAGCCAGGGCAATTAGGCAAGTAAAAGAAATAAATGGTATCCATGTTGGCAGGGAAAAAACTATCTTTCATAAATAATATATGTAATAATAAGAGACAGTAAAACTATCTCTATTTGCAGATGACACAATCTTGTATACAAAAAATCCTAAGGAATCCACCAAAAAACAATTTGAACTAATAAACCATTCTAGCAAGTTTGCAGTAAACAGTATCAACATACAGAAGTCAATTGTATACTATACACTTGCAATGAACAATCAGAAAGTTAAATTAAAAATTTTAAATTATTTACATTATTGTATTTTATTATGTTATTATGTTATATTATTGGTGTGAACAAAAAGAATAAAATACTTAAGAATAAATATTTTAAAGGTTCAAACTTACACTCTGAAAACTTCAAACATTACTGAAATAAATTAAAGAAGACCTAAATGAATGGAAAGGCATCCTAAGTTCATGGATTGCAAGATTTAATATTGTTAGGATGGTAATACTGCCAAAAATGATCTGTAGATTCAATGCAACCCCTATCAAGATTCCAGCTGCCCACTTTGCAGAAATTGACAACCTTTTTCTAAAATATCAAAATGCAAGGGATCCAGAATAGCCAAAACAATCTTGATAAAGGAGAACAGAGTTGAATGACTCACATTTCCCAATTTTAAAACTTACTACAAAGTTACAGTAATCAAGACAGTATGGAATTAGCATAAAGATAGACATAGAGGTCAAAGGGACAGAACTGAGAGCCAAGAAATAAACTTTCACTTTGATGGTCAATTGGTTTACAGTGAGGGTGCTAATACAAATCAATGGAGAAAGAGTAGTATTTTCAAGAAATGGTGCTTGACAACAGGATACCCACATGCAAAATAACCCTACCTCACACCATATGCAAAAATTAACTTATAATGGAATGAAGACCTAAATGTAAGACACAATCCTATAAAATCTTAGAAGAGAACATAGTCATAAATATTTGTGACCTTTTATCAGCCGATGGTTCATTAGATAAAATAACCAAAAGCACAAGTAAGAAAAGAAAAATAGGTAAATTAGACTCTAACAAAACTAAAACACTTTTGTTTCAGAGTATCATAAAAAGTGAAAATGCAATCCACAGAATGGAAAAAAATATTTTCAAATCATATATCTGATAGGTGACTTTTATCTAGAATATATAAAGAACTCTTACAAATCAATAAGACAACCCAATTTTAAAATGGGGAAAGGATCTAAATAAACATTCCTCCAAGGGAGATATAGAAATGGCCAATAAGCTTATGAAAGGATGTGCAACATCATTAACCATCAGGGAAATATAAATCAAAACCACAGTGAGACACCACTCTACATTCATTAGGATAGCTTTGTCAAAAAGTCAGAAAATAACAAAAGTCAGTCAAGGATGTGAAGAATTTGGAACCTTCATACATTGCTGGTGGGAATGAATGAAAAATGATGCAGCCACTTTGCAAAATACTCAGGCAGTTCCTCAAAAGGTTAAATATAGTTACTATATGACCCAGCAATTTCATTCTTAGGAATATACCCAAGAGAAATGAAAACATATGTCCACACAAAAATTGTACATGAATGTTCACAGTAGCATTGCTCAAAACAGCTGAAAGTAGAATTAACCCAAATGTCCATCAATTGATAAATGGATACACAAAATGTGTTATATCCATAAAATGGAACATTACTTGACAATGAAAAGTAATGAAGTACTGATATATGCTACAATATGGATGATTCTTAAACACATTACGTAAGTGGGCAAGCCAGTCACAAAATACCACATTTTCTTATTGTGGTAAAAAAAAAAATGTTCTAAATCTGATGTGGTGCTGAGTGCATAATTCTGTGAATACACTAAAAACTACTGAACACTTTAAGTGGGTGAATTTTCTGATGTGCAAATTATATCTGAATAGAGCTGATATTGATTAGTTTCTATTGATGAAAAAACAAGTGCTCTTAATACTACTGTGCTTCTGGGACTATATTCACAATTGAAGGAAATGCTAACTCTCACTTAAATGTTAGCGAAAATAATGGCACATATTACGTTAGTGAAAATATTTAACATTCATCTGCTATGGAAAGCTCTTCAAAGGAGACCATTCCATTCTGAAATATTGTCTTTGTCTGGCTTTCATGTCTCAAGCCCCCCCAACCACCCACCTTTTTTTTTTCTGTGAGCCTATTTTATTTAGAGGATCCTGAATATAGGCTGGCAGGATGGACAAATTAGCCAGTCAGCCTTTCCATGAAGTCAGAGAAAATTAACAACCTCCTCTAGACATTAAGAAGTATCCTGGTATGATGAAGTTTCTACACTTTAGTTCACACAGTTAAGTGTGAACTTTCATATTCAGCCAAGACTTAAAGGATTTTTAGGCTCCACTCATCCTGCCTTGATCAAGAGAAATACACACACACACACACACAACTTGTCATTCCTAGTGACTTCAGCTAAAGAGCTTCTCTCATCAATCACACAGGTGCAGCCTGCTGTCTGGATCTCCCTCTTCTCTTCATAATCCCCCACCCCAATCCACGCATCCCAAAGCAGGAGCAATACATAGAGGAGATGGCAGAGAGGGTTTGCATCATCCAACCCCAAAATGATAAAACAAAACAAAACAAACACAATCAGACATTTCCCTTTGCCCTTTTTGAATCTGCTCTTAACTCCAGAGCCCAAAACCATCTCCCCTCATGAGAGTCAATACTTCTTCCTTTGTCTTGTTCCTTCACCTTCCCTCCTGGATTTGTCTCTTTAGGAACACGAAATTCCTCTCTCTCCCAGTTATTAGGCAGAGTTTTTTTCTTCCTCGTGGAAACTAGGCACCAGCCCAAAACCCAGGTCCTGGAAGCTTGTTTTTATTCCCTCAGTAGGCTTATAAAACAAATTTCCAAAAAAAGCCAAGTCCCTTCTGAGTGAAGAATTCTTGTAATAAGCTCTAAGAAGAGAAAACATTTCTTCACTTTATGAATGTGAGTTTCAGAAGAGATATTCATTTTCAGGTTCTAGGAACATTTTACTCTAGCCCTCAATGTTTTGTCAGAAGTGAAAGCCCAGTAGAGCAAATTCCACCACGAGTGTGGAGTTTGTTACAGGCGTTGTTTCCTTTAATAGATGTGTGGGGTTCCCTGTGGTCAGTCTTCCCTCTACTCACCAACAAGAACACATTGCACTATGTGGACTATGCAGGGTCCCAGGCCAGCTTCTCCTTTCCCAGTTTCCCAGTAGAACATCCTAGGGGGCAGCCAGTCCTACTCCTTTAACTGAAATGAACAAACTGCAGGCTTACACAACTTCAGCCAACTCCCACACTCAACAGTTTGAAGGGTCACACCCTAAGTCACTCAATGCCAATCGGTTGAGGGTAGCAAAGCACCCATATTTCGGGTTAATTTAGCAAGTAGCCCCAGGAAAACCACGGTGGACACAGGAAAGAACTACAGCAGTGGAAATGCCCTGCTCACAAGCCTTGACCCTAGAGTACTCCATTCTGTTTAAATGGCTTCCCTACTGTATTCTCAAGCGTGAATCTGACCTCCTACTCCCACCCCCAATCCCTGTGGCCCCAGCTGTCTTCAGTTTTTTCTGATTTCTTCTTCTCTTATCTTCCTGGTTCCCTAGACCATGTGAGGACTAATGTCCTGTTCCACTTTTACTGGATTAAATGGCTGAGGTGAAGTATCGACTGGGAGATTTGCCTACCCCCAGATGTTATCAAATGGTGTAAAGGTTACAGTGGAGACAGGTCTCTGTGGAGAACAGGGGTGTTCAAGGCCAAGTTCATGGCATTCCTGATTCTTGACTTGAGACTACCACTGTCATTCACTTATGTCACCTATTTGTATGCTACAATTACCAAATAATTATTACTCTTACTACTTTACACAATTGTATTTTAGATAAATTAAAAATAAGAAAAATCAGAGACTCTATTTTACCTTTATTTATTCCTTCTCCAGCACGCTTCTTTTTTTTAGTGTAGATTAGTTTCTTACCTGTATCATATTTCCTTTTACCTGAAGAATGTTTAAAACATTTCTTTCAGGACAGGCCTGCCAGTGATGAATTTCCTCAGTTTTTGTTTTTCTGAGAAAGTTTGTATTTCTCCTTTCCTTTTGGAGCATGATTTTGCAGGGTACAGATGGTAGGAGGCAGGTTTTTCACCACTGGAGGAGCAGTTAACAGATAATCTAGGGAAAGAGGTCAAATTGTTCCATGCTGTAATGGATTAGGGTTGGGGAAATAGTAGTTCATGTTTAGATTAATATAGATACAGATTGTTATGTGTGTGTGTATATATATATATATATATATATATGAAGTATATACATACATATGCATATATACATGCATACATACATAAGGGTCAGTATATACACATGCATTTCCTTCCTCTGTCCCCTGAGAGGACCTAGAAGCAAGGACACTTGAAATATGTCTTTTAGATCATTCCATGGAGTATAAATAAATGTTTCATTATTTCTAATAACTGTATAATGTATATAACACATATTTGCCTAAAATTTACGTTGTTTCTGCTATTTTCAATTAAATATTGTTTGAAACACTTTTCTTGATTCGACATAGTTTTATAATTTTAGAGGTAGGTACACACAATTTTATTGCACTGAAGTGCCATAATTTATTAAACTCTAATGTTGGGTATTTAGGTTATTTCCAATTTCCCTTGGATTTAAGTGCAAATCTGTGAAACACTGGGTTTGTGGATTAGATTAGGGCATTGAGCACCATCTAAAATTGGCAACAAAATAAAGTCCAAGATTTCAGATTCTAAACAAAAGGACATACTAACATCACCCAGCAGTAAAGTTTCCATATATGGCCCTTTGTTAGACCCAAAACCTCAAGCCTCATGGGCAAAGAGCTGATGTGTAATGATTTTTTTTCAGTTACTTCTTTATCATCTATTTATTCAATTTATCTAAATTTTTATTCCAAGTATACTGTGTTCTATGCACTCTGCTGACTTCCAATGATATGGGTAGAATACCTCCCCTGACCTTGTGGGACTTATAATATAGTAAAGAATACAGACAGTACAGCAGTAAAACAAACATACTTGACAGAGAACACATATAGAGGGAGACTCTAGCTATGTTTAAGTCACTTAGTATGTATCTACCCTGGGAAAGTTATTTAACCTCTCTGTACTTCGGTTTCCTCATCTGTAAAATAGAGAAAATAATAGTTAACATGTGTAAAATGCTTAGAAGCATCCTTGGTACATATTAAGCACTCAACACATTTTAGCTATTATTGTTGTTTGTATTAATTATTCATTGCTACATAACAAATTACCCCAAAGTTTAGCAGATAAAAAGCACTTATCATCTCACATAGCTTCTGATGATCAGGGGTCCAGAAGCAGTTTAGCTGGGTGGTTCTGATTCAGGGTCACTCATGAGCCTGCAGCCATTTGAAGGCTTGGCTGGAGGTGGAGAATATCTTCCAAGATGGCTCCTGCACATGGCTGTTGGCAGGAGGCCTCAGTTCCTCATGCTGTGGATTTCTCTATAGGGCTGCTTAAGAGTTCTTATAGTGGGACATTCAGCTTTCCCTTGAGCAAGTGATTCCAGAGAGAGGAAAAGGATGCAATGCTTTTTATGACCTAGTCCTAGAAGTCCTACACACCACCACCTCTACCCAAATCTATTTGTTAAAGGTGAGTCACCAAGTGCTGCTTTCACTTAAGGAGAATAGAAATAGAGTCCACTTTCTGAACAGGATCAAAGAGTGTGCAGACATATTATAAAACACCACTCAGATGCAGAAGGACCACTCGGTGCCTGACCGGCAGAAGGGGTCCTCCCTCTCCACCCTTCTGTGACTCTCTCAGTACAGTGGTGTACTCAACTCAGCCAGTCCATATGTTCACTTACTTAGATGTGTTTTGTAAACCTTTTACTACTTCTACAAATCCAGATCATCTTCATCACCATTTACACATCATAACTCTTTTGGTTCTGATTTTATGTTAACTCAAAGCAAGTAATAGATCAGTGGCTTTTTTGAACCCAAGCAAGCTTCAATTCCTTTCAATACATCTCTCTCAAATTTCTTTATTTTAGTCAGGAAGCATCTGTAATGTCCTGAGAGATATAGAGCCAGTAAAAATCCACAGCAGCACAGGAGAGGCAACTTCTAAATATACTGGGCCAGGTCAAGCTACACTCAGAAAACTTCCTCTTAGTTCTCTCTATAGCTGCCTGGCAGGTTTCCCCCAGCCTTTGGTTTTCTAATAGACCTATTCTTTTCAATCATATTAGTCTTCCCTTGAAAGGACTTTGACCAGTCTTCCTAGATTTTTAAAAATTCATATATTTATAAGGTACCAAATCCTTAATATAAATTATCTTCAATCTTTACTTAAACTTTGAAAAACAAATATTATTAGTCCTCATTGTAAATGAGAAGCCTAAGTCTCAGAAAATCAAGGTACTTGCACAAGATCACACAATGATGGCACTAAAGTTCAAAGCTAAACTGGCTGGACTTCATATCCAGTTCTTCCTATGGATGCTGCCATTCCTTGGGGTTTTATTTCAGAGCCGTACGAATACAAAACCCTGTGGTCATTGATGTTAACCCCAGATATACCAGTTCACTGGACATTTTCCAGAAGCTTTTTCCACCCCCATCTATGACAATAAGATGTCACCCACACATCAGGTTGCCAGATAAAATACAGAATGTCCAGTTAAATGGTATTTTAGAGAAACAGTAAATAATTTTTTAGTATAAATCTGTCTCATGGAATATTTCTATATCCTGGGATATACTTAAGCTGAAAAGAAATTTGCTGTTTCTCTGAAGGGCAAATTTAACTGGGCATGCAGTGACAACAGACTAAAATGCTTACAATTCTCTCTCTTGCCATGCCAGATTTGGAGGTTCGAAGGGATTCTAAGGTTTCCGATTTCTCCACAAAATCAGAGTGGAATTGGAGCCTAGGTTACAGAAGCTTTCAGTTCTTCCACAGTGAAGAACGGAGCAGAATCTTGGGGAAGCTGGAGCTTCTGATAACACCAAGATGAAATGCCCTTGAATGCTCCGCCTCAAATAAATGCAAGACAATTAGATGTTTCCCCTCCATTCAGTTAGATGTGAGTTTGAGTGCGGAGACCAGATTCTGTGAGGATTACTTGTAGCAAAGTTGTCATCACAAATTCATGTTCTTTCACCACCCATGTGCCCTTAAAGGGCCTCATGCCATTTAGTTAAATAGTGACCTTGGGTGCGAGCCACAGCTGGGAAGACTCTCCAGCAACCCCAAATAAGGCAGGCTCTATGGAATTAAAATTCATTCTCAAACAAAGTTGGCCAGAGCAGTTGGACACCACTGTCATCCTACCCTGTGCTTGCCCAAATCCTGGCTGACCTCTCCATCATCCTTGCATGCTGGAGAAGAGAATGTGCTGCCTCTCAGATGGCTCTGCACTCCCAGGACATATGCATGTTTTTAAGAGCAAAGTCCACCAAAAATCCCTTAGGATAAAGTACCAAAATCCTGGAGTGTGCCCCAGGCCCTGCGTGACTCTCCCTGCCCATGGTTTCCTCACTATCCCTTGCTTCCATTCACACTGGTCTATCAGATCCCCAAATGATTTCCTTTCCTGGAGTGTTCTTTTCCTTCCTTCTTCTGGAGAGTACCTAATGACAACTTAGGTAGCAGCTGAAATAGGATTTCTTAAGGGAGTCTTTGTCTCAGCCCTACCCATCTCCACAGGTCACGTTTGCCAGTCAGGTTAGCCAGTCATGTGCTTTCACAGCTACCAATACTATTGGGCTTAATTAATTCTCAGTATGATAATATACTCATCTCCTGTCTTCCCTGGTAGTTTTTTTTTTAGTTAATTAAGGACAGGTGTTACATCTCTTGTTGACTCATGTATCACCAACATGAAGAACTATATAAATGTTAACATGCTCAATAAGTATTAATGGAATTAAATGAATGTAAACTTCTGATACAGCAGCTGGCCACTCAGAAGATCTTTCCAGTTCTCCCTGCCTTCCTTTCACCCTCTCAAGTCCCTGTGTCTGTGGTTCTGGACACTGATGACTGTATCTCTTCTCTGTCTTTGTCTTATCCGATTGGAGAACAGCCTAGGGCCACCTATTTCCTGGTTAACTTTCAATACTTGGAATGCTGGCACTTCCTACTGCTCCCTATCCCTGGCCACCTTAATCGTTAGGAAAGGACATCGGACATGAGGAAAGGAGAGGGCATCTCACTTCAAAATATCCAGCTATTCTTTTTTCTATTAGCAGTACCAAGCTCTCTTTTGTCCCCTGAATTTTCTCATGATATCTATACTCTGCACTCTCTCTTCCAAACTCACTAACGCACTACCTGTTACTGGCTCTCCTCTAGCACTTAAAAGCTTCAGCTAAAGCCAGTTGATCCCGGAGTGAAGCAGCTTCTAGTATTAACAACATAATATACCAATAACACTTGATTTGCCAATATGTCTGAGTTTTGTTTTGAGGGGTTTTGTTTGTTTGCTTATTTGTCTATGAATGAGATTAGGGAGTTACATATCAACAAATACACACTGAATATTTTTTAAAATTTCCTCTTCTTTTTTAAAATAAGGTCCAAATTATTTTAATATTCAGAAAGGCTTTTAGACCTGCCTGTTCAATATAATGGACACAAGCTACATATGGCTATTTGAATTTAAATGCAAAATAATTAAAGTGAAACACAATTAACAAGTCAATCTTCCTTACTCTCTTTAGCCACATTTCACATGCTCAGTAGCCACATGTAGCTACTGGCTACTGTATTAGTGCAGATATAGGACATTTTCATCAGCACAGAAGAATCTTTTTCTTTAAAAGAAAGATGGTAAATGAGGGCGTGCTTTGCTTTTACTTTCCAGTGCCCTGTAGGGTTGTCTCTGGTGGGGCTTTCTATTCACAAGCTGTGAGTCCATCTTGAAGCTGTGTGCCCTGGTCTTCCACCTCATTTCCCCATCCTCTAGAATGTAGGTCTGATGCTTTCATTCATTGCTCTATAGATAGCCCGGGTACTGCCCTTGCGGATCCCATCTGTTCTCTTATTATAATTTCCACCAGGCAGGCCAAGCTCTTGTTTTCAATGAGTTTACTCTTTCAAATTCAAAGTATGGTAAGAAAAACAGATCCAGACAAAGATGCCTCATCAACAATTTCCTGAAATCAAAGTTTGCTTATCCCCAGATAATAGCCTCCTTCTGGAAAACAAAAAAGCCAGAAGCTGAACACAGTGATATCCATTCTTCTTACTGAATGTGCAGTGAGGCCAAAACAGAACTTCCTGAAGCTATGGGCACTTCCCATTCCCACTGTGCCTCTCACCTGGCCAAGCTGACAGAGGATTTCCTCTTGGAAGGTACCTCCTAGAAAGACTTTTCTTCCACTGTCCTCTGCTCTTTCCATAAATCAACTTCTGTTTTTCTCAAAAAGAAAACTGAAAAGCTATTTATTCTATTTATGAAGAGATAACTGCTCTGAAATCAACACATAAATTAATGAACAAATGAAATGGGCAAATCTCCAGATTCCCTTCCGTGGCAGAAATCTGCCTGCATAGTCAAGGTCCTCTCTTCCTTTAGCATATCTCAGGACAGAGGGAGTGAGAAAGCAGCAAATGTCCTGCCAATCTCCCAACCTATGAAGACAATGCAAGATGAGGTGTTGTTCGGATTGCATGCTTCTCTGGTCATGGATTTCTGGGGCTCAGGCTCCTACTTTGACTTTAAGACCATATGTGAAACACATCTTCCACTTTCTCTATTCCCTAATATCGTTCAAAAGAATTTGGTTAGAAGGGAGCAGGCTTGGGAACAAGTCTCAGAGCTCCATATCTGTAGCAAGTGGACCATCTCCACTTGCTCCACCCTCCACTTCAGGGTGCTGACAGCTTAGGGGTCTCTGGGGACTTGTTAGGATGAGGGGTTCCCACCTTGGCTGCAGCCCCTTCTGTGACCATATTCTGGTTTGGGGTTTCCTCTTTTTTTCATATGCTTAGATTCTCCCATTTCCTTCCCATTGTTTCAAATTTTTCTGAAATCCCACATCAGCTGATGATCCACCCTAACCAAACCCATTCCATCCTCTTCACTTTAAAGGATTTGTTGCTCTCTTTTGGGGTTCATTAATTATGTGGAGAGGAAAAAATAAAAAATGTGCCCTGCCTTCCATTTTGTATTATGATTTACTAAAAGCTTTGAAAGTTGTGAAATATCCCTGGCAGTGATGTGCTGGCTCCAGCCCACAGATCTAGCTGTGTAATGCTTTAATTGTTGATCCTTCTTCAATTTCAATTTTGATTTGTGCTTTAAACCAAGAATTTGATATAAAGTTGTTTTAGTTTCTAAATGGTAAGGATTACTTTGGTTTTTATTAGTTTTTTTCTGGGGATTTTTTGGAGATGAATGGGGGAGATAGGAGTGGGTATTTTTAATTTTTTTCTAAAGATACATAATTGTATTGAAGTCAATGGATAGAGGTCATTGTCTTCTGCTTTGACGATCTGTCACCCCTACCTGTCAACTGATGGAGGTATCCTCAGTGTCCTAATCACAGTTTGTTTTGTGACTGTTCCTGTGGCATCTGGAAAAAAATGTGTGCTGATCTGTATATTTTATGTGTAAAATCTTTCAAAGCTCTTCCTCTGAGGGTTCTGCCTTTGGGGTCATGTCTACCTCCTAGTCAAGTTTATATAAAGACTCATCTGTATTGTGTAGGGACATAATGTTTTCAGGTTTTATATTTAAAACTGTAGTCAACTTGAATTAAGTCTGGCAGGAGATAGGGGTCTACTATTTCTGAACAGAAATACTGCCTATTTCTGTTCTTTCCAAGAGGTTATCCAGTCAATCATGGTTTCTAAATAACCAACCCATCTTTTACCTCTCACTCAACATCATACTAAACTCCATCGATATGCTTGTGTTGATCTCTGAACCATATAATGCTTTCACATCTGTTAGTAAAATTCTCCCCCACGACTCTTCTTATATAACAATTTATCTAGTAGAATTCATGTTTTTCTTTCTTCGCTAGCTTTTTAAAAAGTAGTCATGTGGTGTATTCTATTGGGACTGTTCTAAATGTATGAAAAATTTAGGGAAAATCAACATCCTTCAATAAGGTCTTTCCATTGAGGCATTTAATATCAAATCCCTAATCATTAATGCTTACACATAAAACTGCCCTTCAATATCTCTGAAACAAATGTGTTCTATAAGAATATTATCAAATGAGGTAATATTGTATGAAATGGTAAAAGAGGAATGTGTCCTGTATTGCCTTCTCTTTAAAATTTACCTAAGCCCTTTTTAGATAAACTGTAACTATTCTTTCAGAAATAGATCATAAATTTAAAGACCCACATCAGTCCACTAAACCTTGTACCTAATTTCAGTCCAAAAGAGTGAATTAAGATCTGTTTCTCTAACCTCCAAATCAGCCACCTGCCAACATTTAATTGGATCATATCTGACACTTGTGCTCTGTAGGTCAACTCTGTAGTTACCTGAATGTATACTTTTGCAACTAATTTATCTTGGAAGTTTCATTAGAAATGGCATTGCTTAAAATTAATCATTTTCTGGGTAAATTATTGGAAAGTTTTATGGTCATGGTGGGTGACTGTAAATACTTAGACCATTTTCAGAATCACTGTGGCTGCCTTTTATGGCTCAGAACTTGGAGGCCTTGCTCCTGTTTGTCCTGTGTTTCAAGCATATCAGGACTGTTTTCTTAGTGTTGTGCAAATGTGTTTCTGCTCTACCTCTGTGTGAAGACTGAATGGCCTTCTTTTCAGAAACAAGTCTTTTCAGACATTATAATTTTTCTCAAGATAAGTCAGACCACCATTTGTGTTTTTGAACATTTGGATCTGATCTTCTTTGGGACACACATTAATTTTGCTCTATATCTTTTCTTACTATAACCTCCACCTGTTCCTCAACATTTGTCCAAAACACTGTTGTGAGACATGTTCCCTGATCCTCAGCTATCTTCTATGACACTTTTGTGCAAATTAGACAAAGAAGACTCTCTGGATGGACATAGCTCCACAGAAGTATGGCTTGGAGAGAAACCTGTACATTTTTAAAAACTTGTAATGCATAGCGTAACATTTGTCATCTTAAACCTTTATTTTTTTTTTAAGATTTATTTACTATTTATTTTTGGCTGCATTGGGTCTTAGTTGCGGCACGCGGGATCTTTCGTTGTGGCGCATGGGCTTCTCTCTAGCTGTGGTGTGCTGGTTTTATCTTCTCTAGTTGTGGTGTGCAGCTCCAGAGTGTGTGGGCTCTGTAGTTGTGGGCTCTGTGTTTTGCGGCACGTGGGCTCTAGTTGAGGTGCGCGAGCTCAGTATTTGTGTCACACGGGCTTAGTTGTCCCACGGCATGTGGGATCTTAGTTCCCTGACCAGGGATTGAACCTGCATCCCCTGCATCGCAAGGCGGATTCTTTACCACTGGACCACCAGGGAAGTCCCATCTTAAACCGTTTTTAAGTGTACAGTTCACTGATGTTAAGTATGTTTACACTGTTGTGAAAACAATTTCCAAAATTTTCCTTCTTGCAAAAACTAAAACTCTGTACTACTAAACAAGTCCCCATTTCTCCTTCCCCCAGCCCCTGGCAACCACCATTCTACTTTCTGTTTCTATAAATTTGATTGCTCTGGATATCTCATACAAGTGGAATTATGCAGTATTTGTCTGTGACTGGGTTATTTCACTAAGCATAATATTCTTAAGTTTCAGTCATGTTGTAGCATGTGTCAGAATTTCCTTCCTTTTTAGGACTAAATAATAGTCCATCATATGTATATATTGCATTATGTTTTTCCACTCAATTGTAGTAAAATGCATAGCATAAAGTTTGATCAATTCTTCCCTTTTAAGAAGCCACATTGGCAGAGCTGTTGACTGTCACTCAGCGATTAGGTACTGAAATGTACACAGTTGCTTTGACATTGTACAGATGGGCTTACATTTCCCTTTGCTTTTCTGCAATGCCCAGTTTATGGTGAGGGGTACTATAAGGAGCCACAAACAGCATTTGTTAATTGCTCTTTTCCTCGGGGATTGATGAGGATGTGATCTCCTCACCAAGACCCATAGGAGAAACAAATATTATCCCAAGTACAGTTTATATTACATGAACACTGCAACTGGTCTTCTTTGGCTGTTTCAAGTAACACTCTTCTTCTGTTTTGATTGGCTCCTGGGAGACTTCAAAGTAAATGTACAGCCCAGCTTTAACAGCTGTGCGAGAATTTCTGGCATATATTTTTGAGTACCAACTTTAGCTCACCCTATTATATTTCTAAATGGCATTATATGCTTTGGAATGAGAAGGAGTTTATACATATACTTCATTTCATGAAATATCTCTATCTGTTTGACCTGAGAGAACATATATATTATTAAAGCCCATGTGGTTGCATTTAACAGAAAATTGACTCAAACCACTTAAAGCAAAAAATGGAGTTTTATTGGCTTATAAAACTGGAGGAATGGCTGGATCTTGGGCCTCAGATGTTATCAGGACAGTCTCTCTCATTTCCTGTCTCTGATTCTAGCTTTTGTTTCCTCTGTGCTGGCTGCATTCTTAGTAGGTTCTTCTATCCGGTGGAAACTTGGTCCCAGAAGGTCTAACCTACAGACCACCTTCTTAGGAATCCCACTGGGCCACGAGCATCTCCTCCCCAGTGGCTTCAGCTTAAACCCCTGGAGGTTTCTCACTGGCCTTTCTTGGCCCATGTGCCCATCCGTGAGCCAATCACTGTAGCGGGAGGAGGCAGTGTTCTGGATGGCCAGGTCTGAGTTACATGGCTCCCCCACCGCTAGGGATTGAGGCATGACAGTAATTTTCATAGACTTGAAATAAGAGTTAGAAATTGAGATGCTATTGCCAAAAGGAGTAGAAAGGGATTCTACACAGGCCAAAATGACTGATTTTCTCTACAACCTACTTAAAAGGATTCCCCAAGAATAGTAACCTCATTCCCCTTCACACAGGAATCTCTTCTGTAATGTTCTTCCCAGGTATTTCACCTGGTTTCCCTTTGAACACATCCCAGAATGGATAACTCACCACTTCCTGTTGTCTTCCATTCCAATTCCAGACAAATCTAGTTGTAAGAAAAATATTCTTTATTTTAGCCACTCTGAGTCTTCCTGTAATTTCTAAGGGATTGTCTTGCTACCCATTAGAACTCCGTAATTTAAAATTTTAATCTCTTCTTTCTGAAAGAGTGCTTTAAATGTTTGAGTCAAATTTCAATACTTTTTAAATATTTCATGTTCTACTTTCCCAGTACCTTTTGAAGATTCTTGATATAATCTCCATTCCGGATCAAGAATATTCTTTACAGATCCAACAGACTCCAATGATCTTTTGAACTTTACCAGCTACTAGAGGCTCCCTCCTTGTTTATCTTATACCATCAAATAATTTAATGGTTCAAACGCTGGAAATAGTTTCCAAATACTGATTAAAATCTGCTTCTAACTCTGAGAGTAAGCCCTAAAATGGGATATTTTTTTCCAGTCATCACAATTTTGGTTCATATTAAGCTTAATATCAGTAGCTACCATTTACTGAGTGCCAGATTTCCTACATCATTTATAATCCTTATAATAATTCTCAGAAGTAATTACTATGATTACTATC
This sequence comes from Grampus griseus, assembly GCF_964374135.1. Classification (NCBI taxonomy): domain Eukaryota; kingdom Metazoa; phylum Chordata; class Mammalia; order Artiodactyla; family Delphinidae; genus Grampus; species Grampus griseus. The sequence continues at coordinate 41,983,212 of NC_139010.1, forward strand.
CCATTTTACAGATGAGGAAGCTGAAACTTGGTTTAAGTAGCTTCAAAAAGATCTCAAAGTTGATAGATGGTTGATTAGTATTTGAGCTCAGATATCTTTGACTTCAAAACCAAGTTTTTTTCATCACATTCCAAGCTCGTCACTTGAGGTCAACTAAGATCATCAGATATGTTTCTTTTGTCAATCGCTTCTTCCACACTTGTATGTATGGACAAAGAATTTGGTGCTCATCTTAATGCAGGGCTATGCATTAAAAGAGTTAACATAGCAAGTCTGAGACTGCTATCTTTAAAAAGGCCTGCTTTCAGGGTTAGCCCTTGACCAGCACCTGGAGTCTTGGATTTTGGGAGAGTTCCTGCCATTCCCTGATAAGAATGGCTCACTATGCCTAAACTGTTTGTGCAGACAATATAGTTTATACTGAATACCTGCTTTCCTTCTGGGAGCATGGATTTTGATACATGTTAGACAGAGGGTGCCTACATGGCTAACCCATAATAAAAACCTGGGCACTGATTCTCTAATGAGTTTCCCTGGTAGATGTTTAACACATGTTGTCACAGCTCATTGCTGGGAGAATTAAGCACATCATGTGTGACTCCACTGAGAGAGAAGACTCTTGGAATCTTGCACCTGGTTTCCTCTGGACTTTGCTCCATGTGCCTTTTCTCTTTGCTGATTTTGTTTTGTAACCTTTCACTGTAATAAATCATAGACATGAGTACGACAATATGCTGAGTGCTCTGAGTTTCCCTAGCAAATCACCAAACCTGAGGGTGGTCTTAGGGACCCCTGGCATAGGGTCTTTATATTTGTTCCTGTTAAATATAATCCTGATAAGGTAATTTTGAATCCTGATCCTCTTATTCGTTTTTGTTGTTGTTGTTAATGTTTAACTCCATACACATTCCTTCTAGGTTTTCATTCCAGTCCTTGATAAAAATTTTAAATGAGAGGGTCAAAACACAGTATTGTGATTGTTTCCTGAACCCTTCCTCTGTGTTAAGATTAAGCTATTAATCAAAATGTTAGGGCAGAGCTAAGGCAATGGAAACAAAAGCAAAAATAAACAACTAGGACCTAATTAAACTTAAAAGCTTTTGCACAGCAAAGGAAATCATCAACTAAACAGAAAGACAATCTACTGAATGAGAAAAAATATTTGCAAATGATATGGCTGATAAGGGGTTAATATCCAAAATATATAAACAGCCCCTACAGCTCAATATCAAAAAAATAAACAACCCAGTCAGAAAATGGGCAGAAGACCTGAATAGACATTTTTCCAAAGAAGACATAAAGATGGCCAACAGGCACATGAAAGATGCTCAAAAATCACTAATCATCAGAGAAATGCAAATCAAAACCACAATAAGCTATCACCTCACACCTGTCAGAATGGCTGTCATCAAGAAGACCACGAACAGCAAATGTTGGTGAGGAAATGGAGTAAAGGGAACCCTTGCACACCGTTGGTGGGAATGTAAATTGGTGCAGCCACTGTGGAAAATAGTATGGATGTTCCTCAAAAAATTAAAAATAGAACTACTATATGATCCAGCAATTCCACTCCTGGGCATTTATCAGAAGAAAATGAAAATGCTAATTTGAAAAGATACATGAATCCCAATGTGCACAGTAGCATTATTTACAATTGCCAAGATATAGAAGCAATTTAAGTGTCTATCAACAGATGAATGGCGATACTCAGCCATAAAAAGGAATGAAAGTTTCCCATTTGCAACAACATGGATGGACCTGGAGGGTATTATGTCGACACAGAGAAGAGCAAACATTGTATGTTATCACTTACCTGTGGAATCTAAAACATAAATGAACGAATAAAACAAAACAGAAACAGACTCACAGATATAGAAAACAAACTAGTGGCTACCAGTGGTGAGTGGGAAGAAGGGAGGGGCACGATTGGATAGGGGATTAAGAGATTCAAACTACTATGTATAAAATAAATAAGCTACAAGGATATATTGTACAGCACAGGGAATATAGCCAGTATTTTATAATAACTTTAAATGGAGTTTAATCTATAAAAATTTTGAATCACTATATTGTACACCTGAAACTAATATAATACTGTAAATCAACTATACCTCAGTAAAAGAAAATGTTAGGGCAGAGTTGCTAAACCAGTTATACATTTTTTACAAGTGGTATTGAAAAGAACATACTTCATTAGATTATTCTCTAAAATTTCCTAGGAGATTTTGTCATTTTCAAAATTAAGGCATATAGTCCAAGGTGTTCTCATTCTTTTCTTATGTAGTTACAGTGTATTCAAAAAATAACTGGAGCTATTCTTACATTATTTACTCTTCCTGAACCCATATTCCTCCCTTATAATTATCACATTCTTATTACAATTGATAAATAACAATTTGTTTAATTGTATTCTGAGGATTTTTGGATTTTATCAATGACAATATTTGCATCTTATAGTTTTTAGAGTGTATTGATTTTTCCTGTTTAAATATCAGACCATTTCCCTATTTCTTGTCTTCTGCATTCTTTTATGGAATTGATCCATTTCATCTAAGCTATCAAATTTGTGGACATATAGTTGTTCATAATATTCCCTTTTTATTCCCTTTTTATCCTTTTTATGTCCATGGGGTTAGTAGTGATTGCCCATCTTTCATTTCTCATCCTAGTATTCTGTGTCTCTCACTTTTTTTCTTGGTTAACCTGGCTAGAAGTTTATCAATTTTACTGATTTTTTTCAAAGAATTAGATTTTGTTGATTTTATCAATCGTTTCTGTTGCCAATTTCATTGATTTCCACTCTAATTTTTATTTCTTTTCTGCTTGCTTTAGGTTTATATTGCTTTTCTTTTTCTAGTTTCCTATGGTAGAAGCTTAGATTCTTGATTTTAGATCTTTCTTTTCTAGTATACACATTCAATACTATAAATTTCCCTCTAAGCACTCCTTTTGCTGCATCCCACATATTTTATGTTTTTATTTTCATTTAAACAAAATATTTTAAATGTCCCTTGAGATTTCTTCTTTGACTCACATGTTATTTTAAAGTATTTTGTCAAATCTCCAAATATTTTGGGATTTTCCAGGTATCTTTCTGTTATTGTTTTCTGGTTAATTTTATTGTTGTCTGAAAGCATACTTTGTATGATTTCTATTCCTTTAAATTTGTTCAACGTGTTTTATAGCCCAGAATGCGGCCTATCTTGGTGAATGTTTCTAATGAGCTTGAGAGGAATGTGTGTTTTGCTGTTGTTAGATGAAGTAATCCATAGATGTCAATTAGATCCAGATGGTGTGGTCTAATTAAACTATGTTCTTACTGATTTTCTGCCTACTGGATCTGTCAATACTGATAAAGAGGTGTTGAATTCTCCACTATACTAGTGGATTCATCTATTTTTCCTTGCAGTTATACCAGCTTTTGTCTCATATATTTTGACATTCTGTTGTAAAGTGCACATATTAAGTATTTTGTCTTCTTGGAGAATTGGCCCTTTGTCGTTATGTTAATGTCCCTCTTCATCCCTGATGATTTTCCTTATTTTGAAGTCAGCTTTGCCTGAAATTAATACAGCTGCTCCAATTTTCTTTTGGTTTTTGTTAGCAAAGTATATCTTTATCTATCCCTTTACTTCTAATCAATCTGTGTCTGTTTTTAAAGTGGGTTTCTTATAGACAACATAGAGCTTGGTCTTTTTAAAAAATCCATTCTGTCAGTTGCTGTCTTCTAAGTGGTATATTTAGATCACTGATGTTTAAAATGATATAGCTGGGGGAACTTCCCTGGCAGTCCAGCGGTTAAGACTCCATGCTTCCAATGCAGGGGGGGTTGGTTCGATCCCTGGTAAGGGAACTAAGATCCCACATGCCATGTGGCATGACCAAAATACATAAATAAAATAAAATAATAAAATAAAATGATATAGTTGGATTACTATCTACCCTATTTGTTTCTGTTCTCTATTCATTATATATTATAAGCTATAATCACCCAATGCATTGCTGTTATGAATATTTTGAGCAGTTATTTATTAGAACTAAAAATTTTAAAAATAAAAGTTTTTATTTTACCTTCACTTATTCCTTCTCCAATGATCTTCCTTTCTTTATGTAGATCAGGGTTTCTATATCATTGTCCTCCTCTCTGAAAAACTCCTTTTAGTATTAATGCAAGGCAAGTCTACTAGGGACAAATTCCTTCAACTTTTGTTTGTCTGAAAAAGTCTTTACTTCACTATTTTTTTTTTTTACATCTTTATTGGAGTATAATTGCTTTACAATGGTGTGTTAGTTTCTGCTTTATAACAAAGTGAATCAGTTATACATATACACATGTTCCCATATCTCTTCCCTCTTATGTCTCCCTCCCTCCCACCCTCCCTATCCCACCCCTCCAGGCAGTCACAAAGCACCGAGCTGATCTCCCTGTGCTATGCAGCTGCTTCCCACTAGCTATCTACCTTACGTTTGGTAGTGTATATATGTCCATGCCTCTCTCTCGCTTTGTCACAGCTCACCCTTCCCCCTCCCCATATCCTCAAGTCCATTCTCTAGTAGGTCTGTGTCTTTATTCCCGTCTTACCCCTAGGTTCTTCATGACATTTTTTTTTCTTAAATTCCATATATATGTGTTAGCATACAGTATTTCTCTTTCTCTTTCTGACTTACTTCACTCTGTATGACAGACTCAAGGTCTATCCACCTCATTACAAATAGCTCAATTTCGTTTCTTTTTATGGCTGAGTAATATTCCATTGTATATATGTGCCACATCTTCTTTATCCATTCATCCGATGATGGGCACTTAGGTTGTTTCCATCTCCGGGCTATTGTAAATAGAGCTGCAACGAACATTTTGGTACATGACTCTTTCTGAATTATGGTTTTCTCAGGGTATATGCCCAGTAGTGGGATTGCTGGGTCATATGGTAGTTCTATTTGTAGTTTTTTAAGGAACCTCCATACTGTTCTCCACAGTGGCTGTATCAATTTACATTCCCATCGACAGTGCAAGAGGGTTCCCTTTTCTCCACACCCTCTCCAGCATTTATTGTTTCTAGATTTTTTGATGATGGCCATTCTGACTTGTGTGAGATGATATCTCATTGTAGTTTTGTTCACTATTGAATGATAATTTTGCTGGTTACAGAATTCTATGCAGAATTTCTTAACACTTAAATATTTCATTCTGAATAAAAGCAAGAATAATCTCTGAAAAGAAGTCTAACATAATACTTATCTTTGCTCCCCTATAGGTAATGTATTTTTTTTCTGGCTTTTTTCAAGATTTTCTCCTTGTCTATGATTTTCTGCAGTTTGAATATGGTATGCCTAGCTGTAAAATTTTTGGTAATTATCCTGCTTGATGTTTTCTAATTTCCTGGATCTGTGGTTTGGAGTCTGTCATTAATTTTGGAAAATTCTCAGCCATTATTACTTCAAATATTTCCTTCACTTTCTTCTCTGGTATTCCCATTATGCATATGCTGCACCTGTTGTAATTGTCTCCCAGTTCTTGGATATTCTTTTCCTCTTTAATTATTATTCTTTTTTCCCTTTGCATTTCAGTTTGGGAAATTTCTGTTGACATATCTCAAGCTCACTGATTCTTTCCTCAACCATGTCCAGTCTACTGGTGAGCCTATCAAAGGAATTCTTCTTTCTGCTAGAGTATATTTGACTTTTAGAATTTCCTATGAATTCTTTCTTAGAGTTTCTATCCCTCTGATTACATTACCCACTTGTTCTTGCATGTTGTCCAGTTCTTCCATGAGATCCATTAGCATATTAATCATTGTTATTTTAAGTTCCTGCTCTGATAATTCCAAAATCTGTGTCATACTTGAGTCTGGTTCTGTTGCTTCTTCTGTTGATTCTTCATACTGTGTTCTTTCTTTCCTTCACCATGCCTTGTAATTTTTATTGAAAGTCAGGCAATATACGTTGGATAACAGAAATTGAGGTCAATAGGTCTTTAATGTGAGGGTTTATTTTCATCTGATTAGAGTTGTGCTGTGTTTGCCCTTCGCTATAGCTATAGATGTCTAAGGCTTCAATTTCTTCCATTGTCTTTGTTTTTGTCCCCCCTGTTATCTTTGGTTTTCCCTAGAAACTCCTTCTTAAATTATTTTAGCTGTAATCCTCCTGTTATTATACAAGATCCCTGTTCCTGACTCTGGCAGCTTCTACTTCAAGTTATTCTCTGTATTCCACTCTTTCTCCAATTTTGGAGGCATCATTTTGCCCTGTGACCTCAATTTTCTGAAGGATCTAAGAAAAGATGTTGGTTTTGTTTCTTCTGTTTTTTGCTTGTTATGAGGATGGTATTGATGATGTTTTTACATGTCAGAGCAGAAACTGGAAACTGTCCCATTCTTTATGATTCCTCAGTGATAATAGACAAGACTTTGCTCTAAGATCATGCCTGTGGTTTTTTCTACACTTTCAAGATATAAAAACCTGGACCTGAATATATAAATTCATGCAAATAGTTATATATTCTCTTTCTAAGTTCTTGCCATAGGCTGACGTGTTCTACCATTTCCAATGTGGAAGAGAGCCCACAAGTGGAAGCTTGGGGAACAAATGATAGAAAAACAAGTCATAGGATAAGTAATGTGGTGATAGTGATAGATTCCAGTGGGATCATTTACTTAGTGCCTGTCACCCCTAGTGATCTACAGAGTTACCTATAAAACCCAAGCCCACCCACTTCTACCCCACTCCAAACTTTAATAGCTATGCCTTAAACAATGTTTTTAAAACGGGAAACCCACTAATTCCACCAAGTTCATCCATGTTGTTGGAAATGCCAAAATTTCATTCTTTTTTATGGCCGAGTAGTATTCCATTAAGTGAAATAAGTCAGACAGAAAAAGACAAGTATGTATGATATTTCTTTTATGTGGAATCTAAAAAATACAACAAACTAGTGAAAATAAGAAAAAGAAGCAGACTCACAGATATAGAGAACAAATTATTGGTTACCAGTGGGGAGAGGGAAGGGGGATGGGAAATATAGGGGTAGGGGAGTAAGAGGTATGAACTATTAGGTATAAAATAAGCTACAAGGATATATTGTACAATATGGGGAATATAGCCAATATTTTATAAGAACTATAAATGGAGTATAACCTTAAAAAATAAAATAAAACTGGAAACCCATATAGGGAGTCCCTTGATAATTTTGGATGAGTTTTGGCATCTAAGACTGTGCTATTGGCAAAAATTCCTATTCATTAGTTAGAATACTTTTCTAATAAAGATGTTTAGATTTCCCTGATGTCCAACAAGAGCCTGGAGAAAATTCCTGGACATAATGCCAGCTGAAGGGCTTGGGCCAATATGATGGGAAGTCCAGCACTGCCTGGGCATGTTTTATTCTTCCTGACTCCTTTCCCAGACTGTGGGAGCGCCAAGTGTTGGATGTGAGCTTCAGCAGGGATGGAAGCTGAGCCTGTACTCAACTTAATGACAGAAGTTGATGTCATGGCTAATCAGATAATAAAGCAATCAATTAGCACATCTGGCTATTAGTTGAAAGGATGGACTCCACCCAAGGGTGAGAATTTAGCTTTTCCTCCTCTGACATTTGCATTGGCTTTCCTCGCCTCTGTCCCTTGGCCTCTGCTGTTCTCTCCACTTGGAACACTTAGTCCTTATTCCCTCCCTCAGGTTATCTCCTCCTTATTCTCCAAGACTCTGCCCAGCATTTGTTTACCTGTGTGAAGCCCTTCCTGGCCACTCAAGCCTGATGCTGATCTTCCTGAGGAGAAAGGAGGTGAGCATCTGGTCCAATATCATTTCTCCTGTGTCTAAAATGATGCTCACCTTTCATAGTTGTGTGGATGAACTAATGAAATACATATTTCCAAGTTTATGTTCCTGGCACAAACTAGGCTGCATTTGCCCATCTGCCCCATTAGACCACAAGCTCTTTGAAAACAAGAATTGAGTCTCTTATCTTGGTTCTCAGAGCCTAGTCTAGAATCTGGCATGTAGTGAAGGCTCAATAAATATTTAAATACAAAGTGAATGAATGAGATAGTGCCTGGCTACTTTGAGGTACCTCATATCATAGACATTTCAGTGCTTCCCTGCCCTTCCCACCTCTTCAACGGGACTAGGTAGCAGCTTTCCTCAGCTGCTATCCTAGGGTTCTAAGAGATATTATTTGCAGTGAAGGGCTAGTAGCCAAGATTAGTTTCCCATTAGCCTGAGGTGAACATGAAGTCATTGCTATTGGTTTGGCCTCCTTAACAAGGCCTCCTCACTAAGACAGGGAGTATCTCTATTTCAGCTAAGCAGGGAGGAAGAGAGACCAAGCCCAGAGCAGCCTATAAACCATACACAGCCTCTTCTCTGTCAGACACCACCTCGCCACACCTGGGCAGCTCACACCTGCTGATGCACAGTGATACTCTGTGGGAGCACTATCTTTTGAACTTCCCCATGAGAACTTGCAGGTAAGTGTCCAGACCAGAGTTGTGCATTCCAGGGCCCTGAGCAGACATGCACGCAGGGCCAGAGCCTGCTTATGCTTCTTTTGCCCTGAGCAATTATTAATAGTACCCGCTTTACCCTCAGGTGTTCTAGCTTTTATGATAAATGATATATCCACCCTATACGCCTCCCACACATTTTGTTTACTACCTCTGTTACATACTGGAATATTCTCAAGCAAATCCAAGATATCATATTTTATCAAAAACTACTTCTGTTTTTAACCTCTAACAGGTAAGGACACAATAAATAACTGCAGTGTCTTTATCTTACTTAACAAAATTATCCATAATTCCTTCATATCATCAAATGTTTAAATTTCTCGGATTGTCTCCAGAAAGTGTCTTTTGACAGTTGACTTATGTGAGTTAGAATCCAAAGAATATCACACACTGCATTGCTCAATGTATCCTTTAAGTCTCACTTCCTTCCCCCCTGCTTATATTTTACTTCACCTCTTTTTTTTCTTACTGTTTATTTATTAAAGAAAGCAGGTCAGTTGTCCTGTAAGTTTTCCCACATTCCAGATTTGACATTCTAGTGGTGCCATTCAACACATTATTCTATCCTCTGACTTCCTACAAATGGTAGCTAGATCAAAGACTTAATCATGTACCAATTCAAGTTGTTTGGAAAGGATATTTCATGTGTACCTCTTATTATATCACATCAGGAGACATTAAACATCTGATTGCCTTTCTTTTTGTCCTCTGACTTCCTACAAATGGTAGCTAGATCAAAGACTTAATCATGTACCAGTTCAAGTTGTTTGGAAAGGATATTTCATGTGTACCTCTTATTATATCACATCAGGAGACATTAAACATCTGACTGCCTTTCTTTTTGGATGTTACAATTGATCAGTAGGTCAGATGTTGTCACCCTTATCCCTCTATTATAACATTCCTCATCAAAATCTCACTTAAAGGTTTTGGCAGCCATGGATAATCACTGTCCAAATCTATCATCCATTAGGGGTTACAAAGTCATAATTTTCTGTTTCTATCATTTCTTCTATTTACATTAACCAGAATTATCTATAAAGAAGCAATTATTTGTTATAATTTATATAGGAAGTGGAGGGTAAATGTTTTATTCTTTTCCTTTAATTATAAATTTTAAGAATAATGAATTAGTAATCTAGCAATATTGAAACTTTACCAATGAGCATTTTGCTCTTTTAAAAATATGTATTAGAACTCATAAACATTTTAGACATAAATATTGGATTTCAATCCATTTCAGCATTATTACATTTGTGCTCAAATCATCCCATCTCAGACCAGTAGAAGTCCTTCAACTTGAAAGCACATAAAAGTTCATCTTCTTGTTCCAAACTTGGAACCAGCGATTTCTGCAAGAAGCCCTGAATTGCTTTAGTGGAAAATTGTGTTTAAGGCCCACAAGCTGGATCCTATGGGTACTAATTGTGGTAGGGTTGTCATTGCTTTTAGGTGTTTTCAGTGGACAGAGCTAGAAAATGTCTCTTCTTTTAAGAGAAAAAATAATATGTCATAAGTTCTTATTGGTATTTCTTACAAATTTAAAATCACAGGGTTTTTATTTAACTTTGGTTTTCAAATATTATTTAACTTTTAAATATTATTTAACTTTTATTTCAAAAATAAAAATGGATAAACCATAAAATGGATTCTATCATAAGATTGTAATATACATATTACCTGTTAACACTTAGAAAAGTGAATGAACCTGGACAATAAGCTGGAATGAACTAGTTTCCTTTACTTTAAACCTGATTATTGGATTTGGGTTCAGATAATGTAAAACACTATCATATAATATTTTATTAAATTTCAGTTATATCCTGGTGAAAGGATGAAAGCTGTATGGAGTGAAAGAACTTGTAGATGATTAACACCAAGCTGTACAATAAGCAGTGTAAAGTCTGATATCTATTGTTAAAAATTAACTACACAAACAGGGTGGGCAAAGTTTAGCTTAACAGTTGTTTATGTCCAAAAGAACTGGGATTATTTTTAGTCTCTGCTAACATCAGTGAAAGTGGGAAGATGAGGGACTCAATCAGAGGCAAATCTACATGAATGAGATCGACACTTGGTGCAATGGAAGCTGAGACCATCCCTTACAAGAAATGAGAGGGAATCATTTAAAATACATACACAGCGAATGCCCACTTATGATAAAATATCTCCACAAACTAGGAATTAAAAGGAAGTCTTTCAATCAAATAAAAAGCACGGATGAAAAATCTCCACCTACCATCACACTTTTGACGAAAAATTGAATACTGTCTCTCCAGGATAAGAAAGATGAGAATTTCCACTCTTAACTCCTATCCAACATTATTACACTGGAAGTCCTAGCAAGAGCAAGAAAAGGAAATGAGAGACACAAAGATTAGAAAGGAAGATATAAACTGTCATTATTTACAGATGGCAATTGTATAAATAGTAAGCCTTATGGAATCTACCCAAAAAAAGGAAACTTCTGGAATCTGTAAGTAAATTCCATGAAGTCACAAGATTCAGGGCCAATACACAAAAATATCTATATTTCTATATACCATCAGCAATTTTTAAAATGAAATACAAATATTATTTTAAACTGATGAGGATGATTATAATTTTTGTGACTTTCTGTTTGAATAAAAAAAAAATCCCACAAGGACTCAGAGGCAAAAAATATACAAATCAATTTTCACTGCAAAGTAAAGGAGCTGTTACAGTGGAGGATTACTGGACTGAATGTCAATATTATGACATAGTATGAGTGTGTTTCGTGTTTGGTAATTTCAATCATTGTTGCTTTTGTTGTGGTCATCCATGTACAATGCTTGGTGTCAGTTTATTTATCTCTTGTTAAAATAAAATACAGTGTGTGTGTGTGTGTGTGTGTGTGTGTGAAAAAATAAATAAATTAATTTTTAAAAACATCAAACAGGTATTAATAAATCTAATATGTGTAAGATCTCTACAGTGAAAACTAAAAATCATTGTTTAGGGAAATAAAAGAAGACCTAAGAGAATGGAGAAACACATGCTCATGCTCATGAATTGAAAGAAAATATGGTGTGTGTGTGTGTGTGTGTGTGTGCATATATATTCACAAATATGCACAAACTACTGATACAGGCAGCAGCAACATGGATGGATAACTGAAACATGATGTTGAGTAAGTCAAACTACAAAACAGTACATATTGCATAATTCCATGTATTAGAAACCATATAACGGGTAAAACAAATCTATGGAGTTGGAAATCAGAAAGTGGCTGCCTATAAGTAAATTGCAAAGGGGCATGAGAGAAACTTAGGGCAATAGAGATGTTCTCTATCATATTTTAAGTGGTGGTTACGTGGATATACAAATAACTGTTGAACTTCATTGCACTGAAAACTTTAGAAATATCCATTTTGATTGTAAATTGTACATCAACAACCACCACTCCAACAAAATAAGAGGTCAGAAAAGGGCCATCCATGGGATATATACTGCTGTTTTGTAATATCATGACGCATGGATATGACAAGGGACTTGAAATTTTACTTTCAGAAATAAACTGTAATGAATAATAGTAAATTATTTGAGAAATAAGTTATGAAAATTATTTAATGGCTAGAAATTCTTAGTCATTGATAGACAAATGTAATACTGATGTAACTGTGATACATCATACTCACATGAATTCCCTGTTAAGTATATTACATAAATTAAATGAATGTTATTTCAAATTCCCTAAAACACCTGTCAACAATAACAATTTTTGTGTTAACTTTATCTGGTTTTGGTTTCAGGGTGATGGTGGCCTCATAGAATGAATGTGAGAGTGCTCCTTCCTCTGCAATTTTTTGGAATAGTTTCAGAAGGATAAGTGTTAACTCTTTTCTAAATGTGTGATAGAATTCGCCTGTGAAGCCATCTGATCCTGGACTTTTGTTTGTTGGGAGTTATTTCAACACAGATTCAATTTCAGTACTTGTGATTGGTCTATTTATATTTTCTATTTCTTCTGGTTCAGCCTTGGGAGATTGTACCTTTCTAAGAATTTGTCCATTTCTTCTAGGTTGTCCATTTTATTGGTATATAGTTGCTTGTAGTAGTCTCTTATGATGCTTTGTATTTCTGTGGTACCATTTGTTAACTTCTCCTTTTTCATTTCTAATTTTACTGATTTGAGCCCTCTCCCTTTTTTTCTTGATGGGTCTGGCTAGAGGTTTATCAGTTTTGTTTACCTTTTCAAAGAACCAGCTTTTAGTTTCATTGATCTTTTCTATTGTGTTCTTCATCTCTATTTCATTTATTTCTGCTCTGATACATGCACCCCAATGTTCATTGCAGCACTATTTACAATAGCCAAGACATGGAATCAACCTAAATGTCCACTGACAGATGAATGGATAAAGAAGATGTGGTACATATATACAATGGAATATTACTCAGCCATGAAAAAAGAATGAAATAATGCATTTGCAGCAACATGGATGGACTTAGAGATTATCATACTAAGTGAAGTAAGTCAGACAGAGAAAGACAAATATCATATGATATCACTTATATGTGGAATCTAAAAAATGATACAAATGAACTTATTTACAAAACAGAAACAAACTCAGACTTAGGAAACAAACTTATGGTTACCAAAGAGGAAGGGTGGGGGGTAGGGATAAATTAGGAGTTTGGGCTTAACATAATCACACTACTATACATAAAATAGATAATCAACAAGGACCTACTGTATAACACAGGGAACTATACTCAATATTCTGTAATAACCTAAATGGGAAAAGAATCTGAAAAAGATTAGATATGTATATGCATAACTGAATCACTTTGCTGTACAACTGAAACTGAGACAACATTGTAAATCAACTATACTCTAATAGAAAATAAAAATTTAAAAATATATGTATTTAAAAAAATAACAAATTTAACCTCTAATGCAATTAATAATTTAACTTCTGATATCAGTACTCCAAAGCTGTGTGTGCATGTGTGTGTGTGTGTGTGTGTGTGTGTGTGTGTGTGTGTGTGTGAATGAGAGAGGAAGATGGAGGAAGGAAGGGAGGGAAGAGGGGAGGAAGGAGGCAGAGAAGGAGGTGGACACAGAGAAATGAAGAGACACAAAGAGAAACACAGTATTCTGGCAAATTCAAAGAATTTTAAAGGTTGGTTTCTCTCCTACATCACCATCCACACAACTCCACACATACATCTTGATTTTGTATTCTCAAAACCATGTATGTGTACAAATACATGTGTAAATCCTCCTTTTTCCCTTTCTGTTTTTACATCGTTTCATTCAATTTTATAGATGCAAAGCCTTGAAATATTGCCCAGAATCAAATACAGACTTGGTATCATGTGGGACGCCGCCAGGAAGGAGCTGGATTCTTGGTCCAGAGGAAGGCGAAATTACATTGTTGCATCTTGCTTGCACTACCCGGGAGTGCCGCATAAGGCGCCACGCGTGCATCCCGTGGATTGTAGGCGTAGCAATATATTGTCACATGTACTGACACACACCAATCCAGGGCTGTTGTGTGGACCTTCTGGCCAGTATAAAGCCTGCCATATTCTGCTGCGTAGGGTCTTCCTTCCATCTTTCTTCAACCAAACTGTGCTCCAATAAAATGTGATACGAGAAGAATCTTGCGTGTGGCGGCTCGTTATTCTGCTGGTCGAAAACGGCCCGCTGCAGTATCAGAGCTCAAGTTCACACCGGGTCTTCACACCCTTAGCCTTTAGCCTATAAGCCCTCTGATCCATGTTGGGGGCAGAGAGGTGGGGGGAACAGACTTGACTCAGGTTACAAGGAAGCCAGAGGCTTGGTGCTTGCTGCTTCTAGCAATGCGAGATTATGAGGCACAGATATTAGCTAAAATCCTCACGTGTTGATAAGGCAGAAACACAGGGACTATTGATTAAACATATGACTTGTTTGTGAACAAGATATAGTTCCTGTTTGTAGAAACCTAAGAAAATAGGGAGAAACATATAATTTCAAAAACTAAAATGCCAAAGCAATTTCTCAAAGCCTTCACTGATGACAGAGAGAAAACACTTATGAAATTCTGATATGTGAAAATTGCAGATCTAAACTCCAGAAGGTATCTCTACTCTACATTTGGAATCAGTTAAATTAGTAAACATACCAAAAGGCATTTGCACTTTGCAGCATATTCTGCCAGTGACAGCAGAAAAGGTGAAGAGCACCAAGGGATTAATCAGAGACAGATGGAATTAAAACCAGAAGGCCTAAAACGGCCCATGGGTCAAAGGGAATTAAAATCTGGGCAAAATTTCCACATAAATGAAAATAATGCAATATATTCTATTGGGACATTTAACTGAAAATCTATTGCAGTTACCAAGCAGGTTTCAGCTAACCTCTTCAGTCTGCAAACCTTGGAGAAGTTTGTAAGTGAACTTGACAGCACATAGTGTGCTTCAGACGGCCCAGTGTGCAAAAGTCTTCATTGAGACTGGAAGTCTTTTCTTAGTTCGTAAAAATAAACTTCCTAGGAAAAGGACATGCACGTCTGTATTTATTTCTGTATTTGTTCTACATAGCACTTTATAAACTTGACTCAGTGCTTTGTGGTCATTTCAATTCAGCATCCCTTGCCACATTCCGAGGAGACAAGCAGTGACTGTGCCCACTTTGCAAACGATAAGGATGAGATTACACACATCATTTTTCTGGATTGCTCAGCATGAGAACAGCGGCCTGGGAACGCTGTGTGTGCCTCCTTGCCACACTGCCCATCTCCTCGCTTTGGAGATGCTCTCTGAGAACCCTGCTTTTCTCTCCACCCAGGTTCCTAAACCTCATGTGCTATGTCTGGTCACCCTCTGCACGTATGAGAACGCTTTTTGACAGCCAATAAAATATCTGCCTTCTACCTCTTCCCCCAGGTCCTCATGTCACAGCCCATGATGGGCAGGTCTGCTGAGTAGAAAGAGCTCAGCTCAGGACCTGGGACAGACCCCTAGGTCCAACAGTTCACCAGCCCATCCTTTAACTGCTCTGACCTTCGGTCTTCTCCATCATGGTATTGGGGTAATTCTTCCTCTTCCAATTGTTCTGAGGATTATGTAAAGACAAATGCCAAGTGGGAGGGGACTGTCATTGCCAGGGATTAGTTTCCTCCTGCACCCATTATACGCACACACCCTAAACACACACACACACACACACACACACACACACACACACACAGCTGCCATAGGTTCCTGGGAGTGCAAAGTGCTCTACATTTCTAAGCCAGTTTTCACTTTTTAAAACATTTCACATAGTTGACTACAGTGGTCTGGAAGACTGCCAGCTACCTCTAGCTCTCCACCCCTCACATCTGCCTGCATCCTCCTAGAATCTACAGCTGGTGTGTTGCCAGGCACCTGGCCATTCTGGAGGAAGAGCCCATTCAGAACCCAGTTCCTCCAGCCCAGGTCCTGCTGCATAACTGGACTGTGATGTCCAAGGGAGACCCCCCAGGGGAGGTGCGCAAGTGAAGAGAAGTAAAGCAAAACCTGAGGACCCCTATTCCCCGTCCTTGAAAGAGCATTGGTCCTGCCCCACCAACTGGGAGTATTTTCCTGGGTACCTGTACTGACTTGCTGCTCACTTGGGCCTTTCTCAGAGAAGGGAGGGCAGTAGAATGGTCGAAGGGAGGCACTGGTGGGCCGGCTTGCCAGGCCAGCAGCCCAGGGGAAGCTGCATCTGCATTAGTTCAGCTTGAGCCTAAGGGCTAGTCAGGCCCACTGAGCAGGCATCAGGGCTTCCACACTAAGCTGGATCGTCCCTCAGAGAGCAGGTGCTCTGGTTCCCGCCTCCCCGCCGCCAGAGGCTGGGAGGTTTGAGGTTTTGTCAAAAGTCCTTCACTGAGTGAGTGCTAGATGCGGAGCCAGCAAGGGCAGTGGGTATAAATCTCACCTGAGCCACAATAAGTGAAATCTTAACTACACGAAAACCCAGTTCGTATATTCTGGAAGACCACACCTGGGTCTGATGCAGCTGGCAGGAAAGCTAATTCTATTAATGCCACTTCTTATGCTATGGTCCTGGAGGCCTTGGCAACAGAACTCATAGTGTGTTGCCTTTTTTCCCATGTGGGGTGTTCTGTTCCCACATTAAGCATCTCAATATACACTCAATCTTTTTAACATGAAGTTTCATTTCTCATAACATGAAAATTCCCAAACAGAATTGGACGAAGTGGTTCTCAAACAAAATTCTCTTATTTGAACTTGGGAAAGACAGCAAGGGGGTGAACAAGTGTGTACAAAAATAGACAAAGAGGAGGTTCCTCTGAGCACATAAGCAATCCCTGAGAGGTTTTTTAAGTGCCCTCATCATCTTTGATCAGCGGTGGTGGAATGCGGTACTGTGGTGCTGGGAGCTGCACGGGTACCAGCCAGGCCGACCAACCACACAAATCTGCCAGCAGAGGGTGGGCAGGGGCTTGGGCAAAGAAAACACTAGAAGGTACAAAGGGATGCATACAAGACAAACGTTCTGTTCCTAGGAGAAGCGGATCCCTGAGCAAAGTCCTGTGGGGCTGCCTCCACAGTAACAGGGAGTTTAAGGACCCCACATCCACCAAGGAAGGCTCCAGCATCGTATGAAATGAGACTCTCCAAAAGGCCCAGTCCTTCAAATGCCCCCATGTGAAGCCACATTCCATCTATAGTCACTCCACGCATCAGGATCATGGCTCCAAAGGCCACCAACAATGATTCTCAAGCTAATACCACCAGCCTGGATCTGTCTTCCAAACCCCATCCACATGTATCAACAGTTGGTTGCATGTGTCCCTGAGGAATTTAAGTGGCATCGGGACTTGGCATGTGCCAGCCCCAGCTGCTCATGTGGCTGCCCGTCAGCCAGCCCTTGATGTTACCCCACATCCAGTGTCAGCAAATCCCATTGGCTCCATCTCAAAAATGTATCCAGAATTTGACCACTTATGATTGTTCCCACTGTCCCCAGCAGGTCCAAGCACCCTCTCTAGTATGTGTTATACCCTCTCTACTATGTGTTATTGAATAAGCCTTCACTTTGCTCTACTCTCCTGCCCCTGTCTCTCTCCAGTCTGTTCATAATGCAGCAGCAGACTGACCATTTAAAAATGTTCCAGACACCCACCCCTGCTCTCAGTCACCAGAGGCTTTCTGGTTTGCTCAGGGCATGATCATGCTGCACCCCACCGCTCTGGTCTCCCCTCCTACTGGCCGCCCTGCAGTTCTTTGACCCCACCAAGCACACTCCCACTTCAGGCCTTTGCACCTGCTGTTCCTTTGGTCTGAAATGCTGGTTCCCTCACTTCCTTCTGTTCTTTATTCAAAAGTCCTCTGAATGAGGCCTTCCCTGGCCACTCTGCTAGAAACTCCCTTCCCTTCAATACTTTATAGCCTCTTCCCCTGATTTATTTCTTGGTGATAGCATTTATTAATGATGGCTCTAGCCACCTCTTCTCTGTGGTTTTAAAAATGCACACTGGAAATTATCTTAGCCTTGATAAGGAAAACAACTGTGTCTTCGTTTTTTTAGGTTCCCCTACATACCTATTAAAACAGCTAAAGTGAAAAATAGTGACAATACAAAATGCAGGCAAGGATGTGGATAAACTGGGTCACTCATCCACTGCTGATGGGAATACAAAATCTCACAGTCACTCTGAAAAACAGTTTGGTGGTTTCTTTAAAGATTAAACATTGACTTGTTAAATGACACATGACTGCACTCCGGATCATTTGTCCCAGAGAATGAAAACATGCAAAAGCCTGTACACAACATTCACAGCAGCTCTGTTTGTAATAGCTAAAACCTAGCCCCCCAAACTGTGGTATCACAGAATATTATTCAGCAGTAAAAAGGAATTACTGATACGTGCAACTTGGATGGAGCTTAAGGGCTTTATGAGTGAAAAAAAAAAACCATCTCAAAAGATCACATACTCTATGATCCCACGTACAGAATGTCTTTAAACTGACAAAATTATAGAAATGGAGATCAGATTAGTGGTTGCCAAGGGGTAGGGATGGTGGGTGAGGAGTGGGTATGACCACAGAGAGATTTTTGTGGTTCTGGAACAGTTCTCTGTCTTGACTGCTGTGATGGTTACATGACCTACACGTGATAAAATGACACACTCTGGACAAATGTCAAATGCCTGGTTTTGATGTTATACTGTATCATGTAAGATGTCACCACTGGGAGAAACTGGGTGAAGGCTACACAGAACCTCTCTGTACCATCTTTGCAACCTCCTGTAACCTACATTTATTATCCTGTTTAATGTTGGTGGAAAAGCTTTGGTTTTTGTCTGAGAGATGCTATGTGGAATAGTCAAAGGATCAGGGTATTTAATTATGAGCTCTAGCTATGCCCTATTTGAAGAAAGTTTGAACATACCAAAAAGTAGAAATAAAACTAAATAGGGGCTAGTTGTGCAGGAGAAAAAAGACACTTTTCGCCTCCCTGAGTGTTTCAAAGAGCCAGCTGCTCAAGGATAGCCCCAGCTGCACATAGCGCGGCCAGCACCAGGTCCAGGGTCACAGTTGTGAACTGCAAATGGAGCCCCTATCCTGGAAGTTAGGGGACCTGTGGTGGGGTCCCCTCTGACCAAACCCCCTGTGCCTGTGCAAACGTCTAGGACTGCCGGCCTCAGCTCTCCCCTCTGTACATGGAGGCGATGGAGCCCCAAGGCCCCGCCTTGCCTTCACCCGTGTCTGCCTTCCCAGACTCACCGAACAGCACGGGGAGGGCCCTGCACATGCCGACTGTGCCAAGGAGGGGATGCCCAACCTGCTACAGAAAATAAATGTGGCCATCAACAATGGCTGGGCTGGAAGGCAGGGTGTGTGGCATCGCAGAGTTTGGCTCGTCAAATGCAAGGCCTCTGCCCGGCAGCCCCACGCCACACAGGAGTAAGAGAAATCCCCAGGCCTGCCAGCGAGGGCCTTCAAAGTCATCTCAGAGGTAAGGAGCCAGCAGCCTCTCCCGTGGGCAGAGTCCACGTGTCCACGAAGGATTCTCCAGAGGCAGCAAACGGAGCTTTATCAGCACAGGTGGCTGACGATGAAGGTTAAGGCCAGCTGGCGGGGGCTGCCGATGAAAGGGGAGAAGGTGAGCGGGGCAAGAGGGTGGCGGCGGAAGCGCCTTTCACAAGCGAACAGAATGGTACTCCTTGGAGTGAACACCCAGGATGTCTTTTCAAATTGCGGTAAAATATACATAACATACAATTTACCATCTTAACCATTTTTAAGCGCACACTTCAGTGGCATTAAGTACACTCGCCTTGTTGTGTGACCATCACCACCATCCACCTCCAGAAATTGTTCACCTTCCCGGACTGAAGCTCTGTCCCCATTAAACACTAACTCCTCGTTCCCCTCTCCCCTCAGCAACCACGATTCTACTTTCTGTCTCTATGCATTTGACTCTTCTAGGCACCTCATATAGGTAGAATCATGCAATATTTGTCCTTTTGTGTTTAGCTTATTTCACTCAGCATGTTTTCAAGGTTCATGCATATTATAGCATGTGTCAGAATTTCATTCCTTTTTTAAGGTTGAATAATATTTCATTGTGTGGATATATCACATTTTGTTTATCTGTTGATCCATTAATGAACATTTGAGTTGCTGCCAACTGTTTGGCTCTTGTGAATAGTGCTGCTATGAACACGGGTGTACAGATATCTGTTCGAGTCCCTGTTTCAGTGTCCAGGACACTATTAACAGTGCTTATGCTCTGGCTACATCTGGTTTCCCAGCCCAAGGTTACTTCCAAAGAGGCTATGGGAACTTGCTTCCTTAATCTGTCTGAGCCTCATGATCTAACCTCTAAAGTGGAAATCATGCCATAGCAGATGTACATAGTAGAGACAAGAGTAAGGCTGCGTTTCGGTTTGCTGAGAACTCTCATTTTTCAAACCAATGGAGGCTCATTCAATTCACCCCTGTATCACCAACAGGAAGGACTGAGTTTCCAAGAGGCAGCCAATGTGTGTGTGTAGGTACCAAATGGGTCTGCTTAGGAGGAGTGGTGAGGACATACCGAATCACCTAAAGTGAAATCCAGAAGATTGTAGGAGGCCACATAAGGCAACAACCCAAAAGCAAAGCCCTAGCAGGTCACAGTCCTGCCCAAATGGAGGTCTCTATGGGCCTTCGGTATTCCTCGGTGGGATTCAAGGGTCAGATAATTAATTGTTAGAGATTCCAGGTCAAGACAGCAGCATGGGCTTCTGGGAGAGGAAAGAAGGTGCTCAGCATTCAAGCAGAACTTGAGGGCCCACCATGGTGGCGAGCAGGGTCTGACATGAGCAATACAGAGCCCAGGTTTCAGAGTACCTGAAGTATGAAGTCAACTGTATGTCCCCATTTGCCCAAAGCAATTCCAGTACAGGCTTGCTGTTACGGCTTAATCACTTTCAAAAGTGCCCCATTCTTGGTTTGAAAGATAAATTATATGGTCACTCTAGGTATTAGGGAGGTTACCAATGCAGGGGTCAGCACAGGCAATTAGGTCAAAGGTACACAGCAAGGTCTATGTCACCAGGAAGGCAGGAAAAATGCCCTGGCTGAGATGGAAGGAGGGCCCTCCTGGAATGAGCACACTTGACCCTCTCAACAGTGGTCGTGGTGGGTTGAATGGGGTGGGAGCAAGTGTTGACAGCTGAGGGGATTGCTTTCCTACAAAGTGTTTCATCTCTGTTCAATGAAAATTGTTGAAAATTTTTATCTTGCTACTAAAAGGGTAGGAAAGTTGACGCCTTTGGTTTTTCTATGAATCTTGTTTGGCATCTACCATGGAATGCAGTCCCAGTGCACTGTGGTTGACACCTTCCCTTGAGAACCACACAAAGCCTTGGACATTTTTGTTTGTTTGTTTTTGTAAGACTGGAATGGCCCAGATGAGAACACCCAGCTTTGTCCCCTCGTTCTGTGTTTTCACTCACGGTGTAGCCCAGCCCTGCTGGCACAGTGGCACAGCGGGATTCCTCATCCCCAGGATGAGGCCCAGACAGCCAGAGGCTTCCGTCAGTCCAGGGTTCACCCACAGCTCAGGTGAAGGCCCCCATTCTAAGTTCTCCTTTTCCTCTCTCATCATTGCAAAAATCCTTCAAATATTAGCAAAGAGAATTCAGCAATATATAAAAGAATATACGCCATGACCAAGTGGGGCTTATTCCAAAAATGCAAGCAGCGTAGTTTAAAATTGAAAAATTAATCCATGTAATCCAACATATTAATGAATGAAAAGAAAAAAATCACATGGTAATATCAATGGATGCAGAAAAAGCATTTGACAGAGCTCAACACCCATTTATGATAAAAACTTTCAGAAAACTAGGTGTAGGTGGGAGCTTCTCCAACTTGATAAAGAGTGTCAGCAAAAAACCTTCTGGTAGCATGATACCTAATGGTGAAAGACTGAATGCTGTCCTCCTAACACTGGGAATAAAGCAAGGATGTCCCCTCTCACCACTGCTACTCAACATCATCCTGGAGGTTCCAGCCGGTGCACAAAGCAAGAAAAAGAAATAAGAGGCATACATTCTTCCACCTCGGGAACTGGCCCCAGTATACTTTCCTAGTACCAATGCTGCGTGGGCCCAGCACCCAGGGACTTATTGAAGCCCTTATCTGGGAACCACCCAAGCAAGGAGGCAAGAGAGCAAAGTTGCTTATGCATGTGGAGGCTGGAGCCAGGTTGAGCTCTGCCATGTGGCACCTGTGTGACCATGCAAGTCACTCACCTGGGTGTGTCTCAGTAGTTTCATCTGTGAAGTGGGGTAATAATAGTATCTGCATCATAGGGACCTTGTGAGGCTTTAAGAAATTGATACCCATGGAGCATTTAGAATATGCCCTGTCAAATGGTAAGTTGCATGGAAGTATCAAGCTATTATTATAGATTTTAATGGTTACTCTGGGCTTCCTTTATGATAAGGAAGAAAAGAAAAAGTCAGCGGCCTCAAGTGGAGCTATAGAAAGCCAAGGGTTACTTTGAACATCCTAGAATGTGACTTTTTCTAGGGATATTGCAGTTCGACACTGTATAACAACATGGTGGGCAGGCTTTTGATCAATCAAGCAATTTCCAGAGGGGTAAAAGTGGAATATGATCTTTTCCTTCCCTCTTTCTTTGTAGCTCAGGCCACGATCTGGGGAAATATTCCCAGGGCTCATCCCTACTTTCTTGTCCTCCACCAAACAGATTTTTCCTTCTGGTCTGAAATGCCTTTATTTTCCCCCCTCCATTCATTCCTCTCTCTCAGGCCTCTCCTAGCCTCTCTTCCCACATGCCTATCATCCTGACTTTCCACACTAAAACCTGCTTGTAACTGACGTAGACCCCTGTGAAACTTCCAGGCAATTAATCTAATTCAGCAGAGCTTTGGAGACCTCAGTTTAAAAAAAAAAAAAAAAGGCCACAAGCTCATGTTTCTCTCACATACCATTTAAGTGGAAACTACAGAGATCCATGTTGGGCCAAGAAGTGAATAAAGCCACCTTTTATTATTTTATTTAAGGAAGAAATTAAAAATTCAGCTCACACAGTTTGGAAACACTTTCTATCCTTAAACCTTTCTCCATGTTTACTGCCCACTATAAATTGGGGAGGGGCGGAAAGCAACCAATGCAGTAAAATCACAACAAAGCTGGAACAAATATGCAAGCCTCTGCAGAGGCCAGATTTACGGTCAGAATATGGAGTGCAGCTCAGCAGGGGCAGGTCATGAAATAGTATGAGCTAATTTCAGGGGTGTGAAAACAGGCATTGTTGTTTAGTTAACTAAAGTCATACTATTAAGCGATTCTCAAAAATCAATTAGCCATATGTTATAACCAAGATGACATGTTTTTATAACTTCTCTCCCAGTGTTTTATTGCCAGAGGATGCTCATGTGGGCACTAGAACAAAAAAATAAAACACCAACCCAAGAGTAAAAGTGCAGAAATCCAGCCAAGGTTAATTAGAAGAGTCCAATCTGGAAATGACTGAGTCACTGAGCAGGCCGCATGGCATTGAAAAGATTCCTTCCCAGGGCCTCCATTCCGTTGCAAAAAGCCATGGGTCATTTTTTTCTTTCTCTTTGTTTTTCTGTCCTTTTTAATTTAGCACAGATACAGCTGTGAAAACTGAATATTCTATTTGAACTCCCACATTTATGCTTATAACTGATGGTTCCAAGGAAACGTCACTTTAAAAGCTTTCCATGGAAAATGAAAAACGTACTCCTCAGGGGGAAACCCTGGTGGCATGCTGTTGTTAATGGCAGATTTTGTTTTCCTGACTTCCACAAAGGGAACAAAAAGTGAGGGCAGAGCTGTACCCCTTCCTCTTTGTTACTTGGGAGCTAGGTAAGAAACAGACCTAAAGAGGATGTACAGAGACTATAATATAGAACACACAGTAGGGCCCATTTTTAAGTAGCCAAAGTTTCCTCCCCTTCCTGTATCCCCTATCCAGGAGTGGGATGTATTTTTCCACCCCTTGGATCTTGGGTGGTCTAACGCTTCAGTCAGTAGAACATGGCACAGGTGATGTGTGTCGGTTCCCCACCGGCCCAAGCACATGGTGCAAGGTTCCACTCTTCTTTCTGGAACCTGCAGCAGCTGTGTGAACAAGCCCAGTTGCCTGCTGAATTATGAGACACCCATAGCTCACTCTCCCATCTTCCTCAACCAACAGGAAGACAACCACCAGACAAGCAGCTGAGGCCACCCAAACCGGCAGGCCCCACCCAACCTGTCAGCTGATCAGCGATGAGCCAGCCCTGCTCCATCAGATGAGCTTGCTCTGAGCAGCAGAGCTGCCCGACTGACCTACAGACTGGTGAGCACTAATAAATAGTTGGTTAAGTCACTAAACTGTGGGACAGTTCCTTACAAGGCAAAAGCTGATGGATGCAGTCAAGATACCCAGAGGGCAGTGTTCGCTGTGACAATTCCAACCACACGGTCCGGCAGTATTATCACCCTTCACACACACTACTGCACATCACCAGTCCTGCAGCTCTGCAGTTCCCTCAGTTTATGTACAGACAGTCCCCAACTTCAAATGGTTCGACTTAATGATTTTTCTGTGTTATGAAGGTGCAAAAGCAATTGCATTCAGTAGAAAAGGCAGTACTTTGAATTTTGATCTTTTCCTGGGCAAGTGATATGCAGTTCAATACTCTGGTGATGCTGAGCGGTGGTAGCTGCAGCTCCCAGTCAACATGTGATCATGAGGGTAAAGAACTGCTACACTGACCATTCTGTACCCAGACAACCGTTCTGTTTTTCACTTTCAATACAATATTCAATAAATTACATGAGACATTCAACACTTTTCTAAAAACAGGCTTTGTGTTAGATGATTTAGCCCAACTGTAGGCTAATGTAAGTGTTCCAGCATATTTAAGGTAGGCTAAGCTAAGCTACGATGTTTGGTAGGTTAGGTGTATTAAATGCATTTCCAAAAAGAGCTCCACTCCTGGGTGTATCTCCAACAGAAAGGAGTGCTTGTGTCCACCAAAGCCATGTCAAACATGTTCCTGGCAACTTTATTTATAATAGTCAAAAACTGGGGAGAACCAAAAGTCCAAATTCAAATTATCTTTCCAAAGTGGTTGTACCAGTTCACCCTCCCACTAGCAGCAGACAAGAAGTTGTCGCCCTGCAACCTCCCCAGCACTTATCACTCCTTTTTTTTTTGCGGTACGGGGGCCTCTCACTATTGTGGCCTCTCCCATTGCGGAGCACAGGCTCAGCGGCCATGGCTCACGGGCCCAGCCGCTCCGCAGCATGTGGGATATTCTCGGACCGGGGCGCGAACCCGCGTCCCCTGCATCGGCAGGCGGACTCTCAACCAGTGCGCCACCAGGGAAGCCCCCATCACTCCTTTTTTTAAATCAGTGTAATACTATCTCCATGTGTGTTTTTAATTTGAATTTCCCTAATGAGTTACAAACAACTGGTTTTTGAAATCAGGTCTATTTAATTGCAAATCCAACCCTTTCCACTGCTCCGCTAGGTAAGATTACAGCTTGATATAACCTCGTCCTTTGCACAGCTCCTATAGCCATCCTCAATGGAGGATCACTTCCTTCAGAGAAGTGATGTTCTGCCCAGTGCTGGGGGCTGGTCATCACCCCCCCATCTGGGTACTGGGCATTGTGGGAGAGGGCAGGCTATCGATCCTGGCACCCATAGCATAGAGCCCATGCTGAGAAGAACCCCTCTGTGATTTGGAGTTTGTCTATAACTAGTTCAAGGTTAATTGCTAATTGTGGTCAATAAAACCCAAAGGAGCTCCAGACAAGTGAGACACATGTGGCTGCATCATGAGAACAGGCTTCTCAGAGGTGAAGTTGGGGCCAAGGCCCTGAGGGTGGGTGAGACCTAACAGAGGAAAACCTGGGAATAGAATGAGTATCACATGCAAGGAAGCCAGGGAGGCAGAGAGAGGTGTGACCGAAAGAGAGTTTGTGCTGGCTTTGGTGAGACCAAATCCATGCTTCTGAAATGCTTTCACCGTCTCGGTCATTGACGTTCCAGATTCCTACGGGGCAGAGACTTTGCCTTCTTCTTACTAAAAGGGAAACAATGAGGTTTGCCCTTAGGTCTCTATAAAAGTGAACTTAGAGACATTTTAATCCAGGTGACACAGGTGAGCAGGAAGCCAGGCTGTGGCCTGAACGTTGGGAGACATATATCAGAGGTGGGGAGAGCTTGCGTCTGTGACTGCACTAATGGGGGCGCCGGCGCCCCAGCTATCCTACTGAGAGAGACCTCAGGCAGGGTCAGTACGGGATCAAACCTCCTTTTAGGAACGTCCCGCGTGTAAATGTCCCAGACAGAGTCAAGGCCAGATGGACTTTTTTTTTTTATCTTTTGAAGAATGTGAGTTATGTGGAGAACTTCACTGTTTTGTTGTTTGTCCAGTTGCTAGACGCTTTCTTAAAAAATACCATCAGAGAGTGGGTCCATAAAGGTGGGACAAGTTTGAAGTGAGATTTGTAGAAGACTGTACCTGGAACACCTATGAGGAGCATATTAAGCAAGTATTTCTAAAAGAAAAAAAGAGAGGATGAATTAAGAATGAAAGGATGCATGACAAACTCGGGATCTAACCTGAGCTTAGTGGCTTTTAGGACGGAGAGGCACTGCCACCCCTCAGCCACGTAACTTTGGTGCTATCCAACTCTACATGGCCTTGGCTCTCAAATCTTTACAATGACATAAAACCAAACATAAAATAAATAGCTAGTAGGAAGCAGCTGTATAACACAGGGAGATCAGCTCGGTGCTTTGTGACTACCTAGAAGGGTGGGATAGGGAGGGTGGGAGGGAAGAGATATGGGGATATATGTATATGTATAACTGATTCACTTTGTTATAAAGCAGAAACTAACACACCATTGTAAAGCAATTATACTCCAATAAAGATGTTAAAAAAACACAAAAAAACATCAATTCCATTTCAATTTCCCTGCTTCACAGCACCCTACTGCTCCCTATCGCCTGCAATAGCAAATCCTAAGTCTTCATTGGGGTGGATAAAACTCCATGTTCTGGGCCCATCCTACAGTCCCATCCCTGCCCCACTGCTCCCTACCCTCCAGGCACTGAGATGTTGCACATCTTGTTGGTTCTGCTGCAAACACCCTCCCTCCTTCCCAGCCTGAGGAACTTCTACAAAGTCACCACTCTCTCTCTCTGCATCCAGGAGAGCTCCCTGCTCTGGCTGTTACCACCTTAGGGTGTAACTATGTGTCTATATGTCTCTCCCACTAAACTGTGAACTTCCCAGGAGTAGCAATGAAACATTACTCTTTTATATAGCCTTCCCTCCTTCTGCCATTTAGTACCTGGCACATAGTAAGTGCTTAGTAAACAGTGGTTGAAGATTTTAAGTATTTTCTTTTTGAAAAAATGAGCAGAATTCTAAGCCCCACTGCCCCACCACTTCCCCTTTGCTTTCTGAGCCAGCAAGGGGGCATTGAGCCAGTACAGCTGAAGACATAGCCTTGAACACATTCCACAAATTGCTATATTCATCCCTATTTGCATTTGGGTGGGTTTGGCAAGTCTTTAATTGCATGCATGCACTTTCTGGGTAGAGTATACAGTCCTGGGATTTCCCTCTCTGCAGGGGTCTGCTGCCATGATCCCTGCTCCCCTCACTCTGAGGACACAGAGACCTCCGTCTGTACAGAGGCACATGGGATCTAATCGCTTTCACTACCTGATTAAAGCAATTCTCCACAGTGGGGGATGGGGTGTGTGTGCAGAACTATGCTATAAAAAGACTTTGAATTATATACAGTCCCTCTGCACCAATATTTCCAAATCAGTCAATTTGCTGCAAACAACCAAAATCTCATTCTCAGGCCATTAACTAAAATAGGAAAATACCATCTTAAATTCTAAGAATAACAAGGGACATATTGTAATAGGTTTCCAGTTCTGGACAAGTGGATGGGTGCTTAGCGTGATGGAAACCTCAAGAACTGGGAACATGACTTTTTCTTTCCCAAACCCTCTGACTCGGAGGCCGCACTCTCAAGTAGGTCTCCAGCGCTCCTGACCATGACTTCCGTCCCTCATCTTTCAGATTTCACAGCTACGATGCCGCCCAGTAATCAGAGTCAGAAGCCAAGCCAGGAAACAAAATCCTTTTTATTTAAACTAACTAAATAAATGGACTTGGTATTTATAAGGGGTCTGCTGAAGGCTCCTTCTTGTGTGTTGCTGTTGTCTAGTCTGTTCTGTTTTTGTGGGAAACTGAAGAGAGTCATACATGAGCAGGAAGAGACTGGATCCTGTTGAACCATAAGAAACAGTTCTGCCCTCACTCCTGAAACTCTCTCCTCGAGACCCATTGATGATGGGTCTTTAGTGCCAAAGCCAGAGGCCCTCTCTGCCTTCAATCTGGGCCTGGCTTGGCCTTGACCTGTTAGCTAGAAGGTAGCAGGGACATCTGGGTCTGGGTATCTGTTCCAGGAGTCACCAGATCAGGAGAGCAGGGTGTGACCTGGACTTGAATTAATGGGAACCGACACCTTGCAGCCCTGACACTGGATACATCTGAGGTGGAAGGCTTAGGGAGGTGGAGTGTCCCACCATCCTCAGGTACGAGGCCTCCCTGGGGGTCTGAAGGCCCGGCCCCACCCACCATGAACTCCCTGGGGGCCTGTACCCGCCACCATTGTGAAAATCCCTAGCAAGTCCTCTGACTGTTGTGTACCCACAGCCGACCACAGCTCTGCCTCCCTTCTCTCCTCTTCCCTCTGGGGTTCCCCAAGGACACGGTCTGTTCTCTGGGGACCTGAAGCCCTCTCCTCTCAGAAGTGACCTCTGACTTCCTTCATCTATGAAACCTACCAAGGCCCTTCAGCTCCGTGGGTGGTAGAGCTAAAAACTTAGGGAGCAATTGATCAAATGTGCCTGAGGAATAAATGGGTGATGGGGTCTCTGGGACAGGTCCTTCTTCACAGACATGGCTGGAGTGGCGGGGAAAGTTTGCTATTTGGAGGAGACAGTGGGCTCCAGGGTCTTCTCCCTCAGGCCCACGGGGAAAGCCTTCTCTGGAGAGGGAATAATTGAAGGCAAAAGTTATATTACGATCCTCCTCTCACCAGGCCCCTGAAGGAGTGAGCCCTGTTCCCTCCCTTCAGCCTCTGGCTTCTACTACATCACAAGCTTTGTGAGTGCAGGGCCGGCCTGACCTGTCAGTTCACCACGGTCAGTAAATCTCACAGTTTCATTGATTCAGCACTGAGGCTGGGCTGCTGGCTCCCATCTGCTCTCCTTCCTGAAGAGGAGAGTGGGGTGTGGGGAAGGGCAGGGAGAACGCCTTGGCTGAGGCCCACCTCTTTGGCAGCCTGAGCCCTGGAGTCCCCTGTCAAATTCGTTCCCTCCAGAGTTCTTTCTGAGTGCGAGCTCAGTCGCATCATCCTCGCTTAAAGCTTTGTTTTAATGACAACTCATTATTTTCAGGATAGAACCCAAATGCGTTATCTTTCCAAGGTTCTGGTGATTTCACTGCTGGGGCCTCTCTAATATCACCTCCCAGCAACCCTTGCCGCTATGTTGCGCTCCAGCACAGCAGACACCAATAGCTCTCATTCATCCATGCCTCTCTGTCTTCCCATGTTCTCTTAGGGAAGCCTCCTGGCACTCTAGCAGCCAGGCTAACTCGTCCCTGCTCCAGGTCCCCTTGTCCCAGCCCTGCTGCAGCTCTGCATGGGCTTGGCGGCTCCCATGGGCCTGTGGCAATGCCTTCCCAGGCTAGTGCCCAGCATCCCTTTCATCTTAACAAGTATCCCTGTGACACCAAGGCATAGACCCTGCTCAGTGCCCATGACTGTGTCACCTGGTGGTACAGGGGAGTCAATATCCAGTGGAGAAACACTTTAACCAATGGGGGATCAGAGTTTGAGAATATATTGTCCCCCTTTATCCTTTGCCTCTCAAGGGACCATGACTCTATGTGTGAAGCTTCTCCGAGAATGGTACCCACTCAACTGAGCCATCCGTTGCACTTAGCTGTGGCCGTATTAATAAAGCACCCATCCTCTCACATGTTCTCTCTCCTTCTAATCCCCACTCACTCCTGCTTCCTGTGATGCATTTCTGTATTAGTTTGCTAAGCTTGCCATGGCAAAGGTACCACACACCAGGGGGCTTAAACGACAGAAATTTATTTTCTTACAATTCCAGAGGCCACAATTCCAAGACCAAGGTGTCAACAGGGTTGGTTTCCTCTGAGGCCTCTCTCCTTGCCTTGTAGGTGGGCACCTTCTCTCTATGTCTTCACAGGGTCTTCCCTGTGTGCATGTTTGTGTCCTAATTTCTTCTTATAAGGACACCAGTCATATTAGACTAGGGCCTTCCCTAAAGACTTCATTTTACCTTAATTATCTCTATAAATACCCTATCCCCAAATATAGTCATATTCTGAGGTACTAGGACTTCAACATATGAATTTGGGGGGGCGGCACACAATTCAGCCCATGACAATTCCCTAATTCAATAATAGCCCAAAAATCCTCTGCTTTCTAGGAAACTAAGGCTAATACCTTGTCAGCTTGCTCCGCAAAACTAAAAAACATCGGAGAACAGGAATCAGGCCCCCTTTCGTATTGGAATCCTTGATGCATTAAGTAGGGCATGAAGTAGGCACTAAATAAAAACATCCAGAGGAATGAGTGACGTCACATGATGTAATTCATGAACGCCCAGAGTTTCCCCATTCAGATATGTGTTCTTTGGGGATGGATTGCTTTCAGTGTGTGTAAAATGTTTGCCCCCAACAAAATCCAATATAGAATAGTGTTTATTACTTTCTAAAAAGATGTCATATGCATTATTTTATTTATTCTATTGCAATCACACCCTAAGAAACAGGTGGCTGAGATAGGAAGCTGAGTACAGAGGGGACCGGCCCAAAGTACACCCAACAGAAGTGGCTGACAGTGCCTGCTTGCATCTGGCATCAACCAGGCCCCTTCCCCAGCTGAGACCTGAGTTTGCTGAGTGCCTTTGGCTCAGGCCTGAATGTCAAACCTTCTGCCATGCATTCCAGTCCACAGGGCTACTGATAAGTCACCACAGAAAAATCCAGAACAGGGAGAAAAGCCTTTGGGGCTCAGGACCCTCCAAGGTGCTACCTTGGCAAGATTCCTGCAGCCAACAGTGCTGTAGTTTACTGTAACTCATGGAGGCATTGCAGAGTATCTGACACAGATGCTCCAAATAGACCACAGATGGGCACCCACACAAATGTTCACACGGCATCTTGAAAACCTAGTCACCGGCATCATCACATCATCATCATCACCATCATCTTCATCATCATGTCCCAGCCCCGCCACACATGCATGCACATGCACATGCATCTCTGAGATCCTCCCAGACCATTTTGAACCTACAGCCATCACCATCTCTTTCAGCCTGACCCACACTGGGCTCCTAGGACTATCTTCAGGTCTCCCCTTTTGGATCCTTATTCAAGCCAGTCTGAGCACTTTCTCTCGGGCATGATGTCGATAATCACTTTTTGGCCCCAAACACTGCAGTGCAGGCGCCAGACAACAAAAACAAAGCAAGTGCACTTGCTTTCTCAGATAAATGGCTTTATTGCTAATACTTTCTAAAGGAAATAGCAAACATGAGCAAGGGGTGAACATTCATTTGGAACTTCTGACAGAAAAGACAGAATGACAAATGAACAAAAAGATTTGCTAATCTTTGTGGTCCTCATAATGAAGTAGAAGGTGGTTAGATCTTAGAGGGCTGTTTCAATCATCCCAGCAATCTTTTCAACCAATGGATTATGGATTGATTGAACTATCTGTCTGTCTGTCTGTCCGTCTGTCCAGGGGGACTGCTTGAGTCATAATAACCTGCCAGCTTCACGCTAAAGCAGAAACTAAAGAAGCCACGTGTTCTGGGACTCTTAACAGGAAATGTTTTCTCTTCCGTATTTTCTGCTTTTAAGAGAAGATGCCCAAGACAAGGCAGTGAGGGACCAAATCAGTAACAGTCAAGGCAAAGGGGCTTTGGTCTAAGTGCAACCAAGAGCAGTAGCAAACATAGAAAGAAGAGCTGCTGAAACTTATTTGGGTTTTATGACCCTGAGCACACCTGGTCGCGCTGTTTCCCTTCCCATTAAACTCCCCCTTTCTGAGCTCACAGACATGGTCTTTGGTGGTCCTGGGATAATGGGCGTGATTTGGACTAGGCAGGCCCCTCTTTCCCACGCCATGGGGGAGGGCTCCGCGAGCTGGCTTAGAATGCCGAAAGCCTCTGAGCAGCCTGCTCTGTGGCCCCTTGCTCAGGAGGGGTCGTGCAGGCAGGCTGGGCTTTGAAAATGCAGGGGACTGTCTGCCCCTAGAAGGTGGGTTCAGCCACCAGGGAGACAAGCCAACTGAAAGGATTTCCCCAAACTCACACCAGTGCATCTTCTCCCGGGTCCTCTTAAAACTCGGACTGCAAAAAGATGGTGGTTGTCTGACTCCTGCTGCACATTCAGGACAAACATTTATCACACTGAAGGGCCAGCGAGGCCATTGTTTTGATCTCTTGTTTACGTAGTCCTGGTCTCTGCAGCATTCCAAGGAATCTGTGTCCCCTGCAGCCTCAGGGACCTCCTGGGGCCGGCATCACCTCCTTGTGCCTGTTTCCCGCCACATGTGTTTTTGCAGCTTTCACTGCCTCCGCTCACGTGACTTGGTGGCCCTGGCTGGCTCTCACTGGGTAGCAAGTGCACTTGCCCAGGGAGTGGGCCCCTCACATCTGTGCCCAGCAGGGAGCCAGGGCTGCTCATCTGAGTTTGACTTCCACTATTCCAAACAGCGCTCTGGGGTGGTGTTTTTTCTCTTTCTTTCTTTCAAATTTCAAAGTATTTAGTGTCATGTTATCCCCCCAGATGGAGTAAGCCAAAGTTAAATGATAAAATAATAGCCAAACTCGATTGAGTGGTAAGTCAAAGGCACAGTCCTAAATGCTTGGCATGCAGTATCTCAATAAACCCACATCTGACAAAGAACCAGCAAGCTTCCTGAGGTCACACAAGGGCCAGTGAGTGGAGTCACCAGAATTACAGTGCAGGTCTGATTCTGATTCCCAACCTTCCCTCCTAATGACAGCGTTATCCCATGTTTCAAACGATCATCTCCGGCTCCTGTCGGATCCACTTTCCCCGGCTTTGCATCTCCGCTTGCTCCATTTCATTGGTTCTGAGAGGCCCGAGTGGGCTGCAGAGTTCTCCACGTGTGGGGCCTCAGAGACAAAGCTCCAGTGTCTTTTCTATGGTCACAGGGCTTAGCTGGTCTCCCGTTGTGGGAACAGCCAGACCTGCAGACAAGCTTAGTATTTCCTCCTTCAGAAGGCGTCCTGCCCTAAGCCCAGTGCTCAGAACCCACACAATCAAAAGCAGATGTGCTATCCTGGAATCTGAAGCTCTGGGGTTAGATATGACTTTACGATCACATCAACTTCATCCCTGAGGGCCCTGCTCCAGGCTGTTCGGTGAAACCTCCCCCATCTATTCACCCAGACGAGTTTTAAATATCTGGATTACAGACATTTCTACTCCAGTCCAGAAATGAGGAAATGCTCTTACTCCCTTAAGAGTCTGATCACTTACCATCTTCAACCTGATTTCTCTGTCTCTTTGAACTTTAATATTCCCTCTGCACCATAGCAGTCTATGTATTTAGGAACACCATTAAAAGCTGAATGCTGGTGAAATTTGAAAAGATTCAGTATTTCTCCGAAGCACATGAGTCCTAGTTCCTGAAAATATAACTCTTATATTACTTATCATCTTTGTTAACAGCAAACATTTATTCAGCATCTACTGTATATTCATTAGAGTTAACCGTGGGTGGACAGAGTGGTACAAATATACAAATATGTGTAAAAAAATCGTATGTGACGTCAAGGAGCACATGAGATAGAGAAGGACCTGAACACTCCTAGCACTGATGTGAAGCAAAACCCGAGTGTGATGAGCTATGACAAAGGCAATGATTTCCACTAGGGTGGAAATACTTTATGGAGAAAGGGGCCTTTGACATTTTGATTGAAGATAAGTGAAACTTTGATGGGTAGAAAAATTACCTATGGAGGATGCTTCCCAAACGAGGAAAGGACACAATACACGGAGCACCAAGGAGTAAGAAACGTTCTGCCATAACCAGGAATTAGAAGGTGTGACTGTGACTGGGGGAGGTCATGAGGGGAGATGATGGGGCAGCCGAGTCATGTCCAGACTGTGGAGGGGCTTGTGGTTCGGGGAGCTGGATATGCATCCATTGCTTTCAGTCTCCACGTGGTGGCCTGTCCAAAATGTGAAAAACCATGGGAAGAAATGGTCAGGTTGCCTTGGCAGCAATGTGGACGCCACAGCTTTCCTGGCTACACATTCCTTGAGGTGAAGAAAAAGCCATTCTAGGCACCATTCCACCTGATCACCTTCTGGGCCTCCATTAAGGCAGGTAAAACATGGCCTTTCCAAATCTCCACGCCTTCCCCTTCCACCAAGCCCGGTAACAAGTCTCTTTCTCTCTACTCTCACAAACACCCTGTTTGCGTTTCTACGAAGACATTTAATCAATCTATCAGGATGATTTATGGGCCCACCGGCCCGCTCACTGAAGAGAGAACTTGTAAGAGAGGGATGGTTTCTTACTCTTCACACCTCACAGGGTCACTCGGGACAGTGTTAGAGAGACTTGTTTGTTCAGAATCACTTAGTGAGTACACAGGAAGCACAAAACAAATGTCTGTATGTGAGCAGGGGATGGAGGCTGGGTGGGTGAAGGACACACCATTTTCTATTTCCAAGGGGGCGTCAAGGCCATAAACAATGTGAGAAGCTGCTGGAGTCTCAGGGAGACAAATAACTGACAGGAAAAGGCTATTAAATGGGGTGCTGGCCCTCCTTCCATGGAGCCAGGCCCTGAAAGCACATATGACCACTCTTCCCAAACCAGAGATAAACATGGTGGAGTGAACGCCTGGAAACTCAGCTTTAGGGTGGCCTCGGTGGCTCTGGGTGGGTTACAAACTTTCATTAAGTAGTTTCTAGGGACAAAACAGTCAACTGGCTGCCATGAAGGATGGGAGATGAATAGATCGAGCTCAGATGAGATAAAGTTTCAAAGTCCCTAGGAGGACAGATAGAGCCCTAGGCAGTGCCAAGGAGGAAGAGCTTGCCTACAGCTTGGGAGAAAGAGTTGGGCCCTAATCTCTGGCAGAGTGTGCCCGAGTATTTCTAAACCATTCTCCTCTTATACGATGACATTATTATATTAGCAGGGAAACGGCTCTGCAAAGCATGAGAGAATTAATCTCAAGTCAAGGTCGTAGAATTAATAGCTATAAATGAAAACTGGCATTGTATACTGATTTAAACATTTACAAACTCTTAAACCAGGGTTTCTTAACCTCTGCACTATTGATATTTTGGTCTGGGTGATGCTTTGTTGCAGGGAGCCATCCTAAACATTGCAGGGTGTTTAGTAGTATCCCTGGCCTTTACCCGGGAGACGCCAGAAGCAGCCCCCACCCCAACTGTGACAACCAAGACAGACATTGCCAAATGTCCCCTGGGGATGCCAAATCACCCTGGGTTGAGAACCACTGCCTTAAGCCCCAGCCAGATAGCATGCCCACCTCTCCAGATGCCTCCCATTCCTTTCAGATGCCACTGCACATCCTCATCTGCTATCCACCCTGGCTCAGGTGATACCCAAGCACAGCAGATGCTGTTCCCATTCACTCTGCAGGCACCATAACCTCTCAGATGTCTCCCGACTCAGTCATGACAAACAGGGTGGCCCTTTGCTCACTCAGCCCTCAGTTGCCATCCCGTGGACAACATCCGTGAGCATCCCGACATCACCACTCCACTCAGAGGTCACTCACTTTCGTCACTTGCCCTGCCCCCCGCCACGCTCACTCCTGTGCCACAATGCCCATTTAGAGGTGGCCTCCTGAACTGATTCCGTTTTATCTTAGAAAGAAATGTATTCCATAAATCAACTATACTCCAGTATAAAATAAAAAATTTTTAAAAAATGCATTCCAGGTCTCAAGTTCTCTCATCTATAAAAGAACAATAAGAAAGATCTTATTAAACTCCCAAAGTGTTTCCTGGCTCTAAAGGTTGCAAGGGAGGAAAGAAGGCAAGTGTGCTGTCTCCAGACCAGATGGTTCCCTGCAGTGGCTGCCCTGAACAATTGAGCTCCCTGGGAAGAGGAGTTCTGGGTGGCCCTTCACACAGAGAGGAGTCCTTAAACTCAGTCTGCTATTTCAGGGCACCCGAAGATTCCACACAACTGTTAGATGCTTGGATCTGCAAATCACACCAGTTTTCATGCTAATATATTACATATTAACATATGTAATATTATTGTGTACATTGTGTATATATAATATTATATGACCCCCAGTGACGCCTCCAGCTGGTGTGCATACATCATGCATTCGCTCTATCAAGCCTCCCAAACAAGAGAAGCCATGCCTTCCTGTCATACTTTGACATTTCAATGGGGCATGGAGACTGGAAAGCCCTCAATGCGTTTGCCAAGGGCAGAGATTTATTTCACAGATCTTAAGGGGCCATGAAGAGAACACTCAATAACTCTTAAAAGTTCCACATAGTGTGAGATGAAGTCTACGGTGCTCTTAGAATTGAGTCACTGGTGCTTACTCAGCTGATATGAGTTCAGCACCGTGACTGCCAATAATAACAAAGAATGTGTCATCTTCTAAAAAATCCCCACTCTCTCCCATCCCTCCAGGTAGACAGCTACCAGGAGTCACACACTCCAATCTCCAAAGCTGAGGCGGCCTCTCTTTCTGGGAGCCCTGATGTTTGCAAATGTGGCCACCATCAAGGTAAAGGTACACCCCAGGACAAGAAGAAGTAATGGCCCAGGCCACATTCGGTGTCAGGTAGTCCTCGTTCGGTCCTGGGTGTTGGGAGTGATGAGAGCAATAGTCAAAGGCATCATTTCTAAGCAAATGATGCCACGTGGGTCTCAAGTACCTCATTCAAGGCCCTTGTTGCAAAAGTAACTCTTCAAACTTCGGATTCATCATCTGGGAAGTGGGGTTATGCTGCTGGTAATAATAACTCCTGCATCACAGAGCTGTGCAATGATTAAATGGGACAGCATGTGTGATGTGTTTAAAACTCCAGAAGTATCAGTGTTTGTGTATTTAGTACATGCATAAATTTTTTTATTGAAGTATAGTTGATTTACTTTATGTTAGTTTCAGGTGTACAGCCAATTGATTCAGTTATATGTGTGTGTGTGTGTGTGTGTGTGTATACTTGCATATATATGCGTATATATACATATACTTGTGTGTGTGTGTGTATATATATATATATATATATATTCTTTTTCAGATTCTTTTCCATTATAGGTTATTACAAAATACTGAATATAGTTCCCTGTGCTACACAGGAGGTCCTTGTTGTTTATCTATCTTATATATAGTAGTTTGTATCTGTTAACCCCAAAAGTACATGCATAATGTTTTCAGGTGAATGATAGCCTTAAACGTTCCGATATCGTTCATGCTCTAGTTTGGGACTCAGTCGAAGCATTCTCCAAGCAGAAAGAGCAGCTCCTCAAATCTGTGGGGCATACTCACTCCTGGGCCTGTGGGCTCAGCCCAGTGGGCTCCTCTCGCCAGAGCAAACTCTCCAGCTGGTTCCACCACAGTACAGAAACCCTTTCTCCTCTCCTCTTGCTTTTGCTTTAGGTCATCGCTAAACTGAAAACAAAATAGAAACTATCACTGTTTATTGCTGCAAGTTGGGAGTTGTAATGACCCAGTTCAAGACTGGAAATTGAATCTGATTCCACTTCCCAGAGGAAAGACCCAGATACTATTGGAGTTTTGTTTTTCCCTCACCCTGACTTGGGAAAACTGCCTGAACGTTTTGTGCCTGTGTGCCTTTATCTATAGAATGGAATTTAAACTCTTGGCCATTTTCATTAGAAAACTGGGGAATTTGTTTGGAGGGGAGTACCCCAAGTTCTGAACTAAAATGTTATGTGCCCTTTATGGGTAATTTCATTACAATATTGAGGCAAAACTCCCCAAAATAAAGTCCTCTCTCTCTCTCTGTCTCTGGAACAGCCGCTGGAACTGCCCTTTCTTCACAGAACTTTACTGACCTACACTGAATAAACAATTTGGGAAGCATTCAGAGAACCACAGAGATGACAAAAGGATTAGAGATACTGATAGAGTGAGAATTCATGAAACTCAATCATGGCAGTTTGCCTGAGAAGAAACGCATTACCAGTGTGGATGGTATTAGCATTAAGAAGGAAGACAGTGTTTCAGGATGAACCATGCAGATGCAAGTAGAAAGGAGGAAATTAAAAGGAAAGCAAAG
Organism: Grampus griseus; assembly: GCF_964374135.1. NCBI lineage: Eukaryota > Metazoa > Chordata > Mammalia > Artiodactyla > Delphinidae > Grampus > Grampus griseus. The sequence goes on from NC_139010.1 coordinate 42,021,630, forward strand.
CAGTCAGGGGCTGGATAACCAAGAGGACAAGGGGCCAACCTCGTCCTCTGCATTAGCTGGTCACAAGTAATGCCGAGGGGTGACAATGGATTTGATGACAGAGAACCTGGCTGCCAGGCTTGGAGCTCTGCTGGGTGGGATGAGGGAGGGAAGAAGGCCAAAAAAAGGCAGTCAGTTTCATTGGTTAGAGGCTAAAATCCAAAGATGAGTTGTTAGAATGACCGAGCTACACTGGGATGTGTACAGGAGAGTACCTTTTGAGTAGACCGTGAGGATAGAGCTACTGCAGTGTTGTTGCCAGTGGGCCCGGCTGAAGGAGCTGTTGGAGGTGCTGGGTGCCCAGCAAGGGCATAAACACTCATTCAGAGTTAGTGGATTCGTTTATTCCACATGGCAATCCCCACTCACATCCCTGACCAGAAGGATATCCACAATGCTGCTCTTTCTCTCTCTCTATCACTGACATCTCTCATGCTGAGATATGCAAACAGCCCCTGCTTGCCTCTCCTTGGAGCCCATGGAGACACCTGGGACCTAGGACTTCAGGAGAGTTGAAATTATTTTATACCTTGGAGGGACAGATGCTGGGCATAACCCCAGATTTCCAGCTAGACCTGCCTTGAGCTAAAACATCAGAACAGACAGGTTCCTACAAGTGTCCCTGTTCTCAAAACATGTTTTATTTGAAATAATAATAACAACAAGGTCTTTGGAGAATATTACAAGGATGTGGTTCAACAACAAAAGAGTTGAATCCCACAGAACTTCAAAAATCAAGAGGCACTGGATAGAAACATTAATGCTCTCATGCAGTTTGTCTATCTTCCTTCTTAATAATAATTCTCCAAACTGAACATTAAAATGTAGGAGGGATAAAAATACGGTTTAAAAATTCAGTTGCCAAAGAGCACATCGTGTTGGATATGGCATAAGATCAGCAGCAGTTCAGGGACTTATAAGCGACTGGACCTTAGGAAATGTGCTTTGTTTGCTCTGGGGACGTTGTTGAGAGTTATGTCATGTAGTGGCTTCTGTCAGGACTGGGAAATATTTACCGTAGGTCCCAGTACCAGGAATAGCTATAATTGTCCCGAGCCACTGACTAATGCTTCCTTTATGTGCCTCAACACATAAATGATTATGCTACCATCTTTCCACTTGTTGGTAGGAAACTCAGAGCCAAATGCATAGCCTGCTTCTAGCAGGGTTACAGGATCTCCAGGAATGCATTTTACCCGCCATTATAACTGTTGGCTCTCTCTACTTTCGCCATTTATATTATCCCTTTGCTAGTTTCTTCAATTAATATTTTTACATATGGCTGTATCATATTTTGAAAAGTCATTTAAAATCTTTTTGGGAACAAGAAAGCCAAGAAATCATAGTTGAATAAATAAATATAAATAATGGTTTATGTTTACAAAACCACAAACAAAAGAGGACCTAAGAATGTGTAAGTTTGATGTGTATACACAACATGAGTCCGATGGTGCCAGAAATCTTTAATGATACTGATCAGATCACTGTCTGGAACCTTGTGGTCCATTCCAAACACAATGTTTTAAGAGTGATGACCGACAACCTTGAACACATTGGAAGAAGAAAATATAGACAGTATGGTAGTGGCACAAAAACAGAAATATAGATCAATGGAACAGGATAGAAAGCCCAGAGATAAACCCACGCACATATGGTCACCTTGTCTTTGATAAAGGAGGCAAGAATATACAGTGGAGAAAAGACAGCCTCATCAAAAGTGGTGCTGGGAAAACTGGGGGGCTACATGTAAAAGAATGAAATTAGAACACTCCCTAGCACCATGCACAAAAGTAAACTCCAAATGGATTAAAGACCTAAATGAAGGCCAGACACTATCAAACTCTTAGAGGAAAACATAGGCAGAACACTCTATGACATAAGTCACAGCAAGATCCTTTTTGACCCACCTCCTAGAGAAATGGAAATAAAATCAAAAATAAACAAATGGGACCTAATGAAACTTTAAAGCTTTTGCACAGCAAAGGAAACCATAAACAAGACCAAAAGACAACCCTCAGAATGGGAGAAAATATTTGCAAATGAAGCAACTGACAAAGGATTAATCTCTAAGATTTACAAGCAGCTCATGCAGCTCAATAACAAAAAAACAAACAACCCAATCCAAAAATGGGCAGAAGACCTAAATAGACATTTCTCCAAAGAAGATATACAGATTGCCAACAAACACATGAAAGAATGCTCAACATCATTAATCATTAGAGAAATGCCAATCAAAACTACAATGAGGGGCTTCCCTGGTGGCACAGTGGTGGAGAGTCCGCCTGCCGATGCAGGGGACACGGGTTCGTGCCCCGGTCCAGGAATATCCCACATGCCGCGGAGCAGCTGGGCCCGTGAGCCATGGCCGCTGAGCCTGCGCGTCCCGAGCCTGTGCTCCGCAACGGGAGAGGCCACAACAGTGAGAGGCCCGCGTACCACAAAAAAAAACAAAAACAATAACAAAACTACAATGAGATATCATCTCACACCGGTCAGAATGGCCATCATCAAAAAATCTAGAAACAATAAATGCTGGAGAGGGTGTGGAGAAAAGGGAACACTCTTGCACTGTTGGTGGGAATGTAAATTGATACAGCCACTATGGAGAACAGTATGCAGGTTCCTTAAAAAACTAAAAATAGAGCTAACATACAACCCAGCAATCCCACTACTGGGCATATACCCTGAGAAAACCATAATTCAAAGAGTCATGGGGCTTCCCTGGTGGCACAGTGGTTGAGAGTCTGCCTGCTGATGCAGAGGACGCGGGTTTGTGTCCCGGTCCAGGAAGATCCCGCATGCCACGGAGTGGCTGGGCCCGTGAGCCATGGCTGCTGAGCCTGTGCGTCCAGAGCCTGTGCTCCGCAACGGGAGAGGCCACAACAGTGAGAGGCCTGCGTACCGCAAAAAAAAAAAAAAAAAAAAGGTGAATTGATATGGGAGAACATAGAAAAGCAAAGATCTGTTGTCTTAACAAACTGAAGGATTAAATGAAGGGCCTAAATTACAGAAGGCATAGAAGTTTAAGTTCAGAGAGTAGTGAGGCAATGGGAGAGGCCACAACAGTGAGAGGGCCATGTACCGAAAAAAAAAAAAAAAAAAAAAGGGTCATGTACCAAAATGTTCATTGCAGCTCTATTTACAATAGCCAGGACATGGAAGCAACCTAAGTGTCCATCATCAGATGAATGGATAAAGAAGATGTGGCACATATATACAATGGAGTAATAACTCAGCCATAAAAAGAAACGAAATTGAGACATTTGTAGTGAGGTGGATGGACCTAGAGTCTGTCATACAGAGTGAAGTAAGTCAGAAAGAGAAAAACAAATACTGTATGCTAACATATATATATGGAATCTAAGGAAAAAAAAAAAAAACAAGGTCATGAAGAACCTAGGGGTAAGACAGGAATAAAGACACAGACCTACTAGAGAATGGACTTGAGGATACGGGGAGGGGGAAGGGTAAGCTGTGACAAAGTGAGAGAGTGGCATGGACATATACACACTACCAAACGTAAAATAGATAGCTAGTGGGAAGCAGCCGCATAGCACAGGGAGATCAGCTCGGTGGTTTGTGGCCACCTAGAGGGGTGGGATAGGGAGGGTGGGAGGGAGGGAGACACAAGAGGGAAGAGATATGGGAACACATGTATATGTATACTGATTCACTTTGTTATGAAGAAGAAACTAACACACCATTGTAAAGCAATTATACTCCAATAAAGATGTTAAAAAAATTCATGTAAAAAACCAATACTTTAATGAAGACAGTGTTATTTTCATTAAGAAATTATCTTACAAAAAAAAAAAGAAAAGATAGAAGTGTCTGGAAAGTTTGAGGAAATGTGGTTAACCTGGAAAAATGAAGACTTGGAGAATATTCTAAAAGCCTTCAGATTTTTGAAGAACCAACACATGGAAGAAAGAATGCACTTATTCTATTTCAATTCAGGCAACAGAATTAGAACCAGTGATTGGCAGCAAAAGATCAATTGGGGCAAATTTGAGATGAATGTAAAGAGAAGTTCCAACCAGGATGTCTGTGGAACAAAGGCATCACCGCCTGCTGGGAGGATGAGGAAGCAGAGCCTGCACTGCAGAGAAGGGGCTTCCGCAGTGCCTGGGTTCCCTTTCCAGTGGGAAGTCAGGACTCCATCACTCTTCCAGCTAGGTGACCCTGGGCAAATCGCTTTCCTTTCTGGGTCTCATTGTCCTCACGCCAAAAGGTAGGTTGGTGACTTTGAAGGCTTGACATACTAGGTGTCCCTTATTCGCAGGTAACTTTCTCTTATGTGATGCACCGTTTTCCAAAGCAAACATTTAGCAAGGAGTGAAGCGCTATTGTGAGAACTAGACCTTCCTGTGACAGAGTGATTGATGTGCGTTTGATAGGCCAGTTGTGCCGTCCGCTGCTCAGCCCTGTCCCCTCCGCTCCACCAGGAGAAGGAAAAAAAAAACACATCCCTCCGTGCCACACTGCAGACGAAGGCAAGGTTCACTTGTAATTGCAGCGGGACCGATGTGGTACAGGATGGGCTGGGGGAATTAACAAAAACAAACCAAGGAAAGACTTGGGCAGCACTCTGATGAAGAAACCAAGAGGAAATGAAGTCAGCAAGGGTTCCTGCGTGTTTATTTCAGAGTTGACAGAGCATAGACCTAACCGGACGGAGTTCCTGATTTATAAAGTATTTTTATTTTATTACCTATTTTACATTATATTGGAGGCTCTGCTCTTTGAGGCAGAAAAATAAACAGCAGTCCCACAAGAGCCTTTGGTCTAGATAGAAGAATATAAACTCTTATAACCTTCCCGCTTTGAACCAAGATTTCTGCCAAAAATTGTTCTGGGGTTTTTGAACTTCTGGAATTGGCTTGTGTATTGGGAAGGTAAAGTCCACACAGAATATAAATGTTTCTATTCTATAAGTTTTCAAAAGGTTTAAGGGCTTAAGATTTGTTTGACAAAAACCAACAAAAACACTGCTTCCTGCTGCTATAGAAAATGTGTGTTTCCTATTTTGTCTGTGTAATGGCTAAACAACTCCACTTTGGCATAGCCAATTCCACAAGTGGACAAGATCTTATCAGCCAACGTAACCCCAGGACTGTTGGCCCTTCTTTGGGAATTGCAGCCTGACAGAGGCATCAGGAAGGCAGGTCTGCCTTCCATTCCTCACGTGTGTTTTCTTTTTTCAAAGAAGCAATTCTTTGACTTGAGCAGATGCCATTTCCAACAGAAAGCTCGCCTGGGGCTTTTCTGGCTCCAGATAGCTGAACTGAGTCATTGTTAGCAGACATTTAAGTAAGGTTTATGCTAAACATGTGTTACCAACTTGGAGCACGCCCCTCCCTTGGTGCATACCTAGAAGCACTGCTGTGTGCGTGCTCTGAGTCGGCGCCCACTGTGGAGAGGTGCCCAGGACCCCGCTGGCTATTCAGCCATGCGACCCCCAGAGCAGGAGCAGGGATGCAGGTGAAGTAGCAACGATTTTCATCTGCAGGTCTCCTCCCAGCAACCTATGTGCACACATGCTTTCTACTCTTCAACCTCATCTAGTAAAGTCCTATTTCTCTTCCATGAGCAGATTAAAAGCTCAAAGTCAGAATGTTTACAGCCTTTAATGGGATGAGTGCCTGTCAAGATTCAACATTCCTTACAGCCTGGGACCTAGGTATTTCCCTAACACAGTGCTGGCCCTAAACTGTTCCCAGTAAAAGCTTGTTAATGATGAAGGAAAGAATGGGCAAGTGAAAAAACAAAAGCATTACTGATTCAACTGCATAACGATAGGCAGCTCATACTAAAGCCAGAACAAGGAGCAGTCTAACCAAGCTCCACTTCTTGTCATAGTGATGCATGCCCTTTATTTTAGGCCAGAATCATGAATTAATATTCCTGATGTGACCCAGCAATCCCACTAATGGGCATATACCCAGAGAAAACCATATTTCAAAAAGACACATGCACCCTAACGTTCATTGCAGTAGTATTTACAATAGCCAGGTCATGGAAGCAACCTAAATGCCCATCAACAGACTAATGGATAAAGAAGATGTGGTACATATATATAATGGAATATTACTCAGCCATAAAAAGGAACAAAATTGGGTCAAACATCATATATTAACACATATATGTGGAATCTAGAAAAGTGGTACAGGTGAACTGGTTTGCAAGGCAGAAATAGACAAACAGATGTAGAGGACAAACATATGGACACCAAGCGGGGAGAGACTGGGGGTAGTGATGGTGGTGGTGGGATGAATTGGGAGATTGGGATTGACATGTATACATTAATATGTATAAAATAGATAACTAATAAGAACCTGCTATATATAAATAAATAAATAAAATTCAAACAAACAGACAAAATATTCCTGATGAATGAAGACTTACAGTGTCAACATCACCATGGGGAAGAAGATGGAGGCAGGAGATTCCTCCACGCTACAGAGCTAGAGATTCAGAAAGCCTAGTGGCATTTTCCCCACCTCTCAGTAAAACAGGGTCTGGCTATGCTGAATCCCCCCTCTTCTTTTAAATTGTGGTAAAATACATATAACGTACCATTTTTAAACATAGGGTTAAGTAGTGGCCAGTGCGTTCATACTGTTGTGTAACCATTACCTCCCTCCATCTCCAGAACTCTTTTCATCTTGCCAAACTGAGGCTCTGTACCCATCAAACACTAACTCCTCTCTCCCCTACCCCACCTCTAGCAACCACCATTCTACTTGCTGTCTCTATGATTTTAACAACTCTAAGTGCTTCATATAAGTGAAATCATACAGTATTTGTCCTTTTTGTGGCTGGCTTATTTCACCCAGCATAATGTCCTTAAAGTTCATTCATATTGTATGAACTTTAAGGACATTAATGCCACACCACCCCCACCCCCCACCCCCCACTTCTTTTGTACTCAGGATGGAAACAGTGCCTCGCTCTCCAGGGCCTCAATCTTCTTCTAGCATCCTCATCTCAAACTGGAAGGAAGCCTGGCTGGCTTTTTTGGTTGGCTGAATGGTGCGTCATTACACTGTAAGCTAAACTAAGCTTATAAAAATGGGATTTTGCTATATAACTGTGGAAAATACAAGCTTAAGCAAAGAGGCATTTCCTCATTCATGTTAGAAGGCCAAGTTGGTTAAAAGGAAAAAGGCTGGGGCCGATCAGCCGGAGGCCAATTAGAAAGCTCAGAGACGTTTGCTCTCCCAAATGAGGAAAAGCAGCAGCTGAAGCTGTGTGTAGCCTGAGGGTCTGGGAACAACGCACTGGCCATCTGGACTTGCCTCTAATGGAAGATAGAACGGTTTAGTCCCTGAAGCCCCAGGACTGAGGACATTCACAGAGGAAATGTGTATTTTGATGGTCTCTAGGACCCCACCATGGCCCATCCAGCCGCTTGGGGCCTGGGTGGGAATGACGGCAGATGGTGGGTAAGACCAGAAGCCTCCTAATTACATTCCTGAATATGCCCTCTCTTCTCTCTTTTCTACTTTGGGGGAGCCCTTTGATTTCTGCCAGCTGAGGTGGTAAAAACACCCACCCTTGCACATACCTTTACTCTGCTATGGCCTCTGAGCTGTGGACAAAAGGCAGCATCACTAAGGGCTGAGCACAGATAGATGAGCTGATGGAGAAAAGCCCATCCAACCACAGCATCCTATGGACTCCAAGTGGCCAGACCAGCCACCTCTGGAGCTCTGAGTGTCTCAGCATTCCAACCCCAGGGTGGATGGCCATGAGTCTATGGAATCGGCAAGCTCTGGTGCAACGGTCTGACCCAGCATGGTCCCTGGGCTCACCCCATTCTCTACGATTGATTCACAGGGGAGATGCACCTGGAGCAGAGGCCTCTGAGATGCAGGGCCCTGTTTCCCACCTGGTTTAAGCTTGGAGTGAGATGCTGACAGGAGCAAATGCCAGGTGGAGATGTGAGGCAGGAAAATACCTCGGAAGACCTCCTAGGCCTCTGCTCAGCTGCCAAAAAGGCTGGGGAGGATGTGGAGGAAAGACCAGAGCCCAGGTACCTCTCTGCCCAAGTCTCTCTCTACCGAACCAAGCTGGGCCTCCGTCGATGCTCCCGTCAACCAAACCCACAAATTAAATCAGGCTGAACTAATATCCCTAATACCCAAAAATCCATCAACAAAAGTTAGGTTGTTGTTTGAAAATCTTTCCCCCAAGGGAGTGGGTGTGTTTTAAAGTGCTTCATAAATTATCTAAAAGGAAATCTGAATCTTTCTAGTTCTTCGAAGAGACCTACAAAGACAGCGGGACATGTACGGTCTCACACTGCGTCCGTGCGTGTGTATGTCTATGGAAGCTTCACCCCCGGCCCCACTCCAGTTGGTCAGCATTTCAGGAGGAAACCTGACCCTCCCCGTGGCCATTCCCTTCTCCTCCTCCCCACAATGAAATTTTCACCGGGCAAATTCGCAGGATCTTTTTTCTATGATTGTTTTCTTGATAAACAGTCCATGCATAGTGTTTGAGTTTTCTAATAGTTTCATTGCTTCATAGTTCCTGGGAAAACAATGCCACAGGGGGAGCCTGAAAAATGAAGCTGGAAATAACTGGGGAGTGAATAAGGAGTCAGTTTCATTCTTACGCCTTGAATTCCAGGAAAGCGGGGACATGGCACAGGCCTGTGCACAGGGAGTGCGTGGCAGCCCGCCAAGCACACAATGGGTCCACCATGATAGGGTCACCAGCTCCCTTCGCAAGAAGGACAATGGGAAGCTGCAGCCACGCAGGCCCTGAGGAGAGCTGAGCCACAGAGAGCCAGCAAGACAGGTACAGGTTCCTGTTATTTTACCCAGAATCAGGACTCAAAATAGGATCTGGGCAGAAGGGCCAAACTGAAGGCCATGTTTTCATCAGGGGATTTGCCAAACCACCTCCTGAGAGTGCTTTGCTCCCCTTTGTAGAATGGGTCTTGGGCCTGGGAAGGGAAGTCACATCATCCAGGAGCCCCAGGGCACGCTGGGGAAAGGGGGAGGACAAGGATGCAGGAGGCAGGAGGCTGGACTTGGACCAGCCTCTGTCTCTTATCAGATGTGTCACTGGGCCCCAAGGTCCTCCTGTTTGACCCAGTTCCTCATCTGATAACAGGAGAAACAATGTCTATCTTTGGGAGCATGCAGGCAGTCACGGAGGAAATGTTTTAACCATGAAAACTCAGAACTGAACAGCTGGATGGACAAGGTACTGAGTCAGAATGGAGCAATGGCCCCTGCCCAAGGGCTCCCTGATGCTAAGTCCTCCCTACGAAGTCAGACACATTCTGAGTTGTAGGGTGCAGATGGGTCACCAAATACAAGCCCAAACATCCTTTCTTCGGCTATACCAAAGTCCCCCAGATGCGGGCGCACCTCATCACCGGCCTATGTCTTATTTCATGCACATTTCCTCCATTTATACCTTCAAAGACCCACCGAGTACTTTACAAGGAGCCTGGGATGCACAGATTGGGTCCAAGCCATTCCAGGCACAGAGAATCGAACTACAGTGGGAACAGATACGGCAGGGAGGAGGCTTCTAGCAGTGGCACTCCAGTGACAGGATACAGGAGCAATGTGACTCAGCCAGTGTCCACACAGGGCTGAGCGCTGCACCCTCACCAGCTGCTCTTGGAATCACTACAACCATATCTTTGTGAAGGTCATGGAGGTGATATGGAAACAAAATTGCCCAGGAAATACCTTGGATGCCTAACCTAGTAGGTAGGCAGACAGGGACTCCATAAAGGTTTGAATCAGATAGAAATTGCCATGTCTTCCACCACCTGGCAGTCTATGATTCAATGACTTAGAGCCACTACTGAAGTTGGATATATTCCCAACAACTGTTTTCATAGTAAAATTGCACCATTGGATCACAATGCACATGAAGTAAACAGATGCACCTACATCTGCATTTAAGCTTCATATAGGGGCCAAAAGTGAAGCAATCTTAAGGCAATGCACTTGGGTTTGAAACATATTTGTTTCTGGCTGATTGACTCTTTGAGGCTTTCTTTAGGAAGAACAAGAAAATGTTATTCTAATATCTCTTAGGACAATACAATCACACGCCAGCTCTAGGCCCTGCTGGTTACCTTGGCAAGCTTCTGATATTTCCTTTGGCATTTCCATGACTGAATTAGGGGTGGACAAATTGAGATCCACATTTGGATCAATCCATATTTGGTTCAATGAAGGCTTAGGAGAATTAAAATGGAATCAATCCAGGTGGAGCAATAAATGATGGGACTTGAACTAAGCATACAATCTCTTCTAATAAAATTCTACTTTGCACTGCTTTAGTTAATAAGTAGGTTAAGCTAAATTGTATTTTTCCTAATGTGTGTTTATCATTTGTACTTTAATACAACTTCTTGTTATATTCTTTAACCTTTCATCCATTTATGCCTTCTTAGAGTTTTTACGAATTTGGATAAAAATTTCACTGATTTTTGTCTGTCAGAGCTATCATAACCCTTTTTTTTTTTTTAGTTTGAATTTTGTTACTGTTTGTGGAACAGAATTTTTTTAATTCCTCATATTCTCAAATTTATTGAACTTCTAAATAATTTCTTCTGTTGCCTTGTTAGGAAATTCTTGTTTCTACACTCTTAGAATAAAATGTGTTTTCTAATTTATTTATTTTATTTTTTATTATTTTATCCAGAGTGACTTTATTTTTGTTGTATAATATGAAGTATGAATCTAAATTACTTTTCTCCATATTATTACAAATTACCCCGACTCATTTTTTTAAATATTCTGCATTGTTTATGAGAGTTATTTATCTATTAAATTTATATCTAAAGAGAGTCAATGTTTTAGATCCTTTGTTTGTTCCACTGGTCCATATCTTATTTCCTAAAAGTATATTCTAATGTCGGATAAATTTGGTCAAACATTTTTTTTTTAAATTAATTAATTTATTTATGGCTGTGTTGGGTCTTCGTTTCTGTGCGTGGGCTTTCTCTAGTTGTGGCAAGCGGGGGCCACTCTTCATCGCGGTGCGCGGGCCTCTCACTATCGCGGCCTCTCGTTGCGGAGCACAGGCTCCAGGCGCGCAGGCTTAGTAATTGTGGCTCACGGGCCCAGTTGCTCCGCGGCATGTGGGATCTTCCCAGACCAGGGCTCGAACTCGTGTCCCCTGCATTGGCAGGCAGATTCTCAACCACTGCACCACCAGGGAAGCCCCTGGTCAAACATTTTTTATCACTTAAATTTCCGAATATCATTTGAAATCCTCACAAACTTATTTCCCATACCACTTTCAGTATAATTTTATTAACCTTAAACAAATACCACTACATTTGAAGTAGTTAATTTGAGTAAATACTTATGTTCAAAGATATTTATAATAGTGTCTTATAATCAGATAAAATTTACCTAAATATTAAATAGCAGTTGTAAAATTTATACCCTAATATTAAGTATCATAGCATCATTAAAATATTACAGAATAACTTGTAATAGCATGGACAAGGTTCTTAATATGAGCTTAAATAAAATTGGCAGAATACATTGTTCTTCATATACAATGATCCCAATTATAAAATAGGTGCTTAATATACACTACCAAATGTAAAATAGATAGCTAGTGGGAAGCAGCTGCATAGCACAGGGAGATCAGCTCGGTGCTTTGTGTCCACTTAGAGGGGTGGGATAGGGAGGGTGGGAGGAAGACGCAAGAGGGAGGAGATATGGGGATATATGTATATGTATAGCTGATTCACTTTGTTATACAGCAGAAACTAACACACCATTGTAAAGCAATTATACTCCAATAAAGATGTTAAAAAAATGAATAAAATAATACATAAATTAATTAAATTAAATAGGTACTTATACCCATTCAATCATTTAATAGTTATTTATGAAACATCTACTATGGGCCAAGTGCTATTTGGAGTGTTGAGGTTACAGCAGTTGACAAAGCATTCACACAAACCCCTGCCTTCATGGTGCACCCTCATGTGACTTCCCAGCGTGGGGAGCTGAAGCTGGCTCAAACCATCTCAAACGTATTGTGAAATTTTCAGGAATTTGCAAGCCGATTGTTAAACACAACCATACTTGCAATTGACCACAGTGGGAGTATGCACAGGCCTCCTGCACTATCAGGAGGCCCTGATGTGCAGAGAGTAACACTGCACATCAGGGCCTCCACCCCACACAACCCTGCCCTGCAGAGCCAGTTATTAAACATTTACCAGAACACCAATGGGGGAGTCAAACAATGATGTAGGTGACTAAGTCAAAGACACATATGGTAAGTTGGATAGTAGGGTGTACTAAAGGGAAAATTAAAGGAGTGGGATAAGGAGTGTTCAGAGTTAGAGGAAGTATGGAGTTTTGGATAAGGTGACCAGCGCTCACTGAGAACGTGGCATTTAAGTAAAGACCTCAGGGGGCGGAGGGAGGAGGCTTAGTTAATCTTGAAACCTGTGGGCAGGTAGTTCCAAAACAGAGTTTGGAAGAGCAGCTAAGCCAAGCCAAGCATGCCCACCGATCCATCAGACAAATCACTTCCAATCCCTTAGGGAAGGGTAAGTAAGATGTGGAAAGGAAGGAAGAGAGTTGCCTAATTATCCAAAGAATGAAGCAGTATTTTTTGAACAGACAGACATGGGGGTTGGGGAAAATCTGGTTCCTCCGCTATAATTAGGGAGAGTCACTCAGGTAGAAGGGATTTACAGAAGCAGAGGGTTCTGCTGGCTTCCCTGGAGAGCCCTTGATGTCCCCTGGTGGTGGAGCCAGGAGTCTTCTCACCTGGCCCTTGCGCACTGCTGCTTGCAAGCCATAACCTTTCCAGCGGACGGAAGTCATTCCCTGCATTCTAGCTGCGGTTCAGCCTCAGAAATGTGGGAGTTTCTCAAGTTGCTCTGCTTTGCTTTGAGCTTCCTTTAAGTTGCAAAATACTTTATTGGGCCCAAGGGTTCTGTGCTATGCTTTGGGCTTATTTTGTTTGTTTTTCAAGTTGTTGTTCTTAGGTTTCCTCTCTTTTCTTTTCTTTTTTTGCAGTGCTTTTTTTGGTGTCTCCTGAAAGTCTCTCCTTTGACATCTGACCTCTTGCTTTGAGTCTCTGGGCAATGTGGATTTCTCATGCATGATGCCAGTAAAGACAAGAACTAACATGAAAACCATTCTGTGTTTTAATCTTGTAGAGTTCCACTTTATAATATTGGGAGAAGCACTTAAAATTAAAATGCAATGATGAATGTTAGAGTGACTCACTTACAGCAGGCACTCAATACATATTTGCAGAATGTGAGAGTGTTTTGTAAACTTCGAGATGCCTTTAAAATCTTGGCTATTAATACCCCTTCTACAGTCCATAGCATGCCTCACCTCTGTGGGTAGCTACTGATGTGCTTACCTATCTTCCCCAGTGAATGGGGAGTGCCTGGGCCATCAGAGGCAGGAGCCCAGCCCTTTCTCTTCATGGAATCCCCTACAGTCACCACTACGTCAAGAAGGAGCAATAAAAGTAGCAACATCCATATATTAAAAGATCAGTAAATTACAGTCCTTGAGAGAATCCATAACATCTCAGCCACGAAACTGAGTTAATATTTCCCTGAGTAGCTCAACATTTTTTATTTTCTTTTGCCTAGCGAGGCATTTATGGCCTAGCCTTCATGGAGCATTGCCACTGAGATTTTCATTTAGGGATCTTATTTCCAAGGGGAAAAAAATATAAACATCCCAAAGTGAAAATATCTAGTTGTATTTTATGAATTTGCATAACGGTCCATTTCCAGAACCTGGTAGGTTGATTACCAAAGGAATGCACCAAAAGGGAACAAGTGCCATTTGGATTTGTTTGTACAATATTCAACAGCAAATCTGTCTTACCCAGCGGCTATAAAATTATCCCATTTTCTATAGAAACTTATTTTTCTAGCCACCATAATAATCACTTTTTCTAAATCAAATCATTGTATTTATTCAGACAAACCACTTTGGATATTGAAATGACATAAAACATTCTGAACAACATTGAAACCCTGGCATAGAGTGAGCTCCAGGAAATTGAGGAGAGTAATAGGCTCCAAAGTTTACTTGTCTTGCAAATATTTTTTCTTCCTCCATCACTTAACATTTTCTCCCTGACACTACTTGATTGAACTCATGCAGATTCTATTCCTCTAAGGAAACAATTCACTTGGGCAGTGTGAACTCTGAAAGGTCACATCTTTTGGAGTTATCTGCCGCCAAAAAGAATGGCTTCCATTTATTTTTCAAGTTGAAAAAGTTTATTTTTTTCCTGTTCATGAAACTCAAAAGTGCCCAGAGTAATTTAACTCAGACTGACCAAACAGAAAAAGCACGTTTAAGCTGTGACAGGACCTGGAGTGTCTGAGTCTGGAAGGAGAATTATTTGAAATTTTCTTTCAAAAGCCAGGCTTCCAAACGATGGATTTTGTCTCAAAACCTGAGCTTCTCTTTTCTACTGCAATTTCTAAGGCAAGAACCTTAAGATAGAAAGGCCAGAATCCTCTTAGAATGGATAACTAAGGTAAGCTGCATAAAGATGAGACCAGTGGTTTCCATACCTTTCTGATTGGACATTCCTATCAGTCTAATAAAAAAAGATGGGAACCATTACCTCTATTCACAGGTAGCTGGATGTCATCGTTGAAGTTCTGAAGTTAATGATGGGTATGAAATTGCAAACCAAATACCATCACCAGAATTTACAAAAGAAATTTCTGGGAAGTGGCTCTATTCTTAACCTAAAAGCCTGACCAAGGATCAAAGGACTCAGAAAGTGGGGAAAAGGACAGCAAGCTGGGTGCACGTCTTTGTGGAGAGCTGGGGACCCCATGTGGAGAGGGGCAGATGGCGCTGCTCCTTCCCTCCAGCCTTGAAATGCTTCCCAAAGTAGGAGGCAAGAGGTGTGCAAGATGGATGAAGCTAGGGGAGGGCCAGCCCATTCCTGAGGATTTCTAGGGCCAGAAGCCATGATGCTTCCTAGAGACCAGATGTGTGTCACTGAAGAGAAAGAGACAGGGTGGCAGGAGTGGGGTTCTGTCCAAAGAGCCACCAAGAATCTACTGAATCCTAGGTGCTAAGGAAGGAGGTTCGAGCAACCACCTGGAATAAAGATGCATCTGTCTTGATTAGAAAGAGACTTCCAGCCAGGACTCTCCGAGGAGCTCTCAGTGGTGTCACCAAAAGAAAAATCCACTTTTACCACCTTCTAGACTCAGAAAGAACAAAGCCCCTGGCTGTGGAGCAGCTGCCTCACCCCTGATCTCTCCTTGGTCCTTCTCCCTCCCTCCTCCAAAACAGCACCTAGAAAATGGGAGAGATGGGGCAGAAGCTAACCACACTGTCTCCCTGAAACAAGTCCCAACATGGAAAGGGGTCAGAAATCTTGACTTCTAATATTATTAGAATATTAGAATATACTGAGTATATTCTAATATATATATATATACTAAAATATACTGACATATACTAGTATATACTATTATATACTCAGTATATTAGGATATACTAAGGATATTTGGAATAATACCCTCAGTTGAAGGAGTTCTGAATTGAGCTGTGTTTTCGGATTGGAGCCTCAGGCGTCCTCTCTGCTACCTAAAGCAGGGCTGGTGCTTGGTGGATGTACATTGGCACAACCATTCAGGCTGGCAAAAGCTGCTACCCCCACACCAGATGACCTAGCTTCCTCCAAGACCCCAAGTTTAGACCATCTAATCTGTACATCCTTAAGCAGGTACAAAGAAACAGTCAAATCCTGATGTGCCGGAAGCAACGAAATGATTAAATAAGCAGCTGTCACCACGCATGCTGGAAGCTCCCTTTCAGGCATTTGTGACACTACATCTTTGACTGAAGGCTCCACATATTAAATGTTATCCAGGCCTAATGTTTTTCTTTACATGAAGGCAATACCGATCGCTAGGTTATCCTGAGCACCCCTGGGTGCATGCAGCACCACACTGGAGACCACTGAACCCCACCCTGGATGTTAGCAACCACACTGTGACCCAGCAGAGCCTATCACAGCCTGGCACTTGTCTTCAGGCTGAGCCTCCAAATTATCCCAGCCCCTCCTGCAGCTCTGCACACCTGGAGCACTACGTGGACCTGACCTTCACAGGTTCCAAGATCATCTCCAGCAGGGTTCCCTGCCATTTTAGGGCGCCCTACACCTCATCAGGCCAAAGCAGTCATTTATTCCACAGATGCACACTCTGCCCCCCACCCCACCCTCAGGCCCTCTCTGCCCTATTCCTCATGGGTCCTCTTTAAGTTAGTAAATATACAATTAATCACTATTTTTGCCTACCTTCCGAATAATACAAGGATATCGGAACACATCACTTCTGATTTCTACCTTTCTATCTACCATGTTATTGGTTTTTAGCATTTTAATTGCACCTTATTTTTAAGACTTCCAGAATTTGTCTTTTTTGTTTTTATCAATGCTCTTTTTTATTTCCCAATATACTTGCCACCATTTTTTAGTCACTATTATTCCTGGCAACTGACTTTTACCTCAGGTTCAATTTTCACCTTATTTACTGTCTTTTAGTAGCTACTTCTTGGTGACTTTCTAAGGGAAAAAATTTCTTAGTCCCTGTTTTTCTGAAAATGTCACCATCCCTTTGTTTTGGCATTAATCGTTGTGATGAAGAATCTTCTGTTAATATATTGTCTTTGTGAGAAAGGTTCTGACTCTTTTCTTTCACGTTCTGCAGTCTTAATGGATCGAGGATGGTTAGTTCTATTTACAAACCTTCTCAGAACTCCTGGGGTTCTTAGACATGAAAACTTATTTTTCTGGAAATCTGAAAGATTCTCAGTCATTATCTCTTGAAATATTGCCAGTCCTTCATTTCATTTATTTACTCCCTCTTTCTGGGACCCACATTTCAAGGAATCAGATCCTTATATCCTCCCTGTCTCTTAGCTGATGGTTCTATACCTCTTCCTTTCTCTGCTGCATTTTATCTGACTTCTTCAGAGCTACCTTCCAATTGGCTAATTCTTCTTCTGGGTGCCTACTGTGCTTTATCCTGCCCGTTGAGTTCTTACTTTCAATGACTACATTTTTCACCTAAAGAACCTCTACATGGCTGTCTTAAATCCCTGTCCACACTGACTAGTCCTTTTATTATGGTTTTCATTCATTCCCTTCTCTCTTTAATATTCTGAAATATACTTATACCATTGATTTTTCAGATTAATGTACTCTTTCCAGTTTGGAAGGTGCTGATTCTATTTCACGTGTTGACGCTCGCTCATTGTGGTTCATTTTCTTGGGTGGTTAGTTTATAATTCTGATTGTCAGCTCATCTTCAAAGAGGCTGTTTTTTCTGTGGGAGTCCCCATGACCCCTGGGTTGTGAAAGTTTCCCCAGCAATAATTTCACATTTGCTCCTGCTGAAAATATAGGGCTTTAGTGGTCCTGAACGGTTATTTTAATTTCTCCACTTGGAATTCCCACTCCAGGCTGGTAGTACAAATTTGGATTGCACATCTGTGTGTGCACAGAGCTGGCATTTCAATTTTTCACGGGTGACTTTCCTCTTCTCCCTCCTGCAGACTGCAAAATGTTTTTTCACAGAAGTCTCGAGGATGTGAGTTTCTATTAAATGGACAGGACAGCTCTTCGAGGCTCAAGGCTTTATGCAGGGCTCATTTCTAGCTGCCTCCCTCCAGGATATTCCAATCCCATCTCCCAATCTACACAAGGGTGAGACCTCCAGCCTCCCCCTCAAAGGTTTCAGACCATCAAGCTTCTTCATTGGACACATGAAGATTTCACTTTTTCCTTTTTTTCCTAAGGTTAGCTAAGTGTCAAAATTAGTTTTAGTTCTATGACACAAATGAACTTATCTACGAAATAGCAACAGACTCACAGACATAGAGAACAGACTTGTGGTTGCCAAGGTCGGGGGGTAGGGAAGGGAAGGACTGGGAGTTTGGGATTAGCAGATGTAAACTATTATATATAGAATGGATAAACAACAAGGTCCTACTGTATAGCACAAGGTACTATATTCAATATCCTGTGATAAACCATAATGGAAAAGAATATGAAAAAGAATGTATAGATATGTATAACTGAGTCACTTTGCTATACAGCAGAAATTAAACACAACATTGTAAACTGACTATACTTCAATAAAAAAAAATTTAATTAGTTTTAGTTCTATCTTATGAGACATAGAGTGCGCTTCTCCATTTTCTTACCATATATCCTATACACACACACACACACACACACACACACACACACACACACTGCCTGCTGCCTGACTAACTCCTGCTGCCCTCCAGGCCCTAGTTGAGATGCATGTTCTCCAGGAAGCTTTCTCTGACCTCCCCTCCTCTAGACAGCAGGAAGAATCCTTGCCTTGTGCCCCCAGGCCTCAATACTCTTACCTATCAGACCATTTGTCACCAATTCCTAGGACTCTGAGACCCTTGAGGCCAGGATTGAGTCTTCTTCCCCATTTAAGCCCGGCAGCTAGGCCAGAGCTTAGCTAGAACTAGACACTCTACACGTGCTGTGATCACGTCCTACATGCTGGACGCTGTCCTGGAGGATGAAGGTAGGCAGCACAGTTAGACAGAACCCAGGGTCTTAATGAGAGAGCAGACCCTCCTCATGTCCCCATGTGACCCAATCTTGACCCCAGGTAGTACACTTCCTACAATAATTTGCTTCCAGGTCTTTCCCCCATGGATTGTGAGTTAGTTGTGTGTAGATAAGAGAAGTGGCCAACATTTGTTGAGTATTTCTCATGTTCCTGGTCCTAGTCTAGGGATTTTTATATTTTAATCTCACCAATCCTTACAAAAACTCTATGAAGTAGGTCTACTACCCATATTGCAGAAGACGAAACTAAGTCTCTAAGTAGTTAAGACTCTCACATAAGGTCACAGAGCTAATGAGGGTCCTTCAGTCCAGGTCTGATGGTTCTGACCCCTACATACTCCTCTCACTTCCCTCAGTCTCTTGCCTCCTATTCCTCTGTGTCCCTGACACTCAACTCAGTGCCTGGAGCAACCAGAAGCTGAAAGTGCCTGTGGGGCAGAGGATGAGGTGAGGGATGCAGATGCTGCTAAGAATGAGCACAGGGACAGTGTCTGGATATTCAGTTGTGAACCTCCAGCAGCCTCAGCATCTCCTGGGAGCTGGTTGGAAATGCAAGTTCATGGGCCATACCCAAACCTACTCAAACAGAATCTGCATTTTTACAAAACCCCTGTGTGAGTCACATCACATTTCAGTCTGAGAAGCACTGACCTGGAGGTAATCTAGATTTTGTACCTGAGAAATTTGGAGTCAGGTGGGTGTGTGGTTGAGAGGGTGGTAGGTCTGGGAGCAGAACTCGAGGTGACCCTTCTCCCTTCCCCCATAACCACCTCTCATGGACAAGAAAGGTTCCCCTCTCAAGGGATCCACAGGCCAAATGTTAATTAACCCTGTCTGTTCCCTGTCATAAGGACTGCCACCCCCCAAGCTGAGCACTCCTGAGGCCCCTGAGGCCTTTCTTTATGTCCCTGGCAAAGACAGGCTTGTTCCTCGCTCTGCCCAGACACCCACTGCAGGCAGAGAACTTTCTGAGGATAGTGCTGGGTTACAGACCCCCTCCCTGACCTTCCTGGGCCTGGATTTTCCTTCCTATGTTGCACTGGATCCCAAGGCCCCTCCTGTGGCTCTGCATTTGAGAAGAGAGCTGGGCCATGAGGAGGGGTCCCATGTTAGGCAACTCGGGCCATCACAAAGTACACAGACATTCATTTCTCACAGCTCCGGAGGCTAGAAATCCAAGATCAAGGTGTTGGCAAGTTTGGCTTCCCCCGATTGCCATTTCCTTGGCGTGTAGACAGCATCCTCTTGCCCTGTCCTCTCCTGGCCTTTTCTCTGTGCCTGGGCATCCCTGGTGGCTCTTCCTCTTCTTATAAGGATTGGGGCCCATCTTGATGGCCTCATTTAACCTTAATCACCTCTTTCAAGGTCCTATCTCCAAACAGAGTCACATTCTAGGGTACTGGGGATAGGGCTTTAACATAGGAATTGGGGGACCGAATTCATCCTATAGCAGGTCTCCTGCTTGCCACAGAGGTAGGGAGTCTGAAAAGTCATTTTTCTTCTACGTGCTGGGCTCCACAGTGACAATTCTTCCTGATGTTTTACCTGCTCTAGCCTTGCAGGGCTTGCTCAGAGGGAAGTGAGATGGGTGAGGAATGTGGAGAAGAGAGGAAAATGCATGAGCATATAAACGTGTTTTCTCTTCTGTCATACCCAGAGTTTTTCACTGAGAAAGTCCCTGGTAGCCTGACTCTCCTTCTCGGGTGTGTGTTTGCAGCTGCTGCCGCCGCAGAACAAGACCTCCTCTTTAGCTCAGGGCAAAACTCAGCCCTTTTTGTTGTTTTTAAGCTAGAATGCTTATTCTGACCCCATGTGCAGTCCACCAGCTGAATTCAAACGCCCATGAAAAATCGTCTCAAACACACGTTTTTAAAACCCACTGTCCGTAAGTCCCCAGAGAGGACCTGTGACCACTGAGGAAATTCCTCAGTCCACTAGGCTCTCAATTTGGCTTGAATGTGGGAGGAAGGGGTAATAATTTATTTCTGAAAAGATTTTGAAGTCTTCAGATACGGCCCCTGGCTAGTGGAAAGTCTGAAAGTCATTTGCATTTCCTCAATGCTCAAAGATCTGATGATCAGGAGGCGCTTTTATCAAGATTTTTGTTTTGATTTCTCCCCATTTTCTATGCTCTTTATTAGCAACTCACTGTTAGAATGTACAGTGGCCCAGAGGAGATTCAAAATAACTGAAGTTAAACCCTGAAGCAAATTAACATAGATACAGACAAGCTGAGGAGATTAGAGGTTTAAAAAAAAAAAGTGTAACTGTATCTGGAGAGAAGAGAAGACCCGACATAGCCTTCTGGCTTAAGGAAACACCTTCACTACTTGAGTTGCCCCAGTGACATCTGTGAATCTCCAAGAACGAAACCAAGACAATCACGTGAAGTCATTCCCAGGTGGCGATGGAACACAAACTCCCCAGGCAAGCAGAAGGCAGCGGAGATGAAGGCCCACCTTTGGCCCAAGACTTGTCTCTGAGGATGTGAAAAGGGGCCAGGCCGCTGTTCTGATAGGAATTTTCTCCCTCACGCAAAGGTAGACCTTCTCAGTAAGTTACCCCCCTTCTGTCTCTAATGTAATTGTAGGATTTGATCAGAAATGTATAGAAAAGGAGGGAAATATCACCAGATTGTGTCAGATTTTACAAGTAAGCAGAGAACAGTGTCAGGACGTACCCCCCACCCCCGCCCCGCCCCGGGGACATGCTGGGAGAGCTCTCTTCTCTTCCCCATGGTTTTCCTTGTTCATTAGAAAGCTACTCCTTCCTTCCTTTTCCTTTTACCTCTTCCTTTGATGACTGCTATGCTCCCAGACAACTCTACTCTTAAAATGGGCTGCTGGAGGAATGACCTTCCACCAACAGCTTGCTGTGCTGAATCAAACCTAAACTGGGAATCCATGGACACTCTCTCCTTAGTCGCTGGGGAAGCTAAGGGCCCAGCCTTATCAGGGTCTCCAATTCCAAACAGAGTGTTCTGGTCACACTTGGAGGTCAAGGTTTGTATGCATTTGCCAGAGGAATTAGATTATGATGCTTTCCCCAAGATCTATGTATTTCCATGAATTTAGAAAGGTACAGAGGGGGTTTGGAGGAGGGAAAGACCTGGGAAAATGAGCTCTTTTCCCCCTTCACTGAGGTTCAGCAATATAAAAAAGGAGCTGGTGCACGGAGATGCCCACCCAAGGTCAGGCTGCTGGAACGAACAAGGGAAATTACCTTATGAACGAGGACATTGAGGGCAGTGTCATGACATCCAGCCTCTAAGGGATCCCATTTGACACAACACATTGGCAGTATGGGTGTGCCTAGAGGGAAAAAATATGTCTTTTGGTTAAAAAAAAAAATAGTAACAGTAACCTTTCAGAGTTCAGGCAGATTGCCTTTGAGACACCCCTTAATGATGGATCCAAAGTGATGGCATTGAAGGACATGAGCCTGCACTGCCAAAGAAAGAGGGAAGCCCTAGCGTCCTTGGGGAAAAGGTGCAGTGTCTTTGCTGTATTTTTAATGGAGACAGCAGTAATTTGATCACAATAGCTGCTGGAGAGTTGGGATAAGCTCACTTCAAGTACAGGTCTGAATCCCCAACACCCACACCAGATAAGCTGTGAGGACAGCCTGGCCTGACACCAAAGTCAAGGGTATGCTCCCACTTGGAATTCCTGAGAACGTCTGTGGAGAGGAGTCCCAGGGCAACACTAGAACTCTCGCTGCAAAGGGGGTTAGGAGGAGGGGAGCATGCCATTGTAAAGGAATCCAGTGTTTATGGGACAGAAATGTAAATGGAACCGCCTTTGTCCTTTGGAGCTGATAAAGTGTGAGATTTGCTGGTTCGGTTATAAAGATATTGTTCTAACCAGGCCACTCCTTGTTACTCTTCTGTCCTTAGTGATATGGCCCTGGATCCCTGGATGCCAGTGTTAAGGCAATGAATGTTGAGCCTATTGTATTAAGTTCTCATATGGCTATTATGGGGATGCCTGATAGGCCAGGTGGTTACATAAGGTTTCCCCTAAACAGGGTGCTGGTGGCTGGCAGTCCTGATGTCAATAATTGGAAGAAAGAGTTTATCAGAAAGGAAATAGGAACTTCCTGTCTCTACTAAGACAGACCGATAAGGGACCACTGCATCTCACTGAGCTCACTGCATTCTGGACTTGGGAGCGTTAAAACTACATGTGGGCTTCTGGTTAGAAAGCAGAAACAGAGCCCAACATTTAGAGGAAAACGGAAACTTACATGCGGAGGTTCTCTGAGCATCCAGAACTGGGAAGCCAGACCACCCAACTTCATGCTACTCTTCATATCTGTCTTCCCTACATTATCCCTGACACCAGCAAAGCCTTGTCTACATGGCATGGCCTTGCCTCAGCTTTGTTGCTAGGGAAGGGGCATATGTCTCCAGTTAAGCTTGTGTTGTTCAGGGGCATGGAGTCCTCTCAAAGAAACCCAAAGGTAAAGGAGAATCTCAGTGATCAGGGCATGGACTGTTGCCCCCTGATTCTCCCTCCATGGTCAACTTTGGAGGAGCTTTGTTTGACCTCAAGGAAACTTCAATCTCCCTTCAACCAAGACTAGAATTAACAAGATGAGAGGAAAGAGAAAGAACTGAAAGCACCTTTAGTGGTGTGGGGGAAGCCGGGTACTTGGGTTTGCTGTTCAAGTTGACAACAGTATAGCCAACTTAGCCATCCTGAGAAGCTGGATGCTGGAGAGGAGCTCCAGGAGCTCCAGTTCATCGAGCCAGCCATACGGGAAACATACCTAGCGTGTTGCCTGGATAATCTCATATTTGATTTCTTGAGTGGAATTCTTTTGGGACCACTGTTGGGAGTGTGGGCTTGGGAATTTGAGGAATAAACAGTGAAGCCAAATATTTCAGCAGAATTTCTCAGAGGCACCAAAAAATGTAATAGAGTTCAGGAACTGAAAATATACTTTAGCTGTATCACGGTACATAGGGTTTTTTGTCGCTGGGGAGCATAGAACATAGAGTGAGAGGGGATGCAGGATGCAAATCAATAGAACATACATTGTGTACTCTTTTTTTGTCTGGTTTATTTCACTCAGTATAATAGTTTTTAGATTCACACATGTTGCCTGTATCAATTGTTTGTTTTTATTGCTAAGCGTAACCCACTGTATGTATATACTACAGATTGTTTATCCATTAACCTGCTGATGGGCACTTAGATGTTTCCAGTTTGGGGCTACTACAAATAAAGTTTCTATAAACATTTACGTACAAACTTTTGTATGAAAGTTTGCTTTCATTTCTCTTGGGTAAATATACGGGAGTGGAATGAATGGATTACATTAGAAGTATATATTTAACTTTTTAAGAAACTGACAAACTACTTTCCAAAGTGTAGAAGAGTTCCATTTCCTCCATATTCCTGCCAACACTTGGTATATTCAGTCTTTGTCATTTTAGTCATTCAAATAGGTATGAAGCTGTATCTCTTAGTGGTTTTAATTTGCATTTCCCCAAGATGTTAAGCATCTTCTAATGTGCTTATTTGCCATCCTTAAACCTTTTGTGGTGAAATGTCTGTTCAAATCTTTTGCCCATTGAGGTGTTGGTTTTTTTCCTTATTATTGATTTTTAAGAGTTATTTACATATTCAGGATGTAAGTCCTTTTTTGCATATTTGATTTGCAAATATTTTCTCTCAGACTGTAGTTTGTCTTTTCATCCCATTAACAATGCCTTTTTAAGATCAGAAGTTTTAATTTTCAGAAGTTGAATTCATCTATTTTTTCCTTTATGGATTGGTATGGTACCTTAATTTTTTGTTGTTGTTGTTTTACTCTATTCTTAAAGAATTTCTCCTATGTTTTTGACTAGAAGATTTAGAGTTTTAGATTTTATGTTTAGGTCTATGATCCATTTTGATTCAAGTTTTTATATATGATACAAGACATGAATCAAAATTCATTTTATTTTGCATATGGATATACCTTGTTCCAGCACCATTTGTTGAAAAGACTATACTTTCCCTACTGAAATGCCTTTGTCCCTTTTTTGAAAATCAATTGTACATACATGTGTGTGCTTATTTCTTGACTCTTAATTCTGTTCTATTGACCTATTTGTCTATCTTGATGCCACTATCACACTGTTTTGATTACTGAAGCTTTATAAAAAGTCTTTAAATCAGATACTATTGGTTCTCCAACTTTGTTCAATTTTTTCAAAGTTGTTTTGGCTATTCCAGGTATTTTGAGTTTTTACGTGAATTTTACAATCAACTCATCAATTTCCTCAAAAAAAGCCTGCTGAGATTTTTATCAGGATTCCATTGACTATAGATTAATTTGAGGAGAATTGACATCTAAATAATATTGAGTCTTCTGATTCATAAACAATGTATATCACTCAATTTATTTAGGTTTATCCAGTTTTTCTAAACATTTTTTTTCTTAGTGTAGATAGCAGTCTTTCACAATTTTTGGCAGATATATCTCTGTTTCATAATTTGGTGCTATTGTAAGTGGTATTGTTTTTTAATTTTAACCGCTGATTTTTGTTTGTATATAGAAATGAAATTGATTTCTGTATATTGACCTTGTGTCCTGCAACCTTGCTCAACTCACATATTAGTCCTAATAGCTTTTTTGTAGATTCCATGAGATTTTCTACATAGGCAATCATGATGTCCTAAAATAAAGACAGTTTTGCTTTTTTCTTTCATATATGGATAACTTTTATTTCTGTTTCCTGCTTTATTTCATTGGCTAGAACTTCAAGTACAATGAATAAAATGGTGATGGTGAGATATGATGTCTTTGTCTGTATTTTTTTTTAGAGGAAAGGGGGCACTTTGTAAGTCTTGAAACCAACAAAAATCACTGCCTATGATGGTTAATTCTTGGGACTGATTATTTAATTTCAGATACAGAATTTAGGGAAGGTTGGGTTCTCTCCAGCATGCTTGAAGGCTAGGCGACTATAGGTTACACAACCTGGGGTCATTGTATAGCTAAGATTTATGTACTTGCTATAATCCAGCCAGAAAGCTGAGGGCCACGGTTGGATAAGACATGGGTTCAGGTGAGCACCTGTAACTGCTGGATTTTCACTTTAAACACATTCCTATGCCTTACAATCTCATGGTGAGATTGGTGTTTCTTTTGGTCCTAAGCAAACATGTGAGGAAGATCTGCCTAATCAGAGTAAGGTTTTCTTTCTCCTAAAAGTCTCTTCCTTAAACTCATTTAGCTTTGGGGTACTTCCTCATCTTGCGATGTCTTTTCTCAGCCAGTCTCACAAAGAGATTAATCTACTCCTCTTTCTAGTTCTTCCTCTCCAGCTCACTACGCAACACAATATAGCCTGGCTACAAAAGGAGACTACCCCCTCTGCCCCTGCAACCATGTCCATCCACAGTTCAGGACACAGCCCTTACCTGCAGGTTGAGATCTATCCCAGCACTGACACCAAGCCTGGCCTAAAACAAGAAACATTCCCAATCCAGTCTCCAGAGGGTTCAGCCTCAGGTCTTACTCACAGTACCATTGCCCTGACCCTGAATTCTTGCGTCATTCTTTGTGTTTGGATCTCTATCTCATTACTCTCTAGGATGCTCATGGCTTGCAACTGCCACATGTCTGGAAGGTGGGGTGAGAGGAACTGGGAATACTAATAGAGCTCAGGGCTTGAAAACCCATCCCCAATAGAGAAAGGAGAGAAGGAGAGAAAGAGAAGAAGACTAGCATTTCTTTAGTATAGTATATCATACTAACTACAAAAGAGGTCCTGGAGTCCCATCGCATGAGTTCCAATCCTGGCTCCACTAAGTACTACCAGCTTGATCATGAGAAAGTTACTCACCTCTCTTAGAATCTTACAGATTCCTCATCTGTAAAATGGGGGCAATAATAGTTTTGAGTATTAACTGAAATTATTATGTTAAGTGTTAAGCAGAATTATTTGCACATAGTAAGTACCTAATAGACCTTCACTATTGTTGTTATCATCATCATCATTACTGTGTCCACAACAACCTGCCCATCCTTGTCCTAGTTGCTTGGTCTTCATTATCTCATAAGGCCTCACAGGTCTGTGAGACAGGGGTCACAGTCGGGCCTGTCTCCTTCAGTACCACAAGCCTGACCTTGGCGCAGGCTGCAGTCAGCAGAAGGTGCATCTCTGCCTGCAGGGTGAGATTGAAAGAGAAGAGAGAGCCCAGAAGCTGAAGAACCCAGAGCCAAGGGGTCATCTGAGAAGAGAGACACATGGCAAGAGCCATAATCTGGGGGAGACAGTTCAGAGCTTGAGAGAGGGGCCAGGTTGTGTAAAGGTGCATCCCAGGCAAACGAGTTGCCCGCACTGAAGCTGGACTCCATCCCTCCTGAATCCCCCACTCCTTGACATCGTATCCAATAAGCTGCCTAGTGCCAAGGGTCATTACGGCAAGTGTCCTGGCTATCCCTCACTTTATATGTGGTGTCGCTACTGCTGTTTTCCAGCCTCTTTTTCTTTTTAGCTTCAATGTCCCATGCATTCTCTTACCCAACACCCTCTCATTCAATAGCCACGTGTTAAAGCCATATGAGACAACAGCCATGAGTTAAAGTCATGCCTGAGCTAGGCATGCAGGATGCAAAAATTAAAAATAAGCAAATAGACTCAAAGATTTAATAAGCAAATAAACACAAGCTCCTACTTTTGTGGAGCTCAGAGTCTAGTGAGGGAGACAGACAAACACAAGTAAAATGATGAAACAATGGGATTAACTACATAGGAAAGGGATATACAAAGTCCTATGAAATTAATAATAGCACCCCTAACTCTACCTGGGTAAGTTAAAAATTGGCCCTTTAACTATATTCCCTATTAGATAGTAAGTTCTTTAGGGAGACGGGAAGTTGAAGGGTGAGCAGGTCCTGGCTCCATTTATTTCTGAATTCTCCATAGCTAACTCAGGACCTGGCATAGAGCCACAGTTAAAGATGGATTTGAAACTGACTTTGACTTTTCCATTTTCTCCAGTCTTATCTATTCTGTATACTGCTGCCAGGTTTTTCCCAAAGCATAGGGCAAACACCATGCAATTCTCCCACAGTGAGCTTTCAACTGCATCTTCAGAATTAAGAGCATTTTCCTTAGTCCTGTGGATCGCTTCGGTATTTTTTTTTTTTTTTTTTGCGGTACGTGGGCCTCTCACTGTTGTGGCCTCTCCTGTTGCGGAGCACAGGCACCAGACGCGCAGGCTCAGCGGCCATGGCTCACAGGCCTAGCCGCTCTGCGGCATGTGGGATCTTCCCAGACCAGGGCACGAACCCGTGTCCCCTGCATCGGCAGGCGGACTCTCAACCACTGCGCCACCAGGGAAGCCCGGCTTCGGTATTTTTGACGGCCACCAACAGAAGACAACTGTGGCTCATGAAAGCAGAAATGTTTTGCACTAGAAGGCTATGGACGAAAAGACAACCCTCAGAATGGGAGAAAATATTTGCAAACGAAGCAACAGACAAAGGATTAATCTCCAAGATATACAAACAGCTCATGGAGCTCAATATCAAAAAGCAAACAACCCAATTAAAAAACGGGCAGAAGGGCTTCCCTGGTGGCGCAGTGGTTGAGAGTCCGCCTGCTGATGCAGGGGACACGGGTTCGTGCCCCGGTCCGGGAAGATCCCGCATGCCGTGGAGCAGCTGGGCCCGTGAGCCATGGCCGCTGAGCCTGCACGTCCGGAGCCTGTGCTCCAACGGGAGAGGCCACAACAGTGAAAGGCCCGCGTACCGAAAAAAACCAAAAAAACAAAACAAACAAACAAAACAAACGGGCAGAAGACCTAAATAGACATTTCACCAAAGAAGACATACAGATGGCCAAGAGGCACATGAAAAGATGCTCAACATCACTAATTATTAGAGAAATGCAAATCAGAACTACAATGAGGCATCACCTCACACGGGTCAGAACGGCCATCATCAAAAAATCTACAAACAATAAATGCTAGAGAGGGTGTGGAGAAAAGGGAACCCTTCTGCACTGTTGGTGGGAATGTAAATTGATACAGCCACTATGGAGAACAGTATGGAGGTTCCTTAAAGAACTAAAAATAGAACTACCATACGACCCAACAATCCCACTACTGGGCACATACCTTGAGAAAACCATAATTCAAAAGGACACATGTACCCCAATGTTCATTGCAGCTCTATTTACAATAGCCAAGACATGGAAACAGCCTAACTGTCCAATGACAGATGAATGAATAAAGATGTGGTACATATATACAATGGAATATTACTCAGCCATAAAAAGAAACGAAATTGGGTCATTTGTAGTGAGGTGGATGGACCTAGAGTCTGTCATACAGAGTGAAGTAAGCCAGAAAGAGAAAAACAAATATCATATATTAACGCATATATGTGGAATCTAGAAAAATGGTACAGATGAACCTATTTGCAGGGCAGGAATAGAGACATAGATGTAGAGAACGGACATGTGAACGCTGTGGGGGAAGGGGAGGGTGGAACGAATTGGGAGATTAGGACTGACATATATACACTGCCATGCGTAAAATAGCTAGCTAGCGGGAACATGCTATAAGGCACAAGAAGCTCAGCTCGGTGCTCTGTGATGACCTAGATGGGTAGGATGGGAGGGAGGTCCAAGGGGGAGGGGATATAGGTATACAGATAGCTGATTCACTTCACTATAGAGCAGAAACTAACACAACATTGTAAAGCAATTATACTACAATAATAATTTTTAAAAGGCTATGAAAAGCTCAGAGAATAGAAATAGACGTCGAAGGACCAGACTTTCAAATGGATGGGACTCAGGATGGTTCTGGGATGCGGAGAGCGTGAATTGGTAGCCTGTGCCTTCAGAGTGCAGCCCTTGGGGTAAATGAAAGATGAGTGACTCATACTTCCAGTTTATTCACACATCAAAAGTTCTAGAAGAGAACGTTGGATTGGCCTGGCATGGGTACCTCCTCCTTCATTGGTCAGCAGAGATGGGGTGGGTCAGGACACCTTGAATATCAGTCCCGCTAGAAAGCTACCCAATGGAGAGAGACAGCTGTAAACCCAAAACTGAGGCACTGGTACCAGAAGAAAAGATGGATGCCAGGTAGGCAAAGCCAAAAACAAACAAAAATCAAACTGAACAATGAAAACAAGCGAAAAAGTAATCACTTTTGGCCACTAACAGGGTCAAAAAATCTCCAAAAGTAGGTACAAGTGAGTTTTCTCAGACACTTCCCTCTTTCATATACCGTGTGCTCCCATCAAACAGGCCCCTTTCCGATTCAGGAACCACCAGACTCACATATGTGCAAACATGTAGCTTCTACTCCCTGGATCTGTGCAAGCCTGGCAGCTTCTGGTCACTCACAGTCAGCCAGCTCAGATGTCACCCCTGCACGGCCTGTCTAAAGCACTCTGGTCATTCTGCAGCCAGACATCCTGACTGCCTGCTAGAGAACTGTTGGACCATCCACTCCACAGGGCAGCAAGGGCTCTTTCTTCATCTCTACACCCTGGTTCCTAATCCGGGCTCTGCAACTGCATTTAAGCTCAGAGAGAGCTGAGCTAACACCACCTCCTGGCACAGCAAATACAGTGACATTCCGAACCCAGGATGGTCTCCTTAGGGAAAGCAGGCACAGCTTCTCCCATTTCCCTCCACCCTGCAACCCTGAGAAGGGAAGGTGGACAGGATCACTTCCAAACCACAAAGCAAGTGTTTTCCATTTTTGCTTCTTTGTGCCTCATTCAGCCTTATAAACTCACTTGAAAATGACCAGCGTCTAAAACTAATAGCACTCATTTCTGTAGGTAATCTTACATTCTTCAATAGCTCAATGTTACATATAAATACATTATTTTTAAATAATTCTAATCATTTATCTAAATTCTGGTGCCAAGAGCAAGTACTATGGCCAGGGTGCCTGGCAGAACAATGTGTACAAGGCAGCCCAGGTCAGGGAATATGCCACATGCCATCAGACCAGAGCTGGGGACTTCGCTTCCAAGGTCTACTTTGATGCTGACTCCTTGTGTGACCTAGAACCTCCCTGAGGCTCCACTTTTCCCAGGATAGAATGAGGGTCTCTCACCAAGAAGACTCCCTGGCAGGAGGACACAGGGCTTGGAGCCAGCTACACCCGAGTGTAAATCATGGCTCTCTCCTCTACCAGCTTTGTGACCCGAATAATTACCTAATTCAGTCCTTCCCAGACTCCACTGATCAACAGAAACTCCTGGTGAACTCTTGGAAACTAAAGATATTTTGACCCCAGAAGTGTTGATTCAGGATATCTGGAAAGAAACCCAGAAATCCATATTTTCCAAAAGCTTCCAGGTGACGCTGATGATCAGCCGGGTTTGGTAATCGTTCTCAGTTACTATGAACTTCTGTTTCCTCATCTGTAAAATGGGGATAGGAACTGTGCCTCCCTTGTAGACTTGGTAAGAGGGCTCAGGAGATAATGTGTGCACATTTCTTGGCACACAACAGTGCACTCCTGCAGCCAGTCAGTCAGTGGGGGTGACTGAGCGCCTGTCCTATGCCAGATACCAAGTCTGGACACAGAGTGTGAGCGTGATGAGTGTGTTCCTGGCCCCATGGAGACCGTGTGCGGGGGCAGGGAGACAGCAGCACACAAGGAAACCTACAGGAATAACTCTCGTTTGATGTCTCATACTCTGGGTCTGCCACTAAACCCCACCTGGTGACCATCACCATGGGGGTGGCCAGGATGTAGAGGCCCCCGGACATACGTGAATCTAGAGAACAGGTGGAGCTGGAGAGGCAGAGAAAAGACCTCGGTCTGAGTGGGGATCTAGCCTGATGCTGATGCTGCTGGAGATGAAAAGGGTCAAGTGCCTGGTGGGGAAGCAGGGGCCGTGTGGGAAGAATTCACTTGGAGTTTCTGGATGATAGGGAAGTTGGGATGTCAGACGTGGTATCTTGAGGGCAAGAAAAATGGACCCAGGCCCTCCATTCTACTGTCATTCCCCACGTTGAGTGAGTCGAGCTCTGGTGAGGGAAGAAGCTCCTCTGGGATCACTTTTGGTCACAGACAGAGCGGAGCGGGGATGACTCAGGATAGGCTTCCAGCTCTACTGGGAACCCTCCACTTCCTGGAAAAGCCAACCCATCGTGTACTTCATCCTTCATGAGTGTGCAATAGGAGAGAGGGGCAAAGACTTGGGATGGGGGCTTAAAGCTTAATTGGTAAAGTTTAGAAAAATTTAAAAGAATAAAGAGGTTCTAAAGGGGGAAAATGAGCTATGAAAGGGTAATAATTAAAGGATGTTTATTTGTTCATTTGTTTAAAGCAGGATGGAGCTATAGGGTTGCTCTATTTTGAAAACAAAATGTCAATGCCTAGGCCCAAGGCCGATGGATCAGAAACCAGCTCTAGGCAACAAATTCTGCACACCCAGGTAGCAAGATGAACCAGTAAAAGGTCAACTGTCCCTAAAATGCAAAAAAGCTTAGAGAAGGAGCTGGGACCAATTTGAGAGGCTGCAAAGGGTCACGTGCACCTGT
This sequence comes from Grampus griseus, assembly GCF_964374135.1. NCBI lineage: Eukaryota > Metazoa > Chordata > Mammalia > Artiodactyla > Delphinidae > Grampus > Grampus griseus. The sequence continues at coordinate 42,053,830 of NC_139010.1, forward strand.
GTAGCAGCCTGCGATGAGCAAAGACACCTTGTGTTATGTTGGCAAGGGTGACAGGTTCCAGCTCAGGACCTGAAGGTTTTAAGGAAGATTTGACAAGTAATTCACATTTAGCATGCTGGTATCTTTGAGCACCTGTACGTTCAGTGAGCTGTCTGGGGCACATAGAATCGAAGGACACACATGCTGTAACGAAAGAATGAAAGAAGGACGCTGGGGTGGGTGACACCCCTGATCAGTGCTGACTCATCTGTACTGGCGCCTCAAGTCAGTTTCATCACTCAGGGACAGTGTTGTCATGGATAGCCAGACTAATCGCTCCATATCATTTCGTAAAGCATGAACTAGAATGCCTTTCCACTGCCCCCATCTTAAAGATGGAGAGTGGCAGGCTAAGGTGTGGGTTCAAGCCCCAGTGAAAACTGAGGTGCGATTCCAAAGCTTCCATCCTGGGTCCTGTGTGCTGCACCCCTGTCCACATCAGAGGGGCTCATGCACCTGCAGCAGCCCTGTGTCAGCTGGCGAGCCCGTGCCAATGGAAGGGCCATAAGAGCACTGCAGGGGACCACACTTCTAGATGAACATGAGGGCCTGGGGAGAGGGGTCAAGTTCAGGCATTTCCTCACTCTTCCAGACAGCAAACCTCACTCTGATCAGAATGATTCCCTGTAGGACAGAATGTTTACCCTAATTCATGATTTGCAAACAACTAGGCTTTAATAAAATGCATTTAAAGCTAGAAGTGTCCAGAACAGAATCGAGTGTGTCTTTGAAGACACTTTTGGATTTTGGCAGATCCTTAGTTCATCCTTGTCATCCTCACCTCACCACCAGCAGACTTCTGAAGCTCCCCATTCCCTGCAGTCGAGGGAAGGGGCAGCAGCCCAAGCAGGGAGCGTAGGACAACTTCATGATAGTCCAAGCCCAGGCAAGACACTTTTCTGAACAGATTCCTCTTGCTGGCTAAGTCTATAGGAAGACTTTTCTTTTTTCTTTCCTAAAAACTTGAAGAGTATTTTAGATGTCAGTTTCATGGTTGATTTGCTTCCAGAAAAGCAAATACAATTGACTATATTATGGAGATAAGTCTAGATGTAGCCAACCCTAGGACTCATTGGCTGAAGAATGAAGACAGATGCAGAGATGCACAGAGAGGCTGAGGGGTAAAACATGGATGAAAGAGCACAGACCTGGAACCATGGTGCCTGGCACATTGCTTACTTATCCTGAGTCTTGGCGCAAGTTATTTAGTCTCTTCCTGCCTCAGTTTCCACATACAGGAAACAGGATAATAAAAGTACCTCTTGGGGCTTCCTTGGTGGCACGGTGGTTAAGAATCCACCTGCCAATGCAGGGGACACGGGTTTGAGTCCTGGTCCGGGAAGATCCCACATGCTGCGGAGCAACTAAGCCCGTGTGCCACAACTACTGAGCCTGTGCTATAGAGCCCACAAGCTACAACTACTGAGCCCACGTGCCACAACTACTGAAGCCTGGGTGCCTAGAGCCCCTGCTCCACAACAAGAGAAGCCAGTGCAATGAGAAGCCCGTGCACTGCAAGAAGAGTAGCCGCAACTAGAGAAAGCCCGCGGGAAGCAATGGAGACCCAACACGGCCAAAAATAAATAATAAAATAAATTAATTAAAAAAAAAAGTACCACTTCATGTGTTTGTTGTGAAAAATAAATGGATTAACACATGTAAGTGCTTAGAACAAAGAGCCTGGAGCGTAGTAACACTGCGTGGAGTAGTTATTCATATCATTCTGCAAAACTCTGAACCCCAGGCACCCTTTTTCACTATTGACCTTCAGAGGGAAACTGACTTCAGAAAAGATGCGAATTATCAATTTCTGTGATCTTCCGCCCTTGAGCTCATGAATCAGAGCTCATAAAATGACTCAGGCACTCACCCTGAACTCAGACCATTTCTGGCAGAACTTTTCCACTCCAAGGAGTCATCAACTAATTATACTGAATGAGCCTTGCTCTGAGCCAGAAATGTGATAACAAATTTCCTTAGAGGGATGGACCAGGCGGCCTGAAGTCAAAACACCAGGGAAGCTGATGAAACATTCACGCATTGCCTCCATGTAGAAGGGGAGGAAGAGGAGGAAAGGGAAAAAAATAAGGAGCAAGAAAAAGAACACAAATATTAAAGAGGACTTCAGATTCATGTCATCTTCACCCTGAGGTAGAAGTACACATCCAGACCTGCCTCCCCACTTGTACTCCATTCCTGGTCCTCTGTGGCTGTGGCCAAGCAGAGGCTGGACATTAGGATTTACCTCTTCTCTTTGCTCTTCACCCACGTCTGACAGGTCATTAAGTGCTGCCGATTTTGTCTGACCCTATGTAAGTTCCAGATTTCATTCCCAACCAATGTCTCACTTAAGGAAATCTCACTGCAGTGGTTAGGATCTCCCAGGCCAAAGGAGTGGAGACGGACTCGAGTTATCAAGCAATGTCAGCTAATCCTATCAGGGAAGTAGGGAGGAAAGAAGAAAATTTAGCATCCACCAACCAAAAGAGTCCAAAATGCAGCCCAGCTGCAGTGAGGCATCCTTCACCCATCTGCAGCAGACGGCCACTGCGCCCTGCCGCTGCATCTCTTACATGGCAATTCTGTCTCTTTATCTTCTTTTGTTGCTGCCAATCAAATGTCCCTCTGCTCCCACTGGCTCTGCTGTCTGAGAGCTTCTGCTCATACACTCTCTCTCTGTGAGTCATCTGGCATGCACTGTTCCAATGTCTGCAGCCCTGTGTGTCTCATTTTCAAAATCCAGAAGAAAGAGGATTTAACTGAGTCAATATGGTGCCACATGGAGCAACCCTGCTGGGCAGAGCTGTTGTAACAGGCCACTGCACAGAAAGCCTAAAGGTAGCTGCTTTGGGGCAGGCTCAGACCCACAGTCCCATCATTTGTGGCAAGATCACGTAAAAGTAAAAATCTTTGTTGATTTTCAGTAGTCAACACGTTCATTTATACTTCTAGATTTTTTGCATGAGCTGTGGGTATTGGCATGTAATGAATACCTAATTACATGGAACGCTTTGCAAGTGATATCAGAAAGATGGGAGCAAGGCAAAGAACAACCATTTCACGAACAAAGTTGGGGCTATTCCAGGAATATTAAAGCTCTTTTGGCGTCATTTTGCATTTCATGAATCCAGAACTATGAGCGAGCAGAACAAGAGTTTGTCATATTAGCTATTTACAAATGGTTTCTTTAAAACATCCTTTCTGATTAGCAGTTCATAGGAGGAGCTTTCTACCCCAATGACCAGAGCAGCCCCTCATGTGAAGTCAGCGTTTAAACATTCAGCCAGGATGTGTCGGACCACCCAGGCTCTCCCAACCTCCCAGCCCGGCTGCCACGCTGGCTGTCCCTGTGCTGGCTGGAGTTCTGGGATCTGGGCCGCAAAGACGCTTCAAGATTTCTGACTTTACCGCCATGGTAACTGATTGCATCATTATCTATAATACATCTGGAGGGAGAAGCACATATTGAGGTGAGTGAGAGAGGGAGGTGATTTGAGAAAAATTTCCAGATCTTGTTAAAATCTTTTGTGGTCTTGGGAATCTTATTTAACCTTCAGCTTCCTGTCCATAAAAGGAGATGTAGATGTGCACATCATATGCACATGGATTTCAGTGGAGATTGATAATAGCAACCACTTATAAATAAAATGTCTGAGGAGGGTAATTTGGCAAGGGGAGACTTCAGTTTCTCAAACTGGCTTCAGTTTTAGTAATGATAGAAAGCAAGTGAGATCATCACTACAGCCTGACAAACCCCTTCAATAGATCCCATTATTCTATTTAGCTCTTTATTTTTAAACAAGATATAGCTAAAATTGTGACTTTCACGGAGTTACTCAGGGGCTAATCTATTGTATGGGTCACTCCATTTCCTTCCTGGGGTAGTAAATACTTGTACTTTTATGGTGCGGACTTTTGCTGGTTGTAATGAGTTTCTCTATGTTCCTCTGGGCTCAGAGCAACCATGGCGGCCACTCATGACTCAGCTTCCTGTGCACCTGGTCTTGAGTCTGGTCTCTAGGGCAGGTGGCCCAGGGAAATGGCACCCCCTTCATGAGATCAGCCTGGCTTCCCCCGACCTTGCTGGGCAGGCTCCAAGGCCCTGCTCAGCCACAATGGCTTGCTGAGTCCAGTCTGCCTTGTGCTCACAGAGGGCTGCTCTCAACTAGATGAGCCAACCTCACAATCTCATCCTGGCTGCCCTTGGCACACAGACTGGCCTTCTCACACCAGAGACAGAAGGCTGCCGCCAAGAGCACGGGGCCCGCTGCTCTCACTCTGCAACAGAGAGGAAGGGTGTCTGTTCCAGCCCCATGGAGGCAGGTGAGCACTTGCTGGGAGCCTTAGTAGATATCTGAGTGCCCAAGGACCTGCAGGAGCTCATAGCCTAGATCACTCCAAGAGGGAAACCAAAATACTCCAGAAGACCCAACTGAAACGGGGCTTGAGGGAACAGGCCAAAGTCTACTTACAACAACCTAGGCATTCACATCCAAAATGTATCCATAATTTAATAAATGGCTAAAAGCATTCATATGTGATATCAGCTTTATCTCATGCTCCCTTGAATAAAATCAAGATCAGAGTGTCTTAGAGCAGAGGGGGAAATCTGAATGGGCTGGATAGATACAGATGTGATCAGCCTGGGATTTGGCAGAACTTGGTAAGATCAATTGCACACAATGCATTGAAAATGCTCAACTACAGAGTGGAACTGCCTTATATCAGAACATTTGATGCTGAGGGCTCACAATTATCTGAAAGAAAAACCCCCAGAAATAAGATGTCAATAACCTCATTTTTGCAGCCCATATTGATGACAGTGAAAAATTCTTTGGCATCAATGAAACTTCAGTGATTGCCTTTTCCAGTTGTCCCAAATGAGAAGCAGACCCAAACAGGCACGTTTCTGCCAAGGGAGAGTTCTCTTAATTATCCCTGAACCTCATTTGCTACAGGCCTAGTAAACAATTGGAGCCTTGCCTCTCTCTACATGACCCCATATACACACACATTCTCATGTGAACATCCTTCTGCACATACATGTATAAAATACATACCTATGAAGATAAACTAGCAGGGCCAGGCTGACTGGAAAAAACAACTATTGGACTTGTTACATAAAAATATGGGCAGTGCACAGAACAGATAAAATCTTTGCCAAAAGCTTTATCGCATGCGGCTAGTTTGTTAAAACATCCTTCAGCCTTTGTGTTTGGATAAATAAGGGTTTAAATTACTCAGAGTGACTTGCCTTCTAAAACCACACGGAATTCTTCTCTTTGCACTAAAACCTCAAGACTCCTAAATCTCATAGAAGTAAAAAAAAGCCATGTCCCTCAGGACTAAAATAGAAAGAGAAGGAGGTGGCAGCCACGAACATTCTTTCCAGCATACAGGGGACCACCTCCTTGTTCACATACCCATCATGATTTGTAAAGAAGGTTAAGGGTCCAGCTTACACCACCAAGATTAAAAACTTGAGGCCAAGAGGTGGCTGCCCAGAGCTGGGATGAGCAAGGCTAAGGAGAGCTTACATCTTTTCTGAACCACGCCAAGGATGCCATTCCCTTGGTGCTGAAATTCAAGAAGCCAAAGATAACTTTCTAAAAGACTGTATTTTCTAAGGCCAGAAGGTGAAGGGAACAAATGATGCTTCATCTCCCTGAGGATTTTGAAGATTATTAGATTACCATTTCAAGACAGGAACACTCTGACATGATGTAGTATTTAGACTAAAGAGTGGAAGCCTGAATCAAAAGCAATTCTGTTGAGTTTGGATGTTGGGGAAGCTATTTCTCTTTGCCCAACTTGACTATTTTCTTCTTGTATTGATTCATTACATCTACAAACCCTAGCACTTTTACCACATGACTTCTATTACTCTCTTTGTCTCCCAAGTCCCCTTTTTGGGATCAACTGTTGGTCAAACATGTTAGTGTGCCACGACAGGGACAATCTCAGGCTGTGACCGAAAGCCAGTACTCATTGGTCCTTTTCCCCAACTGCATTCTTTTCTCCTTTGTCCTCACTCTCTCATGGCATTGGCATCAAATGAACCTGTGTAAGCTTCTGCCCGCCTCTAACTAGTGCTGAGGGCTTAAGCAAGAACGACTTTCTGAACTTGTTTTCTCATATGTGAGATAAAACCCTCCAGTGAGGATTAAATGATGTAATTAATAAGGTTAATGAGAGTATCAGAGTAGTGCTATCCTAATCACAAGAGCCTTTTAAATAAGCAGAGAGTTTTCTCTGGTTCCCTGTGGCGTGTCAGCCTGTGAGCTCCAAGGGACTCATTTCATCAAACTTCACCACAAAGCTCTACAGAAAAGGCAAGGAGAGGTCCGTGCTCCCTCTGAGAGAGTTGGTCAAGACCACTGGACAGCAGTCTTTCCAAATAAGTAAAAATATGGAACAGGCTGGCATGTGTTTGTTGAAAATCTGACCCATGTTTTTAAGATTGCCATTGTTTTCTTAAATTCACTATCCTTCCTTTGCTTCCTGTACCTAAAGAAAGTTCATACTCACATACCCAAAACACGTCACTACACAGAATGAGCATGATGTCATCTCATGAGGACCTCTGTGCAGGGGAATTCCAAGTTACAAGCCACGTGTCCATTAGAAGCCATCACTAATCTTAAGCCACTTTCTAGCCCATTATCAGGGAGACCAGCCCCACCATCCTCAGCATGTGCACACATGGGTCTGAATGACGGAGGAAGCTGTACTGGCAGAGAAGGAAGAAAAGGGAGCAACAGAAGGATCTCTCCACTGATGGGCTTTCCAGATGGCAATTTAAATAGTTCTTAATAAATAAATAAATAAATAGTTCCGGATTGTCTGCGATAACATCGGTCCTATGTGCTTATCTTTTTCTTACAGACTTTTAAATTATAATAAATAAAAGGCTTTTAAATGGTTTTCCATAAAGGTAAAAAATTACCTCTGGAAAGAGAAAAAGCATTAATGCGTGCAAATAAATATATTCTGTTTATAATTTTTGGATTGAAGGAAAGGCCAGGGATACTTGTTTTCCTTGTGTACTCTTATCCCTTCCATTTAGAATGCATTCCTCATCTTCTTTATCTACTTTCTTCTGCTACCTACCCATCTTTGTGTTCAAATATCACTTCTTTGGTGAAGATGTTCTCTCCACTCCTTTCCCTCCTAATAATATAATAATGTAGTTATTCTCTATTGATGGCTTTGTTACTTGTTTCATTTACCATGGCTACAGCATGGAAAATCCTCTAGTTATCTCTGTAAAACTGGAATCACTCAAGTACTTCATGAAGACCTATAATGTTGATATCATAGGAGGGCTGCTGGCCCTGGAGAAAAACAATGAATTTGAAAATTGCACAACAGGAAAAACTCTGGACTCGGTAGAGTGGGCTAGTCATAGTATGGGTTGATCAAGTCATTGAGGTGAATGAATGCTTCCCCAAGAGAGTACGTTGAGTGATTGGAAAGAAAAGGCAGATGATCTGTTGAATTTTAGGTATGTGTGTAGGTCCCTCAGGTGGATGAGTCATATTCATTCCCGTATCACAAAGACCAGGGATAACCAAAAGCCAACTTCTCAGCCTGGTTTGCTTCATGGATGTTTGTACTACCCTTTCCATGAAGGCAGAGCTATAGCAAGAAGGGAAAGACTGTGGTTCCAAGAGACTCCCTCCTTTCCTGAGAAGGAACTTGATAGAGAGGTAGTTTCTCCAGGGCTGACTTTAAAAATCTGAACTGCAGTGGTATCTTCACCCATCCAACCAACCGGCATTTAGTAATTACCTACTGTAGGTTAGGGGCAATGCTAGATTCTAGGAATAGAGTACAAATTCCCCAATTATTGCTGCATACAATCTTCTAAAGGAAGATAAAAAAGGTCTTGTTTAAAAGTTTTTTCATATCCAAGGAGGAAAGAACAGCCAAAACAAGTGAGACAGGGGTGAGAGGGAGAGGACCCCCGCAGCGGTAAGTCTGAGTGTTCAAGGAAGGTGAGAGCAAGAAGAGAGGTCCCCCCAGGAAGCCCGGGGCAGGGTCCCTCTGGTGGTGGTCCCAGGGACTACAGATGGAAAATGATCATCTTGAGGGGTTAACCCTGAATGCAGTAGCCCCAGTGCTGTGACTCAATAGGTAGAGCCAAGGCCACTAAAGCGTGACATTCCTACACAGTCACCATCGAGGGGCTGTCTAGGCAGAGAGGTGCCTTAGCTGGAAGCTGCTTTCATCAGTCCGCAAAAACACACACAGTTGAGAAAGAATTCCCTGCCAGTTTTTGAGACACTGAAGCCGAAATATTAACTTTACACAAAATGAATGTATTAGGAAGCTGCGGGAAAGGGAGACATTAGGGACACAGGGAGGGAGAAATCAATTCTACTCCATTTGGAGAGGAAAGAAGAGAGGTTTCAGAGAGGAAGTAAACGTGTAGCTAAAGCTGGAAGAAGATACATGCATTTGCCATGTAAAACGGGATGGGGTAAGAGAAATCTTGGCAGAGAAAACTGTATTAAGAAAAACATGGCAGGATGAAGTGTGACCAGAGCATGGGTTTTGAGAAAAGACACTGTAAGAAATAAGATGAGGGCCAGACCTCAGGGGCCTTGTAGGACATACTGGGAAGTTTGTATTTCATTGGAAATTCAAACTGTTAAAAAGAGAATGATCTCATACCCCCTAAGGGTCTTAGGTCATAGCCCAAAGGGAGCCCTGTGCATATAATTTACTTAAAATATTCCAATTGTATCTTCTACTTTGTAATAAATTGACACTTGTTTTAATATTTTAAAATAGTTCTAACCTTCTAGTAAAATTGTCACTCCCGAATAATAGACCACATGTCTCAAAAGTTTCAAGTGCCCTGGAATACAAAGAAGTACCCCGCAGAGGTCCATGTAGTTCAGTTTGAGAAGAATAGTTGTATGTAACTGGAAGTCCTCAAAGCATTTTAAGAAGTGGAATAATTTTAGTGAATTCAGAGAGCACTTAACTTATGAGATTTGGAGTTGGTGAGGAGTGGGAAAATATAAAAGTCGTCAAGGTGGAGACTGTTAGGATATGGTGACTGGTGGGAAAGAATGGGCCAATAAGAAGATGTAGGATGTTGGCTTAGAGGTCCTCCACTTGGGTAAGGAATGTAGGGGAATCAAAACAAACACGAGGTAGGGGCAGAACAGGAGGTTCTGGGTTTATGTCTGCAGATGTTAGCCCTGACTGCCTGTGGACCAGCCGGCAGGAGATGCTTGGGAAGACAATGGGTCTGCTGTTCGGGAGCAGTCTCTACTAAAGACAATATCTGAGAGCCACTGGCCTTGCAAGTGGCCAGAGGAAAACCGTGGGGAGAAAAGGCCAAGGAGAGAAACCAGTGTATTTGGGCCTCCAGAGTGGGTCGAGGACATAGGGATGAATCAGATGTTGCCCTTCCTCCTGCAGAACTCAGCTTAGTGTGGAAGTGAGGATGGCCACTTATGGCAATACCAGCTATGAGTGATCCATGGTAGCCAGCAGGCACACCGGGAATACTCAGGTTTGCCTAAAGCAGAGCGGCAACTTAAGAAGTCATGGAAACTGAGATTAGAAAAGGTAAGTCAAGGCCAGCTTGTGAATGACCAAGAAATCTGAAAGACAAAGGGAAATGTCAGAGTTTTATGAGCAGGGTAATGCGAGGTCCAGGGCTCTGGGAAGCACTGTCAAATTCAAATAGGAGGAAGTGTTTCATGGTCAGGTGACCAACGACATGTAGAAAACAGGGAGACGTTTATATACAGGGGAAGGGAAGAGGCAGTGTGGGCTGGCACCAGGCAGGGGATACATTTTAAATACCTAATGACCCTAATGACATGGGCACCATCAGAACAGATGCCAGCCAGGGCACGATACTGGCACAGTATCAGCAAATGTGAGCCCTTGCCAGAGAACCAGCAATGGAAAGAGTGAGGAGGAGGTAGCTATAGAGTGACACAACCCTCCTCTTAGGAGGCACAGAATGTAAACAGGAGATGCAGGTGGCCGCTGTGATGGTTATGAAGCAACGTCAGCAAACAAGGGAGGAATGATTTCTTGATAAACCATAGCTCTGCCCTTCACATGTGCTTTCCTGGGACAAAAGAGAAAAATGAGGGGATTCAGATGCAGAAGGCCCTTATGATCTGGGAGCAGCTGGGTCACTGAGAAGCACCGATGGCTTCAATTTCCCGTTCACAAACTTGGCATGTCTCAGTCTTTTCACCAGACCTGGGACCAGGTCTCTGAGGTAGAACCATACAGATGGGGTGAATGCAAACAGTCTCCTTCCTCCCTCCTCTCCAGTCTTGTGTTACTTCAGAACTCTAGATATGAGCTGTCCGTAAAGCATTTATGAAAGTTCCAGAGCTGGGCCCAGTGACCAAGCTCCTTATTTCTAGTGTTAGAGGCTTTGCACCTTCTTTACTTCCTGGGAACTCCTGTGGAGGGTGGATAAGATTTAGGCATAGATAGCAAGTCTCATTCAAAACCTGGGAATCTCATACTGTATATATTTTATCTTCACATATGACTCGTGTTTTTGTAAGTTTTGTAAGACTTTATTGCATGAAGTATGTTACACATGAACAAAATAATTAAAACTAAACACAGAAGTCTCATAAAACCAAGATTCTAGTGCTTGATAAAGTCAGAAGCAATTTTCCAAAATACATGACCATATCTATTCTTTACAATTTTAACATAATACAGCTCTGTTAAATCCCATTAAGTGTTTTCATTAAGATAGATTATCTAAATTTGCCCTTGCTTGGCTTATTAACAGACTAGCATACCTGAGCATAACTCTCTGGAGGTATGTTTTGAAAAGAAACAGTCTATCGAACTTGTAGTTCTTGTTAACTTGCACACTCAAGTTCACACAGCAAACTGGCAAGTGGGGATTGCTCATGATTCTTATAGTGGTTCTAGTCTGAGGTAGAAAGTGTGTCTCTTAAATAAAAGCAAAAATAAACAAATGGGACTTAATCAAACTTAAAAGCTTTTGCAGAGCAAAGGAAACCATCAACAAGATGAAAAGACAACCTACTGAATGAGAAAGAAGTATTTGCAAATGATGCAACTGACAAGGGGTTAATATCCAAAGTATACAAACAGCTTAGATAACTCAATATCTAAAAAACACAAACAACCCAGTCAAAAAATGGGCAGAAGACCTAAACAGACATTTCTTCAAAGAAGACATACAGATGGCCAACAGGCATATGATAAGATGCTGAACACCGCTAATTATTAGGGAAATGCAAATCAAGACTATAATGTGGTATCACCTCACACAGGTCAGAATGGCCATCATCAATAAGTCTACGAACAATAAATGCTGGAGAGGGTGTGGAGAAAAGCAAACTCTCTTGCACTGTTGGTGGGAATGTAAATTGATACAGCCACTGTGGAGAACAGTACGGAGGTCCCTTAAAAAACTAAAAATAGAACTACCATATGACCCAGAAATCCCACTACTGGGCATATACCCTGAGAAAACCATAATTCAAAAGGACACATGTACCAAAATGTTCATTGCAGCACTATTCACAACAGCCAGGACATGGAAACAACCTTATTGTCCAATGACAGAAGAATGGATAAAGAAGATGTGGCACATATATACAATGGAATATTACTCAGCCATAAAAAGGAATGAAATTTAGGTATTTGTAGTGAGGTAGATGGACCTAGAGTCTGTCATACAGAGTGAAGTAAGTCAGAAAGAGAAAAACAAATACCGTATGCTAACGCATATATATGGAATCTAAAAAAATGGTACTGATGAACCTAGTGGCAGGGCAGGAATAAAGACAAAGACGTAGAGAATGGACTTAGGACACAGAGGGGGAAAGGGGAAGCTGGGACAAAGTGAGAGAATAGCACTGACATATATATGCTACCAAATGTAAAATGGATGGCTAGTGGGAAGCTGCTGCATAGCAAAGGGAGATCAGCTCGGTGCTTTGTGACCACCTAGAGGGGTGTGATAGGGAGGGTGGGAGGGAGGGAGACGCAAGAGGGAGGAGATATGGGGATATATGTATAGCTGATTCACTTTGTTGTACAGCAGAAACTAACACAACACGGTAAAGCAATTATACTCCAATAAAGGTGTGAAAAAAAAACTCTTCTCAGTAATTATACTGGTAGTAGAAATATTAGTAATAGATTAATATTTTGAGACTGTTATATATATAATTTAAAATAAAATAAATAAATATGAGGTTTTCTAATATCCTCTGTGCCCTTAAGAAGTAGCATTTTTAGCAGGTAGAAAAAAGGAGATACAGATAAATACAGAAGAGGTATAGCTGAATTTGAACTGGAAGCATCAATATGACTTCATCAGATATTTTATTTAACAGACTGCTTTTATTTGCTCTATCCACTGAAGAGTCTTAGAAAAAATGATCAACTCATTAGCAATGAGCATCTCTGCTGCCCAGCTTGTGGCACTGAAATTCCAATTCTCATTTCAAGACTTCTTGAAGAAATGACAAATTCCATGTCTGGGGAAAGAACCGTACAAGATGAACCTGGAACATCATGTCATACCAGATAGCAAGAAAGCTGTCAGAGACTCAGGAGCCCACGTGAAAAAGCTCCCACTGGCCAAAAAAATGGGACAATTTGAGCTCCCAGTTGGATAATAATCTCAATGGAATGAAACAAAGCAAATATGCTTAAATCCATGAATTCATATTGATACTTAGAGAAAAGAAAGTAAATGACCATATTTTGGAGGATGAAAGGAAACCAACTCATTATTTTGAACACTGTAAATAAAAGAAAATAATTTTTTTTAAAAAAAAGTCTACAAGTAACAAATGCTGGAGACAGTGTGGAGGAAACGGAACCCTCCTACACTGGTGGTGGGAATGTAAATTGGTGCAGCCACTGTGAAGAACAGTATGGAGGTTCCTCAAAAAACTAAAAATAGAGCTACCGTATGATTCAGTAATCCCACTTTCAAACACATATCTGGAAAAGACGAAAACTCTCATTTGAAAAGATACATGCACCCCAGTATTCACAGCAGCACTATTTATAATAGCCAAGACATGGAAACAACACAAATGCCCATCAACAGACAGTCGGTTTAAGAAGATGTATATGTATGTGTACGTGTGTGTGTGTGTGTGTATGTATATATTACTCAGCCATAAAAAAGAATGAAATATTGCCATTTGCAGCAACATGGATGAACCCATGAACCCAGAGAATATTATACTTAGTGAATTAAGTCAGACAAAAAAAATATATGATATCACTTATATGTGGAATCTAAAAAATAATACAAATGAATCTATATATAAAATCGAAACAGACTCACAGACAGAAAAAACAAACTTATGGTTACCAAAGGGGAAAGGAGTAGGGCAGAGGGATAAATTAGGAGTTTGGGATTAACAGATAACAAGCTACTATACGTAAAATAGATAAGCAACAAGAATTTACTTGTATAGCACAGGGAACTATATTCAATATCTTGTAATAAGCTATATATAATGGAAAATAATCTGAATATATATATATGTATAATATGACTAAATAACTTTGTTGTACACCTGAAACTAACACAATATTGTAAATCAACCATACTTCAGTTTTTTTTTAAAGTGTGTCCCTTTTAAAGGTTGACCAAAGGACAGTAAATGGACCTCTACCCGGGGACTATTTAAGGCAAAATGCCCTCAGTGGATGGATCTTGGGCCAGCTGCCCAACAGTGGAGGCTTTGCACATTTAAATGGTTTCCTCACTGGCTGAGAGTTTATCTAAGGCAAGTGTGTCCCTCAATGACTCTTTTACAGAAGACACTGAACGCATCTGCCAGGTGCAGTGGATTACTGCTCTACAAAGACTCTAGGCTCCTGACATCAAAGTGAACCTTCAGTTGTAATGCTGGCATTTTAAAAAGAAAATTCTGAAACCAAAATGGCCTTTCTCTCCCAGCTTTTGCTTTGGAATGCACCAAAGCCAGACCCAAGGAACGTGATGACATCCTAAAAGCCTGTGATTAATTCATGCTGGTCCCCAAGCCTTTGCCCCTTGGTGCCACATGGTGAAGCATTTACCACCACCTGGTTTTGCTCCACAGCCAGACAGCACTTCCAAGAATTCCAGTCGTCACTTGAATAGAGATAGGCTTGAGCTCATGGAGTTTCTTACAGGGCTATTTTATGCAAATCTCTTTTATCCATTCCCTCATTGAGATTCCCTTGCGTTTACAACCCTGTTTACCAGTGGATTATTTACCCATGTAACTGATTGCTTGTTTTTTCAATGAGTTGTTCAGTGTGGGGTTTTTAGTTCCCTGTTCCAATGTTTTTGTATAAGCAAGAGGATAAGGTGGCAGGAAATAGGAGCTCCCCAGAGAAGAAGTAACTGTGATAAATGAGACTATGTCAGGCTATGTACATACAGGAAACAATACAAGCAAAGGAATGAGACAAATCCTCAAGGTTTGCATGTTGCATTAAGTCAGTAGTGCTAAATTTTTTTGCCAAATTAAACTTTTTGAAACTTGTTGATTATTTATTATCTTTGGTTTAAAAAGAATCACTATAAATGAGAAAAATTTGATTGCAATTGTTTAAAGACTATACATAATTAAATGTGAGTTTTTCTGCTGGGAAGCATAGAAGATTTGCACAACAGGGCCCAAATCAAATTACTGGCTTTTTCATTAGAGTCTGGAAAATAAGAATGTATTTGGTCAATGCCAGAGTGATGAAAGACTAAAGAAAGGCAAAAGAGCATTGTCAACTTTTCTCCAGAGAAACGGAGTAGTATTTCTGGGATTATTCATTTCTGGATGGCCCTGTCTGGCCTCAGTTGTCTGTAAGATGAGAAGTCAGGACTGAGAAGATGGGGTATCTACCTAGGACCTCAGCCCCTCAAGTACTGAAGTGTAGCCAGGATGCTAAGAACCCGCTGGTCAAAGAGCTCAGCAGTAGAGGAGCCTGGACATATCTGACCTGACCCTGGGTTTCACTATAACATGGCAAGATCATGCCACCCCAAGTCCACAGAAGACTTCAAGTTTTCCCAGGGTGACTAGGCCTGTTCCATGCTAACTGGGGTGAAGCACCATTCTTTGAACTCTGACTGCTGGAAAAATCCAGGGTTTTAGGATTAAGCCTCATCCAACTGTGCTGATTCTGGGTCATTGCTAAGGAAAGAGGCATTGTTACGGACTCCAAGTACAATTGCCAAGGAATAGACACATCACCCAAAACCACGATAAAAGGCATTAGGCCCAGGGCTCAGCTCTTCTTGACCTAGATGTACTGATGAACTCGTTCAATAAAAGAGCTTTTATCTGAGTAAACTTGCAGATCATCCTGGAATTGGTTAGCCCTGGGCCTTTATCACAATTTAGATTCCAGATGTAACACTGTTATTACTGCTCTACCACTGTTATTACTGCTGCTGCTGCTGCTGCTGCTGCTAATAATGATACAATGAATAAATACTGCTCAGGACTTTATACAGAAATTTCACCCAAGAAAATAATTCAAATAAAATACAATAAAACCATTAAAAACATTAAGGGAATTTAGTAAAAACGCTTCAGTAAAATGGCAGATCACAAAACATCAAAGAGCATTTCCTAAACATAAATAGCAAGTTTTGAGAAAATAAAATTATTAAAAACATCCTGTTTAGAGTGGTAAAACAACTGCAACAAAAATGTCTGGGAGTAAACTAAACAAAAAATGTAAAGGAGCTGTATGAGGAACACCTTAAATTTCTGAGGAATATAAAAGACCTAACTACATGGAAGTGATACTCTGACCTTGAGTGTCATAAAAATGTCAGCTTTCATCCCCCCCATTAACATTTTCTGAAACTATGCCACCTGTTTCTAAAGTTCATCTGGA
The DNA here is from genome assembly GCF_964374135.1 of Grampus griseus. Taxonomy (NCBI): domain Eukaryota; kingdom Metazoa; phylum Chordata; class Mammalia; order Artiodactyla; family Delphinidae; genus Grampus; species Grampus griseus. Next base: position 42,069,763 of record NC_139010.1, read on the forward strand.
AATATTATTATGCGTGTATAGTTAGGAAAATTCTGGGGGAAAAAAGTAGTAATGAGGTCAAGGCCTATTAGATATTAAAACATACTCTAAAGTTGTGGTAATTTAAAGTTTTCCTCTAGAAAAAGGAATATAAAAATTGGTAATTGTAAAGAGTCCAGAGTTAAATACATACAGGATTATAACATATTATATAGAATTTAAATCACTGGACAAAAACAGATCATTAACTAAGTGAAAAGGGGACAACTGCCTAAAATCATGAGAGAATCAAAGCTCAGTTTTTACCTCACCCCCCTACATTGAAATAAATCCTAGGAATCAAAGACTCAAATGTTTTTAAAAGGTAAATGTCAATATATTAGAAAAAATAGGTGAATTAGACATATCTTTTGTTGGAGAAGGTTTTTAAAGCAAGAAACAGAAAAAGAGCCCCCCCAAAAAATTATTGCTAAATTTGACAACAAGAACATCATAATCAAAATCAAAAGGCATAAAGAGGGGAAACAATTCTTAATATATAAAAACTCTACCAATCAACAAACAGAACCAAAACACAGTAGGAAAAATGAGAAAAAAAAACCCATAAATGAGCTATTGACATTAATAGAAACGCAAATTGCACATAAATAATTAAAAAGAGGCTAAACATCCCCCATAACTAAATAACTGCAAATAAAGATGTTGTTTTTCCCATTGTTCACTTAACAAAATCTTGATAATACACAATTAGGATAATATATAGAAACCCAGCTGATCTCATCTGAGGTCAATACATCATTATCTAAATAAAATAAAATTGCTCACATGCTGTGAGATGGGATTTTACAAGGCCTAAGTAAAATGATATTGATGCTGACTTTGGCAGCCATACAAAGACTAGAAACAACCAGTCCATCAACAGGTCTTAGATAAATCACAGTATATTCCTACAATGAAATACAGCACATCCATGAAGAATAAATTAGATCTATATAGCCTAACATGAAATATACCAAGATTGATTGGAAAATGAAGACCAAATGTGAAATACTCTATAGAGTGCTCCCAACTGCATAAAAAGATACGTGTATGTAGTTTTATATGTTTAAAACATTTTTGAAACGACGTATAAGAAAATTCCAAGAGTAGCTGCTTTAAGGAATTAAACCCTAGACGATAAGAGCTCTGAGGGAACAGAGGATTTATCTTATTCTCTTTGTATTTACTTAAATTTCCAACCACCTGTGTAGATATTTTCTCAAAAAACTCTAGCTAATTTTAAAATTATAGAAAGAATTCAATATTTCTAAGTCTCTTTCTCCTCAAATTAATAGGAAAATTATCAGTCGATTTATAAAGTATGCTTTTTAAATTAGATGGTGATATTTTATAATATATTCTTTAAAATGCATTCATATATATTATTATATATTATCTAAATTTTTATTCACAACCACACTCTGACATGGATCTAACATTCCCTTTTATTGCAGAAGCTGAGTTTGCCAACTCATTAATAGCCTGAGTCCTTCTGAGTTGTTTCCCACACAAGGAAAGACATTCCCAGAGTCACATCTCATCTCCAGAAGACCTCTGGGTCTGCTGTGGTTGTGTTTTTATTCTGGAAGGAGTGCATCTTCTCTCTGCCTCACCTGGGACTGCTACAGCTTCCAGCATGGGGTCAGTGCATTTGGAGCCCAGGAATCTGTAGCCCACTTGATCAGGGTTCAGCTTTAATTGGTTTCACAGCAAACCAGAACCACATAGCTTTGGAGTCTCAAAGCCAATAATCCCAACACCTCACATTCTTGTTGCCCTTGGTCCCATCTGTGATATAGGCCCCCTCCCTTGCTCTCTACTGGACAAATGTCATCCGACTATGCTCTGCCTCTCCTCACCACTACAACTCCCTACCACATTCTTTCTTCCCTATCTTTGCCACTGTGTCTTGGGCATCCTTTTCATGATGGATACTCTCAGCTGTGTCCTTGGCTTTTTGCAGAAGACATAGGCTCTCCCGCCTGACACTGCACCTAGGAGCCCACCTCCACCATGATCTTCTCAAGTGGACAGAGAGATACCCCTACTGAGTACAGGGACAGATGAGAGATCAGCATTCTCTCTGTTCGCCATGCCCATTCCTTCTTCTTTGTAGCGTATGTCACTCACTGGCTGCCATCACCCCTTTCTCCTTCCCTTCACACTCCATCATCGATTGAAGACTACACCTACATCACTGCCTTCCTTTCTTTCATTTCCTCGCCCCTATCAACTGTCCTTACCATCATCTTCTCTTACCTCAGTGTTACTGTGGGTTACACATCAATCCCCAAGTCTAATGCCCTCCAATACCATTCTCAATCAGCTACCCACTCTTGTAGTCCAGGTGCAGGTGCCTTCAACTGGCATTGCCCCTCCTCAGACATTAATTCCAAAAGCCAAAGAGAAAAGGACAAGCTTGAAAATTTCAGGAGAGACCAAGAAATTATAAAAAGTGGTGTGGATCTAGTATGTTTACCCTCCCCACCTTGAGTTTTTTATCGGCTCTTCCCCCATTCTAATAAACTCTAAGAAGGTGGGGATTTTGGTTTTTGTTGTTTAAAAAAAAAAAAAGTGGTATGGCAGATTTGGAAGGTACCAAATATAGAAACCAAAGATTTTTAAAGTAAGAAGAGAAATAAGAAAGATTAGTTCAAAAGGAGTAACCATGAGACTAAAGGCAGGTAGACAATATGGAATGATTTCTTCAATACGCTGAGAGAAAATAATTACCAGCCTAGAATTCCATATCTAGCAAAAATGTCTTTTAAGAATGTAAGTAGAATAAATACATTTTAGTTAAACAATGAGAGATTTTGCTACCAGAACGCCTGTACAAGAAGAATTATTGGACAGTGTTCTTCAACCACATGATATAAATTTGGAGGTCAAATTTAATGAGAAAATAAATTGAAATAAATGGCATTTAAAAATCACCTAGGAAAAGTGAAGAGAGAGAAGAGAACCAAACCTAAGGATCTGGACCAAACCTAAGGATCCTAACAGTTTGAGAATGTATCATGATTCTACTAACTACCATCCCCCTCTTGGTTTCAGTTGGGTCTGATAATTCATCTCTTAAAGCTCTTTTGCAAATATACTCAACTGTCTTAACCTCCAAGTTTCTGCTTCACCCGACTTTAAATGAGTCCAGCCATATACTTTTCTTTACAAGTACACCTGAGATGCTGAGCAATGCTGCTGAACTCACACAACCTTGAAGACTGAGGTCAATGAAATTCTTGGTCTTCAAGTTTGCTTCTACAACACCCTCCACAGTCCTTCTTTTGATCCTTAGGATGTTTTCTTATTCAAAACAAAACTAGTTCTAACCTTCACAACTCTCTTTAAAGAGTCCCCTAGACCCCCCTCTTCCCTCATGACTCGTGCGACCACCTAGTTCACTGAAAAAACACTCTTTTTGTGAGTATTCTGAGCACGTTTAAGGTAAGCTAGGCTAAGCCATGATGTTTGGTAGGTTAGGTGTGTTAAATGCTTTTTGATTTCATGATATTTTCAATTCACAATGCGTTTATCAGGATGTAACCCCATTGCAAATTGAAGAAGATCTGTAGAATGGTACTTGGACCCTTGACTCAACTCCATCTGAAAAAAACTACGTATTCTATTTATTTCCTTAATCCATAAGAAAGGAGTTTCCTAAGCAATGATAATTGGATCCCATGTGTTAGAATTAAACAATTTGTAAATAGTGGAAGAGGAATAAAAACTATTATTCAACATAGGTACATTTGAAATATATCTTGTCCTCTCATCTTAGAACACGAATTTTGTATAAATTATAAAAGGACTGATTCTACTATGTTAAAGAGAATAGTAGCAACAGTTTTATTTGATGTCTTACTCACTGCATAGATTGCTTTAACTCACTCAGTTCACCTTATCTGCATATTCTGGGTGTGAATTCCACTACACCACATGGAATGCCCTGTCCAGGGCAAGAGCTGTCAGCACGGTGAGCTTCCTCCCTGGTAGGACTGCAGGGAAAGATTGCATCTGATCACCACTTCCTACAGACTGGACTTACTGTACTTAAGCAGCCCCAGGTTGATTTATGGCTCATGGGCCAAGATATGTAAAAAGGCCTGCCAGGTAGATAAATCCTACAATCCATTATGCTTTCATCATATGGACCAAAAGATGAGGGAGAAGTTACTTTCCTCTGAAATAATAAGGTCTAGAAGATTATTTTTTGCATTATGTTAGGAGGTAAAGCATTTCTCTTCCAGCTCTCTGACAATGCGTATGAATGAACATCTAACACCATTTAGCTCTTCTTTGCATTAGAAAATCATGTCTGCCACGAAGGCTATTCTAGCACCAGTGATAGCCAAGTCATTGTCCCCACCAGCTTCCTTCTCTAGATCCAAGCCAGGAAGACATTTGCACCCTCCTAGCTTGGGGAAGGCCCCCCTTTGCTGCCCTCTCAGAGCCTCCTGGATCTGCAGAGCTGCATCATTCCATGTGCTAGGATCTATGTTTCTTCCTCCTGTCTTCCCTCCTCCCTCCCTCCTTTCTTCTTACCCCGACCTCCTGCCCTCTTCCCTCCCTCCTTCCTGGTCCCCTCTCTTCTCTAGCTCCTTCTCTCCTCCCATTAATCTTTTTGAGCATCTTCTATGTGCAAATTTCTGTCATTAGGTGTAGGGGATATTCTACTGATCAAGACCCAGTACACCTCTTCCAGAAACAGACCTTGTTGGAGAAGACAGTCAAAGAATCAATGATTAGAGGGCAGTTTGATGTGTGCTATACCAGGAATAGGACATGGCCCTTTGGGAGCACATAGGAGGGACAGCTCACCTGTCTAGGGCAGAGCTGTCCAATAGAAATATAATGTGAGCCACATATTAATCTTGAATTTTCATGTGGCTACATTTTAAATTTTTTTAAATATTAAATTAATTTTAATAATATATTTTATTTAAATAAATATACTCAAAAGATTATCATTTCAGCATGGAATCAATATAAAAATTATGCTGTGTCTCAGCTTAGGAATTCAGTTTCCATTTACACTGGCCACAATTCGAGTGCTCGGCAGCCACATGGCACTAGAGGCTACTGCCTTGGACAGTGAGGTCTGGGGAGATGAGGAGCTGTTTCCTAAAAGATCCAGCTCAGCTGAGCTAAAGGGTGAGTTGAGGAGTTAGACAGGAGGAGGGAGAGGAAAGGACACTCCAGGGAGAAGGAAGTGCACTGCTGAAGCTGAAATACACAGGCAGAGAGCCCAGCAGGTTCAGGGCCACTGGCAGGGGGAGGGAGGGCAGGAAGGCACAGGGAGAACGACAAGTGAGAGCTAAGAGGACACCAGGTGAGATCAAAATGAAGGGTTTGTGCAGAAAAAAAGCTCAGCTTCCTGTTGTGGGCAGTAGGGACCCCAGGTGCATGTGTACTGTGAAGTACCTTGGTCAAATGAGCTTTATTAGAAGGATTTAGAAAGATGCCCACTGTATAGAGTGAGAATGAGGGACAAAGGGCAGAACTAGAGGCAGGAAAGTCTCCTAGAAAGCTGCTGAAATCATCCATGCTGGAGATTAGGGCATGTAACACCAAGCCTGTGGCCAGAGAGTCAGATAAGTAGATTCAAGAGAATTTAAAGGAATGAAAGCAAAACATTCTGATGACTAGGTGTAAGGAATCCAGGAGAGGGAAAAGTCAGGGGCCTCCCAGCTTGGAAAGGAGGTGTGTGATGCTATTCAGTGAGATGGAACATAGAGGAAGGTAGGTTCTGGGAGAAATCATGAGTTCTCTTTGGAAGATGCTGCTTTTGAGGTTTATCTTAGTCTGCTCGGGCTGCCATAACACAATACCAGACTGGGTGGCTTAAACAACAGAAATTCATTTCTCACAGTTTCTGGAGGCCAGTAATCTAAGATCAAGGTGCTGGGAGATTCAGTTTCTGGTGAGAGCGTTTCTTCCTGGCTTGTAGATGGCCACTTTCTCACTGTATTTCCATAAGACAAAGGGGTGGAGGGAGAGAGAAAGCTCTCTGGTGTCCCTTCTTATAAGGACACTAATCATATTGGATCAGGGCCCTGTCCTTAGACCTCAATTAATCTTAATTACCTCTTTATAGTCCCTATCTTTAAATATAGTCACATTGGGGGCTGGGCTCCAAGATATAAATTTTGAGGGGGACACAATTCAGTCAATAACAATGTAGTTGCGAGCCGTCCAAGTGGAGAAGCTGCAATGGAGGATTTGGGTCTGGGACTGAGGAGGGAGGTCCGGGCAGGAGAGTGGTGTGGGTATCACCCTCACACACCTGAGCCAGCCCAGGGCCGTGGGTTGGGCCCAACTTCCCAACCCTCCTGCCTGACTCAGACTTTCAGCATCACTCACCACTCCTCACTTGAAACCTCCAGTCATTCCTTGTTTTCTGCCCTTTGCATTGTCTCCAAAGGCATCCTCCTGGAAAAAAGTCCTGGAGTAATGTTGTATTGTTCAAGAATAAAGCTCTCATGATGATATCCAAAGCTCTTGTCCACCTGGGACATTCTTCATCACAAACTTTACATCCAATCATAAGCACAAAGCCCTTCACATCATCCCCCAAACTAGCTGTTCCTTCCCCACCTCTGCCCACCTCAAATGTGGGCTCTTCTCTGTGCTTCTCACTTTCCCAACTTAGGACCCCCCCAACCCCAACCCAGGCCAGAGTGACGGCCACTGTAGATGTTCACCATCACTGTTACCCGTGCCATGCAGGACAGGGGGCAGCGTCATTTCATGTGATTCCCCAAAGCAAAACCAAGACCAGTGGGTAAGAGTTGGAGGTCTACACAGGGAGATCAGCTTGGTGCTTTGTGACCCCCTAGAGGGATGGGATAGGGAGGGTGGGAGGGAGACACAGGAGGGAGGAGATATGGGGATACATGTATACGTATAGCTGATTCACTTTGTTATAAAGCAGAAAGTAACACTCCATTGTAAAGCAATTATACTCCAATAAAGACGTTAAAAAAAAGGGGGGGATCCTAACCTGCATATGGAAAAAAAAAAGAGTTGGAGGTCTAGGGGAGTAGAATTTGCCACCCCAAAATGTGTGTCTTTGGCATATGGATGATTTAGAGCTGAAAACAATCAAGGCCCAAAACACTCAGGAAGAACTTTTGACCTTCCCCCTAACTGCCTAAAAGAATGTAGATAGAGGACCTGTTCCAGGGAGGGAGCTATCACCAAAGATAACTATAGTATGAACTAGGTGTGGAGACAAGGAGGAACCTAGCAAAGTCTGTTTGTTAAAATTCCTCTCTGTGTCCCATTGTCTCTGCCTGGCCCAGCAAACATTTGTTTACCAAACATTTGTTTACCAAACATTTAATCTTTTTCATCTTCCTGTGAATTGCCTTCCTTCCCTTTTAAGTCCCAAACCCCAATCCCCTTCTTCTCTCAGATGGCATACAAGCCTCAATTACCTAACTTGACCTTGGGCCCCATATTCTTTGGGAGCCCATGAATGTATGTACGTAATTTTATTTTCTCCAGTTAATCAGTCTCATGTAAATTTAATTCTTAGATCAACCAGAAGAACCTAGAGGGGGAGGGAAAATTTTTTCACTCTCCATCAGAGGGAAGCTGATGTCAGCTTGGTCCACAGAGGCCTGCCCTGCCACAGTGCTTCTCTCACTTGAATGTATGCTCAGAGCTCCTGGGATCTTGTAAAGGCCCAGGGTGGGCTTGAAGCTCTGCATTTCTAAAAAAGATGATGTAGATGCTGCGAGTGGCATGGCTCTTCAAAACCTATCCAGATCCTGCTTTGAGTAACATGGCTCTTCAAAACCTATCCAGATATATTTTAAACAGGAGTGAGTTCACTGGCGTGGGAGGCATTCAGATACAGGCTGGGTGGCCATGGAGGTGCACTAAAAGAAAACCTGTGCTCTGAGATTCATAGATCTGCAATTCTTCTGGAGTTAAATTCAGGCTCTGAGGACAGCATGGGAAGTCCTGACTCCTCTTTGAGGAGAGTATGCCCACGGCTGAGAAGGACTGGGGAGGCTGCCCTGCCTGCACTGGTGGCCCCACCTTCTCCGAGGGCGGTGGGACACTACATAAAATGCTTCCTGGCCATCTGCATACCCTCCTTTGAGACCTTCTTGTCACATCTGTGCTGGTCATGAAAATGAGCATCCAGACTCCAACCAGAGGGAATACAGATGGCCAGGGTCCCTGCTGCTGGCTCCACAGCCCAGGCTGCACATGAGCAGAGGCCACCCCATCACGAGGGTGGGCGGCAGGAAGGCCAAGGCCTGGCCTGCTCCCGGAAACCTGGGGCTCCTCTGACTCTGGCTCCAGGATCCCAGGCATCCAGGACACCTCCTCCCCAACTCCTTTGTCTCCTTCCCTCCAGTCTGCCCGCCTGTTGGCTGCCTTCCCCCACTCCTTCTCCCCCTCAGTTCCCCTAGTAAACCCTCCCAAGATTCATCCCGTCCCCTGCTCTTCTCAGAGGGCCCCACTGACCCAATGTTCTTTTCTAGTTTCTTCTGGAGCATTGGCACTTTTAATAGAGAGGAGTAAGAACATGCCAACTAAACCTTCGTCATATTTGCTGCATTTTCCTTAACTTGTTATTTACTTTTTTATTAATTTTTAAATGTTATTTATTTTTTATACAGCAGGTTCTTATTAGTTATCTATTTTATACATATTAGTGTATATATGTCAATCCCAATCTCCCAATTCATCCCAGCACGAGCACCACCCCTGCCACTTCCCCTCTTGGTGTCCATACGTTTGTTCTCTCTGTCTGTGTCTCTATTTCTGCCCTGCAAACTGGTTCATCTGTACCATTTTTTCTAGGTTCCACACATATGCGTTAATATACAATACTTGTTTTCCTCTTTCTGACTTACTTCACTCTGTATGACAGCCCTAGATACATCCACGTCTCTACAAATGACCCAATTTCATTCCTTTTTATGGCTGAGTAATATTCTATTGTATATATGTACCAGATTTTCTTTATCCATTCATCTGTCAATGGGCATTTAGGTTGCTTCCATGACCTGGCTATTGTAAATAGTGCTGCAATGAACATTGGGGTGCATGTGTCTTTTTGAATTATGGTTTTCTCTGGATATACGTCCAGTAGTGGGATTGCTGGGTCATATGGTAATTCTATTTTTAGTTCTTTAAGGAACCTCCATACTGTTCTCTATAGTGGCTGCATCAATTTACATTCATACTAACAGTGCAGAAGGGTTCCCTTTTCTCCACACCCTCTCCAGCATTTGTTGTTTGTAGATTTTCTGATGATGCCCATTCTAACTGGTGTGAGGTGATACCTCATTGTAGTTTTGATCTGCATTTCTCTAATAATTAGTGATGTTGAGCAGCTTTTCATATGCTTCTTGGCCATCTGTATGTCTTCTTTGGAGAAATGTCTATTTAGGTCTTCTGCCTATTTTTGGATCAGATTGTTTGTTTTTTTAATATTGAGCTGCATGAGCTGTTTATATATTTTGGAGATTAATTCTTTGTCTGTTGTTTCATTTCCAAATATTTTCTCCCATTCTGGGGGTTGTCTTTTTGTCTTGTTTGTAGTTCCCTTTGCTGTGCAAAAGCTTTGAAGTTTCATTAGGTCCCATTTGTTTATTTTTGGTTTTATTTCCATTACTCTAGGAGGTGGATCAAAAAACATCTTGCTGTGATTTATGTCAAAGAGTGTTCTTCCTAGGTTTTCCTCTAAGAGTTTTAAAGTAACCTGTCTTACATTTAGGTCTTTAATCCATTTTGAGTTTATCTTTGTGTATGGTGTTTGGGAGTGTTCTAATTTCATTCTTTTAAAAGTTGCTGTCCAGATTTCATGGCACCACTTACTGAAGAGACTTACTGAAGAGTCTTTTCTCCATTGTATATCCTTGCCTCCTTTGTCATAGATTAGTTGACCATAGGTGCGTGGGTTTATCTCTGGGCTTTCTATCCTGTTCCATTGATCTATATTTCTGGTTTTGTGCCAGTACCATATTGTCTTGATTACTGTAGCTTTGTAATAGAGTCTGAAGTCAGGGAGTCTGATTCCTCCAGCTCCGTTTTTTTCCCTCAAGACCACTTTGGCTATTCGGGGTCTTTTGTGTCTCCATACAAATTTTAAGATTTTTTTCTTCTAGTTCTGTAAAAAATGCCATCGGTAAACTGATAGGGATTGCATTGAATTTGTAGATTGCTTTGGGTAGTATATTCATTTTCACAATGTTGACTCTTCCAATCCAAGAACATGGTATATCTCTCCATCTGTTGGTATCATCTTTAATTTCTTTCATCAGTATCTTATAGTTTTCTGCGTACAGGTCTTTTGTCTCCCTAGGTAGGTTTATTCCTAGGTATTTTATTCTTTTTGTTGCAGTGGTAAATGGGAGTGTTTCCTTAATTTCTCTTTCAGATTTTTCATCATTAGTGTATAGGAATGCAAGAGATTTCGGTGCATTAATTTTGTACCCTGCAACTTTACTAAATTCATTGATTAGCTCTAGTAGTTTTCCGGTGGCATCTTTAGGATTCTCTATGTATAGTATCATGTCATCTGCAAACAGTGACAGTTTTACTTCTCCTTTTCCAATCTGTATTCCTTTTATTTCTTTTTCTTCTCTGATTGCCGTGGCTAGGACTTCCAAAACCATGTTGAATACTAGTGGTGCGAGTGGACATCCTTGTCTTCTTCCTGATCTTAGAGGAAATGCTTTCAGGTTTTCACCATTGAGAATGATGTTTGCTGTGGGTTTGTCGTATATGGCCTTTATTAATGTGAGGTAGGTTCCCTCTATGCCCACTTTCTGGAGAGTTTTTATCATAAACGGTGTTGAATTTCATCAAAAGCTTTTTCTGCATCTATTGAGATTATCATATGGTTTTCATTCTTCAGTTTGTTAATATGGTGTATCACATTGATTGATTTGCATATATTGAAGAATCCTTGCACCCCTGGGATAAATCCCACTTGACCATGGTATATGATCCTTTAAATGTGTTGTTGGATTCTCTTTGCTAGTATTTTGTTGAGGATTTTTGCATCTATATTCACCAGTGATATTGGTCTGTAATTTTCCTTTTTTGTGATATCTTTTCCTGGTTTTGGTATCAGGGTGATGGTGGCCTCATAGAATGAGTTTGGGAGTGTTCCTTCCTCTGCAATTTTCTGGAAGAGTTTGAGAAGGATAAGTGTTAGCTCGTCTCTAAATGTTTGATAGAATTCACCTGTGAAGCCATCTGGCCCTGGACTTTTGTTTGTTGGAAGATTTGTAATCACAGTTTCAATTTCATTACTTGTGATTGGTGTTCATATTTTCTATTTCTTCCTGGTTCAATCTTGGAGTGTTATACCTTTCTAAGAATTTGTCCATTTCTTCGAGGTTGTCCATTTTATTGGTATGGAGTTGCTTGTAGTAGTGTCCTAGGATGCTTTGTATTTCTGGGGTGTCTGTTGTAACTTCTCCTTTTTCATTTCTAATTTTATTGATTTGAGTCTTCTCCCTCTTTTTCTTGATGAGTCTGGCTAAAGGTTTCTCAATTTGGTTTATCTTCTCAAAGAACCACCTTTTAGGTTTATTGATCTTTGCTATTGCTTTGTTTCTATTTCATTTATTTCTGCTTTGATCTTTATGATTTCATTCCTTCTAATAACTTTGGTGTTTTTCTTATTCTTCTTTCTCTAGTTCCTTTAGGTGTAAGGTTAGATTGTTTATTTGAGATATTTCATGTTTCTTGAAGTAGGCTTGTATTGCTATAAACTTCCCTCTTTGGACTGCTTTTGCTGAATCCCATAGGTTTTGGATCGTCGTGTTTTCATTGTCATTTGTCTCTAGGTACTTTCTGATTTCCTCTTAGATTTCTTCAGTGATCTCTTGGTTATTTAGTAATGTATTGTTTAGCCTCCGTGTGTTTGTTTGTTTTACATTTTTTCCCCTGTAATTGATTTCTAATCTCATAGTGTTCTGGTTGGAAAAGGTGCTTGATATGATTTCAATTTTCTTAAAGTTACTGAGGCTTGATTTGTGACCCAAGATGTGATCTATCCTGGAGAATGTTCCGTGTGCACTTGAGAAGAAAGTGTAATCTGCTGTTTTTGGATGGAATGTCCTTTAAATATCAATTAAATCTATCTGGTCTATTGTGTCATTTAAAGCTTGTGTTTCCTTATTAATTTTCTGTCTGGATGATCTGTCCATTGGTGTCAGTGAGGTGTTAAAGTCCCCCGCTACTATTGTGTTACTGTCAATTTCCTCTTTTATAGCTGTTAGCAGTTGCCTTATGTACTGAGGTGTTCCTATGTTGGGTGCATATATATTTATAATTGTTACATCTTCTTCTTCGATCGATCCCTTGATCATTAGGTGGTGTCCTGCCTTGTCTCTTGTAACATTTTTTATTTTAAAGTTTATTTTATCTAATATGAGTATTGTTACTCAAGCTTTCTTTTGATTTCCATTTGCATGGAATATCTTTTTCCATCCCCTCACTTTCAGTCTGTATGTGTCCCCAGGTCTGAAGTGGATCTCTTGTAGACAGCATATATATGGGCCTTGCTGTTTTTTTGTTTGGGGTTTTTTTTTGCGGTACGCAGGCCTCTCACTGTTGTGGCCTCTCCCATTGCGTAGCTCAGGCTCCGCACGCGCAGGCTCAGCGGACATGGCTCACGGGCCCAGCCGCTCCGCGGCATGTGGGATCTTCCTGGACCGGGGCACGAACCCGTGTCCCCTGCATTGGCAGGCGGACTCTCAACCACTGTGCCACCAGGGAAGCCCAGGGTCTTGTTTTTGTATCCATTCAGTGAGCCTGTGTCTTTTGGTTGGAGCATTTAATCCATTCACATTTAAGGTAATTATTGATATGTATGTTCCTGTTACCATTTTCTTAATTGTTTTGGGTTTGTTTTTGTAAGTCCTTTTCTTCTCTTGTGTTTCCCACTTAGAGAAGTTCCTTTAGCATTTGTTGTAGAGCTGGTTTGGTGGTGCTGAATTCTCTTAGCTTTTGCTTGTCTGTAAAGCTTTTGATTTCTCCATCAAATCTGAATGAGATCCTTGACGGGTAGAGTAATCTTGGTTGTAGTTTCTCCCCTTTCATCACTTTAAATATATCATGTCACACCCTTCTGGCTTATAGAGTTTCTACTGAGAAATCAGCTATTAACCTTATGGGAGTTCCCTTGTATGTTATTTGTTGTTTTTCCCTTGTTGCTTTCAATAATTTTTCTTTGTCTTTATTTTTGCCAATTTGATTACTATGTGTCTTGGCATGTTTCTCTTTGGGTTTATCCTGTATGGGACTCTCTGTGCTTCCTGGACTTGGGTGGCTATTTCCTTTCCCATGTTAGGGAAGTTTTCGACTATATTCTCTTCAAATATTTTCTTGTGTCCTTTCTCTCTCTCTTCTCCTTCTGGGACCCCTATAATGCGAATGTTGCTATGTTTAATGTTGTCCCAGAGGTCTCTTAGGCTGTCTTCATTTCTTTTCATTCTTTTTTCTTTATTCTGTTCCGTGCCAGTGAATTCCACCATTCTGTCTTCCAGGTCATTTATCCGTTCTTCTGCCTCAGTTATTCTGCTATTGATTCCTTCCAGTGTATTTTTCTTTTCAGTTATTGTAGTGTTCATCTCTGTTTGTTTGTTCTTTAATTCTTCTAGGTGTTTGTTCTTTAATTCTTCTAGGTCTTTGTTAAACATTTCTTGCATCTTCTCAATCTTTGCCTCCATTCGTTTTCTGAGGTCCTGGATCATCTTCAGTATCATTATTCTGAATTCTTTTTCTGGAAGGTTGCGTATCTCCACTGCATTTAGTTGTTTTTCTGAGATTTTATCTTGTTCCTTCATCTGGTACATAGTCGTCTGCCTTTTCATTTTGTCTATCTTTCTGTGAATGTGGTTTTCCTTCCACAGGCTGCAGAATTGTAGCTCTTGCTTCTGCTGTCTGTCCTCTGGCAGATGAGACTATCTAAGAGGCTTGTACAAGCTTCCTGATGGAAGGGACTGGTGGCGGGTAGAGCTGGGTGTTGCTCTACTGGGCAGAGCTCAGTAAAACTTTAATCCACTTGTCTGCCAATGGGTGGGGCTGGGTTTCCTCCCTGTTGGTTATTTGGCCTGAGGTGACCCAGCACCAGAGCTTACCCTGCTCTTTGGTGGGTCTAATGGAGGACTCTGGGAGGGCTCACGCCAAGAAGTACTTCCCAGAACTTCTGATGCCAGTGTCCTTGTCCCCACGGTGAGCCACAGCCACACCCCGCCTCTGCAGAAGACCCTCCAACAGTAGCACATAGGTCTGGTTCAGTCTCCTATGGGGTCACTGCTCCTTCCCCTGGGTCCCGATGCACACACTACTTTGTGTGTGCCCTCCAAGAGTGGAGTCTCTGTTTCCCCCAGTCCTGTCGAAGTCCTGCAATCAAATCCTGCTAGCCTTCAAAGTCTGATTCTCTAGGAATTCCTCCTCCTGTTGCTGGAGCCCCAGGTTGGGAAGCCTGACATGGAGCTCAGAACCTTCACTCCAGTGGGTGGACCCCTGTGGTATAAGTGTTCTCCAGTTTGTGAGTCACCCACCCAGCCATTATGGGATTTGATTGTATTGTGATTGTGCCCCTCCTACATCTCATTGCAGCTTCTCCTTTGTCTTTGGATGTGGGGTATCTTTTTTGGTGAGTTCCATTGTCTTCCTTTCCATGACTGTTCAGCAGTTAGTTGTGATTCCAGTGCTCTCGCAAGAGGGAATGAGCACACATCCTTCTACTCCGCCATACTGAACCAATCTCTCTTGTTATTTACTTTTATCTGCTTGTGGTACATTTTTTTCTTTTTGTTCCTTCAGAGATTTTTCATTTGTACAAAATTCAAACCAATCCCCCCAGGAAATCTCCCCTAACACCCCCAAAACCTCAACTTCCTCTGCTCCACTGTGCCAGGACAATATTTGTCCCTAAACCAACTACTACCAGTACTCAGCCGAGCATGAGGTCAGCTCTTAGCTAGCGAGGTCCCCAGCTCTCCAGAAGGCAGTTTTGCAATGCCCTCACCTTCCCTAGGTATTGCTCCCTCCTTCCTCTAGGTGCTTATCTGGCATCTTTTCCAAATAATTACCATGTTCTTCCCAGGGGGGCTTCTGGTGAATTAATTTTCCCTAAAGCATTACAATTACAAAGCCCATGTTCATCCTGGAATCTGATAAATATTCATCTCTCTCCCTCTAGATTATTTCCATTACTTTACTTTTATTCTTCACACCATATGGAATATCTTTCTCAGGAGAGGGAAGATAGTTTTGAATTACCATCTTATATGAGTCTTTAATAAATGGTTTCTAATTTGGCATATATATATACATATATATATGTGTGTGTGTGTGTGTATATATATATATATATATATATATATATATATATATATATATATATAAGTATTCGTGATGCCATCATGTTATGGCTTCAGCACAGAATTGTGCACACCTGGCTTGTTTTTGCTGCTAAGCTGTGTGCAAGGAGGCATCTAGATATGCCAGGTCCGGAAGGCTGGGACCTGGACCAGGTGCCCATCAGGGTAGAGGAGTCAATGGAGGAAGCCGGGCCTTACCATGCTGATGGGTGTTACCCTGTCAGCAGCCCAGATAGGGCCAGGCTCAGAGAGTCCAGCCCCCTGAGGGGTGGATGTCTTGGCTGGGTGCAGGGGTACAGCTCCAGAGGGCCAAGGAGCAACCAGTAGACAGTGATCCCAGCAGGCAGGTGGGGACTCCAAAGAATAGAAGGCATTTCAGAAAGTGCTTTATACATCATAATTAAGCATAGATGAATTATACGTTTTAATCAGAACAATTCCCAGAAGTGAAAGCATTTTTTAACTGACATTTCTGCTTTATCAGCCTCTTTCTGTGTTGGAAATTCTCTTAAAGTAGGTGCAAAGGGTACAGCTACAGCTGGGAGCATTTTGTCCTTTAGTCCCAAGTCCAATGATTTCTGCATTTATTTGGACTTCATAGTTTTCCATTCATTGAAACCTAATCAAATTTTGTGTTTTATTTCTGTAATAGAGTTTTATGTGAGGCTAACCAAGAAAATTTAGATCCTTAAAGAACACAAAAAATATAGTATGTGGAAAATGTGAACATTTGGTCAAGCAGAACTACAGGATGGCATTTGGTGCTTATGTCAGATAACTGTAGGGTAAAACAAGTGCTTTGCAGCAGGAACCAACCTGGCCCAGCAGGCTTGGTTCCCCAACCCTGAGCATGAGTCCTCATTCATACTTAGTTGTGTGGCCTTCAGAAGGTGACTTGGGCTCTCTGGTTTTTAGTTTCCCCTTTTACGGTAAACCCATGTTTGACTGTTTGCTAGTTCATTGTGCTTTGTTTTAGGAGCCTGGAAGGCACACGGGACAGGCACCAATTCTGCCCTGTTACCAAGGAACACAGGTTTCATCTAGTACTTGGCAGATAGGAGAAACTCAATAAATGATCTGGCCCACGCTGTTGGCATTATTTGCTCACAAGTCTGTACTATGGTCAGTGGAGATGGCTGTTGATGCTCCACATGGTGCTGCTGTGCACGACTGGGGCTGGAGGGTCACAGTGGCTTCATTCACACCAGATACTCCCGCTGGGGCAGCTAAATGCCCAGGGATTCACCAGGTCTCACTCTCCAGCCAAGTATTTAGACTTCTTACAGACCAGTTGCTTCCAAGAGGGCAAAAGGGGGCATGACTAGGCCTCTTCAGGCCTAGCTGGAAACAGGCAATTCTTCTGAGGCCGATTCTGTCCCATCTGGTGTTAGAGAGGAAAGGCAACGTACTCCAGCCCTTGATGGGAGGAGCAAGCACATGCAGGGAGAAAAGGCTGGATGGCAGCCATCTGCAGCACCCCATCCCCACCGCCACACACACAGGTGACCCTGAGTTCTGGTATTCCTACATAATTTACATTTTAGACATATGAGAAATAGCCTCACATGTCTAAAAGCTTGGGAAATTAGACTTTTGGCTATGTTACTGTATTTGTTTCCTGTTGCTGCTATAACAAATTGGCACAGGGTTAGTGGCAACACAAATTTGTTATCTTACAGTTCTGGAAGGCAGAAGTCTGAAATCAGTTTTATTGGACCGAAATCAAGGTGCTGGCAGGGCTGGTTCCTCCTAGAGGTTCTAGACAAGAATCCATTTCCTTGTCTTTTCCAGCTTTTGGAGGCTGCCCACCTTCCTTGGTGCACAGCCCCTTACTCCATCTTCCAAGCCAGCAAAGGCCAGTCCAGACCTCACCCTGCACGTCTCTGACACTGACTCTTCTCCCTCCCTCCTCCACTTTAAGGACCCTTGTGATTACATTGGGCCCACAGGATAATGCAAGGAATCTCCCCAACTCAAGTTCGGCTGGCTAGCAATATTAATTCCATCTGTTGCCTTAATCTCTCCTTGCAGTGAAATATAACATATTCTCAGCTTCCTAGAACTAGGACATGAACATCTTTGGGGGCCATTATCCAGCCTATCAAAGTTATTATTCCTGGTACTTTTTGAAAAAGTTTTTAATCACTTTGGATAAATTTTGTAAAGAAAAAAAATACATTTCCATAAATATCTTTCCTCTGCTCTATCTGCTAAACTTGTTAAACATACACAAAAGTCAAAAACATGGCTCTGAGTGAGGACTTTAGAGAATCCTCTCTGCAGAATATTCATAAACTTTAGCCTTGGGGAGCAGTGTGAGAAAGGGGGAGGGTGAGATGGTAGGATCTGTTGTGACTGGAGAGTCGAGTGTGGGGAGGTGGAGCTCCCAGAGCCTCGTCATAGGAACAAGCTGGTCCTTCCACCCAATGTCTGTGTGTCCCTCCCAGGCCCAAAGCTAGACACCAATGCCCAAAATCTGTAATGCTGGTGGCCAACTCCATTGTTCCCAGGGCAAGCGTGTCCAGCAGGGGCTTCTGGCAGATGTACTATTGAGGTATTTTAGAGGCTAAAAATAGGACAAATGGAAGAACTAGAAGAGGGCATTTTTTTCATTCAAAGGCAGAACATAATTTCCTGAGATTTTATTGATAATCTAAGTGTAGAGGTTGTAGGAGAAATCTAAATGTCTATTCCTTTTGCTTTCCTATTACAAGAGAAGTAGAGAGAAGCCAAATACATCAATCCAAACTTGGCCAACTAAAGAGGTCATCAAAGATAGAATTAAATTATTAGGATGGACCTAGAGACTAACATTCAGAGTGAAGTATGTCAGAAAGAAAAAAATAAATATCGTATAATATCACTTATATGTGGAATCCAGAAAAATGGTAGAGATGAACTTATTTGCAAAGCAGAAATAGAGTCACAAATGTAGAGAACAGCCTTATGGTTATGAAGGGGGTAAGGGGAGGTGGGATGAATTGGGAGATTGGGACTGACATATATACACTATTATGTATAAAACAGATAACTAATGAGAATCTACTGTACAGCACAGGGAACTCTACTCAATGCTCTGTGGTGACCTAAATGGGAAGGAAATCTAAAAAAGAGTAGATATATGTATATGTATGACTGATTCACTTTGCTGTACAGCAAGAAACTAACACAACATTGTAAAGCAACTATACTCCAATAAAAATTAATAAAAAAGAACTAAATTATTAAACTGCATTAAAAAAAACTAGGGGATAGAAAGTCATAGAACAGCTCATGTTGCAGACAAACCTACTGCATGTCTAGCAGTGGGAACAGAGTATTTGAATGGTTTTTAAAAGGGAGAGAGGGTAGCTAAGAAAAATCCTTGCACAGTAACCCTGTCTTCTTACTTGCCTGCCTGAAGCTAAGACTTGGCACTCTGCCCCATCTGTTTAGTGTAGTTCTTAATAGCATGGGTGAGACCATTGACGTTAGTGTGTAAAAACTACACGTGGAGTCGGCTTTATGACTGGGGCACCTTCCACAGGAACTTGCATTTCTAATCCAGGGAGGCAAGGAGGCTTCCCAGAGAGAGGCTGTCGGACCACAGAGACACTTAGGCTCCGTGTGAGCAGCATGCTGGGTATTCAGGACTCCTAGTCAAACTTTATCATGTTCCGTGACGTGGGGCTCTGAGTCTTCATCTGACCTTCCACTGGGAGAGTTTTATGGGATCAACTGCTAAGCAGCCCACCAGACATCCCAGGCCCAGGCATACGACTCTGAGACTCAGGTATATCTATCAGCAAACGTGCCCAGCGATCTCTTCTGCTGACCTCCTGCTGACTTTGTCTTTGTTAGCCCTAGCCTGATGTGAGCTGCTCCATCATGATCTGCACACACAGCCCTCCACTGTCAGTGACCCTGAGTATTCAGAAGAAAGGTCCCTCCGTTTGTACTAATGCTAATGTCCTGCTCCAGGGTAGACTGGATGATAAATCTGAAAGAGAAACTGCAGGCCTGCGTAACAGAGTTATTATCCCTTCCAATGCCAAATGCAAACCAGATGTTCTCAATCCACAAACATACTCCTTCTATCCTTACTCTTTTCCTGCAGTTCCCAGACTCAGAAACAAGTTACAACCCTATTAACAGGACATTCTCTATTGATAAAGGCGGGGTTGATTATCTAAAATGCTGAAGTGGTTCTGCTATCATTAATTCAATCAAATGACATGAGCGGTTAAGCAAAAGCAGTGACTTAAGTATCAGAAGTTTGAGAATTCTCATCGCAAATCTATTTCTGAGTCCATTTCCTTGTCTATAAAATGAAGATAAATAATCTTGGTCTTGATTGCTTCCTTCAGAGTGATACTATAGGGATTAGTAAGATTATAAAATGAAAGTTTCTTGGAAAATGAAAAGGATTATTATAACCTTTATTGCAATATCTACGTGTTACTTACACGTTAGAAGTTCCAATAAAGAAAAAGAAAGAAGTAAAAAATAATTCACCTCCCTGGATTCATGCTCCATGATTGACCAGAGGGCCTGGAACACAATTATTCTTCAGGAAAACTCCCTGGGTGTCAGAAGTAGGTAAGGATTCCAAAGAAAGGCGCATTCATGATCTGGACATAAACTTCAAGAGACCCTTGCCAGTTATGCTGTAATGCAGTTTATTTGTTAACGCTAAGAAAAAGATTTTTCAAATTGACTAGCCTGACAGTTCCAGCCAAGGTGGCGTACTCTCATTTCCTCTCAAGTCCTCCTTCTTAAAAATAAAAAATGCTGGACATAACATAAAAAGTCAATCATAAAAAATTAAACATAGAATTACCTATGATCCAGCAATTCTACTTCTTGGCATATAACCAAAAGAATTGAAAGCAAGGTCTCAAATAGATACTTGTACACCCATGTTCATAGCAGCATCATACACAATAGCCCAAAGGTGGAAGCAACCCAGTTGTCCATCAACAGATGAATGGAAAAACAAAATGTGGTACATACATACAATGGAATATTATTCAGCTTTAAAAAGGAAAGAAATTCTGACACATGCTACAGCACAGATTAACCTTGAAACCAGAGTTTTAGTTTGAGAA
Source organism: Grampus griseus (assembly GCF_964374135.1). NCBI lineage: Eukaryota > Metazoa > Chordata > Mammalia > Artiodactyla > Delphinidae > Grampus > Grampus griseus. The sequence continues at coordinate 42,090,242 of NC_139010.1, forward strand.
GACAGAAAGATCCGAATTTGGATGATGGTGACAGTTGCATATCAATGTGAATACACTTAATTCCACAGAACTATACACTTAAAATGGTAAATTTTATGTTATGCATATTTTACAACAATAAAATAAATCAAACATAGGAAGACTCTGAAAGGTGGAAAGCTTAAGGCACCTTCCTAGAGACCTTGGGATTTGAAGAACAACACAGCAGTGAGGCCCCTGGGTTTTCTTTACACTTTAGCCAGGGAACTGGAGAAGCCTGCCACCTGGAGCTACCAACAGGTACAGACAAAGAAGCCCCAAGCAAAGCTTAATGCCCATGGTTATGGGAATGGGAAAATGACAACTTGACAGAACAGAGAGGTTTTTTGACAATAACTGTTCTACTTTAGCCAAATAGCAATGGAAAACATCCTCATTCGCCAACCCCACCACAGTGTCCGCAAGGCTGACTGGGGAGCTAGACTTCCACCCCAAACTCATCCGCAATGAGGCACTGCTAGCATCACCCATCTCCCACCCACCCTCATCCTCATATGGGTATGGCTGATGGGGAGCTGAACATTTACCCTGATCTGGACCTATGACCTACACATAACCAGGATGACAGCCTCCTAGAAAAAGAAGACAAAATTGGATCCAGAAATTCTCAATACAACACCCCAAACCTCCAGGATACAATAGTACTATAGTCAGTCGTTTAGTCTAGTATAGTACTGTATTAGTTTCCTAGGGCTGCCAAAACAAAGTGCCACAAATTGGTGGCTTAACACAATAGAAATTTATTGTCTCCAGTTCTGGAGGCTAGAAATCTGAAATCAAGATGTCAGTGGAACCATGCTCCCTCTAAAACCTATAGGGGAGAGCCTTCCTTGCCTCTTCCTAGCTTCTTTCTCGCAGTTTGCTGGCCATCCTTGGCATTAGTTGGTGGGCAGCTGCAGAACTCAAATCTCTGCCCTTGCTGTTTCATGGAATTCTCCCTGTGTCTACCTTCATGTGGCCATCTTCTTGTAAGGGCACCAATCATATTGGATTAGGAGCCCAACCTACTCCAATTTGACTTCATCTTAACTAAGTACATCTGCAACAACCCTATTTCCAAAGAAGTTCACGTTCAGAGGTACTGGGGGATTAGAACTCTACCATATATTTTCTGCAGGGGGTAGGACTCAATTCAATCTGTAACATGCACCAGTGTCAATTTCACTTTTGATTTTATGTTATAGTTATATAAAGTTCACCATCAGGGAAAGCTGGGTAAAGGGGCATGGGACTCTGTACCATTTTGCAACTTCCTATGAGTCTATAATTACATCAAAATAAAAATTCTTAAGAAAATGATTTTGCTTGCTAATCAGAGATCAAGCAGGTGGGAGTGGGGGGGGGGTCTTACCCCATTTCCCATATTCACTGATGCATTTTGAGGCTTTATATTTTCAACTGGTTTTGACCGGGAATGAATTCTCTCCTGTATTTTTCCTGTGGTTTGCCCTAAGTGTTTGCTAAATATATAGCAAATTTTTAAATAAGCTGATGAGCAGCTTTGAGACTGGTGAGATTTCTCTTCTCATTGCAATCCCCCCTAAGAATTTCACAAATAAATCACCAAGACTCCTTAGAAATGATGGTTGGCAATTTCTAAAGCCTGCAGATGGGAGAAGCCACTATAATTCTAAAAAATGTTCATTCCTTTCTAATCTCGAGTTACTGTGGTCTGGGCTTGGAGAAATGGTGACATTTTCTTGACCTTTGTTGGGGAAAGCTTGGGAGATTGTTCCTAATTTCAAGCGGCTGGGTTTTGTGGCTCCCGTAAGTTCCTGGAAATGGTCTGATGGGAACAAGGAACATAGCTTAGTGGAGTAGAGCCCATTGGAGAAAGACCAAACCTTCTCATTTCTCCCTTGCATTCAGGTGGATGGGGCCAGCAGGCTGACCCTGGGGAGGATGAGCTATAGCCCCGAGCCCAGGAGTTATTATCCATACCACGGGCTCAGATCGTGTCTGAAAAATGTGATTCCAGGATGCAGGCCAATCACGAAGTCAGGCAGTAGCAGCTATTAGGAAACCCTGAAAGCTGTGATAGCACCCTGAGCCACACAGTTGGGGGGATAGAAGTAGGGGCACTGCATTAAGTGTTCTCTTGCTGTGTAACAAATTACCACTAATTTAGCAGCATGAAACAGCGTGTTTATTATCTCACAGTTTCTGTAGGTCAGAAGTCTGGGCAGGGTCTCTCTCAAGGTATTGGCTGGGGAACATTCCCTTCTGGAGCTCAGGGTCCACTCCCAACCTCATATGGTTGTTGGCCAAATTCAGCTCCTTGCAACTGTAAGACTGTGGTCCCAGCTTTCATGCTAGCTAGAGGTTGTCAGCTAGAGGTTGCTCTCGGCAACTAGAGGTCACACTTAGCTCCCTACTGGGGCCCCCCCATAGGCCCTCTCACAACGTGGCAGCTTACATCCTCAAGGCCAGCAGGAAGATCTCTGTCATGCTTGGACTCTCTCTTCAGGAAGGGCCCAGTCCCTTTCAAGGGCTCATGTGATTTCCTTTTTGATTATTCAAAATCAACATTAGGGATCTTCATCTGCAAATTGACCTTCACCTTCGAAACCTAATCACAGGACATAAATCCATCACATTAACAGTCTTTCCCCCACTCAAAGGGAGGGGATTATTTGGGATATATATACCAGGGGGTGGAAATCTTGAGGCCTTCTCAGAATTCTGCCTACTACAGGTGTGAGACCCTAGGTGGAGGGCTTGAGGTGCTGAGTCCAGCACTGGCTGGGGTCCAGGACAGGACAGCTGCAAACTCTCCAGCAGAAGACAGGAAGGAAAACAAGGTACAGCCCAATTCTACATTAAACCAGTGCAGAATGGGACAGGGAAAAGCCTGCAGCACCTCAAGTACTGAGGTAGGTGGACGATATACACAAAGGGCTATTTGGGAACCTGGGGTCCTGCAGGTAGCAGAGCATGACTGGACTCTGCGCCGTGCTAGAATTTGACACAGAAGCCACCAAACCTTCTCAGAAAGAAAGGCCAACCATTTTTCAACAATGCCGGTGGAGGAAGGTGCCATAATTCTCAAAAATGTCTGCTGCTCTCTACTGTCCACTTAGTGTGGCCTGAAATTGGAGAAACAGTGGCATTTTCTGACCCATACTGGGAAAGACAGACGCTGATATTCTTTGTACCAGTCAGAACTGGCTCAGGCGCAGATGGTGGAGGACGGGGTAGGTTCATCACAGACTCAGATCCTGGAACTGGGTAAGCCAGCAAGGTCAGAAACAAGCTTCCCTGAAAAGAAACTCTCTCGATCTCACCAATTTGGGGAAGCCTTCTTCCCCGCCATCCCTGTGGAAAATGATGCACTGAGCTAAGTTACACATGGGCCTGATGTGCTGGGCCAGCAGCACAGAGGAACTGGGAAGCCAGCTGTGGCAGAGGCAAGAGATGGCAGAGGGGACATCTGTACTGGGCTAGAAATCAGCACAGTTAGGAGAATATGATCTCCCTTGATCTTAATTTTGTATTTATAAACCAGAGACAATAAATGTTTTAAAACAAAAATGCTCGTAAAAGTGGTCAGGAAACTGTAAACCATCATACAGTGAAGGTATAACTCTTACTATAACCTTCTAACCAATGGGCAGCTTTGGTGACTAGAGATACTTTTCCTTTACATGCAGACAAACTGTCCTGCTGTTCCACTGACCATACAGTATATGTGACTAAACGGAAAGCAAGCCAACGTGGTTTTTTTCACATCCCCTGGCCAAAATATTTAAGGCTGGCAAGTACAATTTGCTGTCTCTAGGAATTAAGAAGGGTAAGACAAAGGGAAATCCATGTTCAAGGCACAGGTGTCCTCAGATCTGTGACCTGGCCCTCTGTCTGTCTCCTCTCCATGCCTGTGCCTTTGGGATTTCTCAGCCTCTGAAGCAGAGGCTGGGAGGGAGGAGGTCGCAGAGGAGAAGCCACAGGCACAGAATGCATGAGCACCAAGGGGCAGAAAAGCGACCTCACGGGAGCAGGATCTGCAGGCCTGGCCCCAGGGCCCAACACCTCGCACTCCTGTCCCTACTCCTCTGTGTCCTCCAGAAGGAAATGCCCCCAAATTGTTCCCGCTGAAACAAGGCAGCCGGTGCAGACAAGGGGCCACACAGAGGCCTCGGAAGGCGGAGTACAGGCATGGTCTCCAGTCCTGAAATGAACAGGCTGGAACACTGGGGAAAACACAGGATGTGAAAAGGGAAGCTAGCCATCTGGGTTCAGGGTCGCTCTGCTGAATGAATCCTCACTGAGTGGACATGAAATACACCAAAGTCACATGTGGAGGCCACTAGAGGAAACCAAGGGGAACTAAGTCACCACCTGTACTCTTTTGCCTGGGCTGCCATTACAAAATACCTCACACTGGGTGGCTTAAACAACAGAAATTTATTTTCTCACAATTCTGAAGGCTAGAAGTCTGAGATCAATGTGTTGATAGGTTTAGTTTCTTCCAAGATTCTCTCCCCTTTGCTTGTGGACGACCGTTTTCTCCCTTTGTCCTCACATGGTTTCCCCTGTGTGTCTCTGTCCTTATCTCCTCCTCTTATAAGGACACCAGTCTTAAGGCCCACCCCAGCCGAATGGCCTCGTTTTATCTTAATTGCCTCTTTAAAAGCCCTATTTCCAATATAGTCACATTTTGAGGTACCAGGGGATTAGGACCTTAACATATGAATTTTGGGGAGACAAAATTCAGCCCATAACACAAGCCTAGCCCTGAAAGCACTGAACCTGGATGTACAGCACCAGTCAGCAGATCACCCCACACATGCCCAGGCCCCTTCTCCTCCCTGACATCCAGTGCCCTTCAGAAAATAACAGGAACCTGCTGGGAAGTGGAGTGTCTCTGGTTACTTGGAGGGGTGACGCTCCACGGGCCTACGACTGTAACCGTGGCGATGTGCATATCAGAGAACTTCATGGAACAATGAGAGAGAAGGAAACCTGGAGGTCAGCTTGCTGAAACACTTAGTGCAGCAGGCTCCTGGCCTGATCATTCCTCACAGATGGGACTCTGGGGTGAGAGGCGTGAGGCGGAGCCACCACTTGACCAGCTTGCCAAGGAGCAAGGCTATGAGCGGGGCCTCAAATCAGGGACCTCAGAGGTTCCTGCTCTGTCCTCGGATCCTGCAAGTGGAGGCCATCAACAGACGTGAATGGCTTGCTCCTGTCGGCATTTGGAAATTATTCTTAAATTCAAAGTAGTGACTTGTGCCGAGAATTTTCAACTCAGAGAAGACCGGTGGGAGGGATGACTTGCCCTCCTTAACTGGACACCCCACAAGTTGCCCTGGTCCTAGACAGAGAGATGCACTGGGTGGGGAAAACACTCAGATGGGGAAGTGTGATGGCCGCACTGAGCCAGAGGTAGGTGACATATGTCAGTAGGGGCCGAGAGCATCGTAGGGACATAATTATTAGGGCCCACCAACCTGGGCAGTAGCCACAGTCTTTCCTCCTGTGGAAGAACCTGGGGCCGGGTTAGAAAGACCAGAGAGGCAAAGACATCTGTGCCAAAAGGGAGCAAAGAGGCCACATCCTTTCCTGGGAGGAAGCAGCACAGCCAGTCTGCAGAGCCACAGCTGTGCCGGGAGCACCTACCCTGTCCTCAGGGGAGCACACCCATCACCAGGCCATCTGGTCGGAGGAAGACCATCAGAGTGAATCCTGTCCCCAAGCATCTGCCCTGAGAAGTAGTCCCACAGCAAGAGGAATCCCAGAAATGGAGCCTCTCCTGGCTGTGGGATGAAGCCAGGCCTCGCTGTGCTCAGACTAATGCCACAGGGGACCTGCAGTGGTATGTCAGCTTGAAGATAATGAAGCCCCCAAAACACCTTGTGTTCTGTGGGCATCTACTGCATGCCTGGACTTGTGAAGAAGAATCAGGCCTGATCCCTGGACCAGCCTGAACGGGGATAGGCAACACACAGGTGGGCCTCAGTCAGGGTTCTACTGCAAGCAGAACCGCCAGGGCTATGTCCTAGGCATTATTGCAGGGATTTGGCCGGATGCAGTCCATGGGAGGCTGCCGCTTCTGGAAATGATGCCTGCCGGAGCCTGCAGGCAGGTGGCTGGGGAGGGATGGCAGACAAGAAGTGCAGGAAGCAGAGCCTAGTGGGACCGCCTCGTGGTACACTGGCCCAACAAGGACCACCTGGAAGCGCTTTGACCTCTGGTGGGAGAGGCTGGAGCAGAGGCGCAGCAGGCCCAGAGAGTTCCGCCAGCAGCTACACCATACTGGCCAGTCAGCAACGATGGCCTGCACTGCACTGACCTCTAGGCAGGCAGGCTATTCATCTGCTGTGGAGAGCCACAGCTCACAGAGAGTGTAGTCCATGCTCTCTTGACACAATTCAGAACAAGAACTCTGGGGAACAATGTTCCAGCTTAGCTAAGGTGACATAACACAAATCCATCCAACAGGTACCCGTGACGCAACCTAAGAAATGATCATTTCTCCTAGGAAGACAGAGTCCAGGGACTCTGGGAACACAGCTGTAAGGGATTCAAGTGCCCTTTTGAAATGGGGTCCAGGAGTTAGGAAGCGTCCATTGGAGGTGGTGGCATCTGAGGTAGTTTTGGAAATAAGGTGGGATCCTGGATGTGGGGCTCAGATGCAGCTGGCCCAGTGGATAGGTTCTATGGAGAGACTCTGGCAGCAGCCCAGGACGGGAGCCGGGAGTGGGCAGAAGCAGCCTCAACTGCAGAGCTCAGAGAGGACTGGGAATGCGGAGATGAGCCTCCTGCTACCTCCCCCAGGGCAAATAACCAGACGTAAAAAAGGTTTTCCAGGCCATGAAGTTTCCTACTCCCTTGTGTGAAATTAAAGTCTTTGGACTGGAATCACAGTATCTTTTTTTAAGATCATGTTTCAGATGGTCCATTTTAGGTCTTGAACTCCCCTTGATACTTTACTTTATTTTTCCCCAATTTTTTACTACACTAAGTAAATATTAAAACATAAATGAGGCTCAGATCTCCTTTCATTATTCATCAGCTGTAGCTGGCTTAAAACTTGAGGGGATTATCTTTTGCCTGTAGCCCAGATAAGGTTGAACTTCCCTCTCTTTGTGTTCGCTCCCTCACTATGTCTTTCCTTCCTCCCTCCCTCCTCCTTTCCATCAGTCCTTCCTTAATTTTTCATTTTTTATTGCTTCTTATACCCCCTTAAATAAAAAAAAAAATAGCAATAATAAGGGACATCTAACAAAAGAAAAGTATCAGGCGCACTGACATTAGACTATGACAAAAAACTCTCATCAAGCCTGTGTTCCCCCGTGGTCCTGTCCACATGCATCCTTAGTTGTACCTGGTGGTCTCAGCAAGGCATAATTTTGTCCTTTGCTTTTTTCACCTGATAATATCATAAAGATGCTTTCCACTTTGCCAAACTGGCTTTCCCGTGATCATGTTATCCTGCTATGTAACAAGCCTATGGTTTCCAGGGAGTGGACTGAAGCCCATTTTGGTGATAGGAAAGCCTTGGCTGGTGCCTGGGTGTTGGGAGCTGTGGAGGAAGGTGCTTTAGCCTGATTGTGAGCTGCAGAGAGCTTCCCTTTTGGTCCTTGTGGGCAGTGATGGCCAGGTCCAGAGAGTTCCTTTGCATTTTAGGTACCAGCCTCTTAACGTGCTTGAAGTGACTTGAATTATCTCTAAAGGGATGCAGAGCAGGGAGAGTGGAGACTGAGGTGGTATGGGGCATTTCCCTAATCACATCTCAGCCCCCCTATCAGAGCCCTGGGACACCCCCTATCTCCCCCTGCACCTCCTTCCCGGAGTAGCTCACCAGGATTTGCAAGGTAGAGAAGAGATTTTTAGTGTTCCTCATAAGGAAGACCTTGAGGGAGAGTCACGCACAAAGGAAAGAAAGCAAAACAATATTTTGCCATTAAATATTGCAACTAAAACCCAAATCCACAGTTTATAATATGCCCTTTTAAAATGCTATGCTATGCCTGGAACAAAAAAAGACATGAAACATATAGAAAACAAAAACGTAAAATGGCAGATACAAATCCAACTATATCAATAATATTAAATGTGAATGATTAAATGATCCAATCAAAGGGCCAAGACTGTCAGACTGGATACAAATAAAACAAGATGCAATTATATGTCTGTAAGAGACATACTTTAGATCCAAAGACACAAATGGACTGAAGATAGAAGAACTGAAAAGATATACCATACCAATAGCAACTATGAGAAAACCGTAGTGACTATATTGATATCAGACAAAATAGACTTGAAAACAAAAAAATTCATAAGAAAAAAGAGATACATTTTATAATTATAAGAAGATGCACCAGGGCGTGTTTGTCCCCGAAAGCCTACTTAAACAGAGCTGGCGCTTACCGTGTGCTCTCTGTGCACCAACTCCTCAGTCTGCTTTAACTACACATTGTGTTTGATCTACACAATACCCCGTGAGAAGCCAAGGCAGCTTGCAGGGTGTGGGGCAGGGCCGGGAAGGCAGGGAGTGTGACGGGAAGCCTATGCTCTTTATCACCACCCCTCACTGCTGATTCAAACCCTACCAAGGTGCCAGCTATCCAGGAGCCTCCCTCCAGTCTCCTGCGACAACCTACGTGAAACCAAAGCAGAACGCAGATAGGTAAGTTTGAGGGACTTGTATTTGAGATCACTCTTGTGTTCTGAATGTGCAACACCGTATGCTGTTAAAGGCTGAGTTTCCATGAGCGGCTGTTTGAAGGCTCCTCAGCCCCCAGGTAAACAAGGTGATACCTGGAATTCAACTACGCGGCTGCACCATTTAATTCCTCTACACTTCCTTTCTCTACAAGTGACCTCTGGGCCTAGAGCCATGCGGACGAGTCGTAGTGCACTGAATGTGTCCAGGGTGACTAACGACTTGGGACATTTGAGAACACTTCTGGATTGTTTACATTAAGAGAACATGTATTTTATTTCATAACACAGAACTGACATTTGACATGTTGAGTCAATGTAAGTCACTGGTGAAGTCCCTGAATTATAGCAGGCAAGTAATTAGTCTCCGGAGGCCTGTTGTTTCAACAATTTTCATTTATCTTCTTTCAGATGACAACGTGGTTTGTTTTCTTTTTTAAATCTTAGTACCCACAAATGCCACCCCTTCCCCCATGGCACCCTCCCACACACACATGCCCAACACTTGTCCATCTCCAGGTTCAGCTGAGACCATGTGGTGATCACTGACCCTCAACTCAGAGCCTTAGCTTTGCTGGCTCTCCTGCTCCTGAAATTCTCAGAGGGTCAGATTCCCTGGATGGACACCTTGATTTTATTCACTGATAATACTAACTCCACTTCACATTCTAGCTTAGAGCGGTGCTGTCGCTGATGATCCACATACTTTAACTTATATAAAGAGAAAAATGACATTTTTACCAGATTAGAGTGCAAGGCAGAGGCCGACCTCAGGGTCACATATACAGCAGTACAACTTCCCTACTTATGCAAAAAGGAAACCAACTTTTCCTGGTCCAGGTTGTAAAAGCTCAAGACACCACGGAAGGGGGACAGGGATTTGCCTTGCTGATTCCCAGAACAGGAGGTGCTTTCATTTCCAATCTAAATAGCAAGTTCTACTTTTTTAATGGGCTTAGGTTAAAATTACTGATAAATATTACAGGAACATTAAAACCTCAAGTATACGGTTGCATTTTTAAGACTCGGGGACATTTAAATGGAATAAAGTAACCATTTGCTATTTTTTAAGATTTGGGTTTATTTGAAGGAGAGCAAAATACAGTCACTGATTTTGATTTTTCCATACAATAAATTTTCCAATTTAGACATATTGAAGACAAGCACCATTTAAATCAACATAAATTTTGCATTAAAGAGTATTTTAAGCATTTTAAGTATTTCCAAGTTCACACAGTAACTCAAACCAGGTTGGCAAAATGTTTCCTTTGTTAGAACAAAGAGGTCTTTACTGGTGATTTGTGGAGAGTTTTGGGTTCGGAGCAGAGAGAAGTTACTCAGATTCTGAGGTGATTTCTGACAGAAAGAAACAGAGAGAACTTACTGCTGGAGCTGACATTTTAATTAAGCAGGACATGTGCTTAACAGGAAGGTCATTTCCGATGAAGAGAGTGACTTTCAAAAAGACACAGAAACAGAACATGGGTAGATTCAGAGAAGGGTGGGATTTTTCACTTGGTGAGTGTACAGAAGGGAAGGTAGAGATGAAACAAGAAAGAGGGTTGGATCAGGCCATCTTCTTATGCTGGCTCTGATACTGTTAGAAGCACCTTCAATAAAGGACCCATGTAGGAAAAATATTTAATGAACACTATTTTGACCTGTGGCCATTCCAAGAGTTCAACTTTCTTTTTCCCTTGGAAGTTATGAGACACTCGAGGTGCATATCTGAGACAACACAGGCAGAGGAAGTGGAACTGGGCCTTGGACTAGAGCACACCTGAGCTGGGATCCCAGATCAGGTACCGAACCCTATGAGTGGTTCTGGGGTGGGCCACTGAGTCGGAGATGTTAGGGATTGAAATATGCTCAGGGCAGAGCTGAAGAGAGGGAAGGTGGCCAGAAGCGAGTGATGGGTAAATGCACTGATATGTCCAGGTGAGACCTGACCCACACTGGCCTCCCCGGGACCAGCTCTCAAGATGTAAGGAGCTGTCATCTGAGGCAGAGGAGGTCAGCCCTTCCAAGTGGGTAAAAGCAGGTGTCCCTGATTGACTGACCACTGAGGGACCAGAGTTACAAGACAGAGAAAGCAGGACCAAGCCTATAGCCCAGGGCAGCTGTTGGAAGCTGCCACATGGCTAGGAGCCACAGAGGTGTAGGGGTCTCATCAGAAGGTCCACGTGCAGACCGAGGCTGCTTCCAGACCAGCAGTGAGCTTGGCCAGGTTGGGAAACTCAAGTACTTGAAAGTCTCAGATGTCCTCTGACATCCAAGACAGTTATCACCCGCAGAAGTCTGCCTCAGTGCATTCTCTGTTGTTCTCTTACCATGAACTTCACCAAGAAGAGAGAGAAAGGAAATTCCCCACCCACCCCAAAGAACTCCCAGACTGAAGGCCGAGACATGCTTGAGCTGCACCCACACCCTCCAATTTATAACCTGTTGTAAAAAGGGCCTGATGGTGAGTATTAACCACACTACTAGGAAACGCTGGATGTTAAAGAAGGAAGACCACTCATCAGATCCATTGTCACAACCTTTCCCTTTGATTCCATATCATATTCCAAACATAGTTTGGCCTCTGTGGTTACATGTTGTGCACAGGGGTGCAAGTAGGTATATGAGTGCAGTCATTCATTTCATTCTGTTTTTCAGGTCTTGAGATAGGATTTAAAAGCTATTAACTTCAAAACACAGGCCAGGATGTCAAAATATGATACTCATCTGGGGCTTCTCTGGTGGCGCTGTGGTTGAGAGCCTGCCTGCCGATGCAGGGGACATGGGTTCATGCCCCGGTCCGGGAAGATCCCATATGCCACGGAGCGGCTGGGCCCGTGAGCCATGGCCGCTGAGCCTGCACGTCCGGAGCCTGTGCTCCGCAACAGGAGAGGCCACAACAGTGAGAGGCCCGTGTACCGCAAAAAAAAAAAAAAAAAAAAAAAGATACTCATCTGGACGTTTTTGGCCTCCATGGGTTTGGAGGGCTCTCGAGATATATCACTTCTTATAGTCAACCTTGAGTTGGGCTTCTCCCAACAGTATTTAGCTTTATCATCATAAATTATCTCCCTCACAATATTTCTGTGCATTCATAGCTCTGTTTGTCTCCCATAAATCAACTGCAGGCCTGTTTAATTATCCCTCAGCAATTTCAAACAACCAACATTTTTAATGAGGCAGAGAATGCATAAGGCCAGCAAATAGAGTTTTAAGGGTCTACTGTGGGTCACTCTGTGTATATTTTTCAAAGTCAGGCGTTCCTGAGATAAGTCACATATTACCCAGATCTCAAGGCTTGGCCAAGGTCCTTTCCCACTGCATGACCAATGAGACGCTTGGCCATCGGCAGGCTGCTTTTTGTCAATGACTTTGAAGTGTGTCAGTTACTATAAACACACATGATGAATGAGTGTTATGGTTATGTGAGGAATTCAGTCACCTTGGCTCAGGCCGAGAAAGTGACAGAGCTACGGATAGCTAAACCAAAGGACCATGCCTACCACTAGAGCCAGTCCATTGATGGAGTGTCATTAACAATGAGACTCCTTCCTAAAATCCAGAAATTTCTCCACCTGGTTTTTACGGTCAATGTGATGGCTTAGTGAACTAGCACCTAATCCCCTCTCATAGGAAACATCCTTACTGATTTTGCTAGAAGATGGACCCAGCTTCGCTGGCCCACCTCAATGAGGGCAGACCCTCACCTGTTGGCCCTCATCTCCTATAGGCAGCAGGATGTTCTCAGGTGAGTGGCTCCAGTTAGCTCTGCCCCACGACGGACATGGCCTGGGGGATATTGCTCAGCCAGGCCGCAGGTGAGGCTGCTGTGTTTGTGCAAAGCTGAGTGCCTGGGTCCAGTCTGGGGACCATGCTAGACCCAAAGGCCAGTCCTTGCTGCTAGGTGGCCAGTCCAGAACCCAGGGGATGGGCAAGGCTGGGCAGGGAAGAGAGGAGGTAAAAGAGAAGTTGCAGTTGGGTACCAGGACCAAGAGGAGAAAGGCACAAGGGAACAAATAGATTCCTATTTCCTCCCAAATTCCTGAGGGCCTTTCTGGAAATCTTTTTTTATTTAGAGGACATTCTTATGACCACAGAAATGGGAGTAATTTTAAGAAGACACAGTCTGCCCCCTGCCCTAGCAGACTTCTATCCCCACCTCTGCCCTCTGCTCTCCTCCTCCCCCTTCTTTTCCATCTCTTCACGTGCCCAGACACCATGCTGAGCTCTGCACGTGAAGCATCTCAAAATAACCCATTTTACAGATGAGGAAACCGATGGCTCAAGGTCTCGACCAACATGCCCAAAGGCACCCTCCCCCTCACAGAGCTAGATTCAGACCCCATTCCAGGACTATGCCGGAGCCCAGTTTTGTTGCACCCAAGGCCACTGGCCCCTGCCCTGGAGTGAAGAACAGGAGATCTGAACTGTCAGAGCATGCCTCTGTCTGCATGCCTCAGCTGACCTTTCTGAACCTGAACGTCAACAGGAGAATAATTAAGCAGAAAGCCTAGCAGACTAGTTAGGAACTCGAGCTCCAAAAACAAATGCAATCAGCTAGGGTCTCGCTATACAATGTAGAGAAATAGACCCAAGCACTCTGCATCTCAGGTAAGTCATCTTCCAGGTGGGAATCATGGCAGAACCTTGCCCAGAGGGGCTATAAAAATGGCCTGGGTGTGGGCTTCCCTGGTGGCGCAGTGATTGAGAGTCCACCTGCCGATGCAGGGAACACGGGTTCGTGCCCTGGTCCGGGAGGATCCCACATGCCGCGGAGCGGCTGGGCCCGTGAGCCATGGCCGCTGGGCCTGCGCGTCCGCAGCCTGTGCTCCGCAACGGGAGAGGCCACAACAGTGAGAGGCCCGTGTACCGCAAAAAAACAAAAACAAAAACAAAAACAAAATGGCCTGGGTGAAATATTTAGAAGAGAGGCTGGCTCTAAAAGTGGGCTGCTATCAGTAATCATTCCTTCATGTCTACTCTGTCCCATTTCTTCCTTCATTCTCCTTGCAAGAGAACTGCATAGAGCTTGGGATTTCTGTCCATTTAGAGCAGTTACTGAATAAGTCACAGCTGTTTACTCAAGGCCCAAGGATACTGTGACAAGTTAGAAGCCTGCACAGGACAGGAATCCAGGAAATTGTTATTTTGATCTTCAATGTGCGTTTTCTTGCCAAGCTAAGTAACCTTTGTAGGCCTTGTAATATGTTAACATTTAGAGAGAGAATTGCTCTAATCCACTTTTAGTAAGGCCCATTACCTCCAAATACAGAGTCAAGGTTCCAATTAAAGCTTTCCATTAGAGAATAACTGTTATTTGCCAAACCAGAAGGAGAAAAGAACAATTTCTCATAGTTTTAAAGTTTATCTTCCTGAAAATGGCAGTCTCCTCACAGCACTCACAGGCACGCAGTCCACTCATCCAATGTTTCAGAGCATCGACTCTAAAATGGAGAGTATCCTGGAAGCCTGGGCAAGACAATGCCTCCTCCCTAAGGGATCTCAGATGCTAAATGGGACATACACGCACACACACAAATAGTTACTCTGGTACCCTGATGTCTGAAGCCAAGGTATGACTGAAGTTTTAGGAGCAAAAAATAAATAAAGACCCCAATTTCTTTGGTCTTGGAAGCTCATAAAAGATTTATTAGGAGAAGTTGTTTTCACCGGGTTTTCAAGTTTGTTTACAGTTTTGCTGGATAGCAAAGGCAGAGAAACATTCTAGGCAGAGTTGAATGCATGTGCATTCAAGACACATAGGTTGAGAACTGTGTGGGCTCTTGGTGATGCTGAGGCACTGTGAGTACCTGTATCCCAGAGATAGAAGGATGGGGTGCAGAGATAAGGGTGGAAAAGTGTTCTGAATGCCATGTTACTGTTAGGAATTTTTTCTGACGAGTGTCTATTACAACTCTCTGTAAAACCTTTATGCCTGCATTTCTGGGCTTTCAGAGTCGCATAGGGAGCCATGGACAGAACAGGCAGGGCAGGATGCCACCCTTGGATGCTGAGCTGCCTGGCCATGGACCACACTCATGCTTCTCAGTGGCTGTGGCTATGCCACCCTCATTGGTATTGCTGCCTTTAGGAGAATGTTGGGGCATCTTCGTTTGCTCTTTCCCAATTTCTTTGATTTTACCTTCACTCCTGACTGTAGGCTGTTTCCTGAAGCTCCCTTGCTAGTCTAGTCAGGCAAGACTCTCCTTGTCGTACCCAGTGATATTTGTTAAGGAGTAAATTTCTTTTCTGAGTTCCCTGACCCCCTCAAAATTCTAGGATGATGGGAATTCCTAATAAGCTAAGGTTTCCAGGACAGCAGAGGTGGAAACACAGGGCACGGCTTCACAGCACCTTCCTCACACTGAGCTGACTGTCCAGAGAAGCAGGATGAAGACAGCTCCTCTGGCTCCTTTTACTCTGATCTTTCCAACAGAGAAACTATTCATGGCAGCCCCTCTGCACAGGGACAGACAGAACCAGAGGAAATATAAATGGGGCTCAGTTCCATTTTGAGATGGGAAATGGGGACCCAGGGGCTCTGTCCATTGCGATGCCCTTTGACTTCTGGGAACAGGGAGTGGTCCCCACCCAGATCAGCTGGATGAGCTGCTCTCAGAGCAGCTGGGAGCCCTTAGGAACATTCTCAGTGTCATCCTGCTGCTCCCCAGGCCAGAGCACCGTGCTGTTCTTCAGGAGGACTCAGTGGGAGAGGAGATGCCTCATGGGGACTGCTCTCTGCTGGTCACTGAGTGTCTGTGCCCTGGGATGAGAAGACTGAGGCTTTGTCAAGCTCTGTCACCCAAAATAACTATGAGGCCACTTTGTGGCTCAGATGTTCTTATCTACTGCATGAAAATAACGTACCTTGAACAATGCATTTGTGTCTTTAACACTCACTTATTGAGCACATGTGGTACCTGCCCTTAAGGTCACAGTTGGATAGAAATAAAAATAAAGAATTCCAGTACAGTCTAATATATGCAGTACCAGATATGTCCACAAGATAGGGTTTATTACAAAGGGGCAGAGGGATTCCCTTCAGGCAAGCAGGGGAGTAAAGAGGGAAGCTGAATAAGCCTCCTCATTGAGATGATGCATAAACAGGCTCTAAACGTCTGAGCAGGAATTCTCCAGGCAAAGACTGTCCATGCAGAGTAATTCCAGTAGAGTGAATCGGTACTTTATTTTCCAGACACAGGAATCTTGGACTGAAAGGGGCTGTTGTTAATAATCATGCTTGACTGATGGACATAAACCAGTTCTGTCCTGGGCCATTTGGGACATATGTTCACCCTACATCTAGGCAGCGAACACAGACTTGGAGGCTTGAATTAGCATCTATCGGATTTGGGCTATGAGTAAGAGAAAACCCTTGCTAAATTCAAAAGACTAGAGTCCAGGGAGGCCTCCAGATGAGGTGCCACTTAGCAGCTTCATGCTTCCACTAAGGACCCACGTGCCTTCACTGTGTTTTTCTGTCCTCACTGTCAATTTCATCCCGGGGCTGTCCCTCTAGTAGTGTCAAGATAGCAACCAGTGACAATACAGCCAGGGCTTTGTTATTCACACCCAGCAAAACAGAGAGGAAGTAAAACTCCTCCCCAAACTCACCTTCCCTTCAATCTGTCTGTCCTCTCTGGCCCACTTATGGAGCAGGGGGACATCATATGTAAAGAGGTTTGAAGGCAAGCAGCTCTCCTTGAAGGGGCTGGGGAGGGTGGTGATCAGATGTGGTTCTATGAGGAGAGGGGGGAGGGGAATAGGCGCAGGATAGGCTATCAGTAGCGCCTGCAGCAAGGACAATTCCGGATTGCCGACACCTAAGGTAGAGAGATGTGATGGGGAAAGAGATGTGATGCGGAAACAAATTCTGAAGGATCTTGTCTGCTTTGTGAGTTGATGGGATACCATGGTGGATTTTACAATAAATTTTGTACTTGTGGAAAACTCACCCTTAAGACGGTGTGGTGGGTGAACTAGCAAAGGGCAGATTATAGGAAAGGAGTCACAGCCAAGCTATGGCAGCAATTCGGATGAAAGACGATGTGACAGTAACATTGGAAGTGAGGAGGAGAGAGAAAGGAGAGATATCCACAGACACCTCCTACACCCAAAAGATCACATGGGGGGATTCAAGAGCAACCTCTAGAATTCTGGATCAGGGAGCTGGGTAGGCACCCCACCATTAACAAAATTACAGAATTCAGAAAGATGAGTATGTTTCTTTGGTGTGAGAGGCTACAGATGAATATGGAGTTTGAGACACGCTGAGCTTAAAGTCCCTTTGGGGTATGTAAGGAGACAGAGCTAGAGTTTATGAGAGAGTCGGGGCTAGGGATATGCTTCTGAGAGTCATCAGCTTGGAGACGGTACTTAGAACTTTAGGATCCCAAGGCTGAGGTGGTTAAGGATGGCGAGGGGGAGCAACAGTGTTTACTGGCTGGTTCTGTCTCTTCGGTCATCAGCTAAGAGTGAGGGGGCAGTACTAAAGCTAAGGATCTGGAAAAGGTCTGAAATAGCCTTTTAGGGAGCTGGGAGAAGGATTTTTCTCATGGCAGGATCTTGCGAGAGCTTCAAGTCAATCAACTTCAGACAGAACTGGAACCAAAACCTTCTGGGGTATGTGTCTTCATCCATGGACCAAGGTCTCTGCATCTAGGTTAATGGCTCTCTGCTCTGGGCTCTCAGATCTGGGTTTACACCTACCTCTATCGTAACACCTACAGAGTGGGAATGTTTTCTGGGTATCTGCTTCATTGCACTGTGGACACCTTGGGACCAGGGAATATCCTTTCCCCACCTCCATATCCTTGTAGTAAGAAGGTGGCTGTGCACACGGTAGATGCTTGATAAATATTTAATGCTTGAAAGAACAACAGAATAGATGCCCAAATTAAGGGTCATGTTAAGTCCTAGCCTGCCTTGTAGACTTGGCTTTCTTGCCATACAAGTCCCAAGGCCATTATTGCCTTTGTTCATGGCTATGTGGAAGGGCACAACTCCAAGGGCTCAGAAAGCATCCCCTGATCACAGGGGTGCTAAGGTAACAGGGCTCCTCCCCTGCCCTGCCCGGCCTGGAATGTCTCTAATCATAGGCTTAGAAAAAAGGCCAACATCCTACAGAGATCATGGCTCTGATAAAGTCTGACTCCAAATCTGAGAGGTCTCAGTCTAAGCGCAGCTGCTGCTTCATTTCCAGTCAGAGTGGGAGGCCCAAGGTGGCCTTGAGCAATGCCAGGGCCCAGGAATGCAGACACAGTGAGTAGGATTCTGTCTTGCACAATGTGGGGGCATTTGGAAATCTGAAAACTATCTTTCTTTCTCCCTGGATGACTCCAAACTCTCTGAGAACTTTAACAAAGAGCATCAAATTCCTTCACGTGGCATCAAGGCTCTTCATGGCCACACCTCTGATTACCACCAGGCTTATCTCTAGGACTCCCTGTTTCCTACGGCTCAAGCCCAAGGAGACCATTCTCGTGCCTCCTCCAGGATTTTCCACATGATGTGCCTGACCTAGAATCCTGCACTTGGCTCAATGGTGGTATCTTCAAGGAAGACCCCTGCAGTCTGGGCTCGGTGGCTGCCCGCAGAATTCCTCTACTCGCAGTGCTGCCTGTGAGACTACAAGCTCCTTGGGAATAGCTTCCTTGTCATGCTTCATATGCACTTTGTATGTACTTAACCAACATTAAAGAACAATGAACAGATAAAAGAATGGTCCTCCGAGATACAGAGAGCCCTTAGCCCTGGGTTAAATTTCCAGATTCCAGGGATTCCCTTCATCCTCCAATCTTAAGACTGGACCCTCCAGTCTTAAGGGTCTAGGCATGGATAACTGGTTCACTGATGGTAAATGCATCCCAATAAAACAGAATCGGCATAGTGCAATGCAAAGAGCGCTTAAATAGCACCAAAAGACCTGGCTTTACTACTCATGAGTCATGTGACCACTGGCAAGTCACATGACCTCTTTGAGCCTCTATTCCCTCCTCCGTGTAAAGGGGTTATTATACATTGCTGTTAGGGAAGTGCCCAGCACACACCTACATATAATGGACTTTGTCCAAGACACTCTACGTCATCCAGCACTGAAGGCTAACGCCTCCTCTGGAGGGGTCTAAACCCCAGCAAAGACACAGGTCAAGCTCGCCTTATTGACACAGCTGAAACTGGAATGTGGCAGGCCTCCCATTCTATCCCCAAATGGGCCCTAAGTGGGCCAAGATCATAATATGTTTGGGGGTATATCAATAGAAGTATTGTCATTTGAAGGATCCTGGAGTGAGGCATTTCTCCTTTGGGGAGGCCTGGGGTGAGGGTACTCTCCATTTGGAGGGATCCTGGACTGAGGCACATTTCCCAGGGGCTTCAGTGGTTTACTCTTCCTTCAGGAACTGTGGAGTAAAATAGTCTTTTGATGTAACTCATTGTCACTGATGTCTCATCATCACAGATGAAGGACACCTCATGGAAATTGCTCTACCAAGGCCACTGTTATGGGTTGAATTATGTTCTCCAAAAAGATATACTGAAGTCCTACTTCCAGACCTTATTTCGAAATAGGATCTTTGCAGATGTATCAAATTAAGATGAGGTCATTAGGGTGGGCTCTAATCCAATGATTAGTTAACTAATAAGAAGAGGAAAAAAAGACAGACACAGACAGGGAGAGAATGCCAAGTGACTATAGAGGCAGAGACTGGGGTTACGCTCCACAGGCCCAGGAATACCTGGGGCTACCAGAAGCTGGAAGAAGCAAGGAAAGACTTTGGAGAGAGCATGGCCCTATAAACACCTTGATTTCTGGCTTCTGGCCTCCAGAACTGTGAAAGAATCCATTTTTTATTGTCTCAAGCCACCATGTTGTGGGACATTGTTACAGCAGTCCTAGGAAACTAATACAGTCACCTACAAGTACATAGAATGTTCTGCCCTGTCAATGCTTGAGCCTGCTCTGTTTGACAAGGTGAGCCAGCCCTGCTTAAACTGCCCTGTCCTTTGAGGCAGAACTCTGTTCACCTTTTCTCTCCACCTGCCCCCAGCTCCTTCTCTGCCATGCCCCTGCTCCCCTCCATGTGCCCTCAGATGCAGTCTCTCCCTGGACATCTGTTGTAGCTTAATTAACGTACACACCACTGTCACAGCTAAGAACATGCTAGGGGTATGACCCATTTTTTTAAAATAATATTTTTGTTCCTATCATTGTTTAGTCCATCAACAAATATTTGTTGAGCACATGCTATGCAACAGACATTGTTCCAAGCCCCTGGGATTCTGCATGAATAAAGACGACTCAGGAAACTTTTGTTCTAGTGACTGTGGTGGGGAAGGGGAGGTGGAAGGAGAAGGGGTCAGGAAAGAGAAAACATAAACAAATTAAAGGACAAGATAATTTCTAGTCATAAGGAGTACTACAAAAAGATAAAATGAAATCTCGGGTGATAGAGAGTGGCATGAATTAGGAGAGTTCTTTCTGATGAGGGGAACTTTAACCTTTGATCTGAACAACAGGGGCATTTTGGGAGGTCTTCTCCAGGCAGAGAGAATTGTTTCTGCAAAGGCCCTGAGGGAAGAATAAGGAAGGAAGAGAAAGAGGTCCAATGGGCCAGAGAAAATAGGCTGAGGGGAGAATTTGAGGACATGCATTTGGAGAAGTAGGTATCTGTACTATTTTCTGTTGCTTTTTATTATTTTTAATTACGAAAAACAGAAACAGGAATTTTAAACTGCAGGAAAAAAAATTAAAAATCAGCTTTGGTGATCTCCCCAGGGTTGACAGCTAGAACAATTTGGGGGATGTCACCTTCTAGATCAATGGTTCGCAAAGTGTGGTCCCTGGACCAGCAACACCATTATCACTTAGCAAGTTGTTAGATGTGCAGATTTTTGTCCCCAACTCAGACTAACTGAATCAGAAACTCTGGGTGTGGAGCTTTGCAATCTGTGTATTAAAGATTCCTCCAGGTGATTCTGTTGTATACCCAAGCGAGAGAAGCACCGTGACTGTTTCTGTCAGGCCTCCATTAACTACAGCTGGGTTGCATGTTGGACTAGTACGCTGAGAGAGGCCAGAACTTCAAATATACCTCCCAATGGAGGTTAGACGTTCACTGACCAACAGACCAGCTATAGGAAGTGATACAGGTAAGACCACAGGAGACAGTCACAGCAAGTTGGTGAAACACACAAAGCAGATGAGATCCAGCAAACAAGACCTTCCAAGTATGAGAGAACTTCATGCACTTGAACAGCTGGCCGTGAGCATCAAGGAAAGCTTGTCGTTAATAGTAGGGTCCAGCCAGGGAATGATCCAGCCAGTTCATGCAAATCTCTAACAAGGACACCAGGAAAGACAGAATATCTCCCCAGGGTATAGATGCTCTGAGGAATAGCAGTCTTCCATGGCAATATTCAAATGCAGAGAAAATGCCTTAGCTGGATTATCAGAATCAGGGCATTCTTGCCCTGGGCTAGACTAGCAGCAAAGCCAGTGCCAGGCCCCTTTGTGTTGGGCAGAACTTCCCACCGTCTTCTTGCCTTACCTCAAGACTGGCTATCAGACCCTGTGAGCCTTTGAGGCAAGGTGTTTCTTTTCTATCCTAAAATAGTAGCCCTTTCTAGTGCCACTGTGTTTCTACACACACCTCTTGACTGTTTAGCCCAATCATCTCTGCAGAAGCTGGGAGCAATTTGTGAGGTCTCTCCCGTAGCACCTCTGAGCTTCCCAATAGCTCTCCCTGTCTCGAAGGTCATCAACAGCAGGAAATTAACAGACTTATCAAAGGCTCTGGATAGTCTTTGTGAAATGACATGATTTGGAGTATAGACACTTGGTTCATTAGAGATTTCTCTAGGCCCCCAGGCAGAATGTTTTACTGTAATTACCCATAGGTTTGACAAGCTTCCAGTCAGCTTTGAATCTGAAAATTAGAAGGCATGAAAGAGAGTAACTATGGGCACATAGGCTGCCAAAATAAAAAAAATTTAACAGCTGACTGGTCAAAGTTAAGGGAAGAAATTTTAAAACTACAAAATTCAGGCTAAAAAGTTCTGAGACCATATTATGCAGGAGAAAAATGTCTTCTATAACATTCAATAGTAGAATTGTGTTATAATTGTTTTTGAAAGGTCAAGAAGATGGTAGATTATGATCCACCTCCAGTGTTTAAAAGGTGTGGAGACAGAGGACATGCAAAATGGTGTCATAATGAACTCAGCAGATCCTCTCTCCAGCAAAAAATCCATTTAGATGCAGGAAGTTATATAACACAATTATTTAAAGTCTCTGGGGACTGTCCTAATGGCATAATATGGAAAAAGATTCATTCAATAAAATCTATTAAATATCAATACTAACAGTGAGAGTCCGTAGCATTTGAACCACAACCAATCTCCCATCCTCACCCACAGCCCAGTGTCATGGAAACTCTAGCCTAGGTGGGCATGGCCAAGGACAAGGGTCTCCCTCTCCCTCAAGATCCCAATCTAGGGTTGTGATTTCATCCCAGCATGGGGAAGTTCTCAGCAAATCTCATCCCCTCACCAGCTCCATGCTATAGGAGTTCTAATCCAGGCAGACATGCCCAAGAGGACTGGGGTTCCCTTCCCCCAATAAGCCTTCATTCATAAGGCCAAGAATACTGGGCTTGATCACCCCTGCCCCAGATAGCTTGTAGGATTGAGGCTCAGTACCAGGAGAAGCAAGAGGAGAAGACCTCTCACTCATAGGGAGGGGTGTCACCAGGAGAAGAGGGCCACTGTCCCCAATCCAACCTCTGGTTTAGTGGCATAGAGGTTCTTCCTAGGGAGAGAAGCAAGTTTTAAGAAGAGTGAGGCCCTCGTACCCCCTTAAAGGGACTGACTTTATTTATAACAGTTTGGGAAGATCATGACTAAGGACACTTTAAAAGCAGTGGAGATCTGGGTGGTGAACTGGAAAAGCCTGGTGGTTTTACTATGCTAGTAGTAGCAAGCAGCATGCTACACCAGCCAGAAATTTAACAGAAACAACTAGGGAAAGAGACAGCTAAAAAGAGCCCTCCTGGAGTCAGAGTAAGATCCAAAGACTGGGAACACCCTGCTCCATGACTTTAATTTATCAGACTATGGAGCAATTTATATCAAGCTATTGTCAAAAACAATAGAGCAAACAGCTAACAACTAGTAGAGGCTAACATTTAGGTGAGAAACCAACAAAAGCAAAGGAGCCAGAAGCTTAAGAGGCAGATCAGGGAAAGACAGATTCAAAGAGTACACAAATAAACCACAGACATCTCTGGCGATAAGGGAGAGTGCATATTCCCAAGCCTTCACACTCAGAAAACAGACATCACAGGCTGTACATTGCAGGGAAATAGACTTCTCTGAATTACTTAAAAGGCAAAACAAAGAGAAAATCTTGAACACAGCACAATAAAAATGATCCATCATATGCAAGGGAACCCCAAGAAGGTTAACAGAAATAGTGGAGGCCAGAAAGCAGCTGGATTCAAAGTACTGAAAGTAAAAAGTCAACCACCCAAGAACCTTATAACTAGAAGAACTTTAAAAAATGAAAGCTAAATAAGAAAATCCCAAATAAGTTAAAAAAAAAAAAGTAAGTGTTAATTGTTAAAGGGCCTGCTTTGCAAAAAATACTAAAGGAATTTCTCAGGCCAGAAACAAGTGACACCAGACGTTAATTCAATACACACAATAAAACAAAGAGGATCAGTTACAGGTAATTATGCAGATAATAATAAAACAGAGTACACTGCATATTTTCTTCTTTCTTTCTTAGTATATTTAAAAAACAATTGCATAAATCAAAACTACAATGAGGTATCACCTCACACCAGTCAGAATGGCCATCATCAAAAAATACAAAAACAATATGCTGGAGAGGGTGTGGAGAAAAGGGAACCCTCTTGCACCTTTGGTGGGAATGTAAATTGATACAGCCACTATGGAGAACAGTATGGAGGTTCCTTAAAAAACTAAAAATAGAACTACCATATGACCCAGCAATCCCACTACTGGGCATATACCCTGAGAAAACCATAATTCAAAAAGAGTCATGTACCACAATGTTCATTGCAGCTCTATTTACAATAGCCAGGACATGGAAGCAACCTAAGTGTCCATCAACAGATGAATGGATAAAGAAGATATGGCCCATATA
Source organism: Grampus griseus (assembly GCF_964374135.1). NCBI lineage: Eukaryota > Metazoa > Chordata > Mammalia > Artiodactyla > Delphinidae > Grampus > Grampus griseus. The sequence continues at coordinate 42,114,111 of NC_139010.1, forward strand.
TACAATGGAATATTACTCAGCCATAAAAAAATGAAATTGAGTTATTTATAGTGAGGTGGATGGACCTAGAGTCTGTCATAGAGACTGAAGTAAGTCTGAAAGAGAAAAACAAATACCGTATGCTAACACATATACACGGAATGTAAAAAAAGAAGAATCTAGGGGCAGGACAGGAATAAAGATGCAGACGTAGAGAATGGACTTGAGGACACGGGGAGGGGGAAGAGTAAGCTGGGACGAAGTGGGAGAGTGGCATGGACATATATACACTACCAAATGTAAAATAGATAGCTAGTAGGAAGCAGCCACATAGCACAGGGAGATCAGCTCAGTGCTTTGTGACCACCCAGGGCGGTGGGATAGGGAGGGTGGGAGGGAGATACAAGAGGGAGGAGATATGGGGATATATCTATATGTATTGCTGATTCACTTTGTTATAAAGCAGAAGCTAACACACCATTGTAAAGCAATTATATGCCAATAAAGATGTTAAAAAAAATTATACACCATGATCAAGTGAGATTTATATTGGGAATGCAAGGTCAGTTTAACATCTGAAAATCAATTCATATAACATTAATAGAGTAAGGACACAAACAACATGGTTATCTTAACAGATACAGAGAAAGCATTTGAAAAATCCAATACCTCTCAGGGTAAAAGACTCAGCAAACTAGGTATAGAAGGAACGTCATCAACCTGATAAAGGCCAGCTATAAAAAACCCACATCTAACATCATAGTTAATAGTGAGGAACTGAATGCTTTTCCCTAAAGTTCAAGAAATAAGACAGGGATATGTATTCTCACCACTTCTCTTCAACATTACACTGGATCCCTGCCAAAGCCATTAGGCAAGAAAAAGAAATAAAAGGTGCTCAGATTGCAATGGAAGTAGTGAAATTATCTCCATTTGCAGATTACATATCTTGTGTATATAAAATTCTAAGGTAATCTCTATGAAAATACCAGCTGGCTTTTTTTGCAGAAATTGACAAGCTGATTCTAATATCTATATGGAAATACAAGTGACCCAGAAAAGCCAATATAATCATGAAAAGTAAAAACAAAGTTGGAGGACGCACACTTCCTGATTTAAGGCTTACTACAAAGCCACAGAATTCAAGTCAGTATGTTACAGTTGTAAGGATAGACAAATAGATCAATGGAATAGAACTTAAGAGTCCAGAAATAGACCCTTACATTTGTGAGCAACTGATTTTCAACAAAAGCATCAAGGCAATTCAATGAGAGAAGGAAAAGTCTTTTCAAACATGATGCTTGGACAACTGGATATCCAATGCAGAAGAATGAAACTAGGACCCTACTTCACAACATATAAAAAATTAACTCAAAATCGTCATAAACTTAAGTGTAAGAGCTAAAACTATAAAACTTTTAGAACAAAACTTAGGAGTAAATCTTAATGACATTGGGTTAGGCAATGTTATCTTAGATATGACAACAAAAGCAACAAAAGATAAAATAGATAAATTGGACTTCATCAACATTAAAAACCTCTGTGCTTCAATAGACATGACCCAAAACATGAAAAGACAAACCCTAGAATGAGAGAAAATGTTTTCAATCATGTATTTGATGATAAGGGACTTATATCCAGAATGTAAAACAGCCTTTTACAAAACAATAATAGAAGACAAATAAACGAATTAAAAATGGAAAAAGGATCTGAAGAGACATTTCTCCAATGAAGATGTACAAATGGCGAATAAGCACATGAAAAATTGCTCAACACATTTAATCACTAAGAAAATGTGAATCAAAACCATAATGAGATACCACTTTACACCCTGAATAGCTATAATCAAAGACAGTCAATAACAGTGTTGACAAGGAAGTAGAGAAATTGGAACTGTCCTATGTTGGTGGGATGTAAAGTGATACAGCTTCTTTGAAAAAACATTTTGGCAGTTCCTCAAACAGTTAAACATAAAGTTACCATACGATCCAGCAATGCTACTCCTAGGTTCACACCCAAGAGAAATGAAAGCATACGTCCACACAAAAATTTATACATGACTGTTCATTACAGCATTATTCATAATAGGCAAAATGTGGAAACAACTCCAATATCCATCAACTGTTGAATGGATAAATAAAATACAATGGAATATCATTTAGCAAGACACAGGATTGGATTACTGATAGATGCTACAAAATAAATGAAACTTGAAAAAATTATGCTAAGTGAAAGAAACCCGTCACAAAAGACCACATAAACTATGATTCATTTACGTATATTGTTCAGAAGAGGAAAATTTATGGAAACAGAAAGTTAGAGTAATGGCGTATAGTAACTGGGGGTTAGGGAGGATTGGGAGTGACTGCTAATGGATAGAATTATTTTGGGAATGGCATAAATGTTCTAAAATTAGATAGTGATGATGGTTGCATAACTGTGAATATACTAAATCATTAAATGTATACTTTAAATGGGTGAATTGGTATGTGGTTTATATCTCAATAAAGCTATTTAAAAATAAAGGTGTGGAGATGTGTATTAACTTTTAAAGAGATTTGAACTGAAAATATAAAGTGTTAGTTCTCTTGTTTTTTAGGAAATCTGGCTGTATAGAGCATCACTCGCCCTGGGGCAGCAGGACTGGATACAGAGCACAAAGCAGCACAGATGTGGTGCCAGGTTAGGTGGGTTCAAATCTCGATTTCTATGCTTGCCACTATTTTCTCTTAAGTAAGGGACAATTTCTCTGAACCTCTCTAGAGAAATGATTGTCTATTTCATAGAATTGTTGGAAGTATTAAATTAGGTCCCATGTCTAAAGTGTTTAGCACAATACTTGATAAATGCTATGGTTTGATAACTGATAACTATTTAATAGTGTCTTTGTTATTATTATCATTTGTTAACAGGGACCAGATTGAAACATATAAGACCTTTAAGCACCCAATGGCTATGTATAGGCTCCAGTCATCCAGTTACATGCTTTTATTTCATACTGAGGGATTTTGCCTTGGATTTACTGAGCATTTATTAACCTCTCAAGTATCAACAGACTCTTATTAAAAAGTACTTCTTACTCTACTCCTCAATGTGTTATTAGAAAACTATGAGAGGGAATTCCCTGGTGGTCCCAAGGTTAGGACTCCGTGCTTCCACTGCAGGGGGCACGGGTTCGATGCCTGGTTGCATGCTGTGTGGCACATCCAAAAAGAAAGAAAAAAAGAAAAGAAAACTCTAAGAAACACTTCGGGGGTTTATTTATGGTCCTGTCATCAACAGAGGGTTTTGTCTTGATAGCCAAAGGCTAGCTGATCATCCAGTTGAAATTAGCAGTTGGACTTCTGGTAGCTGGTGGGGCTAAGTACAATTTTTTCCAATGGTTTTCTGCTCCTTGAATATCGGGGTAAGGGAATTTGCTGTTTTCCCATTGGGAACTTGGGAGTGGAGAGAAGTTTAGGGATTTGAGCGAGACCACACAGTAGGAACCAGTGTCTTACCACCAACACTGCAGTGCAGACTTCCCCGTCCTTATTCTCTGAACAGTCAAGGAGCACCTCCTAGACCTGACAGCAATTAGTAATTCTGTTAATATTTTTCCCTCTAAAAGTAAGTTTCTCAAGCAGCAAATCCAGGACCAGGACCATGTTTTAAATAATTCTGTTATTATCTAGAGCAACCTGTCCTTGTCTGACACATCGACTGCACCTCTGAGGTGACGGTGATGAAGCACTCGTGGACCAGAGACAGTCAGACCTTTACACCATTTGTGTATTTGATTGAAAGAGCCACACACTTAATCCTGACTGCTCATAACTGATGGGATAGTGTGAACATTCAGGCACTTCTGGGGGGGTGGTCACACCATTGCTGGACATGGGAGACTTGCTGAGAAAATAAGGGCTAGTTAATTCTCCAGGTAAATGCCTGGAGTAGAGACGGTTAGGTCAGCTGAAGTTGATTTCCCCGGGGTCAGGATTTATCCAGCATCTTAGCAAGGGGGAGGGTGGAAATGTGCTTCTAAGTGCTAAAAAGTTTTTCAGGAAGGATGTGTCACTTCTGACTGTGAGAATAATTTCTTCCCAACTGTATTTGTCTAGGGCTTTGAGACTAGGAGACAGAAAGGATTCCTGAGCAGGAAGACTGTTGTTAGTCTCCCCAGTGTGGAAGCAAACACACTTAAGGGAGGTGATGAATGATGGGCACTTTCTTGCTAACAGATGGCCTCTAGTTAGGTCACTTTGTGTGCTTTTACCTGATGGTGTTCTCAGTGGGGTCAGGGGCAGACTCTGGAAGCTCACACACACACAAAATGGGCCTGATTTTTCAGGTTGTCTATTTTTACGTTAGGATTTGGCTGCTGGACTAGGTTAAACCATCTGTCACCTTTACGACTGGTAAGTGGTGGGCTGAAGTCTCAAAAGTACATCAAGAGTGGGGGGCTAACTGGACTGTGATCCTTCATTCTTATCATATCCCTGTATAAATACCCAGCTTCTTCTCAACCCTCAGATTCACAAATCACAGAGCATGAAGGTCGTCCAATTCAATCCCCTCACTTCCCAGTTAACAAAAGTGTGATCCAGAGCAGGGAAGAGTTTTGCCCTCAGTTACGATGCGGTGGGTGAAAATGCCATGAGCAGACCCCCAGTCTCCTGCCTTCAAATCCATCTACTTCCTGATATGCCCCCACTGTCTCCCCATGCGCATCTGTTCCTTGGCAGCCCAAGAGTGAAAAGAGTGCTCATGGCAGCTTAGTTAGCCATAAATACTCTCTTAATAAAGCCACCCTGTTACGGGTTGTTTCTGTTAGAAGGAATTATTATTGCCACAACATAAATTTCCTGAAAAAGATATGGTCGGGTCACACAATGTAGCCTATTATGAGAACCAGGGTAATAAAACAGCCAGATTATTTATGTGTCTCTCTGGGTTCCTGGGGCTTATCTCAAAGAAAAGAGCCAAGATGCTGAGACAAATGGAGAAGTAAATGCATGTGGCTGTGAACAGTATGGGCAATTTGTTCAGAACCATTTCTGCAAAGGCACTTTTCAGATTAAGGCCTGACATGGCTAGTGATGAGCACGATTTCTCTGGGAGATGATCAGCCATGCTCTGTCCTCGCTGAGGACAAAGGAAATGGGATTAAACCACAGCAGAAGTCATGTTCACGTCATAATGTGGCAGGATCACAAGTCTGAGAAGGGTCTGGGGTCCAAAGGCATTTTCGGGTCTGTGATGAGTTGTGTGGCCCGCCCTCTGTGCTTGGTTGAAGGACATGCCCCTCTGGACAGAGAGGGCTAGAGAATGCCATGTGAGCCCTCCCCCACAGGGCATTTACTCTGGCAGATGTGGCAACACACATCCCCCTCCCCACACCAGACATTCGACTGACAAGGAGATTTCAGGAACGTACAGGCAGTTGTCGAGACCCAACTTTGTCCCTCTGGCTCACGTCTTACCAGCCAGCCCATCTGCTGAGGCTGAGCATCCTGGGCCCAACCTCCAGCCAGACTGCTGCTGCCCACAGGCATCTTCCTAGACCATGAGTGCTTTCAGGTCCAGGACTCTCTGAATGCTTTTATGACACCCCCTGCCAGTAAGGGGTGCGTGCAAGTGATTGGTATCTCATCAGGTACCATGGTGACTTGGGAAAAAAGAGAAAAATACTCTTTTCCTATAGGAAAAGATTCCTGTTCACATCTTGACAAAGCAAATTTCTGATTATCCTTGGAGTTGGGGAGTGGGTAGGACAGCTCAGGGGGAAGCACAGCCCTTCATCCCCTGCCCAGCATCTCCCACCAAGTAACAACCCCACCCCACACCTACCCAGGCCTCCGCAGGAGCACCGGGACTGGCAGGGCGTGGATTGGTGAGGCTGTGGCCACTCCTGCTATGAGGTGACACTCGTGTTTATCTTTCCTTTAATTTATGTCTTAAGTCTGTGATTTCCTATGTTGGCAGGAAAAATAGAGAGGTAATTTGCTTTCACTAAGAATGGAGCTCAGGGCATGTTCGCTCCTAGTACAATGAGAGAACAGTTACTCCCTCATCCCTACCCCCATCTACAGTGGCACTGGGACACGAGAGGAGGAATCGAGGGACACCTCCCACCATCAGGGGAACATCACATCTGTTGGGTAACACTTCAGATGACTAATATTCTTGTTGGTACGCGGTTGCCAGATAGACTTCCCACAGAGTACGAATTTTCGAAAATGTAGAACAACCAACATAACTGCCACTAACACTACATTACCGAGAATTAGCCTCTGATACCCTGTGGAGTCGTCTGGTGTCTGAGGATCAGCTTTAGGCCACCAGCGTTTCAGTTTTATTCTGACAGTTTGCTTAGAAGTCCCATGTACGGAAGAGAGTAGGATGTTTCAGTCTGAAGGGATCCCAGGAAGAAATACACCACTTGGCAGGAATGGGTCATTCGTTACCTGGCTTTGTATTGATTATACAAGCTCTGGGCCATTGAACCGAGAGAGACTATTTTGCCACTGCTGATTTAAGTTGGATCTAAGAGTCTGAAGCAAACAGTGTAAGAAAATCTGATGAAATCAGTGTTTCCAAGTAGCTTTGGAATCAGCTCCTGTCTTACAAGTAATAGCTCTATTTCTTTCCATGAGAAGGAAGATGTTTCTCCTTGAATCACATGCCGACCTGGAGATGATAAGAAGGCATGGCCAGACTCCTTGGCCCTCAGGTTTCCCACACGTCCTTGTGTTCAGTCCAGGACACTCCCTGCCAAGAGGCACTGCTCCCACCTTTGTGCTGAGAGGCACAGCATCCCTGAATGGCAGGATCTCTGCACAGCAGCTGAGCCCATCAGATTCTTCTCAGATACTGAGTGTCCTCCCAAAAGAGATTTGGACTAGAAGAGCTTTCAGAAACACCGGGCCTCACAGAAGGTGGGCGAGGACTCCATGGTGACCATGGCCCCCTGACAGGTAAGCCAGGAGCACAGCAGCTGAACTTTGCTTCCTTCAGTTTTACCCTCCCCAATCTTCTGTCATCACATCTTCCATCAGTCACTCCCCTGCTCAGAATCCTTCCATGGCTCCCACTGATAGGGCAGGAGCTCCAAACTGGGCAGCAAACACTCCCTGTAGTGTTAATTCCTGTGGGCTCTCCTCACTCCATCCATCCATTTGCCCTGTCACATGGGATACTTACTCTTCTCTGCATATTCAGTGCCTAGTCCTGCCCCTGTATCTTTGCCCAGTTTATCCCTCTGCAATGCATTTTCCCTTTTTTTTTTTTTTTCCTACCTGATGAACTCCTAATCATCCTTCCAGGCCCAGACAGCCTTCTCTGACTGTCCTTTCATTCCACAGTTCTATCTTGTTGACTCCAGAATTGACTGCTCAATTTCTGATGGGAGATGTGATGACAGAAGATAGGGGAGGGTAAAACTGAAGGAAGCAAAGTTTCATCTACATTCCCATGGCACTTTGCACCACGCCTCTCTTAGGACACTCATTGCAATGCCTTGGGAACCGTCTCCTCCATTGAACTATGGACATCTATTTCCCATCTTTTCTCTGCAGCTCCTAGGAAAGTCCCTGGCACTATCTAAGAGCTCAGTTAATTAAATGGAGTGTGTGCTTCAATTAGCATTGCCAGATTCCCCCAAACATTACCAGGGGAATACAAAATACAAGGCTTGGCTAAATACTCAAGACTGAAGGAAGACAGTGTCATGGAACACTGTTGAACAAGTGGGGGAAGCATATTAGGAAGTGCATACGGTAAGTGACAGATCAGTGTCCTGAGGCCACGAGGGGCAGGCAGACAGGTTTTGTGCTCCTAGCTGCAATCTGCTTGTGGTCTGTTCTGGAAACAAAACATTAGGAAGATTTCTGCAATGGTGGCCCAGGCTGACCAACTACAGGGCAATCTTACCCAGACACCTGGAAGCCCAATGGTGTGGTTTGCCTCACAGAAAGACCATTCCTTGGCAACCTGCCCTACTCAGGCCCGCACACGTCTGTACAAAATAAAACACAAGGGACAAGACCCAAGTCGGCCCTGAGGGCAATTTTTGTACATTGTAATACAAAATACCAACTATAGTTTAAGTGGAGTCCCTAGTGCCTTGTTAATTCTGAACTACTAATGCTTCTGATCATGCAGCATCTTTAAAGGGAGGTGTGCAGAGCACTTTGTAAGTGGAATATCATTACACTTCCTTTACTGCCTCCCCTTGAGAGATCCCTGCATGTAGGGAAGCCACTGTCCAGGTTCCCCACACTGCAGTGGGGATGTAAGACCCCAATGGAGGGAGGTACCACAACCCTCCCAATGTTCCAGCAGCCACGGGAAACACCACCTTCCTACACCTCCCTACCTGATAGAGAACTAGGCTTGGTCACAAGAAAGAGTGATAGAGAAAGAAAACATTAACAAGTGGAAAAAGTGAGAGATAAGCTGACAAAACTAGACATGCAAAATAAATAAACCCATTAGCCAAAGAGAACTATGAACACAAGGAAGCTGCTTCCAGAAGTGTGGCATTCTGGAGATCTGAGAGTGAGGATTACGTATTTTATGTACGAAAAAACTAGTGGCCAGTGCTAAAATTCACTGCGACCTATTGAAAGCTGATTTGGGAAATCACCACAGATGGAAATAAAAAAGAAGAAAGAGGGCTTCCCTGGTGGCTCAGTGGTTGAGAGTCCGCCTGCCGATGCAGGGAACACGGGTTCGTGACCCGGTCCGGGAGGATGCCACATGCCGCGGAGCGGCTGGGCCCGTGAGCCATGGCCACTGAGCCTGCGCGTCCAGAGCCTGTGCTCCACAACGGGAGAGGCCACAACAGTGAGAGGCCCACGTACCACAAAAAAAAAAAAAAAAAGAAGAAGAAAGAAAGTCAGGCTGTTACTAATGATACCTCTTATTGATCACAGGTCAGAACTGAAGGTCATGGTAAACACTTAAGCCTTTCATTCTCTGATTCCCACCGCCTTACCTTTTGCAAATGACTTTGAAACCTTAGCTCTGGCAGCTATTACACACACACACACACACACACACACACACACACACACACACACACATACACACACCATGCACTTCCATGTGCTCTGCTCAACAAAAGAATTATCCTCTGTCATCCTTACTAAACCCATCTGAATCCGTCAGCTCATTTCTGGAGGACATCCGAAGGACATTGATAGCCCTCGCAGCTGGTGAAAGAGCATGCTAAACCTTTCTTGACTGCCAGCTCTGGGACAAGTCACCTTGTTGGTTCCTTCTTTTCCCTCCTTCACTCATACACATAACAATACGCAACTTCCATGCCCCTCTCTTTGCAGTCTCCACATAAAAATGCTCCTTCTCTCCAGTAAAAACAAAACCTTGTCTCAGGCCCACATCTCTCGAATAATTCTCATCCTTTCTGTGTTCAAAGGCAAATTTGGGCACACAGATCGTCAGGCTGACCAGATGCTTCCTCAGACCCCGCCCCTGCCTCCGTTCCTCCACCCCCACTGCAGCTTCTCTGGTCACTAGGCATGAAGGACTTCCGAGTCTAAAGCCAATGATTCTTTCCAGTCTTTCTCTTATGTGACACTGTTACAACGTTCACTGAACTTGCCCATCTCCTATGACACCACACCTTCTCCTCTCCCTTTTCCTCTGACCACCATGGCTGCATTTGCTTAGCCTCTTCTACAGAACCTTGGATGTCAGAGTTGCTCAGGGTTCTCTCTTAACTGACTCTCCATGTGCCTCCACCCTGCCACATGGCTCCATCACTGGAGACCTGCTTATCTCTCTCTCCAGTCCGGCTCTCCCTCCAGGCACCAGACCCCTGAGAAGCTAGCTGCCTGCTGGTCGTTTCACTGGGCATTTCTCAAGTGTGTTAATAAACTCAGCTTTTTCAAAATGTTGTTCATCTACTTTGTTCTAAATGTCTTTTCCTCAAGGATCCCATCTCAGGAAACGCCACCAACTGTTGATTCTTCATCTTGGATCTTGTCTGTACCAGTTATCAGTTTAATGTGTCTCAGCTGCAAATCCATTCTTTATTTCTTGTTCAGCGAGCTGTAAGCATTTCTCGTCTGCTACTGGCGCCCATGTGTTCGACTTTATCAGTAGAGGATGCTGGAGGAACACTGTAGGAGGAAGGGGCCTCTTCCTGGTGCCAGCATGCTTCTGTTCGCTTATTCTTCCAACCAGGTTGGGGTGAGGGGGCATCCAGGGGCACTGGGCCCTAGCAACAGGTCCAGAGCACTCAGTCCTCTGGCAAGCTTGCAGCCTCAGCCCAGCCCAGTGACACCTCATCACCTTCCCCTGGCCACTGTTCCAACCTCACCTTTCAACATCCCTCCTCCCTCTATCCTTCCTAATGTTGGTAATCTGTGCTTTCTTTGCTGCTTAATCAATCTTGCTGGTAGAACTGTACCATTCCACAATGTGTCTTCTCAGAAAATAGCTTTTTTTTTTTTATCTTGTATGTGTTTTATTTTAATATACTACTTCATTAACTTCATTAACTTCCTCTTTTTATTATTCTTTCACACTTTGGGATAAACTCAATTTTATGTTAACTTTTTGAAATGACAATATAGCACATTTAAAGTAGCATTATCCCTTTAAATACTGCTTCAGCTATACTCCACCGCTTTTGATATACAATCCTTACATTGTTATGAAGTTCTAAATCTTTGATAGTATTCATGATGACTTCTTTTGATCCACAAAATTTATAAAGGTGTGTTTTTTAGTTTATTGTGTTTTGTTGTTGTTCTTTCCTTATTTTTTTCTTTTTTCCTTTTAACTTTTGATATCTAATTTTATTTCATTGTGGTCAGAAAATATGGTCTATATGATAACGATTTGTTAGTATTTGCTGAGATTTCAATCTTTACACATTTCACAAGTGTTTGAAAATAATGACTAATTTCTCTTTTTGTTTCATGTAAAGTTATTTCTATAAAGCTATTATACCAAGTTTATTCAATTAACTCATCAATTATGACAGACATGTATGAAAATCTCCCACTATTATTATAGATTTATCAATCTTTATGGAAACTTTGATCAATTCTATTTTATCCCTTTGATATTATGTTTTTAAATATATACATATTTCCCCATTGTTTTATCTTTCTGATTAATATTTCCTTTTCCTTATTGAGTAATTATGCTTTCCGTTCCTATTAGTGCTTTTTGGTTTAAAAAATATATTTAGTCTAACATTCATATTGCTTTAGTTTCTAATTTTTACTTTTATTTTAGGTTTTAGGTTTAGTAGAACCTCTTGCAAAAAGAACAAACATAGCTTAATTTTTTAATCTAACTTAGCAAAGTTGTTTTTAACTATAAGATTAATCAACTTAAATTTATTGTAAGTATTGATATATTTAGACTTATCATTCTTTTTTATTTTTAAGTTACTGTATTTTTTTCTTTATTTATTTTTTCTTTCCTACATTTCTGTATATTTATCCATGCTTAATTCATCCTACTCCCTTGTTCTCTAATAGTTACAATTACACATTCTATTTCTATTAGTTTTATGAGCTTCCATTACATTTTAATGTGTATACTAGACTTTACAAAGTATAAAGTTAGATTTTTAACTTCCTCCCAGACAATACAAGAACTTTAGAATGATATTTGTCCAGCATATCTCCTCCTCCAATCTGCCAACTTACTGTATTGTCTAGTGTTTAGTTCCACCTTTTTTTAAATCCCCAATTTTAGTCATTTTAAAAATTGCTGACAGGTGTACCTTTTTCTTCCTGAGTGCTATTTCACTGGGAGACCTTCCTTCTGATTTTAAGACTTCCTTCTTGCTGAATTATATTCTTTAAGTCTTTCATTAGGTTTTGTAGAATCCATCAGATTTTCTATGTGGACCATCATGTCATCTGTGAATAAAGACAGTTTTAATTCTTCCTTTCCAATCTGGATAACTTTTATTTCATTTTTGTGCCTATTTGCCCTGGCAAGAACCTCCAATACAATGTTGAATAGAAGTGGTAAAGGCAGACACCCTGCTTTGTTTTGGATCATAAAAGGAAAACATTCAGCCTTTCAGCATTATGTATGAATGTTAATTGTAGAGATTTTTCCCTAGATGCCCTTTATTGGATCAGGAAAGTTCCTCTCTATTCCTAGTTTTCTGAGAGTTTTTATCAGGAATAGATTCGGATTTTGTCAAATACTTTTCCTGTGTTTATTGAGATGATTACATTTTTTTTTTCTATTTCAGTTTGTTAATATGATGAATTGCATTGATTGATTTTCAAATGTTAAATCAACCTTGCATTCCTGGGATAAATCCATTTGGTCATGATCTATTTTATATATGATTGGCTTAAACTTGCTAAAATTTTGTTAAGAACTTTTGCATATATGTTTATAAGGGGTAGTGGCCTATAATCTTCTTTTCCAGGAAAGTTTTGGTACCAGGATAAAGTTGGCTTAATAGAATGAGTTGAGAGGTACCATACTCACCTCAATTTTCTGGAATAATATAGCAGAATTAGTAGTATTTCCTTCTTAAATATTTGGAAGAATCACCAGTGAAGTGGGTGTGGAGTTTTCTTTGTGGGAAGGTTTTAATAACAAACTATTTTCCTTTGATATAGATTAACTGTATTCAGGTTATTTCCATCTGAGTGAGCTTTGGTGGTTTGTGTCTTTCAAGGAATTTCTCCATTTCATATAAGTCATTGATTTATTTGCATTAAGTTGTTCAAAATATTTCTATACTATATTTTCAATATCTGTAGAATCTGTAGTGATGTCACTTCCTTCGTTCCTGATATTGGTAAATTGGTTCTTTTTCTTCTTTCCTAATAAGTCTGAAAAAAGGTTTATGAACTTTATTAATTTTCTCAAAGAACCAGCTTTTTATTTTATTAATTTTCTCTATTTTGTTTCTCTTTTATATTTCCTTGATTTCTGCCCTGATCTTTATTTTTTCCTTTACTTGATTTGGGTTTAATTTGTTCTTCTTTCTCTGATTTCTTAAGGTACATGCTGATGCCATTAATTTGAGATCTTCTTTTCCATAATTGACCTATAGTGCTATAAATTTCCTCCTGAGTACTGCTTTAGTGGATTCCTACAAATTTTGCTAGGTAGCATTTTCTTTTTCATTTGGTTAAAAATACTTTATAATTTCACTTTAAATTTTTTTGATCATGGTTTATTTAGAAGTGTGCTATGGTTTCCAAATGTTTAAGGACTTTATTATTGATTTCTAATTTAATATCTTGTAGCCAAGGAACATATTTTGTACAATTTGAATGCTTTTAAGTTTATGGACACTTAATTTATAGCCAAAATATGATCTAACTTGGTAAATGTCCTGCATGCACTTGAAGAGAATATATACTGTAATTGTTGGGAGGCATATGTCAATTAGTTCAAACTGGTTGATAGTGTTGTTTAAATTTTCTATAATCTTATTGATTTTCTGTCTATATAGTCTATCAGGTTTTGAGAAAGGGGTATTGAAATCTCTGACTATAACTGTTGATTTGTTTATTTCTTCTTGAAATTCTCCCAGTTTTTCTTCATATATTTTGAAGTTCTCTTTTTACAAAAATTTAGAATTGTTATGTTCTCTTGATAAATTTATCCCTTTTTATTTTGAAATTACGTTCTTTATATCTGGTATTATTTACTGCTCTGAAGTCTACTTAGTCTTACATGAAAATAGCTACTCCAGCTTTCTTTCGATTAGTGTTAGAATAGTATATTTTTCCATTATTATTTTTTAATTTATTCATATCTCTATATTTAAAGTGAGTTTTATTTAGGCAGCATACAGTCAGCTTGCTTTGCTATACAATCTGATAATGTCTTCTTGTTCACGGGCCTCTCACTGTTGTGGCCTCTCCCGTTGTGGAGCACAGGCTCCGGACGCGCAGGCTCAGCGGCCATGGCTCAAGGGCCCAGCTGCTCTGCGGCATGTGGGATCCTCCCGGACCGGGGCACGAAACCATGTCCCCTGCATCGGCAGGCAGACTCTCAACCACTGCGCCACCAGGGAAGCCCTGTCTTCTTTTTTAACTAAGGTATTTAACCCATTTACATTTTATGTGGCTATTGATTTGGTTAGGTTTAAATCTATCATCTTGACATTTGTGTTTTATTTTTTCCATCTGTTCTTTATTCCACCTTTTTCTGCTTTCTTTTGGATTAATTGAATATTTTGTAATTGCATTTTATCTCCCTTGTTAGCTTACTACCATCTTTTTTCATTTGTTATTTTAGTGGTTTCTTCATGGTTGGTAGCATACATCTGTAACTCTATAAGAACCTAAACAGTACACTTCCATTTCTCTCCTCCCATCCTATATGCTGTTATCCTTTAATTCACTTCCTTGAACACATTTATTGAGATGCAATTTACATACCATATAATTTAATCATTTAAAGTATACAAATATATTTTTTGTATAGTCACAGATAAGTGCAGCCACCACAATAGTCAATTTTCACATGCTCATGTTTTCATCACCTCAGAAAGAAACCACACACCCTTTAGCTATCACCCAGTTATTCCCTTCCCTTACCTCCAGCCCTGAGAAATAACTAAACTGTCTTCTGTCTATGTAGATTTTCCTGTTCTGGACATTTCATATGAATGGAATCATATAATGTATGGTCTTTAGTGACTAACTACTTTTTATTTACCATAATGTTTTCAAGGTTCATTCATGTTGTAGTGTGCATCAGTACTTCACTCCTTTTTATAGTCAAACAATATTGTATTGTATAAGTATACCACCTTTTGCTTATTGGTTCATCAGTTGATTGGCATTTGATTTGTTTTCAGCTTTTGGCTATTATGATTATGCTGCTATAAATATTTGCATACAAGTTTTTGTATGCACATGTGTTTTCATTTCTCTTAAGTATATACCTAGGAGTGGAACTGCTGGGTCATATAGTTACTCTATATTTAATTATTTGTAAGAACTGCCTGATTGTTTTCCAAAGTGGCTGTACCATTTTACATTCCCACTAATAGTGGGAGAAGGAAGCATGGAGCTGAATGGGGAGTGTCCAGAATTACCCATTTTCCACCAGATTGCTAAATTTTCCACTGATTTGTATAATTTGCCATCTTTATCAGAAACAAACGTAAGATTTCAAAGGTTTTTTCCTTTGATAAAAGGTGATGATAGACCACCTGGTTTGGGTGGGAAAGCTGAGGATGCCTACCATACTCTGTACCTTCACACTCACCATAGGGACCCAAAGGGAATTAGGAAACACTAAATGAAAAAAAGCACAATGTATTAAGTGTGACTGTAGGTTCTTGAACTAACACCAACCATACTGGGACTCCTGAGGTCAGTACAAGGTCAGGACCCCACCTGGCTTCCTGCTGCACTGTGCTTTATTTTCAAAGGTGGGTAAATTATCACTGCCCTTCTCCATGGGTGTGCTCTCCTTGACATGGTATATCCTCTCCAGCCAAGGCAAGGATCCGTCCCATCCTGGATCCTATTTCATTTAGGTGAAGTTTCCTGTTGGCCAACATAGTTGTTATAATTTGTACTTCAACTTAAACAAGTGTATGTGTTTTTCCTTTCCTTTTGTTTCCCCTGGGTGGGGGGGATCAGTAATTATTTGACTGCTATGGAAGCCTAACATATAAAGACATAAGTGTAAAAATAAAGACACAGCCAAAGCGATTAGGCAAGACAAAGAAGTAAAATGCATCCAAATTGGAAAGGAAGCAGTAAAATGATCTCTTTTCACAGATTATATAATCTTATATGTAGAAAACCCTAAAGATTCCCCAACAAAACTTAGAACTAATAAGTTCTAAGTTAAGTCAGCAATGTAGCAGGATACAAAGCCAACACACAAAAATTAGTTGCAATTCTATAAACTATAAATGAACAATCTGAAAAGGAAAATAAGAAAATGTTTATTCCACTTATAATAGCATCAAAAAGAATAAAATACTTAGGAATTAACAAGGAGACAAAAGACTTGCACAATGAAAACTATAAAACGTTTCTGAAAGAAATTAAAGACATAAGTAAATGTAAAGATATCCCATATTCACTGTTTGGAAGAATTAATATTGCCAAAATGTCAATACTACCCAAAGTAATCTAAAAATTCAACATAAACCCTATCAAAATTCCACTGACATTTCTTCAAAAGTAGAAAAATTCATCCTAAAATTCATATGGAATCTCAAGAAAACTTGAATAGTCACAATAATCCTGAAAAAGAAAAAAGCTCAAAGACTTATACTTCCTGATTTGAAAACTTAACTACACAGCTACAGTAATCAAAACAGTATGGTACTAGTATAAGGACAGACATATAGACCAAGAGAATAGAACAGAAAGTCTGGAAATAAATCCTCACATATTTAGTCAAATGATTTTTTTTTTTTTTTTTGCGGTACACGGGCCTCTCACTGTTGTGGCCTCTCCCGTTGCGGAGCACAGGCTCTGGATGCACAGGCTTAGTGGCCATGGCTCATGGGCCCAGCCGCTCCGCGGCATGTGGGATCTTCCCAGACTGGGGCACAACCCATGTCCTCTGCATCGGCAGGTGGACTCTCAACCACTGTGCCACCAGGGAAGCCCTAGTCAAATGATTTTTGACAAGGGTGCCACAATCATTCAATGGGGGAAAAGATAGTCTTTTCAACTAATAGTCCTGGGAAAACTGAATATCCACATGCAAAAAAAAAAAAAATGGAGCTGGACCCTTACCTAACACCATATACAAAAATTAACTCACAGTAGATCCATGATCTACATGTAATACCTACAGCTGTAAAACTCTTAGAAGAACACATAGGACAAAGCTTCACGATATTGGATTTGGCAATTATTTTTTGGATATGACACTAAAAGCACAGTCAACAAAAGAAAAAAAACAGGAAAATTAGACTTCATAAAAAAAATTCTGTGTGTGAAAAAACACTGTCAGTTGAGTAAAAAGGCTACCCACAGAATGGGAGAAAATATTCGCAAATCATATATCTGATAAGGAATCAATATGCAGAATACATAAAGAACTCTTACAACTCAACAATAACAAAAACAACCTGATTAAAAAATTGGGAAAACACTTGAATAGACATTTCTCCAAAGAAGATATTCAACAGATGGTCAACAAGAACATGAAAAGATGCTCAACATCACTAATAATCAGATAAATGCAAATCAAAACTACAGTAAGATACCACCTCACAACATTAGGTTGGACACCACCAAAAAAAAAAAAAAATAGAAAATAACAAGTGTTGCACTACTATATATAAAACAGATAACTAATATGGTCCTACTGTATAGCACAGGGAACTCTACTCAATACTCTGCAATGACCTATATGTGAAAAGAATCTAAAAAACAGTGGATATATGTACATGTATAACTGATTCACTTTGCTGTACAGCAAACACTAACAGCATTGTGAATCAACTATACTCCAATAAAAATTTTTTTTAATAATTAATTTTAAAAACAATAAAACAACAAATGTTGGTGGGGATGAGCAGAAATTGGAACCCTTTGTGCACTGTTGGTAGGAATGTAAAATGTTATTACCACTGTGGAAAATAGGCAGTTCCTCAAAAAATTAAAAATAGAATTATCACATGATCCAGCAATATAGATAGATTTAAGACAGAAATAGCTATCTATCTACATATTTATATATGTAGATATAGATATGGCTGTGATATATATCAATATATATATATATATATATCGAATAATGGAATATTATTCAGATTCAGCCTTAAAAAGGAAGAAAATTCTGATACATGCTACAATTTGGATGAACCTTGAAAACATTATGTCAAGTGAAATAAGCCAATTACAAAATGACAAATACTGTATGATTCTACTCATATGAGGTACACATAGTAGTCAAATTCATCGAGTAATAAAGTAGAATGGAGGTTGCTAGGGCTGGGGAAAGGGAGAAATGGGATGTTAGTGTTTAATGGATACAGATTTTTAGTTTGGAAAGATGAAAAAGTTCTGGAGATGGCTGATGTTGATGGTTGTAGAACAATGTGAATGTACTTAGTGCCACTGAACTATACACTTAAAAACAGTCAGTATAGTGAACTTTATGTTATGTACATTTTACAATTAAAATGAATTGGGAAAAAAAAGTAAAGACTTCTTCCTTCAGATATGCTTGTCTGAGTCAGTTTGGTCTCTTGGCTTCATTCTACATATGGAGCTCTGGTCAGTGGTCCAGGCACCTCAATGGGCATTCAGGAGTGTAAGTATAGTTTGTTCTATTTTCGTTTGCATACTTGAAATTTGCTGAGAGTAAATCTTAAGTGTGTTCTCACTACCCCCCCCCAAAAATGGTAACTATGTGAGGTAATGGACATGTTCATTAACTTGACTGTGGTAATCATTTCACAATGTATATATACATTACAGCATCACATTGTCCACCTTTAAAAAAATCACATTAATAACCTAAATATATACAATTTTTTTCAATCATACCTGAAAAAAGCTGGGGAAAAACTTTATAAATTACATTCAATTAAATTAAATATCATTTAAAAGCAGCCATGTCTACCCCTCAGTGCCCTAGTTATACTCAGAGGGAAATGGAAACCATACTGAGCCCCTCTGAGAAACCAGAGCCCTCGACAGGAAGAGTGGATGACTAGAACCACGTTATCAGTTCTTCTCAGTCCCAGAGGAAGGAACTGATTAACCAGATCACAGTAAAGGATGAGTTAGTTTTACACTGGAAATAGCTAAAATTGCTAAGCATGTATTCATTTATTCGACAAATATTTATTGAATGACTACTGTGTGTTAGGCATTCTTCTAACCATGAGGGCAGCGGTCTTGACTATTAATCTTTACTCATGATAGCTGTCATAACCCATGACATCCTAGGGAAAATAATGTGTTAAGGGGACTTCTCCTGTGTCCAGGACCATTGAGATAGGTGGGCCCCCTTTCTGGAAGACACTGGATCTTTTTAGACATTTGAGACAAGTGGGCCCAGGCAAGTGGAGGCAAGAGACCAAAGGCGCCCACTGATATCCCTATCCCCAGAGTGGCCCCGGCTTCAGAACCCTCATCTATACCATGGAACTCAGCTCCTTCTCATCCCCAAGGGGAAGCTGGACTTGAGAATAGTGCTGAGCAGTTGCCTTTGAGGAACTGGGAGCATTAGAGTAAGATGTCCAAATAAGCACCAGATCATCAATATTATTCCATCACCCAACAAATAGTTATTAAACCCTTATTATATACCAAGCATGGTTTTAGATGCTGAAAATCTAGCAACACGGGTAAAATCCCCTACCCTCCTGGAGCTTATCCTTAGTGGGAATACAGACAAGAAGCAAATGAATCAGTACATTGTATGATAGGGTGTGATAAAGGTTATGAAATGGCATACAGAAGAAACTGAGATAGGAAATGCTGGGGAAGCTGGGATAGCAGAGGCAATTTTAAGTAGGAGTCAGGAGAAGTACCAAGAATTGTCATCTGAGCAGACTCCAGGGAGTGAGGGCTCCCATGGTCCCTGCAGGCATCCAGAAGGGGAGGGCCGGCAGCTGGAGCCAGGGATGGGTGGGCATCCCTAGGGAAAAAATACAGAGTGAGAGGAGAAAGGGACTGAGGATGAAACTCTGAGAAACCCAGTGTTTAAGAAAAAGGCTAAAGACCAAGAGTTCACAGCAGGAAGAGATCAGGAGAGAAAATGGGTAATTGTGTCAATGCTTCTGGGATTGTAAGATAGGGGATTAACAGGAGCTCTGCTTGCCTGCGGGGCTGGTTACAGGACCCCATGAACTCAACACACCTAGCACTCGACACCAAAAAGAGTGAATGCTATTGTATGTAATATTTTAAGTAAACTGATGGGGGCATCTACTAAATTTGCTACTAGAAGAGCACTGGTAACTCCAAGAGGTGCAGCAGCTTCAGAGGAATGGCAGGGAGGGGGAGAAATGCCATTTTAATGGTGAGGCAGGTGTGGGGTGTGGTGAACATCCAGGCTTCTGGGCTCCCCGGCTGGAAGCTTCCCCGTGGCTTCTTATAACACTGAAACGACCCACCAGGGAAAGCCTTGGCGCACCCTCTGCTCGGCTCCAGTCTCCTGCCTGCTCTGCTCAAACCCCTCTGCCCTTCTTGCTGGGTCCCAACCCGCTACTTGTGTTCCCCACACAGGATCTCGTGCTCCTCCCTGCCAGCCTTTCACATGGCTCCTTGGAAGACTTCCTCAATCACTTCTAAAATGCACCCCTCCATCCATCACTCTCTACCATGTCAGGATGCTTTATTTTCATCACACCACTCTGTCACCCTGAAAATTATTTAATATTTGTGCTACCATGTTTATTATTTAGCTCCCCAATAAGAGGAAAGCTCCAAGAGATTAGAAACGTGTGAGTCTCGAGGCTCACCATAACCCGGTGCCTAGAACACTGCCACATATTAGGTGCTCAATAAAATTTTCTTATTTTTAGTTTTATTACTATTATAAAGTTCGAACTGTTAGATTTTGAAAATTGAACAACAGGTTTCATTTCGAGATTCCTGATGGCCATGGAAAAATGGGAAAATAAGGTGATTGATATTACCCATGAAGTAAAAACATAAAAACCCTTCAGGGTAAAGCAAGATTGTTGGAGAACTTGCTTTGGCCAGATCATCATTGTGGCCTTACTGAGCAACACAGAAGAAAATATTTTTAACATTACTTTTGCAGTCAATAAATAAATCCCATGCAATTATTTCTTCTTTAATTCTTTCAAGTAAGCTGAAGTCAAAAGACCAAAGAACAGCCACAGGGCAGGAATTATTTCTAATTCAGCCTCACATCCAACAAAAAAATTCTTGCACTGACCTCATTGACAGTGTGGATGATCCTCTCCTTTTTTATTTTAGAGGCACACATTTAATTAGTGCTTCAGAAGTGCTACATTTCACCTAACCTCTAACTCTCTGAAATATGTGCTGCATACCCATTTTACGGATGCGGAAACTGAGGTTCACAGCCTACAGTCAGAACTGATAGGTGATGGAGACAAGGCTTGAACTGAGGTGTCTGTCTAGAGTAGGGGTCGGCAAACTATGCTGGAAGATCCGATCTGCTTGCTGCTTGTTTTTGTAAATAAAGTTGTGTTGGGACCCAACACACTTGTTTAGATGTATCATCTATGGCTGCTCTCACACTGCAATGGCAGACTTGAGTAGTTCCATATGGTCTGCAAAACTGAAAATGTTACAGCCTCTTATAAATAAGTTCGCCACCCCCTGCTCTAGACTTCGTGCTCATCCCTTTCATCTGTCTACCACCTTAACAAATATGTCTCAGTTTATCTGTTGCTCTGAAGGGAAAAAAAAAGGCTTTGTATAAAAATAGAAAGAAGAAAATGTAAATTGGGAGCTCTACGTGCAAAATTATTCTGTTACTGAAACATCAAAGAAGAATATTTTGTAAACACATTTTCTGGGGGAGAAGTTTTCATCTTTTTTTTTTTTTGGTCCTGGTTCCTTCCAGACCACCTAACTGAAATGGAACACATATAAAAAGAATATTAAAAAATACATTCAATAAGATCATGGCAGTGCAGTATATGCAACAAATCACACAAGCAGTTCTGGTTTTGAATTCTGTGGCTTCACAGCAAGTAGAAGTAAATGAACCTGTTGATATTTATGAGGACAACACCCATCTTCAGTGGGTAACTTAAATGTAACTCTATATTTAATTAGTCAGGTTAACTCAAGTCCAGCAAACACATCCAAATTAACTGGTATTTAAGAGGTCTTCCCAGTTAATCTAATTTTCAGTTTATGTATTTCTGGGAGAGGTTACAATAAATGAGGCATAGTACATGCATTGAAGTGACACCCCAGAACTGTACAAGGAGTTTCACTTGGGAGGAGGACCTTCACATTTACTTTCAGAATATTCTTGACAGCAAAGGGATAACGATGATGATGATGATTGTCAAGACTCATGCAGCTGGGTCTGTCCCTGTTTGTGTGCCCCTAAGAGGACAGGAAGCAGAGGAGCCCGTCGGGGGTGGCTCATCTCCAGAACAGATGCTCCCCATGCAGTCACACTCAGCAAGGATGTGTACAGAAAGTGTGAGGTTATTGATTAGAATCTGGGCTAAGGAGCACGGCTTCTCCAGGGCTCCATGTAAGGGCTAAATGTGGCGCTGCCATCAGATCTGGAAGCAGCTTGGGGGGTGTGGGGCCAGTCCCACTGCATACAGTTACTGTGTATGAAACGGGATCAGCTCCAATGTCTGGTCACCTGGTGATGGAGAGCACAGGCTGTGGTGTGAGACACCCCTGGGGGATCAGGTCCAGACTATGGGCTTCTAGGCAAGTCATCTAAACTCTGAACCTCAGTATTTCCATCTTTAAAGTGGAGTTAGTAGTTTCTTCCTCTGAGAATTATTGTGAGAATTCAGTGCTGCACTTGACTGCATGTAAAGTGTCCGGCCCAAAGGAAGCAATTAATAATTGCTCATTATTTTTATTATTACCTCAAATTACCTATTTCATTCTGTTGATGGTCTTTAATGTAATTAACATTACATTATATTAAAATATGAGCTACTTATTTGTGGAATAAATATTCCTTGGCAACTGTTATATGCCAAATTCGGAACTAGTTCCGAGTTATAGAAAAGTTTATAAGACCTAAAGTCCTACCTTCAGAGAACTGGTAACATAGAAAATAAAATAGGCGCATGCAATTACCTAAAATAATGAGAACAGCAGCAATTAATAACCTGGGGCCTCAAAATGTGCCCATGGTACGTGGGCTGTAGACTGTTCTATGGTGTACGGCGTACACGCTTATATTTTTAAACCTCACGACAATCACCAAGTTAACCACTGTTTTTTACAGATGAGGACACTGAGATCTGACATGACAAATAACTTGTCCAGGGTCAACCCAGCAAGCACAGACAGAAGTGGGACCTGGATTGAGTAGAGCAGAGGCCATCTGGAAACTCTTCTGCTACCAATTTAGGAATAAAATTCCAGACCAGGGTTCTGTGATGGTTCCTGGGACCTGTGCAGCTTTATCAAAGGCTCCCCCAACCCCAGCTCCCTTGCCATCCCCCAGAATGGGAACAGGAAGAGCATCAGTCTGGCCATAGTCCAGTGATAGGAACACACAGTGAGGCTAATCTTCTGGTGTATGAGCCTTAGTCGCTGCACAGCAGCTCAGTCGGTGGGTTCCCCAAGGAGCGGAACCTCGGCCTGGAGGCCCAGGAAGGTCAGGCCAGGCCCAGAACATGCCATAGTCTCAGCTGGGCCTCCTCAGCCTGGAGGATTCCTCTGGGCTGATAGAGTGAACTCCTTATCTCCACTTAGGGAAGATGCAGTTAAGCCTCCCAAAGGTCACTTTGAGAAGTCCCATTGATTAAAGGTGTTTCGTGTCATTATCCAGGGGAAGGAGTGGATTTTGCTTCTTAAAGAGGACTAGCCTATATCCACATAGACTCCAGAGAATCATGGTGCCAGAGGTGTCTTAGTGATGGCATAGGCCTTCTTTCCTCTGCTCAGATATTCAGTACTCGCTTTACAAAGCAGGCACCCGCTTTTTGGACCTTGAGTCATTAGAATATCTTTGTATTTTAAGCCCAAGTGTTCCTTCCTGTGACTTCTGCCCCCCAGGTCTGTCTGAGCAGTTGCTTCCAGTCCTCCATGAGAGTCTTCAGAGATGGAGACCATGTCTTAGAGAGGTCTTTTCCAGGATGAATAACCCAGGCTCCTTTACAAATTCCTCCTGTGAGAAGGTGTCAGTTCCTGGCTTGTCCATGGGTCTTCAGGGTTCTTGGAGCTGAGCCAGATCAGGGTCTGCCAGCGCTGCCTGGGCTGTTTCTTTCTTTGCCACAAGACAGTCCTGGCTCCCCATGACTCACTATGTGCTAAAGTGAGGTCACAGAGTGTCTCCTTAGATGCTGCATCTGCCCAGCTACAGTTCTTCTATATTATGCTTATGAAATGGATTTCTGGAATCGAATTTTAGAATCTTCCGTGTACTCCTAAGAAGCTTCACCTTGTTGGTCTTGGCTAAATTTGCCATTTTTCAAATTTATTTCAAATCATGATTCTGTTTTCCATTGTATATGCTTTCATGTTTTAAGTTATTAGAATGTTAGATAAATGTCTTCCATGGTGTTACTCAACTCACTGATCGAATGTTAAAGAGGATAAACTCAATGACAGAGCACTGTGGCCATCCACTAGTGAAAACACCAACTTGACAAAGAGCCAATATTTAACATTCTTAGATGCAACTGTCCCCTAACCAACAATCGCTAAACTGAAAATCCAGTAGAGCAGAGATGATTTCAAAGGGACTCAGAGAGCCAGACCTACACCACTTGCCTTCATCCAGTGTTTCCTGTCCTCAGAACTGAAGCCTCTGGGTTCTCATCCTTATTTTTTGGATCTACTGCCCTAGACTAGTCCTCAGTCTGCTGATCCAGGGTCTAACTTAGACTCTCAGCCCAGCGTGTAGGCCCAGAGCCCGGCAACCCTGACCAGATGCTCCAGGCACAACTTTCTAAAGCAGGCATTTTCACTGTTTTTGTCATGTTAATCTCGCTATAAGGGGCACACAATTTCTCTCCAGTACCCCCTGGAAGACTCTTGGGGAAAATCAGTGTGTGTGTGTGTGTGTGTGTGTGTGCGCGCGTGTGGTGTGTAAAGTGTGTGTGCGTAAAGTGTGTGAAGCCAGAAGGCCTGAATTCCCCCACTAAGCGGGGCTCCTCCCATCCTTCTTTTCATAGCTAATTTAGTTAAGTGTTTGAACAATGTAAATCTGGCAGCTCCCCTCTGTTAAAGCCACAAGATTGAGGACAGCTGCCGCCCAGCTACCAGCCCTCCAATGCAACCTCCACCAGCTTTCCTGAAATAGCAAGGCCGGCTTCCGTCCCTGCTTCCCTGGAATAACCCTGGGGGAAGGATACTCCATTTCCTACGCCCAGACTGCATTATTTATTACCACCTCAGGAGTCCATATTTGGAGAAAAAAATATCACCACCGTGTGGAATGAAATCATGCAGTTGCAAATAACTGATGTGTCTGAATTCAAAGGAGCTCTCAAGGAGATTGTGTATGTATGTAAATAGGCGTGCACTTCTCAGACAGAGAGTATATGATCTCAACTCCGTTCCCTCACACGCAGGGTGACCCAGGACAGAGCAAGCAGGGCTCTGGCAACCTCGGGGACCCTGGGGAGCTTCTCTTCTTGATCACTTTCAACTCACCTGGATGAGGATACCAGGGAGTTCATCTCCTTAAAAACACAGTCACTGCTGAGTCGGTGGTTAGAATGGAGCCCACACAGCACGTTGGAGCACATGCCCATGCTTTTTCTTAATTATCTACTTACTAAAAACAATCTACTCACCTTGCACCAGGTGACTTAGTTTTAGGCACAGATCACTCCTGTCCAGACCACACATGGTCTCTTCATTTTACACTCCAGAGGGCCTTGGAGAGCTTCAATGATTTTCCTTCCTAGGGGCACATTGGCTGTACCTTCTGCAATAAATGCATTCCAGAAAAGTCATGTGGAACCCTAATCTAGCTTGCAACACACTAAGAGTGTTCAGTATTTAAGGTCCCTTGAGTTAGTTTGTGCAGTGAAGAATCACTTTATAAATCATTTTATAATCACTCTATAAAGGATAACATGTGCTCCTGCAATGCTTCTCAAAATGAGACATGCCTTCCCGAGTTACACAGTTTATATTTCCAGAGCACCTTAGGCTCCATAATAAAAATCGCTTTTACCAAAACACAGCCCTTCTAGAGTGAGTTATTCTCGTTCCACGACAGCAATCCTTTTAAGTCTGTAAGTCTGAAATCCAAGGCAGGGGAGAGAATGAGTAAAAGGTCGCTGTCCTCATGTTGGAAATGGAATCTATTTGCTCCATGGACACTAACTAGATTTTAATTCCATCATTGACCGAGGGGTCAACAGTTGCCATCTAGATGAAGAATCAGAGCTTGGGAGTCATTCACAATGGATCAAAGCCTAGTTTCTCTTCTTTTTTTTTTTTTTTTTTTTTTTTTTTTTTTTTGCGGTACGTGGGCCTCTCACTGTTGTGGCCTCTCCCATTGCGGAACACAGGCTCCAGACGCGCAGGCTCAGTGGCCATGGCTCATGGGCCCAGCCGCTCCGCGGCATGTGGGATCCTCCCGGACCAGGGCACGAACCCGTGTTCCCTACATCGGCAGGCGGACTCTCAACCACTGCGTCACCAGGGAAGCCCTCTTCTTTTCCTTTTTAATGCATGGCTATGGAATCTCCTGACCTCCTGTCTATGGCAGATGCAGGGGGACGTGCTCATCACAGGCTCTCAGTGAATATTTTATGATGACAATAACCATCATCATGGGGATCTGTCAAAAGCACTGAGTGGTCTACAACACAACCAAAAACTCGTGGACTGGTGGTCCACTGGTGGAATTTTAATTGCCAGAATCTACTAAGATATTCTTTGTGATGAAATTGTAGAAATGTCCTAAGTATATTTTGAAAAGTTGTACCTTCTCCATTTTAGGGACACAAATAAGTTACATTGTTTGAACCCTCTACACACTTACTCATTTTTGTCCACTAGATTTGTCCCAACAGAGTGTGTCAACATCACCTACTACAACAGCACTTCTCTTCCTCTTGTTGTATTGCTAGAAACTTTTGTTTACTACATTTAATGTTTTTACATTCAGCACAGAAGAGTACAACCTGTTATATCTTCATTGAGGATTTTTTTCTTTTAGTGGAATAAATTAACACTATTCATCATATTGACTGTGCCAGCCTTGGGTTCCACCTTGTCTCCTATTCATGTTCCACTCTTGCCTTCTTTTTTAAGAAGAAACATCACTTGGTCAAGATTTATTTCAAGGCCTGAAAACAGTGACTAAGCGAAAATGACCCTACTGCAATTTCTTATAATATATAAATACTTAATATAAAACTCAAAAAAATGTAGACACTATTAACTAACTCCTAAACCACACACTAAAGGTTTTTCAAAAGCAATAGTTATTTAACAAAATGTAAGATGACAATATCAAAGAATTTTCACACTTAAAGAGGACACAATCAGTCGCAAGCCACTCAAACACAAATCTTTTTTACGTTTTCCATGTTTGTTTTTAACTTTGTTTCATAGAACCACTGATAATTGAGGCTTCTTTCAAGTATAGGATTTCTAACATTAAATTACATTTTCTAAGATTTCTATAAAGAAGAAAAGAAAAAGACACATACTACATTGTTTGCCATAAATTCATACACCAAAAAGTCAAAGTAAAAATCCATCTGAATTTATTCCTGCTTCCCCCTTCTCCAACATTAGCTTTAGATGTTTTTCTAAATATTATATAAACAGTTTTGTTAAAATTAGTTCTCTCATTTATGCAGATTAGGGGAAAATGGTTTTATAATGAGTTATCTTTAAAATTACCTTCTAGATAGCACTCCTTAGCCTTAAATTACATTGTGCACACACAACTACAACTGTTTGCATTTGCTCAGGAACATATAATCACATTAAAAACAAATAACTTTGTATTTCATAGTTTAGTTGGCTCTTAAATAGTTTCCTGGGGTGGGAGTAGGGCTGGGGAACAAATATTTTGTGTTGTTTAAGAAACTGGTATATATAAATGAACTGGCAGGTGTTCGTTTAAACTTTGAGGAAACCTACAGATGAAGTTTTGGGTGTTTTTCCTAAAATGCAAGAGATACGTGCTTAATCACTGTTCATACAGTGAAGGGATGGGATGGCAGATACAGACGCAGATGAAACTCTACATTTTGTAAATGTAGAGTTGGATATTCTAAATGGAAAAACTGACACTGACAATTGTATACAGGAAACAAAGGTTAAGAAAAATGTTGAAGAACAGCTACTCTTAAAAAGAGAGACGTGTTATACGACACAACGAGAGCTAGAGATTCGAAAAACGCTCATTTTACTGTTTTAAAAGAAAAACAAAAAATAATAGGGAGAGAGTCTAGACCAATTAGAACTGAGGCAGCTGTAACAAAAATGGAACACAGTACAATGATTTGAGCCCTTAAAGGAAATGACTAATTAAAATGAAATTTCACAAGTCTTCATGTCTATAATAATATATAAATGCACAAAATACAAAAAATACCAAGTCTGGATTTTTCCCCTTAGGTTTGTAATAAACTGTCAACCCTCTGCTTAATATAGTTACTTTTATAAGCCTTCTGATTAGCAGAGCATGCTATACAGGTACATGCATGCTAAAATTTTACCATGAGAATTATAGTTCTCATCTCAAACTAGTGACTTGCCTGCTACCTGTATTTATATATATTTCATTTCCATTATAAAACACTTAAGACCTTTCCAGTGGTCCATTTTAATCAACATATTACATAAAAAAGAAAATTTTTAAAATGAACCTTTTTAGTACTGTAATACGATGGGTTTAATTGAACAGTTGGAACATAATATGGTAACTACATTGTACTGTTTAATTCACAGCTGTAGGAAAATGTTTGATTTTTAAAGTATAACCAAGATGAGACTGTAGTTATGAGCAGTAAAATATTAGAAAACAGTGAATGAATAAATAAGATGCTTTTCCATCAGTGGCCATTATTTTACTTTTAGGAACCTGGAAGAAATTGTCTTCTCTGAGTTTCAAATGTTCTGGTAAATCTCGTCGTTTCTTAGCTTCCTCAATATCACCCTGAATTGCTGAAATAAGTGACTCTAAAGAATCAAAGTTCTTTTCTGGTCTGAGGTAGCCAACGATGGCCACATTGAGAACTTCCCCGTAGAAGTCCTCTTTGAAAGCATGCATGATATGAGTTTCCATGGACTTTTTTGTATTCTTACAGTATGGGTTCCATCCTATCTATGCTCACCACCATCTTATGGACGTCTCCACTTCCAACACTGGCCCAACCATAATATATGCCAGTGGATGCATCAGCTGGAAGATTATCTACTACTTGTTCAGGAAGGTTAGCTGTAGGGATGCCCAGCTGCTTGGAGCCGCGACCGAAGCCCAGCACCACCTGGCCGCGGCAGAAGTACGGCAGACGCCTCATGACCCCGTCCGCTCGGGGTGCGGGCTGCGGTCCAGTCCGCGCGTCCGGCGGAGCCTTAGTCGAGGCGGTGCCCGGACCCCCCGGACCAGCCGGGGGACACGGGCGGGAGCTCCGCAGGCCGGCCGTCCGGGCGAGCGCACCGGCGTACACGGGCAGAGCGGCGCGGACGACACGCGACGCGGCGAGACCCTCACGCCGCTGACCGAACTAAAGGTGCCGAGTGACTCAGAGGCTGCGTCTGGGCTCCGGAACGCCGGCAACTGCGGAAGTCTCTTGCCCTGCTTTTGTTTGGATTCATCTTCTTATGTCTTTGCCCATTGCCTTATTTTTATTATTTTGGGATTGACTGGGTACACTGATAAAATATTTAGTTTTAACCCAATATAAAAGTCTGTGATTCAAAGTGAGAGTTTATCCTGATCATTTTATTAACAAGATTTATATGTTTAGTTTTATGTCTACTATAAAACATGGTTTTATGGGTTTTGTTGTTTTATGGTTCTTTTTAATGGACCTTTTTTAAAAATGTTTATTGGAGTATAGTTGCTTTACAATGTTGTGTTAGTGTCTGCTGTACAGCAAAGTGAATCAGTTATACCTTTTTACAGACTACAGTTATCTTTTTTAACTTGACTTTTCCCGTGATTTTGGAAGTCATATCTACTATTTTTATCCTATTAGTAATGACATTAAATTAAAATGTACTGATATCTATTTTCTCTAATTTTCATTATCAAAAATAGAGCAATGTCAATTGATTATTCCTTATGTAATATGAGGAATTTGCTTTTACTTCTTGTCAACACACATTTTAACTGACAATCCCATTTGGGTCACAATCCTTTTTTCCTCATAATTCTGTAGACAATTCTGTCTTCTTCATATTGCAAAGGAGAAGTGGGGGGCAAGCTTTATCTGCATGGATACTCACTGAATCTGTTTTTATTCTTGAAATTAAAATATATTATCAAAATTAAGTCTAGGCATTAATTTTTTTTCATTATTTTTGTCTGATTTTCAGAAAACTCAAGACTTTCTCTAGCTCAGGAAAACTTCTCCCAAATTGTTTTTTAATAATGGCTCCATTTTTATTGGTTCTTTTTCTGAAATTCCTAGCGTTTACATATTAAACATGTCTCTTGTCCATGCTTTTTATATATTCTCCCATTCTTTTTATCTCTTTGTCTTTTTTCTCTGAGTTTTGTGATGTAGAAGTTGACTTCTGCTCCATCAAACCTGTTTGCTGCAGGATCCATTTTGCTGTTCACTTCCTCCATTTCAATCTGAAATGAACATTTTCTTTTTAAATCTCCATGCTGGCTTCCATTACCTGTTTGTTTTTCTCTTTATGGTTCCCTGCTCAAATTTCATAGAAGAAATGTCCTTTTGAAGCTTTTTGGAAACACAAATCAGGAGTGCTTCCCGCGTCTCTTGTAGAAACTATATTTCATAGAAAAATATTTTCTCTGATTCCTCAGAGTGGTCCCTTCTGTTGAACTCTGCTATCTTTTCATTTGCCTGGCAATTTTTCTCTGTGTGCTCATCATTACAAAGGGAGCACAATATTTGTCCAGGACCAGGAACTGAGATCCCAGTCTGAATTGTTCTGACCCAAGGGAAGGGAAAGGAAGAAAATATAGGTTTAGATTTACTAAATACTCAAGTTTTGCTTTGCTGATTCAGTGGCCTGGGGAGCTAGGCAGCTCAGGAGTGAACCAGCAGAGGTGGCCCCGCACAGAGCTCTTCATCTCTGCTCAGTGTCTTTGCTAAGTTTTGGAGGGTGTCAGGTGTTTTCTGGGAGTGTCCTTGTTCTTTGCTGAGTGCTGGCCAAGGGTCACTCCTGTTCTTGACCTGGGCTTATCGTCCACAACAGGTGTCATCTGGGGGTTAGAGCCACCATGGGTTTGTGAACTGACAAGATTTCCATCTACTGAGTCCCTAACTCCCCCCACCGCCCCTCCCCCACAGCGCACTGCCCCCGGCAAAACTACTACAGGGCATTGGAGGGAGTCTCCCAGCCTTTCCTCCTAGTACTTTCTGGGTAAATTCCTCCTTTACATGTGAGGAACTGCACATCCTCACAGTGCTCGTCTAAAAGAAGCTCTGGGACATTTTGGATGTGAGACTGTCATGCTCCCCTACTCTCTACAGCTGATTCACACTTCCCTGTTTTCATAATAACTGAACATGTTAGCACAAAAGTTGCTGAGGATAATTTCTCTTATTTCACAGTATATATGTTTTGCTGAATTTTCTTCCTGGAACTGAAAGAGTCCGATTTTCTTTCCTTTGGAACAAATGGTATGTAAAATGCCATATAAACCCCATTTTAACTTGGAAGCTGTTCCATGGAATATATTGTCCAGTTTAACAATGAGTCCCATTGTCAAATTTATTCTCAATATAAAAAGCAGTCACAGATTATCAAAACTTGCAAGCTGGTCAGTGTTCTTTCTATAGGTTTCTGGTGGGATGTTTTGCAGATAACATTTTGTGTAGGAAGCAATCATGGCTTCATTCCATGATAGGCAAGTTGCCAGGAAATACTAAATCAAGTGGCAATAGATTCCCTAAAGAAAGTTATTCCTGATTTATGATGATTGTTCCAACAATACTGCTGAACTTTTTACACATGGAAAT
The DNA here is from genome assembly GCF_964374135.1 of Grampus griseus. Classification (NCBI taxonomy): domain Eukaryota; kingdom Metazoa; phylum Chordata; class Mammalia; order Artiodactyla; family Delphinidae; genus Grampus; species Grampus griseus. The sequence goes on from NC_139010.1 coordinate 42,145,825, forward strand.
GACCACTGAGTTATGTTTTGCATTATGTCAGAGAACAGCCAACCTGCCAGATCCAACGTTGCAGCTGGAATGCAGAAAAGCCCCATTATGTTAATTTCCAAAGTCTGGGAAAAATGACTTCTTATTCCCAAAGGGTAAGTACTTTTTTTTCCTTCCAGCACATCTCACACCCTGAATCTATGGTGGCATTTAAAAGAGTGGGAAACAGCCTAAGCTGGGTTTGAGGTGGGGTATGGTGGAGGCAAAGATGGCAGGAGTGGAGGGGCTGACGACAAGGGGAAAAAAGGAAGACTGATCAATAGCAGGGGGTCGCCAAGGGCCGAGGAGGGGTCTCCATTATTTTCGAGAATTGATCACAGTTTCAAGAGAAAAGTTCAGCAGACTTATCTTCCAACTGTTGGAGTTGCCTGGAACCCTCAACAGAGTGTGTGTGTGGCTATGTGTGTGTGGCTGTGTGTTGTATCTGTGTCTCTGAGCTTGTGTGTTCCTGTATTTTGCTCCTGGAACTTTAAGAAAAGCCTAGACCAGCATTATCCAGCAGAAATGTAATACAAGCCACATATGTAATTTAAAATTTTCTAGTAGCCACATTAAAAAAAAAACTAAACAACTGGTAAAATGATTTAATAATACAATTTATTTAACCTAATATGTCAAAAATGTTATCATTTCAACACGTAACATACCTAAAACTTATTAATGAGATAGGGAACACTTTTCTTTTTATAGTGGGTCTCTGAAATCTGGTGTGTATTTTACACTCACTCACAGCACATCTCCCTTTGGAGCCGCCACACTTCTCAATCCCAACAGCCACACGTGCTAGCTTGTGGGATGGAGCAGGCTGGACAATGAAGAACAATCACCCTCTCAGTTCTGACTCATTCAACTTTGCTCAACTCTTTGTGTTTCCCTAAACCTGCAGTTCCCCCTCCTCTGGAGATCCCAGAACACACCTGTCAAAGGCACCCCCACTACCAGCTCCTTGAAGAATATGGTACATGAAGCATCACTCTTTGGGCTGTTCCGTCAGCCTTCCTTACTCAACAGGTCAAGAAAAACCTTATGATTAGAAACCCAAGAACCTGGGAAATACATGTGCAAAAGCACCTTGACGCATCAGCATTGCATTTGGTCTTCCAGGAGAAAGCCGTTCTTTCTCCCTTGGTCTTCGCTGCCCCCTTCCAACCTTTGTCTTGCTAACATTTCTCAATAAATGTTCTCCTTCCTTCCTCCCTGGTCTCCTTTTCCAGACTGAGCAGGATGTGGGCGAGGGGGGCTGCTGGGGGCATTTCTGTGTCCTGTCCTGGGGAGGCAGGGAAGGTGGAGCCAGCTCTCACTTCACTGTCAGTCCTGCAGCAGAAAAGTCTGAAGGTGGACCAGTGCATCTACATAAAACAAAAGGCAAGGCTGGCGGGACTCCCTGCAATGGTTCTCGAAGATCTACAGAGGAGTGGACACATGAATGAAGCTGTCCAGATGTCAGATGAGATTGGTGGGAACTGTGGAGAACTGGAGAACACTGGCCCCACCCAGGGCATTTCAATTTACTTTTTAACCCTGTGCAGGCCGAACTACACTGGACAGAGCCCCAGAGTCATTAGTTTGTGGTACACACTGCCCTGCCAAGTCACACAGGTAATGACCTTTCCTAGTAAAGGGCCATGTCCTGGAGATTCACATCACAGCCTGACAGTGGGGATCTGGAGATCTGATGCTTTGCCTCCTGGCTCCCCTTTCTTGGGATCTGCTGTCTATCAACTGCCTGGCTTGATGTCTGGGTAACCTGCTCATCTTCATCTTCATGCATATTGACAACCACATCACTGACCTTACAACCAACCTCCTGACCTTGCAGATTCTCAGTCCTCATTTCTAATGGCCCAAAATTCCATTTAGAACCGGATCCTCAAATGGGGTGAAATGTAACATGCAATTTGGAATCATGGGGCAGTTGGTTACCTCTGAATCTATGTCAGTCACTGACTTTCTCCACAAAGATGTAGGCACACTGAAGCCCAAGTATCTGGAGGCTTAAACCCACCAGCTCTGCCCAGAAGTCCAGGTGGAAGCACTGAGCCCTGCCCAGTCCTGACCAGACCTCTTCTCAAGAGGTTAGACTCCTCCCTAAACTTCCAGCAAAGTGCCAGACAGATCAGATTGAATAAAAACGTCGTTACCTTCCTATTTCACCTGCATTTACTGGAAGCTTCTGCTATTGCCCAACTACTGGAACAGATTTCCCCTTGGAAATGACACTGGCTTGATCTTGCCTGCCTCTGCCACACCTAGTCCCAGCTTCCTCTTCCTCCTGGCTCCGGCCCCAACACACTGCCCTGCCAAGTCACACAGGTAATGACTTTTTTTTTCCCCATGTCTTTCTTCTTCTTGGGAGGAAATAAGCTAGAATGAGGAGAGGAAGGGCTTTTAAGTCTGAGAAATCTGGTTTTGAATCTCGGCCCCAAGATTTAATGATTCTGTGATCTCAGGCAAATTACTTAACATCTTTGAGCCTCAATTATTTTCACCATAAAAATGTAATCAATCCTATTTCATAAGCTTGTGGGGAAGATCAGAAAAGATAGTGCTCCTAAGATACTTAGCATATAACAGACATTTGGTACACATTGGCTAGTGTTACCACTGAACCAGCACTTTGCCCACATTGCGACTACCAGTCTCTTCTTCCCTCTTCCCTGTTCTCAATCACCATTAGGAGCCTTTTGACCCCATTGGTAGCAACCATAGCCTGGGTCCCACGGATTGCTATTTTCCACTGGTCTCCCACAGACCGCCTAGCAATACCCTACCCATCCCCAGCTCTCTTGGCATATTCTCTGCCTGTGGCCGGGACCCATTTAGTCCTTCTCAGGTCCTTCCCTGTCTTCTTCCAAGAAGCCACATCCCATGCTCTGGATGACTGGATTAGGGAGGGGCACTAGCCTCAATCATCAGGAGGCCCAGAAAGAGATGAGGAAATAGTGCAGCTCCTAGAGATTTCCAACACAGCATAAACCACTATGGGGTGAAAACAGCTTCTCTAAATGCAGGCTAGATAGATATGGTAACAGTTCACTGCCAAGACCTTTCCAGGGTTGCATCTTAATGGGTACAGTGTTTATTTAAAGTCAGCCATACCTGAGCTATCTAATAAGAGCAACAATTGAATACTGTTCTTGTCTCTACCTAGAGTCTATTCTAGAGCTCAGCCCTTTTAGGTTATAAATCAATGTCTCAGGGTGAGTGATGCTAGCTCCTACAACTAACCCTAATATCTCAGTCACTTAACACACAAAGGTTTATTTCTCAGACAGTATTGATGTGGGTCAGGCAGCCCCCTCCATCTGGAGCTATATGACCTAGGACAGTGGCCTCCAAAGTCCCAGCAGGAGGGAAAGAGGAGGCACACTGACCTGCTCATCCCAGAAGAGACCCTTGTCACCTCTGCTTACAGTTCGTTGTCCAGACATTTGACTCACTGCAAGGAAGCCTGGGAAATGTGGAAAGCGTATGAAATATTGTTGAGCAGGGCTCTGCTCTAGAGCGTGTGTTTGTGTGTGTGTGTGTGTGTGTGTGTGTGTGTGTGAGGGGTGTTTATGGACTGCTGATGCATGTCCCTGTATGTGTGTGCTGGTGCCTTTTCTATTCCTAAAGTGTCCTCGCCCTGCTCCTCTACATCTCTCTATTCCTTTGAGGGACTTGTGAGGGACCAGCCTCCCACAGTGCTTACAGAAAATAGGTACTTTACCATTTCAATTTAGTACAACTCACTCAACTTCTGATGAGTGTCCCTTATAGTAATAATAAAAATAGAAAAAGGTGTCATTTATCAACTCCCCTCAAAGCTGTAGGTTCTACGCTAATAAGCACTTCATATTTCTTATGTCATTTAATTGGCCTATGAAATAGGTGCTGTTTTTATCATCATTTTACAAATGAAGACACAGGTTTGTGAAGATAATATAACAGCCCATGGTCGAAAGCAAATAAGAGGAGATCTTGGGACTCAGCCAGCCCATCCGACTGAGACCCTTTGGGGCTGGCCTTTACACCACACACGTCTCTAAGGAAATGCCAGCATGACAGGGTGAAGACGGGAGCTATCTGAAGGCTCATAAGTGAAATGATTCCTACGGGGTTTCTTGTTTAGATTGTAATCCCCAAAAATTCAGAAAAGTATTGGGAACATTCACAAATATTTGAAGTTCTCATTTCACAGCTTATATATTTTTTTCTTACAATGCAACACAACAATATTTCCAATGAGACAGCATCAAAAATCCTTAGCACCATGGGGCTTTGCAAACTAAGACTATAGCGTGATACAAATAAAACTGTTTTTCTTAAGATATTTATAATGTTATTGGATTTATTTAAATAAGCTTCATTTGTTATATCAGCTTTCGAATTGTCAACTTTAAAAAGGCAATCAATAATACTCCATAAAATTTGTTCCTAACTTTTTACAAATTTATTTTTCCTCACTATTTTAACGTATCACGATTTTCTCCAAAAGCCTGAAAATTAATTTTGGGAAAAACAGATAGATATACTACACTAAAGTTGCAGAGAGCTAAGTGCTCATGAAGACTTACACCACTTTCCAAAGAGGGTTTTTGATTCAGGTCAGGCTAGATGTCAGCACCGCAAACACACAAAACCCGGCTGTTGAAGGAATATTTGACTTTTGTGCCCCCAGTTCTCTCTCACTGGATTTTCAGTTTCATGTACCCATATGAGTGTATCTGTGTCTTTTCATATTCCCACATTACCCTAATATTCTTCTTAAGTATCTGATGTTGTCTAATTTCAAATTTTTCTTTTTAATAAATAACTCTGGCCCTGGAACTACTCAGTTTTCACCAGGAGAAAATAAACATCAGCACACTGATAATAAAAGTTGCTTTGAAAGTGCTCCTCACAAGTCACGCTTGTTCAATGTCCACAATGAAGCTATATTTCTAGTTATTTCCTTCAATTGCACACAGGTAAAAGGCTCATATTTCCAGCACACTCTTGCTCCTAGAAAGCCGAATTGCAGGGGAGCAGCCTGGCCCCCTGCTCATCTTCAAGCTGGATGCAGCCCTGCAACAGTGCAAATGAGGCCAGACAGAACTCATTGTGGCAGCTAAATCCCCAAGGTTTGCTCACAGAGCCTGTTCCTGTACCATTGTCATCAACCCGTCATGAGACTCCAGCCATCATTCCCAGAAATCCATGTACCCGGCCATCTGCTCCCAAGTCAAATTGCTTACTTTGGGGCACACCTTCTACACAAAGAGAAATGAAACTTTAGGAAATTCAGACTGACTCCAAGCCAAGCTCCCAGGCTGAAATAGCATGCCAGTGCTGAGAGCATCTGGACCTTGCCCTCCTTCTCAAAGGCCTCCACCAGGAGCCTGGACCCTTGCAGCCCTTAGAATGCCCAGCCGTGCATGCAGTATATAGAGTTCATAAAGCACTCGGCCAACTTTCTATTCAAGATGATTCTGGTTACAACTTAGCTGTATCCCCATATGAGAGAGGTATAATTTTAAAAAATCGACCTGGGACATACTCCATTTCACCCTTCAGTTATCAATCCCAGGTCACCAGCTGGCACTTGGAAGAATCCTGGGGACAGATTTGCATAAACAAAAGCAGTCCCTCGTTTGCTTAATTCCCAAGATATTTCTGAACACCACTGCCCTAAGCCCTAGTTGTGGCAGCTCTAATTCATTCCTCTTTCCTCTCACAACCCTCAGCTACAAAAGAGAAAAGAAAAAAAGAAAAGAAAGAAGAAAAAGCAGTGTGACAACTAAACAGGATAATATCAAACATTTAACATTTGAATAATGCTTTACAGTTTAAAGTGTTTTGTGTGTATTATCTCATATAGCCCTCATTATAAAACTGTGAGGAATATAGGGTAGATATTAACTGCACCATTTTTTCAGGTGGAAACAAATGAATTGGCCCTTGAGAACGCTAATGCTGTAAACACAGCTTGATTGACCTTTTAGAGGCATGAAGTGCAGAGTTCTCTGATTTGAAAGCACGAATGTACTCTAGATGCAATCACAGTAGGGCCAAAAGAAAGGAGATAAATCCCGCAAGCTTTTGCTCCCCCTGGCGAAGCCGTAGCATCCAGTGGTCTGGGGCGTGCTGGCCCATTTCCTCCCAGATGAAGGGCACATTTTTGCACCTTATACCTCCCCGCCACTAAGACATGACATGGTGTTTAGTAAGCCTTATGGATTTTGGAAACAAAATAGACCACACTTGGAAGTACTGATTTGACCGACTTATCAGATGACCCAGTAGGCCACCAATTCTGAGTGGAGTTCAGAATAAGAAAAGGCTCTGCCGCAGGTCCAGCTATGCACTCAGTGCCCTGGCTCTCAGGCAATGCAGCATCTGGTGGAACAGGACTCTGCAGGGTCTCTGGAAAGTCCCAGTAGCAGAGCTGGGTCACAGACCCCTAGGAGGCTGAAGCAGGGCCACCCCTTCTGTGGCAGAAAGCTACTCACTCTTTGAAAAGCAGCTCCAGGCATGTCAGTGGGCCCTGGTAAAAATGAGTTCCCAGCCAGGGGAGGGCAAGTTACCATGCAGCTGGGGCTGGATATAATCATGAGTTTGGGTGGGCACAGCAGCAATCTTTCCCACAGAGGAACTGGCATATTCAAGGTCTGGCCTATGCAGACCCAAAGGGAAGAGAACATTATGTAAACTGATGGTCCAGTCTCCTATGTCTGCCCCACTGTTTCACTTACATCTGCCTTCAGCTCACACCTATGGACTCATGTAGTTTCCCTGTGGCCAGCTGCCAGAGGAGGGAAGAACTAGGCCTGGCCACACACCTGAGCTGGCATCCTAAGTTGGTGCTCACAGCTGAAGCAAACTGCCGCAGTTCTCAGTCCACTCATGGGTCCTGAGAGGGGGACAAGAGTAAAGGAAAAAAAACCCTCGTAGGCAGCGCTGCAAGCAACACATGTGGCTGATGAAGAAACTGATTAGAAGATGGGGGAAATCAAGCAAGGTATAGAAGTAAGACTGGGCTCTCCCACCATCACCTCCTCGACCCTCTTATGGATTTTGTGCTTCCTGTCACTGCCACCTTAGGCTTTGACAGATCAGAGGCCCTGGTTCAGGGGATGGAAGAGTGATGGTCGGGGAGAGGCTTCTCTCTAAGTGAACATAATAGTCTGCTCAACTTGAAGGAGGAACTCTCACCTGGTCACTTCTGGACCACTAATGCCAGTGAACCAGTGGGTTTAAAAAAAAAAAAAAAAAGCGGAGTTAGTGGTGGGGGTCCTGGATCCTGATTGCTCTGAGGAGCTAGGGTTTCTCCTGTGTAATGGAGTCAGGGAGGGGTCTATATAGAACTCAGGTGATTTATTGGTTTATCTCTTGGGGTTTCCATACTGCTGAGAATGGTGAACAGGTAATTGCAGCAACTGCCAGCTGACACAGGCAAGACAACCAAGGACTTAGATGCTTTGGGTAAGAAGATCAAAGTTCCCACACCAAGAAAATGACCTAGACAAGCCCAAGTGCTGGCCGAGGGTAAGAGAAATCTAGACTAGGTGGTGGAAGAATGGTCACTGAATACTAGTTATTGCCACATAGCAAGTTGCAATAGTGACTTGTTTCACTAATAATATTTAATTAAATATTTGCAGAGATTGCAGCAGCTACGACCTTGAAGCTGACTCTGTGCCACATGGCACTGAATGGATGGCCTTAGCAGATATGACTGGTACAAGTGTGGCCTGCAGTGGACACCTGTTGGGCATCCCTTCAAATGCTCTCAGCCTCACCTGCCTCCTGTTCCAGCCACTATGGAGCATCCAGTATTCTGTAGGAGCCAACATCCTTCACGCAGGTACAACCCGGAAGTATCACTCCTGTGTGCCTCTCATTTCCTGTCAGTGTTTCTCTGTAACCTGCTTAGTAGCCAGAGATGCTCAACCCAGAAATTTTGGGGGCATGTCACCCTATTGGGGGGGGTTCTTTGACTAATAGGGATGGGAGGCAATGCATAAATGTTTCCCTCTTTCTCCTCCATAGAGAAGATTCTGATATTCCTTTCACATGACTCCTTAAACTGACCCCTGGGATCAAGCATCCAGTTGCCTGTAGCAGTGAACAACACGATGATAAATCGTGTTTTTTTCTCATTCCTTGCCTCACTCCTCCTGACCTTACTCCTACCCCCTGGAACCCAATAAAGCATTTTCACTCAAGTCTGTTTCAGGCTCTGTTTTCTGGGGAAATGAGGCTAAGTTACATCACCCATTTCCAGCTACTACCTTTGTCACCTTCTGGCCTTGTGATCATTCCATTGCCTCCAAGTCCTATCACTACCCTGGTGACTAACATTCAAGCCCTATACCTTCAGTTCTCAGTCCTTTGATCAGCTCATTTCCAGTGACCTTCACCTCCATTCCACGCTATCACCTTGCTTCCATTGCCTCCTTGAATGCTGTCATCACTGATTACTGCTGTATGCATAAGTCCAAAAGTTAGAAATCCCACTCTCTTCCTCAACCTTTCATCCTTCAGTCCCTTTCATTCAGTTACTCCCACTGCACCAATGTTGTAACATCATGAAGACTTTGCAGCCCAGGAACTGTCTATGTTCCCATTACCCAGCTGCTTTCTCTTGTCCTCCTTTTTTTTTTTAATCCAGTTAAAATTCCACAGAACACTACTTCTATCATGCTTGCCAATTTCCACAACTCCCTTGCCCTCCCAACTCTCTTCTTGAAAAACCCCTCTCAGAATTAATGCGTCTGTCCAACGTTTTTTGTACTTATATCCCAGGTGTTAATCACTGTTAGAGAAAAACCATAAAGCTGAACAATTTGGTGCCATTATAATAGCTGCCAACATTTATTGAGAGCTTAATCTTTGCCAGGCACTATTCAAAGCACATTACATAAATTAGCTCATCTTGCTTCCTACATCAGGCTGGAAAGTTGCCCAGAAATTCTGTTCTCAAACCTCTGAAATTCATTCTCATCAGAACACTTTCTCTGCTGCTGCTCAGAGAAAACAGAAGTCATCAATTAAAAACATGGTATACATCATCCTTCACATTTCAGTAGCATTCAACAGAAATGAGTCCTCCTTTCTAATCCGAACACTCTCTTTATCCTTCACACCACACTCTGCTAGGTTTTTTTTCTACCTCTTTGTCCCCATTTTGCTTATCTCCCATATTCCTTTTTCTCACATAAACTTTTTTCTTTATCTCTATCTCCATCACCATCTACCAAGCGCTCCAAAAATAGCAATGTGGGTTGCACCCATAAGGTTCCCTCTCCCTCACTGTCTACCCCCACACCTTCCAATCTCTAATTCCATAGTTCCTACTTCTTAAATATCTCTGGGGATTGTCAACTTCTCTTTCCATCTATTGCTGTAGTCTAGATCACCATCTCCCACCTGCATGGTTGCAAGAAATTTCTAGCTAGTCTACTTGCCTTCAGTTATGCCTGTATCAAATGCAAATGACTTCTTCAGGCTCATGCCCACAAGTCTTTTCTCACACCTGTCAACACATATTGATATATGTTTTTAGGACTGACTCCCCACCATTGAGCTCCCTGGGAACAGGCACTATGTCTTGCTCCTATCTTGGTTTTCCCCAACTCATGCCCTGTCATGAGGCTGTTCTCTGTAAAGTTTCACTGAGTGGATGACCATTAAATAAATCAGAGACTTAATCCATCAATTAACAAGTAGATAAGTAGTATCTATTTTAAACTCCTCATGACTGACTCAGTTTCCATATTTTATTTACCTCCCATCATAACACAAACCAAACTTGAAATTAGAATAATTATTAAATTTATTAAATGAATGTATGCATCTCAGTTCCAGATAAAAATTCTAAAGCATTTAGGTATATTTTTGAACACACTGGATAATATTTTACTTCAATGGACCAGAAGGGTCTGTAAGCAAATTTGTTGGACTTCAGAAAGACAGACATTCCACATACCTCCATCTTCATTTTATTTCCATAACTGGGGTTTTGTGACCTACAAAGGGGTGAAGGTGGGGCCTGAGTACCCTGAAACAGTGAGTGTGGACATCTGGATTCTGGGAATGCTTGGCTCAGTTGTGCCATGGATAAGATATGGGGACATGTCTAACGAGCATGGCCAAAAGCAGGGGGTATCTGTGGCAATCTTCAGACTCTTGAGCCCAGAGGCTTAGAGTGAGAATGAAGAGATATGGCAGAAATGAGAGGACCCTGGAGGGGAGGCAAGGTGCCTCAGATACAAGGGCAGGTGGACCTTAGGTCTGGGGTTCTGTCCGAAGATAACTGTGCTCCAACCCCTTCTGGCTCCTTTTTCTCCATTCAGGTTTTCATAGTCCTAAAAGGGAGAATGTGACTAGCTTGAATCAGGCTCCTCTCCCTTGAATCAATCAGCCATGGTCTGGAGCAGGATGGATGACCACCACTCACACCTTGCAGGAATTGTGAGCTAGATAACACCTACTTTCTTTACTCTGCACAGCCCAGAAGAAGTTTTTTTGAAGTTCTAATTAAAACTTGCTTAACCAATTCAGGCCTAATTCCAGTGATTAAATCTTACATCTATTACATACAAATAATTTACGGGTCTTGACGTATTTAGTCTTCAAAAACATAGGATCATGGGCCAGATCAAGCAGTAGCAAGTGGATATTAAAATTTGAGGGTCAATAAATGTCTGAGAGGCAGTTATGGAAAACAAGATGAAGGCAAAGACTTTGCTCTGACAGGAGCCGATGAAAGAAATGGGCTTGCTGTCTGCCATCCAGCATGGAAAGGGGCAGAGTTGGGCGACTGGGAGTCTGAGCTGTCCCTCACATGTGCATATCTACAGCAATAAAGAATCCAGGGCATTAGCAAGTGACACCAAATCAGCCTGCACCATTTAGCTCTGACATGCCTGAGTGTGAACTCTCCATAATATGTCACAGTGCAGAGAGAGCAAGAGTGATAGGGGAACTGGTGACCTCTCCAAATCACACACACACTGCCCATCCCTGAAAGCTGCTGGGAGTCATGGGCCTCTCAGCAGAGCATGGATTTAATGCACCTCATGATATCCACTCCCACACAGAAGTGGAGGAAACGTTTGGAAAAGGAGAGCTTTGTATCAAGGCCTCGCACAGATGTGTTGCATCAGTGGCAGTGCTGCCTGGGGACTTCCCTCCCCAGTCTGCACTCAGAAGGGCAGACATTGTCTGGGACCCTGCAGTCACCCATTCCAGGAATTTGGTCACAACCACAGATGTCTAATTTGTAATATCTGTCATTGTTCTGTGGTCATGTAACAGAGCCCAAGGGCACATGGTACAATGTCTTTGCAATAAAAACTTGTAGTGTCTCAGAGAAAGTGCAGTGTTTTACCAAAATCCATTGCCCTATAACTGCTGCCTTGGCTACCTCTGAGTATCTCAGCCCAGGATTTGTAGAGTACTTAGTAATGATCAAGGTGGCTTTAATCCTTTGACCTAACTTTGCACTTTTCTATGAACAGGTCAAACCTGTTCTATGAACAGGTCAAGCATTCAGTAGTTCATCCGTTCAGTGGGCAAACATTTAGTAAGCATTTGTCTCATTGGTCCTTAGGTGAAGTAGAATCGTGACTACAGATTCCTTCCTAACTCAGTATGACTTACATCCTAATATAGGATCTAACACATTCTTTTAACTTGGCCTAAGGAGACAATCCAAATGTTGTCCAGGTTAAAAAAGGGAAGAGAGTCAAGAAAATTCTACCCATGTTTTTGGTTATTAAATTTGAATAGAACTGACCCTATTCAAAGATAAACATATTTAAAACCACAACATTCAATATTAAATAAAACTTTAACAAAAGGAGGAAGAGAGAAGCAGATACAAGATTAGTAGGAGAGAAGAAGAAGGGGGAAAAGTAGGAGAGGACAAGGGAAGGAAAGCATGCAATATGCAAAAGGTAATTGAAGAGAACACTGTAGGTGAATTACTCCAGGAAAACAGAGAAGAAAAAACAATGGTAAGAAAGACAAAGAAATGCAAGTTAGAGGGGCAAAACTAACAGAGATGAATAGGAGAGAAATGGAAACCTAACATAAAAATAGTTAGGATACCTAAAGTAGATACTAAAAAAAAATTGTGAGGCGTGTATTCAGACACAAATAGGATCTTTCATGCAATGAAAGAAAATATAAATACAATGCAAAGTCTTAACATGTCCCAATAAAAAGAATATAGGATGAAAAACACCAAGATTTGTCCAATAAAGAATCATAGATTCATTGAGAAAGTAAAAACTGGTACCCTAAAAAGAAAACAATTCATTGACTATAATATTCTCCTCAGCATTTCTCCATAACAGAACACAATGAAACTATAGAGATTTGAAGGAACAGTGTGTCTCAGGAGATCTATTACTTCCCAAATTATCATGTGTCTAGTCTATGGGCAACAGAAATGCATTTTAAGATAGGCAAGTCATCCAAAAGCAGATTATCATGTAACTTCCTGACAATTATTCTTTAATTTAGCAAGAGCATATTAATCAAAATTAGGTACTAATTCATTGAGAACATAACAATTAAATGACTTACAGTGAACACTTAATCTACTTAAACTAAAATTAAACGTAACGGAATTTATGTTTTAAGTAACTTAACTGAGTCCAAGGACAAAGATCACAAATATTTATAGGAAGACAAAAATATTGAGCATCTAACAAGATAAAATTCATAATATCTGGCATTCAATAAAAAACATTACCAGGCATGCAAAGAAGCAAGAAAATATAACCAACAATGAAGAGAAAAATCAATGAATTGAAACTGACCAAGAAATGAAACAGATGCTAGCAGGACATTTTAAAAAAATGTTATGACTAATTTCCATATGCCCAAGGAAGTAGAAGATTGAAAAGATTAAGTAGCAATCTGGAAGATATAAAACTGACCAAAATAAATTTAACTTCTATAAATGAAGACTATAATGTGTAAGATAAAAAAATACACTGGATGGAATTAATGGTAGATTACACAATCTTGCAAAAGATTGCAGAGATTAGTGAACTTGAACACAGAAATAGAAACAATTCAAAGTGAAACACAGAAACAAATAAGAAATTTCAAAAATGAAAAAAGCATTAGTGAACTGTGGAAATTCTTCAAGAAACCAAGTATGTGTATAAGTTGAGCCCCTGAAGGAGTCAGTAGGTGACTCAAAAAATATTTGAAGAAATAACTGCCAGAAATGTTCTAAGTGTGAGAAAAATTATAAACCCACAGATTCAAGGATGTCTATTAACCCTAAAGAAAAGAAACAGGAAGAAAAACTTCACCAAAGTATATCATTATCAAATTGTTGAAAAACAGTATAAAGAGAAAGTTCTAAAAGAAACCAGAGAAAAAAAGACATATTACTGCAAAGAAATATAGGGATGACAGCATATTTCTCACCCAAAAAGTACAGGCTAGAAGACAGTGGAGCAACATCTTTAAAGTACTGGAAGAAAAAAAACTTTCAGGCTAGAATTTTTTAACCAGTAAAAATATTTTTCAAAACTTCTTCCAAAATAATGGCTATTTTTTTGACATACAAGATCTGAAAGAATTCATTACAAGCAGGCTTAAGTACAAAAATGTGAAGTCTTACAAGAGAAAGGAAAATAATATCAGCTAGAAATCTTGATCTACACAAAATAATAAAGGAATAAATCAGTCACTATAATCATCATGTTAATAAACATAAAGAAAATCACATTATCATTTCAATAGATGGAGAAAAAACATCTGAAAAAAATCTATCATCAATTTCTATTAAAAATTCTCAGAAAGAGAAAAGACTTCTGGTTCCTGCCAAAATAAAATAGACCCATTCCTCCCAAGTCCTCCCTCTTACAACTAAAAACCCTTAGCATAACACAACAAACAGGCATTGGAAGGGACTTGAAAAACAACATGGTAGTGAGTTCTCTGGGTGTCTTATCGCCTTCCATATATTCTGGACTGGGTCCTGCAGAAACCAACTGTGACCAGGCACAGAAAAGTTCCAAGAAAAGCCTATTCCCTTAGCCAAAGGACTGGGGAAAGGATGGCCTTGCAACAAGAAATCCTTCTTGTAGTACCTGCCCAGCTCTAGCAAACACCAATAGAAAATCACCTACCAACTCCTCCACCATGGTTTCAGTGGGCCAAGCAGGGATCTTTCACCTCACCCTCCCCACATACTCACAGCCTACAGAAGCAAATGGCGGTGCTCAGATTCCCCAAACCAGTGGTATCACTGGGGCTGAGCAAGGAGCTAATTTCCCATCATTCACTTGGCAGAAGCAGGCATCACTCTGTTTCCCTGCTAAGATAGTGTCCGTGGACCTAGTGGAGAGCCATCAGAAGCAAGCAGTACCCCCAATTCACTGCCAGGGTAGTGTCAGTGGTGTCCAGCAATGAGCCCAGTCTGTACTCCCACCAGTATCAGGGAGTCAGTGTGAGTCAGGGCTGCTCGGCACTCCCCTGCTCCTTCCCCGGGTGTCCTAGAACCCAGTGGGGAGTGAAACCACCAGAAACACCCAGCATCAAGGAGACTGAACAAGGTCATATAAAGCAGGGCTAGACGATACTCTGCTTCTCCCCTTCACCAATGTCAGTAGGGCCAAGTGAGAAGCTAAGACTCCACCACAACTTAGTTGACACTCTGCTCCTGTTCCTCTCTCCCCGCAGTGTCAGCGTAGCCTGGGGCAGGGAGGGGCGGCTGAGTCTCAGCTCCCACACAGAACCAATGAGATGGAACCAGTTGGTCAGCAAAGGGGCTAGTTGGCACTTTTCTTCCCTCACTGTCCTCCCTGGTGACAGCAGGTCCCAGCAGAGAGCTTCCACTCTCATCCTGCAGCAACAAAGCAGTAGTCAGCCCTTCACTTCTTGCCCCAGGTGTCAGGGCACGCAGCAAGGAACTGAGTTTGTACTCTCATTCAGAAGCAACAAGTTTCCCACCTGCACCAGGAGGGTGTCAGCAGCACCAAAGGGGAAGCTGAAGCCCTACCCTTGTCATTTGCAGTGAGGCAGCATGAGCCAGTGCTCCATTTTTGCTGAGGTAGTGTCAGTGGAGCCCAGCAGGAAGCCTAATAAACTCATCTAACCAGCCCTCAGGCTACACCTCACCAGGGGGACTACCTGATAAAGCAAGATTAGATAGACTCCAGAGTCTCTAATATAATATAGAAAATATCCAGAATACAACTGAAAATCAACTTATACCAAGGACAAGAAAAATCACAACTTAAATGAGAAAAGAAAACATGCGATGGCATTCAGCTAAATTCATGTTAGAATTATCTGACTAGGATATTTAAGCAATTTTATTTTATAATAAAAACTGGCAATGACCAATTCTCTTCGGAAAAAAACAAAACATAGAAAATCTCAGCAAAGAAACAGAACTTATTAAAATAAAGAACCAAATAGAAATTATAGAACAAAAACATGCAATGTATTTGCCTGTTCAGGCTGCCATAATGAAATACCCCGAATGGGTAGCTTAAACAACAGAAATTTATTTTCTCAGAGTTCTGGAGGCTAGAAGTCAAGGTCAAGTGATGGAACATTCAGTTTCTGGTAAAGGCTCTCTTCCTGGTTTGTAGAGAGTCACTATCTCACATGTGTATTCACATGGCCTTTCCTCTGAGCAAGCTCAGAAAGAAAGAGAGAGACAGCACTCTGGTATCCTTCACTCTTCTCCTTTTATAAGGACACCAATTCTATCAGATTAGGGCCCTACCCTTATGATCCCATTTAATTTTTTTTAATTAATTAATTTTATTTATTTATTTTTGGCTTCATTGGGTCTTCGTTGCTGTGTGCGGGCTTTCTCTAGTTGCAGAGGGCGGGGGCTACTCTTCTTCATTGCGATGCGCGGGCTTCTCATTGCAGTGGCTTCTCTTGTTGCTGAGCATGGGCTCTAGAGCACAGGCTCAGTAGTCATGGTGCACGGGCTTAGTTGCTCCGCAGCATGTGGGATCTTCCCGGACCAGGGCTCAAACCCATGTCCCCTGCATTGTCAGGCAGATTCTTAACCACTGCACCACCAGGGAAGGCCTCCCATTTAATTTTAATAACCTCTATAAAGGCTCTATCTCCAAATACAGTCACATTCAAGACTGGGGCATCAACCTATGAATTTGGAGAAGACACAATTCAGTCCTTAATATGCAGTAAGTGAAATTTTAAAACTGTCTGGATACATTCAACAGTAGAGAGGAGCTGACAGAGGATAGAATCAGTAGACTTGAGGACCAACAAATAGAATTTACCCAATCTGAACAACAGAGAAAAAGCAGACCGAAAAAAGTAAGTGCAGTCTCAGAGACCTGTAGGACAATAACAAAAGAGCTAATTCTTATAATGAGAATCCCAAAAGAAAGGTTAGAGAGTGGACTGAAAAAGTACTTGAAGAAATAATGGCTAAAAAGTTCCCAAAGGTGGACAAAACAAAACAAAAACAAAAGAAATCTACAGATTTAAGAAATCTAACGAAACCCAATAGAATAAAGTCAAAGAAATCCAGATTAAGACATATCGTCATAATTAAATTTCTGAAATCTTTAAGACAAGGAAAAAAAAAAACTTGAAAGCAACCAGAGGAAAATAATGTATTACTTATAACGGAACACAAATTTGAATGACAGTGGAATTCTCACCTAAAACCATGGAGACAAGAGGAAGCAGCACAACATTTTTCAAGTACTGAAAGGAAAATATTGTCAACTGTAACTTCCATATCTGGCTAAAATCTCCTTTTGGAAGGAAAAGCGCATAAAGAAATTCTCAGATGAAGGAAAACTAAGAGGATTGGTCACTAGCAAACCTACCCTTGGAAAATGCTTAAAGGAAGTTTTCTAAACAGAAAGGAAAAAATAACAGAAGTCTTCAGGGGAAAAAAATCAGAATGGGTAAAAAGAAGATCAAATATAAATATCACTTTTATAAGTTTGTTAAATCATATTCAATAGTTAAACAAAAGATTATAAGACCTTCTGATGCAGTGTATGCAGAGGAAATGCTTGAATCAATTATATTTTCAAAGAGGGGAGGGTAAAGAGACCTAATGGAGGTAAGGTTTCTACATTCATTTAAGGTGGTAAAATATTAATACTGTAAAAGCAGACTGTTACATAAGTATGTTGTCACACAGAGAGCAAACATTAAGAAAACTATTTTTTTAAAGCAGAAGTAGCTATATTCATATAGAAAATAAACTTCAGAGCAAAAAAAAATCATTATAGCCAAAGAAAGATATTACATAATGATAAAAGAATCAATCCTCCAGGAAGACATAATGATACTAAATGTGCATGCACTAAACAACAGAGCCTCAAAATACATGAAGCAAAATGGATAGAGCTGAAAAGAGAAATAGACAAATCCACAACTATAGTTGGGAACTTCAACACTCCCTCTCAACAACTGATATAACTTGTAGGCAGAAAATCAGCAAGGACATAGAAGAATTATCGAACAACACAATCAACCAAGATGATGTAATTGATATGTATAGAACACTCCACCCAAAAACAGCACATTTATTTCAAGGGTCCATAGAACACTTCACCATACCCTGAGCCATAAAATAAATCTCAACACATGTTAAATTTTTTAAAAAACTGAAATCATAAAGAATTTTTTCTGACCATAATGGAATCGAATTAGAAATCAGTACAAGAAAGACTACTGGAAAATCTCTGAACACTTGGAAATTAAATAACACATTTTTAAGCAATCCATGGAGCAAAGAGTTAGTCTCAATGGAAATAAAATACATCAAACAAAATGGAAATTAAAATACAACCTAACAAAATATGTGAGATGTAGTTGAAGTAGTACTGAGATGGAAATTTATAACACTAAAATGCTCACATTATAAAACAGAAAAAGTATCAAATCAGTAATCTAAGTTCCTTCCTCAAGAAACTTGTAAAATAAGAGCAAAATAAATACAAAGCAAGCAGGAGAAAGGAAATAATAAAGGTAAGAGCAGAAACAAATAAAATGGAAAACAGAAAAACAATACCTCTAGGAAGATCCAAATCATCAGTATCAGAATTGAACCCCAACCTCTAGGAAAATACAAATCATCAGTGTCGGAACTGAAACAAGAGATAGATATCATTACAGATTCCATAGCCACTAAAAGGATAATACGGAAATACTATGAACAACTTTATACTTAGAACAATTTAGAAGAAATAGACCAATTCCTTGAAAACCAAAAACTATCAAAATTCAACCAAGATAAAAGTCTAAATAGTCCTATAACCATTATAGAAATCAAATTCATAATTTAAAAGTTCCCACAAGAAATATGCAGGCTCAGTAGGTTTCACAGGAAAATTCTATCAAACATTTAAAGAGTTAATACCAATTTTACACTACTCTTCCAGAAAATAAGAGGTAATAATACTTCTCAACAGATTTTAACAATACAATAAAAGAAAACTACTAATTAATTTATCTCAAAACTTAGACATATTAATCTAAAACAAAATATTAACAAATTGAATCCAGAAATCTATAAAAAGAATTTTACAGCATGACCAAGTAGAGTTTATTCCAGGGAATGTAAAGCTGGTTCAATATTCAAAAATCAATCAATGTAACCCACCATATCAATGCACTAAAGAAAAAAAAAAGATAAGTGCTCATATCTACTAATACAGAAAAGGCTTTTGACAAAATCTGAAGCCATGATAAAAAGTACAATATCCAAAATTATCATAAAAATGCTCAGCAAACTAGAAGTGGAGGGGAACTACTTCAGCTTATATAGAGCATCTACAAAAAGCCTACAGGCAACATCATACATGGTAGTGAAAGACTGAATGCTTTACTCCTAAAATCAAGAATAGGGCAAGGATGTTCACTCTCACCTCGCTTAGTCAACATAGTAATGGAAGTCCTGCCCAGTGCTATAAGAAATAAAAAGATACAAAACACATGCAAATTGGAAATGAAAAATTGAAACTATCTCTATTTGCAAATAACACAATTGTCTACACAGAAAATCCCAAGGAACTGGAATCTACAAAAAGAAAAAAATCCTGAAACCAATAAGTGAGTTCAGCAAAGTTACATGATACAAGATCAACACACAATAATCAATCAAATTTCTATTTACTAAAAATAAACATGTGGAAACTGACATTAAAAGCACAATACTATTTATAATTGCTTCTCCAAAAATGAAACACTTAGGTACTAATCTAACAATACAGGTACAGGATCTGTATCCTAAAATTAACAAAATTCTAATGAAATAAATAAAAGAAGACCTAAATAAGTGGAGAGACGCCCCCTATTCATGGATTGGAAGACTCAACATAGTAAAGGTATCAATTCTGCCCAAACTGATCTGTAGATTTAATGTAATTTCTATCAAAATTACAGCCACATTTTAAAATGACAAGTTTATCCTAAAATGTACATGGAAAGGCAAGGACTTAGAGGATTGAAACTATTTTTTTAAAAAGATAATGAGGTAGGAGAAATCACTCTACCCAATGTTAAGGCTTACTATATAGCTAAAGTGATCAAGAAAATGTGGTATTGGCAGAAGTAGATCAATAGAACCTAAAAGTAGACCAACTCAAATATACCCAACTGATCTTTGACAAAGGTGCAAAAGCAATTCAAAGGAGAAAGCAAGGCCTTTTTAACAAATGATGCTGGAGCAACTGGACATTTATAAGCAAAATTTTTAAAAGTAGCCTAAACCTCACAGCTTGTGCAACTATTAGTTCAAAATAAATCATGAACTTAAATATAAAATTATAAAACTTAAATGTAAAATTATAAAACTTTTAAAATTATAAAATTTTAAATGTAAAATTATAAAACAGGAAAAAGTCTTTGGGACCTAGAGATCTTAGACTTGACACTCAAACACAATCCATAAAAGGAAAAATTGATAAACTGGACCTCACAAAAATTAAGATCATTTTGCTCTGCAAAAGACTGTTTAGATGATGAAAAGGCAAGTTAACAGACTGGGAGAAAATACTTGCAAACTACACATCTGATCAAGGAATAGAATCTAGACTATATAAAGGACGCTCAAAACTCAATTGTAAAAGTCAATCACACCAATTAGAAGATAGGCAAAAGACATGAAGAGACATTTCACTGAAGAGGATTATCACATGACCCAACAATTGCACTCCTGGCCATTTATCCCAGAGAAATTTACCCCAGATTTATGTGCACACAAAAAAATCTGTACATTAATGTTTGTAGCATCTTTATTTGTAATAGACATAAACTGAAAACAACTCAAATGTCCTTTAATGGATGAATGGTTAAACTGTAGTACATCTATACCATGCTTGGCAATAAAGAGAAATGAACTACTGATACCAGTAACAACTTAGGTGGATCTCCAGGTTATTATGCTTAGTGAAACAGCCAATCTCAAAGGGTTAGACACTGTATGATTCCACTTATATCACATTTTTGAAAAGAGAAAATCATAGAGATAAAGAATAGATTAGTGGTTGTCAGGCCTAAGGAAGAGGAAAGGAAGGGAGGTGACGTAGAGATAAAAGATTAGCCTGAGGAATCTTAGTGATGGAATTGTTTATATCTTAACCGTGGTCACAAAGCTATACATGTGATAAAATTGCACAGAAACACACACACACACAAATGAGTAAAATCACAAAACTGGTGAAATCTGAATAAGGTCAACGGTTACATCAGTGTCATTTTTCTGGTTGTGAAATTGTGCTATAGTTATGCAATATTTTATCTTTGTGGGTAACTGGGCAAAAGCTGCATTATTTATTAAATCTGCATACCAATTATCTCAAAAACAAAATTTGAAAAAAAATCTCTCAGCAAACTAGTAATAGTAAGGGACTTCCTCAATCTGATAAATGTCCTGTACAAAAACGCCAGCTAACCACATCATTAGAGACTGAATACTTTCCCCAGGAGGTCAGGAACAAGGCAAGAATGCCTGCTCTCATCATTCTTTTTTTCTTTTTTTGACAAATAAAAATTGTGTATCTTTAAGGTGTACAACCTTTTTATATATGCATACATTGTGAAATGATTAGTACAATCAAACTAATTAACATATCCATCACCTCTCATAGTTACCTTTTTTAAAAATTCTATACTGAAATCAAAGTTCTAGCTGAGGCAAGAAAAAAATATATAAGGCATCTAGATTGGAAGGTATGAAGAAAAATTATACTTAGGTGCAAATGACACATATAAAGTCCTGTAAATTCTATGAAAAGCTACTAGAACTACTACATGAGTTATCACAGTTGCAGGATGTAAGATCAATAACAAAAATCAAATTATTTCTATATACTAACAATGAAAATTCAGAAATTGAAAAATTTTAAATTAATATTAATAACAAGAGCAGCATGAAATATGAACTACATAAGGAATTGTTTTATCAAAATTTATAAGACCTATATGCTAAAATCTACAAAATGATGTTCAGAAAAAATTTTAAAGACCTAAATAGAGAAATATATTGTGCTCATGGCTCTGAAGACTCAATATTGTTAAGACAATTTTCTCCAAATTGATCTACAGATCCAATGCAATCCTAATCAAAATCCAAGGGGAACTTTTTTTGTAGAGATTAACAAACCTACTCTAAAATTCATGCAGAAATGCAAAAGACCTAGAAAAGCCCAAACAACCTGCGAAGATGACACTAAGAGTGCAGATCTAACATTACCTGATTTCAAGACCTATCACGATGTAGTAATGAAGACAGTGTGCCATGGGCATAAAGACAAACTGATCAATAGCATAGAATCTAGGGTCCAAAAATAGTCCCACACATTTATGAATAATTTCAACAAAGGTGTAAAGAAAATTCAGTGGAGAACAGATAATCTTTTCAACAAATGGTGTTGAAAAAATGATAATCCAAATTTTAAAATGATCTTAAACCTATATCCTGTATCATATACAAAAATTACCTTAAATGAATCATAGACCTAAATATAAATGTTAAACTGTTGTATTTCTAGAGGAAAGCAGGAGAAAACCTCGGTGACCTTGAGTTAGGCAAAGACTGCTTGACTTGACAGCAAAAAAATGATCCATAAAAAATATCGATCAATTGAATTTTATCAAAATTAAGAAATTCTCCCCTTCCAAATGCACTATGAATAGAACTCATGGGAGAAAATATTTGCATATTAATAAAGAACTTGTACCCAAAATATATAAGGAACTCTCAAAACTCAGTAATAACAACCAACGCAATTAAAATGGGCAAAATATTTCAACAGATATCTTACCAAAGAAGATACATGGATGACAAACAAGCACATGAAACAATACTCACATCACAGGCATTTGTGAAATGTGAAATAAAATCACAGTGAGACCACTACACACCTATTAGAATCTCTGAAATTAAAAAGTCACCAAGTGCTGGCAAGGATGCTGAGCAACTGCAATTCTCAGACACTGCTGTTGGTTCTGTAAAATGGTACAACCACTCTGGAGAATAGTTTGGTGATTTCTTAAAAAGTTAAACACACACCTACAATATGATGCACCCATTCTGCTGCTAGGTGTTTATCCAAAAAAAATAAAAGCATGTGTCTATACAAAGACTTGTCCAGAAATGTTCCTAGCAGCTTTATTTGTAATAGCCTAATACTGAGAAAGACAATGTCCATCAACAAGAGAGTGAGTAAATAAATTGTGGTATATCTATATGATGGAATACACTCAGAAATAAATAGAATTTAACTACTGATACACATGGAAAGGTAAAGAAATCTCAAAAATAATTATGCTGTTAATGAAGCCAGATAAAAAGCATACATACTAAATGGCTCCATTTATATAAAATCTGGGAGATGCAAACTAACCTATACTGACAGGAAAGAGATCAGTAGCCATCTGAGGAACAGGATCAGAGAAGGGTAAGAAGGACGGTGCAAGGAAATGTTTAGGGGTGATGGACGTGCTCATTACCTTGATTGTGGTGATGGTTTCACAGGCATATGTCAAAGTGTACACTTTAAATATGTACAGTTAGACATAGAGAATAGACTTGAGACACGGGAAGAGGGAAGGGTAAGCTGGGACGAAGTGAGAGAGTGGCATGGACATATATACACTACCAAACGTAAAATAGATAGCTAGTGGGAAGCAGCCGCACAGCACAGGGAGATCAGCTCGGTGCTTTGTGACCACCTAGAGGGGTGGGATAGGGAGGGTGGGAGGGAAATGCAAGAGGGAGGAGATATGGGGATATATGTATATGTATAGCTGATTCACTTTGTCATACAGCAGAAACTAACACACCATTGTAAAGCAATTATACTCCAATAAAGATGTTAAAATAATAATAAATAAATAAATATGTGCAGTTTATTAAATAAATAAATCATTATTTCCTTAATAAGGAAAACTAAATAAATATAATTAAATATAAATAACTTAGGTAATTATAATCCCAAAACAGAATAGGGAATTATCATTCTTAAAAAAAACACCCTTAATGTAAAAATATTAATAATTTACAGTAGTACAATAGAGCTAAGCTTCCAGGATATGGAATAAAAAATTGGGAAGTGACAAGCAGTGAGTGAAAAATTACTTATTTTCTCATCTTGGGTGACAACATATAGTAATTTATTTCTAAAATTGATACACTGAACAAAATGTTTAAGAATTTAACTAAAAATTTTAAAGGTTGACTTACGGTTATTACTTAACATTATAAATATAGAACTAAAAAGATGCTCTATCTTCCAAAGTAAAAAATAATAATAAAACACAGGCCATACTGCAAAAATAGAAACCAAAGGAAAATCAACAAAACATAACATAAGCACCATTAAAAAAAAGAAACAATTCCAAAACCCAAACATTGGCTGTGAACAATAAGTTCACATTTTTAAGGAAAAGTAAATACTTTTAGATATTTTCAAATTTAATTATTTTTAATCTGTAAAAAAAACAAACCCAAAACATAGGACCTCCAATAATAGGTGGAAGCGAGGATGGGTAAAAACACATGTCCCCTGGAAAGTGAGGATGGGAAATAAGGCATGCACTCAGAAGTGAGGCTGGGAAGAACACACGTACCCCCAGAAAATGATGGCGCACATCTCCATTTGTTGGCCAAGAAAGTGGTTCCCAGCACATCACTGAGCTGACAAAGCAGGTCAAACAACAACTGTTTTAATGTGATCCCACTCATATAAAAGTACTGGCAAAGTGTCAACAGTCATAAAGGAATACCTGAACAAATGCTGATCTGAGTGTTAACAATGGCCATCTTAGGCTATTGGGACTCTGGGGATTTTTAACAATGAAGCTTTATCACTTTACAATCAAACAATAAAGCTATTTTTGAAGCATTTGTCTTCAAATTAGAAATTCACGCTATTGAGAGTGTGTTGCATGCATTTAGACAGAAACTATTAAAATTTAAAGTATGCATA
The DNA here is from genome assembly GCF_964374135.1 of Grampus griseus. Classification (NCBI taxonomy): domain Eukaryota; kingdom Metazoa; phylum Chordata; class Mammalia; order Artiodactyla; family Delphinidae; genus Grampus; species Grampus griseus. The sequence goes on from NC_139010.1 coordinate 42,170,301, forward strand.
TGCACTGGCCAGGGATCAGATCTTATGTCATAATGATATAAATATGTTGGCAGGGTCACAAAGTCACCATTTGGGCTTGGAGGGTACAAAGATTTTACAAGATTACTTGTATAGACCAGAAGAAAGAGGAGAAATGAGGAGCGGGGCTGGGAGGAATCATGGGAAGAGTAAAAAGGACAAGAAGAGACTCAAGACTTAATCATCATATATCCATATTATGGAGTATATGAAATAAGTTTTGAAAAATAAGCTAAGATCTATTTGAGAGATGTCCAGGATGTACTGTTTAGGAGACAGAGGTCCATTTATTTAATATCAGGTGACAGAAACATATGAAAATAATAAGTTCTCACTTTTTTTATTAAATAAAATATCCTATACATTTTTGCGTGAGTTTTATGACCACTAAGACAAATGTGGAGAGATGCATACCAAAATATTAACATCAGTTACCTCAGTGGTGTGAGTCTGGGGGGAGGGATGGGCATTATTAGCTTTTAACTTATACACATCTGTATTGTGTAAATTGTTACACATATTACTCTTTATCATCTAAAAAATACGATTTGAGAGCAAACTGCAACTATGTGAGGCAACGATCTTTAAAATTCTCTTCAGAATGCTAACTCCTTTGTCCTTTTACTTTGGTTTCTCATTTTCTACTATTTGGTGCAACTTACAGTTAATTCCTTTCTTCATTCATCCATCCATCTATCTGCCTTCAGTCCATCCTTCCAGCCGTCAAACAAGCACTCTGCCAGGAGCTGGGGACTCAGAGCCTACTGGGGAGCAGCTGGAGACCTCGCAGCACAGCATAGTAGACAGAAGTAAACAGAAGAGCCCACCACACTGTAATTAATTAGTGCTAATTAGTGCACAGAAAGGGCCCACTTAGCCACTTTCTAGTAATTGAAATGCCAGTGGAAAAATGAGTGGAGATTTTAGACAGAGTAAATCCAAGGACAGACTTCTGTTTTTGGAAATGTAAGAAATGTTTCTCAGGGAGAGCTCCAGGGACCAGCTGCATTAGAATTAACTATGGGGTGGTTAAAAGTCATCTTTTACTGTCTCAGGCACTTAGATACTGCATTTTTAAACACCCAAGATAGATGATTCTTTAATACAATCAGAGTTTAAGAACCACTTTTCTATAGACGCTGCAAAAGCCCAGGTAGAGCCAGATATTACAAAACCCTGAATGAAAGCTTCTAAAAACCCTGCAGGTACCCCGATCCCTGGGGCAGAGGGAACCAGCACAGAAGAAGTAAGAGCAGAGGGGAGTTGCTGCTCCAAGGGTGAGCCATAAAACCTGCTCCCCGCAGGAGGCTTACAGGTGCAGGAACCTTGGAGCCAGGCGTTCTGTGCAGTGCAGAGTGATAGAGCTTGGAGACCCAGAGGTGGAGAGAAACATGCAGGGCAGACAACTCGAGCTTCACTCTCCTGGAGAAGCACTAAGTTTTGAGTTTTAAGAGGCCAGTGTAAGGTGGGCAGTGAGGAAACAAGCACTGCATGTTGTGATGAAGGTACTATCGCGGTCAGCTCACCTGGGAAAATGTCAACGTGCTGCTCAGAGAAGAAGGCACTGTTCTCCTGAGACCTGAACACCCAAGTCCCAAATTTCAGGAGGTAGGACGGCAGTCTTGAAGACTCAAGCTTTTGCGTTGGAAAGCTGGGCCATCAGGACAAATCACGCTTTTTGTAAAAGAGTGAAAGAGGGACGATGGGGCTTCCAAAACAGGGAAGATGCCCGGGCAGAAAGGGCAGGTGAGCCCTGGGTCTGGGGGCAGCCAAGGCTCCGGGGCAGGGGAGTCAGTCTTCCATGCACAGAAGCTGCAATTTCCATTCTGCTGCTCCTGAGCCCAGTGAGCGGCAAACACTCCCTCTAGCCAATGACATGTTATAAGAGGCATTTCTGTGCCCTCTGCGGAGCCCCAGTGCCCTACAGATGACAGGAGAATCACGTAGCAAGGAGGATGCAGCAGTGACAATGATGCTAACCACACAGGCTAAGAAGAAACTCTTGCCCATTCCCCTGGACTTGTGAGCCCCAGGATATCTGTGTGATCTAACTGAAGGGGAGAGAACCCCAAGAATGGCCAGTATTGTGTTTCTTTCTAACCCTGTTAGCGAGGAGAATAGATGCTCGGAGCCAGATGTAATTTGATTTAGAAAAATAAAGAAATATGATGCTTCTTGCACCTGAATGTGGAAGGGCAATTCATAACTTACACCATCCTCTTATTAATTCCTCTCTCCACGTGTAAATGATTTTAGATCACCTTGACTTCACTGCTGAAAGCTGCATTCCCCTTATCGTTCAACATCCCGAGTATTCAAGGCACTTTTGCGGGAGCTAAAGTTTATACAAATATATTATGTCTTAAGCTCTTATCAAAAATCAGTTTTCCAGTATTTATGTTTTAGATTTCTTGCACTTTTGCAGGTGGGGCAGGGAAGGGTGGAGTGAGTTCTCATCCAGAAAATTTTAAAAGTGGCTCCCAAGAGAATGAGGAGTTGAAAAGTAAAGAAAGCAAGCCTCGAATGTTTTTGCAGCAGCCTGAAGCAATTTAAGAAAGTAGGGTTAGAGGGCCTGCCAAAGATACAGGCATGGAAATTATTTCGTTTTTTAATGCAGATAGATGAAAATAAGAAAACTGTAATCCTAAGAGGTAATACACACAAATAGAAAAGTCTCAGCACTGCCACCAATTGTACATTTATTTTCCAGTGAATATAAATTTAATATGTATATACATTCATATATACACATACATATATTTATATTTACTAGAAAAAATTGTAAATGTATAATTGGTGGGAATTTGAGACTATAGATATATTTTTTAATTGGTACAAAATCCAAAAGTGACCAGAGAAATACAAAGAAATAAAAATTGGTCTCTTCTCTCCTTTCAGTCTGCCAGTCATCCTCTCCAAAGGAGGATATGTTACTGATTTTGCCTCTATCTTTGCAGAAATATTCTATGGACATCTACATATATACACATCTAAATACATTTTAATATGACACCTCACTGCACAAATTGTTCTGCAATTCACTTTTTTTTTTAATTAATTAATTTATTTTTAGCTGCGTTGGGTCTTTGTTGCCACGTGCGGGCTTTCTCTAGTTGCGGCGAGCGGGGCTACTATTGGTTATGGTGCATGGGCTTCTCATTGCAGTGGCATCTCTTGCTGTGAAGCACGCATGGGCTCTAGGTGCCCAGGCTTCAGTAGTTGCAGCATGCAGGCTCAGTAGTTGTGGCTCACGGGCTCTAGAGTGCAGGCTCAGTAGTTATGGCACACGGGCTTAGTTGCTCCATGGCATGTGGGATCTTCCCACCAGGGCTCGAATCCGTGTCCCCTGCATTGGCAGGCGGATTCTCAACCACTGTACCACCAGGGAAGCCCCACTTTTTTTAATTAAAATTTTTTGTTGTTAGGATGAACCATAACTTATTGAACCAGACCTCTGCAGGACATGAGAATGACGCCAATTACAAGCTGTGCTGAAATAAATACTGGTGATGTATTTCAAAGGCTCTTTTACATTAGTGAAGTCAGGATTTGCCTAAGACACAGGAAATATACTTAAGGGTTAGTTTTCTGGGTTTAGCTGGCTCATGGAAGAACACCTGAGAAGAGTGTTCAAGATTCCCCTGACAGCAGAACCCTGGCCTCCCCATGGCTCATACCCTTTCTCCATGCTGTCAGGACACATTCATTCCTCAAGACTCTCTTAGGAGGAGGTCCTATTAGTTAATGTAGGAAAGATGCTTCATCGTCAAGAAGAATCCTTTTCCTTTTCACAAGGAAAGGTTTAGAAAAATGAAAAGAAAACTGAAAAAGTAGAAAACATACATCAAGATGAGGCTAAATTCAGAATAACTTCAGAACCTAAATAGGGAATCAGTTCAACAAGCTGAGAGCCTAGACCACCAAGGTGGCCAGAAACCTGAGTGAGTATCAGAGAGGAGGAGTGAACTTGTAGAAAATTCTCGAGACATTTCCTTTCCCAATAAACCTTCACATAACAAAGCTATTTTTGACAGGGTTGAGGTTTCTGTGCAAGTGATATGGACGGCTTTGCTTTGCAGGTGCAAGAGGCTCCCAAGATAAGTCTGGTGGGGTTCTCAGAGCATTTCATTTGTGGCTCAAGGCTGACATAGTTGTAGGACAAGAGAGAAAACTGGAGAAAGACTTGCCCTGGGAACACCTCCTGCAAACAAGTGAATCCACCCAAGCCCCATTCTCTTTCTTTCAGAACAAGGTCGTAAAGATACAATGAGGTTACAGAGAGGGGAGAAACAAAGGGAAAGCACTTCATAATCATTACCTCATTTAATTCCTGCAGAAGGGGAGGGAGAGAGCATTGTTTCCATTATATTAACCACATTCCAGAAAAACTGGAGAATAGTGAAAGAGAGAGAAAAAAATCACCCCTAGTCCCACAATGGAAACAAAGCTATTGTTACCACTTTGGCATTTTTTCCATCCTGACATGTTAACATATTTATTATTTTTTATATAATTATAGTCAAAGTCGTACAACTTTATAACCTCCTTAATTTTTTTTTCTTTTGGCCGCGTCGTGCAGCTTATGGGACCTTAGTTTCCCAACCAGAGATTGTACCCGGGCCCGCATCAGTGAAAGCGCCAAGTCCTAACCACTGGACCACCAGGGAACTCCCAACCTCCTTCTTAATTTTTCACTAACCATTATAGCATATTTTTTTCCCATGTTGCCAAATTCTACAAAATCACCACCTTCCTAAATATTAACCAATTATTTCAGAACCTTCAGCTTCTTTTGGACATTCCCTTTTTGTGGAACATTTACAGTGCTCTTGGGGTTTTATTTCTGCATTATTTAAAATAATCCTACAATTTCAGCTTGTTTTAGTAAGATAAAACCCCCTGATGGGCAGGGGAGAGAGAAAGGGAAGGGAAGGAGAAGTGTGTAGACAATCATCCTGAGATGCCCTCAGGAACTTGCAAATAAGATTTCCTTTGAGAGTTCCACTAAAATAACCAACCCACAGTTGGTGAGTACAGACATTTGACATGTTACCCTGAAGGGATAGAGGCAGCAAAGAATTAATAACAGTATTAAAGGCATTAGTGTAGCTAAAGAATATGACCATCAGAAGCAGAAGTAGAGGTGGGTTGGCCAGACAAGCCCAGAAAAAAGTGGCCAGACAAGTAAGAGTGTTGGGGGGTTCATGGGTGGGGTGGGGCAGAGAGCTGGATAGTCCTGGTTTACTCCTGTTTTCTCCGCATTATTATTAATACCTCCTGCTTGCCTCCATTTCGCTCGCAAAACTGTCTTGTTTTGGAAAATAAATTACATGGTCACCTTCTACGGATGATTTGACAATGACAAGGTCTGTTTTTGCTGTTATTCTTTATTTTTCTCACTAAATTTGCTTATTCCTGGAGAAATATGTATTCTAACCACCATCTTATGTATGAAAAAATTAGGGCCAAGGGAGGTTAAAAAATTGCTCAGGATATATTGAGCAATCAAGCAGGAGAGCAGGAGTGTAAAGCAGGTGAGAATGACCTCTGACACTCTAATGAGCTGTTTTGGTTACTCTGTGTTCTTTCCATGGCTCTTTTCTTTCTTTTTTTTTTTTTAACATCTTTATTGGAGTAGAACTGCTTACAATAGTGTGTTAGTTTCTGCTTTATAACAAAGTGAATCAGTTATACATATACATATGTCCCCATATCTCTTCCCTCTTGCATCTCCCTCACTCCCACACTCCCTATCCCACCCCTCTAGGTGGTCACAAAGCACCGAGCTGATCTCCCTGTGCTGTGCGGCTGCTTCCCACTAGCTATCTATTTTACGTTTGGTAGTGTATATATGTCCATGCCACGCTCTCACTTTGTCACAGCTTACCCTTCCCCCTCCCCGTATCCTCAAGTCCATTCTCTAGTAGGTCTGTGTTTTTATTCCCGTCTTGCCCCTAGGTTCTTCAGAACTTTTTTTGTTTTATTCCATATATGTGTGTTAGCATATGGTATTTGTTTTTCTCTTTCTAACTTACTTCACTCTGTATGACAGACTCTAGGTCCATCCACCTCACTATAAATAACTCAATTTCATTTCTTTTTATGGCTGAGTAATATTCCACTGTATATATGTGCCACATCTTCTTTATCCGTTCATCTGTCGATGGACACTTAGGTTGCTTCCATGTCCTGGCTATTGTAAATACAGCTGCAGTGAACATTTTGGTACATGACTCTTTTTGAATTATGGTTTTCTCAGGGTATATGCCCAGTAGTGGGATTGCTGGGTCATATGGTAGTTCTATTTTCAGTTTTTTAAGGAACCTCCGTACTGTTCTCCATAGTGGCTGTATCAATTTACATTCCCACCAACAGTGCAGGAGGGTTCCCTTTTCTCCACACTCTCTCCAGCATTTATTGTTTGTAGATTTTTTGATGATGGCCATTCTGACCAGTGTGAGATGATATCTCATTGTAGTTTTGATTTGCATTTCCCTAATTAATGATTTTGAGCATTCTTTAATGTGTTTGTTGGCAGTCTGTATATCTTCTTTGGAGAAATGTCTATTTAGGTCTTCTGCCCATTTTTGGATTGGGTTGTTTGTATTTTTGATATTGAGCTGCATGAGCTGCTTGTAAATTTTGGAGATTAATCCTTTGTCAGTTGCTTCATTTGCAAATATTCTCTCCCATTCTGAGGGTTGTCTTTTTGTCTTGTTTATGGTTTCCTTTGCTGTGCAAAAGTTTTAAAGTTTCATTAGGTCCCATTTGTTTATTTTTGTTTTTACTTCCATTTCTCTAGGAGGTGGGTCAAATTTGTATGGAAATACAAAAGACCCCAAATAGCCAAAGCAATCTTGAGAAAGAAAAACGGAGCTGGACGAATCAGGCTCCCTGATTTCAGACTATACTACAAAGCTACAGTAATCAAGACAGTATGGTACTGGCACAAAAACAGAAAATATAAATCAATGGAACAGGATAGAAAGCCCAGAGATAAACCCACACACATATGGTCACCTTATCTTTGATAAAGGAGGCAAGAATATACAGAGGAGAAAAGACATCCTCTTCAATAAGTGGTGCTGGGAAAACTGGAGAGCTACATGTAAAAGAATGAAATTAGAACACTGCCTAACACCATACACAAAAATAAACTCAAAATGGATTAAAGACCTAAATGTAAGGCCAGACACTATCAAACTCTTAGAGGAAAACATAGGCAGAACACTCTAGGACATAAATCCATGGCTCCTGGCAGTGGCTTCTGCAGGGCATGCAGGAGTGGGGAGCCTGAGACCTAGTCCCTTCATCCAGTGCCCTACACACTCGACTGCACATGGTACCTCCGGCCCCCTGGGTCTTCATCTAGATTGGATTTGCCTCTCCTCTTGGTCACACTTCCATCTCCAACCCTCTCCAAAATTCCCTCCTTTTCTGAGTAAATTTACCACTTCCTCCTTCAATAGGAAATGTTAACTCTTATTTTCCTCATGACCATTTCAGAAGCCAGGTTAGTGAGCAGGCTGTTGGGTACATCATAATCAACACAAAAAGAGAGATTAGATCACAGGACACCTGAGTGACTGGGCTGCAGCAGCCTAACTGTACCCACCACCTGCTGAGCACCAGCCAGGAGGAACTCTGGAGGTGCCGAGGTGCCCAGGAGCTGATATTCTGAGGCTGCCTGGCATGGGACTGGAATTGGATGCTTCCCCTCAAGTGAGCCATCCATATCATACCTTATTTTATGTCCACCAGTCAGGTGCTTTTCATGAAAAAAAAACTTAGTGGGTGAAGTGCAAACTGTCCCCAAGGAGGGTAGTGTTTTCCTCAGTCTCATGTCCCATGGCTGTGATCTGTGCTCTTAAATCAGAACTGGATCTTAACCAAATCCCAACTGGTGTTTCCATTCAGCCACAGCTTTTCATTCTGTTGCTCCAGTGAGGAAGATTGATGCATCATAATTATCCCACACTTATGAAACTCTTCTCGTTTGGGGAGACGGCTTCCTTGGGGTTTCTTAGTTAACATTCACAGTCCTCTGCAATATCTTATTGTTAACTCAGATGAATTAACTGAAGCATAGCGAAATGATAAGATTGGTCTCAGATCACACAGTAAGGCAGGGAACCGGCAACACAGATCTTATAAGCCATAGTCTGCAGTCTGTCAGGGCTACAGCTCGGCTGCCCCAGGGTTGTCTACAACCCTTGCTGGCTGTTGTGAAGGGCCTACTGCTGCATCAAGGACTGTGGGCATCGGGAAAGGTACACAGGTTTGATTCCTTACCCAAGGGGCCTAAGACCATGTTGGAAAGACAGATGCTTGTGAAGTGTGACTTGAAGAAGGTGGGAAGGGTCACAATCAACAATAAAGACCCTCAGAAATCAGAGAAGGGAGAAGTCATTAGGAGCAGAAGGCCAGTCAGGCTCAGCTCCTTAGAGGGGCTTGTAGGAAGGTACGGTTTAGGCAGGAGGGGTGTGGGGCACCCAGGTGGGGACTACTGCCCAGGCAGAGGCAAAGAGAGAATGCTATTCTTTCTTATGAAGGATCAGATTGACTGAGTAAGCCAAACCCTGAATTATCATAGATAGGCATTCTCACCTAATTCCTCCACTGGCTCTCTTTATAACTCATCTTAAGTCACTCTTCCCCAGGGAATGCCTGCCACTTAATTCTCAGAAATGGGAGTAGACACTTTGACATCTTCAGAATAAAGGACTCTATAAATACAAGTGATAGGAAATTCTCATCCCTTATAAAGATGTTTTTCAAAAGACCAAATCATAAAAGGGTAAATAACAAAAGCACCAATACTGCGAGGCCCAAGCATTATTTTTAGACCATTCCTCCTCATTCAAAACAGACGTGTGAGATTGGAGAGGTGATGCTGGCTGCCGGTCATGTTCCATTTTGGTCCTCACCCACCAGGAAGTGCTGAATCCTTAATTGTTTTGTTGAAAACATCCCAGAATGGATTTTGTTGTCAACTGCTCTTGATCTCTTAAAATTTCCTGCATTTGCTTTTGACGGGCATTCCTAGCCTTGATAGAAATCCAGACAAAACTATTAGCCTATGAGCTGCTGCTTTGTAATCAGCAACTTCAGCCACCCTGGCAACTGTTGTTGGCCGGAGCCCCAGGCAGCCTGGGTGGCAGGAAGCCAAGTTGCTCAGCCCAGCCTGGCCTGGGACTGGCCAGACGCCTGGGACCAGTCCTCAACTCTTGGTCTCTCCATTCCTGCTCCAGCTCAGGACAATGGATGATGTTCTAATGTCAGAAACCTGTAGAGAAACCTTGCCACAAACACAAAGCAAAGCTGTGTGTGACAAGGTATTAGAAATGCTACTAAATGTTTCGTGTAGTTGAACGCAGTGAGAATGTAAAAATGGGTACCAAGTCTTGCACTATACAGCCCCCAGGCCTGAAATGAGGGGCCTTTCAAAATGCAGAAGGATCAACTCACTGTAATTGAATTTCTCAATTTGTTATAATTTCTGCAATAGTCTAGCTGAGTCCTCCTAACTTTTAAAGAGTTAGAATTAGTGGTCCTCCTGAGGAGGAGGGGAGTTAATCTCAGGGTCCTCAGAGTCTAATCAAGGCCAGTACGTGATTGGTACTCACTGACTGGTAAAGGAGAAGGGGTGGAAGGAGGGAGGGAAGGAGAGAGGGAGGGCAGGCAAATAGGCTAGGAAACATGAAGACACAAAGGAGAAAACTGTCATTCACCCAGCTCCAATCTCTCTGTCCCCAGAGCCAGAGTACACCAGTATCCAGCAGCTTCCAGCTTATGGCAGAAAGCCACCTGAAGCACATGTGCCCATCAGAGAGGATGACAGAGTCACCGCCAGCAGATCCCAGCTTTCCAGTCAGTCAAAGAGGCCTTTTTGTTGCAGAGACTAAAAACTGGAGGAGCCACGACGTGGCAAAGACTTGGACATTGTCCTCCCATAGAGTTTAACAACCCAAATAGTTTGTGCCATTTTTTTTTCTTAATACATGCACTCTTCAGTTCCCAACAACTAACTGCTAGGACTAAATTGTAACCTAGAGCTCTATCATTAATCCTGAAGGAAGTCAGGTGAACTTCAGAGTGAGAAGCCTTGTGTTTCTGTTTCCTCGGGTCCCTAAACATGTCTTCAACTGTCATACACTGAAACTATAAAATATGAGTTTATAACAGTCAAGGGCATGAAGGGAAAAGAGAAGGTTCCATTCTCTAACTTCTATTTCAATTTGTTGGAGGGTTACAAGGGAGGGCGGGGGGAATTGGAGCCTGTGCCACGTGATTTGCAGGGAATTGTGCCACCTTCTCACACTTCTTTGCAAGTTGCAAAGATACTGGATCTAAGAAAGCAAAATACACACACTTAGTTCATCAAGTTGTAGTTTGACTATAATTGCTGAAACAAAAGATGAGAGGAATACCAATTTTCATACAGACATAAACACACCCCATCAAAGCTCATGACTTTCATTAACCTAAATATGTGTAGTGGGGTCTCCCTTGAGAGGCCACACCACTGCATTTCTAATAACTAGTTGTAACATTTCTAACAACTAGTTGTGCAATTATCCATGAGACAAGAGGAGTGTTAGATGTGACCTCTGACCAGGACACAGCAGAAGTGGCCTCCATCTTATGGAAATCAGAGTTGATGAAACTAACCCTTCAGTTAGATAAGAAGAAATCTAATTAGAATGCCCTTGAACAACATTATTTTTAAAGCTCTTTTATTTTAGCTTCATCTCCCAGTGGCCATTACAGCTAAAAAAATAATGCACAGGCTAATTTTCATATCCATGGGTAGACACACAGTTTTAGAAGCACATTTTACTTAAGGATATTAAATTATTTTACTCTGAAAACCTTCCTCAACCTTAAGAATTTTAAGAGGAGCAAGTGCTCTTGCCTCTACTTCACAGAGGGAGAAATTGAGTCACAGAGAAACTATGGCTTAGATGAGTTCACCCAGTATTCATCTTGGAGTCAAAGTTAAACTTCAGAATTCCCGAGAACTCAAGCTCAAGAATACTATGACCTTAGGAATTCTGAGTTCTAAAGGTACGGCACCTACTTGATTAAGATGTAAAAAAATGTAAAGGAAAAAGTCCCAAGGTAGAGAACTGGGATTCCACTAGTTAAATATATGCTCTGCATGCATGTGTGCGAAGTCGGGAGTTTGGAAAAACCTCATTTCAGAAGGTATGATCTCCCTTGATGGTGTAGCACCTGTGAGAAGCATAAATAAAGTACTTGTGAATCGACTGTAAAGAACTCTTCAATCTCTTGTTAATCTAGAGTTAAGTATTCTGAAATGCAGTGCAAATTTATCCATATTCTTGTTGATAATATATGTTTGCACTAATGCCAAACTTCTAATGGCCCAGCCTATATATAAATAGTTTCAGGATATTTGTCCATGCCAGAACCTCTCCTTAAATAGAAGCTAAATCTTTACTTCCTTTATCAGTGGTTCCTGGTCACTGTGACACTAGAACTAAGAGGCACTGAACAAGAACAGGGCTGGTCATTTTTACAGAATTTCAGGGTTTGGCCATTTTTTAACATAAATCCAAAATCTGAAAATTATCCTTTCAATTAATTGGACTTGTTTTTGTCCATGCCAGCAATTTTATAAGCTGAAGACACTTTCTTGATCACAGTGGGATGACATGTAGGTCAACTCATACATTTTAATCAACCACTGGCTCATCTGATTATCTGTTTCACAATAGTTTTCAGAAGACTTAATACATTTTGGCCAAAATTTAATACCCTTGTTTCTAAAGCCCACTTTATCTTAAAAACAAAACAAAAAACTTGTAACTGATTTTTTTAAAAAAATAAACTTCCCTATTAGGCATTATTTGTAATTTTAAAAATCCAGCACATGAGAAGAACTCTCTGTGACACGTGATAGCCCTTGAGAGGTCTGCAAATTCATGCACACCAGCCTGCATGTGCAGCAGCATGGCAGCTGGTCAACCATTGACCTTACATTACTAACAGCACTCTGCCACGGGCTTCATAAAACGAGCATTTAATGCTCTCTTCCTCGTGAGTTTATCAATGCTTAAGCATAGATGTAATAGATGTACAGAATCATGTCACCTTAAAATGGGGAAGGATCTTTAAAGTCATAAGTCCAAATTCCCACCTGGAATAGGAACTTTCCCACTGCCTCTCCGACATTGAAGCCCCCCTGCAGTGGAGCATCCCCGGAGGCCTGCTCCAAGGCTGAACACTTCCATGATCAGCAACAGAAAGGGAAAAAGAAGTAACTGGTGTTGAGCTCTTTAGACGGTGTGTGTCCAGCACGTGGCTTGGTTACGTGGCACAGTGACTCTGATCTTATTCTCTCCATTTCAGATATTCACAGAGGTCCAGGGATTGAGTGAGCTTCCCTGTATCATAGAGCTTTGAGTGAAAGGGCTGAAGTGAAACCCATTTTTGACAGACACCAAACCCCATGTTTTTTCTACCATATTGCTTCTTTAATGAAAAAGTACAAAATTAAAATATGCCTTCTACCAGTGTTCACCATTGGCTCCAATTTGCCTTTGTGAGTCTAATCCTCATTATATGCCAATCATATATGTAATCCATATATATACCGAAATATACCCTTTTCTTCATCTACAATGCCTCCCAGGTCAAACACAATGATCTCTGGTTCTACAACTGCCCTTTGGTCTTCCCTGTCCAGCCTTTCCCTCTGCTCCCAGTAAGTCATTCTCCATCTAGCACTCAGCATGATTCATAAACACATAAATTAAATCCTACACTCCCTGTTTAACCCTTCCTAGTGGCTTCCCATGCCCTCCGAAAGCAATCCAAATTCCTCAGTGTGACTACAGGACCCGCTACTGTAGCACATACATGATCTTACCCACTAACATTTTATATTCAATGGTTCAGATGTAAGGGGTACCTCACTTATTGTGCTCCACCCTCTTTACAGTCCTCAAATACTCCAACCTAGCTCCTGCCTTGGGATCTTTGCTCTGGTCCTTTTCCCCTGCCTCATGTCTCCTTGGGGCTGACTCTTCATGCCATTCAGTTCTCATCTGAAATGTTCTCATGTAGAGGCTTTGATATTCTGGAAGCCCCAACTCTGTGATTTTCTACCACCTTATCCTATTTTCTTTTCTTCACTGCACTCATAGCTCTCTGGTATTACCATACTTTCCCCTTGTTTATTGTCTCCCACCACCTTCTTTTAATTAGATGTCAGGGCCTTAACAGCAAAACCTTTTTTCCCTGGACCATAGCTCTGAACCTGAACTGGGCTTGGAAAAAGCAGGGATAAAGATCATCCACTGCAGGGCTTCCCTGGTGGTGCAGTTGTTGAGAGTCTGCCTGCCAATGCAGGGGACACGGGTTCGTGCCCCGGTCCGGGAAGATCCCACATGCCACGGAGCGGCTGGGCCCGTGAGCCATGGCTGCTGAGCCTGTGCGTCTGGAGCCTGTGTTCCGCAACGGGAGAGGCCAAAACAGTGAGAGGCCCGTGTACCACAAAAAAAAAAAAAAAAAAAAAAGATCATCCACTGCATTTCTTGAATGCTCCATATGACAGTCCTGCACTTGTCATGTAATGGATTACATGACTCCAGGGAGAACCTCAGATACATGCAAGGACCCGAGGTTAGCAAAAGTAGGCTAGTCTGGCAGACAGTCTCCACATGGAGGCTCTCAGCTTAGGAAGCTACAGACCCCTGTCTCTGCCCCCCCCAACCCCGTCCTTCACTCTGGGGCATCTCTGGGGGCAGGCGGGACGGGACAGGGACTCCTGGATGGTGGGAGCTCTGTCTGCTCCAGCTGCTCCAGGCAGATCCTCCTCTTCCAGCCCCTTCCAACACAGTGGCTGGCCTCCACACACAGCTTGAATGTGGAAGACAAGACTACAGACTCAAACAAAAGCACCCACTCCTAAGGGTTGGGAAACAAAAGCTAGAACTTGTCTGCAGGAATGTGCTCTTCAGAGGGAAGGCCAGAGAGATGCAGAGTGCTAAGTTCACGATCAGCAGGGGCCACTAGCTCTTCACAGTTTCTCTAAACCTCTTACAGGCATCCACCACCCATTTCTGTCTTTCAAGTCAGGAGATGAGCTAATTTCATAGCTGAGGCAATGAGATAGCAAGTCAAGATGGTTTGGTATCCATTTGATTTGGAAACAGTGTAATTTGTCAACCCAGAAAATTCAGTCCACAATGGGACTGGTGAATTTGATTGTACTGTCTCAACAACCAGGTGTTGTAAATGCCCCTCATACTTTCTGAATTCTACTATCTAGGAAATGGAAAGGCCCATAAGGCCTCAAAATCCAACTAATATGAGAGAACTCATAAGGAGGTACCAATGGAAAAGACATGACCACACTGGGAGCCCAGACTCCTGGGTCCTAACCATGCTCTTCCTTTAACCCCCATGTGATTCTGCCCTGGTCCCAAACATCTCTGCACCTATGACGAGGTATATTTACACTCAATTACTCTCAAGGTTAAGTTCAGCTCTGGAATTTTGCAGTCAGGATTTATAGTTATAATCAGCTCCATTTCCTTGATGAGGTCTTCTTTGACAATCCTGGTCTAAATTAGTTCCCCAACTTATCTTCTGTCACTGCATCCTATTTGTTTCCACCAGGCACTTATCCCCACCTACCTTGAATATTTGCTTCATGCTTTCATTGTCTGCCCCCCACATCACACTCTCAGCTCCAAGGTGAGAGGGACTCCGGTGTTCTCTTTCACTATTATAGCCCCAGGGACATAACACATAGTAGGTACTCAAATTCGGTGAATTATTTAATTATAGTATCTACCTCTGATTGAGGAGTTGTGGCATAGGGCAGAATTCTTCACGAGGCTGAGACTACTCCATGTGAGCAACTACAAGCACTGAAACTTCCAGATTGAGCCCAAATCTGCTTCACTGTAGTTTCTAGCTCTTGGTCCCAGTTCTAACCCTCCTCTATTCTTGTTAACAGTTGTTCAAAGCATAAAGTTTCTTTGGAATCCTGCTGTAAAACCCTTCAGGTTGATGGCCTGGAAAATAAGGAAAAGGGCAACACCTAGCAGTGCTGTCTAAACCATAACCTTTCCCCGGGGAGAAGACTTTAAATGCAGGTAGAGCTTCATCTGCCAAGGCTCTGACTGTAGAAACAGCAGAACTGAGATGGAAGTAGGCTGCCCTTGCTGCTATTTCTGTGCTTCAGCCACTGTCCTGGGAAAATAACCTTTGAGATAAGGCTCCAGTGGAAAGCTGGCCTAGCTTGGATTTCCCCAGAGCTTCCCTTACCACTGCATCGTATACCATGGCGCAGTCTGAAGAGATCAAGAACATCTCAGGAAAGAAAGACTGTCCTGGACAAGTGCACATTTTTTGTGTATTTAAGTGTTTGGTTTACGTATTTCAGGTAAGTTGAAGTCATACTCCTCTCTCCTATCCTCCTAGCCTGTCATTAATAGAAACCACAATGGCCCCATAGGACCTATGTATGAAGAGATGGGGCTGTATAGGCAGGATATTGCCTACCAGCAACCCCACCTGCTTGGTGAACACAGGACCCAGTATCCACAGTGCCTTGTGGCACCACCCTCCGTGGCACTGAGTGACCATGGGGTGTTCTCCTCCTGCTACTGGGTCAACCTTGAACCTCTCTTCTCAACTGATGCCAGTAAAGGAAGGGAGTCCACTTCAGTGGGAATGCTGAGGGCGTAGCCCTTGGGGAAGTCAGAGGAGGTCAGCCGAGTGCACAGAGCAGCAAGTCTCCAGCAGGGCCATCAGGCAATTGGCAGGCTCCAGGCGACATTGGCCAAGCCCTCATCCTCTGTGATCACAAAGCACGTTCACCTCACATGGCAAGCACGGCTTCTTTTGTTCTCTTAGGTCTCCATAGGGTGCTGAGAATGCACAATAACAGGTTGCAAAGTCCTGAAGATTGTTTCTGTCAACAGCAGCTCTCTGTATGAGCTGTGGTCCCCAACTGCATCTTCACAAAATCATTTAGATACAGACATAGATAAGTAGTCACCATGTAGTAAAAGGGCCATGAAAACAAAATGATTCAAGCTAAAACTGTCATCACCATCCACCGCCCTCTCTTGGAAGATGCTTTATGTTCTCAGTCCTTTGATGAGTCTCTGTGGAAGTCTGTCCGTTTGCCTAAGTCACCCTCCTCCTGTCATGGCATGGAGGGGAGGCACAGATGGCATTATATGAAAGAAAAATCCAACTTTCAACAAATCCCTTATTCCTACCACAATGGAATCTGCCTCAGAATGCTTACGGTAGATCATGATTACAAGTCCAAATACCTGGTTCTCAATCTAAAAATGTAAGGTTAGCAATCTGGAGTAGCCTTTCCAAGCATTACCTGTAAGCAAAGAAGGTGTCTAAAACCAAGATAAAAATGCAGCAGCCACATGGGTCAAGGTCCTCACCAGCCACGGTTACATGTTAAAAACCTGAACAGCTTTAGCAGCTCCGAGACCTAGGCCCAAGCCCAGGCCAATGAAAGCAGGATATCTCTAGAGAGGGGAGTCATCTTTATTTTTTTTGAACTCCCCAGATGATTTTAATAGGCATCCAGAGTTGAAAACCCTGGGTCAAGCCTTAAAGAGATACTTTGACTGAAGTCTGTTGCTCTTTCCATAAGCCTGTTTGCAATTCTCTCCACACAGGTAGCATTCCATCCCACAGACGTGTCACAGGATGCCATATTATCTAGTCAGTGTTTCCGGGACTTGGACGTGTTTCTGAATCACCTGGGAGATCACAGAGACCACCGAGTCCCCAGCTCCTTGGAGAAGGCTGGGATGTGGGCCTTGGGGCTTCACAAAGCTCTCCAGGTGATTCTGATGCCCACCAGAGTTCATCAAGCACTGGCTTAGTCCTTCCTGAGCATAAGGTGGCTCATAAGCAAAAACAACTATTCCCATTCACGTCAGTGGTCGTCGGGACAGTGCTTGTTGCCTATATAATAGTAATATTAGTTATAAGTCAATTGTCCCTCCTGTGGGTCTGAGCCAACTTGAAATCTCCTCTTAAATTCCCCCTTCCCCACACACCAGATGCCATTCTGGAGAAGTATTCTTGAGTAGAAATTGGACTGTGCACCTGGGAGAGTCTTCTATCCTCTCAACTCACCAACCCTGGAACTCTGTCATGTGGGACCCTGCCTGATTTGTCTGTGCCCCATGTGCTCATGAAATGCCAGGTCCCCAGCCCTTCTGTACATGAAACAAACAAAACAGGGTGAGTCCATGTGGTCAAACAAGAAAACCCCAGCAAGAGTCACTTTCCTGATCCCACGTGTTGGCACTTCCCCACCAGGACCGCCACAGTCTCTATCTATGAGGAGAAGGGCTTATGGACGGCACCTCCTTCCCGGAAACCAAGCTTCTGTCCACAGCTCGCCAAGGGCTCCAAGACTGATAAGTGCCAAGGAGAGAGCCAAGAATGGCTGGTTCGCTGGAGAAAGGAAGGGGGACTAGAGTCTTTGGCCCGCTTGCAGGTGTCTTTCTTAGCTGTAGTTCCCCTGACTGAATAAACCGAGAACGGGGAGGATGTGGTGTGGAACCATCATCCACTCAGCCTATCTCAGATCCAGCCGGCAGCCTCTCCAGGCACCTGAGAGGTATTGATAGTAATGCCTGAACCCAGCCTGAATCCCAGGATGGAGGCTAGGGGAGGAGACAAACGTGAACCAGCCCACTCTGTCCAGACAGGCACAGGTCCTTGAGGAGCCAGCCCCACCCAGGTGCTCAACCTCGGACTCTATGTCAGGGCCCATCCTCTGCATGGACCTCACTTGCCTGCCTTCCCTGTCCATTCTGTGCCACCACCCTCGGCCTGCCTCTCTTTCCCTCTGCTGGACTCCTGCCTCTGCCCCCTTCCCCTGCAGCTTTACTTTGTCTAGATGCAGTCCTTGTCTTTTATCTTCAGAACTTAGGCCACCCTGCAAACAACATTTACTTCTCTGCTTGGCTGCATACATTTATGAACTGCCCTAGAGAATTTCTCTCCTGGCAACACCAAACCACCAAGGGGCTGTTGGCAGGGCCATCATCTTCCCAAGGTTCTCTGCAGCTAGGAGCCCAGCACCATCTGGGCTAGGGGAGGGGCTTCTCAAGACAGAGAAGGAAGGACTACCCTCTGGCTGCCCTGAGGACTATTTTCCAGAGAGGTACTAGGTCAGCACCTACAGGGGTGGAGTTTGAAAGAAGAAGGAAGCTAAGGTCAGGTTTTTGGAAATGGAGCTCAGATTCCAAAAAGTTAACACAGAGACTGCTGTTTTCAAACCTTAGCGTGTACCTGGAAGAAATGAAAATGCAGATTTCAGGCCCCTACCCCCAGAGGCTCTGCCTCAGCACAGGAAGCTGAGGAAGCTGCATTTTAGCAAGCCCCTACAGGGCCCATGGACACAGGAGGTCTGAGGAAAGATGCTGAGAGACACTACTATAAAGCAATAAGTCTGAGGCCAAATGACCAGAGCCAGAGCGCAGCACAGCAACCTGAGAGAAGCTGAGGTTCAAGCCTGCAGGATGGCAGGGAGAAGCAAGAAGTGTGTGGGTTCAGCTCCTGGAGCATAACTTCCTTTTATTCTGGAAGCCCCTGGTGTCTTAGTCCAACCCTGGTGCAACACGTGAAATATGAGCAGGTCATAGGGAATCTCGGGGACTATGAAATCTTCCTCCTTAGAAATAGACTCCTAATTTATAGAGTTAAGAATCCACTCGAGAGCAAAGAGCTGGATTTATTGCTGGTAAAATATGAAGGATGTAACATGATAGCTCTTCAAATCTCCTTATATATTTTCACGGCCCAGGCGGTAATTGCCTCCAGAGGTGTGCCCCTGATGGGTCAGGGGAAGAACTCCCACCGGGAGGGGTTTCTGAGGCCAGGCAGGGCTGCAGGAGGGCTGAAGAGAAGAACAGAATACAGTAGCACAGGCAGAAGACAGACATGGGTGGGTCCACCCAAGGGCGAGGGATCAGAAAATAAGGAAACCACAGGGACAGACAGAAGGTAGTAGGCAGAGTAGAAAGGAGCCAGGAACTTGCTCACTATAAACGCAGGACCCCTGCTCCCCTTTCAGATGGTGCTGAAATCGCTCTGGAGGATCACTGTTCATGCACAGCTTCCTCTGGGTGAAACAGGCACAATGAGGGGCCACCGGATGAGTCACCCTTGCCCCCATCTCGCCTTTTGTCCTCCTGGGCTTTGCTTAGACAGAAAAACGGTAGCCGAATTAGGACACTGGAAGCACCTAAAGGCTTGGCAGCCCTGCTGGCTTGGAATGCAAAGCCTCCAGACTTTCTACCTAATTTGTGATGCTCCTTAAATCATTGAGCCTCATTTTCTTCATCCATTAAGGATGTTTATCAAAGACATGGTGGCTTGTGCAGGGGACCACTAAATGGTGTCTATATGATGCCGGAGCTGGGCTGGAAAAAGAAAATGTTATTCTCTTAACTAGTGGTTGAGGAGAAAGAAGCATGATTCCCACAGCACTGGGAAGACCTCTATTTATCAGGCATCATGCAAGTGAACACTATACGGCAGCTGTAGGAGGTGTGGGAAGACAACTCAGTGCACGATGAGGTTACAGGACCTGCTGCTCCAAGACTCAGCCAAAGCTTCTCTAAGAAGCCACACTGGACTGAGATCTGGAGGACAAGTGTGTGTGAACGGGCCAAAGGGCGGGAAGCAAACAAAGTAACACAAGGAAGCCCAAAAAACGAGTGGCTGGGCCAAGAGCACAGGGGCCCTGGTGTGAGAGCATCCTCAAGAGAGAAGCAGAGACCAGCTAGAGAGAGCTTTGGGTCCAGTTAAGGATTCTGCTCTTTGTTCTGAAAGAAAAAGAACATAGAGCCACTGAAGGGTTTAGGCAGGGAAGTATCATGATGAGCTTTGAAAAAGATCACACTGCGCAGATGCAGCTGTTGGAAATGGATTGCAAGTAACAGGAGCAGATTCGGAAAATGTTTTTAGGCTATTTCAGTGATGCAAGAAAGAGACGCTGCTGCTTGGACTAAGGTGCTGACTATGGGTAAAGGTGGATGTGACTATGGGTAAAGGTGGTAAAGGCAAAATCAGCAGGGGGAAGACTGCATTTGGGATGGTTGGGAGGACAGTGTCAGCCTGGTGACTTCCTAGCATGAAGGACACAGGAACAAGGGGTGACTTGGAGCTCAAGATTCGGATTCTGTTTTTATTATGTCAAGACCGAGGTGCCATCGACACAGAAGCTTCAAGAAGGCAGTTGGATATGTATTTCTGGAGCTGAGAAGAAAGTTCTAGAAGATTTCAATGTCCATGTCAGCTGCCCACAGGAGCTCACTGAAGCATGGTCCTGAGTAAGGGCCCAGGACTGAGCCTAGTGGAATGCTACTATTTAATGCCTCAGGCAATGAGCCTGCAAAACACATGCCCCGAGAGATAGGAAGGAAACCAGGAAAGAGTGGATCTTGGTTATATTTAGGTTTGAAATAGGGAAAAAACATAGCTAGATACTCCAAGAGCTGGATAATGCTACAGTCTGGTAAGAACTAAGGAGGTCCCGAATGAGGAAGCAGGGGCCATGGGGAATGGACAGGTGATCAAGGCGTGGTCATTGAGTTCATGGTGACTGAATTAAGGGATGACCACACAGAGTTGGAAAAGAGAGACTTAGTGGAACTTACTGGTTACATTGGCCGCTACGAGGTGAAGGTACAAAAATAACTAGGAGATTAACAGGAAAGAGAAGCACATTCCCCACTCTCCACGTCAGAGCCTAGACCACCAGGAATTCTATGCCGAACACTATAGTTGGCTGCTGTTTTCGATCCGAATAGAATGTCACATGGAGGTGTTCACCAGTCATTGTGACTTTCAGAACTGGCTCTCGGGAGGACTCAGAGCAAGCAAATATGGGGTCACCAGCAGGGACTGAAGAAGGTGGAACCTTAGGAAGGGAAGGAAATGGACGGCAAGGAGTCGTTAGGAGCGGGGCACAGATGAGGCCCAGGAGTGTCCCTGCAAAAGGACGGAGAGCCTGGTCAGCACTGTGGGACACAAGGGTCAGGGTGCAGGGTGAGGCTCCAAGATCCTCTGGGTGTGGAGGGCATAGTTTCCACATGTCTGTAGGAGCAGGAGCCAGAGGGAAGGGGCAGGAGACAGAAGGGGGAGGTCAGAAGAAGCAGCAGCTGGTATAGGACCATCTGAAGGGGAATGGTGCCAAGAGGGTGTGGGAAGATAAATAGCCTGAGGGTTCAGTAGAGTCCGAGGGAGGGAATTTTGCACTTGTCTTGGTTGTCGGTCCCAAGGAAGGAAATTTTTGCAATTGTTTTGTCCTTTAGTATGTTTTTAATAAAGACTTGGGTATGAAGAAACAGAAATAGCCAAAATTCTATTAAGAAAAAAAGATCAATCACACTAGTTAACCAAGATGCTAATTAAGACAATAAGACATTTTCCATCTCTCAAAGTAATGAATATAACCAGTTTCTCCAGACACACCACTGGGGATTTAAAATAGGGTCCGATGTCACAGGACAGCAGTTTTTCTTTGTGCCGTTTGACCTCCTGGCCCTCGTTCTCAGCACATCTGGATGCGTTCTTTGGGCCCCAGGCACAGCCTGGTCTTCTGGTTTCCCCTGCAGGGGTGGCCATTTCCCCAGGCTGGGCTGCAGTTGCATTTGTGCAGTGATCTGCCACGGAGACCCCTGAGGGCCCCCGGAGCTCCAAGATGCTATGTCAGCACCTGTTCTCATGCCAGGCAGGAGGACAGGCACTCCGTGGTGCACTGGAGATTGCCTCTAGTGTCACAAAAAGAAAAGAGACCAACAGAGCCATATTCAAGGTGAAAAACCAAAGCAAAGTGAGCAGAGGAAGTTGGCATCTGGCTGACCCACTAACACATAGCTGGTAAGCGGCAGAACCAGGAGGTGACCCAGGCTGTCAGAACTCAGACCCAGGCCGTATTCACCACGCTCTCCTCCCTCCTTAAGTCCATCAGTACCCACTCCCATTCCAAAGCCAGGAGATGGTGGGAGGAAGTCGGCTGAGGGAGGGAGCAGGGACCCACCTGTCACAGCCATGACACACACCTGTCCCACTTGATTCCATCAGGTGTAACACATCCTGAGCATTGCCTCGCGTGTCAGCAATTGGATGTCCAGAGCATGCCACGGGCAGCCGGTCATCAGAGTAAGGATGGATGGGCAAGATGAGTTGCAGCTAAGGAGCCTACCCAGGGTCAAGGGCTTGCCACCAGCCAGGCCTCGCAGGGGAGACCTCCTCAACCTTCCTGGCCTCACTCTCCTCCTTTGTACACCGGGGCAGGGGGGGTTAGAAGGGATGAGATTTTTAGTCCTCTCTGGCTCTACAGGCTCCAAATCCAAGTTATTGGATGACAGTAAATTCCAACTAGCATCATTTATGCTACATTACAGGTGTCCTTAGAGGCTCTGTTGCTCAAGAGTAAAATGTGAAAATGAGCACAGGTCCCTCAAACCACAGACCATGAAAAAAATACAAATAACAAGCAAAACAACATCTGCCTAGCTCAGAATGAGCCAGATTTTCAAATGGGGAGATGAGGGAACAATTCCTAAGCCTTCGCCTTACTATACACAGGCTCTGAGTCTGAGGGTCACACCTATGAAGGGAATAAGTTATAAAAGCCGCCTGTTGGGGCCGTGATTAGGACCTCCCAGATAAAGCAGGTGAACGTGCTTCACCTCACCTGTACCGAAGGCATGTCACTACAGCAACCCCAGAGTTGTTGTTCTGCATGACACTGAATAGGCCAGCAGATAGGAACTCCCTTCTACCCAGAATTGGCTTATTTCCAGGGATCTAGTTTTTTTTAAGCAAAAACAATGACAACTTTCTGTCTGTTGTCATTTCCTAAGAACACTTATGAGACAAAGTCCGTGCCGTAGTAAACAGGCTGGGAAGCCAAATGTCTCTGGCTCCAGCTTGGCGTGATTCATCTGGTGAAAATTCTCTCTCTAAAGAGGGAAAACCAGGTTAAACAAGGGCCTGCACAAAGTTGTCTTTCCATGAAAAACAAAAGCCTTGGCCAGCGAGCCTGTCAAGCAAGCTCAGGAGAGTTCATCAACCAAGCCCACGTGTGGCTTACACACAACTCTCCCTGATCAGACTCTTGGGGGTGATAAGATGGTGGTGGTGGTAAAGGTGATGGGGGTGGTGGGTGATGATGGTGGTGATGGTAGTTGTGGTGGTGCTTAATGGTGGTGGTGATGATGCTGGTGATGGTAGTGGTGGTGGTGGTGATGGTAGTGGTGGTGGTAGTAATGGTGGTGGTGGTGGTGATGGTAGTGGTGGTGGTGGTAATGGTGATGGTGGTGGTGATGGTGATGATGCTGGTGGTGGTGGTGATGGTAGTGGTGGTGGTAGTAATGGTGGTGGTGGTGGTGATGCTGGTGGTGGTGGTGATGGTGATGATAGTGGTGGTGGTAATGGTAGTGCTGGTGGTGGTGGTGGTGGTGGCGATGGTGATGATAGTGGTGGTGGTGGTGATGGTGATGGTGATGGTGATGATGCTGGCGGTGGTGGTGATGGTGGTGATGATGATGATGATGGTAATGATGATGACATAGCATTCCTCCAGAAGAGCCCAAACCTTCCCAGTGCAAAGTCTTCTCTGGGAAGCAATATCGTCCTGGCAAAGCGATGGGACCAGGAGACCTCTAAGTCCCTCTAGGGCTGGGGGAGAAGGAGAAGGTGCCTTTATAGAGATGAATGAAGTATGGTGAGCTCCAGAGGGAGCTGAACTTGAAA
Source organism: Grampus griseus (assembly GCF_964374135.1). NCBI lineage: Eukaryota > Metazoa > Chordata > Mammalia > Artiodactyla > Delphinidae > Grampus > Grampus griseus. The sequence continues at coordinate 42,194,118 of NC_139010.1, forward strand.
CCATGGCTTGAGGAAGAACCTGAGGGGGTGGGAGGGTCCAGAACCACCTAGAGGACACAGAGAGCAAACAGTGGAGGGGTGCACAGCCCCATGGTTTGGGCATCCAAGGCAGCAATGTCAGGCAGGGTGCAGTAGATCTTCTGAGCATGACAGTTTCACTCAGGGCCAAGATCAGTGCTGAGCAAATAGTTTACTAGGTGTGTGGGGTCTGCAGAAGCTGTCATTATCCTGCCTGCTCTCATGAACCAGGCCTACCTGCCCTGACCATCCCACCCAAAACGACAATCACACCCTTCCCAGGGCACTGCAAACCCCCTTAGTCCACTTAACACTTTCTTTGCCACGGTCCATATCACTTTCTGACTTGCTCTGTGATTTATGGATTACGTTAGTTATCACCTAGAGCACGGGCTCTAGGCGTGCGGGCTTCAGTAGTTGTAGTACACGGGCTCAGTAGTTATGGCTCACGGGCTCCATAGCGCAAGTTCAGCAGCTGTGGCACATGGGCCCAGCTGCTCTGCAGCATGTGGGATCTTCCCGGACCAGGGCTCGAACCCACGTCCCCTGCATTGGCAGGCGGGCTCTCAACCACTGCACCACCAGGGAAGCCAGTTACAATCAATATGCATCAGCTCTGGGAGGACAGGGAACTTTGTCTTGCTCACTGATTTACCCCAAGCACCTAGAACAGTGCCCGGCACATAATAGGTATTGACGGTATTTGTGAACAAATGGCATCTATAGAGTTACCTGCCTTACAGGGACCTGAACTGGTCCAGCTGGTGGTCCACACCATCAACTACACCATTGCCTGTTGGGTAATTGTTCAGCTGCAGCTCTGCATGCAGCTATTCCTGCATAGATACAGACTCAGCCCTTCTGTCTAGGCATGGTGCTCCCTCTGCCATTGATTGGAACCAGATGGAGTCTCGCCTGTAACATGACTGAGCACTGATTTCAGTAAAGTAAGTGAATTATCAGAAGGTAGTCATTACAATCTATCTTCATCTTGGTTGGTGACACATTTGGCAAGCTGTTATAAGCCAAGACTTGAAAAGTAAATGCAAATTTATAGACCTCTCAACTCTGCCCACAGGACCCAAATCTGGCAGAATCGTCATCTCTATTGAGCTATTACAACAGGATAAGAGCATTCTGCCCATGGATTTTTCTCTGAATATAAGGGTAACCCAGCTAATGATCAACCCTGCCTGATCATTCATCCTAGGACCTCAGTTTTGGAAAGACCTTTAACATCACCTAAACAAATTCCATCTGCTTAAACCAATGGCAGTTAATCACCACTACTACTCTTTTGCACCATGACAAGACCCTGCACGAAGAACTCACCACATTCCAACAATGGTCCCACAAACAAAACAGGTCATCCGCTTCTCAAAGCTGAGTCAGCCTTAAAAAGTCTGAGAGGTTGGGCAACTTAGTGCCCAGGCAGGACAAGTAACTGGCAGAACCAATACTTGAACCCAAGTGTTTCTGACTCCAACCTGTTGCCCCTGAATCCTGGAGCAAATTAACAATAGAAATGTAGGCAACTGGTGATTCCTAGGTCCACAACACCTGAACTCATCAATCGATCTTAACAACATAAAAGTGACATGAACAGACATTATTGCTTCCCAATATGATGCACTAGGAAGTACATATCATTCATATAAAGCATTCTTGACGAAAAAGAAAAAAAGTCTGAATTTAACTGAGCCTTAGATATAACCACCAACATGCAGGAAGCATAGAAGATAAAAAGCTTGTTCAATGAGAGGGCAGTAGCTAAATCCAGAACATAATACACTCTATAGAACACTGACTCATGACCCAGCTTCTTCAACAAATAAATGCATGATAAAGGGAGGGAGAACTATTACAGATTAAAGGAGACCTGAAAGACCCATCACTGAAGTGAAATGTGGGGACTTTGCCTGGATCCTGAATCCAGCAAAGCAACTGAAAAAGACAGTTTGATGTAAATTTTTATGTGAATACCTATTAAAGCATTAATGACTGCTTTATTAGGTATGAAAATAACACAATGATTGTGTTCTTTAAAAAACTCTTCTGTTAGAGAGATATACTGAAGTATTTATGGATGAAATTACAGGATATATAGAATTTGTTTCAAAGGAAAAAAAAGAGTAAGGGATAGACGAAGTAAGAATGGCTAAGTCGATCATTATTGAAGCTGGGAGATGAATAAATCAGGTTTCATTATACTATTTGTTCTGCTTCTCTGTATGTTTAATATTTTCCACAATAAAGTTAAATTTAAAAAGAAGTGGTAATATTGGGGAATCAAATTTTTAATCCAAAAACAGCATCATGCTCCATGAGAAAATGGTCAAGATATTCCTTTGAAAAGCCTCCCCATTATAGGAGATGAAGTTACCGACTTAGAAAAAACCCCAAGAGTTTTCAACATAGTGAGGGACTCCCCAGGAATGTACCACAAAAACCAAAAGAAAAATGATTAAGAGATAAAACCATGTAAAACTTAAGAAAATATGTATGTTTAAAATTATTAGTTAAAACATTTAAATGCATGTGATGAACTGGAAAATATTTGTAAAGTACATGTCAGAAAAAAGCTTAGCATTATCATTAAATTAAGAATCTCTTATAAATCTATAAGAAAAAGAGAAAATACTCCACCCAAATGGGCAAAAGATATGAGCAGAAAGTTTGAGGGAAAAAAGGAAAGAAAGGTATACAGATGGTCAACTTGTAAAAGGGAAAAACAAGAGCACAGGTTCACTTGTAATAAAATCAGCACATATTTTAAAAGCACACCAAGGTCTACACATTACTGACAAAATTAACCTGTTAAAGAACATCCCACAACCCCCTTGTGAACAATGAGCTCAGGGAGACCGTCCTTCCTCTTCACTGCTGGCGGGCCTGGAAATTGGCTCACACTTCCTATTTATATGTAGCAAAAGCTGCATTAATGCCCTCTGTCCCAGCAATTTCTCTTGCAGGTATTTATTCATCAAAATCAGAAAGAGGTGTCAGGTACAGTTTTCTCGGGCACTGTATGAAAATTATTAGTGCATGACTCAGAACTTCAAATCATGGCCAGAAGGCTTGAATCCTAGTGCTCACCCTACTCTTACAGTTGGTTTTCTTTTAATCCCATGGGCTAAAAGTCTGCACTGAAGTTCACAGCTACTGAAAAACTGGAATGAATCTAGGAGACAAAGTGTGTATTTTTGCTAGTATATATAAGAAGTCACCTATTATAAACCTACTTATCCACTGGATATCATTTTGTGCATAACAAAAATAAATAAGAAAATAAAAAAAAAGAAAATTTAAAAATGAAATAAATATATAAAAGATTTTAAAAGAAAAATAGTTTTCTTTGGTCACATCACCTCTTGAGTCTCAGAATCTTAATCCGTTCTGTTTGGTGAGCACACTGGGGTTAGTTTAGAAAATATACCCACCCAACTGGTCAGTGTTCCAGTTCTAGACCCGAATAGAAAATGTTCCCTGGTATGATCCCAGACCCAAAGGTAGAGCTAAATTCCCTAAGATGTGCTCTTGGACTTCTCCAGAAAACTGATTTTCTTGAGCCTTAGATTGCTACTGGATTGACCTCATAGGTTAACAGCCATAAGAGGGAAATTTACCAGTAGCTGAGAACCCTGAACTGAGGGGCACACTGCCCAGCTGGCTTCATTTGCATTTCCCCTGAGAAGAGTGAGTCTGTGTGGGAGGGAGTTGCTGAAGGCTGCAGTTCTAGAGTGCCAGTGCCCTTCTGAGAGCAGTTAGAGGCCAGCTACAGTGGAAACAAGGTCAGTCCCACACCTCCATGGAAACCACAGCCTGAAAACCTAAAGCTCTTGGTGTCTGGAGAAGCAGATCCATGGACAGAACAACAGGCTGAACAGCCCATCCCATAAAACCAAAGAGACGTGTGAAACAGATTAAGGAAGAGCGGCAGTAAACAGAATGGGTGAGTCCTTGAGATGATCCCAATGGTGATTTTGAGGAAACGCGTTGACTTATCCAAACCCAAATCTGAATGGAATGCTGCAATACTTCCAGAAACATGAGGTAGTGATTCGTCACCAGAAGACAAAAAACCTATGTTGACTTTTATGATGGGAGCAGAGATTCCTGCCCCCGCTCCACCCTCCTTTCTTAGAATGACACTTAGAAAATCTGGCATTAAAACAAAGCCAAACCAAAGAAGAAATGGAGGGTGACAGCTAGAGAAAATATCTTGTCAATAAAATCTTGGATGCAGTTCTGAGCCCTATTCCTCAGGATGCATTCCCAATTTGGCACAATCAGTAATATCGGGGATGAATTAACTAATCAATGAATATTTAGGGAAAGGAGGTACTTGATCCAGAGAGCCAGTTCTCAATCTGAACTACACGGTGGGCTCGCTGGGGAGGTCTAACCAATACTGATCCTGATTGCACCCCCCAGAAATTCTGATTTATTTGGACTGATGTGCAGCCTGGGCATTGGTATATTTAATACTCCAGGTTATTCTCATAGGCATCCTGGGCTGAGGCTCACTGATCCAATGTGACAGCCAGATGAGTGTGATGAGAGGGAGAGCTATTGGCTATTACACTATTCAATTTCTCCATTCGTGTTTCTCATTGGTATAAATGAGGATATTGACAAGTAGTAGCTCACATCATTGTCACCAAGGTGAAACAGGATTATCTGTGTGAAACCACTTTGAAAATTTCAAAGCCCTACACAAGTAGTTAGGATGTAGAAATAGTTCTCAGTCCACATCTACTGAATGTCACCAGCCAAATTATAGTAAGAGGAATGAGGCCAAACTTGTAGGTCTAAACACACACTGCTTTACAAAATTGATAATTAGGGGAAAGTCATGTAAAATATATGCTGAAAATCATATAAAATATCCTCCAAATTGTGTGAAGTTTTTTTCCAAAAGCATAAGAGTGAGGTGCGTCTAAAGGGATGTCCTGGGTGTGTGACTGAGCATCTATTAAGAAGCTGTTCTCAAGGGCAGATATGGATGCTGAGGGAAGGTAAGAAGAGGGCGAGGGGAGAAGAGGGGAGAAAAAGGGAGAGACAGGACTGGAACTGAAGTCTTGATTACATTTGCTTACCTGGGTTATCCTTCTTCAGGTTAATAAGTACCTGGTACAATGCTGAAGGTTTTTTTTCCTAATTTTCAATTCAGAGGCCAATTTAAAAAATATATGCTCTTTACTGGTTTATGCACACAATTGATTTTATTAATGTATGCATGCATCTATGCCTAAAAGAGCTAAAAGTTTGCACTGAAGTATATAACTACTGTAGAACAGGAATATATATGGCATAAACCTTATTTCAAATATGGGAATATATCATGTTTAAAACCCTGTTATGTTCACTGAGCACCATTCTGCACACAAAAAAATCTTAAAAATAGCCATCAATTAATATTAAAAGATCAGACTTATAGCCAGTGAATGGAGCAATATCAGAACCTATTTTCCAGAACTAACTAGACCATCATTCTTTAAAAGATTCTGCCAGGGGAAAGAAAAGAAATATTATATATATATATATTTATATATATGTATATTTATATAAAGATTCTATGAAGAATCTATAAAGATTCCTTCCTGAGAAATTTCTCAGAAATGTGGTCCTCATCACTGAACACAATGCTGTGTGTGCTGCCTGATTTGACTCTGACTCTCCCCAACCGCACTAGTGCTTTGGGGGTTTTGCTCTCATGATACAGAAAAGTGCTTATTTATTAAATGTGTTCAAAATAAAATACAAACAGCAAAGTTTGATTCTTTTCCTTCAAACTGATTGCCATGTTTCTCAGTTTCTGTCTAAGCTATTTTAACAAAATCTTTCAAAGTCATCTGCAAAGAATTGAAATGATGATCCCTTCAAAGTTTGTTTTTCAAAATCCCTGCTTAGTTTTCTCTTTGAAATTGAAAATTACCATTACCATTTCCATACTGCAGATATATAGTGCCTTTCTCCAGAAAGCTCTAGTGGCCAAGTAGAAATGTTTCTCTTCAGATCCAGGAAATGGTGTTTTACGATTAAATTATTTTGAGCACCACTGCTCTGCGTGTTTTATGTTGCAGAGCAGTGATTTTCTAGTACTGTAGATGGCTTTGACATTCTTATACTGAGACCAGTCTTAGTTTTCCAACTTCAGTTAAAATCTTTAAAATGTTTGCTTTGGAAGGAATTCCTATACAAGGGAGAAAGAACCATATGCAATACCTTATCATATAGGGAAAATATTCCATAAGAAACTGGATTTCATTATGGCCTGTTTTGCATAACCAGGCTACAGGTTTGGTTGCTACACACGTTGTTAGGATATTACAAGTGTCTGCTTTTCATTACCTTGGCTGCACAGCCCAGCCTTCTGCATCTGTGTGCATTCATGCTGTGATTCATTACAATAACAGGAATTTGCTGCTGTTATGATTGAGATAAATCAACTTTGTGGTCTGGGCAGCCTTTCTGATAACCATGGCTCCACCTCAAGTTTGCTGCCTGGTCTTAAGTCATCTGCAATATAGTCTGAGTGAAGAAGCAAACACATACTACTATCTTAGAAATTTTTTTAAAGTAGTTACTGTGGGCCAGGAATTTAACTAATGCCTTTCCCTGTATTAATTCATTTAATGCTCACAACAGCCTTAGGGTATTTGGCCTTCTCTTATCTGCTTTAGGTAGATTAAGGGATTGCTATCCTCAATTCAATAACTTGCCCAAGGCACCACAGCTAGCATGAAGCTCAGGTTGGCCCCAAGGTCTTGTCTCTGAACAGCTTTTCTTATACACTGCCCTCCAGCCCTGCTGGATCCAGGGAGAGCGCGGGGATCTCCCACTGTTCATTTCTGTAGCGGGTCCTAAAAGGCGGAAGGACCAGGCTTGGTCATCCACACTTTCCCCCACTCAGCCACCTGTCTGCACTTTGGACTGGGTTCATCACTGGCCATGGGATAGACTGGTCTCTTGAAAGCTGAGGGGAGGCCAGCCAACCCAGAGGTTTCTACCTAGTCACCTCCCTCTAAGTAGGAATGGTATCTGCGACTTCTCTCTCTTCTTTCTTCTATCCTTTTTTGTATTTACTTCCACAACAGAGAATTTTAGTATTTTCTGTGGGACATACTTATACTAAAAAATTATTTTTTGTTTATCTGAAATTCAAATTTAAGTGGGTGTCCTATATTTTTATTTGCTAAGTCTGGTCCTCCTCACTAGATGCTAACCAATAAAGAATGCCATTGGACTCCTCAGGTAACCAGAAAAGGGCACAAATGCAGAGGGTCTAGAGACTGCTGTTCTTTCTCTCCTCCTTGGTGCACTTTTCCTTGGAGTCCAGCATCATGGCCAGCTCATCACCCCTGTTTATGACCTTGGACTGTGCTGGTCCCCTTGCTGTCACTCGGTCTCACCTCAGATGTCACCTCTTCATGAGCCTTTCCCCAACCATATAATGCTACTTTGTGGTCTCCAAGGCCTCACCATATTTATTTAATTTCTGTGTCTGTTTATGCTCAATCCCGCCCCATTAGAAAGCAGGGATCTAGACTGTTGGGCATTGGGACAATGCACCAAGTGGAGTTCCTATTAGCAACTGAATGAACGAATGAATGAATCCCCCAAGGGGAGCTTGCGCATTCTTTGACACATTAATGACTCTCTGATGCACATTGCCTAGTAAGGCTACGTGCTAGTGGTCTTACCAACTACCCCTTCTGGTGTGAAATGCCTCTAGCCATGACAAGGACAGCAGGCTAACACTGCACACGCTTCCTGCCACTCCAGGGCCAATTTGCAACACTCCTCCATCACCACAACTGTCTTGGGATTCCTTGCGTATCTACATTATCTTCCTAGCCAGACGGAGTTCACACTGAGCAGAGACTACTTCCCACTTGCCCTAGCAGCGTGGATGGCGCAACCAGAAGTTGCCAACTCCAGAGCCTTGGGATGTGTTGTACAGGCGCTCAAGCATTCAGATGCTCCCTAGAGTCTCTGTCTAGGCCAGGCTGATTGGGATCAGGACATGGGACAGGGGCTTCTTAGGCAGACACTACACAGACACATGTGCAGACATGGCCAATCAGGATAGAGTACTAACGCCTTATAACGCTTGAATGTTGTAAGCCAGCTGTGACAGCAGGAAGCAGGAGCTCTAGTTGCCATGCAAGGTGACACAGAAAGTCCCAGAGTTGGACGTGGGACCTAATAACCAGAGAAAAGAAGGTAGTTAATGTGTCTATCAACTCTTTCAAATATATCTAAGGAGTGCCTACTTTGGTGCCAGCTGCTCTACCAGTCACTAAAAATACAGATGAATAAGATGTGCTCCTAACCTTGGGTAGTTTGTGGTTTTCTCCTTCTCTCTGCTCAATTATGATGTTTTTGAGGACAAGAAAATGTACTTATCACTTTGGATGCCTGGAGCCTAAGAGATAGTTGGCCTTAGTAAGGAACATTCGGCTTGCTTCATGTTTCTCTAAGAGAACAAACTAGAACAAAAGGGAGAAAGACTCAGAGCAAAGGAATTTGTCACAATAACATAAGCAAGATACTTTTAATAGCCTCAATTCTCCAGAGAGGGAATGGGCTTCCCTTTGAGAGGTTACATTTCCTTTTTCTGAACATGGTCAAGTATAGGTTGGGCTACCCCATAATGAGAAACCTCTGGAGGAAGGTCAGCCTCGTTTGACATGACTGTCAGCTCTCTTTTGTCCTAGGATTTGCAATGTTCACTTGGTGATGATAGTGTTGTTTTAAGATACCCTTTACAGGGACTGCTACGGTCATACTAGGTGATTCTCTTAACATTTATCAATTAATTTGCAAAAGAGGGCAGGATCATGGAATTGTTCTTTCTGGGTGATCAAAGTCTTTATTCACTGATGCTGTACCTGGCAAGGAAACATCATCCAGCCATCTTTCCCTCCACTGCCTCAACTTTTCGCCCTTCCCTGCTCTCCCTTTGCATTTGGCATCTATACAGTGGGACTCCGTCACCTTATAAATCACAGTCATGCAATGGAAAACTCCACAGGAGTAGAAGACAGGGCTAGAACTTCTTCTAGGAAGCAGACCCTCGTCACAGGCTGTGGTCACATTCCATGCTGGTGACACGTGTATTTGGAAGGACATGTTCTTTTAGGCACAATAAAATTGAATCTCATCTCCACATCTGGAGCTGAGAAGGAAAATTACCTTAATTAAACACAGCAGAATCCAGATTTATTGTCAACACATGGAGTCCTCTTAGTCTCTGAGGACCAAACCTGACATTCCAAAAAAGCCATTTTCCACTGGCACTTGTACACTTGTCCATCAATGGCCTTCAGATGCATGGAACCAAAGAGAAGAAATGTGTTCCTCAATTTTCAATATGGTAAAGAGATTTACAGTGTAATGAAAAACATAAGGCCAATACAACTAGTTGAAAAATGAATACAAAGTCAAATAGCTGTTTAGGCCACATTTCCTTCCAAGCAAGTAGGTGGACTATTTGTTCCCACTCCTCCCACTGGAAGCATAGATGATTTTCTTTAACTTGTGCTTTAGTATCCTGTAGGTTGTTTTTAGTTCCAGGTAGTAAAAACTATTGGCTGTGGGAAAGAGATTAGAGAAATAAAGTAATAGATCAACAGTACATAAAACTGAAGCCTGAGAAATGAATTGTTTTCCTTAGCAAATAGGTCTAATCCGGAAAGAAGGAAATAAACAGAGTGCCCGGAACAAGGTGAATGGCCCAATTGTACCACAAGCAATTCAGAAAAGCAGGCAACAAGGCTTGCCCATCTAGCAGTTCTCATGTTGAGCTAGAATTCCCTCTGAGTCATTTCTTTTAAACACCACTAATAATAAAATGCTGGAATTTTCATTGAACGTGAAATAAAAGGCCCTTTATAGATAAAGAAATACTTCAAGTACACATTAGATCCTTACCGCACTCACTGGCCTTGACCATGATCTTCCTTGGCTTGTTTCCTTCGTTTCAACCGCAGCAATCTCACAGATTCCCAACATCACCATAACCATCTCTCAGGCAAGGACTCAATTCCTGACTCCTCTTCAAGGCTCCAGAGCCCCATTCCAGTGCTTGACTGGATCTCCCCACTTATCTACTGGACATCCCTAATGGGGGTCCTACAGGCACCTCAAATTCCACATGCCCCCAACTCAACTCAGTATCTTTTCTCCTAAGTGTGCCCCTCCTCCTCTCTTCTCCATTCTGGTCAACTCTCCCCATGACGTCAGACAGAGAACTCAGTCATCGCCATCATGCTGGGCCCTGAATCACCATGGCACCAGAGCTGTGATGCTCTCTGTCACTGACCGCCCTACCAGCGGTGTTCCTGGCTTCCCCACACAGTGCTTCACCCTGCTTCTCTGCTCATCCAGCCCACATCCTCATGAGCACAGTGAGCTCCTTTGACTGGGATTCTGACCAGGCTCATCCAGGCTGGAGCCCATCTTGCCCTGCAGTGCTCTCCCAGCCTAAGCCCAGCTCTGAGAAAGGGGTCCAACATGCTCTGGTCTCATGCCGAGACCCACGGCAACTCACAGGATGCCTCCTGTCAGTCAGCTTGTTTGAGTAGTGTCACCTAGCCAGCACTGTCTTTGCCCCTGAGGTGCATTCCTATATGCGTCCCAAAGAGCCAGTGTCTGTCCTTGGCACACACTGGCACCTAATACACCTCTGCAATCATGCCATTGCCCTCCTGAGAGCTTTACATCATTCCCCACAGCCTGTTAAATACAATCCTACTATTTCAGCAAGTAAGGCTCTTAAATACCTGCATCCACCCGCTCAGCTTGCTCAACAGCATCCCCCAACACCCCCTTATGTTCCAGTCACAGGAGACCTCTTTCCTCAGATAAACCCTGCAGGCACTTCCCTGCCTCTGTGCCATTTGTCACAAATACTGACAACTTCATGACTTCCCAATTCCCTTCTCTCTCTGCTGTGCTGCTGCAAAACGGGGAGTCTATTAGCTTTTATTGTCCTCGGCCTGTCCCACAGTTCCCCTGGAAGCAGCTGTCCCCCACCAGCCCCCACAATCCCACGTTAAACACTGGTCCAGAGGGGATGCCACTGTGAGTCGGCAGAATTGACTTGGTGCCAAGCATAAAAGAAAGAATTTTCTTATGAGTTTATTTGAGTAGGAATCCTGAAACACCCCATGTGACAGATGAATTAAAACGCAGCAAACACTTAAATCTACATTCTGAAAGCCTCATTGATCTTTTCAGATTGTAACTCTGGAATCTCTGCCTTAGCCCTCCTGTTGTGGCCAGCAAATTGGAAAGGGAAAAGGTATGAATCGGTGTCTGTTGCTACATCATCTCCCAACAAAGTCTATATGCAGATTTCTGACCCCATGGCAAAATAAGCCACATGTTTACCTCTTACCTCCCCCAATCCCATTGAAATAACTGAAAAAAAATATGAAAATAGTGGCAAATGTTTAAAAGCATAAAACAGGAAAGGTTCCCATCAGAGGACCAGAAACTCCAGGGAATTTCTGACTCCGAGTCAAGGGGGAAGTACAGAGGGGAGGTCTCAGAAGGCACTGGGCCAAAGAAAGGAGCATGGCAGTACCCCAAGAATGTCTCCCTGCCCTCATGGATACAGGAAAAAAGGGAAAGCAGCATCTACCTGGGATAGTATTAACGTCTCCCAACGCTCTCTGCCCCCAGACCAACATCTTCACTGCTGTCCCAATGGGAGGGGGCCCCACCTGTCTCCTCCTAAGCATCACCCTCCAGCCAGGGAAGAAGAAACTCAGGGGGAGGGCAGGGTGGAGAGCTTGGCAGGGTAAACTGAGCTCTGCCTTCACGACCTGTACACTAATGTACAACCACTACCCAATGTCCAATCCAGAACTTTCTTTATAAGTATGAATACTAAATGGTCACCCCAAATTTGAGGAAAATCAACCACCAAGAAGAAGATACACACACACAACAAACTGGACCAGTAGAATAATTTGCCTTTGAGGAAACAGAGGTATTGCAGGAAACACAGAACTCAGAAATGTTGCTCAAAGGGTACAAAGTTTCAGTTATGAACAGGATGGACAAGTTCTAGGGATCTAATGTACAGTGTGGTGACTACAGTTGGTAATACTCTTTCGTATTCCAGAAATCTGATGAGAGTAGATCTTAACTGTTCTCAGCAAAAAAAAAAAAAGGTAACTGGTGATAGGTATGTTATTTTAGCTTGATTGTGGTAATCATTTCACAATGTATGCATGTATCAAAACATGTGGTACACCTTAAATATATACAATTTTTCTTTGTTAATTATATCTGAATAAAGCTGGGAGGAGGAATGATTTCAGTTAGTATCCTCAGAGAAATTCAAAAGTAATCATGTGAATTAACCCAAAAACAAGGCTGCTCTCTAACACAGCTATTCAACAACGAGAAATAAATAACACCCAGTATAAAACTCAGCAGAAAGGCCAAGCAATGCTGCAAACTAAGGGATAAAACATAAAACATCTAGGAACGAGACCAAATCTATCAGAGATTATTACACGTGGTTTAAATTCCCATATCACAAATCAAAAATTTACCAATGGGGTGAGGGGAGGGGGGAAGAATCCAAAATTAGTATTTTACTTATAAGACCAACAAAAAGGATACAAAAATACTGATACCTAATTGCATGGATTGTATGACTGTCTGGATAAATATGTGTATAACGTGAGTACCAACAAAAAGAAAACTGAATCATCAACATTGCTAACGGAGAAGTCAAGCCAAACCTTAAATGAGAGAGAAGCGCTTTCATAGTAATAGAAGGTACTGTTCCCTCTGCCTGGAGGACTGCCCCCCAGCTTTTCGTGGGGCTGGCTCACCTTGTCCTTTGGCCTCCTATTCAACATCCCCACCACAGGCTGGACTTCCTGACCATCCCACCTCACTATCTTTAACATTGGTCCATTGGTTTGCTTCAGAGCACCAGTCAGAATTCTTTCAAACTAGCATTCACTTACTTACTTCGTTATTATTTGTTTCCATAACTATACATATATGAATCATGAAATGCAGGAAACTTAGGCTTTTTAAAATTTGCCATCATATTTCTAGTGCTTAGCACAGTGCCCAGAACATAACAAGCATTTAGTATTTTTTAAATGTACCAATATATAACATCACAAATCTTCAAGTACCCAAAAGCTTCAAGAATACCCTAAAACATATTTAAATAAAGACAAATTTAACAAAACTACATGATCAAAATAGAAGAATTTAGTACAACTCTGAAAATGATGTTCATATAGAAATAAAACTAAGGATATAAATTTTTTTAATTCATTCAATATGAGTCAGATCCTGTTAGGTATTTGTGGCAGAGCTGAGAATGAAACGGACAAGTCTGCCTCAATGAATCTGCATTGAAATTAATCCAGAACCCGTCTAATACAGCTAACCATCAGACTAAATATATAAATATATGCACATGACAATGTGTAGATGTGTGTGTTACTATATCCTAACACATAATATATATTCCATTATATATATTTGGAACACTGACAGAAATTGAGCATGTTCTAGGCTACCAAAAAAGATACATTTTTTAAAAATTGAAATCCTTCAGACTACTTTCTATAACCACAATGTAATAAAACCAGAAATTAATAACCAAGGAAGAGCCAACAACTTTAAGCGCCTGGACATTCAAATAAATCTGGAGCCAAACATGGAAACAAAATTGTAATTGAACCACAATTAGGATACCTCACACAGAAACCTATGGGATTTAGTCAAGGTAACACCTAGAGGAAAATTTACAGAATTAACTACTTTTTAGAAGTAAAATAGTGAAATAAATGAATTAAGCATCCAACAAAAGGATATAGCAAAATAATAATAACATAAACCAAACACATATGAAAAAATAGTAAACTCGGAAATTAAAAAATAAAGGGGAAAATTACGTAATGGATAAGTAAAATGAAGAGCTTGTTATTTTTAAATAATAAAAACAGACCTCTTTAAGTCAGACCAAGAAGAAAAGAGATCAAACACAAACAGCATTAGAGATAAGAACAGATAATACCCATACCTGAGTTCGACTCCAATTGCTCCAATGGAAGGAAGTTCGTAATAATAACCTAAAAAATACATATTATATTATATTATATTACATTCTATTAAAAATTATATTATAAAATTATTTTATGGCTTTGAAGGCGAAAAGAGCATTTTTCACTTCTAACTGAGCAATCATCAATAAAATATCAATAACTGACAAATTTGGAAAATGTATGATTAATATATTTACAACAAATGCAAAGGCTTTATGAGAAATTTAGCTACATTTCTTAGGTTGCATAAAATAATGTTATTTTTCTACAAAGTACAGTAGTATGGAACCTGGCATCTTTAAAGATATTTTTTTCATTGGAGAAATTATTAAAGATGCATGATGAAGGGTATATGATACTTATCATATTTACATAAAATATTTGCCTAAATATAATGTTCAGAACAAATTTAGAGTCTTTGTAATGCTATGTGATCACAGTTTATTTTTCAAATAACACCTTGTTTTTTTCTGAGTACAAAGGAAACATGGGCTCACTACACAAAATTTGAATGTTCTAGAAATGTATAAGAATTTTTTCTAATTCAACCACTCAGAGAAAGATGTACATATATGTCACACTTTCTTATATCTAAGTTTTACAAAATTCATATATTTTTTCATTCTAAATTTTTCACATAAGATTATATTTGATACATAGTGAATCATTATGCTGTATACCTGAAAGTAATATAATGTCATATGTCAATACCTCAATAAAAAAAGCAAGGAAATGGAAAAAATATATTTGATAGATATCATTGTTTCATTTAATAAAATAATATCCCTTTATGAATATAAAAAAAAAGGAAAGAAGAAAGGGTTTATAAACACAGACAGTGGAGACTAAATAATTATAAGAGAGCATCATGTTGAACCCTACACAATAAATGTGATTATGTAAATGAACTGGGCAGTTTTTTAAGAAATCACGTATAAACAAAATTAAGCCAAAATGAGAGACCTTGAATAGACCATAGAGAAACTACTGAGCTCGGCTGCGCAGCTTGCATCACCAGGATCCCGACCCTGGTTTTTGGACCCTGCCTGGAACTTCTGTCCCTGCAGCCTTGGGTCACTACTTCCAATCTCTCTAATGACACCTCCTTGATGCTGTGTGGCCCAGCTTTTGTTTCAAAGCTCAAGCACGTGCAACTGGTTCTCAAAGTCTGGGTCACATGGCCACACCATAGCTCAAAGAAGCCTTGTCACATCTTTTACGGAAGGTGGGCTCTGCTCATAAAGGCACAAAGCCTCTACCTAAATACAGGTATGGGATTCAGAGAATCAATGACCAGAAAAGACACACAGCTACCATCGTGGTCATAAAAAGCCTGTTTTGGAAAGTAAAGCGGATTTTAATTAGCATTTCAGCAACATCATCCCACTGCCCAGGAGGTTGCAAAACAGACTCTCATCTACCCTCTCAAGTTCAGTACTACTCCTGGAGGGCTTACTACCCCAATTTATATCTCACCCCAATTTCATTCATCACTTACGTACAGAGTTCCTGATATGAGCAAGGTGTGATTCCAATGGCTTATTTCTATACTCTCCACCTAAATGCCTCTTATGGGTACCTCAAAGTCAACAAGCCTCAAACCTGACCATTGACCTCCATTTATTCTTTTGTAAAAGAATAAAGGATAATCAGAGGACCCATCTAATAAAGAGATTACAAGGTTTGAATGGGATCAGGCATGCAGCACTGTGCCTGGAACATAATGAGGGAGAAATAAACATTAGTATGTCACCTTTGTTATTATCCTTTCTTGCTTCCAACCTGAGCCTTCCAGGAGTCCCACATCCTTATAAACCCACTTGACCCACATGCAGTTTTTAATCCTTCAAGACCTAACTCACATGCCATCTGCTCTGTGAGGGGCAGTGGCACCCAGGCAGAGCCCTCTGTGTTGCAGCACTGAGGCAGCCCTCCCTGGCCTCCCACATCACTCCTCCTACTCTCCAGTCACAGAGCTCCAGCCACACTCCCCTCCTTTTGTTCCTTGAACACCCCAAGACCATTCACGCCTACGGCCTCTATTTGTACAGTCCTCTCTGCCTAGAAGCTTTTGCCCCAGATGTTTACCTGGCTGCACCCTTACCATTCTTCAGTTATTAGCTTATCCCTGCTGTCCTCTGAGAGAATTTCCCTAATCACTCTACCTGAAATGCAACTCCCTTCCTGCCCCATCCCTCAATCTTCTCCCCATTTCTTCATCTTATTTTCTTCCTTAACATTGCCTGTAATGATTCTTCTCTGTTAACCTGGATATGGTTTATCTCTCCCCCATTAGAATGTAAGCTCAGTGATCTAAGCGAGTTTAGCCCCAGGACCTCAATAAATGATGCATGGATGGATGCATGCATTCATGAATCAATAGGCACTTCTGTTATTCAGTTATAATACTTAAAATCTTAATGATTATCTGCTTAATGTATTAGAAGGAGTGCTGAAAGACAGAGACTGGGTCCCTGTACACTTAGTGCCTAAAACCATGACATAAGCCTTCTGCTGACTTAATTTAACTCATTTCTTTGTCTCAAGGCAAAGCAAAAACTGGGACACTAGAGTACTATTCTAGAAGCCATCTATAATGGTAAGAACTCAGGCCTGTTGTAGAAACCAAAGTGCCAATAATTAAGATGTGTCTGTTAGAAATAGGATGATGACTCAGGGTCAAGTAACAGGAAGGATTCTGTGGTTGTATTGTTTTGCTTTGTTTTGTTTTTGGTCTTGTTTTTAAATAAACGGTATGATAATGTTGACAAGTTGCTTATCACACAAGGTGGGGGCTGGAATTTAGTGCAGGCTGATACCCCTTTCAGCTCTGACATCATAATTCTGGAATTCTGAGCCCTTCCCTTTCATTCTAAAGCAGAAATCTGATCATGAGGCTTCCCTGCTGAAAATCTGTGAGGTTAAGATTGTCCACAGCAAAAAACAATTCGAATCATGTGGCCCTGTTCCTCCCTCACTGCCACCACCTCTCACCATCTAGAACCGCCTCTAGTTATGCTGAATCAGGGGTCCTTACTGAGGTGCTGTGCTCTTTCTCCCTCGGGATGCTCATCTCCTAAATAGCAAGGACCGAGTAAAGATGTGAGGTGCAGGTTGCATTTGCTGGCTTCTGTATTACTCCTCCATTACCTGTTGAACTTCCCTGAACTGTACTGCCCTTGGACTTGGAAATGATTTGGAACCAGCTTGCTTTAAGATTGTCCTCCCTTGGGGTAACAGCCTGGCTTTGCATTGACTGATTGATTAGTTTTGGATTTACCTGAGGCTTACTGTACCTTCCTCAGACTTGGTGAGCCCCCCATTCCTCAGCTGACAGTAAGAAATTCTTCACCCTTTTCCCCCTCGCAGCCCTGTCTGATGCTTCCCCACTCATCCTTGCAGACAGAACAATGACCGACATGCCCCACTTTGCACACTGCCATGCACCTCTGCCCAAACGCCCCAGCTCCTCCTCTGCCGTTAGCATCAGGAACACTTCTACTCATTCTCAAGTCTGTCTTTTAATGCTTCCTGTTCTAGGAATAAGCACTTGGCACAGAGGTCAGCCTTTAATAAGGAAAAGCTATTTTTTACATCATTTCCTCATGCACTTTTTAAATTATATAAATAACTTTTGGATAAATAATACACAATACAAAATCAAAAAGTATTTTTGGTTAAGAGGCACAAAATTTGAAGCTTCTAACTGCATATTAATTTTATCCAGCTTCCTAGTGTTTGGCATGCAGAATATTCAATCCCAGGTGGTTTAAAAAATACCCCCAGGAAACGTCACTTTCTCTTTAATTTGCTCAATAAATTCAGCATGTCTTTCTTTTGGTGCGGCAAATGTATTATTCTCAATGTGTACATGAATATAAGACAGTCAGTGTCTTATGTACTGTGGAGCTTATTATGCTTTCATAAATTAAAAATATTCTGATTTTAAATGCCACAAAAAACAGAAATGTATAAAAAGTTTTATGATGAAAGGCCCTATCTCATCTCCGTCCCCTGACCAACCACCTCCCTAATTTTTGTTATTAATGTATTAAGTTATCCATCTGTAGAGTTGAGCATTTCCTCCTTTTGCCGCTGTAATGTCAAATATCACTTTACTTTTGGGCACTAATTAAGATATTACAATTATTTTCCACATACGTCTCCCCCACTTGATGGCAAGCATCTTGAAATCAGGGAATGGGTCTCATTTATCTTTACATCATTAGTTTGTACTGTGTGAGGAACGCTAAGGTTTCAATAATGTTGACGAGGCTGCCCCTGCACAGAACTCAGTAACTAAGGGAATAAATAAACTACACATCCTTGTGGAAATTTGGGGGACTGGGGGCTCAGAATCCACCATATCTACATCTCTTCTCTTCCCATCTCCAGAGTAGCAACCAGGGCCCATATTGCCCCATCACATCGGCATCAGACACATCCCTTGCCATTCCCCACGGATGCCAATTTCCCAAATTCTGAGGCCACTTCCTGTCTAGCAGGAAGTGCCTGAAGGGGAAGCACAGAGGTCAGAGCGCTCTGGCCTGAGGGTCAGGCTCACTCCAGGCTTGTTTGCTGGGATCCTGATGATTCCTTTTGATGCACTGGGATCTGGTCTGTCCAACAGCAGAGACTCCCTTGTCTAACCACCATCCCCTCCCCACCATTCTGGTTTCTCACTTCACACCTGCCTCTGCCCACCAGCAATCCTAAATACTGGCCTGACTTGTAGGTCCCTTCACTGGTTACGTTTTATACCACAATCCTTTCTTACCTGTTACAATATCTAAGATGAGGAAACTGAGTCAGAGACAGTGAAAGTGAACTGCCCTAGGTGACAGGCCAGGCAGAAACAGCCCTCGGAGCAGGCCTCCCAGCCCCAAGCACTGTGCTCTTAGCCCTGGGGCACTCCAGGTCTGGGGCCCGAGTTCTACCCTCTGGGTGAACCAGTCACACACATAGGCTAAGTGGAGGGTGGAGAGTGGACACAGGCTTTAGAAATGGTGGTGTGATTTAGGTTCTAACAGATAATAACCAGTAACACACAGATCCTGCCCCAAGTGCCTGCCAACCCCTCAAGCTCAGAGAGGTGACTATGCCCAGGGAACCTGTCAAATGGGAAAAAACAGTGCTTACTTGCCAGCTGGGCTTTGCATGGGCCACACCTGAAGCAGAATTCCTGTCAGTGCTGGACAAGAAGGCCTGACCCCGGGTCTGAAGGGCCTCCCTGGACCCTGACCCCATCACTCCCTCCCACCCCCGGGAAAACCAAACCTCCCCTCACTCTGGCCACAAAGAACAGAGGACGTGACCAACAGAGACATTAGGCAGTCAGGCCTGATTAGGGGCTACAGGCCTTGGTTCTGGTTATCACATCTGTTATGTGAGCAGATGATTTTATAGAGAGCAAGAGAGAGGAGGCCACTGCTGGCCCTCCTGTGCTGCCCCAGGAAGGAGGAACAGGAGGTTTCCACCACACAAATGAGAGAATAAGTGAGTAAGCGTACCACACACTTCCCAAGGAACTGGCCACTAGCATGTCTGGCTCCACCAGAGCCCTGAAGGTGACCTGAGACTATTTCTTCCCCCTCCTGGAAGCGTTGTTAGGGAGACAGGGTGCCAAAGAAGAATTAGCCAAAAGGATCTTCTGGAAAGTTTCTAACAATTGGCATTTTGAGTTTGCCCTTTCCTGTTCTCCCAAAATGTTAGAGAAGATAGACATAAAATAAATTGGTACTAAAGGCACTGAATGACCTGTAAGTGAAACCCCAGTTCGTCACTCAGAATGTGCTTATTTCTTTCAGTCAAGAGCGTCAGCCTCCCTCAGGGAATAATGCACAGCCTTCTGAGGGTAACTGTTCAATCTGTCTCATTCCCACTATTCTCCCTGGCTTCCCTCCTAGACAGTCTCTGGGTGTATCCGGGGAGGAGTCACGTGGCCTTACAGCAGTGGAGGGAGGTAATGAGTTCCAGAGTCTGCTCCGCTGCCAAGCCACTACTCTAGTGTCTGAATCCATTGTTGGCCCCGTGCTAGGAACCAGATGCCTGTGTGGTGGTTGGAGTGGAAGTCTGTCCTTTCTGAGCTCAGTCAGGCCCCACGTTCCCTCTCTGCTGATTCCACTAACCACAGAACATCCCCACGATGCTGACTCACCCACCGTCTCACCTGGACCAGGGGATCTCACCCAGCCTCTGATGTGCACTCGTGATGAACCCACTGGCAGGCCCACTGGCTCTCCATCAAGCGTCCACCCCAAGCAGGAGCCCAAGGTTGGATGAGGAATCCAGCGAGACCCTTCTCTGGCTGACCCTGCCTAGCACGGCAGTCGCCTACAAGAGCCCCAAGCAGGGAGCTCCCCCACATACCCTAGGTGTCCCTCCCTGCTTGTCTAGCGCATCTGCTCTCTGGGGCAAAGCCAGGGGAGCAAACATCAGTGCACACATCTGCTCGTCTCCTCCTCCTGCCCCCCTCTTCCTCCAATCCTCTACCAACAGAGGATGCAAATTTCCCTTACTTGTCCTGCCTTCATCAGTGCACACTGCAGACTCATGGTTAATCCTTTGTGGTGGGTTTCTTCTCAGCACTGTGAGAGAATCTCTGTCTAGGCTGATGGATATGCAAGAGAGAAAGTTATGTGTATGGAACACATCAGAAAAATAGCACATTTCTCTTTAAAAAGAGGATCCTTCCATATGCTACCTGGGGAATTCTGCAGAAGGAGCCCCTTGTTGAGGCTGGAGCCAGAATCCCACCCAGCATGCCCCTCCAGGGGATGCTGAGTGCAAGTGGATCAGCTTCCAATTGGAAAAGAAGGCTTAGTGCACCTGGGGGACCCTGGGCACCAGGAGGCTTCATGGACAGGCCCTCAGCTGTCCCATCCTTTCTCACAGGGTGATACCCGGCCCTAAAATAGCCAACTAAACCACTGCCCTAGAGTCTAGTCAGTAGGTTAATTTTAAGGAACTCAGTGGGGAATCAGAGGGTGATGGGTATGCTGGTGAACTGTAGGTCTGAGTGCCCCACTTGCACACAACATAGGGAACAGGCTCCACCTCCTCTGAAGCTGAACTACAGTTCTGAGCCATTAAGCTGATCTGATACCACTGGGGAAAACACAGAGCCCTGGAAGCCTCTGTTTCCAAAATAAAAGAACAAAAATATCTCCTGGGTTGCGAATACTCTATCAGGAAATAACCACAGGGCCCTGCCTGCCAATTCTCCTTTGAAGACAAACGGAAAAAACAAACAGAATCCTAAAACAAAGACTATAAACCACTAAAAAAAAATTATTTCAAGGAGGGGTTGTGACGAGACTGCCAAAGAGGGTAAAAAAAAAATGTGGGTATGTTATAAATCAGCCACTCTTTTATGCACCTGCCAACGTTCCAGGTTACAACAGGGGAAGTCACTGGGGGTTGCAATCATCGAAGTAGAAATGCTGAGCCCTGAACTGGAGTTCTGGCAGGAGAAAATGACAGTAGATTTTCTCAAACAAGTTGTGGCCCATCTCATTAGGATTTAGCTGAAATATTCAGAGGAGACCTTTGGGCTCTGAGGACAAGAAAAGTGGGCTGACAGTCAGGGTAGGTGAAAGCCATCCTTTCTATCAACATTGGGGTGACTGTGGCTCCAATTCACCCTTGTTCCTTGCTTCAGGAAGGTGATGGAGCCAAAGGAAGGAGCAGAGAGGTATGAGTTGATGATGGGTGTTTGAATCTTGACTCAGCCACTGCTGAGAACTTGGGGGTATGGCCTGGCAGACTGGAGAGAAGCCCCTCAGAGCGTTCGGCATAGCTGGGGAAGAAGCCAAGAGACTGAGTGGAACTCATTGCTGGAGTGAGGAAGACAGGAATTTTTTCTTTGGTTTTGGAGGATGGAGGAGTAGATGCCGGCCAGGGAGGAGGCATGAGGATTAGAGGTGGGCATCACATCTCCCAACTCCACACCAACTCCCAGCCCCAAAAGTTGCATCCCTATAGGGATTTCCCTTCAACAATCCTTTATTCTGCACCAGGCCCCATGCTAGAAGCTGGGGAGGGAGGAATGCACTCTCTTTGTCACTATGGCCTATGGGGCAGTCACCCTGCATGAACGTGGCCCATCTTGACCATCCTTTACACTGTCCTTGTTCCAGCCCCTCCCTTGGCTCCTCTACCTGCACATGTCAATTCAATTTGATTCTCTTTTTGATTCTTCCTTCGTCAACTTGAAGGAGGTCATGTTCTCCTGTAACTCTCTGAGCACTTCATCTTCTACGGTTATTTTCAGCTCTGTTCTATTGATTCGTCCCCAGTTCAGGAACATAGGGAAAGCCCTCCTCCTCTCTGAGGGTAAACCTGGCAGCCAACTGGGTGAGCTCAGGCGGATCTGAGGAATGGAAACTCTGCCCACCAGGACTAACTCTGGAATTGGAAGCCACGTTCAGGACTGACAGCAGTTGTGAAACTGTCAGTCATTGTGTATTAGCACCAAGGAGATGGCCCCACTTCCTAGTTCAAGAACACCACCCAGCTTCTTGTCTGCACGATTCTCACTCATAGACTCACAATGCCCATTGTTTTCTTTTATTGATACTTCCGTACAGGTGACCTTGGATAACTGTTATTCAGTGTGGTTACGCACACAGTATAATTATAACTTGTGACTATTATTTGCCTTCCCTCCAGCTCCACTACCTTTACCCTTGGTCCTCATCATCTCTCACACTGACTTTACCTTCTTGAACTGTCTTGCTTTGTGTGTGTGTGTGTGTGAGAGAGAGAGAGAGAGAGAGAGAGAGAGAGAGAGATGGGTTATGTGTGTGTTATTTGGTGTACGCAGCACTGTGGGGTTTGGTGTGGTGTGTGTGCGTGGTGTGTGTGTCTGCCCCTCTACCAGATTCCAATGGGTAGAAATCTTGTATTTACAGCCCAAGTTCTGCACAATACATAAAACATGGTAGACACTCCATAAATATTGTCTGTTGAATTAAACTGAACCTTATAGTTTATAATTTTCAATTTTGGAAATAGAAGAGTAACTCAAACAATGGGCACCTGAATATTGAATAAGCATGTTGTGAGAGACTACTAATGCTCTGGTCACCCCTGTGTGGGTCTGCAGTGTGTGTGAAGGTGGTTACAAATGGAACAGTAGATATTTCTGCCCTTCCTCTCACCTGGTAACTTCTGTGACATTTTCCAGCCACCTCAACAAATGTAAAGCCTACAACGGTGCAGACTCATAAACCGTGTCTGCTCAGGTATGAGGATGAGGCCACGTGGACAGCTGCAGGGGTCAGGTTTGGGGGATATCTATAGCTCCTGTAGAAGAAGTTATTCTAAAGCTCAGGGGACATTAGGAAAATTCATGCATTTCAGGACCCATGAATTTTAGGGACTCAGGAAGACCACTATCAGGTCAGCATTTCCCTTTTCATAGCTATTTGACATGTGTATGTGGGGAACATTCTAGAGTCATTGGATCTCTTCCCCTCCGGCCACACAGACTACTTAAGAGATATCCATCTTGTCTTTGAAAATACCTATCATAAAGCTGTGAGCTTTTTTGATAATTCTTACATCTGTGTGGCTGTTGGGAGTTCTGGAAATTTGAAACAAAACATTAAGTATCAAATAAAAGAAATAATGGAATCACTTCTGGCATCTCATGGCCATCATAATCATTATCATCATAGAGTTTGTATATGTAGTCTCACTGTACCTTTTCAATGACACCATGTGTAGTTATTATTATCCTTTTTTTTTTAACGATTTATTTATTATTTATGGGTTTTTTTTTTGGCTGCATCGGGTCTTAGCTGCGGCACACAGGATCTTTGCTGAGGCACGAGGGATCTTTGGTGTGGCACGCGGGCTCTCCATTGTGGTGCGGGCTTCTCTCTAGTTGTGGCATGGAGGCTCTAGGGTGCATGGGCTCTGTAGTTGTGGCACGCGGGTTCCAGAGCACATGGGCTCTATAGTTTGCAGCACGCAGGCTCTCTAGTTGAGGCATGCAAGCTCAGTAGTTGTGGCACTCAGGCTTAGTTGCCCCACGGCATGTGGGATCTTAGTTCTCTGACCAAGGATCAAACCCGAGTGCCCTGCATTGGAAGGCAGATTCTTTACCACTGGACCACCAGGGAAGTCCCTATTATCCATTTCTTATACACTGAGGATCAACTCACCCAGGATCACAGGTCACGGCAGCCAGGACTGCTGATTCCATCCTTTTCTGTTGTATGAATACATCTGTTTAGTGCACACTAAATAGAAACTCCTTCACTGGACATGTCGTGGGGGGGGGCGGGGGAGGTGGTGGCAATTACAGAGCAAGTAACAAGAGTGACAGCAGTTTATATGCCTGTGAAACAGGGCTGGAAGTGGGGCCGGACTTATATAGGTCTCTTTGGAATAATCTTCTAATAAAGGGAATCTGATGGCAAAAAAAATCATTAGATGTCACCCAACCTTACCTACCAAGCAGTGCTTCTGCCTCATCCTGAATACCGACCATGAATGCATGACTTTACAAAGCAAATTAATCACATTATATCTGGCCTAATAAGTGGGTGATTCTTCCTTCTATATGTTGGCCTCTATTTGGACAAGATGCATTTAATCTCAGCAGCCACAGACGTTCTTGTTCAATCCTGGACTATGATCCAACATATTTTCTGTTTCTGTTAATTTTACATCAAGTCTCACTAAAACACCTCTGGATAATTTCCCTCCCATGTGATATCGTTGGCTACATTCACTCATCCAGGTGCATACAAACCTATCTTCTAATTTACCATTTAACAAGTGGTAGGCAGTGTCAAGTGTGTGCTACGTGTTGGTTATCATGAAGGTGAATGAGATAGTTAACTGAGGCAGTGAACAGAAACATTAAGGGTTCTTGATGATGGCTTGAAACCCTAACATTCAAACAAAATCCAACCCTCCCAGACCAGTAATCCTGTCAAGTAAAGAAAATTATTCATTTAAAATACCCCAGTCTTAATGGTCATATGAAACACACAAAAGCAACTGATGATTACTACTTCATCTTATGGTGGCTTACAAACTATCATTTCTAAAACTCCAACATGAAATATTTCCTTAGATCATTGTCACTCATTGCTCTGTTGTTTAAAGAAGTCATATTATCAAGTTTTGTTTTATTTTGTTGTAGTCGTGTTTGGTTTAGGTGGGGATGGATTTACCTGTCTAGTTCGTACTAACAAATATCACTTTCTTCAAGCCTCTGTGGTAAACTTCCCAATGTCAATGCAAGTGACCATTCTGGGAAGGCTGGTAAATACTTCTTAGCAAAATAAATGCTGGGCTCAAGAGGCAAGGGAAGGTAAGGGACTTATGGGCCGAGTGTGGTAATGTGGGGGTGAGATTTATAGACAAAGGGAACAGCAAACGCAAAGGGTCCATAGAAGATGAGATCATGTCATAATGCAAAAGAAACTGCAAATCCAAGAGTGTTCTTAGGCAAACTGTTAAGACCCATAAGAGAAAAGTTGTTATGTATAAGACCAATATTCAAAAAAATAAAATTCACCATGGACAACCAACTAGAAAAAGTATTTTAAGAAAGAGGATTTCATTATAGTAACAAGAGACTTTACGAAATCTAGTGAAAAATCCAACAGAAGAGACACAAAACCATTATGGAGAAGATTTTTAAACTTTTTTAAAAGACATATAAGAAGACCTGAAAAACTGATCAGACATCATAGTTATGGTTGTAAAGACTTAATATCATATAGATGTCAATTTCTACTCAAATAAATCACATATACAATGAAATTCCCATCAAAATTCCAAACAGCATTTTCATGGAATGTGTTGGAATGATCTTAAAAGTCATTCGAAAGAGTAAAGGTATAAAATAGCCAAAACGATTTTGAAGTCAAAGAAAGAATAAGAGAAAAATCTGACATACAATATCAGATATGACTTATGAAAAAAGCTCGAGTGATTAAAATAGTGTGGCACTAACCTAGGGACTAATTTAACAACACAGAGAGCCTAGAAATAGACCTCACATTTATGGGAACTTGAAATATGACAGCAATGGCATTATAAATCAGCTGGGAGGAGGAGACGTTCAAGATGGCAGAGGAGTAGAACATGGAGATCACCTTCCTCCCCACAAATACATCAGAAATACATCTACATGTGGAACAACTCCTACTGAACACTGGCAGAAGACCTCAGACCTCCCAAAAGGCAAGAAACTCCCCACGTCCCTGGGTAGGGCAAAAGAAAAAAGAAAAAACAGAGACAAAAGAATAGGGATGGGACCTGCACCAGTGGGAGGGAGCTGTGAAGGAGGAAAGGTTTCCACACACTAGGAAGCCCTTTCACTTCTGGAGACCAGGGGTGGGCGGGGGGGGGGGAAACTTTGGAGCCATGGAGGAGAGCACAGCAATAGGGGTGCAGAGGGCAAAGCAGAAAGATTCCCGCACAGAGGATGGGTGCCGACCAGCACTCACCTGCCTGAGAGGCTTGTCTGCTCACCCTCCGGGTCGGGCGGGGCTGGGAGCTGAGGCTCGGGCTTCGGAGGTCAGATCCCAGGGAGAGGACTGGGGTTGGCTGCGTGAACACAGACTGAAGGGGGCTAGTGCGCCACGAGTAGCCAGGAGGGAGTCCAGGAAAAAGTCTGCACCTGCCTAAGAGGCAAAAGACCATTGTTTCAGGGTGCGCGGATAGAAGGGATTCAGAGCACTGCCTAAATGAGCTCCAGAGACGGGCACGAGCCACGGCTATCACCGCAGACCCCAGAGACGGGCATGAAACGCTAAGGCTATTGCTACAGCCACCAAGAAGCCTGTGTGCAAGCACAGGTCACTATCCACACCTCCCCTCCCGGGAGCCTGTGCAGCCCGCCACTGCCAGGGTCCCGTGATCCAGGGACAACTTCCCCGGGAGAACACACGGCATGCCTCACGCTGTTGCAACGTCATACCGGCTTCTGCCACCACAGCTCACCCTGCATTACATACCCCTCCCTCCCCCCAGCCTGAGTGAGCCAGAGCACCCTAATCAGCTGCTACTTTAACCCTATCCTGTCTGAGCAAACAACAGACACCCTCAGGTGACCTACACGCAGAGGCGGGGCCAAATCCAAAGCTGAACCCCAGGAGCTGTGCAAACAAAGAAGAGAAAGGGAAATCTCTCCCAGCAGCGTCAGGAGCAGCAGATTAAATCTCCACATTCAATCTGATGTACCCTGTGTCTCTGGAATACCTGGATAGACAAGAAATCATCCCAAAATTGAGGTGGTGGACTCGGGGAGCAACTGTAGACTTGGGGTTTGCTTTCTGGATCTACTTTGTTTCTGGTTTTATGTTTATCTTAGTTTAGTATGCAGAGTTTATTATCATTGGCAGAT
Organism: Grampus griseus; assembly: GCF_964374135.1. Lineage (NCBI taxonomy): Eukaryota > Metazoa > Chordata > Mammalia > Artiodactyla > Delphinidae > Grampus > Grampus griseus. The sequence goes on from NC_139010.1 coordinate 42,221,604, forward strand.
TTATTTATTGATTTCGTTGCTCTCTTCCTTTTTTTTAATATATAGATATATTTTTTTTTCTCTTTTTGTGAGTGTGTATGTGTATGCTTCTTTGTGTGATTTTCTCTGTATAGCTTTGCTTTCACCATTTGTTGTAGGGTTCTATCTGTCTGTTTTTTTTGTTTTTAGTATAGTTTTTAGCACTTGTTATCATTTGTGGATTTGTTTTTTCATTTTGTGCCTCTCTTCTTTCTTTCTTTCTCTCTTCTTTTAAATAACTTTTTTACTTTTTTAATTTTAAGAATTTTTTTATTTTTTATTTTAATAACTATATTTTTCTTTCTTTCTTTTTTTCTCCCTTTTCTTCTGAGTCATATGGCTGACAGGATCTTGGCACTCTGACCAGGAGTCAGGTCTGTGCCTCTGAGGTGGGAGAGCCGAATTCAGGACACTGGTCCACCAGAGACCTCCCGGCTCCAAATAATATCAAACGGCGAAAGCGCTCCCAGAGATCTCCATCTTAACACTAAGACTCAGCTCCACTCAACAACCAGCAAGCTACAGTGCTGGACACCCAATGCCAAACAACTAACAAGACAGGAACACAACCCCACCCATTAGCAGACAGGCTGCCTCAAATCATAATAAGGTCACAGACACCCCAAAACACACTGGATGCAGTCCTGCCCACGAGAAAGACAAAATCCAGCTTCATCCACCAAAACACAGGCACCAGTCCCCTCCACCAGGAAGCCTACACAACCCGCTGAACCAACTTTAGCCACTGGGGGCAGACAACAAAAACAACGGGAACTACGAACCTGCAGCCTGAGAAAAGGAGACCCCAAACACAGTAAGTGAAGCAAAATGAGAAGACAGAGAAACACACAGCAGAGGAAGCAGCAAGGTAAAAAGCCATCAGACCAAACAAATGAAGAGGAAATAGGCAGTCTACTTGAAAAAGAATTCAGAGTAATGACAGTAAAGATGATCCAAAATCTTGGAAATAAAACGGAGAAAATACAAGAAACGTTTAACAAGGGCCTAGAAAAACTAAAGACCAAACAAACAATGATGAACAGCACAATAAATGAAATTAAATATTCTCTAGAAGGAATCAATAGCAGAATAACAGAGGCAAAAGAACGGATAAGTGACCTGGAAGATAAAATAGTGGAAATAACTACCACAGAGCAGAATAAAGGGAAAAAAATGAAGAGAATTGAAGACAGTCTCAGAGACCTCTGGGACAACATTAAAGGCACCAATATTCGAATTACAGGGGTCTCAGAAGAAGAAGAGAAAAAGAAAGGGATTATAGTTGAAAACTTCCCTAAAATGGAAAAGGAAATAGTCAATCAAGTCCAGGAAGTACAGAGAGTCCCATACAGGATAAATCCAAGGAGAAACATGCCAAGACACCTTTTAATCAAACTACCAAAAATTAAAGACAAAATATTAAAAACAGCAAGGGAAAAGCAACAAATAACATAAAAGGGAACCCCCATAAGGTTAATGTTAACAGCTGATTTCTCAGCTGAAACTCTACAAGCCAGAAGGGAGTGGCAGGACATAGTTAAAGTGGTGAAAGGGAAAAAACTACAACCAAAATTACTCTAGCCAGCAAGGATTTCATTCAGATTTGATGGACAAATTAAAATCTTTATAGACAGCAAAAGCTAAGAGAATTCAGCACCACCAAACCAGCTTTACAACACATGATAAAGGAACTTCTCTAGGCAGGAAACACAAGAGAAGGAAAAGACCTACAATAACAAACCCAAAACAATTAAGAAAATGGTAATAGGCAGATACATATCGATAACTACCTTAAATGTAAATGGATTAAATGCTCCAACTAAAAGACACAGACTGGCTGAATGGATACAAAAACGAGACCAGTATATATGCTGTCTACAAGAGACCCACTTCTGACCTAGGGACACATACAGACTGAAAGTGAGGGGATGGAAAAAGATATTCCAGGCAAATGGAAATCAAAAGAAAGCTGGAGTAGCAATTCTCATATCAGACAAAATAGACTTTAAAATAAAGACTATTACAAGAGACAAAGAGGACACTACATAATGATCAAGGGATCAATCCAAGACGAAGATGTAACAATTGCAAATATTTATGCACCCAACACAGGAGCACCTCAATACATAAGGCAAATGCTAACAGCCATAAAAGGGGAAAACGACAGTAACACAATCATAGTAGGGGACTTTTAACACCCCACTTTCACCAATGGACAGATCATCCAAAATGAAAATAAATATGGAAACACAAGCTTTAAATGATACATTAAACAAGATTGATTTAATTGATATTTATAGGGCATTCCATCCAAAAACAACAAAATACACTTCCTTCTTAAGTGCTCATGGAACATTCTCCAGGACAGATCATACCTTGGGTCACAAATCAAGCCTTGGTAAATTTAAGAAAACTGAAATTGTATCAAGTATCTTTTCCAACCACAATGCTATGAGACTAGATATCAATTACAGGAAAAAATCTGTAAAAAATAAAACACATGGAGACTAAACAATACACTACTAAATAGCCAAGATATCACTGAAGAAATCAAAGAGGAAATCAAAAATACCTAGAAACAAATGACAATGAAAACACACTGACCCAAAATCTATGGGATGCAGCAAAAGCAATTCTAAGAGGGAAGTTTATAGCAATACAATCCTACCTCAGGAAACAAGAAACATCTCAAATAAACAAGCTAACCTTACACCTAAAGCAATTAGAGAAAGAAAGAGAAAAAAAAAAAACCCCAAAGTCAGCAGAGGAAAGAAATCATAAAGATCAGATCAGAAATAAATGAAAAACAAATGAAGGAAACAATAGCAAAGATCAATAAAACTAAAAGCTGGTTCTTTGAGAAGATAAACAAAATTGATAAACCAAGCCAGACTCATCAAGAAAAAAAGGGAGAAGACTCAAATCAACATAATTAGAAATGAAAGAGGAGAAGGAAAAACTGCCACTGCAGAAATAAAATCGTGAGAGATTACTACAAGCAACTATATGCCAAAAAAATGGACAAATTGGAAGAAATGGACAAATTCTTAGAAAAGCACAACCTTCCAAGACTCAACCAGGAAGAAATAGAAAATATAAATAGATGAGTCACAAGCACTGAAATTGAGACTGTGATTAAAAATCTTCCAACAAACAAAAGCCCAGGATCAGATGGCTTCACAGGTGAATTATATCAAACATTTAGAGAAGAGCTAACACCTATCCTTCACAAACTCTTCCAAAATACAGCAGAGGGAGGAACATTCCCAAACTCATCCTATGAGGCCACCATCACCCTGACACCAAAACCAGACAAAATGTCGCAAACAAAGAAAACTACAGGCCAATATCACTGATGTACATATATGCAAAAATCCTCAACACAATACTAGCAAACAGAATCCAACAGCACATTAAAAGGATCATACACCATGATCAAGTGGGGTTTATCCCAGGGATGCAAGGATTCTTCAATATACATAAATCAATCAATATGATACACCATATTAACTAACTAAAGGAGAAAAACCATATGATCATCTCAATAGATGTAGAAAAAGCTTTTGACAAATTTCAACACCTGTTTATGATAAAAACCCTTCAGAAAGTAGGCATAGAGGGAATTTACCTCAACATAGTAAAGGCCATATATGACATACCCACAGCCAACATCGTTCTCAGTGGTGAAAAACTGAAACCATTTCCTCTAAGATCAAGAACAAGACAAGCATGTCCACTCTCACCACTATTATTCAACATAGTTTTGGAAGTTTTACCAGAGCAATCAGAGAAGAAAAAGAAATAAAAGGAATACAAATTGGAAAAGAAGAAGTAAAACTGTCACTGTTTGTAGATGACATGATACTATACATAGAGAATCCTAAAGATGCTACCAGAAAACTACTAGAGCTGATCAATGAATTTGGTAAAGTTGCAGGAAACAAAATTAATGCACAGAAATCTCTCGCATTCCTATACACCAATGACAAAAAATCTGGAAGAGAAATTAAGGAAACACTCCCATTTACCATTGCAACAAAAAGAATAAAATACCTAGGAATAAACCTACCTAAGGAGACAAATGACCTGTATGCAGAAAAGTATAAGACACTGATGAAAGAAATTAAAGATGATACAAAGAGATGTAGAGATATACCATGTTCTTGGATTGGAAGAATCAACACTGTGAAAATAACTCTACTACCCAAAGCAATCTACAGATTCAATGCAATCCCTACCAAACTACCAATGGCATATTTCACAGAACTAGAACAAAAAATTTCACAGTTTTTATGGAAACATGAAAGACCCCGAATAGCCAAAGCGATAGTGAGAAAGAAAAATGGAGCTGGAGGTATCAGGCTCCCGGACTTCAGACTATACTACAAAGCTTCAGTAATCAAGACAGTATGGTACTGGCACAAAAACAGAAATATAGATCAATGGAACAGGATAGAAAGCCCAGAGATAAACCCACACACATATAATCACCTTAATTTTGGTAAAGGAGGCAAGAATATATACAATGGAGAAAAGACAGCCCTCTTCAATAAGTGGTGCTGGGAAAACTGGACAGCTACATATAAAAGAATGAAATTAGAACACTCCTTAACACCATACACAAAAGTAAACTCAAAATGGATTAAAGACCTAAATGTTAGGCCAGAGACTATAAAACTCTTAGAGAAAAACATAGGCAGAACACTCTATGACATAACTCACATCAAGATCCTTGTTGACCCACCTCCTAGAGAAACGGAAATAAAAAAAAAAATGGGACCTAAAGAAACTTAAAAGCTTTTGCACAGCAAAGGAAACCATAAACAAGACAAAAAGACAACCCTCAGAATGGGAGAGAATATTTGCAAATGAAGCAACTGACAAAGGATTACTCTCCAAAATTTACAAGCAACTCAATATCAAAAAAACAAACAACCCAATCCCCAAATGAGCAGAAGACCTTCTCTAGAGAAGATATACAGATTGCCAACAAACACATGAAAGGATGCTCACTAATGCATCACTAATCATTAGACAAATGAAAATCAAAACTACAATGAGCTATCACCTCACCCCGGTCAGAATGGCCATCATCAAAAAATCTACACAATAAATTCTGGAGAGGGTATGGAATAAAGGGAATCCCCCTGCACTGTTGGTGGGAATGTAAATTGATACAGCCACTACGGAGAATAGTATGGAGGTTCCTTAAAAACTATAAATAGAACTATCATAGGACTCAGCAATCCCACTACTGGGCATATACCCTGAGAAAACCATAATTCAAAAATAGTCATGTACCACAATGTTCATTGCAGCTCTATTTACAATAGCCAGAACATGGAAGCAACCTATGTGTCCATCGACACATGAATGGATAAAGAAGATGTGGCACATATATACAATGGAATATTACTCAGCCATAAAAAGAAATGAAATTGAGTTATTTGTAGTGAGGTGGATGGACCTAGAGTCTGTCATACAGAGTGATGTTAAATCAGAAAGAGAAAAACAAATACCATATGCTAACACATACATAATGAATCTAAAAAAAAAAATGGTTCTGAAGAGTCTAGGGGCAGGACAGGAATAAAGATGCAGACATAGAGAATGGACTTGAGGACACAGGGAGGTGGAAGGGTAAGCTGAGACAAAGTGAGAGAGTGGCATTGACATATATACACTACCAAATGTAAAACCAATAGCTAGTGGGAAGCAGTTGCATAGCACAGGGAGATCAGCTCGGTGCTTTGTGTCCACCTCGACGGGTGGGATAGGGAGGGTGGGAGGGAGATGTAAGAGGGAGGAGATATGGGGATATATGTATATGTATAGCTGATTCACTTTGTTATAAAGCAGAAACTAACACATTATACTGCAATAAAGATGTTAAAAAAAAAAAGTAGGTGAAAGATCTTGGGAAAGAAGCCATAGAATGCTTGAAGATTACACTGGATGAAGTGAATTATCTTTATTGAACCCAGATATGAAGAGAGGTGCTTGCTCACAAGGAATTTCACCACGGGGCCAGTGCACATTCTCTCTTGGAGAGGCGCATCCTGAACTGAGCTGCTTATGTAACTCAAAGGTTGTGTCTTTTCACCTCCTTATTTGGGAGCCATAGATCTCTTTTCCGTTGTCTTCACCACATATTCTCTCCTTGGTGCCTGTTGTGATTGTTGACTCTTAGAGCATCAAAAAGAAACAAAACAAATCTCCAAACAGCAGAATTTGGTCAGAGCCAAAAGCAACTCACAGTGTTTGAGTTGAATATACACAAAGCAGGGCAAAAAGACAGAGGCTTATAAAAATGCCTTTTGTTTGCACCAAAGACTGAAGCCAAGGCATCATGTCCAGAAGTTCTTGTGCATGGATAAAACTCCGATCCCAACCTGCGAGAGGCCAGCTGGACAAGGGAGGCTGGCTCTTGGTAGCTGAGTACCAGAGAAATGAAGCAACAACCTGCCGTGTTTTAGCATTCAAGTGTCTCCAGCCTCATGGAGCTTGTAGAGTTCTAACAGATTCCCTCATCCATGGCAACAATTCTATGCCTGGGTCTAAAATTGTGCTCACATTCCAGGCACACCACATCTATTAGCTCAGTGACACATTCTATTCTATTAATTGTATCAGCCATAGTCTGAATTGCCCAAAGATGCCATGCCTGTTGTTAAGACTTCAAATTTAAATAATCTAGGCTTCTCTGTTTCTCAGGCCTGAGGAGTCAGCACCCAGCTCAAGAAATGGAATGACTGGCACCAGAGAAGCTCCCCAAATGCCCTCCCAGTCCCCACATTGCCAACAGTAGCCACTGTCCGACTTCTAGCAGCATAGATGAATCACCAACTGACCATTCAGATCACAATTTCCTTATCATTAAATGTGCAGTTAGTGAGTTACTTACGCTGTGCATCTTAATCCCCATCCCCACCCTTCATTCATTCATCCATACCAGGCAGTAGAACTGAGCAGCCTGAATCCAACTGCCAGGATTTGATTCCTGGCTGCACCACTGCTTACCCTGGTGACACCTCTGTTGCCTTATCTCCAAGATGAGGGTAACAAAGTAGGATTATCATAAGAAGTAAGGTAATATGTGCAACATGGCTTAGAACTGTGCCCCCGGCACATGAGAAACAATCCCTGAATTCCTTCTTCCCTTCCTTCCTTCCTCTCTTCCTCCACTCACTCCTTCAGTTCTTTCTTTTTTTCTTTCACTCACTCACTCCTTTCTGTTTGTTCTCCTCAGCAGCATCTCCTGGAAAAAGCCTCTGGTACCCCCCTCCCCTCAGCAGCCGCCAGCACAGCCAGTTCCCAGAAAGGCAGGTCCTGGCAGCTCCGGAGCACTTGTCCTGTTCTCACACCATGCCCACAGATCCGCTCAGAGGGGAGAGATCGCAAGCCCAATGGGGCATGGCGCAGCTGCAAGACCTGCAGCTTCCTCGGCCCCCTTTTGTGCGATCATCCTCCCCAGCCTCTAGTTCCAGCGGGGCGGTCCCCTGACTACCGGTTCTTCCCCTGCAGCCCCTCCTACCCTGATGCTCCTTGTGCTTCCTCCCTACCTAAAAGGCACCATCATCACCCCATATTTCATGGGCATTTCCTCCCTCAGCCCAACCTTCAATCAGTTTCCAGACCCTTTCAGGTTTGTCATTTGTGGGTTTTTTAAGCCCTCCCCCTCCGCCTTACCCGTTTTCCTTCTTGGATTACAAGATACCTTCATAACAGATCCCACCTCCAGTTAGGGTCCTCATCAGTGCATTTCCAAGCAGCAGAGCAGTCAAGGCCTTCTCAGGTAGCCCCACCTACTTCCCCAGCCTCACGCACCCAGCCTCACTCTCCAAATTTCCCAGGTTTCCTCCTGCTCTGGTGCCTCAGCTCACAGCTAAGATGCTCGGCCTGAAGCTCCCACCCCTTCACCACTCCTGGGGCCTGGTCCACATCCCCCAAGCTTGGCCCCCAAGCCTCTGCCCAGGTAGGAGGCCCATGTGTCCAGATGGGAGAGGAGTCATGTACAGTCTGATTCACCGCCTTTGCTCCTGGAAACCTGGTACAGAAGAGAGAGATGACTAGGCAGTGCCCTTTTTTCCAGGCCTCTCCTGACTCTTCTGCACCTATTGAGCTAGGACAATAACATGCCAGGCAGGAGTGGGGACAAAGGGACATGAGAAACTGTGAGGGATAGTCTTTAACATCTAGAGTTCATGGTCCAGCGTTGTGGTCTCACCAACCAAGGCTGAGCAATGGTTTCAGGGTGCTCTGTGGGCACAGCTATCTCCTTAGTCCAAAGCATCCCTTATCAAGGAGGCACTGGTCACTGTAGCCCCTATTAAGAGAGACTCTGTGCTCTGGAAATTTCAGTGGGAATCAGATGCAAATACCTTGCCTGATTAGGAAGACCAATTAGGCTGTGGCTGGATTGGCTGGAAGTTCATGGCAGGCCAGTAAAGTGGTGTGTTCTTGGCAGCCTCAATGTGGGTCACCAACAGCCTGTTGCCACCTGCTCTCCCTCCAGCCTGTGAAGCACCAGCCTTCAGAAAGCGAGCTCCTTGCAGGAGGCTCTGCAGCCCCTCCCATCCATGCTGTAGCCCTTTAGTCCTAAATGTTGCCTCACAAAGAAATAAAAAGAGATAGTCCACCTTTTCAATGACCAAGAGAAGGGAAACTCAAAAAAAGCATAGCCCATTTAGCAAAATATAGAAAAAAAAATAACCATTCAAAGAAACACAAAATAGAGAATGAGAGGATGGCAGTAAGAACAAGTGTCTGTTATAATAGCATATGTAAATGAGAGACATTCAACTGGGGTAAAAATACTTTATACTACATAGATGAGGACTTCCTCAGCAAAGCAACTCAGAAAGGTTGAGGCAGAGGCAGTGCAGAGGTGGACCAGACACGTGCTGGCAGAAACTAAAACAAAGCAGGGGTTTCCACGGTAACATCATAAAACCAGTGGAATTTAAAGTTTAAAAGGCATTAAAATTACATTAAAACCACATTGTAATAATGAAATAAACAATCCAGAATAAATACTTGACTGTCATAATCCTTTATATGCCAAATTATATATCATTAAATATCAAGCAAAACTTGCTATAAATAGAAGACAATTCCCAACATCTACAATGATCCTGTATGCTAATCAGTCTATGCATATTTATTGAAAGAATCAATTAATCAGTAACAAAATGAGAAAAGATTCCCCAAATTAGAAATGAAAAAGAGATTTTATTCCAAACACAAGGGACACTAAAGCCATGTAAGAGAATATTTTGTTCACCTATCTGGTAATAAATGAGAAAATTTGGGTAAAATCAAAAAGTTTTCCAAGGAAAAGATAAGTTACAGGTTTTAATGCAAATACAGGTTTTAAAAAAGAGGTATTACTATTTGGCTGGCCAGAGAGATAAATAGGTAGATAGATGACTGAGAGACACAGAGAGAGAGAGATTGTGAGACAAATATATGTGTGTGTGTGTGTATATATATATATATATATATATATATATATATATATGCAAAGGTCTTTGAATATTTTATATTATTAATTAGAAAAATATGACTGGAAAATTAACAGCAAGCAATTCCATAAGGTTTATACCCAGGAGACAAATTACCAGATGATTAGGTAATCACATATTCAGTTTTAATAGGTTATGCCATATTTTTTTCCAAAATGATTATATTATACCCCCACCAGCAATGCCTAAGAGTTCCTATTGTATCAACAGCTGGTATGATCATACTTTCAATTTTTGCCTAGTTGGGGGATTTAAAATTTTATGCTGTGGTTTTAATTTGCATTTCCCTGATAGCTAATGAGGTTTAGCATTTTCCGTATGCTGGATGACTTTTGATATTTCTTCTTCTACAAAATATATCTTCAGTTTTTCTGTTGGGTTCTTTCCTTCTCAGTTTGCAGGTTTATTTATATGCACTAAATACTAATCCTTTGTGGTTATATCTATTGAGACTATCGTTTTTCTGTTTGTGGCTTGTCTATTCACTTTCTGCATGGTACTTGTGATGAACATAAGTTCTTCATTTAAATGTGGTTGGATTTATTAATCTTTCCATTTCTTTTGTGCGCTTTTTGTGTCTTGTTGAGAAATCTTTCCAAACCCTGGGAGTCATAAAGATTTTCTTCTATATGTGTTCTTCTAAAAGTTTTTAAATCTTGCCCTTCACGTTAATGTTACAAACCAATTACTACGAGCCAAGTACTGGTCTCAGCATTTTGTATTATTCCTTTAACAAACACATCAGGTAGGTATGATTATTATCTTATTATCCCATTTTACAGATAAAGAGACTAGGGCACTGAGAGGTTAAATAACTTGACAAAAGTCACATAACTAGAAATAATGAAGAGGGAATTTGAACCTGAGTTCATGCCATTAACCACTATGCTGGTAAATTTCAAATTTATTGTATTAATAATAATGACTAATGCTATTTTTGGTGTACAGAAATACAAATGGCTTTTGTATATGGATTTTATATCCAATATCTTTGCTAAGCTCTCTTATTAATTCTAATAATTTCACCATGTATTCTGTAATATTTAACATACAGACAACAGTATACCTGCAAACAATCATATTTACAGTTCTTCCATTCCAATTTTTATAACTCTTAATTAGTGTTCTACTTTTATTGTGAACCTCTCAAAGTCTTTATGTAAGATTAAAATTTTCAATTCCCTGAGCATTCAGTCAAACTGCTTATAAAATTAACTGGGTCTTGTATTTTCCTCAAGGACAGATTTTTTTTTTTTTAACTAAGAATTCATGCTCTTCATGGACACAGGTTGATTCAAGTTTATTATTTCTTCTTGGGTCAGTTTTGGTAATTTTTGTTTTCTGTAAATATTTTCACTTCACCTGATTCAGATATATTATTGTAAAGTTGTTCATTACATTCTATTTTAGCATATTTTAAATCTCAGTTCTTTCTGTGACTGTGTCTTCTTTCACTCCTGGTATTGATTTGTTTTTAGTGCCTTCTCTCTTTTCTTATTCTATCTTACCAGAGCTTCATCATTTTTTCAGACTTTCCAAAAGAACAAATTTGATGTTGTTTATCACATTTGTCATATCTTTTTTACTTCACTAATTCTACTCTTGTGTTATTTATTTTCTCCTATTGGCTAAAAAAGTCTATTTTTACCCTTTTCATTTTAATATAAGCATTTAAAGCTATAAATTTCCTTCTAAATGTTAGTTTAGCTGTAACATACAAGTTTTGATATATAGAATCTTATTTATTTTTCAGTTCTAAAGAATTTCCATTATGACTTCTTCTTTGTCCCATGAATCATTTAGAAGTATGTTTTTAAAACTACCGAACAGATGATTATATTATTAAATATTTTTTGGGTTTTAAGTTCTGATTTAATTACACGGTAGACTCAGAATATGGTCTGTATAATAATGATTTATTAGGTGAACCCGGGTTTAAAATATTATATCTTCCTGGAAAGTGAATATTTTATCAATAGTTATCCTGCATTTTTCCTTAAAATCTTTCATAGGTTACTATTGCAACTAGACCAGCTCTCTTTTAGTTACGATACGCCTGGTATATTTTCCCACCGTTGTTTTTCAAACTTTTAGTGTCCTTATGTTTTAGGTGGGTCTCTCATAATGATTTTATGGCTAGATTTTGTTTTCTCAAGTCTAACATGAGTTTTCTTTTAAAATAAAGAAAACGCACCATTTATTTTTATTATGATTATAGATGTATTTATTTCTACTGTATTATTTTTGTGCTTTTTGTCTTTTTCTTTATTTTCCTTCTTTCAGACTAGTAGAGGGATTTGTTGTTTGTTTTTAATTTCTCATTTCATTTTTCCATATACCAATTTGGAAGTTTTCTGGGTTTTTTAATTTTTTTTTTTGGAGGTTGTAAATTGTTTTATTCTCAAATGGCAAGGTAATACTTCATACAGATAAGTGAGATTCTGACATCTTAATTTCACAACTAAATCCCATCAAAATCACATAAAGCTATAAAATAGCAACTGGTTTAGCTGTTTTATATTCAGGAAGCACTCAATAATTTTTGTAAAGCACTGTTTAGATGTGAGTTTAATTGCTTCATTTTTTTTTTTAGAACACTTGATTTTTTAGAGCAGTTTTAGGTTCACAGAAAAACTGAGGAGAAGGTACAGAGATTTCCCATATACTTCCTGCCCCCCCCCATATGTACAGACTCCTAATCTCTTTAATTTTCTTTTTCTTTTCTTTTCTTTATGTTTTTACACAGCAGGTTCTTATTAGTTATCTATTTTATACATATTAGTGTATACATGGCAATCACAATCTCCCAATTCACCACACCACCACAACCCCACCACTTCTCCCCCTTGGTGTCAATACGTTTGTTCTCTACATCTATGTCTCTATTTCTGCCCTGCAAACCAGTTCATCCATACGATTTTTCTAGGTTCCACATATATGCTTTAATATATGACATTTGTTTTTCACTTTCTGACTTACTTCACTCTGTATGAGAGTCTCTGGATCCAACCACATCTCTACAAATGACCCAGTTTGTTCCTTTTTATGGCTGAGTAATATTCCATTGTATATATGTACCACATCTTCTTTATCCATTCGTCTGTCTGTCAGGCATTTAGGTTGCTTCCATGTCCTGGCTATTGTAAATACTGCTGCAATGAACATTGGGGTGCATGTGTCTTTTTGAATTATGGTTTTCTCTGGGTATGTGCCAAGTAGTGGGATTGCTGGGTCATATGGTAATTCTATTTTTAGTTCTTTAAGGAACCTCCATACTGTTTGCCATAGTGGCTGTATCAATTTATATTCCCACCAACAGTGCAAGAGGGTTCCCTTTCCTCCACACCCTCTCCAGCATTTGTTGTTTGTAGATTTTCTGATGATGCCCATTCTAACTGGTGTGAGTTGATACCTCATTGTAGTTTTGATTTGCATTTCTCTAATAATTAGTGATGTTGAGCAGCTTTTCATGTGCTTCTTGGCCATCTGTATGTCTTCTTTGGAGAAATGTCTATTTAGGTCTTCTGCCCATTTATGGATTGGGTTCTTTGCTTTTTTTAATATTGAGCTGCATGAGCTGTTTATATATTTTGGAGATTAATCGTTTGTCCGTTGATTCATTTGCAAATATTTTCTCCCATTCTGGCGGTTGTCCTTTCATCTTGTTTGTAGTTTCCTTTGCTTTTCAAAACCTTTTAAGTTTCATTAGGTCCCATTTGTTTATTTTTGGTTTTATTTCCATTTTTTCTAGGAGGTGGATCAAAAAAGATTTTGCTGTGATTTATGTCAAGGAGTGTTCTTCCTAGGATTCCCTCTAAGAGTGTTATAGTGTATGGTCTTACATTTAGGTCTCTAATCCATTTTGAGTTTATTTTTGTGTATGGTGTTAGAGAGTGTTCTAATTTCATTCTTTTACATGTAGCTGTCCAGTTTTCCCAGCACCACATATTGAAAAGACTGTCTTTATTCCATTGTATATTCTTGCCTCCTTTGTCATAAATTAGCTGACCATAGGTGTGTGCGTTTATCTCTGGGCTTTCTATCTTGTTCCATTGATCTATATTTCTGTTTCTGTGCCATTACCATATTGTCTTGATTACTGTAGCTTTGTAGTATAGTCTGACAGCAGGGAGTCTGATTCCTCCAGCTCCGTTTTTCTCCCTCAAGACCGCTTTGCCAATTCAGGGTCTTTTATGTCTCCATGCAACTTTTAACACTTTTTGTTCTACTTCTGTAAAAAATGCCATTGGCAATTTGATAGGGATTGCATTGAATCTCTAGATTGCATTGGCTAGCATAGTCATTTTCACAATGTTTATTCTTCTAATCCAAGAACATGGTATATCTCTCCATCTGTTGGTATCATCTTTAATTTCTTTCATCAGTGTCTTATACTTTTCTGCATACAGGTCTTTTGTCTCCCAAGGTAGGTTTATTCCTAGGTATATTATTCTTTTTGTTGCAATGGTAAATGGGAGTGTTTCCTTAATTTCTCTTTCAGATTTTTCATCATTAGTATATAGGAATGCAAGAGATATCTGTGCCTTAATTTTGTATCCTGCAACTTTACCAAATTCATTGATTAGCTCAAGTAGTTTTCTGGTGGCATCTTTAGGATTCTCTATGTATAGTATCATGTCATCTACAAACAGTGACACTTTTACTTCTTCTTTTCCAATTTGTATTCCTTTTATTTCTTTTTCTTCTCTGATTGCCATGGCTAGGACTTCCAAAACTATGTTGAATAATAGTGGTGAGAGTGGACATCCTTGTCTTGTTCCTGATCTTAGAGGAAATGCTTTCAGTTTTTCACCACTGAGAATGATGTTTGCTGTGGGTTTGTCGTATATGGCCTTTATTATGTTGAGGTAGGTTCCCTCTATGCCCACTTTCTGGAGAGACTTGTCATAAATGGTATTGAATTTTGTCAAAAGCTTTTTCTACATCTATTGAGATGATCATATGTTTTTTATTCTTCAATTTGTTAATATGGTGTATCATATTGATTGATTTGCATATACTGAAGAATCCTTGAATCCCTAGGATAAATCCCACTTGATCATGGTGTATGATCCTTTTGGTGTGCTGTTGGATTCTGTTTGCTAGTATTTTGTTGAGGATTTTTGCATCTATATTCATCAGTGATATTGGTCCGTAATTTTCTTTTTTTGTAGTATCTTTGTCTGGTTTTGGTATCAGGGTGATGGTGGCCTCATAGAATGAGTTTGGGAGTGTTCCTTCCTCTGCAATTTTTTGGAAGAGTTTGAGAAGGATGGGCGTTCGCTCTTCTCTGAATATTTGATAGAATTCACCTATAAAGCCATCTGGTCCTGGAATTTTGTTTGTTGGAAGATTTTTAATCACAGTTTCAATTTCATTACTTGTGATTGGTCTGTTCATATTTTCTCTTTCTTCCTGGTTCAGTCTTGGAAGATTATACCTTTCTAAGAATTTGTCCATTTCTCCAAGTCGTCCATTTTATTGGCATAGAGTTCCTTGTAGTAGTCTCGCAGGATGCTTTGTATTTCTGCGGTGTCTGTTGTAACTTCTCCTTTTTCATTTCTAATTTTAGTGATTTGAGTCCTCTCCCTCTTTTTCTTGATGAGTCTGATTAATGGTTTATCAATTTTGTTTATCTACTCAAAAAACCAGCTTTTAGTTTTATTGATCTTTGCTATTGTTTTCTTTGTTTCTATTTCATTTATTTCTGCTCTGATCTTTATGATTTCTTTTCTTCTGCTAACTTTGGGTTTTGTTTCTTCTTCTTTCTCTAGTTCCTTTAGGTGTAAGGTTAGATTGTTTATTTGAGATGTTTCTTGTTTCTTGAGGTTGGCTTGTAGAGCTATAATATTCCCTCTTAGAACTGCTTTTGCTGCATCCCATAGGTTTTGGATCATCGTGTTTTCATTGTCATTTGTCTCTAGGTATTTTTTGATTTCCTCTTTGATTTCTTCAGTGATCTCTTGGTTTTTTAGTAACGTATTGTTTAGCCTCCATGTGTTTGTGTTTTTTACGTTTTTTTCCCTGTAATTCATTTTTAATCTCATAGCATGGTGGTCAGAAAAGATGCTTGATATGATTTCAATTTTCTTAAATGTACTGAGGCTTGATTTGTGACCCAAGATGTGAGCTTTCCTGGAGAATGTTCCGTGCGCACTTGAGAAGAAAGGTAACCTGCTGTTTTTGGATGGAATGTCCAATAAATATCAATTAAATCTATCTGGTCTATTGTGTCATTTAAAGCTTCTGTTTCCTTATTAATTTTCTGTTTGGATGATCTGTCCATTGGTGTACGTGAGGTGTTAAAATCCCCCACTATTATTGTGTTACTGTCGATTTCCTGTTTTAAAGCTGTTAGCAGTTGCCTTATGTATTGAGGTGCTCCTATGTTGGGTGCATAAACATTTATAATTATTATATCTTCTTCCTCGATTGATCCCTTGATCATTATGTAGTGTCCTTGTCTCTTCTAACATTCTTTATTTTAAAGTCTATTTTATCTGATATGAGTATTGCTACTCCAGCTTTCTTTTGATTTCCAATTGCATGGAATATCTTTTTCCATCCCCTCACTCTCAGCCTGTATGTGTCCCTAGGTCGGAAGTGGGTCTCTTGTAGACAGCATATATATGAGTCTTGTTTTTGTATCCATTCAGCAAGCCTGTGTCTTTGGGCTGGAGCATTTAACCCATTCACATTTAA
Organism: Grampus griseus; assembly: GCF_964374135.1. Lineage (NCBI taxonomy): Eukaryota > Metazoa > Chordata > Mammalia > Artiodactyla > Delphinidae > Grampus > Grampus griseus. Next base: position 42,237,848 of record NC_139010.1, read on the forward strand.
GGTAATTATCGATATGTATGTTCCAATTACCATTTTCTTAATTATCTGGGGTTTGCTTTTGTAGGTTCTTTTCTTCTCTTTTGTTTCCCACTTAGAGAAGTTCCTTTAGCATTTGTTGTAGAGCTGGTTTGGTCGTGCTGAATTCTCTTAGCTTTTGCCTGTCTGTAAAGCTTTTGATTTCTCCATCGAATCTGAATGAGATCCTTGCTGGGTAGAATAATCTTGGTCATAGGTTCTTCCCTTTCATCACTTTAAGTATATCATGCCACTCTCTTCTGGCTTGTAGAGTTTCTGCTGAGAAATCAGCTGTTAACCTTATGGGAGTTCCCTTGTATGTTATTTGTTGTTTTTCCCTTGCTGATTTCAATAATTTTTCTTTGTCTTTAATTTTTGCCAATTTGATTACTAAGTGTTTCTGTGTGTTTCTCCTTGGATTTATCCTGTATGGGACTCTCTGCACTTCCTGGACTTGGGTGGCTATTTTCTTTCCCATGTTAGGGAATTTTTCGACTATAATCTCTTCAAATATTTTCTTGGGTCCTTTCTCTCTCTCTTCTCCTTCTGGGACCCCTATAATGTAAACACTGCTGCATTTAATGTTGTCCCAGAGGGCTCTTAGGCTGTCTTCATTTCTTTTCATTCTTTTTTCTTTATTCTGTTCCACAGCAGTGAATTCCACCATTCTGTCTTCTGGTTCATTTATCCGTTCTTCTGCCTCACTTATTCTGCTATCGATTCCTTCTAGTGTATTTTTCATTTCAATTATTGTATTGTTCATCTCTGTTTGTCTGTTCTTTTATTTCTCGGTCTTTGTTAAACATTTCTTGCATCTTCTCGATCTTTGCCTCCATTCTTTTTCTGAGGTCCTGGATCATCTTTACTATCATTATTCTGAATTCTTATTCTGGAAGGTTGCCTATCTCCACTTCATTTAGTTGATTTTCTGGGGCTTTATTTTGTTCCTTCATCTGGTACATAGCCCGCTGCCTTTTCATCTTGTCTATCTTTCTGTGAATGTGGTTTTTGTTCCACAGGCTGCAGGATTGTAGTTCTTCTTGTTTCTGCTGTCTGCCCTCTGGTGGATGAGGCTATCTAAGAGGCTTGTGTCAGTTTCCTGATGGGAGGGACTGGTGGTCGGTACAGCTGGCTGTTGCTCTGGTGGGCAGAGCTCAGTAAAACTTTAATCCACTTGTCTGCTGATGGGTGGGGCTGGGTTCCCTCCCTGCTGATTGTTTGGCCTGAGGCAACCCAAGACTGGAGCCTACCTGGGCTCTTTGGTGGGTCTAATGGAGGACTCTGGGAGAGCTCACGCCAAGAAGTACTTCCCAGAACTTCTGCTGCCAGTGTCCTTGTTCCCACAGTGAGCCACAGCCATGCCCCGCCTCTGCAGGAGACCCTCCAACACTAGCACATAGGTCTGGTTCAGTCTCCTATGGGGTCACTGCTCCTTCCCCTGGGTCCCGATGTGCACACAACTTTGTGTGTGCCCTCCAAGCGTGGAGTCTCTGTTTCCCCCAGTCCTGTCGAAATCCTGCAATCAAATCCTGCTAGCCTTCAAAGTCTGATTCTCTAGGAATTCCTCCTCCCATTGCTGGACCCCCAGGTTGGGAAGCCTGACATGGGGCTCAGAACCTTTACTCCAGTGGGTGGACTTCTGTGGTATAAGTGTTCTCCAGTTTGTGAGTCACCCACCCAGCAGTTATGGGATTTGATTTTATTGTGATTGCGCCCCTCCTACTGTCTCATTGTGGCTTCTCCTTTGTCTGTGGGGTATCTTTTTTGGTGAGTTCCAATGTCTTCCTGTCGATGATTGTTCCATAGTTAATTGTGATTCCAGTGCTCTCACAAGAGGGAATCAATTTGGAAGTTTTGTAGTTAATTTGTACACACTTGAATTGTTATTCTTTAAATCTTTATAGATTTATCTAACTGAAAACAATTTAGAGTATATCAGCATCTTTATCCTTCTCCCAAATCATTAAAGGAACTCAGAATGTTTTCAATCTGCTCACTGCATTCCCAGCTTGTTTGTTTTTTGACACTATTTTAGGTTTCCTTTGTTCTCTTTAAACACTACAAACTGGACATTATCAACAGAGCTTATGTTGTTTACATTTTCACTCATTTTTACTACGTTCTTCGTTCTCTATTTCTTCTTGCATCACAACCTTCCTTATGAGATCATTTTCCTTCTTCCTGAAATGTATCTTATAGAAGCATCCCATTGGTTTTGCCTTTATTCTTGAAAAATAACTCCACTGGGTATAAAATTTTATCTCAGTTCTTTGATTTTCCTGTCTCTTCTTTTTCACTAAGACATTAACATATAGCTGCTAAGACCACTGGGTCTAAAGCCATTCTATCTGAATCTCAGTCTTGACTCTGCTTTAGGTCTTCTTTTCTATAAAGTAATAAACCTTTATAGCTTATAAACCTAACAGTAATAAAACTTACCTCATAAGGTTTTGTGCAGATTAAATAAGCTGAAATTTTTAAACCACTTAGGACAGTGCTTGGCTTCTAGAAAAGTCCTGCCATCATTGTCTGCTGTTGCAGGTGAGAAATCAGCTCTCTGTCTAGTTGTCATTCCATCATAGGTGCCATATTTCATCACAGCCAATATAGAACCAGTTGTTGGATATACCACTTTTCTATTTACTACTGAGGAAAAAAATACTGCCAATTCAACTATGACAAAATGTTTTCTAATCTATAGGTCTACAGGTTACAAATGTGAATACCTTAAATTGTTAAGAAAATGTTCCTTTTAGATTTGAAGAAATATGGTGGTATTTTGCTCTCTTGCTTGCTCTCTCTCTCTCTCAGCATGTAAGATCTTTTCTTTTTCTTTGAAGTTCTGGACTTTTCCTATTATGTTTCTCAGTGAGGATTTTTTAAAATACTGCCACAGTTTTTCTGAGCTTTCTGAATCTAAGGATAGATTTTTTTTTCCTTTATCTCTCCCTCTACTCAGAAGCAAGACTAAATCAGGCAAGTAACTATCTCAACTCTATTACTCGAGACCAGGGGTCAGTAACCTTTTCCTGTAGAGGATCAGAGAGGAAATATGTTCTGCTCTGTTGTCCATATGGTCCCCATTGCAACTACTCAACCCTGCTCTTCTTTTGCAAAACAGCCATAGACAATACATTAACAAATGGGTGTGGCTGTTGAAGGGAATGACAATATACCATCCAAACTATGCCACTTTGGCATATGGATTATTTTGAGCTGAAGGGAACTGAGAAATGGCAAATGCAGGGGGAACTCCCTACACTTCCCCTTTCTGCCCAAGAGCAGGGCATACATTTCCTTTTGTGAAGATGTCCCCCATCCCCTCTCCTGTCCCAGGAAGAATTGATGACTCTTACCACTGGATGGCACCAACTTGAGTCTGCACAAACAAACCTTATTAAAATAACATTTATCTTCCATTAATTTCCCTGTATGTTTACCTCCCCACAATTTGCCACCCCCTTCAAACATAAGCCCCTTTTTCTTTGTCTTGTCACTTCTCCACAATTTGTTGCCCTTTGTTGAAATGGTATATAAGCCCCCAGGTCTATCATCTCTTTGGGTTTTAACTTCTTTTCTGTGAAGCTCCTATGTGCATGCATAATAAAACTTTTTCTCCTGTTAATTTGTGTTTTGCCAATTTAATTCACAAGACCCGGTCACTGAATATAAGAGGATAGAGGAAAGGGTTTTTTCCTTCCCCTACTCTATGTTCCAATAAAACTTTAGAAAATCAGGTGGCAAGCTGGATTTGGCCTTCAGGCTGTAGTTTGCACATCCCTGCTCTGGACTCTAGAGCTGGATTGTTCACTAACTATTTAAATTTGTAATCATTTAAAGTTACAAATAAAATTTATAACTTAGTTCTTCTGTCACACTAGTAACATTCAAGGGTTTAATTCCCACACATAGCTATAGATACAGAGCATTTCTATCAACCCAGTTGATAGAGTTCTATTTAAGAGTGCTGCTGTAGGGAATGGGTATTTCCTAGGATTATCCATTGAAGTTGTCATCTTTCCAAATCCCAGCTTTATGTGAAGCTCTCTAGTTGCCACGGAACCTTGATTAGACACCAGGCTTTCTCTTTTGTCCCACTGTGAAGCCTATAAAAAGCCAAGCTCTAGGTTCTACCCTTTATAGGGGTTAATTCCCACCCCACTCCCAGGGAAAAACTGGATGGAGTTTGGTCACCTTTCTAGCTTTGAACCTCCATATCATTTCTGATCTCTAAGGATGTTCCTTATTTTCACATATGTTTAACCATGCATTTAAATTTTTTAACATTTTATCCAGTATTTTTAGATGTTCTGTACTGGTATGGTTTTTTCAGTTATCTAGTCAGTCGAACTTCCAGAAATGGAGATCTCATTACTGGGTTTTGCCATAGAGCTCCTTTTTTCCTTCCTTCATGCTTCTTTCCTTCCTTCCTTCTTCCTTCCTTCTTTCTTCTTTCCTTTTTGTTTGCTTCCCTTCCTCTTCTTTCTTGCTTGCTTGCTTCCGTCCTTTCCTTCCTTCCTATGTTGGAAAGTAGTGGAGTGGAGCAAGTCTGACTCCTAACTGAAAAGTCTTCCATTCTTAGGCAAATACTAGGAAAAAAATATATCTTGGGCAACAATCTGATACCACATTCCAAACACTGGTTTGCATTTGCAATAGGAATCATAAATGACTATTTCTAGCAACTCCGTTTCTAATACATTGGTCCTTAGATGATTAAATTGGTCACTTCTAAGGATGAATTGGTCAGGGTTTAATTGAGGACAATGTGAAAGAACATTCTATTACTCAGTGAGTAAATAGTCCTTTGGGAAGAGTCAAAGGGAAAGAAAATGAAGCAATTCTGGGAAGAAAAAAAAAAAAAGTTCTTTTCCCAGAGAGACCAAGGTTGGGATGTGGCTAATCTTTCAGAGTCTGAACAAGTAGCAAGAGTTGGGAGAAGATACTGGAGCAGTGAAATATCTAGAAGCTAAGAGGGCTGGGATGAGTTAGGAGGTGACCTCACGCCTGGGGAAAACCTTGTGGACCCAAGCAAGAAGACCCCAGTTTTCCTTTTTTGATTTGAAAACCTTGTGAAGGGTGATATTTGTATGACAACACATGAAAAAAACAAGCCTTTACTTAAATTCTGGAGTTTTAAGGTTTATTATGGTTTGTGTTGATTAAAATTCTTTATAATCTGTTTCAAGTGAAGAATTTCCAACTGATCAACCATACAATGTACATACAATGGGGGGGTATATGCTAAATTATGTGCTTTTTATAATAGCTATTATTTATTATCAACTCTCTGCCAGGTACTGTACTAAGCACTTTACACATACTACAGTAATTCTAATCCTAAAAAATAACAGAAAAGAATTTGCAAGGTGGGTAATATTCACATTTTACAGAATCAACTTAGTGTCCTGTGGTGATAATATTTCTGATAAGATGGGGAGGTGCTGTATTTGCAACTTTTTAAATCACTCTTGTGCAGTCGTTTGTTTTACTAGAAAATGCAACCAAATTACAATTTTCACTTACAATGGAGCCCCATCTGCAGTCCCTAACCCTGCCTACTGTTTGGTCCCAAAGTCCCAGTGGCAGAGCTAGCCCAGGAGACACACTACAGCTCTCAGGCCTGCTTCAAAATGAATGCTGCTGTTCACTCAATCCTTCCTCTCCTTGGAACAATCGAGAACTCCTAGATTTTTACTTAAATTGGAATGGGCACATAAGAGCAAAGAGTTAGTGAAAGAGGTCTAAGAAGATGCACTGATGTGCCACATTCAAGCAGCCTCTTAGTGACAATGCCATGGTGACATCTATGGTACTGGCCAACTGTGATGATGGGCCAGAAGACTGCAGGGGGCAGTGCCGTCTTCCTGCAGCTCAGCACCGGGTTAGCCCCGTTTGTTTTAGTGTGATACAGAGAGTAGTCAGCAGCCCAGACACCAGTGCCAGACTCCTGGATTTGGAGCCCAGGAATTGTGTCACCTTCAGCAACGAATATAAATCTCTCTGTGCCTGCATTTGCTGAAGATTAGGGCCACTTAGCTATCAGCACTATATTAAATGAAACAGAACCTGGAGAATAACATCCGTGCTCAGCAGGTCAGCCAAGCTCTGGGTAAGAAGGCGCTCACCAAAGGTAACCAGAGCCAGGGATCTGGGCACAGTACGCCCTGCACAACTCACATGTGCGCAGTGGAAAGAGTAGGGATTTATCGGAGAAGTGCTCCTGTTTTTCACACTGGCTTCCAAAGACCTTCCTCTGTGTTCAGAATGACCACCTGGACGGTAAGTCCTGATGCCTCACCCTGACCCAGACACACCAACTCAGAGAAGGGGATGCCGTGAGAATGAGGAATAAAGACCCCTGATGAACACAGGTTTATGTTACAGGCTCTGTGCCACTTCTCCCTTGGGGCTTTCCTGGCCCCCAGAATTTCTTTGTTTGTTTATTTGCTTGTTGGTTTTACCAATATCAGTTACTACATATTTTCTCTTCTTTTCTTTTCTTCCTCGCAAAGTAGGTGAGCTCCCCCAGCAGCTATAAGCTCCCTATAGCTATACAGTTAGAAAGCAACAGCGAAATTCTTTAACACTGCCAGGAAGAATCATCTATAAATATTACTGAGGGGAAGCTTCTCAGTAAGAAAAAACATGAGTGGTAAGAGGTAGGGAACATTCCTGAAGAGTATTGCTGGGATGGGCTGGTTTCCAGTTGCTAAGAAAGCATCCCATGGAAACAGCCCAGGCCCATTCTAACATGCTGGAAAGGGCTCTCTGCAGTTATTAATAAGCACAACATTGTTAGAAGGAGAAAAAGCAAAATCTAGACTTTCAAAGGTGTCTAGAATTCTCTCTCATATTAATAAATGTCATTCCAGCCTTCCCTCTGCCTGCTTATAAAGGAGGTGTCTGCCTCTCCCACTCAGCTCCCTCCTCCAAGAAGCTTCTTTTCTGCCAGGTAGATTCTTTGCAACTTCATTAACTCAGCACCTGTAATAATGAATTAACACTCAGGGAAGAAAGGGATATTTTGGAGGGGGCTGGAGTTGGGTGGGGTTAAACAGAGGTTTTCAAACGGCTAACCAACCTGAGGCAACCTGAGAAACAAAAGGGGTTCCAGCTCTGTGACTTCTTCCTCCTCTTCTCCTGCTTCTCCTCCCCCTCTTTCTCCTCTTCCTCCCTCGTCCCCCTCCTCCTCCTTTTTCTTCTTTTTGAGAAATATAAATAAAGAACTTGTACTATTTTGAAATAACTGTTGGTAGCTGGACTGTGTTCATTTGAACACAGTGTCACAACACTGCTCTGGGACTGAACCACATGGGTCTCAGCTCTTTATAAGTGTTACATAATAATAGGGAACCCGTGAGATCTTAAATCAGCTTCAAAACAAGTTTCTTCCGATAACTTCCTGGACAACATACAAAATAAGGTCTAGAGTGGCTCAACGCCCCACTGTCCCCTGGAGCTGCCTCTCTCTAAGCTCGCAGAAGGAGATGAATGTTGCCCAGTAATTTAAGACTATTGCTACTTATGCAGAAAAGTGAACCACAGGAAAATATACTAGAGGGTTGTTCTTGGCAGGTAGAAAGCCATCAAAAGAAAACCAAAACAAATTAAAATGTTTCCTTTGAAGCAAATGAACCAGAACATATGGGTGAAAAAACAGACATATGATGGCATTTGGAACCAAACTTTCAGAATAGTGCTTGTTTGAGAAAAATTGTTGCATCTGTTGCCCTTTAAAATTTCTAATGGGTAGGATGTGAATCAAAGAACATGTCCACACAGTTTTAAATATGTGAGTAAAGCAACTTAAATCAGTTACAAAATTCACTTTGCATAATAATGTCAAATGTCTAGATATGTGGAAATCATATATCTGTTCAATTTGAGTCTTTTTCCTTTAAAGCAAGTAAAAATAGACAAATTTTATAGTAAAGTGAATTTTCAGTCTCAGATGTTAACCTTAATTCTTCCATAGTCAGATGAGAGCATATCCAGAGTGATATTAGAGAAGGGTTTTTTAAATAAAATCATAGAAATAATGCTCTGTACTTTTGTCACAGTTATTCTTAGCAGTTCCAAATACACAAGATATTCTTATGATGTGCTAAAACTTCTTTGTCATGAAAGACAGAGTTAGCAAATAAAATTAGAAAAAGAAAATTCAAACTGTAATATATCAATATATTTTTAATAAAATCCAAGTCTGTGACTCTTTCTTTATAACATTCTAAAATATAATACATTTCTTGGAAAATGTCACACCCTATATATGTGGAGAAAGCACACCAGAAACAGCATTCTGAGAACACCAGTGACAACACTGTTAAGACACTCTGAGATTATGCATTTAATATTCTCTATTAAGGTCTCTTAGCTCCCATAATTTCCCCCAAATAGCATTATGAAGTCATAGAAGGGTAGTGAGAAGGAAACAAAACTACTGAAAATATCCTCCAAAAAAAAAAGAAAAGATGCCAAAAATCGCATGAGGACTTAATAACCATAGTATTTACAATGGAAAATAATGCTTCTGCCAGAAACAGTACACTTTTTACTAGCCAGGCATTTTTTTCATGTTTAATTTTATACATAGGCTTTTTGCCTGGATTTATCATTAAATTATTTTCCTCTCAACCTCCCCTAAGTTTTTTTCCCCTGCTTTTCCTAATACCAAATTGTTTGAATTTTGCCATCAAGAGCAAAAAAGTAAAAGCTAACTTCTATATAGTGCTGATAGGGTCCAGTTCTCATCACTGAAACAACCCTAGGAGCTAGATACTATTATGTCACTTTTTACAATGTGAAAGCTGAAGTACAGAGAGGTTAAATAATTGCCCAAAGTCACACAGCTGCTAAGTGGCAAAGCTGGAATTTGAACCCTGGTGGGCTGGCTCCAGAGCCCATGCTTTTATTACTATTCTCAACTGCCTTCTTTTAGCATTTATAGAACTCGCAGAGCAGCAACGCAGTGATTTCAGTCCAAATTCATCAATTTTGCAAGTCACAGAACCTAGTTTCCCTTTGGACAAATCTTTCCTGAGCACAGCTAGATTCATGTTTTAGTGTCTGTACACAAGGCACAAAAGCAGATTAAAAAAATACAAAAATATTGGTTCTAATCCTGAAAGATTCAGACTTCTTAAGTAAGATAAAGTTGTAGAAATTCCATCAGTCATCTGATGAAAGGAGGAGCTGTGGCAATTTCTCCCCTCGCTTCTCTCTGCTCCATCATGCTCTGGAGCCCACCTCTCCTGTCCGGGGCCTTGCTCCAGGACCACCCTAACACATTAACTCATCACCGTGTCTCCTGTCTCTGATGCAGCAGGTAGAGGTGCCATCTACCTGCCGTCTACTGAAGTAGAACATCTTCAGTCTCTCCTGTCTGACTCACAGGGGAAAGTCCAGAGTCCTTAAGCAGCTCTCAATACCCTAAATAATCTGCCACAGCCCCAGAGTCAGCTCCTACCAGCTCCTCAGCACCCTCTGTTGCCAACATACAAGCACCCCTGGACTCTTCCGCCTTCGCTCAGGTCATTGTCTTTTCTTCCCTCTCTTTCCTTCTAGACTCCCAAAGTCATGTGCATCCTCTAAGGTCTAATTCATGTGCCTTCTTCTCCATGACTCCTCCTCCACCTCTAACTCCTTTCATCAGAGGGAAGAGATTCCTCCTTTCTGTGCTCCTGGGCCTTTGAACCTGCCTCTATGAGAGCATTCACAGCAATTTTGGCAGCCTTCTGGAGCACAAGGGATCCTTCCACAAGTAACCGGCTCTGTGCCTGTGTCCCTCGGGATTTAACAAAGTGCTGATTGAACTGGGGAAGCCTCTGTCCTAGGGCAGAGTGCACTGCCAGCTCCCTGGCCTGCAGGCTGCACCACGGAGGCAGTGCTGCCCCGGCTGACATCTGTCTCTCCAGAGAAGCCACTGCCCCCAGTGTCACCTTCCCCCCTCGCTGTGCACACGGGATGGGGAGCCACAATGTGCTGGGACACATGCACTGGTGGGAGCGGGTGGTGGGCTCCTCTGAAGGTTAAGTTTGGGCTCTGTTGACAAACCTACACCCTCTCTTCCAAAGGCAGGTGGAAAAGGTCACACAATATCCCCTGAAACACGCCAACCCCACATGCGTGCCTGGATGACTCTTTACCGCTTTCCCAGATTTTATTAGTTTCTCTATGTGCAATACCCAGAAGTGAAGGAGCATGTTTCTGAAACCGGAGTTCAAACAAGCTTCCAAAGGTGGCCCAGGCCGGGGTCAGGAGGTGCACAGGTGAGCAGCCTCTGGCCAGGCAGACAGGGCCTGATCTGGGCCGCTGTGGTTCCCACCCTTGGAAGCATCTCCTCCTATATCCTTCTCTAATCCCGCATCCTAACTGCATTCACCCATCTCTCCCAACAATACCTCATGCTGTTGTGCACAGGATGGATCAAACTCAATTCTGGTCCCTTAAAATGCTCCCAACTTAGGTGAAATTAGACATAAATTAACACTAAAAAACAATGTGGGGAGCAATGTTATACTGTGGTCTTTTAAAAGCAGGAAGGATCTGTGCTTGCCTGGGAAATTAGAGAAAATTTCCTGTAGATGGTGACCTTCTAATTGAAGGATGAGGTCAAGATGTGACCTTCTGTTCATCCCCAAAATGCCAGCCAGAACTAAGTTTGCTTCATTCCATAGCATCAACTCACTCACCCTGTGCAGAGCTCGTACATACAAAGAACTCACAAAGACCAGCGAGACACAGGCTCATGGAGGCATCACAGGGTAGCGGGAAGAGGGAAGCATGGCAGACAACTTCAACTGAAGCTGAAGCTCATTATTCTTCCTTCAACGACACTGACTGAACACACACTGCCCACCTGGCATATTAAGGCCAGAATGATGAGCCTACCTGAGAGTGTGCCACCTTCTCATGCTCAGGGGCTGGAGAGGTAACAGCTGTGACCTCAGATGCATGACCACCTGCCCCCAGTGCCCTGGAAGAGTGGGGCCTGTCATGGGCTGTGTGGGATGGGACAGGAGATCAGAGAGGGCAGGCCTCTGCAGAACCAGTGGGTCTGAACACAGCCCCCTGGAGAGGGGAGTACCACAGGGGCTGGGAAGGGAGCCTGGGAGCCATTCTAAGCTGCAGAGCGATCAGGTCATGCTTCTGTGTTACTCTCTTCCCCAACTTGAGGAGTAGAAGAGGGGTAGGTCAGCTTGGAGCATGGCAGGGAGGGGGAGGCGGGAAGACGTGGAAGTAAGGGACACTGAGGAGGTAAAATGAGCAAACTCAGACTCAAGAGGAGAGGGGAGGGCGAGAGGAGACCCCAGGAAGACTCTGACATTTACCTGTATTGCTGAGCCTGCTCTCCCACACTTCAGCTTCTCATGGAGGTTTCCCGTGACTTGTCCATCAGCGGGCCACAAAGGCTTTGGAGAGGGTTTGTAGAAGAAAAACTTTCTGGGCTTGTGCATATGTGAAAATCTCTTCTTGCATTCTTATTACATATAGATGACCTATGGCAGAGGGAGGACAAAAACTAGCCCAGCTTTTGTAGAGAATTGTTTTTCCTAATTTTAATGCCAGGGTGCTCATAAGATTTGTTTTTTATGCATTTTATTCTTGGTTTTTCTGAAGTTAATGGAAGTGTTTTTCTCCTACTTTTTTTTCTTTTCTAATCTAATGGATAAACCTCCCTCTAATTATCAAGGCAATGCCTAATTTCCACGATGTCCCAGAATCTCCTCTCAGGACACACAGTGCACTTTCTTTTTCTCTTCATCCACCTTTGGGTGAGCATGGTAGACAAGGCCTAGGCATACAGTAACCAAAACGTCTGGATTGTGTGCGAGTTATCTAGTGCTACGTGACAAATGTCCCACAGTCAGTGACATAAAACAACAACTACTTTACGATGCTCTCAGACTCTGCAGCTCAGGAGCTCAGACAGACAGAGCACCCGTGGAGATGTCTTGTCCCTGCTGAGCTTCTCCAAACACACACCTGGTGTCGGTCAGCACTTGGATGACCTCAGTGAGTCTGTCAACTGAAGCACCTGCACGAGGCCTCTCCGTGTGGCTTCATCTAGAGGGAGTGTCCCAAGAGTGAGCGTTCCAAGAGGACCAGGTGGAAGCCCTTTGTCATTCAGCCTTGAAAGTGACACGACTTCCCTTCTGCCATGTTCTATGGGTAGGAACAGTCAAAACCCACCCAGAGCAAGGTGAGGGCTCAAAGACCACATTTCTCCATGGGAGAAATGTCACAGACTTGGGGGGCGAATTTTAAAACTGCCACAGGAGGGCGCTGGTCTGATGTGGACACCGCTCCTCACAAGATACGCTGCCAAATCCCAGGCCAACCCATTACTGTGTGTGCTGCTCCCTGGGCTGGTCTGAGGACAGGTTCAGCCCCTCCACAGACCCAGCCCCTCAGCAACTGGAGTCCTTCCTCCTTCATCTGCATGGAGTAGGGGTGAGGTGGAGAAAGGGTTAGCTACACCCACCCCTCCAGGCCCGCTGGGAGTCAGCAAGTAGCAGAGGTTCAGCTGCACGGCACCTGGCCTCACCTCTGTGCTGAAGCGACATTGATCTGTTGGAGGGCTGCCAGAGTGGCCTATCACCTTATTGCAATAGTCAGGCTGGCGTTAGCCTTATTCTTACAAGCCTTTAGAAGCCCCACCCTGATCACCCCTGTTCTCTCCCTCTCCCTTCTTACCTACAACCTTTTACTTGAAGCACCTACAAACCTCAGAATGCAGGACTCCCCAGCCATTCCCCCTCCTGCCAAATTAAAGACTAACAGTCCCTAGTCTGCTTGCTTTTCTTTGGGAAAACTGTCCAGGAAAAAAAAATGTATCCTCTGGTATTCAGGGCTGGAGGAGGGAGTTTCTAGCTCTCTGCTTTTCTCTATGATGTTTGTGGCTTCAAAGAAAGCATCTCCTAGGAAATTTGGGTGATTCCACTATATAATTGTTAAATTCTATGTGACAGGATAAGGAAGTAGTAAAAAGACCTTGGAAAGCTCTAATTCCCAGTCAACATAAATGAGAAAAATAATTTCCCCTTGCAAGCTAGTTATAATCTCAAGATTCACCAGAAAGTTAGCAATTTCTTCACAGAGAACTCTGTATTTATGGTGTGTCATCCAACTCTGGGCTGCTTCTAACAAAGGGCAGAGCTGGGCTTAGTGGTATCACTTTTATCTCTTGAACTGATTCAGCGGCTTTCAGATGGCTCTGGCAGGGTAATGAGGGGCACACCCCAGCTGGCACTGGGCAGTAGTGATCTCTGGTGATGCTGGTATTCCCTGGGGTGCAGTGGCTGGAAAGTGGGGACAGAAGTGGGCCCATTGTGTCTGTGGGATACAGTTTTTTACAGAAAGAGACTTTTCCCCTTGGTCTAGCTGAAACTAACACCATCCTCAAGGTCTGACTCAAGTGCAACTTAGTCCAAGAAATTGTCCCTGGTGACCCCAGACCACAGAAATGTCACCTTTCTCTCCATTCAAACTGCATTCACAGTCAGAGCACACAGATAAACATCTAGTTGTTTGCGTTTACATGTATGTCATTTGTCTTCACCCAATTTCCTTACCTAGATGGTGAGATTCTTGAGATGAAGTATTTAGTCCAGTATTGTCCAGAAATCCCTCCTTCAAACTGATGGAATTTCATTAAAAACTGATGTGCAATAACCACAGTACTACTAGGTCACCACATCTGATGGACTGACTAGTTGGTTGATTAAAGGCCTTTTAAGGTGACAAAGCTCCCAGGAAGAACAAAAGGTCCTTCCTTGGCTTGCCCAGGGTCCCCATTTCCAACTCATTTTTCATGCTGAATGAGATACTCTCACTGTCCAATTTATGTGACACGTAACCTTGGCCATCCATCTTTCTTTTTCTGAAGCCTGCATTAGGACTAAAAAAGAATCTTCTTTCTAGCTCATTCTGGGGCACCTTCCAGTCTGGGAAGAATTCCTCTCCTGGTTTTAGGAAGACTGAGAACACTAAAGGGTCCACTAACTCTTTAGCCATGGAATGTCACAACCAGTGGGAAAAAAACAGATGATTGCTTCTGCAAGTTCCCTGATGAACCGCAGAGACCCCTCCACACATCTTACAGGCTCACAGGGCACCAAATAACTCTAACTTCAGAGGGAGAGCCAGAGGCAGCGATGTTCATAGAAAAGGCCAGCTGTCATTTTTAAAGAGAAGAACACTGATTTCCAGAAAGCTAAACCCAAGATATTTGATAATGGAATCATTAATCTATTTTTTGGTGACTTCTCCAACTCACTTTCCCTGCCTATAAATTATCTAAAGCTCCGTGAAATTATTTTTAACTTCAAGGTGCCTTCCACAAATGGCCTTACCTTGGCCTCCTCCACATCTTCTGGACACCATCGGAGGGAGCTGTTCCCACAATGACCCTCTCTGCTGTGCTTCTGGCCACACCCTCTTTCTGGGACCCTCAAATCACAGCTTCCCTTGGGGTGGCCAGCTCCACAGAGGAGAGCCCAAGCAGAGCTGACCGGCCCCCAGGGTTCCCACTTAAGCCTGAGGCCACCTTAGGCCTGGGCCAGCTACAGCCACTGACTCTAGTCAGCGCTCTCAGACCCAGAGGGTTTCCTTCCCAGTGACATATGGTGGCCTGAGCAGGAAAGCTGGGCTTTCCGATCCTCCTTTTTGAGCCTAATTTTCCTCATCTGTCCAATGAGAGTAGTGGCCTCAATCATCCCTAGACCCATGCCCTCCCCCAGGTTGTGACTTTAACCCATTATAGACTCTGTGATAAGTGCTACGTTAAAACTCAGCACAGGCAGTTTTATCCTATATGTTCTGGGGAAATAATCCTTTCTATGTACAAGCCTTCCCTGTGAGACCTCCCCTACCACACCCCCACCTGGACGTCAGCTGCCTCCTCCAGCCCAGCCTCACAGGCTCTCAGCTTCTGTTCCCCAGCATGCAGACCCGCACACCTTCACTGCATGCCCGACTCCGCCTCCCCCAGACAGAAGGTTCTTACTCGCCATGTGTCACCATCACTGTCACCAGATGCAGCTCTGGCACCAGGGCACTGGAGCACTTTGCCATCAATGCAGCTGACATCCAGGTCTTCTGGTCCCAAGAAAGCTCACTCAGTGGTTCAGGACCCTCCCAACGTGGGAAAACTTCCCTACAGGCCAGATCTCACTTTGATTCTTTTCCTCACAAGGAAATGGAAATGTCAAGACAAAGGAGCTTTAATATCCCTTTAACTTCTACAAAATCGGTAACAAGGAACACCTGGACATCACCCTCATGGTCCAGAACCAGATCAACTTGACTCCTATATTGTGCAAAAAGCAGATGGGGGTTCCGGCTACCAAAGCCAAGCCGCCTCCACAGGGTAAGCCAGCAAGCACCCAAAACGGGATGGGGAGTGTCTGAAGCCTTTTATTACTTTTATGAGGACTGTACTGTGGGATCAACAGTGACATCCAAGCACAGTTCTTATATCATTTGAGGCTGGCTCAGTAGACACACCCAATCAAAAAATTCTTATCTCATACAGGAAATAGGTTTTTCTTTCTATTCTTCCAAAAGCACTATAAAGGGAAGCATAAATAATTTCTATACAAAAAGGGACTTCTCCCAGGGCACCTAGAAACATCACACGTCTCTCTTCTTTCCTCTGCTGCAGTCTGCCAAGCCTGTCTTCTAGGAAGAGGCACACACACACACACACACCACACACACACACACACACACTCTTCCTTGCTTAAGAACACGGTCACTGCCTGTTGCCCACATTTTCTTCCCATGCAAAGGAAGGACTGTTATAGAGGCATTCCAGAGCCTCCAAAGGGTGTCCTACAAAAATGCCAGAACATTTAGCATGCACACATGCACACACACGCACTCACACGCACACACACATTTCACTCTGGTGTTGGAAAAATTCCTGGTATATGAAAGTCTTAAGATGAATCCTGAAAATGAATCTGTTTCCAAAGGCAAAAAGGAAGAACATATGGGAAAGGGAGAACGACATGACTTTGATGTTTAATGACCTGCTTAGGGGACTGTTACCAGCTTAGGCCAGAGCACCTGGTTGAGGCTTGGCTATGCCCATCACTCACTATGACCTTACCTGTTACTTAGCTCCTCAGCCCCCACTTCCACATTCATCTATTGGGACCGTATTAATCCTAGCCCAGCTGCATCACAGGGTGCATATGGTAAAAGGATCTAGAAGCCTGTGTAAGGAGTAACTTGCTAGAGTAATGTCAGTTGTTTCTATTATCAAAATCAGTCAAACATTCAGAAAAGTTAGTAGTTTACATTTGTTGAATAAGATGAGGGGCTCAAATGTGGAAGACTTTGAATACTAAACTGATTCATAAACAGTACTTAGACAAAAGGAATCCATGAAGGATAAAGAGAACGTGTATTTACTGAGCAACCGCTATGTGCCAGGCACAAGATTTTGTGAAGCTGGTGCTAAATATTTACATTTCACTGATGAGAAAATGGAGGCTCTCAAAGGGTGAGCGATTTACATATGGACACCACCTGGTGAGTGGAGGGACCTTACCTGAGAGCCAGGTCTCTGTGCCTCCAAAGGGAGTTACTTAGCAGGAAGGAGTGGGTCATATCCCCAGGGCTCTCGCATCAAGATCCCCTGACAGTGCAGAGGCCCCGGGAGTGTCTCACACATGCGTCGGGCCTGTTCAATTAAGAGTTGTTTTCCAGTCCCCCATACCTATCTGCCTTCTCTAATTCTGTCCTGTGACCATTTCCCCCTTAGAGAATGTCTCCTCATCGTTTGAGTCCTGCCCAGTTTCCTTCCACTCCATTCCCATAAACCCTGTGCACATCCCTGTACTGCACTCCTCCTGCTATGGGGAAATGCATCAGCTTTGTGCATTCTTTCAGGAAACAAAATTACTCATGTCTTCCAAAAATATGGAACCAACAACTAATTATTCCACATCTGCTTTGTTTCAAAAATGAACATGGACAAGGCCAGGGTATTATCTCCAGACTATTCTAAAAAGCTCTCAGCACTCCCAGGACTCACAAAGGATATATGAGCAATCGTTCAGTTAATAGATTACAACCTATTTCTGTATGACTCCCACAGATAGCCTTGCAGCCGGGAATCCGGAAAGATCCAGCAAGAAGAAATTGACTGTAACCTTGATTAGACCAAAGGTCAAGGAAATAATTAAAATTCTTATGCCAAAGAGGGTTGAAACAAAAGTCATACTCAGGTACAGAAAAGGAACAGAAAATAGTTTGATAGTGCATTTCCCATAAGAGGTTGAACAAAGAGAAAGCAAAGGCTGAGCAAGTTTCAGCCTTCTGTGTAATATTAGCATAATCTACCCCCATCATTTCTTGTTTCCTCTCCCCACCACATCAGTCTTACCTTGTCTGTAAAAGTTCATCTAACCTTAGCTAATCAATCTAAATCTCTTTTCTTTTTTAATTGAAAGTGATCCCTGACATGCAGTTCCACTCACATCTGGGTTTAAAGCCACCTGCCCTCAAAATTCAAAAGCATAATGGGATGGAATTCAAATTTTCACAAAACTTAGAAACTCATAACTGGGCCAATTTTGCAAATTACAATTGAGATCGGAGAGAGATATTCTATATTATCTGTTTGCAAACATTGATGATTCATATCTCAGATTCATTCTTAGGTTTTTAATCTAATCCTCTTTTATTTATTTATTGAAACGTAAGGCAAGTATGTTAGAAAAAATCCAAATACTACATAAAGGTAAAAAACTGAAGAGCAAATCTCCCTCACAAACCAGACCCCCAAACTCCTTGCAAGATGTAACCATCATTCATAGTTTCTGTGTGCTTCTCCAGTTCCCTTGCATGTGCAATCCCTGTGCTTAGCTGTGTATGTTTACGTATCCTTATTATGTCAAATGAGAGCATCAGAACCCACTCCTCTGCATCTAGCTTTTCTTTACTGTAACAATACATTTCAGCACATACAGACCAACTAAATCTTTTTCAAGACTGCATTGTATTTTATTTTATGGAAGAATGAGAAAGCATTTTACCAAACCGCTATAGCTTGGCATTTAAGAGCTTTCCATCTTTGGCCTTTACAGATAATATCACACCGTTGTTTAAGTGCCTTTTTGGACACGCTGGAGTGTGCCTTGTGGAATAAATTCTTAGAGGAGCAATTTTAAGATCCAAGAATCTGTCTTTTATTCATTTGTTGGAAACTGCTAAATTACTCTCCAAAGCAATGCACAAATTCGCACTCCTGCCAAAGTGTAAGAGAGGCCCTTTCCCCTCCTCTTGCCAAACAGGCTATTGTCAGGCAATTTACTCCTTTCCAGGCTGACAGGTGAACAACAGTATGCTATTGGTTGTGTTGCTGTTGTTGTTTTTAGTCTTTTCTTCATGGATTGCTTTGCATGTTGTCAGTTTTTCTATTGGGTTTTGGTATTTTGGTGATGGATGAGAAATCCCTGGCTTTACCCTAGTGACATGTTTTTTCTGACATGTGTAACAAATATTTTTCCAGTTTGACTTGTCTTTTAATTTAACTTCTGCCATTTTTTTCCTTTGGCGATTTTTTTTTATGTGTACTCATATCTGTTACTTTCCCTTATAATTTCTGGGTCTTGTTTTATTTTGCTTAGAAGGCCTCACCCACTCTCTCGACAGACATAAAATAAGACTCAAGTAAATAGAGAGACATGTTTCGGTCTGGGAGAGGGAGAGGAATTCTTAGGATATGTCATATAGTAATAATTAATATAATCATAATAAAACTCCAAACATTTTTCTTTTTAGAAACTTGGTCTTAAATTTTTTTTTCAATATCAAGACTAAATATACAAGAGTAATCGACAAAAATCAGAGAAATAAGTAGTTGGAAGTGGAAAGGTAGTGAGGTTTGTACTGCCAGATGTTAAAAGCTAGAAAATAATTAAAATTCAGTGGTTCAGCCACTAAAAAGAAATGACAGTTATGTAACATGATAGAAGTGTTAACTACTGCCATAATGGCAATCATATTACACTATATAAACTTACCAAATGAACATGCTGTACATCTTAAATTTACACAATGTTACGTCAAATACATTTCAGTTTTAAAAATCCAGTAGTTCAGATGCAGAAATAAACGAATAGAATAAGACAAAATCAAGAAATGCAAGCAAAAATAAATGAAAGTATTGAATTTTATAAATGTGACAGTTCAGTAAGAGAGGGGAAATGGGCTATCGAATAAGCAGTACCATGAAAATGAGCTAGATTTGGAGCGGAGGGCCGGAAGCAGGAAGCACAGCCTCCTACCTAAGTCCTCATACCAAACTTACTCGCAGTTGTGGCAAACATTCAAACATAAATGAAATTTATAACTGCACGAAGAGAATATATTTTTATAATGCTGGGATATATAAAACTTTTCTAAAGATGCACAGAACTAATTAATAGTAAAGGAAGAGATGGACAAGTTTGACTGTGTAAAACATAAGTAGTTCCGCAAAATCATCATAACCAAAATCATCATAACCAAAACCATAACCAAACAAGAGGCAAATAATTTTTTCAAATAGTTAAGACAGTAAGGAGATAAAGATAGAAATTAATATATTAGAAAGTAATAAGAAAATGAATATATAAAACCAAGAGTTCAGATTTGGCATAAATACATTAAACATACTATTTGCTTGCTTAGCAGTATTTTTTCATTTTTACTTTCTCCTCCTTTTATCTTTCTTCCTTGCAGCCACATCAGCCTCCAAGCTCATGTTCCCACACTCAAGGAGTTCATGCTTACAACCAGTTATGTCTACTTCCATATTGCCCCCTGCTCTTATAATCATACACGAATGTACAATACATCTTTGGTGTATCAATGTACAATACTTAAGTATTAGCGTGCACGGTAGATGGATAGATATGACTCTTCAACAATTGTTTGATTACTCAAATGGAATCGTACTATATGTGATTTCTTCATTTTGCTTTTCTCGCTCAACAATATCAGATGGAAATTCCTCTAATTTAATTTCCCTCCCTCTTGCCCTCCTTCCCTTTCCCCTTCCCGTTCCCCCACCTCTACCCCTCCCCCTCCTCCTCCTTTCTCTATCTCTCTCTCTCTCTCTCTCCTTTTGTCAGCTGCATAAGAGTTTATGATATAAACAGAACTACTGTTCCCTAATTGAAAAATGTTTAGCCCCTATGAACAAAGCTGTAATAAACATCTTTGTCCAAAGATCCTTATATATGGTACTTTCACTTTATGGGACATGGAACTTAACCATATTTTTTAAATCTTTCCATATTAGTATTATAGGAAAGGTCATAGATTATGCTACAGGAATTAATTTTTCTTTGTTTATTTGAAATTTTCTTTTCATATCTTTTCAGGTGACTAACAACCTGAATATATATAATTTATGGGTCACAATATTTCTCTCTCACCCTCTGTAGGATTTCCCTCCCTAAATATAGTTGGGACAGTTTGAGGCAAGAATTATCTTTTTCTCCTTATAAATGATTTTCTTCTTCCTGGATGCTTATAGGATTTATATTCACTTTTAAAGTTTAGTCACTTTCGAAGAAAATGTCTTGGTTAATGATTACTTCTTACATATTTTTCCTAAGATGTGATAAGTACTCTTGATCTAATAATATAGTTTTTTGTCATTTCAAGAAAGTTTTTTCAAACCTTCCTAAATAAAATTTTCTGTTTTCATGTATTCTTCTATTTCAAGTACATCAATTAATTTTTATGATAGAATGTATTTGGCTGTCATCTGTACTTACCAAAGTCTCCAAATCATTCTTTATCCTTCACATCCTGTGTAATTCCTAAAATCTCATCCATATTTCAATTCCATTTTTTTCTTGTTTAAAGACTTTTTTAAGAGCAGTTTTAGATGTACAACAAAACTGAGAGGGAGGTACAGCGATTTCCCATAAATCCCCTGCCCACATACATTCATAGCATCCCCCATTAACAACAACCCCCACCAGAGTGGTGCATTTATTTCTTACAACTGATGAACCTACATCGACACATCATAATCACACAAAGTCCACAGTTTACCTTAGGGTTCACTTTCAGTATTGTACATCGTATGGGTTTAACCAATGTATAATTATATATATCTATCATTATAATACCATACAGAGTATTTTCACTACCCTAAAAATTCTCTGTGCTCCACCTATTCATCCCTCCCCCTCCCCTACCCCTGGCAACCACTGATCTTTTTATTCTCTTCATAGTTTTGCCTTTTCCAATACGTCGCAGAGTTGGAATCATATAGTATGTAGCCTTTTCAGATTGGCTTCTTTCACTTAGTAATAAGCACTTAACGTTCCTCCATGTCTTTTCATGGCTTGATAGCTCATTTCTTTTTAGTGCTTAATAACATTCCATAGCCTGGACGTACCACAATTTACTCATCCGTTTACCTGCTGAAGGACATCTTGGTTGCTTCTAAGTTTTGGCAATTATGAACAAAGCTGCTATATACATTCATGTGCAGGTTTTTGTATTTTGTGTTGACATGTTTTCAGCTCCTTTGGGTAAATACCAAGAAGTTCAGTGGCTGGATTGTATAATAAGATTATTAGTTTTGCAAGAAATCACCAAACTGTCTTCCAGTGTAGCTATACGATTTTGCATTACTACCAGCAGTGAATGAGAGTTCCTGTTGCTCCACATCCTCACCACCATTTGGCATCATCAGTGTTCTGAATTTTGACCATTTTAATAGGTGTGTAGTGGTATCTCACTGTTGTCTTAATTTGAATTTACCTGAGGACATATGATGTGGAGCATCTTTTCACAGGGTTAGTTGCCACCTGTACATCTTCTCTGGTGCGATATCTGTTAAGGTCTTTGGCCATTTTTTAATCAGGTTGGGTTTTTTTCCTACTGTTGAGTTTTAAGAGTTCCTTGTATATTTTGAAAAAAAATTTTTTAATAAAAAAGATTTAAAAGAAGAGTTCTTTGTATATTTTGGATAACAATCCTTTATCAGGTATGTATTTTGCAAATATTTTCTCCCAGTCTGTGGCTTCTCTTAATTCTCTTTATATTGTCTTTTGAAGAGCAGAAGTTTTTAACTTTGATGAAGTCCAGCTGGTCAATTATTTATTGCATGGATCGTGTCTTTAGTTTTATATCTAAAAATGTGCCACCAGACTCAAGGTCATCTAGGTTTTTTTCTATGTTATCTTCTAAAAATTCATAGTTTTGCATTTTACATATAGGTCTGTGATGCATTTTGAGTTAATTTGTGTGAAGGATGTAAGATCTGTGTCTAGGTTCTTTTTTTTTTTTTTTTTTTTTTTTGCCTATGGATGTCTAGTTTTTCCAGCATCATTTGCTGAAAAGACTGTCTTTGCTCCATGGTATGGCCTTTGCTCCTTTGTCAAAGATCAGTTGACTGTATTTATGTGGGTTTATTTCTGGGCTCTCTATTCTGTCCCATTGATCTATTTGTCTATTCTCTCGCCAGTACCACATTGTCTTGATTACTGTAGTTTTATAGCAAGCAAGTCTTGAAGTCAGCTCGTGTAAATTCTCCAGCTTTGTTCTTCTCCTTCAATATTGTGTTGGCTTTTCTGGGTCTTTTGACTCTCTATATTAACTTTAGAATCAGTTTATCAGTATCCATAAAATATCTTACTGGAATTTTGGTTGAGATTTTATTGAATCTATAGATCATTTGGGGAAGAACTGACATCTTAACAATAGTGAGTCTTTCTATACATAAACATGGACTATTTCTCCACTTACTTAGTTCTTTTTTGATTTCCTTCATCAGAGTTCTATGGTTTTTCTCATATAGATCTTGTACATATTTTTTTAGATTTATACCAAAGGTATTTCATTTGAAGGGTACTAATGTAAATGGCATTGCATTTTTAAATTTCAAATTCCACTTGTTCATTGTTGTTATATAGGAAAACAATAGAGTTTTTTATGTTAACCTTGTATCTTGCAACGTTGCTATAACCACTTATTAGTTCCAGGAGTTTTTTCATGGATTCTTTCATATTTTCTACATAGACAATCATGTCTTCAGAAAAGACAGTTTTATATCTACCTTTTTAATCTGTATACCTTTTATTTCCTTTTCTTGCCTTACCACAATAGCAAGAACTTGCAGTACAATGTTGAAAAGGAGTGAGAGGGGACATCCTTGCCTTATACCAGATCTTAATGGGAAAGCTTCAAGTTTCTCACCATCAAGTATGATGTTAACTGTAGCGTTTTCATAGATAGTCTTTAACAAGTTGAGAAAGTTGCCCTCTATTCCAAGTTTACTGAAAGTTTTTTATCACAAATGGGTATTGGATTTTGTCAAATGTTTTTTCTGCATCTGCTGATATGATCATGTGATTTTTATTAGTCTGCTGATGCAATTGGTTACATTAACTGATTTTCAAATGCTGAACCAGCCTTGCATACCTTGGATAAATCCCACTTAGTCGTGGTGTATAATTCTTTTTATATTTTTTTTGGATATGATTTGTTAATATTTTGTTGAGAATATTTGCATATAAGTTCATGAGAGGTATTGGTCTGTAGTTTTCTTTTCTTGTAATGTCTCTGTCTGGCCGTGGTATTAGGGTAATGTGGGACTTAAAGAATGAGTTAGGAAGTGTGTGCCCTCTGATTAAAGTGTGTGCTTTAATCCTCTGAAAGAGGTTGTAAACAATGGTATCATTTCTTCCTTAGATGTGAATTCACCAGTGAACCCATCTGGGCGTGGTACTTTCTGTTTTGGAAGGTTATTAAGCTTTTGTTCAGCTTCCTTAGTAGATATTAGGCCTACTCAAATCATCTATTTATTCTGTAAGTTTTGGCAGGCTGTGTTTTTCAAGGAATTGATCCATTTCATTCAGGTTATCAAATGTGTGGGCATAGAGTTCCTCATAGTATTCTTTTGTTATCTTTTTTCATTTCCATGTACAGTTCCATTTTTTTACAAGGTCAATCTTAATAAATTCAGTAGTCCTAAAATGTTCTCCACTTATTAATTCTCCTGCCATTTCATTCTTTAATCTCTAGGTTACAGAGCTCAAGGTTGTATTCCCTTGAAAGTATAAGTATTTATTTTTTAAATTATCTTATTAGGTAAGATATTTAGGTATCTTACTTAAGCAAGTGTTATTTCAGAAGGATTTTAATCATATTCTGCAAGCTGCATTCTTCACATTTTTAGAAAAGGAGGTATAGAATTTTTCCATTTTGTTTTGGTTTTTCTTTGATCTTCTGCTTAATTTTTTTTTATATTCATCTCAGGTCTGTTATTTGCCCCCAAAGTTTTAAATAAATTTTCCTCAACTCTCCTCTCTATTTATTTGAAGTAT
Source organism: Grampus griseus (assembly GCF_964374135.1). Classification (NCBI taxonomy): domain Eukaryota; kingdom Metazoa; phylum Chordata; class Mammalia; order Artiodactyla; family Delphinidae; genus Grampus; species Grampus griseus. Next base: position 42,262,213 of record NC_139010.1, read on the forward strand.
TTGGAATTCCATTTTAATTCACCTATTGGCTTTTTAGCAGTACTTCATTGCACTACATTTTTAGTGCTACTTAGAAATTATGATACATTTCCTTAAGTTTTACAGCCTAGAGTTAATATTGTACTACCTTACATAAAATGTAGAAACCTTTAGGTCATATAGGATTTAGACAACATTTGAACCTACCCTTAACACAGGAACTTGAGTGCTTGAAGTTTATGGGATTTTTGCTTTTGCTTTTTTTTTTTTTTTTTCATTTTCCAGCCATCTGAGGAAGAAAGTAAAGGGAAATTCTTTATCTTGAGTATTTTTCTTAAATTCCAAAAAAGAAACAAACCATTCCCTTTCATTTCTTGTTCTTCCTCTCCATTAGTGGACACATGCAAGCAAGAGTATTCACACATTCAACACGTGAGCATACACACACACACACTCTACTATACACCTGTACAAACGAAGGTTCTCTTGCTGCATATTTTTGTTTTCAAATACTGTTGTCATATGGACATCAGTAAGAAAAGATTTTAACTTTCATAAACATTGTCATTGTGATAAAGAGCCAAATGAAGTGGAAAATGCACTGTAGTATCATGTATCATGAGCCCCCATTTTTTTTTTTTTTTTTTTTTTTTTTTTGTCTCTGTTTGGTCTTCATTGCTGTACATGGGCTTTCTCTAGTTGCAGCAAGCAGGGGCTACTACTCTTCGTTGCAGTGCACGGGCTTCTCATTGTGGTGTCTTCCCTTGCTGCGGAGCATGGGCTCTAGGCACGCAGGCTTCAGTAGTTGTGGCGTGAGCTCAGTAGTTGTGGTTCGCAGACTCTAGAGCACAGGCTCAGTAGTTGTGGCGCACGGGCTTAGTTGCTCCAAGGTATGTGGGATCTTCCCGGACCAAGGCTCGAACCCATGTCCCCTGCATTGGCAGGCGGAATCTTAACCACTGCACCACCAGGGAAGCCCATGGGCTCCAGTTCTATGACTACTAAGTCCCCTCAAATCCAAAGATGTTCTGGCTCTAGAAGGTGCTGTTCTCAAGTATGTGAAACATCCCATCAGATGTTTAATTTGGTCTGGTGTGCCCACAATGACCAGTAGGCTGAACTCTGTTTCCTACAATCAACCATTGGCTTTGCTTGGCAGAAAACATCTGAGTGTGGGTCATCCCGTGCTGGAGCACAGAGCATCAGGGAGAGAGGTGGGGCATCAGCACTGCTCCAAGCTCTTTTGCAAGGGCAGAAGTTGTCCCTGTGATAAGTGAGCAGTCAGAGCTATGTTCCATCTGAAACTCTCAGGATATTTGACAGCCAAAGTCTTCCAACTGCAGCCATCAAGCCCTCTAGGTAGGTAACAGGGACCTTAAAGCTTCCAAGCTTCTCCATTGATGGAAATTATCAGTCATCTTTTTTTAAAGAAAAAGTAAATTTCAAACTGATGTTGGCTTCAGGTACAAGAGATGCTACTGGCCATCAGAACCTTCAATAGGTACTGAACCGATGTAACAACATTGTGTTTTATTTTTAGGCAATTACTCATTCATTGGAGAAAGCATAATGAGTAAAACTATTTCTCTTATGGTGACTGTTTAACTCCTAACATTTTCAGAGGCTTCCAATATTTTCACAGCTGTCCTATTTCCTCTTAAGAACGAGTTGATCAATGTTCCATTAGTTAGCTTTCTACTTCAACAGATCCCTCATTCTTTCCTTCCCTCTCCTGCTGCTTTTAATTAATCTTTTAAATTTTTTTATAAAAGTAATACATACCCAAAGTAAAAAATTCAAACACTATAGAAAAGCATAACACAAAAATGAAAAGATCCTCTGCCCTTAGCTCCTGCACTCCCAGAGGCAGTCATCACAAACACCGGTTTCTTTCTAGAACTTTCCCTGCATACACAATCCAAGAAACACAGATCAGTAGATTGATTAATAAAAAATGGCTGAATAATGATATATTTAATTCTCTGTTACTTGCTCTTTCATACTTAATATATATTAGACATGTCTTCGTAGCAGTTCACAAACAGGTTTACTGTGGTTGTTAACATTTGCATTTTGTTATACTATGCAAGTGTACCATCATTTATTTAACCAGCGTTCCACAGGCCACTATTTAGATGACTTCACAGCGTTTAATATTAAATGTTCCAGTGATTACCCTTACACACAATTTTTGAAAAATTGGGCTAGTGTATCAATAGGAATTTTTTTTCATAGTTCTCTATAAAATTAAAAATTTTACTGATATAAAAATTTAATAATTTTCAAATATAGGGGAAGCTGGGTTTGTTTTTTTTCATTTTTACTCTTTCAAAGTTTCTGCTCATTCTCAAATGACACTCTTTCTTATTTTGGCCTTCTATAAATCTGTCCTAAGCTGTGACAAAATTAATCTTTTTAAAAAGTTATGTTGATCTGTGAGATCCATAATTTCTTCTTTATAGATCATTTAAACAGTTATGTTTCATGGACAAAGCTCAAGGCTGGGGCATAACAGCAGCCTCCCCTGCCCCTGTGAGCTGGGTATTCTGGAGATCTCACCCCTCAGCCTGACTGGCTGACCTTTGTTGATTTTACTTGAAGCTATTATTCTAATTGACTCAGTCCTGGCTGACATCTGGATGTGTTTTATAACAGACTGTTTTCATAATTCCACAAAAAAGTTCTCAGGATTAATACTTGTTTATTTTCATGTTCCGTTGGACCTTAAATAAACTGGCGGCCAATTGTAGCAGAACTCCTTACTGGAAGCCATTTTACATAAATAAAGGGGATGGTAAATCCATCAAACCTTGGGTTTTCTGTTGCTTTAAAACCTCTTGCCAATAGAACATTATTCAGGAATGACCATAAAGTCAACCAATAGCAAAACACCTAGGAATAGTTGCAGTTTGCTGGGGTAGAAGCAGTCAGATGTGTGAGAAGGATATGCAGTTACCTTCCTGCATAAGTAGAGGGGCGGCAGGAGGAGGCAGGAGTACACACAAGCACATGTGGGCGGACAACCCAGCACACAAGTGGAAAGACATCCTACTGGGATATCATATGTTTCGTTCTCTCTGCTGTAGGCATTCTTTCCTGTCCCATCTGAAGATTTTTCAAATTTTCCTTTAAGTTTTCTGACTCTAAGTTCTTAATTCAAGAAGCCTTCCCCATCCCAAAATTACAAAATTATTCTTCTGGATTTCCTTCTGATAATTATTGGTTTTATTGTTTTATATTTAATTAATCTGATAAGGATCTAAATGTGTTACCATTGTTGTAATTTTTGTTGTTAGCATTTTTCCAAATAAGTAGCCAGTTGAGATAATGTATTTTACTGAGTAATAAACCTGTGCTACAATGATTTAAACACCACTTTCACTATTTTAGAAATCTTCTTGCCTATATACATCTGTTTCTGGGTGCATGTTTCTGCTCCATCTCTCCCCATTGATCCGTCTCCTCTGAGGTTACTTCAAGGCTATCTGGATCACTGAAACATTGTGATGTGCTTTAATAGCTATACAGCAATTATCAGACAATTACCTTCTTCTTTTCCAGAATTTTCTTGGCTTTCCTTGCATGTTTCTCTTCCAGATACACTTCAGAATCTTTGGTTAAGTATCGAAATAAAATCACATTGGGATATTGACTAGGGTTATACTAAGTTTACATATTAATGGAAAGAACTGACATCTATACAACACTGAATAATTCATCCTGAAGATTGTTCTGCAGGTTAATTTTTAAGTGTTATTTTTATTATGTCATCAGGCTTATGCCATATCCATTAAAGGGATTTGGCAATAATTTCTTTTTGCAGCAGTTTCTGGAACAGTTTCAGTAAAATAACTATCTGTTCCTTAAGTTTCAGCCACATATTATTATTATTTTCTAAATAGCCTGTAATTGCAGTTTTGTTTTTCTCCATGACATAAAGAGTTGTTTTTAAAAATATTTTTGAGCTTCCAACGTATGCCGGCTTACCTTTGTGTCATTTATTTCTAGTTTTGTTCTACTTGCGAACACTTTTGAATTTTCCATGTTACCCGTGTCCATAACTCTTTAACTTTTCTCTAACAACTCTGCAACTTTGTGTGTGTGCCACACATCATCTGTGGCTCTCTTGCTGTTATCCTCAGTAGATGGACTTCCGTAGATCTAACCTCAGCTTCTCGTCTTTGCCTTCATCATCTTTATACCTCTACAACTTTCCTTTTCCTGTGGGAGGACTTTTATGTTATGCTTTAACAGCCATATAGCAATTACCAACTAATTATTGGCTCATGAAAAGTTCCTGCAACACCTAATCTATTCATCATTGCTTCTCTGCCATTTTCGTTTTGGGTAATTATGTTTTTCACCTTAAATCCATTCATTTGTCAGTTTTTCCTCCTTTATAAATTCACAGTACTCTTACATTTTATTGAGAATTCAAATCCAGACTTTCAAATGATTTCTCCTTTTTCTTGGAGTCAGTCTGTTGCTCTGATTCCAAATGAAACCAGGTTTGTGGCGTCTTCTGCTTGCTTATCTCTACAAAGGGAAGTCCACACAGCATTGGGAGGGGTCTGTCAGAGACCGCTGGCTTGCAGTTAGAATCTCTCAGGCTACGATCAAAAAATGGAAGTGTTGAGATTTCTAGGCATTCCCTTTTTCTAGGTAAGTTTCCAATAGGATGTAGGAGATAGGCATGGATTAAGAATTGAAGATGGCGGTAACAGGAGATTTAAGCAGAGTGCTAAATGGTTTATATTCGGTATTCTTGGGGCACTGTCAAGGCTGCCCTTGATAGGAGCAGGACCACCCTTGCCACTGCATTTGATTTCACATGGACTTCTTTCTCCACCAAGGCAAATACAAGTAGGTGGACAAAACTCTGAGGCATCTCACTTGGGGCCCCTGAAGTTTGGATCTACCCTCCCCATAACCCATATGTTCTCCCTGTGGCTTTCCGCTCTCATTTCATAGTCTTCAAGTCTTCTTGTCTCCTTTTTGAGGATACCAAACAGATATTTTCTAAAATATTTTTCTCTTTCCTGTAAATGATTTTAGAGATCTGCGCTTTCTCTAAGTCCTCTAGATAACATGTTATTTTCCTTGGGTTGCAGGATTATTCCACAGAAACTTCTTTTTAATGTTTGCTCATACAAGGAAAAACTGTATCCAGGCTTGGCATCCACTGACAGACACAGGATGTGAATTGCCCTGGGTCACTGCCCCATCCTTCCTCTTGAGGAGTTCAATGACCCTCCTTCCGAGTGCTGTCTGGAGAGCTGATAAATAGAGCCCGTAACCCAGTTTTCACTTCAGCGCAGTCATTCAGGTGGAGCTGGATCACAGATCTTAGTAAGGTGAAGACGTCCCCCCTCAGCGTGGACTGCCAGGGTCTATGGTTAGAGAGTCAGATGCAGTCTATGGACCCTTTTAGGGTTCACCGTTTCTTGAACATACTACGTGCCTTTGTGAAAGTTGTCACCTCACTCATGAATGTTCTTCCCCAAACTGCATCTACTAATCAACATTCGGAGCCCAGATAGATGTAATGCCACCTCCTCAGTGGAACGCCTGGAGATCCCTTTCCTCCTTATCATCTGTGACCTATTACCTATAAATTGTGACTTCAGTGGTTCATGTTTGAAATACAGAGCTTCACTTAGCTGTCTACTTGTTCTGCTTTGCAGGCTAGTCTGTAATTAATTTTTGTCTTCCAGAGCTAGGACAGGCCACAAAACACGATGGACTTGCAACACTTGGAGTAGACATGTTCACAAGGACACTGTAGCCTCTTCCAGGGGTGTCTTTGCCCTGCTGATTCTTTCAGGAACAGTTTTAATAGTAAGAGCCACATATTAAACTGACTGGCCATGAAAAGGATATCAGATCCTGCACAGCATAATGGCATAATTATAATATATAAATAACAATCACACATAACAACCAGTAATAATAATGGTAACTAATTATAACAGGAAAGATTGACTTATGATTATTAATAACTAATATTAATAACTATCATCATGAGAAACGTCACTTTGGAAGAGGTTGGGTTATCTCCAGAGCTGAGTGCTCCAGAATGGAGACAGAGGAGAGAACAAAGAAAATGGGCAATAGATAGACATGATTCTCTGCGGGAAAAGGCAAAAGGGGAAACCCATAAAAGCTCAGCAGGGTACAGTCTGCCACCTTTCCACTCTCTTAGCTGTCCTCTACCTTTCTCCTACCTACACCACAACCAGCAGCAGCAATGGTGATAACTAACATGCGACACAAATGAACCAGGAATATAGAGAGTTTCCTCGCATCCAGTGTCTCTCTCCATCTCACAACAACTCAGTGGGGTCCACAGAAGAGGAAAACTGAATCTCAGAGATCTAGAGCCGAGACCTGAGACCCATTCCTAGCTGACCCAGAATGCTGTACTCATTTTCTGTTATTGGCCACTTAAAAGGGAAGCCCCACTGGTACGTAATGGGAACAAGGCAGCAAGTGTGCCCTGGAAAACACAAGAGTAGGTAGAATGATGACAGTGCAACTCTGTCCATCTGCTGTGATGCCTCTAGCAGAGCAGCAAATGCATCTGGGGAGTCCTGGACCAGCTCTGTTTTCCTGGGGTCTAGTTGTTGGCACGAAGAGGATTCGGCCATAATGGTGGGAAAGATGGATGATATCTCAACATTTAAAACAGACTCGAACAGCTTCTGTGGAAAAGGTAAGCTGACTCCCAGAGTCAAAACAGTCAAGAATTACGTGTCTTAGGAACTTCCTTCTCATACACCCATATATATCAAAGACAGAACCTCTGCTGCTCTCTTGAGAGACACTGATAGATATCTGATCACACACAACAAAGTCCTGGCCATTCCAAAACTGAATCCATACGTGTGCTTAGTTGCTGAGTTCCCTGTAAGAACACCCAGGGATTTGTGTGTGGGAAATTAAGTAGATGGTGAAAATACTGGAAGCACCTGATGTGGCTTAGAGGGAGGTCAGGGAGGCTGTAGGAGAATGTGGGAGAAGCCTGTTCAAGAAACCTCAGGTCGTCTGGTTCAGGCTTTGGGCGTGAGTGCACCTGTTCAACATCAGAAAGTAATCTGACAAATGATGCACCTGACCTCTGGGCTTTCTCTCAGAAGCTAGAGGCCCAGAGATGGAGGGGCTGTGGTGGCTGTGAACTCCTACTTCTTCACCCTCTTGGTAGTTAGGTTCCAGTCATCCCTCTGTATGAGAAAGCCCTACTCATCTCAAATCCCAGGAATTTATGTTGCTGCCTTTTACTCTTGCTAGATCTGTTCTTTCTCTTACCAAATATGGAGTGGGTTACTGTTTTTCCAGCTCCTTTTGGGAAAAGAGACAAGAAGTAACAAGAAACAGTATGTGGACTCCATGAAAATTTCACAATCATTCTGGGGGTTGGTCCCTACTGTGTGGTTCCCATAAGCCCTGATCATCTCCCCTCTCCTCTTCCATTCCTGATGGCAAAGATTTCTGTTGTTTGTTTGCTTGTTTGCTTTTTTCACTCCTTGAGCCTTCTTCCTCCCTTAGACCACTTCTTTCAGGAAGGCCTATATATCTAGTCTACTTATTACTGGAAGAAAAGATCACCATGGTGTATCCCAACCCTCCCTCCTCCTTGGTGTGTAAAGTGCATTTGAGGAATCAGGGAAAATGGAAGTATCTGTGTCTCCTTGAAGAGCTAAATATACAGGCTGCCCATTAAGCCCCTGAAAAGCAGACAACAGAATAACCAGGTATCAGTCAGCATAAGACTAAGTTATGTTGCAGTAACATACAACCTCCAAATCTCAGTGCTTAATATAACAAAGACCCATGTCTTCTCATGCCACATGCCCATTTTGGGTTAGCGAGGAGCCTCTGCTCCTCAGAGTCACTCAACAATCCAGCCTGAGGGGGTGGCCACTATTTCCAAGATTCCAGTCATTGTTGCAGAGGGCAAGAGCACTACAGAGATCTCATATCAACAATTAAAAGCTCTGGTCTGGAGGTAAAGCATTCTTTCCAATCATAACTCATTCTCCAGAAGGAATCACATGGCCTCATACAACCACAAGGCAACCAAGAAGTGCAATCCTACCTAATCCTACCTAATGCAAACAGCATTAACGATGGTCATGTATAGCTGCATCTGCCTGCTATAATCAGTAGTATCAATTCTCAGACCAGTAAGACCTGCAAGTAGCTTCAAAGAAACTGCTCCAAAGACGACTGTGGTGATGTTCAAGGAGAGCCATAGTGCTTCTAGCAGAACAGGGAGGAGATAACCATCTTTCACCTTAGAGAAGGGCTTCTAAGAGCCACTTTATAGTTTTAACTTTTCATTTCATTTTTCTTCTGCATTTGCAAGCTAATTTTTCTACCTTGAGTTAGAATCACCGTAGAAAAGTAGCTATTAGTAAGGACCGGCACTAATTTTGGAGATGGAAAAAAATTAAGTGTGAAATATATCTTGATGAAATCACTGACAAATCATGGACAGAACTAAAATGATTACTTCCTCCTTTGGTGTGGAGGTCAGTGTTATTCCAGGAGTCAGGCTATCTGTACAGGGCTGGAAGGCAGTAGACTTCTACAACTTCCAGAATTCTACAACTTCTTTTCTTTTCTACTAAATGGGAGAGGCAGACTACATATCTCTAGGATCTCTTTTGTTCTGAAATGTTGTGAATATAAATTAAGGAAAATTAATTTTTACTCCTGCAACTGCTAAAAAGAATCCCATCTTCTTGGCCAGCACCTTATTCGCCCGGAGCCCATGAGGTTGGAGTTCCTCAGATTAAGTCCTAGAGCCTCTTTACTCACTTGGTTCCCTTCCCCTGGGTAAGGTCCTCCTGTCCTGTTTCTGTCCACAACCTCTAGACTGATACCTTCAGAGGTTCAAGTATATGCACTCAGACAAACTTCCCTGTATCTCCACTTCTCATAGTCATCTCAAAATGTCCCAGAGTGATGGTCTCTCCCACCTTCAACCTGATGCTCTTTTAATGTCCCCATCAGTAAGCTAGTTTCTTGTGCTCAAGACCAAGGAGTTATTCTGGAGACCTCCTTCTTCGTTCTCATCCAGTCCAATCCTTCCATCCAATAATTCTGATCTATTCCACCTCTCAAAGGGCTCAACCTCTTTCTCTCTTCTCCATCTCCACCCCACCACCCCAGGTTGAGCCACTGTCATGAATTTCCTGGATGTATGCAATCAATCATCCCCACTGCTCGTCTTAGTGCTTCTGCTCTTATACTTCCCAAATCATACTGGACACAGAAGTTGAAATGATTATTAAAGAATAAATTAGATCACACCACTTGCTTAAACTCTTTAGTGGCATCCTCTTTAATTTAGGATTGAGTCCCCAGTCCCACCAGATAGCTGTCACCTGCCCCTCACACACACCTCCCATCACATCTCTTGTCACCCTCCTTTTTGCTCACAAGATCTAGCCTCACATTCCTTTCACTACTTGAAATGTTATCCCTTCTTCTGCCTCATCACTTTTTCCCATCAGGTTCACTCTTCCTGCCATGTTTTTCCTCCACATCTTTGCCTGGCCTATCCCCAACTCCTCCTTCAGTCACCCACTTAATGGTCATTTCCTCAGGAAGGCCTTCTCTGCCACTCATTCTACTCTAGATCCCCTTTAGATTGCTCCTTTTTTCCTTACATTATTTATCACCCATTTTAATTATGTTTATTTCCACTTATTAGTCATTTGCTTTATGACAAACTGACATCTAACATCACACTCAATGATGAAAAGCTGAAAGCATTTCCTCTGAAATCAGGAACAAGACAAGTATGCCCACTCTCACCACTTCTATTTAACACAGTATTAGACGTCCTAGCCACAACAATCAGACAAGAAAAAGAAATAAAAGGCATCCAAATTGGAAGGGAAAAGGTAAACTGTCACTACTTGCAGATGACATGACAGTATATGTAGAAAACCCTAAAGTCTTCACCAAAAAACTATTAGAAATAATTAATTAATTCAGTAGAGTTGCAGGATACAAGATTAATATACAGGAACCTGTTGCTTTCCTATACACTAATAATGAACTCTCAGAAAAAAGTGAGAAAACAATCTTGTTTAAAATAGTTTCAAAGAGAATAAAATACCTAGGAAAAAACTAACCAGGTAGGTCAAAGACCTATACTCTGAAAACTATAAGACACTGATGAGGAAAACTGAAGATGATACAAAGAAATGGAAAAACGTCATGTGTTCATTGATTGGAAGAATAAATATTGTTAAAATGTTCATACTACCCAAAGCAATCTACAGATTTAATTCAATCCTTATCAAAATACCCATGACATTTTTCATAGAACTAGAACAAATACTCCTAAAATTTATATAGAACCACAAAAGAACTCGAATAATCAATGTAATCTTGAGAAAAAAGAACAAAGCTATAGGTATCACACTCCCTGACTTCAGACTATACTACAAAGCTACAGTAACCAAAACAATATGGTATTGGCACAAAAACAGATACATAGATCAATGGAACAGAATAGAGAGCCCAGAAATAAACCCATGCACATATGGTCATTGTGTATTTTTCTTATTAAGTAAAAAGAAATATGTATTTTTGAACTCAGTGAAAAAATATATTTCCACTGAAAAAATTTCACTAGAGGCAGTGAAAACCAAGTAGCAATAATAACCCCTAGCATGCAGACCTTAGTATTCAGGTCTCTGCAGAAAATGTTTGAGATGATTCTAGACTATCATATCATACCAGAAAGCAAGGAAGCTAACCAAGACTACAAAGGAGATGTCGAAAGGACCTAGCAGCCAATTTGAAAGAATTCTCATTGGCCAAGGATGGGACAATTTAAGCATCAAAAAGAACAATGCCTACAATGAGTTGAACTATATCAAAGAAGCTAAAATCTGTGAATCAATAATGATTAAAAAAAAAAAGACTGCATTGGTCACATTGGACATTGCTAGAACACCAAAGAATTTTCTGAAAACTGGTAAATAACCGGAAATAATGTATCTGGACTTTCCTGTATAAACTATCTTTCAGGGAAACCAACCAATTGATGACCAAAAGTTCTTATTTATAGAATAATTACAGCTAATAAATGTAGAGAGAAATTACTGTTGTAGAGTACCCCCATTTTGCAACCTTAATGAAATAATGAACCTGGCAATATTCATCAATAGCTGCCAAATCCACTGGGTGCAAGGTTGATGAGAAACTTCTTATTGGATGGATCAGGCTGATATCACCTGCGTCCACTGATGAATCTTCACGTCCTGAAAGGGGGAAAAAAAAGGTGCCAGCCTTCCAGTGCTCCTGATGAGATGCAATAGGAAAGACACCTCACCAACTGGGAAATAGTCTTACAAAAAATCCAAATCTAATCAAGCCTCTAGATCTAATTATTAATTTATACAAAACAAGGTAGAGGAAAAGCACAACAGAGTGAAGCCTGCAAATGCAGAATGTGGAAAATTCTACAGGACAAATGACCCAATTTCTTCAACAAATAAATAACAAAGGGAAAAAAAGGAGGGTGAACTTTTTGTTGATATATATATATATATATATATATATATATATATATATATATATATGGTGCAGTGTTTTAGTGCGAGAAGAATAAGGGAAATTTTAGCAATGACTGGATATTAGATGATATTAAGGAATTATTTTTCATATTTCTAGTGTGATAATGGTAAAATTGTTATGTTTTTTAAAATAACTCATTTCTCTTAGAAATATATAGTTAAGCATTTATTAATGAAATGATATAATATCTGGGTTTTCTTTTAAATAATTCATTGGAAGGGGGCAGTTAAAGCTGGGATGGAAGGGATGAGGAACAAGTGAAACAAGAAAAAAATTGTAGCTTAGGGCTTAACCTCAGTTTCCCTAATCTGAATATCTACTCTCTAGATACCAATACTCTCTAGATACAGATTCCAATAAATTTGTTCTTAATTCTATCAGAGAATAAGAATCACATATGATTTTGTGACAATAATTTTAGTTTTAAATCTAAGGCTATTTAAGATGTTTCCTAAATATTGTTCATGTGCCCCTCACCTTAAGCACAATGGATTGGCAAAAACAATAGTCACATCCAACCCTAGGTCTCTTGTTGAGGAAACAACTCAATTGTAGCCTCAGTCACCATGCTGCCTCCCCACAACTTGGGCCAGGCGCTGCAGTTTGCACAGGCTGCTCTTGGAAGTACAGAAACTCAATCACCTGACCACCCAGCTCCAGGTTGTGAAGTCTTCTCTTCTCCTGCCAAGACCTGAGGACTCAAAACAATGTTTTCTGCTCATTTCCTTGGTATCTCATGGCCGTTACCTATCAACTTAGATGGGAGATTCCACGTAGACACCTTCCCCTACTTCTTTTTGCTAAGCCTCCTTCCTTCTGCTTTTAGAACTTTCAGCCATGTCCTTTTCCTGAAAGTCTCCTATCTTGATGAATTGGTTGAGACAGTCTCTCTGCCTTATCAGCATAGGGGAAAATGTGGACTTCCCTCTCACTTCTAACAATGAATGTGTCATTGCCTTTAAACCTTAGCCAATCTGAAATCATTTCAACAAGAGACAGTGGGCCTCTAAGATTAGATACATGCAAAAAGGCCAAAGATGTGTCATGCAACATCTATTCAGCACAAAGAACCTGTGGGTGTTTAAAGGCAGCAGGCAATCAGTGGTTAAGACACTACTGACCAGAGGCTGTCCTGTTCATAGGGACCTGTCACCCTGCTGAGGAACACAAGATGGTGTCATAGAGGAGGCCTGAGTTTTGGAATCAGTCAGATGTTGGTTTGAAATGCAAATCAGCCTCTTACTAAATATTTTCATTTGGACACTATTGCCTTTTGGTCCTCTGGTTCCTCCTTTGTGCTAGGAGCTCAGTAACCTTGCACCACTCGATTACTGTGAAGCCTCATACGCCACCCGTGAGCATGAGCTTGCATGTGGGAGCCCTGATGAGGCTCTTTGCGAACTCTAAAAGGGTTACTTTGGCAGCTAAAGTTGATTTTTCTGGAACACTGTGTCCATTCTCAAAGAAAATAGTTTATTCATCTTCTCATCTTGTTCCAGAAGTCTTAATTTATCTTTTTGGGTTCCTGGCATGGCTCTCCAGCCCTGGAAGCCTTTGGCCCTGGACCTCTTCTGAGTTCAGGCTCTTGCATTCAGCAGATCACAAGGCAGCAGCATTCCGGTCACTTATCTTGATAAGGCACCGTGGGAGGGAAAACTCTGGTGAGGACAATAGCATCTGTCACACTGGTTCAGAATGAGGGAGGACAGATATAAGGTTCTGCAGTTCTCTACTCATATGAAAATGATTAACGATTTCCTGTCAAGGACAAGCAAGTTGCTAACTAATGATCCGGTAATGGCACCCACTATCCGCTGTCTGCCTCATTTGTCTTCCCTGTGTGGACAGATTAAGGACTGTAAATACAGCCTGGGGCCCTTGTTCATTCCACAGGTTTCTTGTTCTCTGTTGTTTCAAGACTGGTATCTTGGAGTGGGTGCCAGTGGTGAAGGGTGAAGGGCTGAATGTGCTTCACAGGAGTTCCCAGAGAGTCTGAGGCAGAAGGAGGAAGGAGGTAACATTTGCGAGGGTCAATCATGGACTAGGAATGTACATGGTCCTTAACATTTCTTATTCTATTAAATCCTCAGGGCAACCTTAGGAGGGAGATGAGGTGGGAAGAATTACTGCCATTTGTAGATGTTCAGAGAGGGTAAATAATGCATTCAAGACCACATAGCTAGGAAATGGTTCATCTGAGATTGCAACACAATCAGTTTGATTCCAAAACCATTATTGGTAACCACTGTACCACTTTCTCCCAAACAAAGCCAGTATCTGCAGAATCCAGGCACTATATTGTTTAGAGATACAGACATATATGAGACAATTATGGGTATATACTAAGCACAAAATTCAGGATTTCAAAGCAGGAAGGGATGAGACCTGGGAAGAACACAAAGACAGCCTCTCAAGTTATGTGGTAAGTTCACTGATGTTCATTTTTATGTTGGGCTTCATTACTGACATACGTTACATAAAATATATATCATATAGTATACAAAAGAAAAATATCTAATGTCTTTTTCAAAACCTAAACAGATACTCTCATGGAGCAACAATTTTCACCAAAAATAAGGTAGATAAATCCATTAGTCAGAATTAATGTGCAGAATATTATACTAGGTGCTATTAGGGATTAGAAATAAAAATCAATGCAGGGATACCTCAGAGATTTTGCGGGTTCCATTCCAGACCACATAACAAAGCAAATATCACAATTAAGTGAGTCACACAAACTTTTTGGTTTTTCAGTGCATATAAAAGTTATGCTTACCCTATACTGTAGGGTATGCTGACCATCTGAACCTTCAGCAACTTGCAATCTTTTTGCTGCTGGAGGGTCTTGCCTAGATGTTGATAGATGCTAACTGATCAGGGTGGTGGTTGCTGAAGGTCGGAGTGACTGTGGCAATTTATTAAAATTAGACAAAAATGAAGTTTGCACATTAACTGACTCTTCCTTTCATGAACAATTTCTTTGTAGCATGCAGTGCTGTTTGGTAGCATTTACCCACAGTAGAAATCCTTTCAAAATTGGAGTCAATCCTCTAAAACCCTGAAACTATTTTACCAACTAAGTTTATGTACTATTCTAAATCCTTTATTGTCATTTCAACAATCTTCACAGCTTCTTCACCAGGAGTACATTCCATCTCAGAAAGCCACTTTCTTTGCCCATTCATAAGAAGCAACTCCTCAGATGTCACAGTTATATCATGACATTGTACTATTTCAATCACATCTTCAGGTTCCATTTCTAATTCTAGTTCTCTTGCTGTTTCCACCACATCTGCAATTACTTCCTCTCCTGAAGTCTTGAACCCTCCAAAGTCATCCATGAGGGTTGGAATCAACTTCTTCCAAACTCCTGTTCATGTTGACATTTTGACCTCTTCATACAAATCACGAATGTTCTTAATGTAGAATGGTGAATATTTTCCAGAAGGTTTTCAACTGACTTTGCCCAGATCAATCAGAGAAATCACTATGTATGGCAGCTATAGCTCTGTGAAATGTATTTCTTAAATAATAAGACTTGAAAGTTAAAATTACTCCTGGATCCATGCGCTTCAGAATGGATGTTGCAATAGCAGGCTTGAAAACAACATTAATCTCGTACATTGCCATCAGAGCTCTTGGGTGACCAGGTGCATTGTCAATAAGCAGTAATACTTCGAAAGAAATTTTTTAAGCCCACTGTTGAGACCAACAGTGGGCTCAAAACATTTAGTAAACCATGTTATCAAAACATGTGCTGTCACCAGGAGAATCCGCCTGCCAATGCAGGGGACATGGGTTCGAGCTCTGGTCTGGGAAGATCCCACATGCCGCAGAGCAACTAAGCCCAAGCACCACAACTATTGAGCCTGCACTCTAGAGCCCGTGAGCCACAACTACTGAAGCCCGCACCTAGAGCCCATTCTCCACAACAAGAGAAGCCACCGCAAGGAGAAGCCCGCATACCATAATGAAGAATAGCCCCGGCTCACCGCAACTAGAGGAAGCCTGCGCGCAGCAATGAAGACCCAACGCGGCCAAAAATAAATAAATTTATAAAAAAAACTAAACAAAACATGTGCTGTCATCCAGGTTTGTTGTCCCACTTATAGAGCACAGGCAGAGTAGATTGGGCATAATTCTAAGGGCCCTAGGATTTTCAGATTGGTAAAGGAGCACTGGCTTCAAATTAAAGTCACCAGCTGCATTAGCCCCTAACAAGCCCCTAACAAGCCCGTCCTTTGAAGCTCTGAAACCAGGTATGGACTCTCCTCTCCAACTAAGAAAGTCCTGGATGGCACCTTCTTCCAGTAGAAAGCTGTTCTGTCTACACTGAAAAGCTGTTGTTTAGTGTAGCCACCTTCATTAATTATCTCAGCTAGATCTTCTGGGTAACTTGCTGCAGCTTCTACATCAGCACTTGCTGCTTCCCCTTGCACTTTGATGTTATGGAGATGGCTTCCTTCCTTAAACCTCATGAACCAGCCTCTGCTAGATTCAGACTTTTCTTCTGCAGCTTCCTCACCTCTCTAGGGCTTCATGGAATTAAAGACAATTAGGACTGAGGAAGATGAAAAATAAAGTGATGAGAAAACCAAGGCAGCCCTCAAGTACAGTGAAGCTCCCCTGTGAATGTGCGGGGCAGTGGGCAAGTGGGTTATGCAGGAAAGGTAGGCAGGAGCCATGCCCTCCTCCTGGGCCCTGGTGCTGTGGCCTCCCCGGGCTCCCTGAGGGGCGAGCCAGGGTGTTGTCAGCAAGGGTGGTGCTGCGGGAGCATAAAGCCAGCAGCAGGGGATTGAGCAGGCTCTGTACACACTCCCTCCCTCCCACTGATTCCCCAGAAAGCCCGCATGTGTAGAGAAAAAGAGAGAGAGAGAGAGTTAGGGTCTTGCTCTGAATTAGGCTTTGGCTTAAGGGAATGTTGTGGCTGGTTTGATCTCCTACCCAGAGCACTAAAACTTTCTCCATATCAGCAATAAGGCTGTTTCACTTTCTTATCATTCGTGTGTTCATTGGAGCAGCACTTTTAATTTCCTTCAAGAACTTTTCCTTTGCGTTCACAACTTGGCTGGCTGTTTGTCACAAGAGGCCTAGTTTTAGATCTATCTTGACTTTGGACACGCTTGCCTCACTAAACTTAATCAGTTCTAGCTTTTGATTTAAAGTGAGAGACGTGAGACTCTTCCTTTCACTGGAACACTTAGAGGACATTGTGGGGTTGTTAATTGGCCTAATATCAAGATCGTTGTGTCTCAGGGAATAGGGAGAGGGATGGGGGAATGACTGTCAGTAGAGCAGTCAGAACACACACATTTATCGATTAAGTTCACTGTCTTATATGGGTGCGGTTCGTGGAGTTCCAAAACAATTGCAATGGTAACAGTGGCATGGACACATATACACTACCAAACATAAAATAGATAGCTAGTGTGAAGCAGCTGCATAGCACAGGGAGATCAGCTCGGTGCTTTGTGACCACATAGAGGGGTGGGATAGGGAGGGTGGGAGGGAGGGAGACTCAAGAGGGAAGAGATATGGTGACATATGTATATGTATAACTGATTCACTTTGCTATAAAGCAGAAACTAACACACCACTGTAAAGCAATTATACTCCAATAAAGATGAAAAAAAAAAAGAATTCCATTAGTAAGTGCTACCTGAAACTACAATAACAATTTATAAAGAGTGATCCTCTACTTCAAATTACAATGATAAAATTCTTCCTGGAATAAAAAAGATAACTGATCACCAAAACAAATATAATAATAATGAAAACATTTGAAATATTGCAAGAATTACCAAAATGTGACACAGAGACACGAAGTGAGAAAATGTTGTTGGAAAAAACAGCACTCATAGCTCTGCTTAATGCAGGGTTGCCACAAAATTTCATTTGTTAAAAAAAATAATAATATCTGCAAAGCACAATAAAGTGAAGTGCAGTAAAAGAGGTGTGCCTGTATACAATAAAGTTCCTGTTTGCATGATACAAAATGACAAGGAGGCCAGGCTAAAGCGTATAAAAAAGACTCATCATTTTACAGACTTTATTGAGATCATCTGCCTATGGTCTATTTTACAAGGATTTTCTCTAATCCAGGCAGAGGATGCTCAGAAGACTAGAATTCCAACCCCACTCCTGGGGCTGCACTTCGCAGGCCTGTGGTCCAGGGCCTGACTCCCATCAGCCCTGTCAGTGCAGCTGCCGGCCCACCTGTGAGCTCCAGAGGCAATCCACCCTTGTCGCCCAGGTGTCAGCAGCCACGGGGCTTGAGGAGACCACTTGGGGTGAGGAGAAGTCTTTGTCCCTCTGCTTCTGAATTCCTTTCACAAAGGAAAGGTAAGCCTCCTCTGGGACAGACCCTTTCCAAAGGTAACTGACAGCCAATGCTATTCACAGGTACACGTGACATTTCTCTGTTGCAAATACAAATTTGGCATAAGTCCCACTTCAGCGGCCCTGCAGGAGAGGTGAGTCCTTGAAGGCAGGCACTTCTCACAATGCTCAGCCTGGGATCTTGCTCACAGGACAGGTACAAACGTGAAATCAATGAAGTGAGGTTTGCTTTTAGCACCTCTGCATCCTATGTCTCGAGGATTCCACTGCCTACTCTCCAGGGCCTGGGTCCTAAAGACCATGCCCACCTTCTGGATTTCTACCGCACCCTTCCCTAAGCTCTGCTACCACCAGTGTCTCTCACATAGGATCATTTCTTCCTGTAACAGAATAAGCGCTACCTCAGAAGCTAGGCGGGAAAGTGATCATAGCTAATAAGTAACCGGCAGCAATGGATGTGCAGGACTCCATGAGCATCCCACACTGGGCACAACTCAGAGATAAGATACTCTGCCCACTGTAGAGAAAACAAGCTCGTGAGTATTTTTTTTTAATTGAGCAAACTTTAACTGACACTTAAATTGTGGTACAGAAATATATTTCAACTGATTTAAATCCAACACCGTGAGGGGAGAAATTATGGTACCAAAAATTCCCTCTTCAATAATACTAAGATTAATTTATATCGCTATTCAATATACAGTTTTCTCTTTTCTAGGCTTTGCTGCATACCAATGTGTGCAGTTTTTCAACATTAGATAGAATTCCTGAACCTGTTAGGAAAAAATCAGACTTTGAGCCAACAAATGTTATCATACCTACTAGGATATCTACTAGGATTTTGTTCAAGAAAAAAATTCACTCTGAACATTAGTCCTCAAAATAGGACACTGGAACATTAGGTTAACTAACTACAGAAGTTAATTAGGTTAACTTCTGTGCTAACTACAGAATCAAGCTGATCACGTCGACTGAAAGCTTCTTAAGTGAAACTTTCAATCAACAACATGCTTAAGTCAAAACAGTATTCCAGCCACTTGATTTCAAGCAAAGTAGATTTTTTGTTTAGAAACACTAAAGAAGTGTGGTTCATTTGTAAATACAGAAGGAACAAAACATCACTGCATCAACCCAAAAAGAATCAAAACAACATTTTGAGGACAAGAAGAAATACAAAATTTAGTCAACTTTGCTGTTCTCTCGGCTGCTCAAATGCCACAATATCTGCAAACATAGCTAAAAGATGCTAACTCTTGAAAGCCTATATTTCCAGGCATTTCTAATTGACTATTGGAATTCTGTATGTTATGTTTTATGAAGAGCATTCTGCTTCCCTGTGTATATATCTGAATAACCTGGACAGCTCTCATTCTAGCAGTCATTCACTTGATCCTATGAAGCCATGGTGAAGGGAACATCACACTGAGAGACACAGATGAAGTCAGAACACTATCATATGCATCACAAAGTCACAGGATTTTAAGTCACAAGGTGAAAAAGACATTGATTCTGCTTTAAACCAAAGTTTACAAGAAACTGTCACTGGAAATTCATGGAAATGGCTGCTAATGTAAAACTTAAAGTGAATGATCCAAGCCAGCTTGACTTACTGAATCCAGTACAGCCTTTATGCTAAATCTCCCTGCTAATAAACTCGGTGATAAAAAATAAATAAATGAATCCTTGCATACCACTACTTCACACGTTAGTAAAGGCACAGTGCTCATGAGAAGCTAATCTCATATACTGGGAAGCACAGGATGGCAAATGGTTTCTGTACAGTCATGTCAGTACATCTACATCCCAATCTACAACACTCTATGGGTCATCCTTGATAATCAACTAATGAAGTTTATTTTGTCACTATCTTCCAAAAGAGCCCATGCCACTTACAAGGAAGCCAAATTCTCTTAACCTTAAATGAATATTAAGCCCAAGATCTACCCCAGCTTCCCCTATGGGTAATAAGATTAGTATAAATCGGGCTTCCCTGGTGGTGCAGTGGTTGAGAATCTGCCTGCTAATGCAGGGGACACGGGTTTGAGCCCTGGTCTGGGAGGATCCCATATGCCGCGGAGCAACTAGGCCCGTGAGCCACAACTACTGAGCCTGCGGGTCTAGAGCCTGTGCTCTGCAACCAGAGAGGCCGCGATAGTGAGAGGCCCGCGCACCACGATGAAGAGTGGCCCCTGCTTGCCGCAACTAGAGAAAGCCCTCGCACAGAAACGAAGGCCCAACACAGCAAAAATAAATTAATTAATTAATAAACTCCTACCCCCAACAGCTAAAAAAAAAAAAAAGATTAGTATAAATCCACAGTGTAACTGTGTATTGCTTTATTTGAGGGGTGCAGGGGAGACACCCAGGTAAGAAAAAAATCAATTAAAGGACTAGGAATGTAAGGAGCAATAATGTTAAAATAGTAAAATACAAAAAATGAGTAACTGCAATCATTTTCTTAGGAGGACTTGATTCGTGGAAGAAAAACTAATTGGTTTACGAAAAACATCTGTATGAAGTAGAAATTGGTTTCAATAACATTAGTAGAGAATACATTCTAGAAAGTAACAGTAACTAGAATGTACAAATTCTGACCGCAATTTAATAGAACAATCCCAGATGGTTAGGCTGAGGCCAACACCTAATGAGGACAAAACCTCTGTCTATGGGAAATTTTGGTTGATACCTGGAGAAATATTACACTGTGCATAAACCAAACTGAATTGTTTTCACAAGTGTTATAAAGTTTCATATAGTAACGGGTTTTTCTATATGCACTTCAGTTTCACAGCAAGAGTGGTATAGAATACCTAAACACACAAGAGACCATTCATGCAAGATATCTCACTCCTTGGTATAATAACGCATACAATCCAAAATGATTACACTGTCATCACATCTAGGGCTTTCTGCAACTACAAGGTAGTGGTTGTAGAAAGCATGGACCTCAGTATCAGCTGCGGGCCCAGCCATCACCTTCTATACGTTTTCTTTTTGCATTTTTACTTCATTTTTCTTAATTCTGAGTTATTACCGTTTCTTAGCAAAACTGGTAAAAACAAAATTGTAATCACTGAACATAGCACTCCTCTGGTAATCAAGGCATTTAAAACTTTCAATCTTGTGGGACAAAGAAAGCACTGTTGACAAACAGGGTAATCAAAAATTTTCCTGGCATAAAACCCCACAACTTTCTTAATCAGGTCATTATAAGAGTTCATATGAAGTTTGTTTCAAAGCTGCCTGAGAAAATTCTGGTTCTGGAGTGGCGTGAATAGCCCAGCAAGTTCCCTATGATTTCATTCCACTCACTGAATACCCACAAGGATTGAACTGTGTGACATCAATGACAGAACCTAGCACGAGTTCTACTCTCATTAATGACATCTTTGCAATAACACCATCTTTCACGTAAAATTAGTCCATAACTTCTGGGTCAAGCTCACTCATCAGTATTTCCTGGGTTTGATCTAGCTGACTGATTACCCAGCTCTCTGGAAAATCCAGAGTATACCACTATGAACAGTCAGAGTTCATCCGTCCTATAAAATATGCTGTTCCATTGGGAAAAATTATATTAAGAAACTATTTCTTCCTGGAAATTCCAGTGTGGGTTCCCTTGGTGAGAAAGCTTCATGAAATTCTTAGGAGAATAAAAGAAGCTTTGAATTGAATCGAAACCGTTGTAATTTCTAGCAAGCTTCAACAGGGGAACCAGTGCTTTCAGCAGAAGGTGGTACCACACATCTTCAAAATGAAACATCTCTTGGAGACAAAAATGTTATTCTCACTGAACACATAAGCTTCCTGCTTGTCAGTTTTTGCCACACTCATGACTGACCACTAAACATCCTTCAAAAGTATGTCCCACTGGGATCATGGGGTGGTTTGAAGATTCCCCAGATCCTTGGTTTGTGACAGGTTGCTGCCAGGAGAACTAGAAGTCCAGCAGCTTCTTGCTTCCTTCGGAAAAAAAATGTGCGGCTTCCATCACCAGGAGATTAGCAAATAATTAACAACCACAGAAAATCAACTAAATCTCTTCTCCCATTGCTGCCAGTGCCACCAATTACTCCAACTGTGTTACCAAAGTTCAGTCTCCTTTTCTGCTTTAATTTTATATTGACTCTTTTTTAAGGAAAGCATTAATAAAATTTACCAGGTCTTTTTTGTTTCTGGAGTGCAGAGAGAGACGAAAGTTGATCACGAGTCTGCTGGAAACAGAGGCCGATAAAATTCAGTGTCTCAGAGTCCCCTGTTTGCCATCAGAGGGAGTAGAGACAGCAGCTAGCTAAGTGAACAACCTGTAATAGGGGCGGAGCGGGTGCGCAGCCGCTAGTGCAACCATTAGTGTGCCACCGTTAGCACGAGACCCGTAGGGCAGTGGTTAGAGGTCCCGCTCTGCCAACAGTCAGCCTGGCAGTGGTCCTCACGGCAGCAAGTACAGTGAGAAGCAGGTCACAGCCTTCTCCCTGGGGCCCTTCAGGCCCTCTGGCCTCAGGCCAGCGGGTGAGCTGCGGGCCCAGGGACAGGCTGAGGGCTGTGTCCTGCAGAGCTCCAGAGTCCTCGCCAGGGCCGCCCACTGGCTGGGCCCAGACCTTGAAGCAGCCCAGAACCTCTCCCCCATCCCCACCTCCAGGACCTAATGGCAGCAGCAGTCTCCATGGGTCACAGTCCATGGAGGCCTCAGCAACTGGACTACATGGGCACTGCCATTAGGGTAATAGCTTCAGTCTCTCCATTCAAGTTGCAAAAATTGGTCCAGCTTAGATCAGTTGTCTACCGCTAGGAGGTGGCCAGAGGTCAGGGTTAAGTTGCAAAGACACTGCACATCATTACCTCAGATCCACCTCTGTAGTTGGGCAACTGTTCTCAAAAAAGGGCAATTGTTGTGAGCTGGGAATTAACCTGATTGGTGTTTGCTACAATATGTATTTCTATTGCTCCTATACAAATGATTCTCTCCGGTTTAAATGAAAACCCTGAGGGCTGGTCCTGGGACCTGGCTCCCTCAGTGATGATAGCTGGGCAGGGTCTGGGGACCTGGCCCTGAGGGTGCTTCCAGCTGAGATCTGCCTCTTCAGCCGGACCTGGGCACTGGCAGGAGGACCCAGACTGGATGCTGGACGAACGCTCCCAGGCAGGGTAACTGGACGTGCAGGGAGGGACCCCTTCCTCTTAGCCAGGGCCTGGACCTCAGAGGATGAAAGTTGAGCCTTGGGACCTTGCCCTTTCTTGTCAGAACAGAGAATAACATTTGTTTTGGTGGAGGTTTACAGGAACATCATGACCTGACCATGACCTGACCTCAAGAACAGAGGATCTGACACCAAGAAGTCTGCAACAACTGACCACGCCCCTCCTTCACCTTTCCTATAAAAGGGCTTTGATGAAAGCTTTCGAGGAGTTCAGGGTTTTTAAGGCATGAGTCACCCGTCTCCTTGCATGGCCCTGCAATAAACCTTTCTCTGCTCCAAACTCCGAAGTTTTGGTATTGTTTGGCCTCACCGTGCGTCGGGCACACAGACTTGCATTCAATAACACATCCAAGGTCACACAGAGATTTTGTACTGGGCCTAGAACAAGGGTCTTCTCATTCCCAGTTCATCCTCCCTCACCACCAGAGCATAAAGCATCCCTATTCCTGAAGGTAATACCCTTTCAAACACCAACAGTATACAACTGAACATGGCCTGGTGAAACCTTGTTATACCTTGTTCACACTCACCCATGCAGAGTGGATGGAAAGCAACAAGATACCTGCTCCTGTCTGATTGTGACGCTGGACAATCAGACAATCGGAATCCTTACCTGTGAGGAGTAGACCTCCTTTCTGACCTCAAAGAGATCTTCGTTTTCTGAGACTTTCTACCCCATGTCCCATCCATAGTCAATCCCTCTCCTTTTTATTCCCAAAATGAGCAGCTCCAGAATAAAGGAAGGAGTCAGTGCACAGGGTTGTGTGCGTTGAGAGGGATCAGGGAATGGTGGAGAGTAAACGGTGTGAGGAAGGAAAATCAGGCAGACCTCAGAGGTTGCCCTCCTTCCCCTGGGCGGAGAGACTGGCCAGGATGGCAGCACACTGGGGGTCCCAAGTGCACCCTGGAGCAGAACGGAAACGACGCGGGGATCTCCCAATGCCTTCCTTTTGCTCTTAAGTCTCCCCACCCTACATGTCCACATCTCAAAACTCAGCAGTCCCTAGCACAGCGTAGGCTCTTCACGACAGGTTGTGCTTGGCCTTTCCACAGAGCTGTAGGATACAGACGCCCCGATGCCTCTCCGGGGTCAGAGTACCTACCGGGCCTGTCTCAGGAATACGAGGTGCTGCTGTGAAACACACAGTGCTCTACAAATGCAAGGATGTTGTTACAGAAGGATATTGAGGGTTAAGGAATGAAAGGGTAGCCTGCTAGAATATTTTAAAGCGCGCGTACAAACATCCATGAGGCTGGTGCTTGCAAGGAGGGAACGGCCACAGCCATGCTTGTGAGGCCTTGACTTTGACCCTTTCTGGAGCCCACTAGGCCTCGCAGACATCAGGGTGCTCTCCTTCCTCCTTCCTCCCTCCCTGACCAGTCCAGTCATTCTTGGTCCCCTCCCTTCACCCAGGCCATGCACAGCACACAGGGCCTCTGCGGGTTGGAAGGGTCTGCCGGGCCTGAGACTTCCAGACTCTGTGGAACAACGCCTGTCCTCCTCAGACGGGCAGGATAGACCCCGACACTGCAGGGAAACCAGTGTGTGTGTCTCCCGGAAGTGAGGACTTGGTGCCCCCAAACAAGAAGAGTCAGTCAAGATGCCTCTCCTTGCCCAGGTTTTTATGGGCATCTCAGGGCAGAGAAGAGGGCTGGGGGTGTAACATGTCTCTCTCTGTTTCTCTGATTAGCCTCCTACACTCCCTGATGAGGACTGGAGTGAGGGGAGGGGAGGAGTACAGGGCCGAAGAGGTGAGACTGTGCTTTTCAGGAATTTACTGCAGCCTCTTTTGTTTTGCCAGAAATAAGTTTAATCAATTTCGCCCTTTTTTTTCTTTTAAGGAAAATCCTCCCATGAGAGATTTTACAAGACCTGGCATGTGAAGGTTTGCTCTTTGATTCCTTTAAAAGGTATTCACCCCAGTGCACAACTTCATTCTCTCTAATATTTCCATCAAGTAATTAACAAATGACAAACAAATCCAAAGAGATGGTGAATCATTACATCTTCCAAATGCTGGTGTCTGGGACACCTGAGGCCCCCTTTGTACACTCTGGGTTTCAGTAGTGCCAGAAGTAGACCTTGATCTATTGTTTTTTTAATTTATTTATTTTGGCCTGCATTGGGTCTTTGCTGCGTGCGGGCTTTCTCTCTAGTCGCGGTGAGTGGGGGCTACTCTTTGTTGCGGTGCGCAGGCTTCTCACTGCAGTGGCTTCTCTTGTTGCGGAGCATGGGCTCTAGGTGTGTGGGCTTCAGTAGTTGCGGATCGTGGGCACTAGAGCGCAGGCTCAGTAGTTGTGGCACACGGGCTTAGTTGCTCCACAGCATGTGGGATCCTCCCGGACTAGGGCTCGAACCCATGTCCCCTGCATTGGCAGGCAGATTCTTAACCACTGCGCCACCAGGGAAGTTCCAGATCTATTGTTTTTAAATCAAGTAATCTAGGTTTTTAAAAAATAATTCAAAGTAGACAGAAAAAAATCTTGCATAATCATTTTGTAGTAGTATCCCTGCCAAGTCAGTGGGCAATGACAGCTTCCCAGGGCTCTTATCTGCCCAAAATTACTCTTACCTATCCCAAATTAAAGGAAGTTTCCATTTCAGCAAGTTGGAACAATTCAGAGAAGAAGCAATGACCTGAGCTTTGGCAAAGAAAATTAGAAGTGGGTCCTTCTTCATTTCTTCTTTTAACCAACGTTCTCTTCCCCTTTGGATTTTATAAGAGCCACACACCACTCCAGAGATCCCAAGCCAATCTCCACTTATTTATGGGAGAAAGACAGAATCAACCACATGATGGAGAAAATCTCAAATGTCCCTTACTTCTGTTCAAGTACACATGAAGCTCCTTCAAGGTCCATACACTGTGCCAAACCCAAGGTTGGGGATGGGGAGGAGGAAGTCAGATATGGATAACAACAAGGTCTTCCTTCTAAGAGCTCAGCAGTCCAGTGAGAAAGCAAGCACAAGATACAAGGTCCAGGACTTCCCTGGCGGCACAGTGGTTAAGAATCCACCTGCCAATGCAGGGGACATGGGTTCGAGCCCTGGTCTGGGAAGATTCCACATGCCGCGGAGCAACAAAGCCTGTGTGCCACAACTATTGAGCCTGCACTCTAGAATCCATGAGCCACAACTACTGAACCCGCGTGCCACAACTACTGAAGCCCACGCACCTAGAGCCTGTGCTCCTTAACAAGAGAAGCCATTGCAATAAGAAGCCTGTGCACCACAATGAAGAGTAACCCCCACTCGATGCAACTAGAGAAAAGCCTGAGCGCAGCAGCAAAGACCCAATGCAGCCAAAAATAAATAAATTAATTAATTATTTAAAAAAGATACAAGGTCCACTGGGATATGGACAAAAAATGATGGGCATCTATGGGGGGGTGACTGATAAGATCTGGAAAAGCTGTTCGGGGAGGTGGGATTAGAGCTGAGCCACTCAGCAGTGAGATGGTAGACTGGGGAAAAACATTTGCATGGAAGTAAAATAGGAGAATAAACCAATGCAGTAGAAATGTGGGGTGTAGAAATACTGAAATGTCCATAGCTCAGGAAGCAATGGTTTCCAACCAGCATCACTGACTATCACTCCATCCTTAGGTCTGGGGCATCTAGAAAGAACACCAAATTTACCAGCAACTATGATCCTTCTAGGCTCCGCTTACTGCACTGCTGATCTGAAAGTACCTGCAAGCTTCATCTGACCACTTAAAAAGCAATTTTCAGGCCCATGTCAGTGGCTCAATGGAGATATTGCAACATAGACTGCTTCTTCCTGAAGTCAGAGAAAGTTCGGCGCCAAGTAATGAATTGCAAAGGGAAGGTGCACTGATGCAGACAGAGATGCCTAAACAAAGGTACCTGCTAGAGGCTCTCCAGGTCTTCCACGGGTGTTTCTGCGAG
The DNA here is from genome assembly GCF_964374135.1 of Grampus griseus. Lineage (NCBI taxonomy): Eukaryota > Metazoa > Chordata > Mammalia > Artiodactyla > Delphinidae > Grampus > Grampus griseus. The sequence continues at coordinate 42,289,237 of NC_139010.1, forward strand.
GCTGCAGGTTTGCCGTGGGGCTCTTGCATCCAGAACTGCTCTTGATAAGAGTTTTCTCCCTATGAGGAAAACATGATAAAAGACTACTGTAATTCCTATTTTTAAGTAAAGCAAACATAGTAAAATAAGTTCTCACATAATTTATGATAAAGTAGAATTGGTGAAACAGAAATTCATGAGCTATATGAGTAAGAAAGTTTACTGATTGTAATTTTGTCCCACCCAAAGTTTTCTCTTATTTTCAAGTAGTGGGCAATTTCTCTAGTGATTTCCAAAATGCTATCTCAGTTAGCTAAGTTTTGTTCAGTATAGCAACATTTTAATGCTGTATTCTTTAATTTTTTAATTTTTAATTCTTAAGGTATATTTTAAAATTTTTACATGTATTGCTAAATAAACAGTATATTTAAGAATAATTTATACTGGGGCTTCCCTGGTAGCTCAGTGCTTAAGAATCCGCCTGCCAATGCAGAGGACATGGGTTCGTGCCGTGGTCCAGGAAGATCCAACATGTCACAGAGCAACTAAGACCATATGCCACAACTACTGAGCCTGCGCTCTAAAGCCCGCGAGCCACAACTACTGAGCCCACATGCCACAACTATTGAAGCCCATGCGCCTAGAGCCCATGCTCCACAACGAGAAGCCACTGCAATAAGAAGCCTGCACACTGCAAGGAAGAGTAGCACCCACTCACTGCAACTAAAGAAAAAGGCCGTGTGCAGCAATGAAGACCCAACGCAGCCAAAAATAAATTAATTAATTCATTTAAAAAATGATTTATATCAGTAACTAGGGTGATGATTAGTTGGAGGAAGAACATTTACTAGTGCTGTATTCATGACTATCAGTGTTTGAACAACTAACTTTAATGTCTTATGTTATTAGGTTAGATGGATTAATTTTACAAGAAACAATGTATAAAACACATCATTGCACAAAAACAAAGGATCATGAGAGATTACTACAAGCAACTATATGCCAATAAAATGGACAACCTGGAAGAAATGGACAAACTCTAAGAAATGCACAAACTTCTGAGACTGAACCAGGAAGAAATAGAAAATATGAACAGACCAATCACAAGCACTGAAATTGAAACTGTGATTCAAAATCTTGCAACAAACAAAAGCCCAGGACCAGATGGATTCACACATGAATTCCATCAAACATTTGGAGAAGAGCTAACACCTATCTTTCTCAAACTCTTCCAACATATAGCAGAGGGAGGAACACTCCCAAACACATTCTACAAGGCCACCATCACCCTGATACCAAAACCAGACAAAGATGTTACAAAGAAAGAAACCTACAGACCAATACCACTGACGAACATAGACGCAAAAATCCCCAACAAAATACTAGCAAACAGAATCCAACAGCACATTAAAAGTATCATACACCTTGATCAAGTAGGGTTTATCCCAGGAATGCAAGGATTCTTCAATATATGCAAATCAATCAATGTGATACACCATATTAACAAATTGAAGGAGAAAAAGCATATGATCATCTCAATAGATGCAGAGAAAGCTTTCGACAAAATTCAACAGCCATTTATGATAAAAACCCTCCAGGAAGTAGGCATAAAGGGAACTTACCTCAATATAATAAAGGCCATATATGACAAACCCACAGCCAACATCGTCCTCAATGGTGAAAAACTGAAACCATTTCTGCTAAGATCAGGAACAAGACAAGGTTGTTCACTCTCACCACTATCATTCAACATAGTTTTGGAAGTTTTAGCCACAGCAATCAGAGAAGAAAAGGAAATAAAAGGAATACAAATCGGGAAAGAAGAAGTAAAGCTGTCACTGTTTGCAGATGACATGATACTATACATAGAGAATCCTAAAGATGCTATCAGAAAACTACTAGAGCTAATCAATGAATTTGGTAAAGTAGCAGGATACAAAATTAATGCACAGAAATCTACTGCATTCCTATATACTAATGATGAAAAATCTGAAAGTGATATCAAGAAAACACTCCCATTTACCACTGCAACAAAAAGAATAAAATACCTAGGAATAATCCTACCTAAGGAGACAAAAGACCTGTATGCAGAAAATTATAAGACACTGATGGAGGAAATTAAAGATGATACAAATAGATGGAGAGATATACCATGTTCTTGGATTGGAAGAATCAACATTGTGAAAATGACTATACTACCCAAAGCAATCTACAGTTTCAAGGCAATCCCTATCAAACTACCACAGGCATTTTTCACAGAAGTAGAACAAAAAATTTCATAATTTGTATGGAAACACAAAAGACCCCAAATAGCCAAAGCAATCTTGAGAAGGAAAAAAGGAGCTGGAGGAATCAGGCTCCCGCACTTCAGACTATACTACAAAGCTACAGTCATCAAGACAGTATGGTATGGGCACAAAAACAGAAAGACAGATCAATGGAACAGGATAGAAAGCCCAGAGATAAGCCCACGCACATATGGTCACCTTATCTTTGATAAAGGAGGCAAGAATATACAATGGAGAAAAGACAACTTCTTCAGTAAGTGGTGCTGGGAAAACTGGACAGCTACATGTAAAAGGATGAAATTAGAACATTCCCTAACACCACACACAAAAATAAGCTCAAAATGGATTAAAGACCTAAATGTAAGGCCAGACACTATCAAACTCTTAGAGGAAAACATAGGCAGAACACTCTAGGACATAAATCACAGCAAGATCCTTTTTGACCCAGCTCCTAAAGAAATGGAAATAAAAACAAAAATAAACAAATGGGACCTAATGAAACTTAAAAGCTTTTGTACAGCAAAGGAAACCATAAACAAGACGAAAAGACAACCCTCAGAATGGGAGTAAATATTTGCAAATGAAGCAACTGACAAAGGATTAATCTCCAAAATTTACAAGCAGCTCATGCAGCTCAGTATCAAAAAACCAAACAACCCAATCCAAAAATGGGCAGAAGACCTAAATAGACATTTCTCCAAAGAAGATATACAGATTGCCCACAAACACATGAAAGAATGCTCAACATCACTAATCATTAGAGAAATGCAAATCAAAACTACAATGCGATATCATCTCACACTGGCCAGAATGGCCATCATCAAAAAAATCTACAAACAATAAATACTGGAGAGGTGTGGAGAAAAGGGAACCCTCCTGCACTGCTGGTGGTAAGGGAAATTGATACAGCCACCTGGAGAACAGTATGGAGGTTCCTTAAAAAACTAAAAATAAAACTACCATACGACCCAGCAATCCCACTACTGGGCATATACCCTGAGAAAACCATAATTCAAAAAGAGTCATGTACCACAATGTTCACTGCAGCTCTATTTACAATAGCCAGGACATGGAAGCAACCTAAGTGTCCATCGACAGATGAACGGATAAAGAAGATGTGGCACATATATACAATGGAATATTACTGGCCATAAAAGGAAACGAAATTGAGTTATTTGTAGTGAGGTGGATGGACCTAGAGTCTGTCATACAGAGTGAAGTTAAATCAGAAAGAGAAAAACAAATACCTTATGCTAACACATATATAATGAATCTAAAAAAAAAAAATGGTTTTGAAGAGCCTAGGGGCAGGACAGGAATAAAGACACAGACATAGAGAATGGACTTGAGTGACTTGAATGGACTCACAGTGTTACAAGGATATAGGCCCCATCAGTAGTCCTGACCCACTAACATTAGCATGAGGCTTCTGTACCAGCTATAGGGTGGCTACTGCACTCCTAGGCACTCTGGCCATATTGCAAGATGGAAGAAGGATGATGGATGATGGGTGGTGAAGGGCAGAGAGCCAAAGGCACAAGACAGCCTTGTCTGATAATCAAGAAAATCTTTGCTTTTGCTTTAAGCTCCACTTGTTTCTATTTAAACAGCCAAAATTGGGTCATATGTCCACCCAGAGCTATCGGGGCACCTGTAGAGTTGAATGCTTTTCAGTAGGAATTGACATACCACGGTTCTACTAGTAAGGAAGCAGAAGGGAATAGAAATATTGGGTAAGCAATTGGCCGTTTCTGCCACATTGTCATGGTTTTTATCGTTTCTGTGGTAGAAACTGAAACTGCATGGTACAAGTTACTATCACTTTCCTCCGCTTTGGGTGCACAGGAAGGATACGCCCACACTCCCTTGAAGCCAGGCACAGCCACATGCCTACTTGCAGCTCAGGAAGTCTGAGCAGAAGTGACATGTGTAGCACCCAGGCCAAAGCACTGAGCTGCAGTACATGACTCTAAGGCCTCTTTCCCTGCCGCAAGAACCTTGGAGGTAAGGGTCGAATCGAGAAGGAGTAGTCAGAGTGGTAACTGTGAGCAGAGCTCTCTGACAACCTGCACTAGATGTGGTACTTGGGCAATAAGTAAAGCTTTGGTCTTTTAAGTCACTAGGATTTGGGACTGGTATGTTACCATAAAACCTAGCCTATCCTGATGCACAAACTGATAGCTATTTGTCTTGTGCTCTCAATTAAACATTTTGTTTGTTTAATAAATAGGTGGGAGTACATTAAAATGTAGTGTATGTACATTTAACAAGCCAATACCATTTCTTTAAATATAAAGAGTTAAAAATTAGACAATCTACCTTTTTTGAACATGATCTACCTTTTTAGAATGTTAGCAGTTTGGATGCGATGATAATCTATAGATACTTGAAGAGGAACACATAGGCTTCGAAGAGTTAAACTGGCTCATTGAAGAGGATGTGGAAAGATTTGATCCCCATTAAGGAAGGTCCTTATGGATGGGGGGCAGTTGTCCAAGATAGTGAGGTGGCCCCTTCTCCATCTTAATAAGCTCTAACAAAATGATTTTTCACTTTATATTTTGAAATAATTTCAGGCTTACAAAAGTATTGCAACAATAATACAGAGAATTCCCCCTCAGCTTCACTCATACCACACTCTTCTGCTTTTCTTCTAAAGATCTGGAAACTTCTCTGCTTTCTTGGCACATTCATCCTCCTCTTCTTAAACTTGGAATCCTGGAGCTCCTCAAGGCTACCTGTAGGCCCCTCTTCTTCTCCATCTACACTCTTTCATCAGATGAACTGTGTGCACCCAAGGCCTGTTACCACACGGCGTGCCAGGTGACCTGAGCCAGATTTCCACATTTTGTCTGTATATTCTCTTTAACATATCTAGTAATATCCAATTGTGCACATGATATTGGCTGTTAAATGTCTCAAATGTACCTCAAACTAAGGTCCCAAACAGAACTTATTATTTTCACACCCTACCCACGCCTCATCTTCCTGTCTTCTGGTGTTTCACTGGATTTTACTACAATCCATCAAGCAATGCAAGCCAGAATTCTTATAGCCCTATTTGACAACTCTCAATTCATCTGTCATTTCCCACATCAAATATCCCTTTCCTTGGGAAGACTTCCCTGACCAGCCTAACGGACAAATCTAGAACTGTCCATCTCACCTTCACTGCACTTATCACAGTTATGATTTTATAATTATTTGTATGACGACTTAACTAACATCTGTTTCCTCAACTAGACCATAATCTTGTTGAGGGAAGGACTTTGGTTCTGTGTAATGTATCCCCACTTCCTAACCCATTGATTCAAACAGTCAGTGCTCAGTTGTGTTTATTGAATGAATATGTGAATGGGAACCTTTCCAACATGTGACTTTGTTCCTCAAAGTTCTGGCTTCCCTTCCTCTCTTTGGTGGATCACTTAAGGGAGCGAAGATCAGTTCACTTCCCCCTTGTTGAATCACCACTAAGTATTCTTAAGAGACTTCATAAGGGCAGACAGATGCAACTTCTCCAGTTTAAGCCAAAACTTTTCTTGTGTTACCAGTATTCCAGAAATTAAGGTCCTCAGACTTGTAAATGACACACAGCACTCATCCTTGTTCAAGCTGACAGTGGGCACAGCAGAGCATGCACACACTTGGAGGAAAAACATCCCAGAAGGAAGGCACAGTAAATGCAAAGGCCCTGAGGCAGGAGCTCACCTGATGTACTGAGAAAGATCAAGGCCATCAGTGTCAGGAGTGGAGTGAATTGGGAGGAAAGTCTTTTACCCTGAGATGAAAAACCCATGTAGGTGTTCAAACAGAGTAGCAGCATGATCCAACTTACACTTTAAAAGAACCTCTGTAGTTACCACATGGAGACCAGACTGGTCACCCATGTAGGGGTGGAAGGCAAGGGAAGAATTAGGAAAACCAAGTGCTACTACCTACTGTCTCCCACTTTCTGATCTGCAGTTGGTGGAAGCTGTTCCCTTGAATGGATCTAGAAAGAGAAGGTTTATGAGAGAATGGGGTGGAAGAAAGGGGTCAGTAAATGATGAGGTGAGCAGTTCTCTGGTCAACACAGAGTGATTCCTATGCAGGACATGACAGGGCTAATCATGGTCTGGGTTTCTGAGCCAGGGCCATTTCTAAAGAAAGGAAGGCAATGTCTTCCTTGAACTAGGCTGGCAGAATTGCTCTGTCTCAGGCTGGAAATGAACAACGTTCAGGTCACTTATGGATGGCCTCCTAGTAAGGCCTTAAGGACTAACTGCAGCTCAGACACATGACTGCTCCATGGCCTGCACAGCCAACCACACAGGGACCGTGAGAGGAGAGGTGATCTCAGGCCCTGCAGCACCAGGCTCCCAAGCTGCTGCCCCTCCCATCCAGTCCTGGGCTCAGACTCCTGCCCACCTCTGCCCGGGATTCTTAGATCAGCTCCTTAGGTCTTTACATAAGATCTTCTCCACCCCCACCTGGATCCCAGCAGGAGGATTTGACTAATTAGCATCTAGCAGGTGTCTGGAAAGAGCTGCAGGGCAGCAGTGAGGTTGACTGGCACATGCCCCACCCCCACTCCACTGCTGAGAAATCCTCCACTTAATTAGGCTGCCAGAAGCATTACTTTTTTATTTTTTTAATTCCCTTGTAGGTTCTGATGGCAGTCATGCTTGTGGAAAGCTCTACGCTCTCCTTCCCACTCCTGCCGCCTCAACAATGTTGCTTCAATTAAAGTTACTGCTGCCGGAAGAGGGGGTTTTTTCTCCTCCAGGCCCACAAGGGCCAGGGCAGGACACAGGCTCCTCCCCAGCCCACAGCCCCGCCCACACTATGGGCAAAGACAACTTGTACTACGGGTGCTTTTATGTACCAGGATTGGTGATTTTTAATATGGTCTGCTGTTTTCTCAACTTTACAATTTTCAGTTAGTTCCAAGGGCTTTTTATCACTTCACTGGTTCCTGGACTAAAGATTTAGAAGGCAGTTTAGATACTTCAAATGGTAGATTTGATCCAGAGATTTATGGTCTTGGGAATAATTGACTCTATAAATTGTGGAATAAAAAGCTTATGCTCATAGAACTGTACAACACAAAGAGTGAACCCTAATATAAGCTATAGACTTTAGTTAATAATAATGTCTCAGTATTGGTTCATCAGTTGTAACAAATGTACCACACTAATGCGAGATGTTAATAATGGGAGAAACTGGGTGAGGAGGGAGAGGTGGGAACGCTGCGTATCATCTGCTTAATTTTTTGTGAACCTTAAACTTCTCTAAAAAAATTAAAAGTCTCTTAACTAAGAAATAATGTGGGCAGAGTGAGTAGATGAGGGTATCGATTAAACAACATTAGCCAATAGTTGATAATTTTTGAAGCTGAATCATGGTCCACAGATGGGGATTCATTATATTATTATATGACCACAATAAAAGTTTTTTAAATCTTATGCTATTTTAATAGCATGTCTTTTTCATTATAAAATAATTCACACACATTGTACACATTTGAAAAATATTGGAAAGTACCTATAATGGAGTCATTCAAAAATATCTACTGTAACATTTTGGCGTGGACATATATACAAATAACAAAACTGAGATCATACTGAATAAGAAGTTTTAGATCTACCTTTTTTTTAAACTTAGTATTGCACCATAAACATCTTCCCATATCTTAAAATATCTCCAAAAGCATGCTTTTAAATAGTTGCCGTAAGATTTCATAGGGTGGCTGTACTATACACAATCTAGAAATTAAATATGCACCTGAATGGCCCTCATCCCATATGGTTGGGATTGTCAGAGGTGTGAGATCTGCAATGCACGCCTAGTCCTGCCACAGAGCAGTCTGAAGGCGAGAAAGCCATTTGGCCTTAGTCCCCAGCTGGTGGAGAATTTCTCACTCTTCAAGTTGTAAATGCACTTCAAGGCTATTTAACAGCATGGAAGAGGCACTTTTCTTCTTCATCACACAATCTCATGTGGATTTGCTATTTACAAAACAAAAGGCAGGTGGGATTTGAGTGTTTGGAGCCCTGGCATGTGTGCAACTGCTCTCTCTGGTCCAACAAGCCAGAACTCTCTGGGGATGCCCAAGGATAAAGACAGTTCCTGGCACACAATGAAACACTCTGACCCTTTCCTCCTGCTCAAGAAAGCACATCATCAGAGATCAAATGAATGAGAATGGTGTTATGGCAATAAATTTCATTTAGAAACTGTAGCAAGTCCTTGAAATCAACCTCACCCCCAACGACGACTGTCCATCACCTAGAGGGGTGGCCCACAGGCTCCAGGCAGACCCTGCCAGCCCATGCTTGATAGGTCTTCTCAGATAACCACCCAGCTCATGGCATAAAGAATCACAATTAAAGTAGGATTGCAATGGGACCAAACAGCCAAGTAAATAGAATGCACACTGGCCAGAAGGAATTAGGTTTGACTGCAGACCATACAATCAATGAGATTTCCAAATCAGATCTGGAAGAAGCAGGTTCTTACTGCACGAGTCAGTTCTCCTTGAGGCTAAGCAGACACAGGTGCCAGCCCATCTGACCTTTGCCAAAGGTATTTTCTTCCACAAAGCTGGAGAGAAAAGAGAGTTTAAAACTTCAAATTTGAGGAAATGTGTTTTCCAAAATCCAAGTCTCTTGCCAATATATCAGGTCCTTTATCTTGGAGAGTTTATCTAATCAGACAACTGTAACGTGCACGGTGATGTGAACACTGAGAAGCAAAATTAGTCTTTGGGAGGGACTGGCTGTGTTCCCACTGGATCTGCAGGCCATGGGAGGCCCCAGCCTTCACTTGCACTCTGTGTGTCCCTGTGACAGGAAGTCTTTCAGGTCAACTCATCTGGGAAAGAGTAACCGACCGACTGAATTTCTGAGCATCGTTGCATAACAGGGTTTCCAGTGCACCTACAGCGAGGTGCCTACCGTGTGAACTGGCCCCAAGTGAAGAGTCATGTGGATGGCCCTGAAGACCATGAAGTTGAGCGGTGGGGGATTCAGCCAGAGATCCAAGCTGTTGGCTCAGAGAGAAGACAAGAGAAAATGCTCACACAAGAGAAATCACTCCTCCTGACCCAGAGAGAGCAGACAAGAGAAGCCAATGGGAAGAGCACTCATGCAATACAGGGAGCTACAACTGTGGACACCCCTCAGGGGCCCTCGTATCCTCAGGTACCCCTTGAAATGCAGACAGAGAGCATCCCATCAAGAGCCATCTCTCCACACTTTTAAGAAACAGGCCTCTTCTTTAACACAGGTCTGTTTCATGCATGAAGATCTCAGATCTCTGGCACTGAGGTCTTCGGAGATAACCCTAGCTCCAGCCAGCTCTTCCTTGGACCTGATCAGGGGACAGAGGGGACTTAAAATTCTTACCCTGCCCCAAAAGGAAATCAGTAGAAAGCTTAAAATAAAAGTGATAGAGACAGAGGTTGAGGAAGAAATGTTGCCAGTGTTCTGGCTACAAGTGCTCCACAGAGCAGCTTCCCAAGGACAGTCTGCCTTCATTCACTTGGCCCCTCACATCAAGCTGGGTAAGAGGGTGACGTTTCCACATCCCCCACAGCAGGGGCTGTGCATGTAAAAGGCTCTAGAATCCAGGATGTGCTGCTCCTCAGGAAAACGTGGCCAGAAGGTGATTCCAGAGGTCGCTGTGACTCAGCCAGCCACAAGGGGTTTCTGAGAGAGCCAGGATGAGACTATGAGCCATGAAGGGAGGAAGTGGCTGCACGCAATAATTCGTACTGCCATTGCCCAAATAACCACAGTAAAAACCCTATAAAATATACTGTGTAAAAAGGAAATAATTTAGAAAATACAAAGAAGGTTGAAGACATAGATAAAGCTAAGGGAATTAAAGGCAAACAGGCCATGACACTAAACTACTTAGAGGAGAGAAAATGGCATTTAAAAAATCACTAGGACAAAAGGCTAAATGCTGGGGAATTCCCTGGCAGTCCAGTGGTTAGGATTACATGCTTCCACTGCAGCGAGCACAGGTTTGATCCCTGGTTGGGGAACTAAGGTCCTGCATGCCGCATGGCTTGGCCAAAGGAAAAAAAAAAGTCAACTTAAAAAAAGGCTTCAGGAAAAAAAAAAAAAAAAGCTTCAGAAAAAATAGGGAAATAAATTTTTTTTAAAAAAAGACTAAATGCTGAAGAAGATTATAGGTAAACTATACGAGCAAAATAAACCAAGAGAATTAGAACAGAGAAAAGATCTGTTGAAAACCAATAAACCAAAATAGATGAAAGGAATGAAATTTTCATTCAAATGAAAATGAAAAAATATTAATGTCCACAAGAGCAGACTAATTAAACAAATTTATATGATAGCGTATATGATACAATATTAAGATACCTCTGAACATAAATGTTTCAGATAAACAATGATACACAGGATGCTCCTGGCACAGTACATGATAAAATTAAACATAGTATAGTCTCAACTTAAATACATATATACAAATACATAAAATTATGTATTCATAAAAGAAGTGTGTGTGCACATGTACATGCTTATGTAAAAGTCTGGAAGGAAGTACATCAAAATGCTAACAGTGGTTAACTCTGTGGGATTATTAGTAATTTAAATGGGTCGTACTTTTTTTAACTTCTCACAGTATATTACTTTTATTGCCAGAAAAAAAAATGTTTTTCAAAATATAAAAGCAGAAATCAGTTTGAAAATATATCTGTAGGAAATGAAATTTTTGTGTTGTTTCCAAGTTATCCTGTTAGAGCCATTTAATTTTTACTTCAAGAGATGTTATGAAAGGAAGAATGCCTTCAAATGAAATTCTTAATTAAATAAGAGGATATAATGTCCATCCACTCACTAAAAGATAGTTCACACCACATTAGTTCACACCAAATACTCACTTAGGAACTGGAGATATAACAAACTAGATAAAAATCTTGTCCTCTTAAGGACATTCTGGTTGGGAAAAAATATACAATAAACAAAATAGAGAACATGTCCAGTGATGGTAAGGACAATAGAGAAAAATAGAGCAGCATAAAGGATACTTGGTCTGGGAAGCTGTTGCATTTTTACATAGCGATGAAGGACAAAACCTTGAGATGGTGACTTCTGGACAAAGACCCGAGGTGGTGAGGCCGCCACCCCGTGGACACCTGAGGGGAAGCATTCAGGCCAAAGGAACACTGGCGTGAAGGTGTGAGGCAGCAAGGGCCTGGAGTAAGGAACAGCAAGGAACAGCCTGTGTGCTGGACAGAGTAAGGGAAAGAGGAGTAGGAGATGAGGGCAAAGTGCAACGTTGGCTGTGACCATGAGTGGGGTCACCGAAGGACCATAACATGAGAAGAATATAAACAAAGGGCAACTGAGACTTGTCCCAGTGTTGTGTGCTCTCAAATGCATGTGTGTCAATAACCGTTCTTCCTCTCAAGGCACCTTGTTACCTACTATTGAAATGTGTGGCTTTAGCCTTCAACTATGACTTTAGTTAAGGTGGACGCGAAGAATTGAGGGCTTATAATCATTGATTTCCATTAAATAAATTAGTCATTCAATGTAAAACCAATTTCAAAATACATAATTTGGAACAATAAAATATGCTAAAATAACTTGGACAAAGATATAGAAATTCTAAGTGGGTAGCTTAAAGGAGCCATAGGGTCAATTAGGTGGAAATTGCCACAAAGCAAACGGGGAGCTCAGACCACCAAAATCTGGGATGTCGTAAAGCTGTAAAAAGCTGTAAAGCTTTTGTCAAATGAAATCCAGGACTCCCTGAGTTAAAGGCAGCAGGTCTTCCAAGCTGGTCATCCCTGTGAAGCTTCCTGAGAGGGACTGTGTACATCTACAGCAGTTTCACAGCAGCCAGAACAAGGCAGACAAAAATGAGCTGTGGGAGCAATACTTTGATTAGAAGCTTCAGAAGGAAACAGAGCTGTGCTATCTCCATGCCTAGGTACACACTGTGTGGTCAGGTGGGAAGGACCAGGACAGCAGTGGCCTACTACGGTTGGGAACCACGCTGGGTCACGAAGGTCACCATTACCTTGATGGAGCATCCTTATTCAAAGAAGTGTCATTGCTTCTCCTCGGTGCATAACATTGCCACATCTTTCACTCAGCCCAGCATGAAAGAGAGCTCACCAACAAGCACAGGGACACACTGACCTCTAGACCTTCAGGCCTGGTAGCTTCCTCACTGTGGTCTCACCCAGAGATTGACTCCAAAGAGGAAAACCTCTCCTGCCCCAGGAGAACCCAGGGGCCAATGCTCATTCCCTAGAATGACACGGAGCTGGACGGGAAGAGACCTTCCCCGCCAACATCATCATACGTCATCCAAGGAGGATTCCGCTGGCCAGCTCATTCAGCAGAGTAGAACTGGATGGACCCCCTGAATGTCAATTCTCCATGATCTGAATGAATGGCTCTCTCAAGAGGGAGCTAGAGAAATTGGAGGGACTCAGGACCTAGAGAAATCTGTGTAATCGTCTCAATTTTTGTCTCCATAGTCATTGGTGGAAGAACTTGTCAGGTCTAAGAAACGAGAGTTCTTGGAATTACAGACTGAATCACAGATGAAACCCTTTATAACGAAAGAGCTAATCTGCCAAATCCTCCCAGGACAAACCCTCAGCTCACCTATACTTTCCAGTGTCTCTGAAAACGATTTTAGGGGAAGTCCTTCTTTCCATTCAGAGTTAACCAGCAGTCATTCTGGTGGTTTGGACCATTATGGCGACTGTGTTACTAGCAGATCAATTCTAACTATTATACAGAAATGGTTGCTTCTGCCTGGGGAGAGAGAGAAGACAACTGCAAACTGGCTTGGAGAAGCACATCCTCAGCCCACTGCCAGGTCTCCAGCCTACTGGGTCAACACCGCACAGCTCAGAATTCCTGGTGAAACATGGTACTTGACACTTTTCCTGAGGAGCTCAAGGATGGATCTTAGAGATTAATCCAGTTTTATCTGGCAGTCAGTAGAACAATGAAATAGAATCACCATTCACATTTTCCCCATGAGACATGAGGGGCTTTATTTTCTCTTTTAAGGAATGCTGAAGCCCTTTACAGTCGCCTAGCACTTTGCCATTTACAAAGAACCTCTGGTTAACTACTCCCATTGAGACTAAGACCAACCATGTGAGGTTGTTCAGTGACAACCACGTAGGGAGAGCAAAGTGACTTGCCAAAGGCCACTAAGACTCAGAAGTGGAGCGCCTGAACTTCTGACCCCCAGTGGACGCACTCCAGGGAGCAGCCCTGTCCACTGAACCACCCTGGCATTAAGGACCTCACGGTGTTTGTGCCTGGATGTGTGCAAATGCCCTCCTCAAAGAATCTACACTGATTGGTCTTGGGTTATGTGTCCTTCAAGACAGTAAATCTTCCCTGACAGACTTCCTCCTACCTCCCAAAGGCCAGCTGGTCCCCTTTCCTCTATGCCACATCTGCACTTTAAATGTTCCTTTATTGCTTATTACTTTTTACTATAATTTGTTTATTTACATGACAAGCCATGTTTATTTACATGACAATTTGTTATTTACATGACAAGCCTGTGAATCCTTAGGACAGTGAATACTTATGAAGCAGGTAGAAGGAGCAGAATTTTTGGTCTTTGGAACCAGGCTGCCTAGGATGGAATCGCAGGTTCACCATTTATTAGCCCTTAAAAGAAAATTACTTCAACTCTCTGTGTCTTCATTTCCTCATCTGTAAAATCTGGTCAATAACAAAATTGCCAATCTCATAGGGTTATTGTGAGGATGAAAGCAGTTAATACACGAAAATCACTAGAATAATTAATACACATTATGAAACAATCTAAATGTGAATGAATAGGGAAATTGATAAATTAAATGCAGTGTTTTCATACAATGGAAAAATACCCTCCAGCCATTAAGGAAATACACCTATACACACCGCCACTGTAATCAGTGTCATCGACACCATCACCATCATCATCATCATCATCTTTGTATCCTTAGCTCCTATCAAGCCTGTCACACAGCAGGTGCTCCATAAAGTTCTGTCAAACAAATGAACAAATATATGTACTTATTAAACAGTGACTTGGGTAAAAATAGAAATTTTACCTGCTCTGGTTTTGGGCAGTCACACTCCCTGGACTACATCTAAAAACAGGAGGATCACTGCTTTCCTCCACAAAAGAATACACAGGAAATCCAAGGACTTGAACATAACTTTCCTAAATTAATTGACCCAAATGAAAAGCACAGGCCTCCAGGCCAAAGAATCAGGCTCAGTTATTTGTTAATGAAATATTATGCAACTAAGAAACTTTGTTTCAATTCAGGCTAAGTAGCCTGGATGGAACTACTTGGATCCTAGCAGAAACCCCCAGGACATGGATAGAGAATGGAAACCCCTGTAAAGGAATCCAATATACCCCTCCTCTTTCTTTTTAGACTATTTTATACAAGGGTAACCACCACAGAAATCTACTAACACAGGGATTTTCACACAAGGCTCTCTGTTGTGTGTGTGTGTTTCTTTACGGGTCTGTTGAGCCATTAAAGGGAAAGGTAGCAGATTCAAGGAACTTGCAAAGGGAAATGAGATGGTTACTTTAATAACCTTTAATTTTTTTAAAAATAAAACAGGTCTTTCCTATCCAAAATAGTGAATATCAAAACATATGACAGCTTTGTAAAAGATTGGAAAAGGCCGGAATCTAAGATACTTAAAGTACCTAACATTTGTATACCACATTTCATTTACAAAACTCCTTCGTGTTATTTAAATTTTAAAAGAGTAGAGATAATCTTTTATAAATAAATTCTATAGCAACTCTTAGACATGATTTCAAAGAGAAATCTATCAGAATTTCTGTTGCAGTCTTTTTTGTTATAGTGAAAAACTTGAAATAGCTGAAATGCAAATGAACAGGAAAATTGGTAAATGTGGTATATTGATACAATGGGAAAATATCACACAGCAATTAAAGAAGTTATATATACAGATTTGTATGTATGTATTAACATGGATAGATTTCAAAAACAATTTAAGTATAAAAAAGGAAGTTGCATAATGACATAGTAATGTTTATGGAATAACACTTCGGTAAATTTTTTTTTAAAGCCATGAGCTTCCAATGACATAACTAACCACAGAGGCCAAGCAGCGTTTTTTTTAATCTTCCAACCTCCTTAAAACTACAGACCAAACATAAGAGTGAGGAAATAAATCCATGAATAACCTCTTCAATAACACTTGGTGATTGGGAATCCTCTATGAACCTGAATAAGGGATGTGGGTGAACAGGACCGCAGGAGATCAGCAGCTGTAGGACTCAAATTAGGAAAATGAGAGGAAGGCCCTGGTACCCTATAAGGGATGAAAACCAAAGACCAAAAACAAAAGCAAAAAAACAAGCAAACAAAAACACAAACAAATACATCCAAGATTTTCAAAACATATTAGGAGGATTCTGAGAAAACAGCCATGATGACAACTGCATAGGTTGTGAATCTTCTAAGAGGCCCCTCTCATAAATAGAGCAACTAGGATAGCAAAACCAAAGCCCACAGGCAGTATCTACCAAAATATTGAGATGCCAACATATCTTCATGATTCCAAATCACACGTAGGTAGGAACAAACCATTTACAACCCCATGACCTGCATAAGATTATGAGACTTCTGATAACACTTATAATCAATGAACAAAAAATGTCTGACAGAAAGCAAGAGAGGCTAATCTGAAAACAGTAGTTAAAACTGAAAAAGGAGTATTAAATTTAGAAGAATCATTTTGTTACCCAGACAAAACTATCAAGTCACTTAAAAGGGAAAAGAGGGGCTTCCCTGGTGGCGCAGTGATTGAGAGTCCACCTGCCGATGCAGGGGACGCGGGTTCGTGCCCCAGTCTGGGAAGATCCCACATGACGCAGAGCGGCTGGGCCCGTGAGCCATGGCCGCTGAGCCTGCACGTCCGGAGCCTGTGCTCCGCAACGGGAGAGGCCACAACAGTGAGAGGCCCGCGTACCAAAAAAAAAAAAAAGGGAAAAGAAATCAAAGTGAAGTAAGTTAGAGAAAGACAAATATCATACGATATCATTTATATGTGAAATCTAAAATTGACATTACTAACCCACCCAATGACAGCAGAATACACATTCTTTTCAAGTTCACATGAAATAATCATCATGAAAGAGCATATTCTAGACTATAAAATAAATTTAATATATTTAAATTAATTTAATGGATTAAATATTTTAATAAATTTTAAAGGATTCAAGTTACATCGAATACATTCTCTGACCATGACGGAATTAAATTAGAAGTCAAGAACAGAAAAATCTCTGGAAAATTCTCAAATATTTAGAAATTAAATAAGATGCTTTCTAAATAACCAATGGGATGAAAAAGAAACTAAAAGAGAATTAGAAAGTATTTCAAACTGAATGAAAATGAAAACATAATATATCACAACTTCTGGAATGCCACTAAAGCAGTATATGCGGGTAATTTATAGCAGTAAATCCCTATATTTGAAAAGAAGGAAAGTTTCTAACCAATTATCTGAGCCTTCATCTTTAGGAATTAGAAAAAGAAGAACAAATTAAACACAAAGTAAGCAATATCAAGGGAATAATAAAGATAACAAAAAATAATAAAATAGAAAACAGAAAAACAATGAAGAAAATGTAATGAAACAAAAAGTTTTTTGAGAAGAGCAATGAAATTTATAAACTTCTAGACAGACTACTAAAGAAAAAAAGTAGAAAATAAAAAATTCTCAAATATCTGGAATGAGAGAGGTGGAATCATTACAAATTTTACAGATATTAAAGAAATAATAGGGGATATTATGAGCAATTTTATGCCAATAAATTTGGTAACTTCAATGAAATGGAAAATTTCCTTGAAACATACATACTACCACAACTAACTCAAGAAAAAATAGATAACCTGAAAAAAACAAAACCCTGTATCTATAAAGAAATTGAATTTGTAGTTAAAACTTTCCTAGAAATAAAACTCCAAGTCCAGAAGACTGTTGAAATCTATTACTGGTAAATTCTATCAAACAATTAAGGAAGAAATAATACTAATGCTACACAAATTTTTCCAGGTAATTTAATAATACAGAATTCTTCCCCATTCATTCAATGAAGCCAGTATTACTCTCATTCCAAAACAAGTTATGCATTACACTAAAAGTACAATTCATTATCCCTCATGAGCACAGATGCAAAACTTCGTTTTTAAAACATACCAAATAAATATAAAGAATAACATTTCATAGCCTAGTGGGGCTTATCCCAGGAATTCAAAGCTGATTTAACATTAAAAAATCAGTCAATATAATTAGAAAAACTCTATGAACATTCAGTAGTCACAGAAAAACATTTGAAAAAATTCAACAGCCATTCCTGACAAAAAACTCTCAGTGAACTAGGTATACAAGGGAACTTCCTCAATGTGATCAAGGGCATCTATTGCAAAAAAAAATCTATAGTCAACATCATACTTATTAGTGAAAGACTAAATGCTTTCCCCCCAGATTGGGAACAAGCCAAGGATTTCTGCTCTCACCACTTCTATTCAACACTATATGGGAGATTCTAGCCAGTGCAATAAGTCAAGGAAGAGAAAAAAAAAAAAGTCATCCAGATCTCAAATAAAGAATAAAACTGACCTTATTCATAGAAAACATGATCATATGATCATATACCCAGAAATTCCTATGGATCTACAAAAAAAATTCCTAGAACTAATAAGAGAGTTTATAAATACAAGATCAGTATAGAAAGTCAATTATATTTCTATATACTAGCAATGGAAAAGCAGAAATTTATATTTAAAAACAAAACCATTTACAATAGCATAAAATTATGAAATAGGAATAGATGAGAAAAATGCAAGACATACACTGAAAACAATAGAAAACTGTTAAAGATTACAGAAGATGTAAATAAATGGGGAAATATAACAGGTACATGAAGATTCAATATTGTTAAGATGCTAGTTATTCCCAAATTGATCTATAGATACAGCACCTCATTCAAATCAAAATCCTAGTCAGCTTATTTGCAGAAATTGGCAAGGTCACTGTAAAATTCATATGGAAATGCAAAGGACATACAGTACCCAAAACAACTTTGAAAACAAAGGGCCTGATTCATAACTCATTGTAAAGTTATAATAATCAAGACAGTACGGTATTGGTATAAAGATACAAAAAGAGGTCAGTGTAACAGAATAGAGAGACCAAAAGTTGACCAATGTATATAGATAGACAACTGATTTTCAACCAAACGGCACAGACAATACAATGGATAAAAGACGGTTAATTCAGCAAATAAGACTGAAGCAATTAGATAACCAGATGCAAAAAGTAAGTTTGACCCATTCTTTGCACCATATGCAAAAGTTAACTCAAAATGGATCATAAAACTTCTAGAAGAAAATATAGGAGAACATCTTTGTGACTTTGGGTTAGACAAAGATTTCTTACCAAAGGAAAAAAACTGATTAATTTGACCCCATCAAAATTAAGAACTGCTCTTTAAAAGACACTGTTAAGAGAATGAAAAGGTTAAATATTTGCAAATCCCAGTTTTTTAAATGAACTTGTATCAAGAACTCTGCAAACTCAATAATAAGGAAACAAAAACTCAGTTTTAAAAGAAAAGGAGGGACACACTCTTCATTGTTCATATTTGAACACACTCTTCATCAAACAATAGATGAGGAGATAACAGTCATTGTAAAGCAGAATAAGATCACTGATTGCCTGTTAATGTTAGCTGAGAGTAAAAGGATGTCACTTGAGGCTGACAAGTCAAGTAGACGAAGCTTAAGTAAATTGAAGAGTACAGAGATTAACAATAAGATAAAACTAGTGCCTAAAATTCAAAGCTTAGGAAAATGGAAGGAGGAGAAGTGGTTTCCATAATTTCCACATTGTTCAAAATAGGACACCAACAGATAGTATCTAAAGAAAAAGATAAGTAGGATTTTTATATAAATCATTAATTAGCATAGAGGTAATTACTAGAATACACACAAATCTTCCTGAATACTAAAGCCAATACCACATAAAAGAATAAGTAAAACACAGCATGGTCAAACTGAGATTGAACATGTTATTTGTGTCAAAAAGAAAGAGCTAAGCTCATTTGTAAAAAACAAAGTTTTATCAAGTTGACATACAAAGCAAAATCCAACTCTGTGCTCTAGACAGAGATAAGTAAGAAAAGAGATTCAGAAAAGATAAAACTTAAAGGATGAGAAAATTCATCCTGGGCATATCTTGATATCAAAGTAGGATTCTAGACAAAAAGCAATAAATGGGACAAAGAAAAACACTTTTTAATGCTAAAGGCTATAATTTCATAATGAAGTTATGTTATTAATATTTATGCACCTGACAACACAGCACGTTTGCCAAGTATAGAAGATGAAAGGAGAAACATGCAGACACAGGCTGGAGACTATAGAACACAGTTAAGCTGTGCTTGGAGGGAAAAAAAGTCACAGTATTAAATATCTATATCAATAAAAAATAGGAAAGAAAACTAATATAATACAGAAGAACACATAAATTAATAAGGATAAAGATCAGATATTGAGTTAGAAAATTAAAAAGGAATAAAACTAATAAATATACCAAAAAGCTATTGCTTTGGGGGGAAAAAATCTACATAGTAGAGAAACACTAGCAAGAAAAAGACAGCAAAAATATACAAACAAAATGACACAAGAGGGAAATTTTCATTGAAATGGAGAATTTTTTTTAATTTTTGAATTTTATTTTAATTATTTTTTTATACAGCAGGTTCTTATTAGTCATGAATTTTATACACATCAGTGTATACATGTCAATCCCAATCTCCCAATTCATCACACCACCACCCCCACCACCCGCTGCTTTCCCCCCTTGGTGTCCATACGTTTCTGCTCTACATCTGCATCTCAATTTCTGCCCTACAAACCGGTTCATCCATACCACTTTTCTAGGTTCCACATATATGTGTTAATATACGATATTTGTTGTTCTCTTTCTGACTTACTTCACTCTCTATGACAGTCTCTAGATTCATCCACATCTCAACAAAGGACCCAATTTCATCCCTTTCTATAGCTGAGTAATATTCCATTGTATATATGTACCACATCTTCTTTATCCATTCATCTGTCTCTCAATGGGCATTTAGGTTGCTTCCATGACCTGGCTATTGTAAATAGTGCTGCAATGAACATTAGGGTACATGTGTCTTTTTGAATTGTACTTTTCTCTGGGTATATGCCCAGTAATGGGATTGCTGGATCATATTGTAATTCTATTTTTAGCTTTTTAAGGAACCTCCATACTGTTCTCCATAGTGGCTGTATCAGTTTACATTCCCACCAACAGTGCAAGAGGGTTCCCTTTTCTCCACACCCTCTCCAGC
This sequence comes from Grampus griseus, assembly GCF_964374135.1. NCBI lineage: Eukaryota > Metazoa > Chordata > Mammalia > Artiodactyla > Delphinidae > Grampus > Grampus griseus. The sequence goes on from NC_139010.1 coordinate 42,309,921, forward strand.
ATTTGTTGTTTGTAGATTTTCTGATGATGCCCATTCTAACTGGTGTGAGGTGATACCTCACTGTAGTTTTCATTTGCATTTCTCTAAAAATTAGTGATGTTGAGCAGCTTTTCATGTGCTTCTTGGCCATGTGTATGTCTTCTTTGGAGAAATATCTATTTAGGTCTTCTGCCCATTTTTGTATTGGGTTCTTTGTTTTTTTAATATTGAGCTGCATGAGCTGTTTATATATTTTGGAGATTAATCCTTTGTCCATTGATTCATTTGCAAATATTTTCTCCCATTCTGAGGGTTGTCTTTTCATCTTCTTTATAGTGTCCTTTGCTGTGCAAAAGCTCTTACGTTTCATTAGGTCCCATTTGTTTATTTTTGTTTTTATTTCCATTACTCTAGAAGGTGGGTCAGAAAAGATCTTGCTGTGATTTATCTCAAAGAGTGTTCTTCCTAGGTTTTCCTCTAAGAGTTTTAAAGTGTCCTGTCTTACATTTAGGTCTTTAATCCATTTTGAGTTTATTTTTCTGTATGGTGTTAGGGAGTGTTCTAATTTCCTTCTTTTACATGTAGTTTTCCAGTTTTCCCAGCACCACTTATCGAAGAGACTATCTTTTCTCCATTGTATATCCTTGCCTCCTTTGTCATACATTAGTTGACCATAGCTGTGTGGGTTTATCTCTGGGCTTTCTATCTTGTTCCATTGGTCTATGTTTCTGTTTTTCTGCCACTACCATACTGTCTTCATTACTGTAGCTTTATAGCATAGTCTGAAGTCAGGGAGTCTGATTCCTCCAGCTCCGTTTTTTTCCCTCAAGACTGCTTTGGCTATTCGGGGTCTTTTGTGTTTCCATACAAATTTTAATTTGTATGTTTGTATGTTTACCAATGTAAAAAATGTCATTGGTAATTTGATAGGGATTGCACTGAATCTGTAGATTGCTTTGGGTAGTATAGTCACTTTCACAATATTGATTCTTCCAAGAACATGGTATATCTCTTCATCTGTGGGTATCATCTTGAATTTCTTTCATCAATGTCTTATAGTTTTCTGCATACAGGTCTTTTGTCTCCCAAGATAGGTTTATTCCTAGGAATTTTATTCTTTTTGTTGAAATGGTAAATGGGAGTTTTTCTTTAATTTCTCTTTCAGATTTTTCATCATTAGTGTATAGGAATGCATGAGATTTCTGTGCATTAATTTTGTATCCTGCAACATTGCCAAATTCATTGATTAGCTCTGGTAGTTTTCTGGTGGCATCTTTAGGATTCTCTATGTATAGTATCATGTCATCTGCAAACAGTGACAGTTTTACTTCTTCTTTTCCAATTTGTATTCCTTTTATTTCTTTTTCTTCTCTGATTGTCGTGGCTAAGACTTCCAAAACTATGTTGAATAATAGTGGTGAGAGTGGACATCCTTGTCTTGTTCATGATCTTAGGCGAAATGCTTTCAGTTTTTCACCATTGAGGATGATATTTGCTGTGTGTTTGTTGTATATGGCCTTAATTATGTTGAGGTAGTTTCCCTCTATGACCACTTTCTGGAGAGTTTTTATCATAAATGGGTGTTGAATTCTATCAAAAGCTTTTTCTGCATCTATTGAGATGATCATATGGTTTTCATTCTTCAATTTCTAATATGGTGTATCACACTGATTGATTTGTGTATATTGAAGAATCCTTGCATCCCTGGGATAAATCCAACTTGATTATGGTGTATGATCATTTTAATGTGTTGTTGGATTCTGTTTGCTAGTATTTTGTTGAGGATTTTTGCATCTATATTCATCAGTGATATTGGTCTGTAATTTTCTTTTTTTGTAGTATCTTTGTCTGGTTTTGGTATCAGGGTGATGGTGGCCTCATAGAATGAGTTTGGGAGTGTTCCTTCCTCTGCAATTTTTTGGAAGAGTTTGAGAAGGATGGGTGTTAGCTCTTCTCTAAATGTTTGATAGAATTCACCTGTGAAGCCATCTGGTCCTGGACTTTTGTTTGTTGGAAGATTTTTAATCACAGTTTCAATTTCATTACTTGTGATTGGTCTGTTCATATTTTCTCTTTCTTCCTGCTTCAGTCTTGGAAGGTTACACCTTTCTAAGAATTTGTCCATTTCTTCCAGGTTGTCCATTTTATTGGCATAGAGTTGCTTGTAGTAGTCTCTTAGGATGCTTTGTATTTCTGCGGTGTCTGTTGTAACTTCTCTTTTTTCATTTCTACTTTAATTGATTTGAGTGCTCTCCCTCTTTTTCTTGATAACTCTGGCTAACAGTTTATCAATTTTGCTTATCTTCTCAAAGAACCAGCTTTTAGTTTTATTGATCTTTGCCATTGTTTTCTTTGTTTCTACTTCATTTATTTCTGCTCTGATCTTTATGATTTATTTCCTTCTGCTAACTTTGGGTTATGTTTCTTCTTCTTTCTCTAGTTCCTTTAGGTGTAAGGTTAGATTGTTTATTTGAGATGTTTCTTGTTTCTTGAGGTAGGTTTGTATAGCTATAAACTCTCTCTTAGAACTGCTTTTGCTCCATCCCATAGGTTTTGGATCAATGTGTTTCATTGTCATTTGTCTGTAGGTATTTTTTTATTTCCTCTTTGATTTCTTCAGTGATCTCTTGGTTATTTAGTAACGTATTGTTTAGCCTCCATGTGTTTGTGTTTTTTACGTTTTTTTCCCTGTAACTGATTTCTGATCTCATAGTGCTGTGGTCAGAAAAGATGCCTGATATGATTTCAATTTTCTTAAATTTACTGAGGCTTCATTTGTGACCCAAGATGTGCTATCCTGGAGAATGTCCCGTGTGCACTTGAGAAGAAAGTGTAATCTGCTGCTGTTGGATGGAATGTCCTATAAATATCAATTAAATCTATCTGGTCTATTGTGTCATTTAAAGTTTCTGTTTCCTTATTTATTTTCATTTTGGATGATCTGTCCATTGGTGTAAGCGAGGTGTTAAAGTTCCCCACTATTATTGTGTTCCTGTCGATTTCCTCTTTTATAGCTGTTAGCATTTGCCTTATGTATTGAGGTGCTCCTATGTTGTGTGCACATATATTTATAATTGTTCTATCTTCATCTTGGATTGATCCCTTGATCATTATGTAGTGTCCTTCCTTGTCTCTTGTAACATTCTTTATTTTAAAGTCTATTTTTTCAGATATGAGTATTGCTACTCCAACTTTCTTTTGATTTCCATTTGCATAGAATATCTTTTTCCATCCCCTCACTTTCAGTCTGTATGTGTCCCTAGGTCTGAAGTGGGTCTCTTGTAGCCAGCATATATATGGGTCTTGTTTTTGTATCCATTCAGCAAGCCTGTGTCTTTTGGTTGGAGCATTTAATCCATTCATGTTTAAGATAATTATCAATATGTATGTTCCTATGGCCGTTTTCTTAATTGTTTTGGGTTTGTTTTTGTAGGTCCTTTTCTTCTCTTGTGTTTCCCACTTAGAGAAGTTCCTTTAGCATTTGTTGTAGAGCTGGTTTGGTGGTGCTGAATTCTTTTAGTGTTTGCTTGCCTGTAAAGCTTTTGATTTCTCCATGGAATCTGAATGACATCCTTGCCCGGTAGAGTAATCTTGGTTGTCGGTTCTTCCCTTTCATCACTTTAAGTATATCATGCCACTCCGTTCTGGCTTGTAGAGGTTCTGCTGAGTAATCAGCTTTTAACCTTATGGGAGTTCCCTTGTATGTTATTTATCATTTTTCCTGGCTGCTTTCAATAATTTTTCTTTGTCTTTAATTTTTGCCAATTTGATTACTATGTGTCGCAGCATGTTTCTCTTTGGGTTTTTCCTGTATGGGACTCTCTGTTCTTCCTGGACTTGGGTGGCTATTTCCATTCCCATGTTAGGGAAGTTTTTGACTATAATCTCTTCAAATATTTTCTCTGGTCCTTTCTCTCTCTCTTCTCCTTCTGGGACCCCTGTAATGCAAATGTTGTTGCATTTAATGTTGTTCCAGAGGTCTCTTAGGCTGTCTTCATTTCTTTTCATTCTTTTTTCTTTATTCTGTTCCGCAGCAGTGAATCCCACCATTCTGTCTTCCAGGTCACTTATCCATTCTTCTGCCTCAGTTATTCTGCGATTGATTCCTTCTAGTGTAGTTTTCATTTCAGTTATTGTATTGTTCATCTCCGTTGTGTGTTCTTTAATTCTTCTAGATCTTTTTTAAACATTTCTTGCATCTTCTCGATCTTTGCCTCCATTCTCTTTCTGAGGTCCTGGATCATCTTCACTATCATTATTCTGAATTCTTTTTCCGGAAGGTTGCCTATCTCCACTTCATTTAGTTGTTTTTCTGGGGTTTTAGCTTGTTCCTTCATCTGGTAGCTAGCCCTCTGCCTTTTCATCTTGTCTATCTTTCTGTGAATGTCGAGAATTTTTTTAGTATCTTAAGACAATACCTTGCTAACTTTATGCAAATACATTTGACAACCTAACTGAAATAAATAATTTTTAGGAAAATGCAATTTACCAAATCTTTAGAGATTAAAAAAAAATTGAAGAGATAAGTTACTATAGAAGTTTTGAAGAAAACTGCAAAAATGTTCTCACCAAATAATTCACCTGGCCCTGTTGGTTTCACAAGGGAATTTAGCAATCCATTGAAGTCAGGGAACCCCAAAGGTACTTAAACTGGTACAGACATGGGAAAAGAATTACAATTTCCAAATTCTCTTTATGAAGCAAACTTAACCAGATATCAATATCTGATAAATACTACCCTAAAAATAAAATTATAAACCAAGTTCACGTACAAATACTGATATTAAAAATCTTAACTAAAATATAAGCAAACAGTATAGTATTAAGAAAGTAATTCATCATGACCAAGAGGGATTCATTTCAGGAAAAACTCAGTATTAGAAAGCTTACATTAATTACATATTAATTACATTAATATTTAATTCATGATGGCCATACCTCCAAGAAGAAAAATCATGTAATTTCTAGAGGTGTTGCACCAGTTACCTAGCTGTTGTCCTTTAGCTTCAAGTCCACCCCTTCTCTCTCTCTCTGTGATGGGACCCTGCAAACCACATTCCAGCTTGGTCTGCTGCCCCGATTAGACTCTGCCCATGGAGGGAAAGGGGGTGCTGGGGGCACTGGATGGTGAGTGTGAGGCTGGGGGATGGGAGGCAGAGGACTTGCTCCTTGTATGTTCTCTCTTCTTGCCCATGTCATCCCAATCTTGTTTTGTTACCTCAGATGTAGTGGTTTGTTTCAGTAGCAGCTTTTTAATTCAATTACCTATATTTCCAGGGCTTGCTCCTCTGGCCGGCAAGTGCCCCCTCCCCTGAGGTGTAGGTCCAGCTCCTCAGAGCCTTTCCTCTGAACTCAGACACTGGGCACCAGTCAAGCAGTGGAATCCCCAGAGCTCTGAGTTCCATGGGGTCCCTCTTCCCTGTATTCCCCTAGCCTTAGGTGTGGTAACTGCTTCTCACAGTTTCCACTACCTCCCAGATACCTTAATAGTCTCTTTTGGTTTTTCAGTTAGTTACATGTTAAATTCTCTTTAAAATAACAGGCGTGGTTTCTGTCTCTATTTGACAAAATCTAACATCCATTTCTGATTTTAGAAAATATTCAGTTAAGGAAGAATTGATAAATCTTGGTTTGATGAATATATGATTTCATACATATACAATGCCACCCCAAAGTCAACATCTTGCTGAATGGGTAATAAAGGTTTCCCCACTAAGCACTGTGTTGGAGGTAGTAGCCAGGGCAACTTGACAAGAGAATGAAAAATCTCCATACGCCATATCCTTATGCGAAACAATCTGAAGAACATGTTATGGAAAAAAGAGCAAGAAGCATAACAGTAAATAAAATATCTACCTTTTGTGTAAGAAAGAGAGGAAAATACAAATATAAATGCACTTTCTTATAGTTGTAAAATTAAATACTGGAAAAACAAACCAAAAATTAATTTTTTGAATGTGCTACATAAAGAAGGAAGCAGAAAAGAGGTAGAGGGGGAGGAATGGCAACTAGACTCAAAATATATCTAGTTACAGAGTTTCAACTTTGGAACAAATATGTTTTGGACAAAATATGTTTTACATATTTTTAAGTTATTAAAAAGCAATTCCCAAGACAATCTGAAACAAACAAGCTTAATTATCTAATTACCTATGGTTGGTAATACAACCATACAAAGAGTTTCTTGTAGTGAATTTAGAACATTATGTAACTGGTTCCAAACACGCTTCCTACGCTACAATCTACATCAGCAAATGGACCCCCCACGCCATGCCTCTCTTGCTCCTCATCTCAGTTCCAAATTTGTCTCACATGGGTGCACCTGATTGGTGGACCATACAGCCCATCTAGGATCCCACATACAAAGGCAACCGGGAAATATGACTTTTAGCTTTCTGTATCTGAACACAGGATTGTGCAATATCAGGAGATTGGAAAAAGGGTTGAACAACTTAGTACTTAATATCTATCACCTTGTAAACACAGACCCTTCCAGTGTCTTTGATTAGCCCCTTGACTTAGTTTGATAGCAACACAGGAATTTTTTTTAAAATGCATTCTGGGAAAGAAATGAAATAAAATTTAAAAATAAAAATGCATTCTGTAAATCTATAACAAAATTATACCAAGTAGCTAAAAGTTATGTCATGTCTTTTATCAGGGTAGATGTTTAGAGTACGTGGGGGAAAAGACTAGGTCTAAAATATCCACTGTGCCCTAGGTAGTATAAAATATTAATAAACAAAACCCTCAAATAAGTAGAATTGGGGTATCAGAAGGGGAGCTCTCATGCTCTGCAACAATAGCAGAACCCACCTGGAAGACTCCTCTTCTTTCCTGGCAAGGATGCAGCCAATGAAAAACCATGAACTCTTTGTTTACTATAGCCCTCCCAACTTCCTTTCCCCTTCTATAAAGACTCTCTCCTCCCCTTGTTGTGTAGGGACTTGCATGTGGCTCATCATGATTACAGACCCTGAACTGCAATTCCCCACTGATCCCAAATAAATCCATCTTTGCTGGAGAAATAACTGGCAGTCTAGTTGTTTTAGGTCAACAGTAGCAGCAGGTTCATTTAGTCACTCAGGCAATCCTCAATCACACACTGAGGGCTCTAGTTTGGAAAGTGGGGGTATATAATTGGCTGTTTTCTGAATAATCCCAATGGGATGATAAATGTATTATTATTGATAACAACCTCCAAATTCCATTTGTTATAAATTCCCCCAAAGGAATAAACTTTAATATTTTTCTGGAGGAGGAGGGCATCTTTTTCTGGATGAAGATGGCAGAGTAAGAAAATATGGAGCTTACTTCCCCCCATACACACATGAAAAATACATCTACATATGAAGCAATTAGAAAGATCCATACAGAATCAGGTATAAAGGGAAGCAATCAGGTCAGGATCTGTGCCCCAAGGAGGGGACACAGAAGAGGAGGAGATAACATGGTCTCAAAGATCCTCCCCGGAAAGTGAGCAGTGCAAGCCACATATTGTGCACCCCAACCCTAGGGTCCAACACCAGGAGGATGAGTTCCCTTAGCTGGTTTGAAAATCAGTGGAACTGATGGCAGGGCTGTAAGAAACCTAGACTCCACTCATGAAGAGCTCACACATGCTTGCTTACACCCAAAACAAGCCAGAGGAAGCCGACTGAAACTGCCCAGGACTCTGGCTGATCTCCTATGACCATCCCAGCACACGTGCCAGGGGTGAGGGCTGACAAAGACAAGAGGAGTGTGCAATTGTGAGGGACAGAGCCAGCTCAGACCCAGAATGGCATCTGAATGGGGAAGGGGCAGACATTGCTGGCGTCTATCAAGGCAGCAGATCAGGAGTGGCCCAGAACCATGACTGGGGCCGGGACCGCCACAGCCTGTACCCCAACCCACGCCAAGCACCCACTCCAGCCCCTCTTGCTTTAGCACTGCCCCCCTCTGGAACAAGGGTGCCACTGCTGGGAGGGAAGAGAGTACACACTTAAAGGGAATAGAGCCAGCTTGGACTCAACATTCAGGTCTTCTGCTCCAGCAACTTGGGACCTGTTCCCATCCCCAATAGGGTGGTGTTGACCACTGAGCAGAGGAGAAGCCCAAGCTCCCCTCCATCTCCAGCCTCACTTCCTACCAAGGTGATAGCTGCCAGCACACCCTGGGGAAAGAAAGGACTTGTGTTCACGTCAGATCCAGCTCTCCTACCAAAGTCCCTTGGCAAACACAGGCTGTACAGGGACACACCCACAAGGAAACCCCTTCAAGATCAGGAAAGGTAACTGTTTCACCTAATTTCATAGAGACAGAGAAAATTAAGCAAAATAAGAAGACAGAGGAATTTATTTCAAATGAAAGAACAAGAGAAAACACCTGAAAAAAAACAACTAATGAAAGGGAAAAAAATAATTACCAGATAAAGAGTTCTAAGTGTTACTAATAAGAATGCTAACTGAATTAGGGAAAAGAATAGGTGAACACAGTGAGAATTTTAACAAGGAACTAAAAATATAAAAAAGAACCAGACAGCACTGAAGAATACAATAACTGAAATGAAAAACTAGAAGAAATTAATATCAGACTAGGTGATAAAGAAGAAAGCATAAGTGATCTAGAAGCTGGAATAATAGAAATCACCCAATCAGAACAGCAAAAAAAAAAATTTTTTTTTAATGAGTACAGTTTAAGTGAAGTGGGACAACATCAAGCAACATTCACATAATAGGAGTCCCAGAAGAAGAGAGAGAGGAGGGATGAAAATGTGTTTGATGAAATTATGGCTGAAAACTTCCCAAACCTGAAGAAAGAAACAGATATCAAGATACAGGAAACACAGGTCTCAAACAAGATGAATCCTAACAGACACCAAGAGATATCATAATTAAAATGACAAAAGTAAAAAGTAAGGAGAGAATTCTAAAGGCAACAAGAGAAAACAGTCATATACAAAGAAACCCTTATAAGGCTATCAACTGATTTTTCTGCAGAAATTTTGTAGGCCAGAGGTAGTGGCATGATATATTTAAAGTGCTGAAAGGGAAAAGCCTGCAACCTAGGATGCTCTACCCAGCAAGACTATCATTTAGAATTGAAAGAGAGATAAAGAACTCAGCTGAGCAAAAACTAAAAGAGTTCATCAATACTAAACCTACACTAAAAGAAATGTTAAGCGATCTTCTCTAAGTGGAAAAGACTACGAGAAGTAAGAGTCTATAGCAAAGGAAAAATTCTACTAGTAAAGGCAAATATATAGTAAAAGTTGTAGATCAACCACTTCAATAAACTAGTACAAAGGTTAAAAGACAAAAAATTGTAAAATCAACTCTAACTACAGTAAACAATGAAGGGATAAACATGAAGACGTAAAATATGACATCAAAAACACAAAATGTGGGGGAGAGGAGTAAAAAAAATGTAGATCTTTTAGAATGTGTTTGAAGTTATATGACAACCAGTTTAAAACAAGTAGATATAGTTATAGGTCAACATATATGAACCCCATCAAAAACCTACAATAGACACACAAAAACAAGAGAAAAAGGAACACAAGCATACCATTAAAGAAAATCATCAAATCACATGGGAAGAAACTAAAAGAAGAAGAACAGAAAAGAACTACAAAACAACCAAGAAACAAGTAACAAAATGGCAATAACTACATACCTATCATTAATCACTTTAAGTGTCAGTGAACTAAATACCCCAATCAAAATGCATAGGATGCCTGGTTGGATTAAAAAAAAAAATCTATCTGCTGCTAACAAGAGGGTCACTTCAGACCTAAAGACACACACACATGGACTGAAAGTGAAGGGATGGAAAAAGATATTTCATGCAAATGGAAATGATAAGAAACTAGGGGTAGTAATACTCACATCAGACAAAACAGATTTTTTTTTTAAAGTCCATAACAAAAGATGAGCGTTTCACCCAACATTGGGTCTTAGAAAGGTGTCAATTAAAAATGTATTACGGGCTTCCCTGGTGGCGCAGCAGTTGAGAGTCCGCCTGCCGATGCAGGGGACACGGGTTCGTGCCCTGGTCCAGGAAGATCCCGCATGCCGCTGAGCGGCTGGGCCCGTGAGCCATGAGTGTCCGGAGCCTGTGCTCTGCAACAGGAGGGGCCCCAACAGTGAGAGGCCCACATACCGCAAAAAAAAAAAAATGTATTAGACTGACCAAATAAAGAAAAAAATTTCCTTAGCAGTGATCAACTCTGCCCAGGCTTCCCCCGACCACAACGCATCTGCCAGGTCCAAAGATCATTCATTCTCAGAAGTAACAGGTCCTGCTCTTGGAGGCTGAACCATCTAATCAGCCAACTCAGAATCAAAGGAGTCTCTACCTTAAGCAATTAATAAAATCAATTAAAATTAGGATGTGGGGCTTCCCTGGTGGCGCAGTGGTTGAGAGTCCGCCTGTTGATGCAGGGGACACGGGTTCGTGCCCTGGTCCGGGATGATCCCACATGCCGCGGAGTGGCTGGGCCTGTGAGCCATGGCCACTGAGCCTGCGCGTCCGGAGCCTGTGCTCCGCAACGGGAGAGACCACAGCAGTGTGAGGCCCGCGTAACGCAAAAAAAAAAATTAGGATGTGAAAGAAAGAGCCTCCTGTCTGATACTGTCTTAGATCCTGACACCTCAAAATGCAGGAACTGTAGTAAGTGAAAAGAGATGGAAAAAGATTGTGTGAGTATCCTAAAATCTCACTGGTAATTGGGGCAGAATGAGTGCTAGAGAGAGCACAGAGTAGAAAAAGTCATGTGGTTTCTATAGGTTTTTGTCTACATCTGTCTAGTATTATAGGCTATACTCTTTTCCCTGTGGTTATTTCTAAAATTAAAAGATAGAATTAAAAGGCCAATACCTGGGAATAAATTTAAAGAATTTAAAAATCACAAGTGAAAGCTCAGATGACCTAGTAACATTCAGACTTGAGGATGAGGAAATCTTTTCCAATAAATATCTCAGTCTCTTCAGAATTTTGCATCATTGAATAATGACAGGGAAAGCTCTTAATAAAGTAAAACTTTTTGCAATTACTTGGTTTTTCCAGGGCACAGTAAGGAATTGGAATCAATAATATTAAACTCTAAGAGCTCTTTTGCTCTCCACCAACTACCACAGACAAGAATTTTACAGAGGACAAGAATTTCCGTCAAAAGTAACAAGATTAGTTTTACCAACTGGACATGCCACTTGTTCAAGCTTGTGGTACACTGCTAGACATATATTAACAAGATAAAACTGCCCTCTGAAGAGTGCTATGTAAAGGTATTAAAGTATAAAACATATCAACCAGATCTTAGCAAAGGAAATTGTACCTAGAAAATGTGTAGTTGGAATAAAAGACCTAGAATGTTGGAGGTCTTATACTGGACTGTATTTTATACTAGTTTCATGAAATATATTTACAGATTATCAAAACTTCAAGAGTCAATAAAACTTAACTTTTTTAATATGTGGGATTCCCCAAGTTTAGGATTGGTTTGTATGTTTGCTTTGTACAGTTTTTATTGTTGATTTAGTCCACACATGTACTCTTATAACAGACATATATCACTTTGTGTCATCTATTGTTTTCTGTTTTGTGTGTAGTGGGAGAATGACTCTATATGAGGTTTCTATCCACAGTAGAAAGAAAAAATATAAAGAAAAAACTTTTTTACAGAGAAAAAATTATTTACTGTTCCTTATTATCTATAAGAAGAAAGAACATTTGTCTCAAAAGAAGATCATTTTTGTTGAAGAAGCATTAATCTAGTTATAAACCAGAAATACACAATGCAAATTATATAGAAAGTGTGAATATAAAGGGGTGAAAAAAGCCAGTATTTCTCCTTACATCTTTAAGAAATCACAAAAAAGCAAAAAATTGAAGAAATAAGTTCAACTGTAAACTCCATCTTTGAAACAGTAGGAGAAATTCTGAAATTGTGAAGCACAAACTAGGGAGGTCTTCTGGAAGCATTTAACTTCCAATACAGGACAATGCAAAAAAGAAAATGTCTGCAGCTGCACATCTTTAAAAATAAAAATTTGCAGAAGCAGAGTTCTCCCAGGTGATTGGTACAAACTGAGATGCAAGCTCTATTATCTCTTGACTAGTTCCAAGGGAGCTGAGTGTATCACTAGTGGTAGGATCCACCTCGGGCTTTGTTTGGTCACCAGGAGGGAGCATCAGAGACCAGGCTGAATGAGGAACTGCACAGGTAAGCAATATTTTCAGGAAGCAGACAGCCTGTGAGGCAGGGATTAAAAAGAAGAAAAAGAAACTGTATCGTGAGCAGCTCTTAGCTCCCATTCTTGTTGGGCTAAGAAGAAAGAAGTAAAGGAGTAGTGACCCAAAAATAAAAACCTTATTTTCAAAAAGGAAGTTGAGAAAGAGAGATACCAACAGCCCAGAAGAAAAGTGGGCAAACAAATAACATGTACATTTCACTGAAACAAAAATGCAAATGTTTTCAAATATGGGAGAATATTTTCAATCACACTCTTGAAAAGAATGCAAAGTAAAGCTACACAATGATATATTTTTCACTTCTGAGATTGGCAAAATTTTTAAACTATGATAGCAAACTGTGTGAGCAATATGTGTGGGGAAATAAACACCCTCATATATCTTGCAGGTGGGAGTGAAGACTGGGACTAGCTGCTCTGTGGAGAGCGGTCTGGCAACAGCTCTCAACATGTGAAATCCTTTGACCCAATAATGTCACTTTTAGGAAGTGAGATACGGTATTTTTTTAATATCAAAGGTCTGAAAACAATCTAAATGTTCACAATACGGGACTGAATAAATTATGGGGCAATCATGCAGTGGAATATTATACAACTTTTTTAAAGAATTATATGGATCTGTACATTCTGATATGGAAAACTCTCCAAGATATATGGTCAAGTTAAAAAAAAAAAAGGAAGGTCCACAAAAGTATTTTGCTATGCTACCACTTGCATATGAAAACATAAATACATAATTATAAAAATAAATGCTTGTACATGGGGAGAATATGTCTAGAAGCTGGCAGCAGTGATTGCATGTAGAGAGGGAGAAATAGGTGGCCAAGAAACTAAAACAGGGACTTCCCTGGTGGTCCAGTGGTTAAGACTCCACGCTTCCACTGCAGGGGTTGAGGTTTCCATCCCTGGTTGCGAGAACTAAGATCCCGTGTTCAAGTGGTGCAGCCAAAAAAGAAAAAGAAAAAAAAACTAAACTAAAACAAGAGGCACATAAACCATTAAAAAGTGTGTATGTGTGTGCACGTATAAATAAAAGAAACACTAAAGTTCCCAGAAAACTCTTACTGCGGTTCTTTGTGTCTTGTAAGATTATGGGGGATTTTTCTTTTCTTCTTTGCAGTGTTTTGAGTTCATAAATATTCCACATTGAAAATGAAAGTCCCTTGAAAAAAAACAGGATTTTTTTTTTCCTCCTAAAATTCTCAGTTATCTCCACCAAACAGAAATACCTGGTCAGTTCACTCAGTGAAAACACACCTTTTGCTTGCGTGGCTCTCGGGGAATGCCCCGCTCTCTGTGCTCAGATGTGCATAGGGGGTCCTGCCCCCTCTGTGCGCTATGCAGCCCTGCAGCCCCAGGCTCCCTGGTTGGCAAGGCCCTGCGGGCCAGAATATTTGGGGACAGAGTTCCACTTACTGTTTCTCTCAGGTAAAGGCCTTCTCCAAATGGTGCTGCTATCAGAATTAAAGACTTGGAGCTATTTTGGTTGCATTCTTGGTCTTAAGAAACAGGTTTCCTGTTAATACTGTTTTGACTCAGATTGTTTGGGTCTTTCCAGCGGGAGACCAGATTTAGATCAAACGCACAGGATCCTCCTGATGAAACAAGAAGGGCCTAGAACACCCAGGGAAGTCAAAGTCCCCGCTTTTTAGAGGGTGGGAAACGGGATTGGGGCACTTTCTCTACTGCCCTGGGAGGCCCCGATGAAGAAAGGCCCGCCTGCTCGGAGCCACACAAAGCCAAGGCTGCTGGGCCGGCAGCTTGGATGTCAAAGCATCCTGGGCCCCCCGTGGAATGCAGGTCCCGCTCCGCGGCGCTGGGCCAGGATAAGGAAGCCCACTCGGCTGTATTCCGAGTACCAGTCTTAGCAGGGCTCCTGCGTGGAGCCTCCTTCAGGGTTGTTTAGGGCATGCCATTGGTTGCCACTATTTGAGCTGACAGCCAGGAAGCCTGGGAATATGGGGCCAAAGAAAACATGAGGGAGGGTCTGTCCTGGTCCCTCTCAGACTCAGTCAACCTGGCAGATGCTCCTACTCAGACAGGAAGGGATGCTGATGAGGGGCCTGGGCATGGGGGGGAGGGGGGGACAGCTGTGGGGAGGGTGGGGCGGGTGGGCACTGCCTGCCCACCCCAGCTCAGGGTGGGAGACAGGGATCCCAGGTGCACATACCTCTGTGGGGTGGCTCTCAGGACACCCCATCCTGGACTAGCACCAAATCTGAGGCAAGCAGGAAGGTATCAAGCTGGTAACCAGAGTCCCCAAAGCAATTGAGTGCTCTCAGTGGGACCTACTCTTTATTCCATACGTGGGCCCTATGTTCCCTTTGCCAGGGCTGAGGGAGAGCCTACAGCATCTGAATTTTCACAAGAAAATTCATTTTCACAGAGTTGGTCCTGATTAACAATGAAACCTTTAAAATGGACTCAGAGCTTGGCTGCGACCAGCTGACATTTTGCTTCTGAAAGAGCCAGGCATGTTTGTTTCCAAGGCCTTTCCCTTTGAATCTTTGTTTGAATGTGGATCTGGGAACTGGCATCTACAGCTTCTTTCCTGATGAGATCTTAAATCATCCAGGTGACTGTGGGTAGGTGGCCTGTGCTGCCCAGCCCAGGCCTCTCATAAAAAGGGCAACTCTTTAGCCCAGAGTCAGGAAGTTGGTGTTCACCAGCAGTAAACAAGCAGCCTTCCAAGGACTGAGTGCAGGTCTTTCTTCTGAGACCAGGGGAGTCTGGCCAAACTGTCTTCTCCCATTACAGATTACAAACTGTGAAGAAAAGTCTTGACGTTTGGCAAAAGTTCCCCTTCCCTTGTAAAGTTAATAAAAGAAAACCATGTGTTAAAAACAAGCTAGCCTTTTTCCTAACAATCCTGCATCATGGGGCCACTGCTCCAAATGTCAGATAAATATATGCTTCAGTGAAGCAAGGAGACAAAAATAATACAGCAAGGTAAAAAGAATTCAGATTTCAGGATAATGGTCCTTCAGCACATATGTACATGAAAATGCCTTTTTACCTGAAATAACTAAGGCCTGAATTCTTTGTGTCAATGGTCCTCGCTTGAGGCTCCATGGATCATGTGTACTTATGGGGACCCTTCCCCCAGTACAAGGGTGGGCCAGGTTTTCTGAAGCCCACCAGTTCACCCCATTCCATTTACCATCATTGGCTCAGGGTTAGCCATGTGACCTGAGCAGCCCAAGCAGGGTATGTCTCATAGCTACTGTTTATAATGCTGTAAGCTTCCACCCTTCCTCTGACATCATAGCATGAGGAGGTAGAGCCTGTAACATTTTCCACCAGGAGAAAAGCAGCTCAAGACTTAAGCCCCGAGTTGGTGGGAATGTAAAATGGCATAGCAGCTATGGAAAAGTCTGGCAATTCCTCAAAAAATTAAACATACAATTACCATATGATCCAGCAACTCCACCTCTGGATATATATCAAAAGAAACAAAATCAGGGATGCGAACAGATATATGTACACCTGTGTTCATAGCAGCATTATTCACAAAATAACATTCACAAAAGCCAAAAGGTGGAAACAACTTAAATGTCCATCAGTGGAAGAATAAATAAACAATATGTGGTAGATACATACAGCAAAATATTATTCGGCCTTCCGAATGAAGGAAATTCTAACATATGCTACAAAATGGATGAACCTTGAGGACATTATGGTAAGTGAAATAAGTCAGTCACAACAGGACTAATACTGCATGATTCCACTTATAAGCTTCCTGGAGCAGTCAAATTCAGAGAGACAGAAAGTAGAATGGTGGTTGCCAGGGGCTGGGAGGAGGGAGAAATGGGAAGTTATTGTTTAATGGGCACAGAGTTTCAGTCGTACAAGATGAGAACTGTTCTGGAGATGGGTGGAAGCAATGGCTGCAAAACAATGTGAATGAAGGTACTTAATGCCACTGAACTGTACACGTAAAAATGGTTAAGATGTTCAATTTTATGTTATGTGTATTTTACCACAATTTTTTAATTTAAAAAAAATTTGTAAGAGAATTAATCCTACACACAGGGGATGGCCAAGCTGAGAGAACAGCAGAGAAATAGAGCGGGAGTCTCCAAAGCTGGCCCTGAAGGTGCTCATCTTACGTATTTCCAACTGTTTAAGCCAGTTGGTTTTAGTCCTTCTGATGCTTATGCGTTAAGCCATCCTCACAGCCTTACTGTACGCGAAAGAAGACACTACCATTAGCTTCTAGAAAACAAACCCAGTGGAGCTTCCAGTCCAGCTCCTTCCTCTCCATTGGGTAAGGCATAGGATTTGCCCAAACAAAAGATCGTCCTGTGGATGACACATTCCAACCCCTAACCCTCAACACTTATTAGCCCCTGGATGCCACTGAACTTCACCTACTGGTCTCAGGCCACACTCTAGACTTTTGGAGGTCAACATACAGAACCTCCAAAATTGTTGTTCTACTCCTATTATGACTTTGTTAAATTAACATTTGTTAAGCAGAGCTCAGGTGAGCCCAGGTTCAACAACAGACTACAAAAGAAATTGAAATAGAGAAGTTTATCACTCACAGGTCCTGGAGGAAGAATACGGCATGCCTCGAGGGGTCACATGAGGAGGTCAAGGCAAGGTACAGGCAGAGAGAGTGACAGGACCCGGGGCACATGCCTTTATTAGGGTGCACGGTAAGTGCCTTGGAACTTCCAGGCTAGGGGCGGAATGGTCAACTCAATCCAAAAGAGCGGGGCTTTGGAAAGACCCATGGGGGTCTCATCTAAGAGGCCCATAAGGTATACAGGCCCTGGGAGGCAGGGGGAGGGGTGTTGGCGAATGCCATGGTCATATTAGGAATTTACATTTGCTGTGACTCTCTGGGCTGCCATCTGAGGCATGTGCTTACAAAGGGGGCTAGTGTCAGTTTAAGGTCCCTGCAGGACACATGGTTAAACAAAATGGATGCCGAGGCAGCAGTGGCACAGCATAGCTTAGCTAAACTCTCACCAGCTCCTTTATGATAACCTGCTACCCTTGTACTCTGCTCATTTCCTCATCCCCACATGCATTCAAACTCTGGACTCGACTTTCCGGCCTAAACTTTGTGGTGTCATACCTCAGCTGATAACATCCGTAAGTGCTTCGGCTGTGTTTGGCAGTCAGCTCCCTCTCCCTTCCCCTAAAGTGGATCCCCTACCACTCTCCTCAACACCCCAGGCACACCCCTTCCACATGGCGCATCTCCTCTCACCTGTGTTTTCAAGTTGTCTCTCTCTCGGTCTCTCACACTCACTCTTATTCTCAGCTTCTTTCCCACAATCGATAAGCACACTCGAGTCTTCCCATGTTTCCCATGGTCAGATAAATTCACTTCTTGACCTGCTACTCCTTTCTAGCTGCCACCTTATCACTCTCCTTCCCGTCAAGATCAAGCAGCTCGAAATATCCGTCTGTGTCTCTTGTCTCCATCGCCTGCATTTCCAGCCGCAACCGCTCCAGTGGAAACAGTCTGTTAAAAACGGCACTAAGCTCTTAAATGCCACATCCAGAGGATCCGTTTTCTAGTCACCCTCCTGCCTGAATTTCCTGTCCTATGTGTTATGGTTTCCTTGGTATCTCCTGCTTCCTTGGTTTCTGGCACAATACTGCTTAGAGGCTGTCCTCATAGCTCTCTGACATTCTTCCCAAGGCCCTTTTGTGAGATCTTCCCTGAGAGGCTGGAGATCTTGAGAGTCCTGCCCACAGCACTCTTCTGTTTCTGCAGTACGTAGCCATCCCAGTGACTTCATCCAATCCCCTCTGTGCAGGAAAGGGCTGACTCGGCAGGTCTGGTATCTTCAAACTGTGCACCTTCCAAGGAAAGGTCTGGCCCTTGCCTGCCTCCTGGAAAATAACTTCTAAGCCCTTGGAATATCCTGCCTGATAAGACTGCCTATTTTTCTGGACCACGCCAGATAGCTTATGCTAACAATGTGATGTGTGGTGCGGATCTTGGGCCACACAGTATCAATGTGACCTCCGAAGGGGCTGGAGACTAAGTAGCTAAGGTCAGTCATGTAGGCACCCCATGTTTATCTGACCAACCCCCTCCCCCAAATCCATGGACATCATGGCTCTGGTGAGATTCCTTGGTTGGCAGTCCTCCATAGGGGTTGTCATACATCATTGCTGGGATAAGTAAGTACCATCTGCACAAATGCACTGAAAGGGACAACTAGAAGCTTGTGCTTGGACTCTGCACTCACAACTTTTGCCTTCGCTGACTTTGTCTCCTCCTTTCATTGTAATAAACCATAACCATGTGTATAAAAGCTTTTCTGAGTTCTGTGAGTCCTTCTAGTGAATCATTGAGCTTGAGGGTGGTCTTGAGGATGCCCAATACATTAAATCATCAACAGTCATATACTGATGACTCATGAGTCCATATTTTTTTCTGTACATCCCTCCTGAGCACCAGTTCTACAGAGACATTACAACCAGGATGTCTCAATAGGGCTACAAATTCAAATTATCCAAACTGAATCTCCTTATATTCTGCTCCAAACTCAGTTCTCCTCATGTTTTGCCAAAAACCCACTCAGTCATGTCTAAAATCTGACAGTTATCTTATACTCCTACTTCCCCCTTGTCTCCCATGCCTAATCTGTGAGAGCTGCTCACTGACACCTCTGGATACTTCCCTTCTTTCCACACCCACTGCTTCCCTTGATTCAGGCCCCCACCATCTCACCTGGGCCACACAATCAGTAGTCTCTGAATAGGTCTCCCTACATCCAGGCCACACTGTTCCAATTACCCCCACTACAGATAAAATGAATCTTTTTAAAAAGAAAAACTATATTCTAGTTCAAGAAGGTGAAACAAATATTAAGGTATGATAGGTATAAAAAGAGTATGAATCCATAATAGTGATGAGAAAGGCCATTAGTGAAAAGGACATTTCAATAATTTTTAGAGTTAAAAAGTGAATAAGGGGGCTTCCCTGGTGGCGCAGTGGTTGAGAGTCCGCCTGAAGATGCAGGGGACACGGGTTCGTGCCCCAGTCCGGGAAGATCCCACATGCCGCGGAGCGGCTAGGCCTGTGAGCCATGGCCGCTGAGCCTGCACGTCCGGAGCCTGTGCTCCGCAACGGGAGAAGCCACAACAGTGAGAGGCCCGCACGTACCGCAAAAAAAAAAAAAAAAAAAAAAAAAATTAAAGTGAATAAGAGGAGGTTAACAGATAAATCATAATACAGAGAGACTCACCCCATTTCACAACCCTCAGAGAAGCTTTGGATTTGGATCTTTCAGCAAGAGTTGATAAGGGTGTTTTTTTTAAAAAGAAATTGAACTTGGGACCACTGCAGTAAGGCTGAAGATAGAGCTTTTCTTCATTCAGGGATCGGGGGGATCTATGCCCAGCTTCCTACTCTCATGCTCTGAAGTGACTCTTGCTCACTGCCAATTCCCTGTCATAAACTGACAGCATCCAGCCATGCGGTCCTCATCAGGAGAGAATCCCACCTATAGAGACAGCTGGATGAAACCTCTATCAACTACCTGCACCAGGGAACTGAGTCCTTTATTCTTAAATATGTACTATTTGTCTTGTTACCATGGGAATATGTTAATTTATATTATTTTGGCTTAAAAGATCGCTGCAAAACTGGTTTAGGTACTTTCCAGTTTAAAATCCTTCAGTGGCTCCCCATGGCCTACAAGATAAAATTCCAACTCCTTTCTTGGCATCAAGAAGCTCCTACTCCAGACCATTTTCTCATCAAGCCCTACTGGTATTTTACATTCCATACATACTGATGATCTGGCAATTTTATGCTTCTTGGCCTTTATTCATGCTATTCTCTGCTCAGAATGCACTTCTCCCTATCCTTTCCCTTGGGCAAACACTAGCATGTCTCAAGATTTAGTCCAAGTGAAGTGTTTAGTGACAACCCCTTCTCTCCCAAAACCATGTAAAATCATTCCCTTCCACACGTTTCTGTCAATGTTCCTATGATACTTTACTGCACTTATAAATTTACCTGTCTGTACTTTGTGCTCCATGAGAGCATTACCCATATCCCTAGAATACAGGAGGACCTCAATAAATCCCTGAGGGATGAATGAGTAAGTGGCATTTGAGGCTGGGTCAGATATTGGCTCCATCAGTTGTCTTATGTAAGCAACATTTTATCTAGCAATAAAAAGCAAACAATGATACTAGCTACACTGTGGGACTTCTGTGAAGATAATAACAATAGATAAAATTTACTATAGATGATGCCAAATACTATCCAAGACACTTTATACATTTCTAAAATTCATTTTCATAAGAACTCTGCAAGATGGGTTCTATTATCTTCACTTAATAGTTGATGAAATTAATGTTCAAAAATTAAAAACCGTCATTTTAACATCTAGTGGAGTTTCCGTTATACTATGGGCACCCAGTAGCTGCTAGCTCTCTTTCCTATCCCACTCTTCTCAACTCTAAGACATTAGGATTAGATAATGGGAGAGAGAAGGCAGGCATAAATTTGTTGAGGAGACTATATAACAAAGCTGAATTTGTAACAGCTTTATAACTTTCAGGAAAAGGCATCTCCCAGACCAATGTAGAAATCATGATCATAGAGTGCAGTGATTTCCCCTGGGTCAGTATACCTAGGCTCAGATTAGAGGATTCATGCTCACTCCACTTCTCAGGTAAGCCCTTAATTACAATCTCTCAAAGAGGTTGGTCAGGTTCTTTTCATCCCAGTGAGATTTTTTTTTTAAGGCAATGTTGTTAGTTAGATTGTAGTAATAATAACAGCTACAATAGTAATAGCATAGCAGCCAGAGCAATAGTACAGCACAAAGAGGAGTAGGAGTGATATTAATTGAGTATGTACTCATTGCCAGACCCTGTCTAAGAACCTTACATTAAGTAATACATAAAGATAATTACTAACAGCAATAGTATTAGCAGTAGTATTAGTAGTGATCTCTAATATTAACTGAGTGCCTGCCATATGCCAGGCTCTATGCTAAGCCCTTTACAATTATTAGCACATTTTACCCCTATGAAAAAATTACTATTATTATATACATATTGCAAGTAGACTTCCAGAGGAAGTAATAAGATCTTGATTTGCCCTCTTGTCAGAACCAACCAAAACAATGGACAAAATACATGAAACAATAATTTTCAAGACACTTTATAACAGGCAGTGGAGGACAGTGATCCCTGAGAGACAGGAAAGAAATAAGGTGGCTCCTATGACTGTCCTCGCTTACTGGTGCCCTCTCCAGCCACAGGGCAGGCAGATGAATATCAGGGGAATCCAGGACTCAAGCTGAGGAGACAAAGCTGAACGTACCAAGGCAGCTAGATTTGCAAGACAGCATACCAGAAAGGAAAAACCTTCACAGAGAAAAAACTACAGAAATCAGAAGAGGGTCTCCCTTGAATATCCAGCACATATGTGAGGAAACCAACCCAAGCCTGGGGAAAGGATTAGAGGAAATAGTACCTGGTACTCACACAGTGTTGGGAATAGTGCCTATTCCCACCAGCCTGGAAAACCTCACAATTCAAGAGCTATTGGGTAGAGTACTCAGGGGCCTTGTCTTGGTAGTGGGGAATAATTCGTCTGAAATTAAACTCTGTTCCAACCCCACCTAACAAATCTTAAAAACAAGAAAGACCCAAAGGATCAGACTGTTTCCAAGTAGCTTAGCTTCATCTCAGAGCAAAGCTCAAGAATAAACATAGGGATAAAAAAAAGTATCCAGCACCCAACCAGGCAAAATTAATGATGACTGGCACCCAATCAAAAATTACCAGCAGGCAAAAAGAAGAACCCATAATAAAAAAAAAAAAATCAACCAATCAACACTGACCCAGAACTGACAAAGATGTTAGAATAAGCAAACAAGGACACTAAAACAGTTGTTCTAAATGTATTATGTATTTTAAAAAATTAGTTCCATGGAAGCTGTAAAAATAGAGATAAATGAACTTAGAGAGATGAAAACTACAATACGTGAGACGATAAAATAAAAAACGTACTGGACACAATTAACAGCAGATTAGGCACCACAGATGAAAAGATTAGTGAATTTGAAGATAAAGAAACCATCCAAAATAAAACACCAGGAGAAAGAAAATAACACAAAAAAATAAAATGAACAGAGAAAAAAATATTTTAAGAAATAATGGTAGAAAATTTCCAAATTTGATTAAAACTATAAATCGACATATCCAAGAGGCCAATAAACACAAAGCTCAAGAAACATAAGGAAAACTACACCAAGGCATGATATAATTAAATTGCTCAAACCAGTGATAAGGAGACAATCTTAAAAAAAAAAAGTAAAAGACATATTACAAAAATAAGGATTATAGCAGATTTCTTGTCTGAGACAATGCAAGAAAGAAGATGATCAAGTAACATCTTTAAAGCACAAAAGAAAAGTCGTGAAAAAGGGAGATCAGCACTGAGTACAACAGAAACTAAAAGAAGACTCAGCTAGGAAGCTGGAGATTTAATGTTAGATTTACAGTTCCTACAAAAAGTGGACTTCAGTCAACATCATACACAAATATAAATACCAGTTGGATTAAAGATATGTGTCAATCTACAATTCTATACCCAGCAAAAAATATGTTTCAAAACTAAAGGTAGGATAAAGACTTTTTTTCAGGAATAAAAAGCTAAAAGAATGTATCACCAGCAGACCTGCACTACAAGAAATGTTACGGCAAGTCCTTGAGGCAAAAAAATTGATGCCACATGAAAATCTGGCTCTACCCAAAGGAATGAAGAGGATCAGAAATTGTAACTACATGAGTAGGGACATAAGACTGTGTTCTTATTAACAAAAATAATAACGATTTAGAATGAGGTTTATAAAATATGTAGAAGTAAAATGTATGACAATTATAGCACAAAAGGCCAGTAGGGGGAAAACAGAACCTATCAAAAGATTCTAATACTCTATGTGAAATGTATAATAACATTTGATGATGTTAAAGATATATACAATAAACCCTAAAGCAATCATTAAAATACTGAAGAGTTATAGCACATAGGCCAAATTAAGAGGGAAACAGTCATTAAAAATAATAGTCAATCCTAAAGAAGTCAGTAAAGAATGGGGAAATTTTAAAAGATGGGACAAGGAGAAAAAAATGGCAAGATGACAGACCCAAACTAAGCATACTAATAATCACATTAAATGGAAATGTTCTAATTACCCTAATCAAAAGGCAGAGATTATCAAATTGGATAAAAAAGCAAGACCAAACTATGTGCTGCCTACAAGAAATTCACTTTAAATATAAAGACAAAAATAGGTTAAAGAATGGAAAAAGATATACCATGTTAACATTAATCAAAAGAAAGCTGGAGCGTGTATCATTTGCAAATGTCTTCTCCCACTCAGTACATTATCTTTTTGTTTTCTTGATGGTTTCCTTTGCTCTGCAGAAGATTTTTATCTTGATATAGTCCCATTTGTTTATGTTTGCTTTTGTCTCCCTTGCCTGGGGAGTCATATCTAGAAAGATATATGACTCAACAGCAACAACAAAAACCAACCCAGTTTTTAAAATGTGCAGAGGAGCTGCATAGAAATTTTTCCAAAGAAGACATACAGATGGCCAACAGGCACATGAAAAGATGTTCAACACCACTAATTATTAGAGAAATGCAAATCAAAACCACAATGAGATAACAACCTCATGTCTGTTAGAATGGCTACTATCAAAAAGGGATGCAATAACAAGTGTTGGTGAGGACGTGGAGAAAAGGGAACCCTTATACACTCTTGGTAGGAATGAAACTGGTGCAGCCACTATGGAAAACAGTATGGAGATTCCTCAAAAAATTAAGAATACAACTATCATATGATCCAGCTATCTTATTTCTGGGTATTTATCCAAAGAATATGAAAACACTAATTCAAAAAGATATATGCACCCATATGTTCACTGCAGCATTATTTACAATAGCCAAGATATAAAACCTAAGTGTCCATCAATAGACGAATAGATAAAGAAGATGTGATACACACACACACACACACACACACACACACACACAATGGAATACTACTCAGCCATTTAAAAAAATGAAATCTCGCCATTTGTGACAATACAGATGGACCTTGAGGGTATTATGCTAAGTGAAATAAGTAAGACAGAGGAAGACAAATACCATATGATTTCATTCAAATGTGGAATATAAAAAGCAAACAACAAGAAAAAAACAAAAGAAATCTGGATATATTCATATTATGCAAACTAGAATTCTACATATATCAACTATATCCAGTTACAAAATATAGAAGATAAAGGTAGATAACTGAACACTTGCATTTGTCTACACTCCCTCTTGAAATATCTATGCAACAGCATTAGAGGTGGGGTTTCTTTTAATGTCATGAACCTATGAAGACAAAGAAAATAGGAAAGAAGACTGAAGGTTGATGCTACGTGGTAACTAACTTACTAAACCTAAGAAAACTGACTTTTAAGCCAACAGTGGGATAGGAAATAGGCCACCTGATTTACATCATTGAATTCCCACAAAACTCAGGAATTAAAGGACCAAAGAGATGGTGAAGTGGGGTAATGATGGGCTAAGAACAGGAGAACTGATTGAAAGTCTGTTTAAAAGAAAGTTAGTCCCTCTCCCACCACCAGACCTCATCCCCCACTAAAAGTGACTGTGCAGCTGCTCCTCCCCAACCCAGCAGAGGTTACGGTGTATATGCCCTAGAGAGGATAACACAAGATGTCTAGGCCAGGAGACAGTACATGGGGCTAGAGGTGAGTTTAACGTACTGAAAACAAGGAGATTAAGTGAAAGTTCGTATACTGAATGCTGAGACCCTCTCCTTTATCCAGGTTTCTTCTCTTTCTTGCCTTTTTTCTGGCAGCTGGGCTTTCTGCCCCCATGCAGGAGGTCATAGAGCCTTCTGTGGCTAGTCTGACCAGCCCCAAAGAAAAGACTATCAAAATGGACCAGACAAGTCACCCTGCAATGAAGCCAGTTTGTTAATAAGCATATTTGTGCCTCATTCTTATTTATGTGCACACAGCCAAGATTGAGAATAACAGCCAATATTTATATAGAGCTTATTATGTGCCAGGAGCTATGAGGTAGTTAGTATTACAATTCCCATTTTACAGATAAGGAAAGAGACACAGAGAGATCAAGGAACATGTCCCAATCCACATCACTGGAAAGTGGGAGGTGCAGAGCTCACACTCTTCTTTGTCATACATTACTGTTGATGTTTTAAATGGATCTCTTCCCTACCCTGCACTATCCCTCTTTATCTATGACCGTGTTGCCAGGCCTCCAAGCATTTCCAAGTTTCTCCCACACAACTTTCTTCAGGAAGCTCCTAGGATGGGCTTTATCAAATGAAACAGTGAGCCAAAAGAGAGGTGAGATCCAGAACACAGGAGACCCAAAGCAAGAAGAAGGTGAGAGGAAGTCCCAAGATTGTGATGCCAGCCAGCTGAGAAGGCAGTCTCTCTAGACCAGAGCAGCTCAGAAGGTTTCAGGAACAACAACCTTGAGAAAACTTCACATATAAATTCCCAATTTGTATGAGCATATTGAGAGGAGATATACATATCTAAGGAAGAGTGTGGGGTAGTATTAGTGATAACAGAGAAAAACTAATCAAACAAAAAAAATAGACAGTTATTAAATACAGGGGAAAAATAGTACAAGAAGGAAAATGAATTCATTTAATTTACAAAATGGCTCAGTTGTGAATGATGTTTACATAATCAAAATAATATAGACACTGGATATTGATCCAAAGATAACATATTATAAATACATTTGGAAGAGATGTGAAGGGAAGTATGAGTTCATCCAAGAGGGGGAATAGAAAGAGAGCTAGCATCTCAGCCTCCACATCAAAAAGTCAATGGATAATACTACAAGTGAAAAGTCGGGAACTAGTAATACAGTGTGCTTTGCAGAAATACAAAACAATCAGCTAAAAGAAATGCAAGACCTTTGAACTATCTCACTCTTTTAAAAATATATTTTTAAACTTGTTTTTTATATATATTTAAACTTGTTTTAAATAAACAAAACATAGTAGGAGAAAAAAATCCATTTAAAATATCAACAATAACATATGCCCAAAAAAGGAGAAACGCTAGAAATAAGTTAGCACAAATATGCACATCTTTGATATATAAAACTTTAATGAGTAAC
The DNA here is from genome assembly GCF_964374135.1 of Grampus griseus. Taxonomy (NCBI): domain Eukaryota; kingdom Metazoa; phylum Chordata; class Mammalia; order Artiodactyla; family Delphinidae; genus Grampus; species Grampus griseus. The sequence goes on from NC_139010.1 coordinate 42,336,315, forward strand.
ATGAAAGAAAACTTGATTAAATAGAAAACTATGTCTTTTTTATAGGAAAACTAAACATTTTAAGGTCTAAGTTCTCCCTAAATTGATCGACATTCATATGATCCCAATAAAAATAACAAAAATACTTGGCGGAGGGGTGCCTTAGTCTGCTTGGGCTGCCATAACAAGGACCACAGACTAGGTGGCTTAAACATCAGAAATTGATTTCTCACAGTTCTGGGGGCTGGAGGTCCAAAATCAAGGCACTGGCAGCGTTGGTTTCTTGTGAAACCTCTCTCCGTGGCTTGCTGATGGCTACCTTGCTGTGTCCTCACTTGGCCTTCCTCCTGGGCACATGTACTCCCAGTGTTTCTCCCTCTTCTTATAAGGATAAGGACCCCACCCTTATGACCTCATTTAACCTTAAGTACCTCCTTAAAGGCCCTATCTCCAAATACAATCACATTGAGAGTTAGGGCTTCAACACATGAACTTTGGGGTGACACAATTCAATCCATAACAGAAAGAATCTGACAAAGAGACACTAAATTTGTCGGGGAAAAAAATTTGAGAATAACCAGAAAAACTACATTTTAAAAAATAGTGATGGAGCAGAAAAGGGGGGATGTATAGAACTGACCCTATCAGATATTAGGTTGAACCACATAAAATTGCCATTTTTATATCAAGAAATGCTTGAATATTGGTGATTCCATACATTTCAACTAGTAAAACTTATTCTAAAGCTATAGTAGTTACAAGTTTCAGAATCCAGAAATAGGTCCAAATACACATAGGAATTTAATATATGACAAAGTACCACTTAAAACAATGGAAGAAAATATGGTCTATTCAGTAAATGGTATTAGGACCGGTGGCTAGTAATGTTAAAGTGGATTTTTACTTCATTTCTTAAAACAAAATAATATTTAGAAAGTTCTGGAAATGGATAGTGGTGATGGTTATACAACAACGTAAATGTACTTAATGCCACTGAATTGTACACTTAAAATAGTTTAAAATGATCAATGTTATGTGTATTTAACCACAATAAAAAATGGGTGTGGACAGAGAAGAGAGCACGTGCACAAGAAACTCTGAGTGTTAGGGAGGTAAGCCATCCACAGAGAAAAAGGTGACTGCCAACACCTGTCAGCAAACCCGTGAAGCTGGGCGGATCCTTCAGGATATCAATGTTCTGGTATCATCTAAGTACTCAAAGTGTAGTCTGTGGATCACAATGCAGATTCTGATTCAGTAGGTCTACATGGGACCAGAGATTCATTTCTAACAAGCTACCAGGTGATGCCTGAACTTGTAGTTATAGAGCTATGATTCTCAGCTTTGGCTGAACATTGCAATCCAGGGAGATTTTTTAAATGTCACTGGCTAGGCCCTCTCCAGACCACGAATTAGAATCTCTCGGGGTGGGGCCAGATGTTATTTTTGGAGTTTCCCAAGCTGGTTCCAATGTGCAGCCAGAATACAGATCTGCTAACGTTGAGACACAGATAAGTTTAGAAAAGGAGATCAGTGTTAGCAAACTTTCTTCCCAATCCCAGTGTTTCCTTTCTCTATGAGAGGACAGGGTCTCTCTCCATCTTTACTCACACCATATGGGAGATGGAAACTTGGGAAGAAGTTTCACAAACTGTTCACCTCAGCTTTGCCGTTTTCTATCTTGGGAGGAGGCTCCCCACAGAAAGCACACATTTCACCTGTGTTCCTCTATGACATGAGCCAGTGGTTTTACAAGTGTGATTTCCAAGCCAGCAGCATCTACATCACTTGGGAATTTGTTAGAAATAGAAATGTGAGGGCCTCATCTCACACCTACTCAATCAGAAATTCTCGGGCTGAGGCCAAACAGTCCATGTTTTCACAAGCCCTCCTGGTGATTCTGAGCTCACTCAAGTTTAGGGATGCCCATTCAAGTGCAGTTCTGCCTGGGACTGGTGGAAAAGTCTGTTAAATTCTGAGCTTCATTATTAGAAGCTCCCTTGGCTAACAGAGCTAAAGCTACATCCTCCAACTAGGTTCTCATCAGTAATAAAGGTGACGTTGTGACCTTCAGAATAATAGAAATAATATTTAGGAGAAGCAAATAGTTTAAAGGAAAAAAATGAAAGCATAAATGCAGTTTTGATGATTTTAGAGTGTGAAAGCAAACCTAGAAGCTAAAAAGACTAAATTTGTCCACACACAAATTGAACTCATTCACCAGTCAATCCACCAATATTTCCCAAAAGTAAGCAAGATCAAAAGTGAAAGTCAAATTGAGAAAAAAATAATTGCTTAGAAATCAATAAGCAAAGAAAACCAGCCCAATGGAAAAGTGGGCAAATGACTCAAAGACAGTTTAGAGCTTTGCTGTTCTTCTATTTGGTGGCTTTTGCCACATGCAACTAATCCAAATTGAGGTCTGCCCTAAGTGTAAAACACACTGGATTTCAAAGACTTAGTGGCAAAAATATAAAGTATCTCTTTAATAATTTTTATGTTGATTATATGTTGAAATGATAATATTTTAGATATAGTGGGTTAAATAATAGCTTCACCCATGGACTTCACCCATTTCCTTTTAACGTTTTCAATGTGGCTTCTAAAAAGTTTTAAATTATATACATGGCTTCATTATATTTCTTCTGACAGTTCTGGTTTGGAGAATAAGAGATACTAATTGTCAGATTTATTAACAGGAAAAAATATGATTCAGTGCTGGTTAGAGTGCAAATATGTGTGACACTTTGAAGAATAATTTGTTAATAACTATTAATATTTTAAAAACAGGTACCATTCAACCCAGAAAAATTTCTTCTAGGATTTTTGCTACAGAACTGATAACATAAGTGCACAAAGATATGTGTAACAGAATGTTCATTGCAACACTGTTTAAACTAGAAAAAAAAGGAAAAAACCTAAATGTCTGTTAAAAAGTTGATTAAATACATTATAAGAAGCCCACAGAGTGGAATACTATGCAACCATTAAGTAGAACTAAGGAGATCTACATGCACTAGCACAGGTGTGTATCTATAATATATGTGAAGTGAAAAAAGAATATTTCACACAATATGCACAATATACCTTCAATTTTGGTTTCTAAAAAGCCATATATATCATGTGTTGGGAAGTCTTTTAGTTTTTATGTTACTCCTGTATTTTATTGTTGCAATGAACACATACTACTTTTGTGATTTTAAAAAAGCAGCTGTGAATAAACATAACAGCACATGGGAACCATTACCCATTGCACCAGTTCCTACATTTTGTACATTAGAGGGGAAATGAGGACGACTGAGAACATTCACTTGCTAGATTCACCACCTTCTCAGTGGAGGCTACTATTCAAGGTCTCTCTCTGCCCACTTAGAAAGGACAGGAGACATTACCACCAACTTTGCCACTCTCCTAGCAGAGTGCTTTATCACCTTCCCTCCCTTCATTTAGGATCTCCCATCCAGTCCTTCTTGATCAGGGCAGCCTGACCTCCACCTCTGTGATGCCCCTGAACTGCCATCAGTAAAGTCAGAAGGTCATTTCATGACTGTGACCACAGTTCCACTCTAAGCAGTGTAATGGACATAGAAGGAATGAGAAGCTATGGAAGAGCAATGAACCCCAGTATGGGGCTCAGCCTTCCCCTCTGGGGAGACTCCACCTGTGGAATTGCAGGTCTCTAATTATGGTTCCACTGCAACTCAGCCTCTAGTATTCTCATCTCCAGAAATACTTGTTTTTGTTCTGTTCACAAGGCAAAGATCAGAAGAGAATTATCTAATTCTCTCCTGTGCTTTTAAAAGAAAGAAGAAAATTCACACCTTTTAGGAGTTGAGGACTTAATCTAAGAATGCTGTGGGGTGAGCCCCCAGAATAAATGCCTGACACATCAAGGTAGAGGGGCCTTGAAGGTAGAGTTAGTTGTTCTCAAAATGCCAGCGTAACTGAACCTTCACCACCCCTCTCTCTATTACTGACCTGGTCAAGGAATGAACTGTCAATCTTTATTTTGTTGGATGGGGTAGGCAAGATGAAAGGTGGTATAGGGCAGGACACAGAGAGCCAGCAAAGAGGAGGAGAGAGATTTGGTAAAAGGAAAAAAATAGGGGAAGTGAGTCAGCTGGGAGAAGAATTTAGTAAAAGAGTTGAACTGTTTAATGGGAATATTTAAGAAATGTTATGGCTTAACCTTTGCTCTAACTTCTTCCTCCTCCATCTCCCCCAAGAACTTCTATTTCAAGTAAATATCTCCATTGCCTCTTCTACTTGGGCCTTAGTGATTTAAAAAAAAAAAAGAAAAAGAAAAAACAGTTAAGACTAGCCCGAAGGGAGGCACTTGGTGCCAGGTTACACTTATATGGATTAATGTGGTTTATAATCATTTATTATTTCATTGGTTTATTCATTCCTTTAATAAATATTTAATAAAGCATCTTCCATGTGCCAAACACTGTTCTAGCTGCTTAGATTTAATCAGTCAACAGCACAAATATCCCTGAACTCATTAAATCTACATTGTTGCCAGAGAACAGGTGGGGCACACATGCAATAAATTATAAACACTGTATCACAGTATGTTAGAAAGTGATTAGTTCAATGGAAAAAATGTTTAACATGGGAGAAGTTACAAGTTTAACTAGGGTGTTAGGGTATGCCCTGTGTAAAGTGACATTTGAGCAAAGATTTGAAGGCGGTGAGGGAGTGGAGGACACGACTATCTGGAGGAAAGACAATCAAGGCAGAGGGAAAAGCCAATGCAAAGGTCCTGAGGCAATGGGTACAGATGTCTCTCTGGGGTGTTGAAAACGTTCTGAAATTAGATAGTGGAGCTGACAGAATGACCTTGTGCATGTACTAAAAACCACTGAATTGTACACTTTAAAAGTGTGAATTTTATGATGTGTGAATTAGATCTCAATTTTTTAATATCTCACAGTAGGAGTGTGCCTGGCATATTCAAGAAACAGCATGGAGGCCAGTATGGCTGGAGTGGAGTTGAGCAAAGAAATGAGGCCAGAGACAGGATAGGGACTCAGTAGAGCATCTTACTGGCCCTTATAAGGACCATGGTTTTTACTCCCATGAAATGGGGACCCACTACAGGGTTTTGATGTGTGTAGTGACATGACATGACTATATTTAAAGGGTCACTCTGGCTGCTGCATTGACAGTAGATACAGAGGGACAAGAGTGGAGGCAGGAAGACCCTTAAGAAGTTCGTGCAGTGATTTAGGGAAAGATGATGCAGACTCAAGCAAGAGGAAATGGTGAGAAGGGACTGAACTCTGGGCAGAGTTTGAAAATAGAGCCCAGGGGTTTTCTGGCTGAATGGATAAAGGATATGAGAGGAAGAAGGGAGTGAAGCTTGGCTCCAAGTTTTGTAGCTTAACCATAGGAAAGATGGACAAATAAGGGAACCAAGGACTGAGCCTCGGGGCTGTCTAATGTTAAGGGAGTAAAGAGAAAAGGAGAGATTTATAACAAATACTGAGAAGTAGGCAGAGAAATAGGAGGAAGAGTTATGAGAATGTGGTGTCTGGAGAGCCAGAAGATGACACCATATCAGGAAGATGTGTCAGATGCTGCTGGCAGGTCATGTAATAAGAGAACTGCAAATTTATTGTTATTGCTGGTGAACTTGATGAGAGAAGTTACAGTAGCATGGTGAGAGCAAAAATACGAGTAGTAGGGATAATGGGAAAAATCTTTCTGACCTAAGAGTAGGCAAAGTTTTTTTAGATGGCAAAAAGCATTAACCATAAAAGGAAAAAACTGATAAATTAGGTTTCATCAAAATTAAAACCTTCTGTTCCTCAAAAGACACCACTAAGAAAATGAAAAGTTAAGCCACAGACTGAGAGAAAATATTCTCAAATCATACATCTGACAAAGAGCTTGATCCCATAACATAGAAAGAACTCTTCCAACTCAATAATAATAAGACAATCCAATTTTTTAAATGGGCAAAATATTTGAATCAATACTTCATGAAAGAAGATATACAAATGTTTAATAAGCAAATGAAAAGATACTCATTATTTTTAGTCCTCAAAGAAATGCAAATTAAAACTACAAGGAAACACTACTACAGAGCAGTTAAAATGGCTAAATTTTTTATTTTTTAAATTGAAAAGATACCAAACGGATACTAAGTTTTGGCAAGAATCTGCAACAACTGGAACCCTCATACACTACTGGTAAGAATGTGAAATAGCACAACCACTTTGGAAAACAATTTGACAATTTCTTAAAAAGTTAAACACACAACTACCACAAGACCCAGAAATTCCACTCCTACATATTTACTCAAGAAAAATGAAAACATACATCCATACAAATATTTGTCCATGAAAGTTTACAGCAACTTTATTCACATTTGCTAGAAATTAGAAATCACTCAAATATCCATTAATTAGAGAATGGACCAACAAACTGAGGAACATCCATATAATGGAATGCTACTCAGCAATATCTCTAAAAGAACAAACTATTGATACAACAACAATATTTTCGATGAATCTCCAAAATATTATTCGGAGAGGAAACTAGACAGAAAAGAGTACACAGCATGATTCCATTTATATAAAGTTCTAAAACAGGCAAAAATAATTTATCATGCTAGAAGTCAGATCTATGGCTCCTTGGATCTAAGGCTCCTTGGATCTATGGCTCCTTGGAGTGGAAGAGACTGACTACAAAAGGGAAAGAGGGAACTTCCTTGGGTGATGGAAACATCCTTGACTTAAGCAGTGGTTACACAAGTTTATCCATTTGTAAAAACTCATAGAACTAACTGTACACTTGGTATGAGAATTTTAATGCATGAAAATATACCCCAATAAAGTTTATTTTTTTAAAGAGTCAAAGGACGAAATGGGCAAATTTTTTTAGTTTTCTACATAGGAGAACAAAGGAATTAGGCAGTAACAACATGAAATGTGGGTTCAAAAGATGAGTTTTTCAAAGGAAGTAGCAGCATATTCGTATGATAAGAGAATGATCCAGTAAAGATAAGAAACTGGTGAAGTAGGAAAGCTTCTTTCAAGCTTCCAAGTCCAAGTTAGAAGTGTATTAGCACCATCTCCTGGGGTCCTTCCCAGGGGTGAAAACCTCTATCATGGATGAGTGCTATCATATCAAAGTACTCTCGCTTTTCCAACTTTGTATTCCATCGTGAACCAGCCCCATATATATTCTACTGTTGCCTGCTGGTACAAGCTGGCTATATCCTATGGAACTTGCAGTTTGTAGTCTCCTTCCTTCCATGCAGTGTTAGTCTGTCTCTAGCCAGGTCATATTGTGACTTAACTCTAGTTATTGGTCTGGTGACTAGGAAGGGAAGTAGAAGTAGATATGTCTACTGAGGGGATGCACATTTCTTGCAAGCATAAATCTCTATATTATATTCAAGCAGGCGGAACACTAGCTATTAATGGAGAAGAGTAGCTATTTCTATAGGCTTAGAGGCAGGAAATTCAAGATTTTTGATTGTATCAATACAGGTGACCTTATTCCAGACTCAGTGACTCATTCCTTCCCAATCAAAGCTCTACTCTTTCATTTTTTTTAACATCTTTATTGGAGTATAATTGCTTTACAATGGTGTGTTCGTTTCTGCTGTATAACAAAGTGAATCAGCTATACATATACATATATCTCCATATCTCCTCCCTCTTGCGTCTCCCTCCCACCCTCCCTATCCCACCCCTCTAGGGGGTCACAAAGCACCCAGCTGATCTCCCTGTGCTATGCGGCTGCTTCCCACTAGCTATCTATTTTACGTTTGGTAGTGTACATAGTTTCATGCCACTCTCTCACTTCGTCCCAACTTACCCTTCCCCCGCCCCATGCCCTCAAGTCCATTCCCTGCTTCAGCATCTTTATTCCTGTCCTGCCTCTAGGTTCTTCAGAACCATTATTTTTTTCTTTAGAGTCCATATATATGTGTTAACGTATGGTATTTGTTATTCTCTTTCTGACTTACTTCACTCTGTATGAAAGACTCAAGGTCCATCCACCTCACTAAAAATAACTCAATTTTGTTTCTTTTTATGGCTGAGTAATATTCCATTGTATATATGTGCCACATCGTTTTTATCCATTCATCTGTCGATGGACACTTAGGTTGCTTCCATGTCCTGGCTATTGCAAACAGTGCTGCAATGAACATTTTGGTACATGACTCTTTTTAAATTATGGTTTTCTCAGGGTATATGCCTGGTAGTGGGATTGTTGGGTTGTATGGTAGTTCTACTTTTAGTTTTTTAAGGACTCTCCATACGGTTCTCCACAGTGGCTGTATCAATTTACATTCCCACCAACAGTGCAGGAGGGTTCTCTTTTCGCCACACCCTCCCCAGCATTTACTGTTTGTAGATTTTTTGATGATGGCCATTCTGACTGGTGTGAGATGATATCGCACTGTAGTTTTTTTTTGTTTTGTTTGTTTGTGTTTTTGCGGTACGCGGGCCTCTCACTATTGTGGCCTATCCCGCTGCGGAGCAACAGGCTCCGGACACGCAGGCTCAGTGGCCATGGCTCACGGTCGCAGCCCCTCTGCGGCATGTGGGATACTCCCGGACGGGGGCATGAATCCGCGTCCCCTGCATCGGCAGGCAGACTCTCAACCACTGTGCCACCAGGGAAGCCCCGCATTGTAGTTTTGATTTGCATTTCTCTAATGATTAGTGATGCTGAGCATCCTTACATGTGTTTGTTGGCAATCTGTATACCTTCTTTGGAGAAACGTTTCTTTAGGTCTTCTGCCCATTTTGGGATTGGTTTGTTTGTTTTTTTGATATTGAGCTGCATGTGCTGCTTATAAATTCTGGAGATTAATCCTTTGGCAGTTGCTTCAATTGAAGATATTTTCTCCCACTCTGAGGGTTGTCCTTTCGTCTTGTTTATGGTTTCCTTTGCTATGCAAAAGCTTTAAAGTTTCATTAGGTCCCATTTGTTTATTTTTGTTTTTATTTCCATTTCTCTAGGAGGTATGTCAAAAAGGATCTTGCTGTGATTTATATCATAGAGTGTTCTGCCTATGTTTTCCTCTAAGAGTTTGATAGTGTCTGGCCTTACATTTAGGTCTCTAATCCATTTTGAGTTTATTTTTGTGTATGGTGTTAGAGAGTGTTCTAATTTCATTCTTTTACATGTAGCTGTCCAGTTTTCCCAACACTGCTTATTGAAGATGCTGTCTTTTCTCCATTGTATATTCTTGCATCCTTTATCAAACATAAGGTGACCATATGTGCATGGGTTTATCTCTGGGCTTTCTATCCTGTTCCATTGATCTACCTTTCTGTTTTCGTGCCAGTACCATACTGTCTTCCTTACTGTAGCCTTGTGGTATAGTCTGAAGTCCAGGAGACTGATTCCTCCAGCTCCATTTTTCTTTCTCAAGAATGCTTTGGCTATTCGGGGGCTTTTGTGTTTCCATACAAATGGTGAAATTTTTTGTTCTACTTCTGTGAAAAATGCCATTGGTAGTTTTATATGAATTGCACCATAATTGTAGATTGCTTTGGGTAGTATAGTCATTTTCACAATGTTGATTCTTCCAATCCAAGAACATGGTATATCTCTCCATCTGTTTGTATCATCTTTAATTTCTTTCATCAGTGTCTTATAGTTTTCTACATACAGGTCTTTTGTCTCCTTAGGTAGGTTTATTCCTAGGTATTTTATTCTTTTTGTTCCAATGGTAAATGGGCGTGTTCCCTTAATTTCTCTTCCAGATTTTCTCTCATTGGTGTATAGGAATGCAAGAGATATCTGTGCATTAATTTTGTATCCTGCAACTTTACCAAATTCACTGATTAGCTCTAGTAGTTTTCTGGTAGCATCTTTAGGATTCTCTATGTATAGTATCATGTCATCTGCAAACAGTGACAGTTTTACTTCTTCTTTTCCAATTTGTATTCCTTTTATTTCTTTTTCTTCTCTGATTGCTGTGGCTAAAACTTCCAAAACTATGTTGAATAAGAGTGGTGAGAGTGGACACCCTTGTCTTGTTCCTGATCTTCATGGAAACAGTTTTAGTTTTTCACCATTGAGAACAATGCTGGCTGTGGGTATGTCATATATGGCCTTCATTATGTTGAGGTAAGTTTCCTCTAGGCCTACCTTCTGGAGGGTTTTTATCAAAAATGGGTGTTGAACTTTGTCAAAAGCTTTTTCTGCATCTATTGAGATGATCATATGGTTTACATCCTTCAATTTGTTAATATGGTGTATCACATTGATTGATTTGCATATATTGAAGAATCCTTGCATTCCTGGGATAAACTCCACTTGATCATGGTGTATGATCCTTTTAATGTGCTGTTGGATTCTGTTTGCTAGTATTTTGTTGAGGATTTTTGCATCTATGTTCATCAGTGATATTGGCCTGTAGTTTTCTTTCTTTGTGATATCTTTGTCTGGTTTTTATATCCGGGTGATGGTGGCCTCATAGAATGAGTTTGGGAGTGTTCCTCCCTCTGCTATATATTGGAGGAGTTTGAGAAGGATAGGTGTTAGCTCTTCTCTAAATGTTTGATAGAATTCGCCTGTAAAGCCATCTGGTCCTGGGCTTTTGTTTGTTGCAAGATTTTTAATCACAGTCTCCATTTCAGTGCTTGTGATTGGTCTATTTATATTTTCTATTTCTTCCTGGTTCAGTCTCAGAAGGTTGTGCTTTTCTAAAAATCTGTCCATTTCTTCCAGGTTGTCCATTTTATTGGCATATAGTTGCTTGCAGTAATCTCTCATTATCCTTTGTATTTCTGCAGTGTCAGTTGTTACTTCTCCTTTTTCACTTCTAATTCTATTAAGTTGAGTCTTCTCCCTTTTTTTCTTGATGAGTCTGGCTAATGGGTTATCAATTTTGTTTATCTTCTCAAAGAACCAGCTTTTAGTTTTATTGATCTTTGCTATTGTTTCATTTGTTTTTCATTTATTTCTGATCTGATCTTTATGATTTCTTTCCTTCTGTTAACTTTGTGGGTTTTTTGTTCTTCTTTCTCTAATTGCTTTAGGTGTAAGGTCAGGTTGTTTATTTCAGATATTTCTTGTTTCTTGAGGTAAGATTGTATTGCTATAAACTTCCCTCTTAGAACTGCTTTTGCTGCATCCCTTAGGTTTTCGGTTGTTGTGTTTTCATTGTCATTTGTTTCTAGGTAATTTTTTATCTCCTCTTTGATTTCTTCAGTGATCTCTTGGTTATTTAGTAGTGTATTGTTTAGCCTCCAGGTGTTTGTATTTTTTACAGAATTTTTCCTGTAATTGATATCTAGTCTCATAGCATTGTGGTCAGAAAAGATACTTGATATGATTTCAACTTTCTTAAATTTACCGAGGCTGGATTTGTGACCCAAGATATGATCTCTCCTGGAGAATGTTCTATGAGCACTTGAGAAGAAGGTGTATTCTATTGTTTTTGGATGGATAGTTCTATAAATATCAATTAAGTCCATCTTGTTTAATGTATCATTTAAAGCTTGTGTTTTCTTATTTATTATCATTTTGGATGATCTGTCCATTGGTGAAAGTGGGTGTTAAACTCCCCTACTATGATTGTGTTACTGTCGGTTTCCCCTTTTATGGCTGTTAGCACTTGCCTTACGTATTGAGGTGCTCCTATGTTGGGTGCATAAATATTTACGATTGTTATATCTTCTTCCTGGATTGATCTCTTGATCATTATGTAGTGTCCTTCTTTCTCTCTTGTAACAGTCAAATAAAGTCTATTTTGTCTGATATGAGAATTGCTACTCCAGCTTTCTTTTGATTTCCATTTGCATGGAATATTTTTTTCCATCCCCTCACTTTCAGTCCGTATGTTTCCCTAGGTCCGTACTGGGTCTCTTGTAGACAGCATATATACAGGTCTTGTTTTTGTATCCATTCAGCCAGTCTATGTCTTTTGGTTGAAGCATTTAATCCATTTATAATTAAGGTAGTTATCAATATGTATGTTCCTATTACCATTTTCTTAATTGTTTTGGGTTTTTTATTGTAGGTCTTTTCCTTCTCTTGTGTTTCCTGCCCAGAGAAGTTCCTTTAGCATTTGTTGTAAAGCTGGTTTGGTGGTGCTGATTCTCTTAGCTTTTGCTTGTCTGTGAAGTTTTTAATTTCTCCATCAAATCTGAATGAGATCCTTGCCAGGTAGAGTAATCTTGGTTGTAAGTTTTTCCCTTTCATCACTTTAACTATGTCCTGCCACTCCCTTCTGGCTTGCAGAGTTTCTGCTGAAAGATCAGCTGTTAATCTTATGGGGATTCCCTTGTATGTTATTTGTTGCTTTTCCCTTGCTGCTTTTAATATTTTTTCTTTGTATTTAATTTTTGATAGTTTGATTAATATGTGTCTTGGTGTGTTTCTCCTTGGATTTATCCTGTACGGGACTTTCTGTGCTTCCTGGACTTGACTGACTATTTCCTTTACCATATTAGGGAAGTTTTCAAGTATAATCTCTTCAAATATTTTCTCAGTCCCTTTCTTTTTCTTTTCTTCTTCTGGGACCCCTATAATTCGAATGTTGGTGTGTTTAATGTTGTCCCAGAAGTCTCTGAGACTGTCCTCAATTCTTTTCATTCTTTGTTCTTTATTCTGCTCTGCGGTAGCTATTTCCACTATTTTATGTTCCAGGTCACCTACCTGTTCTGCCTCAGTTATTCTGCTATTGATTCCTTCTGGAGAACTTTTAATTTCATTTATTGTGTTGTTCATCATTGTTTGTTTGCTCTTTAGTTCTTCTAGGTCCTTGTTAAACGTTTCTTATATTTTCTCCATTCTATGTCCAAGATTTTAGATCATCTTTACTATCATTACTCTGAATTCTTTTTCAGGTAGACTGCCTATTTCCTCTTCATTTGTTTGGTCTGGTGGGTTTTTACCTTGTTCCTTCATCTGCTGTGTGTTTCTCTGTCTTCTCATTTTGCTTCACTTACTGTGTTTGGGGTCTCCTTTTCTCAGTTTGCAGGTTCATAGTTCCTGTTGTTCTGGGTGTCTGCCCCCCATGGCTAAGGTTGGTTCAGTGGGTTGTGTAGACTTCCAGGTGGAGGGGACTAGTACCTGTGTTCTGGTGGATGAGGCTGGATCTTATCTTTCTGGTAGGCAGGACTGCATCCAGTGGTGTGTTTTGAGGTGTCAGTGACCTTATTATGATTTGAGGCAGCCTGTCTGCTAATGGGTGGGGTTGTGTTCCTGTCTTGCTAGTTGTTTGGCATAGGGTGTCCAACACTGTAGCTTGCTGGTCGTTGAGTGGAGCTGGGTCTTAGCATTGAGATGGAGATCTCTGGGAGAGCTTTCACCATTTGATATTACAAGAAGCCAGGAGGTATCTGGTGGTCCAATGTCCTGAACTCGGCTCTCCCACCTCAGAGGCACAGGCCTGACACCTGGCCGGAGCACCAAGACCCTGTCAGCCACATGGCTGCTAGTGTTGGAGGGTCTCCTGCAGAGGCGGGGGTGGCTTTGGCTCACTTTGAGGACAAGGACACTGGCAGCAGAAGTTCTGGGAAGTACTCCTTGGCGTGAGCCCTCCCAGAGTCCACCATTAGCCCCACCAAACTCCTCCACCATCTTGAAGGTCTCTCCCAAGGCTCTACTCTTGATGTAGCAAGAGTAGATGTAGCAGACCCATCAAAGTTGTAAACTGAACTTTCTCTGGAGTTCTGTTTCACCTTGGTTTTTCTGCATTTTGGCTTAAAGAGAGGAGAGACTCTCTATATGCTTTCAAAGAGACCCTCTGACTTTCACCCTTGACATCGGTGATTAATTAGTCTCGGGTTTTCACTGTTTTGCTCTAAGGTGTCAACGGCCCCCACAGCAGCCATCTGATTATAATCCTGATAATGACTACCCAACACCCCCAAAATCTTAACCACCTGAGATACTGCACCTGCCCATGTGCTTGCTCCCACCAGCACCCCATCTCTGTTCACCACTGTTTAAAATGTCAGCAGTTGTACCTTATCTTCATTATCAGTTCTCCATTTACCCCCAGTGATGTGGTCTTCATTGCCAGAAGGCCAATGGGTGATCCATCTTCAAAATCTAATTTTAACTGGTATTTCCTAGGAACATTTCTGATACCAAATGTCAAGTGTCATCAGAAAAAAATAGCCTCTAAAGCTCTGAGACTTTGATGAAAAATGTTTCTTAGGATTACTCTTGGAAATCACATCTGTAAGGGTGAGGGAAGCATGACTGGGCAGAAGTTGAACCGCAATGTGAATGGCAAGTTGATCTCAGCTGATCCTATGGGGATCTTCGGAGCTGGAATGGTCCTTTGTTATTCTTCCCTCTTGACGCCAGAGGTCTGGACCTTGATACCTCTCCTCATCAACCACTCATTGGATGCAGGCTTCCCACAGGAGGTAGGTAACATTGGGAAAGGCAGAAGGCAATTCCCAGAGAGAGATTTGGCTAAGAACTTTCAGTTGCCAAAAATGTAGTGCCTCGGTCCTGAAGGAGCATCTGGATGGCACACAACAGCATCCACTACCCTCATGATAACACTGTGAGTAAAGGAAACCAGTCATTTTGCTACCATTTTACGAGTAGAAGTGGATAAATACTTAACAGTATTTTCTTTTCCCAGCCCAGGGCTTTTTCCACTGAGGGGTAGGGAGAGGCCAAAGAGTTTATATTGCTCTAGACTTAATAAAAACAAATGAAGACCAGATGGCAGGAGGCTCCAATCTTAATCCAATAGAAGTATCTTTCAGTCTGTCTCCCTGTCTCCATTTTGGCCTCAACAGGCCACAAAAGAGCCCACAGTCTTGCTGAAAGGGAACTGAGTAGTTATGTACTATTTAATACAATTCAACATATAACAGCTAATATTTATAAATCATTTGTATGTGTCAGACCCTGCTGTAAGTGCTGTGTCTGTAAATATATATCTACATGTGTATATACAGACATATTATATGTACATACATGTGAACCTATATATGATACAGACACATGCATGTACATATATATTCATTTAACTCTCAGAAGAACCCTCTGAGAAAGGCACTATGATTATCCTATTACAGATGAGGAAACAATACAGAGAAGTGAAGTTGATTTGCCCAAATTTCTTTTTTTTTTAATATTTATTTTATTTACTTATTTTGGCTGACGGGGTTTTCGCTGCAGCATGAGAACAAGGATCTTTTAGTTGCAGCATGCAGCCTTCTTAGTTGCAGCATGCGAACTCTTAGTTGCGGCATGCATGTGGGATCTAGTTCCCTGACCAGGGATGGAACCCAGGCTCCCTGCAGTGGGAGCACGGAGTCTTACCCACTAGACTACCAGGGAAGTCCCATGCCCAAATTTCTGATAAGTCAAAAGAACACTGCCTTTAGCTTCTAGTTCATTTATCCTTCCCATACATCTTTTTTGAGCTCTTGATCTTTGCCAGCTCTAGAGATAGAGACTAGTCTTTGAGTACCCCATAAATGTGATCACTTTTCCATGTATAAAAATAACATAAAGGTTCTATTATGGAAGGTTCTACTTATTAGCCCCATTAACTGTATGGGAGATCAGGGCATAAACAGCGTTTCATAGGTGAAGAGCTCTCATGGATCACAGACACCATAGCAACAGCATCATGACCACCACGATGTAAACGCCGAGGAATACAGAGTGTGGGCAGGGACAGCGGCACGCTCTCCCATAGGATGCCTGGGTGGAACTCTGTGCATGAGACAGAGAGTTAATTAGGTGGAATGTGCTCAGGAGGGAAAAGGATCAGCATAAACAGTAAGGCAGCTGGTTGTTCACTCTTTCCGTATGCCCTGTCCTTACCTTTGGATGGCTGCATTCACAGCTCCAGTCTCCTTTATGACCTACACACTGATGACTCCCAAACACTCCCAAACCATTCTCCCAAATGCCAGACCCAAACACTGAACTGCCAGGTAAACTTCTTCACCTAAATGTACCAAAGAAACATGACTATCTCCAAAAATTATCTCACTATGTTTTTCTTCCCTTAAACTTGCTTCTATGTGCCCTCAGTTCTGGTTATTGGTGTGTTTCGAACCTTTCACTGGTACCAAAGAAAGAAGTACCCAGACTTTCTTGGCAGCTTGCCCAGATGTGGGGCAGGAGGGTGACAAGGAGAGGTGAGGTTTAAAAGCTGTCAGCAGCCAAACATCCAAAACAGAAGACAGACTCTCTTACATAATTATTTCCTCTACATACATGCAAAGTTTGTCTCTCAGCTACTTTTTGTAAACAGACATTTTCTGAAGTACCATTTTAATTCCCTTGTTGTTTCCTTAATATATTTTTGAGTTATTTCATTAGTGGCTGCCATGGGGGTTACAATTAACACACTTACTCGTAACAATCTAGTTCAGACTAATACCAACTTAGTGTCAATAGTATATAAAACCTTTGCTTCTTTCAGAAAGAGAAATTAAGAAAACAATCCCATTATCGGGGGCTTCCCTGGTGGCGCAGTGGTTGAGAGTCCGCCTGCTGATGCAGGGGATGCGGGTTCGTGCCCCGGTCCGGGAAGATCCCACATGCCGTGGAGCCGCTGGGCCCGTGAGCAATGGCTGCTGAGCCTGCGCGTCCGGAGCCTGTGCTCCGCAACGGGAGAGGCCACAACAGTGAGAGGCCCGCATACCACAAAAAAAAAAAGAAAGAAAAAAAGAAAACAATCCCATTATCAATAGCATCAAAAAGAATAAAACACATAGAAGTAAGTTTAACCAAGGAGGTAAAAGACCTATACACTGAAGTCTATAAAGACATTGATGAAATAAATCGAGCAGACACAAATAAATGAAAAGATGTTCAAGGCACATGGATTGGAATAATTAATATTGTTAAAATGTCCATGATGCCCAAAGCAATATACAGATTCAATGTAATCCCTATCAAAATTCCAATGGCATTTTTTAAAGAAATAGAACAAACAATCCCAAAATTCATACAGTCCACAAAAGACCCTGAATAGCCAAAACAGTCTTGAGAAAGAACAAAGCTGGAGGCATCATGCTCCCTGATTTCAAACTATATTGCAAAGCTTTAGTAATTAAAACAAGTATGCTATTGTCACAAAAACAGACATATAGATCAATGGAACAGAATAGAGAGCCCAGAAATAAACCCATGTATATAAGATCAATTAATTTACTAAAAAGGAGCCAAGAATATACAATGTGGAAAGGATAGTCTCTTCAGTAAATGGTGCTGGGAAAACTGGACAGCCACATGCAAAAGAATAAAATGGACAACTATCTTACACCATTCACAAAAATAAATGCAAATGGATTAAAGACTTGAACCTAAGACCTAAAACATTAAACCTCCTAGACAGTAAGGGGCTAAAGCTCCTTGGCATCAGTCATGGCAATGATTTTTTAGATTTGACATCAAAAGCAAAAGCAAGAAAACAAAATAAACCAGTGGGACTGCATCAAATTAAAAAGCTTCTGCACAGCAAAAGGAAACCATCAATAAAATTAAAACAAATTACCAAATGGGAAAAGTATTTGAAACTCATGTATCTGATAAGAAGTTAATATCCAAAAAAAATTAAAGAACTCATTTAACTCAATAGCCAAAAACAATCTAGTTTTAAAATGGGCCAAGGAACTAAACAGACATTTTTCCAAAGAAGACATACAAATGTTCAACATCACTAATTATCAGATAAATGCAAATCAAAACCACAGTGAGGTATCACATCACACCCATTAGAATGGCTATCATCAAAAAGATGAGTGATAACAAATGTCAGCAAAGATGTGGAGAAAAGAGAACCCTTGTGCACTGCTGGTGGAAAATAAATTGGTCCAGCCACCATGGAAAACAGTATGGAGGTTCCTCAAAAAATTAAAAATAGAACTACCATATGATCCAGCAATCCCTCTTCTGAGTACCCAAAAGAAATTAAAATAGAATCTCAAAGAGATATAAGCACTCCCTTGTTCATTGCAGCATTATTCACAGCAGCCAAGATATGGAAACAACCTAAGTGTCCATCAACAGATGAATGGATAACGAAGATGTGGTAAATATATACAATGGAATATTACTCAGCCATGAGAAAGAAGGACATCCACTGTTTGCAACAACACAATGGACCTTGAGGACATTATGCTAAGGGAAATAAGTCAAAGAAAGACAAATACTGCCTGATATCACTTATATGTGAAATCTAAAAAAGCCAAACTCATAGAAACAGAGACTAGAATGGTAATTACCATGGTTGAAGGGTGGGGAAAAGTGGAGATTAAAACAAAGCAAAACACTTTGCTTCTACACAGCTCCATGTCTCCACTCCCTTCTTTGTGCTAGTACTGTCATGCAAATTATTACATCTTTAATTCTGTGTGTCCATTGACACAGTGATATAATAATTGCTTTATGCTATTGTCTTTTAAATCAGAAAGGAAAAAATTGGAAACCAAAAACAAATTGTATTTTATATTTATCTATGTAGTACTCTATTTCTTCATGTGGATCTGAACCACTGGCTTGTGTTCTTCCTGTTCAGTCTGAAAGAATCCCTGTGGTATTTCTAGTAGTGCAGGTCTACTAGTGACAGAATCCCTCACTTTTTGTTTACCTGGAAGGTCTTGATTTCACCTTC
This sequence comes from Grampus griseus, assembly GCF_964374135.1. Taxonomy (NCBI): domain Eukaryota; kingdom Metazoa; phylum Chordata; class Mammalia; order Artiodactyla; family Delphinidae; genus Grampus; species Grampus griseus. Next base: position 42,354,883 of record NC_139010.1, read on the forward strand.
ATTTTTGAAGGACAGTTTCACCGTGTATAAAATTCTTAATTGGGCTTCCCTGGTGGCGTAGTGGTTAAGAGTCCGCCTGCCATTGCAGGGGACATGGGTTCGTGCCCCGGTCCGGGAAGATCCCACATGCCACGGAGCGGCTGGGCCCGTGAGCCATGGCTGCTGAGCCTGCACGTCCAGAGCCTGTGCTCTGCAATGGGAGAGGCCACAACAGTGAGAGGCCCGTGTACCACAAAAAAAAAAAAAAAAATTCTTAATTAACAAACATTTTCTTTCAGCATTTTGAATATTCCCACCCTCTGCCTTCTGTCCTCCACTTCTCTTCTTTTTCAGCTTTATTGTGGTATAATTGACAAATATGTTCCCAATTTCTGATGAATAAATTATCTGTTAATCTTACCAAAGATCCCTTGTATGTGATGAGTCACTTCTCTTGTTGCTTTCAAGATCTTCTCTTCGTCTTCAGCTTTTGACAGTTTGATTATTATTTGTCTAAGTATGGATTTCTTTGAGTTTGTCATACTTGGAGTTCACTGAATTTCTTGGAAATATAGATGAATATTTGTCATCAAATTTGGAAAGTTTTCAGCAATTATTTCTTCAAATATTCTTACTGTCCTTTCCTCTCTATCTTCTCCTCTGAGACTTGCATTATGCATATTTGTATGCTTGACAGCATCCCACAGGTCTCTTAGGCTCTGTTCGTTTTTCTTCATTCTTTTTTCTTTCCATTCCCTACTCTCAGTTGACATATCTTTTTTTTTAATTTTTTAAATTTATTTATTTATTTTGGGCTGTGTTGGGTTTTCGTTGCTGCACGCAGGCTTTCTCTAGTTGTGGCGAGCAGCGGCTACTCTTCGTTGCGGTGTGTGGGCTTCTCATTGTCGTGGCTTCTCTTGTTGCAGAGCAAGGGCTCTAGGTGCGCGGGCTTCAGTAATTGTGGCTCACGGCTCTAGAGCACAGGCTCAGCAGTTGTGGTGCACAGGCTTAGTTGCTCCACGGCATGTGGGATCTTCCTAGACCAGGGCCTGAACCCCTGTCCTCTGCATTGGCAGGCAGATTCTTAACCACTGCACCACCAGAGAAGTCCCATCACTTGATATATCTTTAAGTTCACTGATTCTTTCTTCAACCAACTCAAATCTGCTGTTGAGCCTCTCTAGTAATTTTTTTCATTTCAGTTACTGTAATTTTCAACCCTAAAATTTCTTTTGGTTCTTTTCTATAATTCTTTTATTGATATTCTTTATTTGGTAGTATTACTCTCATACGTTGCTTTAGGTTTTTAGATGTGGTTTCCTTTAGTTCCTCAAACATATTTAAAATAGTTGATTTAAATGCTATTTAGTAAGTACAGCGTGTGAACTTCCTCAAGGACAGTTGTCTGTTGACTTCTTTTCCCCTATATGTGGACCATATTTTTTTGTTGCTTTGCATGTTGAAAACTGGACATTTTAAATAATATAATGTGGCTACTCTGAAAATCAGATTCTCTCCACTCCCTAGAACTTGTTTTTGTTGCTGTTTGTTGTTGTTGCAGCTCTGTTGTTTGTTTAGTGACTTTCCTGAACTAATAATGTAAAGTCTGTATTCATTATCATATGTGAAGTCTCTGTTCAGTTAGCTTAATGGTTGGCTAATGGTTGTACATAGATTTCTTTAAATGGCTGGAACCAGTAATTCTCTTTGACTCTTTGTCAAAGGTCTCTGTGTGCATTTGGGGGCATGACTTCAACACTCAGTCAGGAGTTTGACAACTCTACCTTAGCCTTAAGCCAGAATGACAGCTTAGAGTTTTCCCAGGTCTTTCCTGAACACATGAACAACCTTGTGTATGCATGGCTGTTCATAAGCCTATGCATGCATGTGACCTTCTAGATTCCCAGGAATATAGCAGAGCTTTTCAAAACCTCCAACGGAAATATCATTCTCCAACTTTTCCTTTTGGGTTTTTTGGTCAGCTTGTTGTTTGCCCCACTGATATCATCATCTCAGGCAGCTGTGATACTAAACCATCACTGCTGATTGTTTTTTACAAATGCCTCTTGTTTGCACTGGGGAAGCTCTAAGGTCAAATAAAGACAACTCTTGGGAATGGGGAACCATTAGAAGGTGAAATAATGACAATTCTCTGGGAATGGGTCTTTGGAGGAGTTCCAACCCCATTCTGCCCCTCCAATGGCTGTTAGTCTGCTGGCTTTCACCTTTGTTGTGGGATGTTGGTTTCCGAGGCTACTGCAGAGCTGGGAGGGGAGATGGAAATATGGCAAGTTAAAATGCCACAAAGTTTACTGTTAGCAAGATTCCAGTGTTTCTCCTTTAAACTATTTTTAAATGTTTTAGATTTCAAACCAAGCACATCTTCAAGCCAGATATGGCCCAGGGGCTACTGATTTGCTACCTCTGTCCTATGCCATCTAAATGCAGAAACCTTTATTGAGAAAGAAAGAGTAAAATCCAAGTCAATATTTCTGTCTCAGTTAATGACTCATGTAAAAGTTGACCAAGCCCAGCAACAAGCTGCAGGTAGGATGACACCCAACAGAGATTTTGAAGGGATTCCATGACCATATTTGTCTGTAGGGAGGCCCCTTTGGCAGCAAAGTCAATTCTGCTCAGCCAGGGAGAGACCCTGGGGGGGTTCAGGCTCTTGTCCAGGTAAAAGGTGGCAAGGATATGATAAAGGGAATTAGCCAAGAAGATGAACAGCACAAACTCAAGGCATCCTCCAAAGCTGTGGCTTTCACTCATTTGTTTTTTGTTTGTTTGTTTTTGCATATCCCCCAGGAATTTTGAAAATGATACACATTTCAAAGATGACACTTGAATTATTTTATCTTAAATTTTTATAATATCAAAGGATATAATTTGCATATTATAAATACTGACAAATTAAAACAAAAATATTACAATACTCCTTTTAAATGTATCTGACAGAATTTAAGTACCTTGCAATTTGATGCTATTAAAACCTAAATAGGGCTTCCCTGGTGGCGCAGTGGTTGAGAATCTGCCTGCCAATGCAGGGGTCACAGATTCGAACCCTGGTCCGGGAAGATCCCACATGCCGCGGAGCAACTAGGCCCGTGAGCCACAACTACTGAGCCTGCGCGTCTGAAGCCTGTGCTCCGCAACAAGAGAGGCCGCGATAGTGAGAGGCCCGCGCACGGCGATGAAGAGTGGCCCCCGCTTGCCACAACTGGAGAAAGCCCTCACACAGAAATGAAGACCCAACACAGCCATAAATAAGTAAATAATTAAAAAAAAAAACCTAAATAGACATTTCTCCAAAGAAGATATACAAATTGCCAACAACCACATGAAAGAATGCTCAACATCATTAATCACTAGAGAAATGCAAATCAAAACTACAATGAGATATCATCTCACACCGGTCAGAATGGCTATCATCAAAAAATCTACAAACAATAAATGCTGGAGAGGGTGTGGAGAAAAGGGAACCCTCCTGCACTGTTGGTGGGAATGTAAATTGATACAGCCACTATGGAGAACAGTATGGAAGTTCCTTAAAAAACTAAAAATAGAACTACCATACAACCCAGCAAACCCACTACTGGGCATATACCCTGAGAAAACCATAATTCAAAAAGAGTCATGTACCACAATGTTCATTACAGCTCTATTTACAATAGCCAGGACATGGAAGCAACCTAAGTGTCCATTGACAGATGAATGGATAAAGAAGATGTGGCACATATATACAATGGAATATTGCTCAGCTTACATAAAAAGAAACGAAATTGAGTTATTTGTAGTGAGGTGGATGGACCTCAAGTCTGTCATACAGAGTGAAGTAAGTCAGAAAGGGAAAAATAAATACCGTATGCTAACACATATATATGGAATCTAAAAAAAAATTTTAAAAAGGTCATGAAGAACCTAGGGGCAAGACAGGAATAAAGACGCAGACCTGCTAGAGAATGGACTTGGGGACATGGGGAGGGGGAAGGGTAAGCTGGGACAAAGTGAGAGAGTGGCATGGACATATATACACTACCAAATGTAAAATAGATAGCTAGTGGGAAGCAGCCGCATAGCACAGGGAGATCAGCTCAGCTCCTTGTTACCATCTAGAGGGGTGGGAGGGAAGAGATATGGGGATATATGTATATGTATAACTGATTCACTTTGTTATAAAGCAGAAACTAACACACCATTGTAAAGCAATTATACTCCAGTAAAGATGTTAAAAAAAAAAAAAGAACCTAGCACTTTAATAGCTAGAAATTTACATATTCCTTTTTCTCCTAGAATTGTGTTTCTATTTCCCATTTCCACCATTGAATTTTCTCCTAATGTGTTTTCATGGCTGAAAGACTATTACTGATTACTTTATCATACTCCCATTATACGCATATAAATGAAATATAGATTTTTAAAATATTTCCTTTGATTATAAGGCTCTAATAGGTGCTAAGAATTTATTTTAGGTGAATTATTATAATTATTAATAGCATGTAATTGATGAAAATAATGTAAGAATATTATAAATTTGGATAATTAAAGCACACAAAAAGCAAAATTTTATGGTAAATTTGTTGCTTAATGAGATGGATGGGATGCTTGTATAAATTAGTTCATGCATACAAAGATAAACATTACTTATTTTTCAGCTTTTATAAATCCAAGTCTTGAAAAACAGTTCTCTTAAATAAGCAGAATAGAATGGAGTTGCTCTATAGAGATGTCTCTCAGTTCTTTGAACTCCTTCCTAGTTATATGCCAAAAAGCTGAGTGTAAGGGAATTCTCTGCATTTTCCCAGTTTTTCTGTAAGTCTAAAATTATTTCTAAATTTAAAAAAAAAAAATTTTAATCCCTACCCAAACCTAGCCTCAGAGAACTCAGTCACCAGACCAAATGTCTGAAGTGAAGATCCATACTGCCCTTGTGCAGGGTGCTAAATGGCCTCAGTATAACCCTAGTCACTTGTAAAGGTATGTGTGGCTTTGTATCAGCTGATACCCTTTTGAATCTCTCCACTCCTCTGCCCTCCTCTCAACACTTTAGTCAAGACCCATGACCACATTTCCTCCCCACTTCAACGGTACCTCCAGACATCCCCCACCCTCTGCATGGGCATAAATAAGAATGGTCTCTCTTGTGACCTAGGCTCTGGGGAGGAGAGAGGGGACAATATTGGCAGAGTTGCTGTAATGGTTAATTTTATGTGTCAACTAGACTGGGCTACAGGATGCCCAGATAGCTTATAAAATATTATTCCTGGGCCTGAGATACTGTTTCAAGAAGAGATTAGCATTTGAACTGGTGAACTGATAAGCAAAGCAGATCACCCTCCCCAGTGTAGGTGGGCAACGTCCAATCTGTTGAGGGTCCAAATAGAACCAAAAAATGTAGAGGAAGGGAGACTCTGCTCTCTCTGCTCCCCTCAGATTCCAATGCTCCTTGTTCTCAAGCTTTCAGACTCAGAAAGCTCCCCACTCCTCCCCAGTTCTCAGGCTTCAGCCTTGGGCTGAATTACCAGCCCACCACCTGCTTTCCTAGATCTCCAGCTTGCAGACGGCAGATCGTGGCCCTTCTTGGCCTCCATAACCACATAAGCCAATTCCTACAAGAAATCTCCTTATATATGTATCCTGTTGGTTCTGTTTCCCTGGAGAACCTTGATCATGCAGTCACACAGTGATCTTTCTTAAGGCAACCCTGATCGAGACTTCTCTTGGCTACAATGCCTCTAATGCTTCCTACCCTTGGTGTAATACTCAAAAGCTTGATCTGACATTCACATCTCATGACAAGTAAGAGTCATGCTGTCATGTTTCAACCCCATGGCTGAGAATCACCACGCTCAGGTCTCAGGTCCTCTCCCTGACTGTTTTTTGCCTCCTCAGTCAGCTATCACCTCTATCGTCCACTCCATCTTCCCCCATGGAGCTCTGCCTCTATGGGCAGAGTTGAACTCACGCCAGTAAAACTGCTGGGATTCCAGCCCATAGGCAGCACGCACCTATTTTCCTTGTTCTTTTTTTCTCTCTCTTAGCTACAACTCGGAGCAACCAAAGAAAGGTTCTTCCTAATCACTTCCAGGCTTTCCTCCTGGGGGGTAAATGGCAACTTTGAATTGTATTATCCTTGTAAGCCCACGGAGCGGCAAACAATATCAACAGAGATGCTACACGTCCCGTTGGCAATGGCTGATCATAATTTTACACATAAAATTTTAATTGAAAACGAATGAACCAGGAACCATTTCAGACATTCCCAACTTCCCTTAAGATTCTGTTTTCTTTCTTTTTTTTTTCAAGAGGGTATTAAATAGTTTATTGATTACACATGATAATGGATGATACACAAGCTTCATTCCCATCTATAACTTTACCTGGTACCATAATTCAATTTAGATATATGGCATAGGATGTGCCAACAATCATATTAATAACCAAAAAACTCCATAACTTTGCTTGGGTGACCCTTTTCACGGTGAACTCCAGGTCACAACACAGTAACTGTCAGTTCAGCTACACCAAGGTTTCTGAAGACAATAGCTTCTCCACCAAAGCAGGCTGTAAATAAATTTTGAATGGAACCTGGCATCACCCTGAAGGAATTCTAACTTCACACTGTTGGGGTAGTTTACCAAAATGGCTTCAGAGTAGACTAACGTTACACAGCCCATTTTAAAAAAAGACACATTTATTCAGTGTCATGATCAGACTACTACATTTAGCAATCAACAGCATGGGTGCAAAAAAAACCTCTACATTAAAACCCTTTGCTGGATATGTATATGTATTGCTGATTCACTTTGTTATAAAGCAGAAGCTAACACACCACTGTAAAGCAATTATACTCCAATAAAGATGTTAAGAAAAAACAAAAAAAAAATCAATTTTGAAATGCTTTACACTTTCCACAGAACAGAAACTAAAATAACCTGTTATACAATTAGTCACAAATACAGTCCTCAAGGGGTTTTTTGCCCATACACATGAGTATTGTCTAAAACATGTCTTCTTTGTAGCAGCTAGACCCTGCCACCACCCTGCTTGGCTGAGCTCACAAATCTGTGGTAGCCTGGAGCTTCCCTGTCACTTCCCTGGCTCTCCTCTCCTGCTAAGCTTTGTTTCCTGGCAGTAATTACAACCTCCTGCCACTGCCATAGCTCCTGCTGCTGCTGGAACCACCACAGCCACCTTGGTTTCGTGGTTTGGCAAAGTATTGGCCTCCACCACCATAGGGGCCAGAACTTCTGCCTCCAAAGTTTCCTCCTTTCATGCAAAATTTGAAGATTGATTGTTGTGACTGCCAGAATCATTGTAGCTTCCACCACCTCCAAAATTGCTTCCATCATTACCGAATCCATTATAGCCATCCCCGCTGCCACCACAGCCAACACCACCGCGGCTGCCACCAAAGCCAGCTCGACCACTGAAGTTTCCTCCACGGCCACCACCAAAGTTTCCAGAACCACTCTGACCTCTTTGGCTGGATGAAGCACTATCTACCTCTTGCTGAGATAGGGCTTTCCTTACTTCACAGTCGTGGCCATTCACAGTGTGGTATTTCTAAATGACAGTCTTGTCTACAGAGTCATGGTCATCAAAGCTTACTAAAGCAAAGCCTCTCTTTTTACCACTGCCTTGGTCAGTTATGATTTCAATCACTTCAATTTTCCCATACTGTTCAAAATAGTCTCTTAGGCTATGTTCTTCAGTGTCTCCTTTAATGCCACCAACAAAAATCTTTTTCACCAGGTCTTTGAGAATCTTTTCTTGAGACGGCCCTCTTTGGTTCCCCAACTCTTCCACCCACCTCTTGTGGCCTTGCCTTCATGGCTGCATCCACCTCCTCCACAGTGGCATACGTGACAACCCCGAAGCCTCTGGAGCGCTTGGTGTTTGGATCCCTCATTACCACACAGTCTGTGAGCGTTCCCCACTGCTCACAATGGCTCCTCAGACTGTCCTCGGTTGTTTCAAAGCTCAAACCTCCGATGAAGAGCTTCCGCAGCTGTTCGGGCTCTTTGGGAGACTCTGACTTAGACATGACAGCTGGGGAGGGGGAGATGTCAACGATGCTTACACGGCAGCGTCCATAGGCAGAAAGCAAGATTCCATTTTCTTTCTAAAACCCATCCCATCAATCAGACCCTCAATTCAGTTACACGCTTTCTTCCCAGAACTCATTAAATCATTCTTCCACTTTTGTTTCTTTTCTCATTTTCCCCTATCAGCCTCCCTCTCTGATTTTGAGATTTTTGTTTTCTTTTCACCTCCCACTGAAATAACTTCTTGGTTATGTGCAGCACTGTTCTTTCCAGAATTACTAAATCATGCTTCATTTTCACTTCTTTCCTCCATTTCCCCCTCCTGCTCCCACCCTGATGGCATCAGTTTATTGACCTTGGGTCTGCTTGTGCTTTAAACCTTTAGTAGAGGAGAGAAGACTTTCCCGTTTCCCCCCACGTGTTTAGTTAGCAGACTGGATTTGCTAACAGCTCAGACACTGCTGTGTGGCCTTTCGCGATGCTGTTTATATGTCTGTTTGTTCTTGGGTTGCTCAATAGGGGCCCCTTGCCAACATACTTTAGAAGGGGGCTGCTTGGGTATCTGACCTTTGTGTCACCCTGCCATTAGCCCACTCTTCACTCACTGGAAGGCAACTCACAGGTTTTATCCCAGTCCCACACCCTCCATCCCTTCCATACCACTCTCCATCCTATCACCATATGTCTCAGTCCTGTAAGCCCTGTTCAAGATCCAGCTTCACCTGGCCTGACCCTGTTTGACAACAACCATTTCCCCAAATGAACCCGTCAGGCCTTCTGTGTACACCAGGCATTCTCAAGCTTCCACGGCAACTTGAACATGTGGATTTTTAGCTTTGAAAATGGTCTTAAGCACCATCTGCCATATTTTCTGTGTCTCTCAGGGTGAATAGATGAGGGTATCAATGAAACAAAGTTAGCCAATAGGGCTTCCCTGGTGGCACAGTGGTTAAGAATCTACCTGCCAATGCAGGGAACACAGGTTCGATCCCTGGTCCAGGAAGATCCCACATGCTGTGGAGCAACTAAGTCCCTGTGCCACAACTGCTGAGCCTGTGCTCTAGAGCCCGTGAGCCACAACTACTGAGTCTGTGTGCCACAACTACTGAAGCCCATGCGCCTAGAGCCCGTGCTCCGCAACAAGAGAAGCCACCACAATGAGAAGTCCACGCACCACAACGAAGAGTAGCCCCCGCTCTCCGCAATTAGAGACAGCCCGCATGCAGCAACGAAGACCCAATGCAACCAAAAATAAATAAATAAATAAAATTGATTCTTTTTAAAAAAAAAGAGAGATACAATTGCCACTATCATATTGCTGCTTTGAATAAGTAACTGTGCTTTCATCTGTCAAATTCCAGATCTTGATCTCAGGCTTGATAAGTGACATAAAGGGATGCTTGGAGGCACTGAGGACACTTCATCCAGGAGAAGGCATGGTCGAGGTAGAGAAAGAAGCTGTCAAACATCTCAAAATATTTCACACAACAGGAGTTGGACATGTTCTCATCCCATGTTCTATGTGTACAGGAGAACTGATTTCAACTTAGGCTAAGGACACATTTGTAACAGTGGGACTGGGTTGCCTCAGACAATGGTTCCCTACAACGAGCAATGTCCAGACCAATTCTGCTTTCCAGATGCTATAAAAACAACTATCTACCATGACTACACACTTCTCAAAGTACTTCATAAATATTACTTCATTTGACCCCTACCACAACTCCACACGTAGGTATTATAATGCCATCTCTCAGCTGAGGATCAGACAGGTTATATAACTTCCCCAAAGCCACACAGCAGAGCCAGGACTGGAACCCATTCACATCTACCTAACTAGAAAGCCCAGGCCTTCTCCACCACACTGCACTCCCCACAGATGTGCAGAGACGGGGTCCACACTGGCAGAAGGCTGTAAGCTGTCAGCTGTGCAGGCCACTTTAAGGCCACCCCAGCCCTAAGCTTCGGAGCACTCACACCCCTTTTCCATGCTGTGAAGTTTCTTTTGACTGTCATTTTTTCCTTGATTGTAGCTTACAGGACTCGTGCTTCAGACCTATGAGAGTCTCAATGGTACACAGGTGCGCCAGGAGTGGATAACCTCCTTGCCCCCTCTGTTAGGTCCACGAATTAAATCTATCTGTGGCCTGTCCCACTTCCTTCCATACTGTTGTAATCCTTGAAAGCACACATTGCTCAGTTCCTGAGAGGCATTCTCTTTCCCTGAGTAACACAGTTACTTTTTGTTCTTTTTCTCTGGAAAGTCATGTTATGTCAAACTCCCCCTCCCTCCCATCCCAGTAAATGAAACCTTAAAGACTGACTACAGTGTCTTCATCAGTCTGTTTGTCATTAGCACAGGAGAGGGAGCAATAATAGCAGTAATCAAGAACAGGGACTCAGAGCACATGTGGTACCTAGCAGTGTACTAGGGGCTGTCTGTGTCTTGTCCAGCTTCATGCTTCCAAAATCCCCATGTTGCTGCTGATGAAGAAAGGGACACTTGAAAACCTACACACAGATGTTTGTAACAGCTTTGTTTATAACTGCCAAAACCTGGAAGCAACCAAGACGCCCTTTGGTGGGTGAATGGATAAACAAGCTATGGTACGTCCAGATGATGGAATATTATTCAGTGCTAAAAAGCAATGAGCTATCCAGACATGGAGGAACCTTAAATGACTATTACTAAATGAAAGAAACCAATCTAAAAAGGCTATATACTATAGGATTCCAACTACATAACATTCTGGAATAGGCAAAACTACAGAGATAGTAAATAGATCAGCAGTTGCCAGGTGAGGGGAGAGGGACGGATAGATAGAGCACAGAGGATTTTTAGGGCAGTGAAAATACTGTGAATGATACTATAATGATGGGTATACGTCATTAGACATTTGTCCAAACCCATAAAATGTACAACACCAAGAGTGAACCCTAATGTAAACTATGGACCTTGGGTGATAAGGATATGTCAATGTACGTTCATCAATGACAATAAATGTACCGCTCTAGTGGGGAATGTTGATAGTAAGCGAGGCTGTGCATGTGTGGGGTAGATGGGATATAAGGGAAATCTCTGAACTTCCTTCTCAATTGTGCTGTGAGCCTAAAACTACTCTAAAAGAGAAAGTCTATTTTTAAAAAGGAAGGAAAGAAGGAAGGAAGGGAGGAAGGAAGGAAGACACAGCTGGAGAAGTTAGGTGACCTGCCCTGGGTCACAGGCCAGTGATTGGCAGTGTTAGAATCTAGAGTCCAGTTCTGTCTGGCTCCATTGCCCATGCTTTCTAACGAGTCTGTGGAAACAAAGTGGCCCCTGACTTAGCTTTGCCTTTGAGTGTCGGCCTCGCATGACCTCCCACACCATGGGCAGTTTCTCTTTCTGAGTCTCGAGACTGATTCTGCAGAGAACAAGGGGATCTCCCCATGGAGTGTCTCTCAGAGTGTCCATCTGACAGGCAAGAAGGAACTCACCTGACCCCACTCTATTACGCAGAATAGAGTTGGCATTAGAGGCTGCCACCTTTCTGTCTGCTGATAATGCAAAAATTGAGGACGTCTGGGACTTAAAAGGAAATGCTGATTGGGCCTCCCTGGTGGCGCAGTGGTTGAGAGTCCGCCTGCTGATGCAGGCGACACAGGTTCGTGCCCCAGTCCGGGAGGATCCCACATGCCACGGAGTGGCTGGGCCCGTGAGCCATGGCTGCTGAGCCTGCACGTCTGGAGCCTGTGCTCCGCAACAGGAAAGGGCACAGCAGTGAGAGGCCCGTGTACCGCAAAAAAAAAAAAAAAAGAAATGCCGATTAATGAGAAACAGAAATTCAAACACCATAAATCAGGTGGCCTTCTATATGTTGAGGAAAAGAGTTAGGAATATTAAGTTCAAGGCCAGAGCCAGATTAAGCCTGATTTGGGTGGAGAGCAGCATGGGGAGGGGGATCCTCACATTGGCCACATCAGGGGGCGTCCCGGAGCAGGTGGGCCAGTGATCCTTGCTGCCAGAGCTGAGTGAGGTCAGACTCAGAAAAACGTGGATATCTACACAATAGAGACAGCAAGTTGTCTTTCCTGGACAAATAATTTCTTCGTAATCAGGATAATTTTATCCATCACCTCTTAAGGGTAAGACATGAATGGTTTTCTTGTACCACCAGAGGAAATTCTTCTCAGAAGCTAGGTGCTTGCTGGGGAAACTATTTTATTAAGTGTTCTGGGTGAATATAATACTGATTTCAAACAACTATAGCTGAAGTCATCAACAAGTACAATGGTTATTGTATGCACAAGAATCAGGGCCATATTTTATCTCTAGGTAAAAACTATTTTTAAGGTATTTCATAAATCACCGGCAAGGTCAACCATACTAAACATTCCAGAACACACAGGGGAAATCTCTGGGGGCGTGCCCAGACCTCCAGGCTGCAGGGATTCATTGTTCTGACACTTCCTGCACACTGCACAGAGCTGTCCCGTCGTCAGCAAGTCTGCAAGGTCTGCAGAAGGCAGGCTCACTTCACAGGCCCCACAGGTGGGGACGACACTGAGCTGCACACCTCCTGTCACTGCACAGAGTGACATAACCACTGGGCTCACCCCCTGCAGGGCCGCTGCTGTCTTCACACAGCACGTGGGGACAAAAGCAACCCATGGAGTAATGGTGAGTATTACTCTACAGGGAGCATTTTGTACCCAGCCCGTCATATGGTCAGTGCTCAGCAGTCATCAGGAACAGGGACAGAGCCCTCATCACCAGGCCCAGGTGCATTAAGCAGTATGTTCAGCCCTGATGCTTGATATGGTTCATGAATAAATGAATGCACCCATGCATAATGAAACACTAATAAATGGAGAACTCCCTATTTTTGCAGATGAGGATATTAAGAGTCAGAAAAATTGTATTTGTATCTGAACTGTATTCAGAAAAACTGAAAGCCTGCCTTGAGACAGGGGTAGCCAAGGAGATATAAGTTGAAGTTGTGAGTAGAACTTCTAGGAAAGCAGGTTAGAAGGGAGCCTGACAAGTGGCCTGAGGCTCTCTTGTTCTCGTCTTTCCTCTTTCTAGGTGTGAGGATACAGATGTGACGGCTGGAGTTCCAGCAGCCATCACAGACTCCTGAAGATGAAGTTGCAGGCTCAGGTTGACAAAACTTAGAGGACATCTGTGTCCCCAATATCTGTGGAGCCAGCATGTTTTCCCTGGCACACATCTAACTTTTCACATGGCAGTGGGGAAACACCCTTCCATTTGACTTCAGCCATTATTAAGTTTGGTCTTTGTTACTAGTAGCCAAATACATTTCCAACTGAAAAAATTTTATTGATTTCTCTCCTCCCAAACTCCTTGCCCCTCCTCAGCCTCCTTGCCAGGCCCTCCTCCTCTCCCTTCTCTAAACACTGGATTGATGTAGGGTTTAGGCCCAGGCCCTCTGCAAATCCCACAGCTTAAAATATCATCCACAAGCTAATGACACCCAAAGTGATATTAGTAGCTCAGATCTCTCCCCCAAGCTCCAGACATAACCAACTGCGTGGTTGGGTTTTCCAGGTTAGCATATCCAAAACAGAACCTGAATATTCCTCACCAAGTAGTCTTCCACTCACCCATTCCTCCCCATTAATAACCTTGTGTTATTTTCTTTCTGACGTCATCACAATTTGAAAATCAGCTTATCAATTTCTAGTGCATTCTTTAGAATATGTACCTCATAAAAGCAGGAATTCTCTCTGTCTTCATCCCTGGCTTCTAAATCATGCCAGCTCAGAGACCCTGCTCAGTTTCCATGCATCCATCAGGAATTCAAGAGCCAGGCCAGAACTTCCCTGGTGGCACAGTGGTTAAGAATCCGCCTGCCAATGCAAGGGACACGGGTTTGAGCCCTGGGCCGGGAAGATCCCATTAAGCCTGTGCGCCGCAACTACTGAGCCTGTGCTCTAGAGCTTGCAAGCCGCTACTGTTGAAGCCTGCACAGCTAGAGCCCGTGCTCCACAACAAAAGAAGCCACTGCAGTGAGAAGCCCACGCACCACAATGAAGAGTAGCCCCTGCTCACCGCAACTAGAGAAAGCCCGCGTGCAACAACAAAGACTCTACACAGCCAAAATAAATAAATAAATTTTAAAAATAAAATAAAATAATTAAAAGCCTTTATTAAAAAAAAAAAAAGAGCCAGGCCATTGTGACCAAGTGACAGTTTTTGTTTATTATGTATCTTTAGTCTTCATTCTGATTTCTGGCTTTTTCATCCAAATTGACAACATGCAGACATTTATCAATTGACCTCTCCATCCCAGAGTTCTTCCATTTGATTCTTCTCACAGTTATAACAGTATAAGGTTTAGCATACTTTCAGAGCCCCTGCATATAAAAATGTTTTATTTTCTTAACATATAAAATTCAAATTGATGGTAATAAACATGATTTCTCTGAAAACTTAGAAGATGTTCCATTGTCTTCTAATTTCCTGCTTTAATGAATAATCTAACATTATCCTGACTGGTGTTTTATTCCTTTCTGAGAAACATGTACTCTCAGATTGAATGCTTTTATATCTATTTTTAAATCACTGATTAAATTAATAGAGTATACCTATGTTTGTTTTTGAGCAAGTTTACCTTAAATGTCATTATTGATTATTGTCTATGAATGAAGTATATTTTTTCCCAACTCAGAAAATTTTTCAAACATTGTATCTTTGATTATTGCTTCTTCTGACTATTGCTTCTTCTGACTTGTTTATATTTCTTCCTCACAATAGCCATACAATTCAAAGGTTGATGTGCTTTTATTAGGCTCTGTAACTATTGTATTTCTTATTAGTTTCATCTCTTTGTCCTTTTTCAGTGATTTCTAGAAAAGGAACTTAAGTTTGCCCTCAACATTATAGCATTCTTCTGCTGGTTCAGTTCTTCCCTTTACTGCCACTGATAGAGATTTTAGCTCTACTGTTGTATGCTTTTTGGAAGCCTTTTCCTAATAGCACTGTTGTCCTTTCCATCTGAGCTCATATCTCAGGCTGCTCTGCTGTCCTCAGCCTGATCTCTTCTAATAATTTCATATATTCTTATAACTCACTAAGAACATGAAGTATAGATCTTTAAATTACTTTTTATTTCCTCCTAAAAATAATTTTTTAAAAGTTGTGTTTTTCAAATGTGGTCAGTGTATTCAGTTCAGAACATTTTTATTGGTTCTCTAGCGGTTTGATTTTTTTGGTTGTTGTATATTCATCTTCCACAAGACCTTGCTGACAGAAGACATGCAGCACAATTTTACCATTTTTGCCCATCCTCTGATCCCCTCGTTCCCTGGAGAGCTAAAGTTAGAAGGCAAAGCTGGTTCACATCCCGTCCACATGGCAGTACCTTGGTGTCAGGCACTCACTTGGTGGGCTGAGGATGGTCAAGCTCTCCCACATACTTATGCCCTAGTAAGTATGAGGAGGGGCTTAATTTTCTTCTACCAGGTTCAACGCACAGAAGATGAAATGGCTCTCTTGCTCCCTCAGCCCCAGCCAGCAGCACTGTACCTGTGAAAACCACACCTTTCAGGATTGTTGTGACATGCCCTCCCCTTTATCTCCCCCAGATTGCAATGGGCAGTGAGGTGGAGAGGGGGCAGGGTGCTATTCAATACTCCACTGGGTTCAAGGACTTCTTCAGACCTTGGGGAGAAAGGGGTCACCAAGGCCTCTTCTCACCTCTGGCCAGCTGAGCCACTAACAATGAAAATGTCATCAATTGTGCTTCTGAATCTGTCTCATTGTTGCTGAAGATAATGGAAATCCCTCCCAAGGCTAGCAATTGTTGACGGTGTTCCTGTGAGGTTTTTTGTGTTGCTTTTGGTCATTTTCTGTACTCTCATGTGTATTTTAAGGACAAGATGGAAGAGAGATTACTCAGGGCTGAACCAGCCTCAGGTCATAGCTAGTCTCATTCTCTTTGACTCTCTCATAACACAGAGCCCAGAAGCTGGCACACGGTAGGTTCTCAGGAAGTACAAACAAATTAAGAGTTTGGGCACAGAGAGATCAGCTGGGTGCTTTGTGACCACCTAGAGGGGTGGGATAGGAAGGGTGGGAAGGAGACACAAGAGGGAGGGGATATGGGGATATTTACATATAGCTGATTCACTCTGCTACACAGCAGAAACAAACACAACATTGTAAAGCAATTATATTCCAATAAAGATGTTAAAAATAAATAAATAAAGAGTTTGGGCTGAAATGTTTGGGACCAGAAGCTGATCTGAGATCAGGCTGGGATCTAGATCAGGCATTGGGATGTATAACAGGTCCCAAGAGAGAAAGAGCGGTCAAAAGCCGTGTGAAGGCACAGACATGGCCTGGGTGGAAGGCAGGAGATGACTCCAGCATATGAAGCAGGTTGCCGCGGATGAGTCAGCTGTGGGAATCAGGGGCCCAGGGCTCCGGGTGGGATTGATGTTGGGCCATCAGGGATTCTGAGGCCTCGCGTCTTCCTTCCGGGAAAATGTAGATAAAATCTGAACTCAGAAGTGCCACCATTAAGCTGGATAGACCTCAGGGCCTTAGGATGAAAGACTCAGACCCCATGGCCAAGCCCCCAAGACTCCTCCGCAACACTTCCATGCTTCAGTCTCCGTCCCGCGAGTTCCTCAGCATACAAGGACCTGAGGCTCCCATTCTTAGCGGGACCACAAGACTTGCTTCCGGGAGGCCTGTTGTTCCAGACACTGGTCCTAGTTCTACCCAAGGCTCCTCTTTCTTCCTCCTCGAGATTGCTTCAGGATTGCTGAAGACGCCTACCTTTCTCAGTTCAGAAGGGTTGAGGGCATCAGGCCAGGGAAGGGTTGAAAGAGGTCTCTCCATTCCCCTTGCCCAGGTCATTACGGGAAAAAAGCAAGGAGAGCTGAGGAAGAGCAGAAAAGCAAGGGATGCCATCAAAGTGCTGCGGAACCACCTACCACGCCAAGAACTGCTGCCAGCCTCCCTGTCCCAACACGCATGTACAGTCATGCCTGGACCACCCTCCCTCTTCTGCCCTGGAGGATGAGGCCTTGGCAAAAAATACTGTCCCACCCTGGATCTACTCTGGAAAGGTGCCAGCAAACCTGCCACCGGTGGAGAGCAGCCAGCTCTCCAGGACCCCAGCCCACGGGTGGCAGTGTCTGTCAGAGCTCAAACACTGCCCTCGTCCCACCTTCTATAGCAGTCAGGACAGAGGGATTCTGCACGTTTTCACGAAAGAATCATTCTTCCTGGGATATTTCCAACTGCAACTAGTTATTCTACAGCACAGTCCACATACACATTACAGGGAAGTGATATATCATGCCTGAAGCAGCGAAAGTGACTTCGGGGAGAGCTGGAAGGCTCCAGCTCAAAAAGTGGATGAAAGCTAAAGATGTGGGCAGGCAGGGAGGTAGGTGGATTCACCTGCAAACACACACATTCTGTGTTTCATCTTCCCCTCCTCCATGCACACCCCATGTCAGCAACGTACATCTACATTAGATAAACGGTAACTTCCTACGGTGTCAGATGTTGCAGAAGCTACAAGACAGAAGTTCAAATTCATATTTTAAAAGAAGAAAAAAACTGCTCATCTTACTTTTTAAAAACCAAAGAATTGTCCCACCCATCAAAAGTGGGAGAAAAGAAGCTTAAAGTACAAATATAGCCCCCCAAAAAAATTGTTAGTAGAGGCAAAAAAGGATTAGATAATGTCTCTAATATTAATATTACTAAAAATATTTAATTTAAAGTTAAGTAAGTCACTGAACTGAATATACACCTGGGCATAATCCTAGGCTTTGTAAACTAGTAGCGATGTGCTGGTGGTGTGCTCCTGATCTTCTCCTTACTGCCTTCTAGTTACTATATAAAGTGGTGTGTCCATGGTTAACTTATTTATGGTGAGCAAATTTGTTGACACCCTTTTTTTCCTCTCTCTCTTTCTCTAAGACTTTATGCTAACCTTAAAGGGTTAAGTCATTTCCATTAAGTTCAGGATATTTAGAAAGTGACTTAGTTGTCAAAGGAAAACCTGGTTAAATAAGTAGAATGGTAATTAGCCACAGAGCACATGATTAAAAAAAAATAGGAATTCCCTGGTGGTCCAGTGGTTAGGACTCTGCACTTTCACTGCAGGGGGCATGGGTTCTATCCCTGGTGGGGGAACTAAGATCCCACAAGCCATGCAGCACAGCCAATAATAATAATAATAATAATAATAATAATTTTAAAATAATACAGTGGTGTGTTATTTCTTCCATTAGCACAAAGTTCAGCCTGCATCCCTGCCTGCTCAAGATATTTTAATGACAACGTCCAAACCCCTGCTTCTTGCCCTCAGGACCTTCTGGATGTGGCTCAGCCCATTTTCCTCATCTACCTCCTGCTGGTCCCTTCTGTCCAGGTAGCTTGAAGCATGACCCGCACTGGAACTGCTTGAACCTGCGCTTTGGTCACACAATGCACCACCATTGCCCTTCTCTTTCCCTGAGGCTTTTGTCAAAATCCCACCCAACCTTCAAGAGCAGCTTAAAATCCATCTTCTCCAGGAAGCTGTGCCTGAGCCTCCGCCAGGGGAAACTCCCTGCAAACTGGTTCCCTGGCACATCCCCAGACTCTCTTACAGTCATCTGTGGACATGTCACCCTCCCTTGGAGACCGCTAGCTCCTCAAAGGCAGCAACAGTCCCTCAGCACCTTGCACTGTTCCTGGAACCCAGACACTCAACAATTTTAAGGGTTACTAGCGTGGGTGATTTACCAGCTCTCCAACTATGTGATCTGGCCTCATGAATTTGTCCTGGCACAAGGAATGTGCGTAACACTTTTATGATCAACAGAGAAAACAGAAGAAGGAAAGAGGAGCAAAGAGGAAGGGGAAGGATACAAAGAGAGGCCTTGGAGAAACAGGTGTATTGAGCACCTCACCGGTGGTTCCTGGAATCCTGGAAATTTTGAGGGAAGATTTGCCTGAAAGGATTGACAATAAGCTCTTCCTCTTCCGAGTAACAGCTTCTACAAAAATTTGTTTGAAAACAAACTCCTACCTGGCTGTCAGCTTTATATACGTAGTTAGACAGAACAAGGCACTACTCAAAATTCCTCTCTATTCACAAAAAAACTTCTTACTAAGCTCATGAAAGGTAAAAAGCTGAGTGTCTTGGGGAGTCTGAAGTTGGAGGGATGGTCCTGGGTGGACGTGAAGGCCAGCTGTGCAGGGATGTGAGGAGGGCAGAAGCAGGAGCAGGCAAGATGGGCAAGGCTGGTGCACGCATGCAGGCCAGTGGCTCCATGCCCTTGCTGTAAGGCAGCAGAAATCAAAAGGGGCTTGCTGTGTGTGGACCTACAGAAACCAGTGGTGAGGGCTTCCCTGCCCATGTGCATGGCAGAGCAGAAAAGCTGTCACAAACACACGGCCATGGCTACAGAGGGCAGCAGGGCTCATAGACATGGCAGGGTATTTATCGCAGCCTGAAGAGTTGAGCTTTGGGCCAATTACATCAACATACCATTCAAGGGAAAGCAGGGGTCTCAGCTTTCATTCATTTACACACACACACACACACACACACACACACACACAGGCTTAGCACAATGCTGGGGACCAAGCAGGTGCTCTGTGTGTTTATTTGGGTCAAACTGAGTTGAGTTGAAATGACAAGTGGCTGGTGCTGCCACCGGAGCCTAGCAGAAGCTTCTCTAGATAACAGGGTGCCCTCTACCCACCATGTGCTGATTCTTCCCAAGCTTTACGCATCACCAATGCAGGCCAGGGGCCAGGGGCTCTGTGGGGCCGGCCTCTCTAAGCAGGGAGGTGGCCACCTGTGACCCGGGGAGGACCTGAGTCACAGCAGAATCGATCTGTGTCCCGCTGGGTACAATCTCTCCCAAGCAGGGCCTGATACACACGTGCTCACAGAGAGGGCTCTATGCCTGTCAGTTTGGATCTCATGAGCCCATTTGGAGGATGATTAAAAAGAGTAGGGAACAAATATAAAACAGATAGCTAGGGGGAAGCAGCCGCATAACACAGGGAGATCAGCTCGATGCTTTGTGACCACCTAGAGGGGTGGGATAGGGAGGGTGGGAGGGAGGGAGACGCAAAAGGGAGGAGATATGGGGATATATGTATATGTATAGCTGATTCACTTTGTTATAAAGCAGAAACTCATACACCATTGTAAAGCAATTACACTCCAATAAAGATGTTAAAAAAAAAGGGGAGGGAAGGATGACACGTTAAATAATGTAGAAAATGGAGTCCTTGTTTACTTTAGAGATGGAGAAGACAGCTTGCCAATAAAACACAGCTTTCCATTTCCCTCTAGAATTCTGTTATTAAAAATAATCTGCAATGAACTCCTAGCACCTCTCTCACAAAGCCTTCCAAAAGCTTTAAAAATAATAATAATGAAGCATGCTCAGGAACAGCAGAATGCATTCCAGCATGACAGCTGGACCAAATTCCCTCCTGCTTGGCTGGGGGGAGAGGGAAGGACGGCAGCTGGAGGCTTCATAAACTAAGCACATTAAGGACAAAATTAGTAAATGTAAGTAAAGGAATGTTGTTCCTCCAGCTCTTCAATACACCACAAACACAGTCTAAACATAAACACTAATTCAGCTCTCATATACGCACAAGCACCACAGAGACACACACACACAAATGCAGACCCACAAAAACACAGGCAGAGCACATCCTGACATGTAAGACATACAAAGCACACATTTTTTCACACAGGGACACAACACAAAAGCAGCATATGTACACATACTTGGAAGTACATACACAGGCACTTTTCAATTGACTTCAGTGTTAAACTCAGGTGCTGAGGCCTTGCAGGTCTCTGTGAATGGCGTGGGGGTGGGGCGGGAGAGAGGGTCAGATTCTCAGCAGAATTGCATGGAGAGGGTTCTGGGCAGAGGGAGTCTTTTACATAATCCTCTGGCCTGAAATGGTGAAACAATAATGTCTCGCTTGTTGAGTACCACGGAAAATGAAGCCTTGTGGATCTCCCCCTCTCCTTTCCCACCCTGCTCTGAAGAATGCTTGGGTTCAAAGGGTGCACAACAGTATCTCAGGGTCCCCATGGAGAGGTACACCCTGATCCCTTCCCTGAAAAGCACCCATCATTCAGATCCCCTGAGTGAGCCTGTGGTGGCCCAGTCCTATTGAGGTGGAGAAATGAGACATTGTTTAGTAACCTTCAATGCCCCCCATTTTAAAGTCAATAATGTTACAAAATGTTCTTTTAAAAAGTTGAATATCATGACTCTGAGAAAGAAATACACTTTGTAGGATGTAGCTGGCAGGGTGTGCATTTGTCTTCCTTTGCCCCACAGCCCTACTCTCTTCCTGTTAAGGACACCTGCATTCTTTGAGGATGGGCCACTGGGGACACATGAGCAGTTTCTGCTCCTCTGGGTGCAGGGATCGGTGTCCCAGTGAGCTCGGGGCCGCAGCCTAGCCAATTGGAGTCCTGCCCTATGGCTTTGTGTTGGGACCTGGGAAAGGGACACTCTCTCTCTCCTCCAGATTTGCTAACATGGATGACAGGAGCCTGGTCATCTGCGGCCATGCTCTCCCTTCCCCACTGCAGAGAGAGGGGAAGGCAGCACGGAAAGTGGAGCAGAGAGGTGGCCCGGGAGGAGGGAGCCGGAGCGCTGACTTTGCTGAGGGCAGCTAGCGTGAGCTAAGAGCTGATCAACACAGATAAAGTCACTTCTAGAAAACCGACTCCGTTAAACTCAAATCTTATTATCACATTTCACATGGACATGAAAACCTCTCAGAGAGCAGCAGCCATGTGCACTCGAGGTGAATTCAGGATTTTCAGGCATTGGAGAAATTCTTTTGACAGGAGAAACCAATGTGAGGAAGGTAAAAGGGCAGATGCTCAAAGTGGGGATGGCCCCTGGGAGCCCTGAAATAAAATATGACACACCTCTCCCAAATAGTGACAGCCAGTCTCCTCAGAGGCTGGACAGTCACATCAGCAAGGGCCTCCTGCAGCCGGGTCACACTGCGGCCACTGAGCCCGCAGAGACGGGTGGAGGTGACCACTGGGGAAAACACAGGCAGGCAAGGCAGAGCCTCCCGCTTGGCCCACTGGGGGCATTTCTCGTCTTCTGCTTTAGAATATAACACATAATAAGATTCATATTCTAAAAGGTGTGTTTTTTAACTAAACAATAATAGATCAGTGAAATCATGGGCTATGTCCACCCCACAATGTAGACTGAATGTGAAGCTTCTGTACATCTTTATTTCTAGATGTTTAAATTCAAAATAAATCAAAACAAAACGTTCTCGGCTTAATGTAATTTTACCAATACAATAGGTTCCTTTCCTGAAATCAACTGTCATTAAACTTTATAGGAAATTCTCCCTCTCTTATAAATGGAAAGCCCAAGTGTGAATGATATTATTTTTCTTTTGGAAATATTTGCTGCATTGTAGAAAAGCGTGTTGAGAGCCTTCCAATTTATCTGGAATAACCGGATGAGTTAGAATTGACTTTCTTCAACACTTTAAAGACTAAGCCTAGAGAATCAATGCCTACATACACACACACATACCCATGTACACGCACGCACGCACACACGGCCCTGTGCTAGATGCCATGGGGAAATTAAAAATTAATAAGATGAGGGGGGCGTTCAAGATGGCGTAAGAGTAAGACGTGGAGATCACCTTCCTCCTCACAAATACATCAGAAATACATCTACATGTGGAACACTGGCAGAAGACCTCCGACCTCCCAAAAGGCAAGAAACTCCCCACGTCCCTGGGTAGGGCAAAAGAAAAAAGAATAAACAGAGACAAAAGAATAGGGATGGGACCTGCACCAGTGGGAGGGAGCTGTGAAGGAGGAATGGTTTCCACATACTAGAAGCACCTTCGCGGGCGGAGACTGCGGGTGGCGGAGGGGGAAAGCTTCGGAACCACGGAGGAGAGCACAGCAACAGGGGTGCGGAGGGCAAAGCGGGGAGATTCCCGCACAGAGGATCGGTGCCGACCAGCACTCACGAGCCCAAGAGGCTTGTCTGCTCATCCGCCAGGGTGGGCGGGGGCTGGGAGCTGAGGCTCGGGCTTCGGAGGCCAGATCCCAGGGAGAGGACTGGGGTTGGCTGCGTTAACACAGCCTGAAGGGAGCTAGTGCGCCACAACTAGCCAGGAGGGAGTCCGGGGAAAAAGTCTGGAGCTGCAGAAGAGGCAAGAGACTTTTTCTTACCTCTTTGTTTCGCGGTGCGTGGGGAGGAGAGGGGATTCAGAGCGCCGCCTAAATGAGCTCCACAGACGGGCAAGAGCCACGGCTATCAGCGCGGACCCCAGAGATGGGCCTGAAACGCTAAGGCTGCTACTGCAGCCACCAAGAAGCCTGTGTGCAAGCACAGGTCACTATCCACATCTCCCCTCCTGGGAGCCTGTGCAGCCCGCCACTGCCAGGGTCCCGTGATCCACGGACAACTTCCCCGGAGAACACACGGTGCGCCTCGGGATGTTGCAACGTCATGCCGACCTCTGCCGCCGCAGGCTCACCCGGCATTCCGTACCCCTCCCACCCCATGGCCTGGGTGACGCAGAGCCCCCGAATCAGATGCGACTTTAACCCCGTCCTGTCTGAGCGAAGAACTGACGCCCTCAGGCGACCTAAACACAGAGGCGGGTCTAAATCCAAGGCTGAAAGCCCAGGAGCTGTGCAAATAAAGAAGAGAGTGGGAAATTTCTCCCAGCAGCCTCAGGAGCAGCGGATTAAATCTCCACAATCAACTTGATGTACCTTGCATCTGTGGAATACCTGAATAGACAAGAAATCATCCCAAATTGAGGAGGTGGACTTTGGGAGCAACGATATACATTTCTTTTTCCTTTTTCTCTTTTTGTGAGTGTGTATGTATATGCTTCCGTGAGTGATTTTGTCTGTACAGCACTGCTTTCACAATTTGTCCTAGGATTCTGTCTGTCCGGTTTGTTTGTTGTGTTTTGTGTTTGTTTTTTTTTTTTTTTGGCGGTACGCAGGCCTCTCACTGTTGTGGCCTCTCCCGCTGTGGAGCACAGGCTCTGGACGCGCAGGCTCAGCAGCCATGGCTCACGGGCCCAGCCGCTCCGCGGCATGCGGGATCCTCCCGGACCGGGGCACGAACCCGCGTCCCCTGCATTGCCAGGGGGACTCTCAACCACGGCGCCACCAGGGAAGCCCTGTTTTGTTTTGGTATAGTTTTTAGCACTTGTTATCATTTGTGGATTTGTTTTTTGGTTTGGTTGCTCTGTTCTTTCTTTTTAATTTTCTTTTAATTTTTAATACTTATTTTTTATTTATTTTAGTAACTTTATTTTGTTTTATTTCCTTTTTTCCTTGCTCTTTCTTTCTCCCTTCCTTCCTTCCTTCCTCCCTCCCTCTCTCCCTCCGTCCCTCTCTCTCCCTCCCTCCCTCCCTCCCTCTCTCTCTCTCTCTTTCTTTCTTTCTTTCCTTTATTCTGAGCTGTGTGTATGACAGGGTCTTGGTGCTCCAGCTGGGTGTCAGGCCTGTGCCTCTGAGGTGGGAGAGTCGAGTTCAGGACATTTGTCCACCAGAGACCTCCCAGCTCCACGTAATATCAAACTGCGAAAATCTCCCAGAGATCTCCATCTCAACGCCAAGACCCAGCTCCACTCAACGACCAGCAAGCTACAGTGCTGGACACCCTATACCAAACAACTAGCAAGACAGGAACACAACCCCCCACTAGCAGAAAGGCTGCCTAAAATCATAATAAGGTCACAGACACCCCAAAACACACCACCGGAAACGGACCTGCCCACCAGAAAGACAAGATCCAGCCTCATCCACCAGAACACAGACACTAGTCCCCTCCATCAGGAACCCTACACTACCCAATGAACCAACCATACCCCTGGGGGCAGACACCAAAGACAACGAAAACTACGAACCTGCAGCCTGCGAAAAGGAGACCCAAAACACAGTAAGTGAAGCAACATGAGAAGACTGAGAAACACACAGCAGATGAAGGAGCAAGGTAAAAACCCACCAGACCAAACAAATGAACAGGAAATAGGCAGTCTACCTGAAAAAGAATTCAGAGTAATGAGAGTAAAGATATCCAAAATCTTGGAAATAGAATGGAGAAAATACAAGAAACGTTTAACAAGGACGTACAAGAACTAAAGAGCAAACAAACAATGATGAACAACACAAAAAATGAAATTAAAAAATCTCTAGAAGAAATCAATAGCAGAATAACTGAGGCAGAAGAATAGATAAGTGACCTGGAAGATAAAAGAGTGGAAATAACTACTGCAGAGCAGATAAAGAAAAAAGAATGAAAAGAACTGAGGACAGTCTCAGACACCTCTGGGACAACATTAAATGCACATTCAAATTACAGGGGTCTGAGAAGAAGAGGAGAAACAGAAAGGGACTCAGAAAATATTTGAAGAGATTATACTTGAAAACTTCCCTAACATGGGAAAGGAAATAGTTAATCAAGTCCAGGCAGCACAGAGAGTCCCATACAGGATAAATCCAAGGAGAAACATGCCAAGACACATATTAATCAAACTATCAAAAATTAAATACAAAGAAAAAATATTAAAAGCAGCAAGGGAAAAACAACAGATAACATACAAGGGAATCCCCATAAGGTTAACATCTTATCTTTCATCACAAACTCTGCAAGCCAGAAGGAAGTGGCAGGACATATTTAAAGTGATGAAAGACAAAAACTTACAACCGAGATCACTCGACCCAGCAAGGATCTCATTCAGATTCAAGAGAGAAATTAAAAACTTTACAGACAAGCAAAAGCTAAGAGAATTAAGCACCACACCAAACCAGTTTTACAACAAATGATAAAGGAAATTCTTTAGGGAGGAAACACAAGAGAACAAAAAGACCTACAATAACAAACCCAAAACAATTAAGAAAATAGTAATACAGAGAGGGCAGAGAGCAGAAGGAAGAACTACAATCCTGCAACCTGTGAAACAAAAACCACCTTCACAGAAAGATAGACAAGATGAAAAGGCAGAGGGCTATGTACCAGATGAAGGAACAACATAAAACCCCAGAAAAACAACTAAATGAAGTGGAGATAGGCAACATTCCAGAAATATAATTCAAAATAATGACAGTGAAGATGAGATCCAGGACCTCAGAAAAAGAATGAGGCAAAGATCGAGAAGATGCAAGAAATGTTTAACAAAGACCTAGAAGAATTAAAGAACAAAGAAACAGAGATTAACAATACAATAACTGAAATGAAAACTACACTAGAAGGAATCAATCGCAGAATAACTGAGGCAGAAGAATGGATAAGTGACCTGGAAGACAGAATGGTGGGATTCACTGCTGTGGAACAGAATAAAGAAAAAAGAATGAAAAGAAATGAAGACAGCCTAAGAGACCTCTGGGACAACATTAAACGCAACAACATTCGCATTACAGGGGTCCCAGAAGGAGAAGAGAGAGAGAAAGGACCAGAGAAAATATTTGAAGAGATTATAGTTGAAACCTTCCCTAACATGAGAAAGGAAATAGCCACCCAAGTCCAGGAAGCACAGAGAGTCCCATACAGGATAAACCCAAGGAGAAACACGCCGCAACACATAATAATCAAATTGGCAAAAATTAAAGACAAAGAAAAATTATTGAAAGCAGCAAGGGAAAAATGACAAATAACAAGCAAGGGAGCTCCCATAAGGTTAAAAGCTGATTACTCAGCAGAAACTCTACAAGCCAGAACGGAGTGGCATGATATACTTAAAGTGATGAAAGGGAAGAACCGACAACCAAGATTACTCTACCAGGCAAGGATGTCATTCAGATTCCATGGAGAAATCAAAAGCTTTACAGACAAGCAAACGCTACGAGAATTCAGCACCACCAAACCAGCTCTACAACAAATACTAAAGGAACTTCTTTAAGTGGGAAACACAAGAGAAGAAAAGGACCTACAGAAACAAACCCAAAACAGTTAAGAAAATGGTCATAGGAACATACATTTCGATAATTACCTTAAACGTGAATGGATTAAATGCTCCAACCAAAAGACACAGGCTTGCTGAATAGATACAAAAACAAGACCCATATATATGCTGGCTATAAGAAATCCACTTCAGACCTAGGGACACATACAGGCTGAAAGTGAGGGGATGGAAAAAGATATTCCATGCAAATGGAAATCAAAAGAAAGCTGGAGTAACAATACTTATATCATAAAAAATAGACTTTAAAATAAAGAATGTTACAAGAGACAAGGAAGGACACTACATAATGATCAAGGGATCAATCGAGGAAGAAGATATAACAATTATAAATGTTTATGCACCCAATAGGAGCACCTCAATACATAAGGTAACTGATAACAGCTTTAAAAGAGGAAATCGACAGTAACACAATAATAGTGGGGGATTTTAACAACTCACTTACACCAATGGACAGATTATCCAAAACGAAAATAAATAAGGAAACAGGAGCTTTAAATGACACAATAGACCAGATAGATTTAATTGATATTTATAGGAAATTCCATCCAACAGCAGCAGATTACACTTTCTTCTCAAGTGTGCACAGAACATTCTCCAGGAGAGATCACATCTTGGGTCACAAATGAAGCCTCAGTAAATTTAAGAAAATTGAAATCACATCAAGCATCTTTTCTGACCACAATGCTATGAGATTAAAAAAGAATTACAGGGGGAAAAAAATGTAAAAAACACAAACACATGGAGGCTAAACAATACGTCACTAAATAACCAAGAGATCATTAAAGAAATCAAAGAGGAAATCAAAAAATACCTACAGACAAATGACAGTGAAAACACAATGATCCAAAACGTATGGGATGCAGCAAAAGCAGTTCTAAGAGGGAAGTTTACAGCTATACAAGCCTACCTCAAGAAACAAGAAACATCTCAAACAATCTAACCTTACACCTAAAGGAACTAGAGAAAGAAGAAGAAAGAAAACCCAAAGTTAGCAGAAGGAAAGAAATCATAAAGTTCAGAGCAGAAATAAATGAAATAGTAACAAAGAAAACAATAGCAAAGATCAATAAAACTAAAAGCTGGTTCTTTGAGAAGATAAACAAAATTGATAAACCATTAGCCAGACTCATCAAGAAAAAGAGGAAGAGGACTCAAATCACTAAAATTAGAAATGAAAAAGGAGAAGTTACAACAGACACCACAGAAATACAAAGCATCCTGCGAGACTACTACAAGCAACTCTATGCCAATAAAATGGACGATTTGGAGAAATGGACAAATTCTTAGAAAGGTATAATCTTTCAAGACTGAACCAGGAAGAAAGAGAAAATATGAACAGACCAATCACAAGTAATGAAATTGAAACTGTGATTAAATATCTTCCAAGAAACAAAATTCCAGGACCAGATGGCTTTATAGGTGAATTCTATCAAATATTCAGAGAAGAGCGAACACCCATCCTTCTCAAACTCTTCCAAAAAATTGTGCAGGAAGGAACACTTCCAAACTCATTCTATGAGGCCACCATCACCCTGATACCAAAACCAGACAAAGATACTACCAAAAAAGAAAATTACAGACCAATATCACTGATGAATATAGATGCAAAAATCCTCAACAAAATACTAGCAAACAGAATGCAGCAACACATTAAAAGGATCACACACCATGATCAAGTGTGATTTATCCCACGGGTGCACCGATTCTTCAATATACGCAAATCAATCACTGTGATACACCATATTAACAAATTGAAGAAGAATAACCATATGATCATCTCAAAAGATGCAGAAAAAGCTTTTGACAAAGTTCAACACCCATTTATGATTAAAACTGTCCAGAAAGTGGGCATGGAGGGAATCTACCTCAACATAATAAAGGCCATATACAACAAACACACAGCAAACATCATTCTCAATGGTGAAAAACTGAAAGCATTTCCACTAACATCAGTAACAAGACAAGGATGTCCACTCTCACCACTATTATTCAACATAGTTTTGGAAGTCCTAGCCACGGCAATCAGAGAAGAAAAAGAAATAAAAGGATTACAAATTAGAAAAGAAAAAGTAAAACTGTCACTGTTTGCAGATGACATGATACTATACATAGACAATACTAAAGACACCACCAGAAAACTACTAGAGCTAATCAATGAATTTGGTAAAGTTGCAGGATACAAAATTAATGCACAGAAATTTCATGCATTCCTATACACTAATGATGAAAAATCTGAAAGAGAAATTAAGGAAACACTCCCATTTACCACTGCAACAAAAAGAATAAAATACCTAGGAATAAACCTACCTAGGGAGACAAAAGACCTGTATGCAGAAAACTATAAGATACTGATGAAAGAAATTAAAGATGATAACAACAGATAGAGAGATATACCATGTTCTTGGATTGGAAGAATCAATATTGTGAAAATGACTATACTACCCAAAGGAATCTACAGATTCAGTGCAATCCCTATTAAATTACCAATGGCATTTTTCACAGAACTAGAACAAAACATCTTAAAAACTGTATGGAGACACAAAAGACCCCGAACAGCCAAAGCAGTCTTGAGGGAAAAAAATGGAGCTGGTGGAATCAGAATCCCTGACTTCAGACTATACTACAAAGCTACAGTAATCAAGACAGTTTGGTACTGGCACAAAAACAGAAATGTAGATCAATGGAACGGGATAGAAAGCCCAGAGATAAACCCACACACATATGGTCACCTTATTTTTAATAAAGGAGGCAAGAATATACAATGGAGAAAAGACAGCGTCTTCAATAAGCGGTGCTGGGAAAACTGGACAGCTACATGTAAAAGAATGAAATTAGAACAGTCCCTAACACCATAAACAAAAGTAAACTCAAAATGGATTAAAGACCTAAATGTAAGGCCAGACAGTATCAAACTCTTAGAGGAAAACATAGGCAGAACATCTATGATATAAATCACAGCAAGATCCTTTTTGACCCACCTGCTACAGAAATGGAAATAAAACCAAAAATAAACGAATGGGACCTAATGAAACTTAAAAGCTTTTTGCACAGCAAAGGAAACCATAAACAAGACAAAAACACAGCCCTCAGAATCGGAGAAAATATTTGCAAATGAAGCAACTGACAAAGGATTAATATCCAAAATTTACAAGCAGCTCATGCAGCTCAATATCAAACAAACAAACAACCCAATCCAAAAATGGGCAGAAGACCTAAATAGACAATTCTCCAGAGAAGATATACAGATTGCCAACAAACACATGAAAGGATGCTCAACATCATTAATCATTAGAAAAATGCAAATCAAAACTACAGTGCGGGGCTTCCCTGGTGGCGCAGTGGTTGAGAGTCCGCCTGCCGATGCAGGGGACACGGGTTCGTGCCCCGGTCTGGGAGGATCCCACATGTCGCGGAGCGGCTGCCCCGTGAGCCATGGCCGTTGAGCCTGCGCGTCCGGAGCCTGCGCTCCGCAGCGGGAGAGGCCACAACAGTGAGAGGCCCGCATACCGCAAAAAAAAAAAAAAAAAAAAAAAAAAAAAAAAAAAAAAAAAAAACTACAGTGCGATATCACCTCACACCAGTCAGAATGGCCATTATCAAAAAATCTACAAATAATAAATGCTGGAGAGGGTGTGGAGAAAAGGGAACCCTCTTGAACTGTTGGTGGGAATGTAAACTGATACAGCTACTATGGAGAACAATATGGAGGTTCCTAAAAAAACTAAAAATAGAACTACCACATGACCCAGCAATCCCACTACTGTGCATATACCCTGAGAAAACCATAATTCAAAAAGAGTCATGTGGGCTTCCCTGGTGGCGCAGTGTTTGAGAGTCCGCCTGCCAATGCAGGGGACACGGGTTCACGCCCCAGTCCGGGAGGATCCCACAGGCCGCGGAGCGTCTGGGCCCCTGAGCCATGGCCACTGAGCCTACGCGTCCAGAGCCTGTGCTCCGCAACGGGAGAGGCCACAACAGTGAGAGGCCCGCATACCGCAAAAAAAAAAAAAGAAAAAAGAGTCATGTACTACAATGTTCATTACAGTTCTATTTACAATAGCCAGGACATGGAAGCAACCTAAGTGTCCATCAACAGATGAATGGATAAAGAAGATGTGGCACATATATACAATGGAATATTACTCGGCCATAAAAAGAAACGAAATTGAGTTATTCGTAGTGAGGTGGATGGACCTAGAGTCTGTCATACGGAGTGAAGTAAGTCAGAAAGAGAAAAACCGTATACCATATGTAACACATATATATGGAATCTAAAAAAAAAAGGTTATGAAGAACCTAGGGGCACATTCTTCCCAGGAAGAATCCCACAGGGTGAAAGAGTACTGGAGAGAAGTGGAGGAGGTCTCAGGAGCACGGAGGCTGGAGCAGATTGAGGTTAGGAGAGGGGACCGGGTGAGGAGGAAGGCTGGCCTGGGAATGTACACAGCAGGGGAGATCCAGGAAAGGCCCAAGATTAAAACCTGCCCTTGATACACCTTGACAAGGGGCCCCAGAGTTGATATCATGTACTCTAAGTGGTCAGGGACCTGCTTTTCTAACCCAGAATGGTGCCCAGATCTCAGCTTCACCATTCACTGTGCACCAT
Organism: Grampus griseus; assembly: GCF_964374135.1. Lineage (NCBI taxonomy): Eukaryota > Metazoa > Chordata > Mammalia > Artiodactyla > Delphinidae > Grampus > Grampus griseus. Next base: position 42,386,495 of record NC_139010.1, read on the forward strand.
TCACACTGCCAGACGGGGCCTTTGGCCACATGGGATTCACCCCCAGCAGAAAGAATTGAACTTCAGTACATGAGCATCATTTATTCAGCCTGGTCAGGCAAACGTATCACTGGTGGTTCCAGAAGCTCAACAGAAACAGCGCTTCCATTTCAACCTTGACAGATAACATTATCATATATGTTAATATCACAGGTGAAAGTCCAGAGAGAGTGCCTTTGTCTTTTTTTTTTTAAAGAATCAATTTTCTTCATTTATTTATTTTTGGTTGCGGTGGGTCTTCATTGCTGCACACAGGCTTTCTCTAGTTGCGTTGAGCAGGGGCTACTCTTCATTGCGGTGCACAGGCTTCTCATTGCAGTGGCTGCCCTTGTTGCAGAGCACGGGGTCTAGGCGCCCTCCCATATCCTTGACCAGCCCTTGGCTGCAGGTGAGCAAGAAGGAGAAAGCAGACGACTCTACTGATTCATAATTGTCTATTGGCAGGTCAAGGGGAGAGGGATCAGATAGGACTGGAGTGACCCTGAAAAAACATTTACGAGAAGAGAGGCATGTTGCAATCTGTGTTGTAATGGGAATTGGCAAGACTTATATTGCCAGATGTCCAAGTGTTCAGTTTTGAATTATGTTGAGATAGCTCTCCTTAAATCTTTGTTTAAAGGTTTCCTAATCTTGTACCCCCACCTCTCTTTCAACACAGTAGATAAATGCTAAATAGACAAGCTTCCCAGTTAGCCTCCGTAGACAGAGGAAAACAAAGCTATCGGGTCATCTAAGATGCAGAGGGGAAACTGTGAAATGTCCACATGCACAGGCAGCACTCAGTGCCCACACAGTGCCCCTGAGGGGCCCCGGGTTCCAGGGAACTCAGGAATACCGATGCTCTTCTTCTCCTCCAGGACTGGTAAGCACATCCTTGAGGACTATTTTCATGGAAACATCTTCCACATTCTTCTCCTTGCAGCAATATTTGTTCCTTTATCTGTAAAACAGGGCCCAGGACCTTCAGGGGCTCAATGCCTCCATAATTCTAGCTGATCTTGACCCTTCCTTCTTACTGAGCTGCCAGTCTCTAGCCATTTCTTCTGTGTCCTCCTAAGAACCCCCCACCACCCCAATGCAAAGCAAGAAACATTCAACTTAGTGGGAGAGCTATTAAGAGAGTGAAGGAGGCCTATGTGGGAAAAAAGTAAGTGGACACTATTGGAAAGGGCATGCCAGGCGCCCAAGTGCTGGGTCTGGGCCTCTTCCTGGCTTCCAGATGGATGCCAAGCTGACCTCAGAGGCATAGACCTGGGACAGACAAAAGCAAGAATGAAAAAGAATGCCACCGTTTGACCATCTTCCCAGAGTCTTTCATCTCTTCACCATAGTCTTAATAACCATCTGGTCCAAAATATTACCTTAAAAATGTGTTGAAAATATGCCACTTTCAAAAAATCATGCAACTGCCACTGTGGAAAATAATATGCTGGTTCCTCAAAATATTGAACATAACCCCAATAAAGATGTTAAAAAAAAAATTGAACATAAAATTACCATATGATCCAGCAATTCCACTTCTGCATATATACCCATAAGAATTAAAAGCAGGGACTCGAACAGATATTTTTACACCCATGTTCATAGCAGCATTATTTGAAATAGCCAAAAGGTAGAAATAACCCAAATGTCCATCTACAGATGAATGAATAAACAAATGAATGGAAAAACAAAATGTGGCATATACATATGATGGAATATTATTCAGCCTTAAAAGGGAAGTAATTTCTAATATATGTTATAACATGGATGCATCTTGACGACATTATGCTAAGTGAAATAAGCCAAACACAAAAGGACAAATATGGTATGATTTCACTAATATGAGGTACCTAAATGTCTTAGTCCATTCAGGCTGCTACAACAAAAATACCACAGACTGGGTGGTTTATAAACAACAGAAACTTATTTCTCACAATTCTGGAGGCTAGGAAGTCCAAGATTAAGATGCTGGTTAATTTGGTGTCTGGTGAGAGCTCAATTTCTGCTTCACAGACTGCCTTCTTCCCACTGTGCTCCCACATGGCAGAAGGGGCAAGGGAGTTCTCTAGGGTCTATTTTATAAGGGCATTAATTCCAATCATGAGAGCTGTACCCTCATGACCTAAACACCTCCCAAAAGTTCCACCTCCATATACCATCACATTGGGGATTAGGTTTCAACATATGAATTTTTGGCGGGACACAAACATGGTGGTTGCCAGAGGCTGTGGGGAGGGAGGAATAGGGGGTAACTGTGTAATGGGGACAGAGTTTCAGTTTGGGAAGATGAAAAGAGTTCTGGAGATGGATGGTGGTAATGTTGCACAACAATGTGAATGTACTTAATACCAGTGAACTGTACACTTAAAATGGTTAAGATGGTAAATTTTATGTTATGTGTATTTTGTCACAATTAAAAATAAAAATAGAAAATAAAAAAGAAACCCCTGATGACCCCCCATCTTCTTCCAGCTACCCCCATTCCCCAACTCTGCACAATTCCAATTCCTCTCTTTTGACATTGTGCCACATTTACATTTTACCCCACCATTTGACCAAAACCACTTTGATGACGTCAGTAGTGATGTCACTTTTCCATCCTCATCTTACTAGACTTAGCTGTATTTGATACAGGTAATTACCCTACCCTCTTCCACACTTTTCTTCAGGCCCTCTGGGTTTCTCCCTACCCCACTGGGCACTCCCTCTCAGCCTCCTGTGCTGTGTGTCTCCAACACAGCTATCCATTGGCAGAGTCGAGCCCAGCTTCAGTTCTTGACCTCTGACTACACGCTATTTCTGTCTACACTCACTCCTGAGGAATCTCATCCACTCTTACAGTTTAAATGCCACCTATAAACTAATGATTCACAAAGTATATTCCTCTCACGTTGAGCTTCTCCCCTCAACTCCATTCTCATGTTTCCAATACTCTACCAGACAGTTCCTCTCAAATGTTGGATCTTAAACTGGAAAATCAAAAAGCAATCTCCTGCAATATTATTCAGCCATTAAAAAAAGAATAAAATCTTACCATTTGTGACAACATGGATGGACCTGGGGTGTACCACGCTAAGTGAAATAAATCAAACAGAGAAAGACAAATACCATATAATTTCACTTATACGTGGAATCTAAAAAACAAAACAAATGAACAAACAAAACAGAAACGGACTCATAGATACAGAGAACAAACTGGTGGTTGCCAGAGAGGACAGGGGGAGGGCGCAAAATAGGTAAAAGGGATTAAGAGGTACAAACCTCCAGCTATAAAATAAATAAGTCACAGGGATGTAATGTACAGCAGAGGAATACAGTCAATAATATTGTAATAACTCTGTATGGGGACAGACGGCAACTAAACTTGTCATGGTGATCACTTCATAATGTATAAAAATATTAAATCACTATTGTACACCTGACACAAATATAATATTGTATCTGTTATAATTCAATTTTTAAAAAGCAAATTTCTGATTCCTGCCCCCCCAAAAAAACCCAGTGCCCCCTGGATCTTCTTTTCCTCAGTGAAAATCAACTTCTTTCAGTTGCTTAGCCCAAATCTCATCTACCTTTGATGACCCTCTTCTCCTCCATTCCAAATCGATCTGTCAGCAAACCTTGTCCTTGTTGTACCTGCCTTTAAAGTAAATCCAGAATGTAGCCACTTCTCATCACCTCCATCACTATCAGGCCAGTGCAAACCACCACCGCAAAATGCCACCCTCCCTCCCTGAATCATTACACGAGCCTCTTCCCTCTTCTCTCCGCTTCTGCCCTTGCAATAGGGGCCCCTCCCCAAATCTAATCACAACATCACCACCTGAATAATCTTTTTAAAGCTTAAATGAAATCATGTCACTCCTTTGTTTAAAATCCCTCGATGCCTTTCCCTCTCAAAACCCTTAAAATGACCCAAATACTTAGCACAGCCTTAAGTCTCTCACCACCTGTACCACCGCCAACCAGCCCGCCGCCTCCTCCGCCAGGAATCATCCCAGCTTCACCCACACTAGGTGTCCAGCTCCTGTCTCAGGAGGCCTTCACAGGCTGTCCCCTTGGCTTGGAATGTGCTCCCCCACGACTCCTCCTGGCTCGATCCCTCACCCCTTCAGACCTCTACTCAGGCAACCTTCACAGCCAGCTTTTCCTGACCACTTTGTTTAAGGCTGTCAGCTCCCTCCCTCCTCATTGCCCCCACTCCTTTCAGTCTTCTCTGCTCCCTGTGTGTTTCCAGGGCACTGATCACTTTCTCTCATTTGATACATTTTAACTTGTTTATTTGTTTATTTTCATTCCCCCACCCCTCACTGAACATAAGCTCCAAGCAAGCCAGGACTTTTCCCTGTTTTATTAACTGCTTGATGCCCAATGCTGAGACCCATAGGAGGGCCTCAATAGATATTTGTTCAACAAATGCATGAATAAATCATGACTCTCTTTACTTTTTCTCTTTCTTTATATCTTCTTTCCTATAATTTCCATTGCTTTTTATTTTTGCTCTATCTATAAGGATCGCTCCAGTGTTACTTTCTCTGCCTCAGATTTTAGAGTCCATTTGTCACTCACTACTTCTAGTGAGTTTTGTTTTAATTTGCCCCATTGTGGATTTTTTTATTTCCAAGAACACATCCTTGTTCTCCTACTGTTTCTTTTTCATAATTGCCTACACTTGTGCTTAATCAAAGCAATAGCTCCTAAACACCTTCTGAGACCACAGACAAGAATTGTGTAGAGGCGCTTCTGTTTTCTACATTAACTATTTGGGTCGGGGTCCTTTGATTACCTGGCTAGACCCCTCCTTATGCACTGCTGGCTCATAGAGCCACCCAGTGGTTCTTTGTGGCCCATCCACATTAGTGAACAGAGTCCTTGCTTGATCACTTGGAGCCAGAAATCAGACATCAGTCTCCAAGTTCTTTCTCCCACTGGAGCTTCCCCACTGGGGCCTCACTGCCCACCTGTCTGATGCTGGGGTAAAACACATGGTCTTTTAACTCCCTTTCCAGATTCTGCAGTTGATGAGTCCATGAGCAACTTACTTAACGGCATTTGATAGCTACTGGATAATTTTCTTACCACCAAGGTAATTATCAAGGTAATTCCACTTCCTCATCATCACCATCACACGACATTTATAAGGGGCCTTGCCAAGCATGGTGTGGAAATCAGAGTTTCAAAAAATAAAGATGATGCTTATTGAGCGCCACTGCATCCAAAGTTTTAGGTTTGTCAAGAGATACAATCCTTGTTCCTATGAAGCTTAAATACTCATTGTGTAGTGCTCCAGTTACCCACATCTGTGGACCAAACAAATCAAAACTCAGTGGGTAAAAACAAAAACCACTTTATTATATCCCACAGTTTCTTGGCTCAGAAATCTGGCAGTTTGGCTGGGTGATTTTTCTGTTCTACATGGAATAGCAGAGGTCACTTGGTGGTATTCAGGTGGCAGGTGACTCTTGACAGGACCAAGCTGGTTTCACTCACACATCTAGCAACTTGGAAGAGATGGGGGAAAAGCTCAGCTGGGACTCTCAGCCAGAGCTCCTACACATGCCCTCTCCAGCATAGCTGTCTCACAGTAACTGGACTTCCCAAATGGTGCCTGAGGATTCCAGAGTGGGTATTCTGGTAAACAAGGCAGAATGCATGGCCTTTTGTGACCTATCTCAGAGTCACATAGCATCACTTCTGTCATATATTACTGTTCATAGCAGCCCACTCAGATTCAAGGAAAAGGGACAGAGTCACCATCTCTCAATGAGAAGAATGTCAAAGAATTTACAGCTATCTTTTAAAATCTCCACAGGAAGCAATAATACACAGAAAGGAAACTCTTTAAAAGAACTATCTTAGGGGCCTCCCTGGTGGCGCAGTGGTTGAGAGTCCGCCTGCCGATGCAGGGGACACGGGTTCGTGCCCTGGTCCCACATGCCGCGGAGCGGCTGGGCACGTGAGCCATGGCCGCTGAGACTGCGCGTCCGGAGCCTGTGCTCCCCAACGGGAGAGGTCACAACAGTGAGAGGCCCGCATACCACAAAAAAAAAAAAACTTCTTAAAGACAACTTGACCTATACATGAATGTTTAGAGCAGTTCTATTAATGGTCACTAACAACTGGAAATAATCCAATGTCCTTCAGTGGTTGAATGGATAAACAAACTGCGGTACACCCATAGGATGGAATACTACTTAGCAATAAAAAACACACATTACTGATACATACAACAACTTGGATGAATCTCAAAGGTAATATACTGAGTAAACAAAGCCAGTCTCAAAGTTTATGTACTCTGCAAATCCATTTATATGACATTCTCAAAATGATAAAATTTATAGTGACAGAGGACAGTTCATGGGTACCAGGAGCGAGGGTGAAGGGATGGTGTGCCTGGAAAGGACCAGTACCAGGGAGTTTCTGGAGTGATGAACAATTCTGCATCCTGATTGTGGTGAATGTATACATGTAGTAAAACTCATAGAACTGTACACTGCCAAAAAAAAGTCACATTTACCGTATGTTAATTTTTTTAATAAAATAAAATAAAATAACTTTGAGTCAAGTAACGATTAACTTGCTCTGGACTTAAAACATGAACACTGAAGGAATTCTGAAAAGGAGACTGATCAGTTGTGCAAGGAACGTGTGTGCTGGGGAAGGGATGCAATCCTGTCTCATGCTCTCTGCCCTGTCACCAAGGGCTCACTCTAGTCATGCTGACCTGAGTCAGCCATGTCCTGCCATGTCCGACAGGCATAGAGGCAGAGGCACAGAAAGATTCAGGAACCTGCAGAAGTCACACGCCAAGTCGGCAGCTCTGGTTGCCAGTAACCTCCTGCTTACCAGAGCTCCTCACCACCATGTGAGCCCTAACAGCCAGCACAGGGACACCAGCCGAAACTCCTCCACAACCCTCCCCAAGTTTCATTTTTCTGCAATTAAAACATTTGTCAAAGAGGATTTAATCCTGGTGTTGTAAAGTGCTATGTCAAACAGATTTGGTTCAATATTTTTAAACGTTCTGTGAAATGGTTATTCCCAACAGTAATTCAACTAAGTTACCATGACTTTAAACAAAAACAGCAACTAAAAAGATCATATTTGATGTACCAGGAAAAATCATTTTGAACCACAGTCATGAATTCCCTTGCAAAAAAAAAATTAAGTCCAACTGTAAAAGAGCTTCCTAAAATGAAGCCTCAGAAAATCTATAAGTCACAGGAGGGACAAATGCAAAGGAAAGCAAATCTATGGTATTAATATGAAACTGTGGACAAGAGTGGTTTTTTGGGAAATCCTCAACTCGTTTCACCTCCATTTCTATCCACCACACTTTGCTTGTATTTCCCCTGTGGATCGGGAGTAGTCTGAAAAATAGTGCTTATGGTAAATTCAAATTGTAAAGTAGATAGGTAGTTCTACAAGTCAACATGTATGTGTAAGCAGGATAAGTTCATTGATGTGAAAGAGCATTTGCTAAATATTAGAACAAATTGTGGGTTGAAGAGGTGCAGAGAAGAGATGGGGAAGCAATGCATAATGTTAGTGGGGACCAGGGGGGCCGGGAGGAGAACATAGCGGCAGGGAAACATGGCAGCAGGGAGAACGTGTCCGGTGCAGAACATGCCAGGAGGCTCCACAAACACGCAGGAGGCCACGTGCCATTTCCCTGACCCACTCAGCCTGGTGGCCCAGACTCTTGGACATCATGCCCTGACTACACCCAGATGAGAAGATGTACATCTCCCACCAGCCACCAAAAACGGACCACTCCACCTTCGGTTTCCCCAAGGGCCACCCTTGCTACCTTCCCTCCCTGGGAGCTCCCCAAAGCACTCACATTACCACTACATCTGTGAGGTGATAGGCTGAGCCTTTTCCCTGGCCTCGTGTCTTCATTTTTATATATGTGTTTGCTCGTTTGTTACTGGCAAATAAAGAATAAGTGAGGAATAAACAATCTTTTAAAGAAACTAAGTTATGCCCTTTGTTCTTGGTCCCCACATCATCTTAGGGGAGATTTGTTTGTTACCAAAGGTATAATTAAGAATCTCCTATAGGTTTTTTTGTTTACCCAATACACACAATGTAGCATTCAGGGGGGTGGGGGGTATGGGGAGACAGGAAAAGGCACCAAGAGGGTCATATTGTGATGATGGGAGGCACAGTCAAGAAGAACATTTAACCCTCACTGTGGTTCCAGGCCCAGATAACATCATAAGCCAACAGGTAAAATAATTCCTACAGGAATCATAAGAATACAATAGAACAAACCAGTGTCCTGAGAGGTTTTACCTTTTCCTTTTCTTTTCTTTTTTTTTTTTTTTGGCTGTGCAGCACAGCATGTGGGATCTTAGCTCCCCGACCAGGGATGGAACCCATGCCCGCTGCATTGGAAGCCAGAGTCTTAACCACTGGACTGCCAGGGAAGTCCCAGTTTGTCAATTTTTTCTGGGAGGTTTTAATGTATCTATTTTAATATACATTTTTAACAGATCAAATACATAAAAATGAAGATGAAAAGGATCAAAATAATGTATATAATCAGTCCTTGGTTCAGAAGCATTCACGTTACTTTTTGCCATCTATTTCAGAATAGTACTTTAGAGGAGCTAACAATTAGTCATGTTTTCAATTCTAAATCTTCATGATAAAACTCACCTCTCTGCTCAGCCTGCCTATGACATCTCCTGGAGAGACACACAGCAATAGCTCAGTAGTATCCAGTAAAATCTACACAGGGAGGCAATGAAGTACACAGACCCTGGGATGGAGCTGAATGCACCTGGGTCCAGCCCTGTCACTAACAGCGCGACCTTGGGCATCTCTCCCTACTTTAGTCCTATTTAAAATGTGGAAATGACAGTCTTAGCCTCAAAACGTTATGGAGCCAACTGAATGAAAGCTTATATAGTAAGTGCTGTTATTAAATATATACATAGAGTTTAAGTCTATCCACACTGGGAATAATTGAAATATTTACCCCCTTTGGGGACTATGTTATAGGTAAAAGCCAAACTTATTCCTTGTAAATTCATAAGTATGAAATGCTGTACACATAAAATGTTTATGAGAGTGTCCAACAATAAGTATACGCACAGTAAATGTTAGCGAATAGTCACTAATGATCTGGGGCTTAAAAACACTATTAAAAAAGAAACAATTCAAAAGAAGAAATGGTTAGTTTGCAAGATTTGTAACTTTAAAGTTATAAGTGAGGGAACATCAAAAGGGAAGTAGAAGAAGTCTTACACTCAGAAAATTACAGAGAATAATTCTTACTCTGTGTTACTTGGGAGCTTTAACATGCATGTAAGAGAAAGCTCATCTCAACTTGGCTCAAAAACAATTAAAACACATAACTGGAGGTCCAAGAGTTAAGACGGCTCTGGAACTGGTTGACCCAGGGACTCTGATGCCATGAAGTTCTAAGTTTCTATCTTTCTGCCACAGAGTTAGCTCCATCTCCTCCTCATGACTGCAGTCTGGTTGCTTGTAAAAACTAAAACTACAGGCTTCTTCATTCTCGCCTTAAGGAGGGCGCGCTATTCCAACAAACACTTCTGGTCTCCTGCCCCAGAGAGCGTGGCCAAGCGAGAGCTAGTGTCAATCCACAGCAAGAACTGGAATGGGTCCTCAGCTTCATCCCAAATGGCAGAAAACAGAAAAGGGGAAAAATTCAAGAGATAACGTGGGCAGTAATAAATGCCGAATAGTTAACCACTGGGTCTGCTGTCTCCCTGAGTGGGTTTTTCAGGATGCAAACAATGGATAGCTAATTAACTGTGTCCATTACACACATCCGCTGATTCTTTGAGACACATTCACCACATCCAAGGGGACAAATTTTGCCCAGAGGATGGTCAGTGAGCTATTCTGTCAGAAACCATTTGCTGATCTATTTAAATACCCACAGAGATTAACTGGCTTCTCATGTGATCCCTTTTAGTCCAGTGTTTTTGTGCTGGGTACCATGAAAATCCAGTTTGATTGTTCCATTGGGCTCAAAATGGAGATACGGCCCAGAAGGCCATGGACTTGCTCTGCCTGAGACTGATATGGGGTCAGGAGGCCCAGTGCTGACCCAGGCCCGGGCTGCACTCCATCCTTTGTACTTCCTCAAATTAGAAGTCCTGATTTCATAAATTACACAGTTTTCTCAGTTCATCCAAAATTCTGACAAAACATTTTTTTTCCAAGCCTGGTTTATTTCCAAAGGTGAAAAAGTCTAAATTATAAAACATTGCCAACGTCTCAACAAAAGTAAACAAGGGAGAATTAGGTGAAAAATCATGGAAGTTTATAAAAACTCCTACACAGAATGAAGAATCCCCAAGGGCAATTTGTCTGGTTTAAATTAATAACTTATGCTATGATTAAATCACCATTTGTATGAATCCTTCAGTGACTCCACATAATGAGAAAGGTCAAAGCTTGACCGCATGTGTTGTACGGTTTGGGGCTCTGCTCACATTCTTTCACTTGGAACAAGAGGTCTCCTAACTTTGCCTGGATGTTGTGTGCTATCAGCACAGAAGCATGTACCTCCTGGATTCTCAGGAACCTCTAACTCCACTTCTAGCCTGCAGTGATAATAGCTATGGCCCCTGCACCTTTTTATTTAAAATTCACGAAAACAATATAAATATCTGCAAGATATAAATAAAGAGCTGAAGATAGAGTGAGGTATTTCTTAAATGACAGGCAGAATCACTCAGACAATCAGGGCTTAGAGAAAACATTAATTTAAACCAAAAGCATTTACTACTCTCTTGGGAACAATGAAGGGTCATTGTCACATCTGTTTAGTGGCATCTATTTACCTTTTCAATCACTGCACTCAGTGGCCCTCAGAGAAGAGTTTTACAGCTTCTCAAGATTGTGTTTTCTGGCATCCATCCAGGAGATCACAAGGTTACTTTGTTTCCACCTTAGTAAAAGGGTGAATAATGTTAACAGATTTTTGTTGTTGTTGAGCTATCCTTGCATGCCTTCAGTCAGAATGCACTATTCTTTCCTTAAGAACATTGTTTGGGGACTTCCTTGGCAGTCCAGTGGTTGAAGACTTTGCCTTCCAATGCAGGAGATGTGGGTTCAATCCCTGGTTAGGGAGCTAAGATCCCACATGCCTTGTAGCCAAAAAACCAAAACACAGAATAAAAGCAATACTGTAACAAATTCAATAAAGACTTTAAAAATGGTCCACATTATAAAAAAAAAAAAATTGTTTGATTTGTTAACATTTCAACTGAGATTTTGCATCTTTGTTTATGAGTGAGATTAACCTATACATTTTCCTTTTAATGCTATTCTTTAGTCTAATGTAGGATCAGGATTATGTTCACTGTTTAGAAAAAGATGAGGGCTGTTTCATTTTTTTTTCTGTATTCTGGAACAGATTTAACTACAGAAATTATCCATCCCTTGAAAGATAGTGACTATTTTAGCAGTATATTTTGGACCACTTTTTCAATTTCTTCCATTATTTGGGGGGAATTTTTGGACCCTTCTTGAATCAAATTTAGAAATTTAGTTTCCCAGAATTTGTTCTTTCCATCTAGATTGTTTAAAAGCTTTTATAAAGGATTTCTTCTTTTTATTTTTTTTATTTTTTATTTTTTTTGGCCATGCCGTGCAGCTTGCAGCAGAAGCACACAGTCCTAACCACTAAAACACCAGGGAATTCCCACGGATTTCTTCTACCTTAACTTGGGACTTCCCTGGTGGTCCAGTGGTTAAGACTGTCCTCCCAATGCAGGGGGCCCGGGTTCAATCCCTAGTCAGGGAACAAGATCCCACGTGCCGCAACTAAGACCTGGAGCAGCCAAATAAATAAATCAATAAATATTAAAATACTTTACCTTTCATGAATCACACTGAGTTTCTCGTTCTTCAGTGCTAATATTATTGGTTTTCTCTTTTTCTCTTGACTACTGTCAAGAGGTTGGTCTATTTTGGTATTTTCAAAGAATCATCTTTTTTCTTTCATTTCTCAATCTTCATTAATTTGTGCATTTTTGTCGTTTAATGAGTCCTTCCTACTACTGTATTTTGTTAAATTTGTTTTTTATTTTATTTTATTTTACTTTATTCTTTTACCTCCTTGACTTTTTGCCTTATTTTTTCTTGTCTAATAAATACATTTAAAGGCAGGGGGACTTCCCTGGCAGTCCAGTGGTTAGAACTCTACACTTCCACTGCAGGGGGCATGGGTTCGATCCCTGGTCAGGGAACTGAGATCCCACATGCCGTGTAGCATGGCCAAAATAAATAAATACATACATACATACATAAAAACTAAAAATAAAAATAAAGGCAGGAACACTCTTCTGAGTTACATTTAGACACAACATGTCATGCTGTTGGTAGTCTTCACTTTTAAATACTCTGTACTTTCTAATTGATATTCTCTATATTAAGAGTTGTTTAGAGATGTGGCCAGGATGGCAGAGTAGAAAAACCCTGAGTTCACCTCCTACAAGCACACCAAAATCACAACTGTTTACAGAGCTACTATTTATGAGAACAATCTGAAGACTAGCAGAAAAGATTTTCCACAATTAAAGATATAAAAAAGGAACTACAACTAGAAGAGTAAAGGGGGCAGATATGTGGTATAGTCAAGAATCATACCCCGGGGTGGGTGACCCACATATGGGAGATAATCACAATTGCATAGGTTCTCCCCAAGCAGCAAAGAGTCTAAGCCTCATGTCAAGTTCCCCAAGCCTGGGGCTCCTGCACCAGCAATACAAGCCCCCAGAATGTCTGGATTTGAAGACCCGCAGGGCTTGTATATGAGAGAGCCAGAGAGCTATAGGAAACAGAGACTTTGCTCCCAAAGGGCACACACAAAAATCTCACACACCAAATCCCAGTGCAGAGGCAGTAATTTAAAAGGTGGCTGGGTCAGATCCACTTGCTGATCTTGAAGAGCCTCTCGGAGAGGCAGGAGACAACCGGGACACCACCAGTGGATACATGTTGGCAGCCATTTGGGGGAACCTATTCTACCACAAGGATACTGGTGTTGACAAGGGCCATTTTGGAGTCTTCTCTCTAGGCTATTAGCACCAGAGGGCCAGCACCAGTCCCAGAATCCCCAGGCCAAGGAGCCAGCCTCTCAGGGACCTGGCCCCTTCTACCAGTGGGCCAGCACCAGCCCTGGGACCCTAGAGCCCTGCAGCTAGCCACCCCAAGAGCTGGTCCCATTCACCAGCGGGCCAGCACTAGCCTGGGCTCCCCAAGTCCCACAGCCAACCACCCTGGGACAAGGACCCTCCCACCAGTGGACCAGCACCAGCCCCAGGATCCCCCTGGCCCTGCAGCAAGCCACCCTGGGACCTAGCCCTGTCCATCAGTGGGCCAGCAGCCACCACACGAGACAAGGCCTGGCAAGCAGTTGAGCCAGGGGCCAGCCCCACCTACCAGTACACCAACAGTAGTTGGCCCCACCATAACAGAAGGGACCACACAGCCCACACGGGGGAACTGCTAGAGAATACGGCTCTGGTGACCAGACTGGAGTATGCTGCTGAGCCCCATAAGAAGTCTCCTAAATAAGGCCACTTCTCCAAGATCAGGAAACATAACCAACCCACCTAATATACAGTAATAAACCCAGAGAATTAGGCAAAATGAGGCAACAGAGGAATATGCTCCAAAGGAAAGAACAAGATAAAATCTCAGAAGAAGAACTATGGGAAGTGGAGATAAGAAATCTACCCAAAAAGAGTTCAAGGTAATGATCATAAAGATGCCCAACAAACTTGGGAGAAGAGTGGATGAACACAGAGAGAAGTTTAACAAAGAGTTAGAAAATAGAAGGAAGATACATATATACAATGGAATACTACTCAGCCATAAAAAAGAATGAAATAATGCCATTTGCTGCAACATGGATGCAACTAGAGATCAGCATACTAAGTGAAGTAAGTCAGAAAGACAAATAGTATATGATATCACTTTATGTGGAATCTAAAATATGGCACAACAACTACTGAAGCCCACGCACCTAGAGCCCATGTTCCACAAAAGAAGCCACCGCAATGAGAAGCCCACACCCCACAACGAAGAGTAGCCCCTGCTCACCACAGCTAGAGAAAGCCCGCATGCAGCAATGAAGACCCAATGCAGCCAAAAATAAATAAATGAATTTATTAAAAAATAATAAAATATGGCACAAATGAACTTATTTACAAAACAGAAACAGATTCATAGACATAGAGGACAGACTTGTGGTTGCCAAGGGAGAAGAGGGGAGGGAAGAGGGATGGACTCAGAGTTTGGGGTTGGAAGATGCAAACTATTATATTTACAATGGATAAACAACAAGGTTCTAATGTACAGCACAGGGAACTATACTCAATATCCTGTGATAAACCATAATGGAAAAGAATATAAAAAAGAACGTCTCTATGTGTATAACTGATTCACTCTGCTGTACAGCAGAGATTGGCACAACATTGTAAATCAACTATACTTCAATAAAAAAAAAGAAAAGAAAGAAAAGAAAAGAGAAAGAAGAACCAAAGACAGCTAATGAATACAATAACTGAAATCAAAAATGCACAAGAAGGTATTAAGTAGGTTAGATGATACAGAGATCAGCAAACTGGAAAACAGAGTAGTGGAAATCACTCAAACAGAACAGAAAAAAGAAAAAGGAATTTTAGAAAGTGAAGATCATTTAAGAGACCTCTGGGACAACATCAAGCATACTAATATTCACATTATAGGGGTCCCAGAAGGAGAAGAGATAGAGAAAGAGGCAGAGAACTTATCTGAGGAAATAATAGCTAAAAAATCCCAAAACCTGGGAAAGAGAACAGACATCCAGGTCCAGGAAACACAGAGAGTCCCAAACAAGGTGAACCCAAAGGGGTCCTCACCAAGACACATTATAATTAAAATGGCAAAAATTAAAGATAAAGAGAGAAGCTTCAAAGTAGCAAGAGAAAAGCAACTAGTTACATACACAGGAATTCCCATAAAACTGTCCCCTGACTTTTCAGCAGAAACGTTGCAGGCCAGAAGGGAGTGCCACAATACATGCAAAGTGATGAAAGAAACAACCTACAACCAAGGATACTCTACCCAGCAAGGGTTTCATTCAGATTTGAAGGAGAAAGAGTTTTACAGACAAGAAAAAAACTAAAAGAGCTCAACACCACTAAAGCAGCTTAACAAGAAATGTTAAAGGGACTTCTCTACGTGGAAAAGAGAAGGCCACAACTAAAAATATAAAAATTACAAAAGAACAAATTTTATTGGTAAAGGCAAACATAGGGTAACCTTAATAGTAGAAAGGTTAAAAGACAAAGTAGTAAGATCATCTACATAATAATTAAGGGACACACAATACCCAGAAATGAACCCATACTTATATGGTCAATTAATCTATGACACAGGAGCAAGAATATACAATGGGGAAAAGGCAGCCTCTTCAATAAATGGTGTTGGGAAAACTGGACAGCCATATGCAGACAAAACTGAAGTGGACTACTTTCTCACACCATCTACAAAAATAAACTCAAAGTGAATTAAAGACTCAAATGTAAGATCTGAAAACATAAAACTTCTAGAAGAAAACATAGGTAGTACACTCTGTGACACTGGTCTTAGTAATATTTTTTTTGGATATGTCTCCTCAGGTAAGGGAAGCAAAAGGAAAAATAAACAAATTGGACCATATGAAACCTTTGAATAGCGACATTTTATCAACAACAAAATGTGCTGATAAAGAACGTGGCACTGGAAAAGAACATGCGTATATCTTGTTTATTAAATATTATAGTACCTCAATAATATTAATTATATTATTCAAACTATTTGACTTCTTACATATTTGTTGTCACTATTCTGGCAATTTGCTGAAAGATGTGCAAAAACACTCATGATTAATGCATCTTAATAGGTTTTTTAACTTTTGCAATATGAACAATGGCCCCGATAATTATAAAAATGCAAAAGAAGTTAAATGAGATGGATTTATAGATGGACAGTAGAAAGATGGATAAGTTTTAATAAAGCAAATACAGCAAAATGTTCATTGTAGACTCTAGATGGTTTATATACAGGTGTTCACTGTATAATTCTTTCAACTTTTCTGTTTGAACATTTTCATAATAAAATGTTCAAAAGAAACAAAATTTTAAAACCAACTTCACGAATGTGTGCTTTAAGAATGGCCACCAGCTAAAGCCCGCAAAGCAAGTTAACTTGTCTTCATCACCCACAGATATTACAGAATGAAATTGATGCAAGAAAATGTAACATCACTGTCTTGCATATAAACACTCAAATTTAAAATCTAGCTAGAATAATATCAGCAATTAACACTTATTTAATGTTTACTCTGTGCCAGAACATGTATTATCTCATTTTTATCTTCATGACAGCCCCATGAGGTAATAAGTAATATCACCATTTTATAGGTGAGAAAACTGAGGCTCATAAAAGTGAAGGTTTTCTAAGTCTGGACAGCCTATCAGTGGCAGAGTCAGGATTCACACTCAGATCCATGTGACTCTATGACTAACATCGTTCAGCCATAGACTCTGCAGACCTGCTGTGTCAATACAGCAGCCACTAGCTACAAGCAGCTGCTGAGCACCAGAAATGGAGTAAGTCTGAATTGACATGTGCTCAGAGTATAAAAGACACACCAGCTTTCTAAGACTTGGAACAGAAAAAAGAAAATAAAATATTTCTGATCATTTTTAACGTTATGTGTTGAAATAATATTTTGTATATATTGGGTTAATAAACAAAACATTATTTTTTATTTTTTTAGTAAATTTATTTAATTTATTTTTTTTTGGCTGCATAGGATCTTTGTTGTTATGTGCGGGTTTTCTCTAGTTGCAGCGAGCGGGGGCTACTCTTCGTTGCAGTGCATGGGCTTCTCATTGCGGTGGCTTAGGCACACAGGCTTCAGTAGTTGTGGTAGGTGGGCTCAGTAGTTGTGGCTCACAGGCTCTAGAGTGCAGGCTCAGTAGCTGTGGCGCATGGGCTTAGTTGTTCCGCGGCATGTGGGATCTTCCCAGACCAGGGCTCGAACCCGTGTCCCCTGCATTGGCAGGAGGATTCATAACCACTGCACCACCAGGGAAGCCCCAAAAACATAATTTTTAATTAATTTTAACTACTAGAAATTTTTAATTGTATACGTAGCTCACATTAAATTTCTACTGGACAGTGCTAGTCTAGACCTATCTGGCTCTGAAATGAATTGTTTTGTGTTTCTTTCCTCTGATTTAAGTCAATAGCCTCCTTGTGACAAAATACAAATGGAGGTAGTGAAAAGAATCACCTTAAGAGCACGTTGTGCCAGCCTGAACCCCAAGGAAGGGGGACAGTGTTGAGGGACAGTGGAGGCAAGCATGTTTGGACTGGCAGGCAGGTGACATGGAAGGACTTGTTTTACCTACAGAAGGGGTTCTCGTGTGAAGATCAAATAGACCAGCATACATGAGGCATCTCCTACATTACAAAACATCATCCAGTGTGGAATTTGCTGGTTACTGAATGCCTGCTACATGCAAGCTTCTCTAATCTTGGCTGGATTCACAGAGGCTCACAGTTGTTTAGTAACATTGACTTTCCCTCCCTGCTCATCACCACCTCCACTGCACTGAAGTGTGAAAAGAAGAAAGAGTAGAACCCCAGAGCACATAAGATAAGGCAATGCCTCCATTGATACATCTGGCCCCTTGGCTCCGGAGCCCCAGCACACTGTGCCCCGTCTCAGAAATTTGAGCTCAGAAATCTGAGGCCAACACTGGGACAGAGGACACATGAAGGGAAGTAACAGCCTTAGGTATATTGGTGCCAGATTGTGAATTTCTTTGGAGTCTATCCTGAAGGAAATAGGAAACCACTGAAGGTGCAGCAATGAGAGGCAAATTAACATCGGATGGCAAGAGGGACACCATCATGGAATTTAATTGAAAAAGACTGAAAACTTTGCTAGTTTTCCAGGAGTGTATGCCAAATGTGACACTTTAGCAAGATGGGAGACTGCTGCACACCGCCAGAAAGGGCCTCCGGTGAGACTGCTAAATCCTTCCTCTAGATGTTGAATTTCACCATAACCCCACTTCTAACATCCTTTCCATTTCTAAAATTCCCTGACCCTCTCATGCTGTAATGTCGTGGTTGTTTTTTGTTCATTTTTTCCTCATGTTTCTGAAGAAGAACAAATGATAGAATATTTACTGATTATATGTAAGCCACAGAATATACACACAAGGTGAGTATATTATAATTAAAATAACCATCTAAATGCACAACAAATATTTCTGTTCCAATTATCCTAACTACATCCTCTGCCATTTAGAAAATGGCATTACTTCCATTCTATGTTTCAAATTAAATGAAATTGTCCAAACTATTGCAGCTGTCGTGGTTGTCATGCTAAACAAAATTGGGGTTTTTTAATCTCTTTTTTTTTTTAATTGAAGCATAGTTGCTTTACAATGTCATGTTAGTTTCAGGTGTGGAGCACAGTGATTCAGTTATATTGGGTTGGCCAAAAAGTTCGTTCGGGTTTTTCCATAATGTCTTATATACATATGTATTCTTTTTCAGATTCCTTCCGTTATCAGTTATTACAAAACATAGAGTATAGTTCCCTGTGCTATACAAAAACTAAATTGGCTTTAATGAAATAAAACAGTTAAGACTGGGATGATGGTACATGTCACGTCCTCTAACCTAAGCCCTTGAAACCATCCCAATTAAGTTGCCAAAGTGGTTTTCCAGACTTGTAGATTGTCGTCTTTATCACTATTTCCTCACCACCACATTCATGGTAGAAGGCATTCACGGGGTGTAAGGAGTTCTGCTGGGTGCCTTTCATAATGACTTTCCAACACAACTCTGAAAAGTGGGTCTTAATGGGCCCTCGTTGCACTGATAGGAAAACTCAAGTTCAGAGACTTTTGCAACTAGGGCTCCAGTGACTGAGGCCAGGCCTGGGGCTAAGAGAAGATCATTTTTCCCCAAAGCACTGCACCCTCTGGATAGGGTGCTATGGCCTAGAACAGGCATCCATAACCACCAACTCCCAGGGTTCTCAAGAACTCACTGTGCCATCAGTAGCCCCTGGGTCTTCCACTTCATCCTGGCCCTAGCTCACCCTCTGCTTAGGTATGCATACCCCAAAATATCGTGATAGTTTGGAGCCAATGCAAGTCCCAAAGGACTAATCCAGGGGTTAGCAACACTTTTCTGTAAAGGGCCAGAGAGTAAATATTTTAGGCTTTGTGGCATCTGTCACAACTTCTCAGCTCTGTTGTTGTAGGTCAGAAGCAGCTAGAGTCAATATGTAAGCAAATGAGCATGGCTGTGTCCCAACAAAGCTTCATTTGTGGACACTGAAATTTGAATTTTGTATAGCTTTCATATGTCTCAAAATATTATTTTCTTTTGATTTTTTCCAACCATTTATAAATATATTTTTTTTAATAAATTTATTTTATTTTATTTATTTTTGGCTGCATTGGGTCTTCGTTGCCGTACGCAGGCTTTCTCTAGTTGTGGCGAGCAGGGGCTACTCTTCATTGCGGTGCACGGGATTCTCATTGCGGTGGCTTCTCCTGTTGTGGACCATGGGCTCTAGGCACACGGGCTTCAGTAGTTGTGGCACACGGGCTCAGTAGTTGTGGCGCGCAGGCTTAGTTGTTCTGCGGCATGTGGGATCTTCACAGACCAGGGCTCAAACCTATGTCCCCTGCATTGGCAGGCGGATTCTTAACCACTGCGCCACCAGGGAAGTCCCCATTTATAAATATAAAAACCATTCCTGCCTTTCTGGCCAAACAAACACAGACAGTGGCTGGACTGGCCCACCAGCCATAGTTTGAGGACCTCTGGACTAAATCATGTGTCTTAGAAGAGCCCTCATGGCCACCAGGACAGTCCTGAGTGCCAGGCCTCACTGCCCAGTGCCCCAGCTGGCTGCAGTGGAAGGGAGGCCCCTGCACCCTGCTCCCTCAGATGCAGCCCAGCTGGACACCAAGGTCTGAGGTCATGCTCAGTGTGGCCATCTCTCTGCAGTGGCACCAGCTCAGTCAGATGTGCCAAGGGCAGGTCTGCTGTTAACTCAGAGATGCCACACAAGTGACAACAAGGCACCTGCTCTTCATGACACTTCCCTGCCATCTGCTGGAAAACTGTTATAATGATAAACAGATCCACCCAGACTATGAATTAGAATAGTGGGCACTTGAAGTTCTGAAATGATCATCTGCTCAATTTAAGCAGTGGCCCTGGGTTTGGGAAATATAGAAGGGGAAGCAACTAACTCACAGGAGTCCCAGAGATGGCACACAAACAACAAAACACAACTTCCTAGAATTTGGGGGAGGGGAGGCGGAAGGAAGGAGGGAAGGAGGCGATCTCATCTCTGTTCTCATCTAGTCTCTGAAGGATTCACCTATGATGTCTGTAGGTGTTCTACAAACAGAAAGCCTTTCTCAGGTAAATGGGAGTCCCACCAACTTGCCTCAAGAGACCCTGGAGAGACAGAGGGGGGAAGAGGTCAGCAGCACCTGCCCACTCGAGCATGTGGCATGACAGCCCTTCTAAGCCGCAGTCAGTCCACACAGCACTGTGGTTCTATTAATTCTGAAAGGACTCAGAGCTGCGAGCCAGAACTTGAGTGAGGCTCAGCTTTTCCACTATGACCTTGGGCCAACAACTCGTCTCCTGCCTCGGTTTCTCTGTTCCTTTGATGAGAACACTACAAGATGTTGCTATGCCATAGAGGTTGTGTTGACAGTGAAATGAACACCTTTTGCACAGCATTACAATTAGAATGTGCAATCCCCTGACCAAAAGGCTGCAGTGAGAACAGGAGGTGAAAGAAAAGGGACTGGTTCTACTCATGTAAAGTATAATAGGAAAACCATGAAACACTAGAAGATAGTCGATAACACGGCTCCAGGCTTTCAGGACTTAGCAACAAATCCCCAGGTGTCAAAATGAAAAAGGAAAAGGGTCAGAGAATGAGATCATGGGATATTTGCAAAGACTGTAAGGTCCACCATCTCCAATTTAAAACCAAAACCTTTGCTATTTACTCTAGGGAAGCAGGGAAAAAAGAAACAGGGGGTGATCTGTTTCTCCCTGCCCCCAAGTCTCCCGACATTTCCAGCACTCCCAGCCAGGTTGAGAATCAAGTTCATGAGTTCCCACAGCAAAACAGGTGTGGGCACAGCAAAGGCTTGGGAAGCCTAAGGTGCACGTCAGCTGGAACTCAGGGGACCTGGGATGCAAAGAGTCCCTTGTCAGGCTAGGAGTGGGGGTCGAGCATGAAGTGCAAACATCAGACCCAGATCTGGTTACGAAACTGTCCAAGGAAGAGCCAGCGGATTCCAGTGTTATGACAGCTGCACAGGGGCAGTTCGGCACCAGAACACTTGTGTAGAGACAATAGGTCCTTTGTGGGCGCAAGGTGGGCGTGGAGAGTGCAGTGTGGGGGTCGGGGGGGGGGCTCCTCAGCATACTCTAGGACCCCCGGAGGGGAATGCTGCATGGGAAGGGCTGAGTACTATGGCTAACCCAACCCTCTGTCCCCCATGAACTGACAAGGCCCTCGATCAGCTTTAAAAACCAGTTTCCATCTCCTCATCTCATGACTAAACTTCTAGCCAGGAACAAGAGGTATCTCTGGGAAAGCATGCTGTGGAGACTGCCTTCTTCAAGCACAGAAGGGCACCTGGCATAACACCTCTGGCACAGAAAACACAGGCCAATGTTTGAATCCATTCTGACCCAAATTAGGAAGGCAGGAGCCCCCCGGGCTCACCTACCAGCGCTTTCTACAACTAGCTCAGAAGGCTCCAGAGCAGGACTCTCAGGCCCTCCTCCCCTTCCCTTCGCCACGCTCCCATCCTTCCCACAGGAGTCCCACGAGTGAGTCCACAAGGCACAGCTGCCCCTGTCCTCCGTGCAGGCACGGCGCTCCTCAGGGAGTGGGCGCTGTGCCCGGTGCTGCTCACCGAAGCCACAGGCACAGAATCCTCTCCACCCCACGCCCCACCATCGGAGCTCAGACTGTAGCTTTTAGTGGGGATTTCCTGAAGACCTGGGGGTGAGCTAAGGGAAGTGTAACAGAGGATAATTTAGGAACAGGCCCCAGATCTGTCCAGGAAGCCCCTGACTGACTAACTGCTTACCTCACTGGAGACAAGCATGGCATGGCCAGAGGTGACCACCTACCAGCATTAGTAAGGCCTCCATCTGACACTTTTATGGAGTATTTCTCAATTTGTTCAGAACTCAGATATTTGGGTGTTTATTCACTGAATCTGCTCAGAGACCCCTAACACATCCCAAGTCCCATGTCCCACCCTAGGATCCACTATTTCTCAGAATGATTGACAACAAAGACCCATTCCCTTTAAGAGAAAGCCCCTCCACTCAGGAAGTGGTCAGGTCTTGGGGTCTTGACCTGACAACACCCCATGAGGCACAGAGGGTGGAATACAGATATGGACGATGATGCTGGCCTGCCACCTCTCTTCTCTGCAGTGTTCCTTCTGGCCCGAGGCCCTTTCTCTTCCCCAGACAGGTAGACACAGACTCACCCGATGCTTTGGGGAAAGGGAGTCACTGTGGAATCAGAAAATAAAGAAGATACATCTTTACTTTCTCATTTCAAAAAGTACCATCCAGGTGTGAGACCAAAGACTTGAAAGGTGATGAAATAGAAAAATACAGAAGTTTGTCATCCACCACCATTACCATCCTCATTCACAACATACCAATATATGTGAAGTGAGAAGCTAACATATATCATCTAATGCATGTGTCAGTGTGTCTCTGTATGTGTGTCTCTGTGTGTCTGTCTGTGTGTGTGAGTGTGTGTGCACCCTCCAAGCTGGGTAGAGGAAGGAACTGTTGGGAGAGGAAGCATGGGGCTTAGGCTCAGCACCAAGGCCATGCTCCCTCCCCCTCCCACCTCAGGCTGAGTACATGAGGGTTGGGGGATGGACAAACAGTGGACTCTACCTTGAAGTCTGAGAGTCTGATCTAGAATTGAGACCGGGCAACAGCCTGGAACACACAGCAGCGAGCCTCTTAGAAAGGCCTGTGTCTCAGGGAGTAGTGGGTCTGGGTGCACCTAAGCAATAGAGGACCCATAACACCCCCACCTGTCCCCCAACTGAAAGGCATGGGAGGGCATCCCTAAGTTCCCAACAGCCCAAGTGGGACCTGGAAGTTAAATAACCCAGTTGGATCTACTCAGTCTTGAAACTGGAATGTGGGAAACTGCATCAAAGGAAACCACTTGGACAGTCTCCAGTGAGGCCCTGCCTAGAGATTCTGCTACTATCTCAGCAGATCTCTGTCCCAGGGAGCCCAGGGATCACAGATGCCACTCCTGGAGCCCTCCCTGGTCCTTCTGCAGACGGCCCCAGAGGACATGAAACATACACTGGGAACAGGCAGAGGTCAGCAGAGGCCCAGGAAAGAATAAGGCCTTAGAAGGGGCCAGCCGCCCCATG
The DNA here is from genome assembly GCF_964374135.1 of Grampus griseus. Lineage (NCBI taxonomy): Eukaryota > Metazoa > Chordata > Mammalia > Artiodactyla > Delphinidae > Grampus > Grampus griseus. The sequence goes on from NC_139010.1 coordinate 42,410,035, forward strand.
CTACCAGGTATGCAGTGGTATCCAGCCCTGTTCTCCCTACCTAGAATCAACCCAAGGGTGAGGTAAGGGAGAGCCAGCCAGTTTTAAACCTAAAATGGCTGAGCCATCACTAACTCAGCAGAATTAACCAAGAAGTGGTTGACTTATCTCTATCAGGCATAAAATGGAAAGAAATTAGACTGGAATTATGGAAAATATTGTTACATTTCTTTCCTACCCAAATCTAACTGGGAGCTCTGAACCACTACAAAGGCATTTCCCTCAATCTGCGAGTCTGTTTAACCAACACCCTCAGTCTCCACCTACGGTCTGCATCAGGTGGAATCCACCTCCCCTGCCGCTCCCCACCGCCCGACCCCACCTGCGGTCGGGTTGTCACACCCGTGTGATGAAAGTCCAAAGCAAGGTGAGAAAGCAAGCTCCATCGGTTCCACTTGATTGTAACATACGCTGTTGCATTTTAAAAGGATTCCTTCAGGATGGAATGATCCCGTTTGGAGTGGAAGTTAGTAAACTTCAGATTATAAACAAAGAGCAAGCCTTCCAAACTTTTCAACGATTTTGCAGCGTAAAGCCTGGTGCAGTCAGGAAAGAGCGTGCCCGCACTGCCCCCTGCTGGAAGCTTCCAGCCGCGACGCGCCTCGGTCCGACGCGGACCCTCCTGCAGCGGTCAGCGAGCGCTCAGAGCCTGCCTGGCGTCCGCGCTTCCACTGCTAACATATCTGTCTTCATAAAACACTCGCTAGGCGACCTTGCAAGTCACATTGTTCTTACTTCTTGTAAATCACTGCGTGACAGACGCTGACTTGGGCGCAGCGAGCTCCCCTAGGACGTCCACAGGGCTTGCAGACCATGAGATGCCCAGAGGGCAGACCAACCCGCAAACTGTGGGCCCCAAATCCGAGCCAAGAGGCTGCTCAAGGAGGTGACGTGTGTCCCTATGTGGCGACACGTGGTCTACTGCTGGGGTCTCCTGTGGCTGTCCCCTCTGCCATCCACTGGCATCTGAGCAGAAGAGCCTTCCATGGCAGAGGAGGGGGTCTGATGTGACTTCTGAGCCCCAGGAAGTCTTTGCGACCAGCTTACCGAGGGGTTCCAAAATCTCTAAATGGTCAGGAGTACCTCTGAAGGACCTCCAGAGGGGAGGGGCAGCAGCTGAAGCGGCCCAATAAAAGAGAATAGTGTAAAATTATCCTAATCAGGAAAAAAAACCCTTTAGAACACCACACAACATTAAATTTCAAATTTGAAACATCCTATATGTCCAACAGTGTGGGAATGGTTGTTACAGTTAATAATATCCATTTAACTGCGGGGACAATTTTTATTTACTATTATGACAACTTTGTGCCTTTAAAATGCATCCAAAAAACCCCAGAAATGTTCACGGTGATTTTCTGATAGAATTAGTAACAAATTCTTCCTCTTTTTATTTTTCTGTATTCTTATATTACAAGTTGTATTGTTCTTATCCCAAAACATCTTTTCTTTAAAAAAGAAAGAACATTTGGAAACAAGAGAGGATATATCAAAGAACAAGTCTCCCAAGGAGACAAGCAGGCTAGAGTGCTTGACCGTCTATCTGCTTCCACAACAAGTGTCAGGTGGCCCCATGAGGGCTGCTTTGGCAGCAGTGGCACAGAAGTGCTAGGGGCTCAGACCTAATGTGATCACTTCCTCAAAACAGGACTGAATTCTGTCTGCTGTGGAAAGGGCTGTGCGTGAGAAGAGGACAGCAAATACCTAAAATGAGAACCTGAGAACTGGCAGAGCCTGAAAGGGGATGTACAGGGGACAGTGGTCAGAGGTATGAACCTGGGCCTGGACCATGGGGGCTGGTGGTTCCACTTCCTGCCTTTGGGGCCATAGATAAGCTCATCACCATGGCTCCCCTGACTAACCCCCTCTCTCAGGAGGGTAATAACGGTTACCTCCCTCCTAAAGCTGTGGAGAGGGTACACAAATCGACACTCATATAGCACTTGGAAGAGGGTCCACACACAGAGCAAGCACCCAGAAAGTGTTAGATGACTGTGTTTATATGCAGGCACCTCTGAGGAACTTTGGAACAAGCTGGGGGTGTGCCATTTAAGAAAAGCAGGGACTTCCCTGGTGGCGCAGTGGTTAAGAATCCTCCTGCCAGGAAGATCCCACATGCCGCGGAGCAACTAAGCCTATGTGCCACAACTACTGAGCCTGCGCTCTAGAGCCTGCAAGCCACAACTACTGAGCTCGCGTGCCACAACTACTGAAGACCTCACGCCTAGAGCCCGTGCTCTACAACAAAAGAAGCCATTGCAATGAGAAGCCCATGCACCACAACAAAGAGTAGCCCCTACTTGCTGCAACTAGAAAAAGCCCACGTGCAGCAACAAAGACCCAACGCAGCCAAAAAATAAATAAATAAATAAATTTATTTTAAAAAAAAAGAAAAGAAAAGCATTAGCCTCTGCCATGTCCTTTAGGTGCATCGCAGAAGTTGTGGCTTGCCTTTGCCTTCACAACTTCTGTGATGGCAAATCTGTACACAGTGGTAACGAAAAAAAAATTTTGTTACTCTTTTTTGTTATTGCAGTAAAATATACATAACATAAAATTTACCATTTTAACCATTTTTAAATATACAGCTCAGTGGCATGAAATACATTCACATTGTTGTGCAACCATCAGCACTATCCGAATTGTTTCATCATCCCAAACCGAAACTCTGTACCCATTGAACAATAACTTCCCACTCTCCCCTCCCTGCAGCTACTGGCAACCACCATTCAAATTTCTGTCTCTATGAATTTGACTACTCCAGGTACCTCACATAAGTGGAATCATACAATATTTATCCTTCTGACTGGCTATTTCACTTAGCATAATGTCTTCAAGGTTTTTATCTATGTTGCAGCATGTATTAGAACTCCTTCCTGTTTAAGGCTGAATAATATTCCATTGAAGGTATATAAACATTTTGTTTATCCATTCATCTGTGGATGGACATTTGGGTTGTTTCTCCTTTTGGCAATTGTGAATAATGCTGCTATAAACATTGATATTCAAATGTCTGTTCAAGTCCATGCTTTGATTCTTTTGGGTATATACCCAGAGGTGGAACTGCTATATTTAATTTTTTGAGGAGCTGCCATACTGTTTCCACAGTGGCAGTGCCATTTTACATTCCCACCAACAGTGCACAAGGGTTCCAGTTTCTCCACATCCTCACCAAAACACTTGAGATAAATATATATATAACGGCCATCCTATTGGATGTAAATTAATATCTCAATGTGGTTTTGATTTTAATTTCCCTAATGATTAGTGATGTGCGTATCTTTTACGTGCTTATTGGCCATCTGTATACCATCTTCGGAGAAATGGCTATTCAAGTGCTTTGCCCATTTTAATAGAAATATTTTATGAAGGCTAATTTATTAGTTTTTAATGATTAGTGGTTTTTGTGTCCTACCTAAGAAAACTCTGCCTACTCCAAAATCACAAAAATAATCTCCTATGTAATCTTCTAGAGGCTTTATGGTCCTAGTTTTTATTTTTAGGGCTATGATTCATCTTAATTTTTGTGTATGTAGTAAGATAGGGGTTGAGTTTCTTTTTTTTTCAGTATGATTAGTCAGTGTTTGAATGCTACTTGTTAGACCTTCCTTTCCAATTGGGTTGGTTTGGTACCTTTGTAGAAAACCAGTTGACTGTTTGTGTGAGTCTATTTCTTGACTCTCTATTCTGTCCCACTGGTTTGCCTATTCTTGTGCCAATAAGCACTGTCCTTATTACTTAGTTTATAATAATTCTTGAAATCAGGTTAGGTAAGTTCTCTAACTTTGTTCCTCTTTTTAAAGATTGTTTTAGCTATTCTAGATTCTTTGCCATTCTCTATAAATTTTAGAATCAGCTGTGTATGTCTAAAAATGTCTTGCTGGGACTTCCAATGAGTCTATAAATCCATTTCAGGAGAAATGCCACCTTAAATAAATCTTATAATCCATAAACATCATATACCTCTCCACTTATTTAGGTCTGCCTTAATTTTTCTCAGCAATATTTTGCAGCTTTTAGCATAGAGATCTTGTTTGTATTTTGTTAAATTTCTTCCTAGATATTTGATGTTTTTGACACTATTACGGAAAGTACTTTTATTTCATTTTCTAATTCTTCATTGCCATTATGTATGAATACAATTAATTATTTATTGACTGTGTCCTGTGACCATACAAAATTCAAGCATTTTCTAGTGGTTTTCTTTTTATATTCCATAGGATTTTCTATATACAAAACCATGACAGTGACTAATGACAGTTTCACCACTTTTTTTCCAATCTGTATGCTTTGGCTACTCTGGGGGTTAGAATGAAGATGGGAGGCATGGGGATTACTGAACAAATATTCATGTATTCCCTTACTAAATATTCTTTGAGAATCTGCTACATGTATGACACTGCTCAGTAACGAGGAGGGTTCACAGATGCACTGGGTCAAGATCTTGCTCTCATAGTCAAGAGGAGACGCGTATATAACTATTGCTAACGCAGCATAGAAGGGTGCGAGGATCATAAACTGCATACTGACAGCGCTGTGGGAGGTCTAAGGGAGAGAGACTAGTTCTAGGACCACTGGGTAACATGAAACCCTCACACACACAGACAGTCTTATGTTTTCAAAAAGTGAAACATTACTACCAGAATTAACCTTTGCAGCTCCATGGCATAGACAAGATCGTTGTCATTATTTGAGTCATTTAAAGTGATCTCCCCAAAGTCGCAGAAGGATGGGTTTGTGCCAGGTGTGTGATTTTTATATTTGTACACTTTCCACCATGGGGCCAAAGATGGCCCTTGGAAGTTATTTAATAACATCTTTGGGCTGGAAAGGAACTTTGACAAACGTCTTCTCTAATTTAGCGCTGCTATTCTGGAAGGATTGCTTGCCCTCTTGGGGCATGGACAAGTTAGGGGCCAGTTAATTCTGCCCTTCTGAGTTACCAAAGCACTTTCAACACAAAGAAGAGAGGCAAAGTCCCTCACTCTCCAGTGCTCCTGGAGTGGACTTTAACAGCAACCTGAGCTAGCATTTTCTGCCTGTTCAGAAATCCATTATTTTTTTCCTGGAAACTATATGAATTTACCAATTCACGCTATAAATTCCATGTCTTTTTCTTTTCCCACCAGGGCCCTAGGATCTTCATTTTGATGTTCCCTCCAAAACAAGGTGGGCAAACCCGAATCTCTTTGATCCCTTCTGAAACTAACACTTAAGCTTAAAGCAGGCTGGCTCCTCCTCCAGCCCACCACCACCACCACCAACCACCCCCCACCTCCAGGACTGCTGCTAAAATAAACAGCCCAGAACTCATCCAGGACTTCCCAGGAAAGAAAAGGGAAGGAAAAAGAAATTTTAAAGTTACTGTGCCCTCTGGTGGTCATAAGTGAAACCAAAGACACCAAAATATCTATTAAATTTTCCAAAAGTACTTGAGTTACAATTTACCATAATATTTGCTTATAATTTTACAAAATAAAGTATATCTTTGCCACACCCTTTCTTTCGTTAATTTATTTATTTGCCAAATGCTTTCTTAATTATAGTATTGCTTGTACATATTGATCTGTTTTTCTTGATCAGATTTTTTAGTGAGTTGTGTTTCTTGAGGTTTATAATTTTCAGCTTTTGTGTTTTCTAATTTATTTCTCCTTTTATTAATAGTATTTTTGTCTTATATGTCTCTGAGTCACCCTTTCCAAGAAATATAAATTGAATGTTTTCTTTTTTTCTTTATGATGATAAAACACTTTCTGTGAATTTTCTTTTGAGTATTGCTTTGATAAATATTACAGAATTTTATATGTAGTGTTGTCAGTTAATAAATAGTATGTTGCTATATTCTTTAGTTTCCCACTTTAGCCAATTATTATTTAAGAAAGAATTGAGCAAGTTTTAAGTGGCACAATTTTGTGATAACTATAGAAACATTCATTGTTAGTAGTTTTGCTAAATTGGGAAAGGGGTTATTGCCTGTAAGCCTTCATTTGTTATAATGTATTGATTCCCTTCATATCATAATGAATTATAATACTTTGTAAAGATTGCAAATTCTGGAAAGGCTCTAGGCTCTATCAATTAATTCTATTTTATTGTTTTGTAATCTATACCTACCTTTTGACTTAATATAAACTGATAATGGTAAATTCAAGTTTCTAAAGAGCATAGTTTGTCAAATATTCCTTAACTCTAAATGTTATGTCAACTATAACAAAATTCATAAAGTTTTTAAAAGAGTGTATTTAATATTGATTGTAATTTTTGTTAAATGCTGCATATATATATAGTCACTTGTTGTTGACCAAAAAAATGCTTTTTAATATTAGTATTAATGTCAGTGCCTCTGTTCATATTTGATAAAGCCTTTCCAGGTTACTTTGTTCCAGGTGCAGTCAATGCACATCCCATGAAGACAGCCCAGTGAGTTGGAAGAAATAAGGGTGCTTGGAGTCAGATCTGGGCAGAATCCCAGATTGCCCACTTAATAGTTGTGAGACACTGTGCACGAGATAGACACCTCTCTAAGGTGGAGGGAATGGCAATGCCTGCTACATCAGATTGTTGTTAGGATTAAATTTTATGTAATAAACATAAATGTCTGCACAAACACATCTATTCCTAAGAGCATCAGACTTGGAACTGTTCCCAAGTCCATTCTTGGGCACTTCTGTGTATTCACTATGACTTAGTATTTATCAGGTACCTAAAATGCAAAATGAATTGTATTTTTTAGACAAATCAACATTTAGGAACTTATCCTGGAAATCCAGAAGAAGAAAAAAAGCTCACATATTGTGGAATGATGGAGAGGGAAGAGTGGAGGAGTTAGAGCCAGTAAATAGTTAGGAGTAAAACTAGGAGGGCAAGTGTTTGACAGAACATGGGAGGGGAGAGGGAATTCTTCACCCTCAGAGGACACATACTGTAGACTCTGGCAATCCAAGCCCAACTTTTTATTCTTCCTTGTCTGTTTGTCTTTAGATGAGTGAATGTATTCCCATTTGCTTCCATCTTTTACTACGGTTAAGCAGGAAGACAACCCAATTTTGATGCTATGGTTGTCATCCTAAAACAGTATTGGCCTCATTTTAAACACATCTAAAACTAGCAATAAACACACCAAACTTTATTTGCTCTTTACGGAAGTGCTAAGACTTTAATGATTTGGGGCTTCTCTCAGCCCACTTTCTCATCCCTTCCTATTCTTTTACTATTCAATTTGTGATCATAAATGCTGATTTAAAATGATACTGTCTTCTCTCCGTGTGTGTGTGTGTGTGTGTGTGTGTGTGTGTGTGTGTGTGTGTGTTTGTGATGTTGCATCCATTTCTCTTGGTCCATCAGATTTGTTAGTAATATATCCTCTCTCCTATTGGGGGTTACTGATTTCTTTTAATCCCACATTCCTTAAAGTAGTTTTGAAGAGCTTTTTACCTCCCAATAAGACAGATTGCTTTGCTGTTTTCTTTTGGGTTCCCCAGAAAGTACACCCTGAGACAAAGACTTGAGGGCAAGTCATTTGGGAAGCACAATCAGGCAGTAGGAAAATGAACCAGAGACGGAAGGAAAAAATCAATCCAGTGTGCATGGAAGGGTAGGTTACTACTGTGGGCAAGTGGGGTGCAAGCCCACTGGGGCCCTCTGAGAGAACATGGAACACACTTCAGAACTGTCCTGCTGAGAAGGGGGCAAGATGAGCTCTCTCTCCATGAATTCCTAGTCGTCACTGGTTGAGGTGGCTCCCGAAAGCATTAATCCCCTTGAGGCCTGCCACACTCAGAAGGCCAGGCAAATTCCTGTGGCCAAAGAAAGTCCTCAGGCAAGGAACTCAAGTTTTTGAGGTGAGAGCCCTCCACACATGGAAACATTGTCCACTGAAGCTTAAGGTGAACTCAGGAGAGATGAGAGGGGCACCAACAGCATCTGCTAAATACGTTTATTTTGTAAAGTCCCACAAAGAGCATCAGGGGCTCTGCCAAGTGAATGTATTTGAGAGTGACTGAATCACAGTGCTGCCTCACAGGCATCTTTGGAGCCTCTGCCATGAGAACCACATGTGAATACAAACAAGGTCCCAAAATTATAGCAACTTCTCCTTTAGTTGTAGAAAGATTACAGAAAAATATTGTGTCACTAATTTATCAGCAAGTACTTTTAAATGGAAAATATTTTCCAATTAAATATTTTAAAATTTTATCACTGAGGACAGTTCTAAAAATATTATTCAGAAAAACACAGAAAAATAGTGCCCAGCAGCTTGTTTTATGGGTTAAAAACAACTCATTTCAACTCCTAGTGCAACACATTTTATTTTTAAAGCATTCTAGTTAATAAACTGGCAGGTTCAAACTCAAATACTGGGAAACTCATAAATAAAAGTTTACCAACATTTGAAATGCTAAGACTACAGTATTTTTTAAAACTTGGAACTTTTAAACAGTTGGAAGGATTTCAGAAATAAAAAGGGCAAAAGCACAAAAAGTGATGTGTTAGTATGTTCCCACTGACATATTTGCATATATTTAAACTTTTAAAATGACAAATATGTTCCAAAATGCCATAACATAAACCATCTCCTCAGTTAAAGTCCATTTTCACAGTGCTCTGAAAACAGCAGTCTTTGAAAATGTGAAGCATCAGTTCAGCATTCACCCTATAATTTATCTTTTCTCTTTTTAAATAAACACTGGGACTTCTGTCTTCAGAAACTTCATAACCATCAAGGTAAACTTGAGTGCCTGAAAAATACTCTGCACTTTGAGGTACCTGGTTCCCATAATGAAAAGACGCACTCAACTCAATTCTATTAGATTTGAATATTTGGAAAGATACTCTTGTTGCCAAACTATGTGCCACCATCCCCTCCACTGGAATTATATAAATGTACGTAGCACTAAGATGGAAATTTCTAAAAGAAAACAAGTCTACAAAGCTGTTCTTCAGTCCTGAGGAACTTAGATAGTGGTAAAACACACAAGACATTTTTTAAAGTTCCATAGTCTAGACAGATACATGTGTGGCCTCCAATAAAAGGCTGCCACAGGTCATGATCAGAGGCTTTCAAGATAGTGGTTCTATGCTGGGTTTAATCTCCACTGTATTTAGAAGAACTCTAATATTTGTTATAAACCCTCATTAAAAGTGAGATAACTTCAGGTCTGAAACTGACCAGTTCTATTCTGTTGTATTCTCATAAATGAAACACACTGAAATATAAGAAAGGAAACTTTAGTTGAAATGTATCTGCTAAATATAAAATGACACTTTACTGGTAATAATCTCTTGTCTTGGCAGAAGAATTTTTTTTTTTTTTAATTTTTGGCTGCGTTGGGTCCTCGTTGCTGCACGCGGGCTTTCTCTAGTTGCGGCGAGCGGGGGCCACTCCTCATTGCGGTGTGCGGGCTTCTCATTGCAGAGCACGGGCTCTAGGCGCACAGGCCTCAGTAGTTGTGGCTCGCGGGCCCCAGAGCACAGGCTCAGCAGTTGTGGCGCACCAGTCCAGCTGCTCTGCAGCATGTGGGATCCTCCCGGACCAGGGCTCGAACCCGCATCCCCTGCATTAGCAGGAGGATTCTTAACCACTGCACCACCAGGGAAGCCCTGAGAAGAATGATTTTTATCTTCAAGTGCAAAGACTCGTGGGGTTCAGATTCAACTTTTAAAGTCATTGCAAATTAGGCCAATTGCGAAGCTGGGGGAATAGTCAACAAAACCACCCTCACTTCTGTCATCAATTTCAAGTTTGGGGGTCTCCCCAAACCACCTTCAGCTTTGATAACTTGCTAGAAAGACTCACAGAACTCACTGAAAGCCGTTGTGCTCAGGGTTATGGTTTTTTTACAGGGAAAGGATAGAGACTAAAATCAGCCACAGGAAGAAGCTCACAGGGCAGAGTTGGGGGAAAGCACCAAACATGGAGCTTCTGGCTGTCTTCTCGCCATGGAGTCAGGTCAGCAATGCTTGCCAAATATTAATGTGTGATCATATGCACAGAGTACTGCCAGCCAGGGAAGCTCCCTTAGAGCCTTGGTGTCCAGAGTGTTTACTGGGCTCCATCACATAGACATGATTAATCACGCATGTAGCTGGACTTAGTCTCCAGTCTCCATCACCTCTGGAGGTTGACTAGTAGATACCACATGATCCAAAGCTCCCACCCTACATCACACTGCTACTCCCTGGAGTGCCCACATCCCAACCTAAGACTAACTAATGTGGCAGCCTGCACCCTAAATCACATTTTTAGACTATCCAGTATGACCCAAAGCCCCGGATGAAGATACTCCTATCAAGCATGATATTCCAAGGGCCGAGAGATCACCTCCCAGAAACCAAAGACAAATGTCAGACCTCTTTTGGGCAAGGGTAAATTATTTACTACACAGTAGAATCAGTTGTATGATTACTACAATTGTGTATTTTATATTTCAAAAAATGTGTCTGACTAATCCAAAACACTTTTGAAGCTTTTAAAGCCTTTTACAACCATCAACTGTATTTTTTACATACTTTAAAATAAAAATCATTACTCCTTTTTTTTTACTTCAGTTATACCAAATAAAAATAAAGCTAATTTTTAAGTTTTGCTTGGAAAGGAAAATGAATAAGAAGGAAAAAAGACAGTGAGGCAGACAGTTTGTATGTCCCTACATTTATCTTGCATTTTAATATTATCATTACCAACAGATTTTATTTTTTTCTCTAAAATAAGGAAATGCCACAAATAGGAGGAATTAAAGGAGACACAACATCTATGTGTAATGTGGGATCCTGGACTGGATTCAGGAACAGAAAATGAACAGTAGGGGGAAAACTGATGAAATTTAAATAAGGTCAGTCACTTACTGTTAAGTTGTACCACTGCATATTATACCAGTATTAATTTCCTGGTTTTGACTATCATATTATAATTCTGTGAGCTGTTAGTATTGGGAAAGCTTAGTGAAAGATGAATGTGAAAACTCTGTCTAGTTTTTGCAGCTTTTCTGTAAGTCTAAAATTATTTCAAAATAAAAAGTTAGAAGAAAAAGGCTTAAAATGATCTATCTCTGCTTATTCAAGGATTCTCTAAAACAATCATTTTAATCTTTTTGGAGGCTGACCAACTCTTTAATGAAAAGTATGTACTATCTGCCCTAAAAAGCCTCCAAGTCCACTTTTGCCATTTTGCATGTTCACAGACCCACATGGAGCCCATCCATGGGCCCCAGATGAAGAACCCTGGCTCGAAAGACCACAGCTCAGGACTTGGGTGTGGTAGTAAGTAACATCTAACAAATAACCTGAGCAGGAACAACTTCTAGCTCCCACCTGCAGTCACATTCATGCTTGGGACTTCTTACAAAATGCGAGGCCTTGCTACAAAATGGGCTGTGCTCCCCTATGACATTTCCTCAGAAGGTCATTATGAAAGGACAACACTCACCCACACAACAAAAGGCACCTCCTCTTTCTGGGCCAAGCAGCCCCTACATATATCCTAAAGGGACCTTAAGGCAGCCCAATTAAATGATATCAAACAGAATAATCAGCTCTGGGCATGAGAAGCTCAGCAGGAAATGATGGCCGGGCCCATAGTCCTGGAAATAGAAGAAAATATATACCAAGTGTAGGGCATCTGTCCCCACCCCCCAAACTTTCCTTCCCATCTTCTGGTTTATAAGCAACTCCCTCAAGATGCTAAATGAAGAAAGGCACAGCTAGTTACATGGTAGAAATAAATGGCAAGAATTTAAAAACAGCTGAAGCCTGCATAAGTAGATCCCTTAAGGATAAATAATTTATATTTGAATAGTTGAGGGAATTTTGAGGTTACAAAAGCTAAGACGCATACACTAGGCATTATTAAGCCCAAATTACTAGTATCCTGAATTTATAAATCAGGTAAGAATAGTGAGATCAAACACAAGACATAATTGTGCAAAGAGACAGAAATAGCTGCAGAGAACAGGACTGGCTTGTCCAAAGAGAGGCCAAGATGACTTCCAGCCCTGAGAAATAGTTGGCAAGTCAAGAGACACTTGCAGGCTCTAGCCGAGGGATCAACAACCTTTCCAGAGGATTGCACTAAACCACAGACTCCTTTCTTTCTGGTAGGTCCAGCTACTCGAGCATGGCCCCTGAGCAGGAGGGGCCTGAAAGAAAGCCAGCTTTCTCCCAAGCACTGGTCTCCATACTGGACATAGTACAATGGTTTTGAGGGATGGGAAGACTGGTTAGTTCAGTGAATGTACAGAGTAGTGGGATGGGATGGGGGTTCATAAAACACAGTTCTTAAGAGATGACTAAAGGGGCTTGCATTTCTGATGGGGGGGTAAACACAGACTTGAGGCATAATGGAAATTATTCTGATAAACTCTTCCAGGAGGGCAGACCCTCATTCTACCACTCTAGATCCAAAGACTCTGTTGAGATTATGGCAGAAAATGAAGCCCTTGAGCATCATGCCATCTCATGCAAGCTTCTGGGGCAGCCCCTCCCTTCAAAGGAACCAAGAGTCCTTTCCAAGTCAGTAATTCACTTTAGAATTTACTGCAGAATTCTGCAGCTTTCATTCCACATTTAGGATTCAGTTACCTCATTTTTTCTTTTCCTGAGAAAAAAACTGTGGAAGTCAAATGTATATTTTTAGGACTTTTTGAAACATATTAGCAAATGTCTAATCAGAATGACTGTCTCAATTTACACATGGATGAAAACGTCTATTTCCCTAGTCCCCATTGCAATATTTTGCCATTCACTAGCTAGGGAAAAATTTTCTTTGTTTCAATTAGCACTTTTAAAAAATTAGTAAGTCTAAGTACTTTTCTTTAATTCTACTTTTTGTGTGTGTGAGTTGCTATCCTTTGCCAAATTTCCATTGAAATATTTTCTTTCTCTTATTGATTTGTATGATCTATTTAAATATGACAATTATTAATATTTTCCTAGCTTGTCATGTGTTAACTTCAGTTAAAGGTGTTTTTGACACAGAAGTATTGGATTTTAATGCAATCAAATCCAGCAATCTTATTCTTTATTGTTTCTGCCTTTGTTATTACCATGGTTAGGAAAACCTTTCCTAGGCCAAAATTATAAAATTATTAAACCATACGTTCTTCTGGGTCTTTTATGGATCTGGGTTTTACCTTTCACATGTAATCCACCTGGAGGCTATCTTGGCATAGGAGTTAGATAAACATTTACCTTTATTTTTTCGCCTAATGGTTCGCCTTTTGTCATAACAAGTTATTGAATTATCTATCCTTCTGTGATGTTCTGAAATGCATGTGAAGTAAAGTATTAGTTCTTTGGCAATTTTTCAAATTGACATTCCTGACACCCTTGCCCAGCTCCCCTCCTTCCTGCTGAGTGTGTGTTAAGATGCAGGCAGTGGTTGAGGACTGGGCCCCACGTAGGATCTGGGTAAAGACTGCTAAGTGTCTGTCAAGGGAGGGGTGGGTGGGTCTCATCTGGGTCTCATCAACTCCATTACTAACAGCTTTCTCCTCCACTTTCTATTCAATGTGTCCACTTTCCTGAGACACCTTAAGATCTGTTGAAAAAGGTGACAACATTCCCCCTTTACAGTTACCTTCTCCCACCAAAACTTTGTCTTCTACTTTCACAATGGGAGCTGAAACGTCCTAACAACCACAGCTGATCCTGACCCCAACAGAACCGATAGGACTTCTAGGCGCATGGTGTTGTTTATCAGCAGGGGAAATGACTTCGGGCCCTGGGGTGACACACTCAGCCTTACTGACACAGCCTTGGGAGAGAAGGGAGCAGAGATACTCATACAGCACCACCCTATCAGGTGCAAGGACTGGCCCTTGCTTGGTGCCACCTGGGCTATGAAAATTGTCTGTGGCTGCTGTAAAAGGTAAGAAAGAGCAGTGACTGTGCCCGTCCCTTAATGCCCTACCCCTTTCTCTTTCCGACTCTGGAACAAATAATGAAGGAGGTACCACAGGGAGCCCTGCATTTGTGCTGAGGGGCCTTTATGGAGTGGGGCCCTCAGGGCAGTTTCCCCTGCACACTCAGGGACTTCTCTGTAAGACAGCTGTTGGCCCTGGTTTTGAGGAAGAGAGTTCATTTTGCCTTCTCAACTAGACTGTCAGCTCCCTTTCTAGAAAAAGAGAGTGTATCTTGTTGACATTTGTGTCCCCAAAACCCAGCACAGTACCTGACATTTAAAATGGGCTCAGGACATAAAGGTTCAACAAACTTAAGTACCGATGTGTTGTTAGTAATAGTAATAACAGACACTTAGGAATCAACTTATAACTTACACTTTGTACACTGTGTGAAATTAAATGTTTTGTTTTGTTTTGTTTAACAGGTGGCTTTGGTGTAGAGGACAAGGACACAGCAAGCGGAAACATTCCTTGTGAAACTCCTCATTCAATAGGATAGACTAGTCTCTGAGTGGGAGCTCTGGAGCCGGGAGCCTGGAGAGAAGTACACTGAGGAGAGCTCCAGGATGAAGGAAAACAAAGGTGATTCCAAGTGGGAGGAAGGAAGCCCAAAAAGCCTAAAGCCCCCAGGAACTTTAATGCCAGTCTTCCCTGACCAATTCCCTCTCAGAGGCCAGGATCCTTTAAAAATGCATTTGAAGGTGGCTTGAGGCATTTAGACAGCCTTTAACTCATGGATGTTCAAAATCAACCTTTGTCCCCTCCCAGTATCATACAACAGGGCCAGGGATTTGACTTGTGGCTCTTCAGAGAAGCCCCAGGAAAAACAGCTCTTGCCCCCTGAACTGAGCGATTTTCAGGGCTTACAATTTCTCAATGCTTCAGACACACAGTCAGTTAAGAAAAAAATCTAATTTATTACCCTAGAAAATACTGTTTTCTCTCCATAATTCATGGAGTACATACAGAACGATTTTTTTCTGGGTTCACTCACATACCTGCCTTTGCTCTGAAGCAACAGGATAGCGGGGTGGCCTGGCCTGGACCCTGGCCCTTTCAAGAAGCCTTCACCTGGCCCCTGTAGCTGTCACCTGTGCCTATCCTGGGCTCTCCACCAGGTAAGAAGCCTGTCCAGAATCCTGTAGCTAGTCAATTTGCTTGTTGGCTCCAGACTGTTGTGATGGAGCCAAAAAGCAAATTCAGGACAATTCCAAACCTGATCTCTTACCCATTTAGAGTGCAAATTCTTACTGATGGGATCGGTAGGGCATAGCTCTCCTCTCCAGGCTCTCGAAATTTTCCTGTGATATTCCAAGTCCTCTTTCCCCACAGACTTCACTTGAAATATTTGCTCCTTGTCTCAGAACTCTAATTACAGATTTAGTCTCTGCTCATGCAGCGGCTCAACGCAAAACCCCTAAACACCCGAGGCTTTATCAACTCATTTCTTCCCAACACTTCGCTTCAGAACCCTGGATTCCCCCTGTCCTGGCTCAGCGGACGGCTTCACCAACCTGCCATCCCACGCCTGGCTAATCTGAGTGGCCGTTTGGTGCTCTCGGCCCCCGCTCTACATCCGCGAACAAGTCGGCATCTCTGGCTCGGGGCCAAACAGGAGGGACCTGAGCGCCCAGCGCGCACCAAGACCCGCAGAGCCCGAGCGGCCGGTCGCATCGCCGAACTACGTTTCCCACAGTACTCGGGGAAGCCGGGGCCGCCGAGGTGCGGCCCGCCCCCGCTCAGGCTCGCGCGGAGCCTCCTGGGAGTTGTAGTCCGGGCCGCTCGCGCCGGCGCTGCTGAGGGCTTGTTGTCGGCCTTTGTCTGTCTGCGGGCGCGCGCCGCTGCGGTGAGTGAGGCCGCCGGCCGGGTCCGTACGCCCGAGCGAGGCTGGGCCCCGCCTGCAGGCCGCGGTCCCTGAGCCCCCTGCGGCCTTGAGTAGGCCTGGCCAGCTTGGACTCCCCAGGGCAGCCAGCTGCGTGGGGAGAGGTCTGCGGCCCGCAGGAAAAGGTCCAGCTGGACCAGAGAAAGGGGTGCTGAGGCCCAGCGCGCAGGGCCGGCCCGGGGGTTTGGGGGTGGGGGCAGACCTGAGGCGGGAAGGGAGAGTCTGTCGGTAGGAGCAGGGGTCCCTCCGCCGGACAGCACGGCCGGGTGTGGAGCAAGGCCCTGCACCCCGAGACGCGGGAGGGGGAGACCACAGGCAGGTGTGCCCCGGGGCCCGCGGGGAGGGTTTCAGAAGACGCACAGGAGAAAGTGCAGTCTCTCTGAGGTGGGTGAAAGGGAGAAAGGACAAACTTCGTTGGGTGCAGAATAGGAAAGGACAAAGTGGATTCAGGTGTGCAGAGAAAATAATCACCCCTCCCCAGAATCTCCTAATCCTTAAACTATCCCTCAAGAAAGCAACAATCCTAGTCCTCTGCTGTGGACTCTCAACTTTAGGCCTTAAACCTGTAGGTCATGTCAGAGGCCCTTCACATTTGGTTCTTTTATTCTCCCAAGAGCTACTTGATAATACAGTGTTATCAGACTATTTAGTAAGTGAGGAAATAGGGTCAGGGCTGTTTGGTTACTTGCCCAGTGTCATTTAAGGGGAGAGAAGGGTAATCCAAGTCTCTCATGGCCTAATTCTGAGCTCTTTCCACAGGATATAATGGCCTTTCTGATAGGAAAAGCAATATTTTCTACTATAAAGTGACTTTATCCAAAATCTTCAGGAAATTGATTCCTCAGATTTGTGGAATCTAGGGAGAAAAATACGACAACTTCCCTTTATTAATCAAGGAGGTTCCTGAGACGCAGCTGAGCTGTTTCTTGTTGAATATCTCACAACATGTGGAGAGGCACAGCTGTAAGTGCTGCCCACACGTTCTGACCAAACTATTTGCTGGACTAACCAGAGACAGAGTCCAACCTCAGGTAGCAGGTACCTATATACTTTCCACTGACTCTTGATGGATGTGTGGTTGAGCAGTAACACCTTCCACTTCCAAGTGAACGGTGTTGTAGTGTCCTGACACTCTGATAAGGCATCGCTCTGTGTCTTGTACTGCAAATTGGAGCTGAGTCCTCCAAATAAAGAGTTTAAATGCCTCTCCAGTCATCAAAACATGCAGCAGAAAGGGCAGTTGTCAAGAAGACCAGGTGTTTGGGTTAACAAAGAATTGTAGTATCACACTGCTATTTCATTAAATCAGGAGGCCAGCATTTTCATGGGACGTAGTAGAGGGAAACAAAGATTATACATTGGACCACTGCATAAATAAAGTGTAAGTATTCAGTAATTAGGGTCCTGAAATAAGAATACCCCCCCCCCCCAAAATACAAAAGGATAATATGGAACACGAGGATTCCTAGGATCTGGAAGAATAGTAAGGTCTGGTCAAGCTCTGTTCCATTCTATTTCATTTTATAAGAATTCTCACCAGCTTTTTAGTGACGAGAAAGTAGAGAATTGTCTGGACATAGGCTTTGGATCCAAAAAGTCTTGGATTTGAGCCTTTGCCTCACCTTGACTCCTTACTGGCTCTGGGAATAGGGGCAAGTTACTTACCCTAATCGGTGTGCCTTGGGCTTGGTTTTGGAGTCTGAAGTAGGTCTTTTTTCCTCCAAGAATTGGCAAGTATTTATAGTTCCTCAGAACTGGTATTCTCATACCTTGAAGCATCTGGAGCCTCCTAAGAAGTGCCAAAAGGAAATATGAAATCTCTTGTTCTGTCCTAATAACCTAGAGGGGACTGGAGAGGAGAGCTGGAGCCATTTCAATCATAGAATCAATCATGATGGCTGAAATTTTTTTTATATTCTGAATTCCTTTGGAGGCTTGGAGGATAGAATAGCAGGCTGTTAGGCAGGGGAAGGAAGTGGACAATTCCAGTCACATGCTAAGGCTAAGCTAAGGTACAAATAGGATGGACCATTATCTTGGCACTGGCAAGAAGAGATACTTGTTTGCTTTATGTCTTCTCTGCTTTCCCACCTCCTGCTTCCTCCTGGACTCATTTATAAGTGGTCATGGTACCTTTTGGCTCATTTTGCAGTTACATTGTAGGTGACTGACATTACATCAGGCAATCAAGATTTCCTCCATTCACTCATACCCCAAACTGGAGCTCCTGTTGACTTTATTCTCCTCACTTATCAATTCTCCTGTCCTTTCCTGTTTGTTTTTGTTGTTCTGTTTTGTTTTTGTTTGTTTGTTTTTCCCTCCCCAGGTACTCAAGAACAGCCCATGGAAGAATCATATGAAGAGGTGGTGATTAAGGTCATACAGCAGGAGTGGACATGTTTGGATTTCCAACAGCTACTCTGCTGGACTGTCATGGAAGATATGCCCAGAATGTAGCATTTTTCAGTGAGTCAGTTGATTGCTGGGATGCCCTCAACTCATAATAATCAGTGTCCCTGTTCTCAGCACTAGTCAACAGGCTGAGGATGCACAGAAGATGTTCCTTTGGTGGAGCTCACCGTTTCTAGGGATTACAGGGAAAGCCTACAAACTGGAGTTAGAAATAGTAGAAACAGAGCACAGCAGTCTTGATATGGAGGTAGTCTCTGAGAGAATGAATGAGCAGTTTTAAATCTCAGCACAATCATTGAATAACAAGTTGAAATCTCCCTAGGATGACTCCAAGAAAACTATTATTAGTGATGAATGGACCCATATTTAAAGTGCAGTAGAAGCCTCATATGCAGGGCAATACTGGAGAGTACTGTCAATATCTGCATAGGAAGTGTTGAGAATAACTTCCAAACCAAAATAGACTTCAGTTCCACCATAGCTTAGCAGATTGAAATAGCATGGATTTTAAAGGGAAAAATTCCTTGGATCAGATTCTGTGATAGCCCTGACTTGATCTGTGTTATCAGACAAGTTATTTAACTTTCTTGTGCTCCAGCCTCTTCATCTGTAAAATGGGACAATAAGCTCTATCTTGCAGGGTGCAGGGATTAGAATTAATAGATGTAAAGTACCAAGGATTCTGCTACATATATTCTGATATCATGGAGCTTACTCCACTGTTAGGAGAGCAGACTAGAGCAGAAGTGGATTTCTCACGAAACTAATGAAACAAGGTTCAGGATCTTTCCCTTACACTGGTCTCTTCAAGGCCTTGTCCCTACTTTTATACTGTTTCTTAATGAAATCCATCCAAAATTTTAAAGCTTTAGGCCCTACACAACCTGGATCCACACCTGTTTTGGTGTCAGAACTTGGGTATGGCACTAATTTGATCATATATAGTTTTCTTAATTTTTCTGAGCCTGTTTTCTTACCTTTAAAATGGAAACAACCATGTCTATACACAATACTATTTGGGAGGCTAAATTAAACTAAATTTAGAGGCAGTACACTGCTATGGAGCATGCCTGAATCCCAAGTCTATGCTTACCTAGCTGCACAATCTTTGACAACCTCCCTATACTTTCACTTTCTTAACTGTAGCAATAGATTGTTTTCAGGATTAAATTATCTATGCAAAGTTTATAGTATAATATCTGGCACATTATAAGCACTCAAAGCATTGTTTCTTTTTTCCCTGTTCTTCTCACTCAGCATATTGGTGCCTCTTACATGACTTCCCTCTCATTTTACCAGATGTGATGACAGAAGCCCACCACAAATATGATCACTCTGAGGCCACAGGATCCTCAAGCTGGGATTTCCAGAATTCTTTCAGAAGAGAGAAGCTGGAACAAAAATCCCCAGATTCTAAGACACTACAGGAAGATTCACCTGGAGTGAGACAGAGGGTCTATGAGTGCCAGGAATGTGGAAAATCCTTCAGGCAAAAGGGTAGTCTAACGTTACATGAGAGAATCCACACTGGTCAGAAGCCCTTTGAGTGTACCCACTGTGGAAAA
Source organism: Grampus griseus (assembly GCF_964374135.1). Classification (NCBI taxonomy): domain Eukaryota; kingdom Metazoa; phylum Chordata; class Mammalia; order Artiodactyla; family Delphinidae; genus Grampus; species Grampus griseus. The sequence goes on from NC_139010.1 coordinate 42,429,831, forward strand.
AGCTTTAGGGCCAAAGGCAATCTTGTTACACATCAACGAATACACACAGGAGAGAAGCCTTATCAGTGCAAGGAGTGTGGGAAAAGCTTTAGTCAACGAGGTAGTCTGGCCGTTCACGAAAGACTCCACACTGGACAGAAACCCTATGAGTGTGCTATTTGTCAGAGAAGCTTCAGGAATCAAAGTAACCTCGCTGTTCACAGAAGAGTTCATAGTGGTGAGAAGCCCTATAGATGTGATCAGTGTGGAAAAGCCTTCAGTCAGAAAGGAAGCTTAATTGTTCATATCAGAGTCCACACAGGCCTGAAACCCTATGCCTGCGCACAATGCAGGAAGAGTTTCCACACCAGAGGGAATTGTATCCTGCATGGCAAAATCCACACAGGAGAGACACCCTATCTGTGTGGCCAGTGTGGGAAAAGCTTCACTCAGAGAGGGAGTCTGGCTGTGCACCAGCGAAGCTGCTCACAAAGGCTCACCCTATAACCACTCTCATCAAAGGAAGTTCTCTTTATGAATTAACAGCATAAAATCCCCTGAGGTTAAACAACCTATTCAATTTTACAGAATGAATGGAGACTCCTTCAGAAAGACCATCACTGGGTAGAGCAAACTGACTTTTCTCCCTTCCCCCAAATGAATATCAAAAATAAATGTCTTGTTTATTATCGTTATCATGTATGATTCATAATTTGTCCACTTATTTTGACCTAATTTCCCAAGGTACCACCATTAATCTAGTACACAATTGGAGATTTATGTAGCATATACAGATTTTAAATTTGCAATTGACACCATCAGCCTGTTTTAAAAAGTCAGCCTCTTACCAATCCCAAGATTATTTTCTTCTCTACATATTCAAATTAATCTTGTTTTGCATTCAAGACCACTGGGCAGAATTCATGAGGCAAATCTAATAATCCTCATATTGAATATTATCTGAATGGTAGTCTCAACAGCATATTCTAACAAATCACCCATGTTCATAGCAGAGGCCCTAGCCTTTCCTTACAAAAATAGGATCCCTTCCAAGCCTGCACTGTGGTTTACTTCAGTCTTCCACTCCTAACTGGGATAGAGATAACTTGCCTATAGCCAAAGAGCAGACAACTATCTACAATAGTTGACACAATGACTCTCACTCCCTTTTGGCAACAGCAGCAATCTCTCAGAGTTAGAGTCACCTAGTAAGGGCATAAGTGTCCTCATTACTGAGCTCAAATTTGTAGTCAATAATGAAGTTCCAGTCCTCCAACAACACAATCCTCTTCCTCCTACACAGATACATGCATGCACACACAGAAGAAATTTGGAAAGTAATAGTTTTTTACCTCTAGTGGATGAGATTTGAGGAATAGTGGAGACGAGAAGTTGGTCTTGAGGGGGAATTTCCAATTTTTTTAACTTTAGCCATCTAAATTTTCATTCTGAGCTTTTATGTAATTAAAATGATGAATGATGTAGATGGAGTGGTTTTCTTGATAAGATACCATTCCATTCTTTCTTTACCCTATAAGCTGTAGGTTCCTATAGACTATAGGCTCCCTCTAGTAGATCCTATAGGCTGTAGGCTCCTTAATCCAAGAAGCTTAACAGAAAATCTTGAGAGAGGTAAATTTTATCGAAGATCTTTAGGCATAGAAACACTATGAGTTTGAATAATAATACAATAATACTCCTAAAGATACCCTGATAATTTTTTTATAAATTTATTTATTAGTTCTTTATTTTTGGCTGAGTTGGGTCTTCAATGCTGCACGCGGGCTTCCTCTAGTTGCAGCAAGCGGGGGTACTCGTTGCGATATGTGGACTTCTCATTGTGGTGGCTTCTCTTGTTGCAGAGCACGGGCTCTAGGCACGTGAGCTCAGTAGTTGTGGTTTGTGGGCTCTAGAGCGCAGGCTCAGTAGTTGTGGCACACGGGCTTAGTTGCTCCGCAGCATGTGGGATCTTCCCGGACCAGGGATTGAACCCATGTCCCCTGCATTGGCAGGTGGATTCTTAACCACTGCACCACCAGGGAAGCCCTACCCTGATAATATTTGAAGATGCATACCAGAATGTTCATATCACCCTCATTTATAATAGTCATAAACTGGAAATAACCCAAATGTCCAATAACAGGCAAGGTAATAAACTGTGGTAGAGTCATATAATAAAATACAACTCAGCAATAAAAAATAACAACTGATACATGCAATAACCTGGATGGGGCTTCCCTGGTGGCGCAGTGGTTGAGAGTTCACCTGCCAATGAAGAGGACACAGGTTCGTGCCCCGATCCGGGAAGATCCCACACGCTGCAGAGCGGCTGGGCCCGTGAGCCATGGCCGCTGAGCCTGCGCGTCCAGAGCCTGTGCTCCGTAACGGGAGAGGCCACAACAGTGAGAGGCCCACGTACCGCAAAAAAATAATAATAATAATAACCTGGATGAATTTCAAAGATTTGTGTTGAGTGAAAGAACCCAAACACACACACACACACACACACACACACACACACACACACACACAAATATAGTACATAATTCCATTTATATAACTTCACAGAACAAGAAAAACTAATCTGCGGTAAATGACATCAAACAGTGGTTGCCTCTGTGGAAGAGAGGGGAGGGGACTGACTTGAAAGAAGCACACGGAAACTTTACAGAGAAAAAAATGTTCTCTTCCTTTCTTCAGGTGGTAGATGCATGGGTCTATACAACTGTCAAAACTGATTGAACTCAACACTTACAATCTATGCTTGTTATATGTAAAGTACATTTTATATATAAAGTATAGTATATGCAAAGTTTAAAGAACAATGAGGTAGTTTTAAAATATTGCCCACAAGTTCTTCCGACACTCATCATGTGTTCTATGTCACTTCCCCTTGAATCTGGGTAGGCTTGTGTCTGCTTCAAACAATGAAACATGGTAGAAGTGATGCTACATGACTTCCAAGAATAGGTCTAAAAAACACTTTAAAAGTCTGAAAAGTTTCTGCATGATTCTCAGAACACTTGCCCTGGAGAAAACCAGCTGCCAAGTAAAAAATCCAACTATCTCAAGGCCACTCTGCTGGACAAACAGCATATAAGTGCTCCAGTTGACAGGTTCCCTGAGCTCCCAACAGATAGCATCAACTCTCAGCCATATGAGTGAACCATTGTCGATGCATAGCCCAGTAGAACCTTCAGATAACTATAGCCCCAGATGATATCTGATGAAAACTATGAGAAACCCACAAGTTAGAACTGCCTTCCCAAATTCCTAACACACAAAATCATGAGAAAAGTTAAAGGTTATGACTTTATACTACTAAATTTTCAGGCTGCTTGCTATACAACAGTATTAGTTAAAATATATATACATTTTAAGGATAAGCTATTTTCAAAAAAAATGAAAAATCTGGGGAGCAACTTGATATAAACTCTGAATAAATAAAAACAGGAAATTAGGATTTATGGTTCACAAGAAAGCTTAAGGTATAAAAATAAACATTCCCTTTGACAAAATAGGAGGCAAGGTATAGATTAGTTAAGCCAGATGCAAATCCAAATTACAAAATAAAGTAGATGTGGGTCTCCATCAGTCCTGGACTATGAGAAATGTGTGTGTGTGTGTGTGTGTGCATGTGTGTGTGTATCTTAGAATCCTGGTTCTGCAGAAAAGAATCTGTAAATAAAGAGCAAATAGATCAGAAAATATAAAGTATCTTTAAAAATATAATTCCTATTTTCTATATGTATATTATTAAATTTCTTTAAAGATTGTTGGTTGCTTATATTAATATAATAACAAGAGAGTTCTGGTTCCAGATGGCAAAGTAGGAAGATTCTGAACTCACTTCCTCCCATGGACACACAGAATCTACATCTACATACAGAACAATTTCCTCGGGGGGTGGGGGGCGACCTAAAAACTAGCTGAGCAACTCCTACACACTGGGCAAATGAAAAAAAACAAAAACAAAAAAAACCACACTGAAGCAGGTAGAAGTGAAGGGCTTGAACCCCACATCACGCACCCCAACATTTAAGACCTGCACCTGAGAGACATACCCCCTAAAACATCTAGCTTTGAAACCAAGGGCTTGCATTCATGAGACCCACGAGGCTATAAGGAAATTAGAAATTTAAAAAAAAAAATGAGAAATGGCTCTTAAATGGCTCACATGCTCAGATAGATTCACACCAGGGTCCAGCACGGAAGCAGCCACTGAGAGGTGCCCAGATTTTATGTGAAAGAGGCATATTTGCTTATGTTAAAGTGTCAGCCTAAGGAGCAGGCATCTAACTTAACACACATATAGGAGCCTACTGGGGTGCTCTCAGGGATGGAAGCTGGCAGGTGCCATCTTCGTGCTCTCCCTCTGCCATGCTCCAGCTCACCGGTAACTCCTGAAAAGGAACGTATACCCTCCTCTGGAACACTAATTCTTCCAGCTGAGGCCCATGGGACAAATCTAGTTTGCCTGGTTCTGGTGACAAATGGGGCTTGCACTTCAGCGTCCCACGGGTCTCCAACCAAAGGAGAAAGAGTTCTTAAGCAGCTACCACCCCCAGAGCACAAAAGGCAACAGACCAAGGTAGCCAGTCTTTCTGTGAAAGAGGCATATTAGCTTATCTTCATAGCTATGGCCTGAGTAGCAAACTTCTATCTAAACACACATGTAAGAGCAAACTTTAATCCTCTCCAGAGACCTCAGAGGTCAGGCGCTATTTTTATGCTCTCCCTCTGCCATAATCCACAGTGCCAGTGTCTACTGGAGAGGAGCTTGTACATGTGTCTGATACCCCAAATTTATGTGGGTGCTACCCAGGAGACATTCCTTGATCACCTTGCTCCGGTGGCCAGCAGGGCTTTGTTCATGGGTCCCAGGTGACTGTAACAAATGGAGACAATTATTGGCCAGCTACCATCCCCAAAGCACTGCACAGAAAGCAGACTAAAAACACACCCCAGTCTTTCTGTGAAAGAGGCTGATATGCTTGAGCTTCAGCCTGAGGTGCAGGTTTCTGTTTGGCACACATCCAAGGATGAAGGCCAAAGGATGCCATGTTTGTGCTCTACCTCTGCCCTGCTATAGGTTGCTGTATCTCCCAGAAAGGAACTTGTACATTCATCTAGCACTCCAACTTTTGAGACTGTTGCAAAGGGGACAACTCTAAATTGCCTGGCTATAATGGGCAGGCAGTCCCAAAAGACTGTATATAGTTGTATATTTTAAAGGCTGCTGTCTGAGAGTCTAACTTCTAATCAGCTTGCATGTAGGAGCTAACTGAGATCCTCTCCTTTGGAATACTGACAGGTAATGTCACATCCTCTACTACTGAGAGCCACTGAAAGTAAAGTCTGCTTAGAGAATCACAAAAGTTGGAGAAAAAACCAATAACTAAGGCAGGGTTGAACAATAAAATGCACCTACTACACAAGACCTTCAAGACTGGGAGAGATAGCTGTTTTATCTAATACATAGAAAGTAACACAGACACTCAAGGAAAATGAAGAGAGGAATATGTTCCAAATGAAAAAAAAAGATAAAACTTCAGAAAAAGTCCTTAATGAAATGGAGACAAGGGATTTACCTAATTAAGAGCTCAAAATAATGGTCATAAGGATATAAAGATGTTCACTGAACTTGAAAGAACGGATAAACACAGTGACAATTTCAACAGAGATGTAAAAAAATATATAAGAAAGTATCAAATAGAAGTTACAGAGCTAAAGAATACAGTAATTGAACTAAAAAATACACTAGAGGGGTTCAACAGCAGACTAAATGAAGCAGAAGAAAGGATCAGTGAACTTGAAGACAGGACAATGCAACTCACCCAATCAGAGCAGGAAAAGAAAAAAGAATGAATAAAAGGGAAGATAGCTTAAGGGACTTATGAGACAACATCAAGTGAACCAACATTCATACTGTAGGAGTCCTTGAAGAAGAAGAGAGAAAGAAAGGAGCAGAAAACTTATTTGAAGATACAATGGCTGAACACATTCCTAACCTAAGGAAGGAACAGATATCCATATTCAGGAAGTCCAGAGAGTTCCAAATAAGATGCACCAAAAGAGACACACACAAAGATAGATTAAAATTTAAATGTCAAAAGTTAAAGACAGAGGCTTCCCTGGTGGCGCAGTGGTTGAGTCCACCTGCCGATGCAGGGGACACGGGTTCGTGCCCCGGTCTGGGAAGATCCCACATGCCGCAGAGCAGCTGGGCCCATAAGCCATGGCCACTAAGCATGCGCATCCGGAGCCTGTGCTCCACAACAGGAGAGGTCACAACAGTGAGAGGCCCGCGTACCACAAAAAAAAAAAAGTTAAAGACAAGGAGAGAATCTTAAAAGCAGCAAGAACAAAATGACTTGGTACATACAAAGGAACCCCCATAATACTATGAGCAGATTTTTCAGCAGAGACTTTGAAGGCAGAAGGGAATGGCATAATATACTTAAAGTCTGGAAAAGAAACTGCCAACTGAGGATACCCTAATTTGCAATGTTGTCTTTCAGAATTGAGGAGAGAGAGAGTTTTCCAGACAAGCAAAAGCTAAAGGAGTGCATAACCACTAAACTGGCCTTACAAGAAATGTTAAAGGGACTTCTTTAAGCTAAAAAGAAAGGGTGCTAAATTAGTACAGGAAAGCATATGAAAGTATAAATCTCAATGATAAAGGTAAATATATAGTAAAATGTAGAATAATCAAATGCTGTCCATTAATCACTTAGAAAGCTAGTATAAAGTTTAAAAGAGAAAAGTAGCAAAAAAACTATAACTACAACAATTAGTTAAGAAATATACAAGATTTAAAAATTTAAATATGACATCAAAAACAAAATGGGGCTGGGGAGAGTAAAAATGCAGAGCTTTAGAATGCATTCAAACACAAATTGTTATCAACTTAGAATAGACTGTTATAAATAAAAGTTGTTATATATAAGCCTCATGGTAACCACAAAACAAAAACCTATAGTAGTACACAAAAGATAAATGAAAGGAATCTAAACATACCACTAAAGAAAATAATCAAATCACAAAGGAAGAGAGCAAGAGAAGAAGAAAAGAAAATTACAAAACAGCCAGAAAATAATTAACAAAATGGCAGTAAGTACATACTTATCATTAATTACTTTAAACGTAAATGGACTAAATTTGCCAATGAAAAGACATAGAGTGACTAAATGGATTTTTTTTTAAAAAGACCTATGATATACTGCCAACAAGAGACTCACATCACACTGAAGATCAAAGAATAGAAAAAGATATTCCATGCAAATGGAAACCAAAAGAAAGCCGGGGTAGCTATATTATATAACACAAAACAGACTTGACTGTAATAAGAGACAAAGAAGGGCATTACATAGTGGTAAAGGGATCAATTCACAAGACAATATAACATCTGTAAATATTTATGTACCCAACATAGGAGCACCTAAAATATGTAGCAAATATTAACTGATCTAAAAGGAGAAAGAAACAGCAGTACAATAACAGTAGGAGGTTTTAATATCCCACCATCATCAATGGATAGGTCATCCAGACAGAAAATCAATAAGGAAGCATCAGCCTTTAATGACACATTAGACCAAATGAACTTAACAGACATATATAGAACATGCCATCCAACAACAGCAAAATACACATTCTTCTCAAACGCACATGAAACACTCTCCAGGACAGATCACATGTTAGACCACAGAACAAGTCCTAATAAATTGTAAAAGACAGAAATGTCAAGCATCTTTTCCAATCACAATGGTATGAAACAAAAACAAACAAAAAAATTAGTTACAAAAATAAAACTGGAAAATTCACAAATATGTCTTGATTAAACATCTACCGAGTGAAATGAACATCATTAATCATATGACAAATAAAACATAAAAATTATAGGATCATCTCAATAGATGCAGAAGAAGCATTTGACAAAATTCAACATCCTTTTATGATAAAAACTCTATGAAGTGGGTATAGAGGGAACAGAGTTCAGCATAATAAAGACCATATATGAAAGTCCGCAGTTAACATCATACTCAATGGTGAAGAACTGAAAGCTTTTCCTCTAAAATCAAGAACAAGACAAGGGTGCTCACTCTCACCACCTTTATTTAACATATTGGAAGTCCTAGCCAGAGAAATTAGGCAAGAAAAATAAATAATAGGCATCTAAATGTGAAAGGAAGGAAGAAAACTGTAACTACTTACAAATGACATAATATTATATGTAGAAAACCCTAAATACTCCACCAAAAAACACGTTAGAATTACTTTAAAAATTCAGTAAAGTTGCAGGATACAAAATCAATATACAAAAACACTGTTGCACTTCTGTACGCTAATAATAAACTATCAGAAAAATTAAGAAAATAACCCATTTACAATTGCATAAAACAAAATACCCAGGAATAAATTTAACCAAGGAGGTGAAAAAACTATACCATGAAAACTATAACACTTTGATGAATGAAACTGAAGACAATACAAATAAATGAAAAAATACATCATGCTCATAGACTGGAAGAATTAATATTGTTAAAAGAGCCATGTTACCCCAAGCAATGTACAGATTCAATGCAATCCCTATCAAAATTCCAATGGCATTTTTCACAAAAATAGTACAAACAATCCTAAAATCTATATTGAACCACAAAAGACCCCAATTGGCCAAAGCAATCTTGAGAAGAACATCAAAGCTAGAGGCACCACATTCTCTGATTTCAAACTATATTTTAAAGCTATAGTAATCAATGATATAGATGAAAATACTATACAATAAAAACAGACACATCAATCAATGGAACAGAATAGAGAATCCAGAAATAAATCCACACATGTGGTCAACTAATTTATGACAAAGGAGCCAGGAATAACATACAATGGGGATAAGAAAGTCTATTCAATAAATGCTGCTGGCAAACTGGACAACCACATGCAAAACAATAAAACTGGACCACTAGATTATACCACTCACAAAAATTTAATTCAAAATAGATGAAAGAATTGAACTTAAGACCTGAAATTATAAAATTCCTAGAAGAAAACATAGGTGGTAAGCTCCTGACATTGGTCCTGGGGATGATTTTTTTGGATCTGACACCAAAAACAAAGGCAACAAAAGCAAAAATAAACAAGTGGGACTACATCAAAATAAAAAGTTTCTGCATAGCAAAGGAAACCATCAACAAAGTGAAAAGTCAACCTACTGAACAGGAAAAAACATTTTCAAACTATTTATCTGATAAGGGGTTAACATCCAAAATATATAAAGAACTCTTACAACTCAACAGCAAAAAAAAAAAATCCAACTTAAAAATGGGCAAAGGGGGCTTCCCTGGTGGCACAGTGGTTGAGAGTCCGCCTGCCGATGCAGGGGACGCGGGTTCATGCCCCGGTCTGGGAAGATCCCACATGCCGCGGAGCAGCTAGGCCTGTGAGCCATGGCCGCTGAGCCTGCACGTCCGGAGCCTGTGCTCTGCAACAGGAGAGGCCACAACAGTGAGAGGCCCGTGCACCGCAAAAAAAAAAACAAAAAAAAAAAACAATAAAAATGGGCAAAGGATCTGAATAGACATTTTTCCAGAAGACATACAGATGGCCAACTGGAACATGAAAAGGTGTTCAACATCACTAATCATCAGGGAAATGCAAATCAAAACCACAATGAGATATCACTTCATGCCTCTTAGAATGGCTATTATCAAAAAGGCAGGAAATAACAAGTGTTGGCAAGCATGTGGAGAAAAGGGAACCCTCATACATTGTTTGGTGGGAATGTAAATTGGTGCAACCACTATGGAAAACAGTATGGAGATTCCTCAAAAAAATAAGAATGGAACTACCATATGATCCAGCTATTCCACATTTGTTTATTCATCCAAAGAATATGAAAACACTAATTCAAAAAGATATATGCACCCCTATGTTCATCACAGCATTATATTACAATAGCCAAGATATGGTAAAAACCTAAGTTCCATCAACAGATGAATGGATGAAGATGTGGTATATATAAACAATGGAATACTATTCAGTCATTTAAAAAAAGATGAAATCTTGCGATTTGCAACATGGATGGATCTTGAGAGTATCATGCTAGGTGAAATAAGCCAGATGGAGTAAGACAAACACTGTATAATTTCACTCATATTATGGAACGTAGAAAATGAACAAACAAACAAAACGAACAAACCAAACCAAACAAAAACAAACATATAGATGCCAAGAACAAAGTAGTGGTTATCAGAGGGGAAGGAATGGGAGGAGAGGGCTAAATGGGTAAGGGAGGGGCAACTTGATGATGACAGATGGAAACTAAATTTTTGGTGGTGAGCATGCTGCAATGTATACAGAAGTGGAAATGTAATGCTGTATACATGAAACATACAGTGTTATAAACAAATATTACCTAAAAGAAATATATTTTTTCTCGAGAAAATCAGGTAAACATGAGTAAGAACTGGGTACTAAAAGATGCCAAAGTGTGAAGAAAATAGAAATAGAATTACCGTACAACCAAGGAACTCCACTTCTGGGTATTTATCCAAGAAAAACAAAAATACTTACTTGAAAAGATACATGCATTCCTATGTTCATCGCAGCAGTATTTAAAATAGCCAAAATATGGAAACAACTTAAGTGTCCATTAATAGATGGATGGATAAAGTGGATGGATAAAGAAGATGTGATACACACACACGTATACACAATGGAATATTATTCAGCCATAAAAAAGAAACACAACTTGACATTTGTGACAACATGGATGAACCTAAAGAGTATTATGCTAGGGCTTCCCTGGTGGCGCAGTGGTTGGGGGTCCACCTGCCGATGCAGGGGACACGGGTTCGTGCCCCGTTCTGGGAGGATCCCACATGCCGCAGAGCGGCTGGGCCTGTGAGCCATGGCCGCTGGGCCTGCGCGTCTGGAGCCTGTGCTCCGCAGCGGGAGGGGCCGCAGCGGTGAGAGGCCCGTGTACCACAAAAAAAAAAAAAAAAAGAGTATTATGCTAAATAAAACAAGTCAGATAGTCAGATAGAAAAAAAAATTACCAAATGATTTCACGTATATATGGCATCTAAAACACAAAATAAATGAACAAACAAAACAAAACAGAAACAAACAAAAAAAAACTTGTGGTTGCCAGAGGGGAGAAAATTGGGGAGTGAGCAAAATAGATGAAGGGGATTGAGGGGTACAAACTTCCAGTTATAAAATAAATAAGCCATGGGAATGTAATGTACAGCATAGGGAATATAGTCAATAATATTGTATAAACTTGTATACCTACAGATGATAATTAAACTTATCATAATGATGAATCAAAATGTTTCTACACAACTAGGGCACCTATCAGGCGCTGGTGGGGGCCCTTAGACACATAAGGGGACAGGAGGAACCCCCAAGTGATCAACTAGGACGTGGGGGGAGAAAGGGGGAAGGGGAAATGGAGGCCAGACAGGATGGGTGCTCTTGAGGGGCGGCTGGGGGACAGGAGGCATTCCCACGCTAGGGAGGGGCCCACCCATGGTGAGAAGATCAGCGAGAATGAAGAGAGACCCTTGGGGGATAGGAGGATCTGGAACGGGCCAGCATTTCCCAGCACCTTCTGGCAGCACCAAGCCTAGGCCCTACCCACCCCACCTAAGCTCCGCCCCCCACAGCCAAGGCCTCTTCTGCTTTTCATTTTTTTTTTGCTGTTGTGGTTCAGTTTTACCTTGTTATTTCATTTATATTTTTACTTTTTCTAATAAATATTTTATATTTCTAACTTTACTTTTTATTCTTTGTTATTATTCTGCTCCTTTTTGTTTGTTCCCTCCCTTTTTTTCCACACCATGTGGCTTGCAGGATCTTGGCTCCCAGGCCAGGGGTCAAGTCTGAGCTCCTGTGGTGGAAGTGTTGAGTCCAAACCGCTGGGCTAACAGAGAATCTCAGACCCCAGGGAATATTAATCAGAGTGAGGTCTCCCAGGGGTCCTCATCTCAGCACCAAGACCCAGGTTTACCTAACTGCCTGCAAACTCCAGTGCTGGATGCCTCAGGCCAAACAACCTCTAAGACAGGAACACAGACCCATCCATTAAAAAAAAAAAAAAACTAAGATGACAAAAAAATGTTACAGATGAAGGCACAAGGTAAAAACCTATAAGGCCAAAGAAATGAAGAAGAAATAGGCAACCTACCTGAAAACGAATTCAGAGTAATGATAGTAAAGATGATCTAAAATCTCAGAAATAAAACGGAGGCACGGAGGGAGAAAATACAAGAAATGTTTGAGAAAGACCTAGAAGAACTAAAGAAGAAACACTAATGAACAACACAAAAACTGAATGAAAAATACTCTAGAAGTAATCAATACCAGACTAACTGAGGCAGAAGAACGAATAAGTGAGCTGGAAGACAGAATGGTGGAAATAACTGCCGAGGAGCAGAATTAAGAAAAAAGAATGAAAAGAATTGAGGACAGTCCCAGAGACCTCTGGGACAACATTAAATTTACAAACGTTCAAACTGTAGGGGTCACAAAAGAAAAGAAAGAGAAAGGACCTGAAAAAATGTTTGAAGAGATTATAGTCAAAAACTTCCCTATCATGGGAAAGGAAACAGCCACCCAAGTCCAGGAATCGCAGAGTCCCATACAGGATAAACCCTAGGAGAAACACACCAAGACACATATTAATCAAACTAACAAATTTAAATTCAAAGGAAAAATATTAAAAGCAGCAAGGAAAAAGTGACAAATAAGATACAAGGGAATCCCCATAAGTTTAACAGCTGATCTTTAAGCAGAAACTCTGCAGGACAGAAGGGAGTGCAGGATATACTTAAAGTGATGAAAGGGAAAAACCTACAACCAAGATTACTCTATCCAGTAAGGATCTCATTCAGACTTGACGAAGAAATACAGACAAGCAAAAGCTAAGAGAATTCAGCACCACCAACTCAGTCTTACAATAAATGCTAAAGGAACTTCTCTAGGCAGGAAACACAAGAGAAGAAAAAGACCCAAAAAAACAAACCTAAAACAATTATGAAAATGGTAACAGGAACATACCTATCGATAATCTCCTTGAACGTAAATAGATTAAATGCTCCAGGCAAAAGACACAGACTGGCTGAATGGATACAAAAACAAGACCCATATATATGCTGTCTATAAGAGACCCACTTCAGACTTAGGGACACATACAGACTGAAAGTGAGGAGAGGGAAAAAGGTATTCCATACAAATGGAAATCAAAAGAAAGCTGGAGTAGCAATACTCGTATCAGATAAAATAGACTTTAAAATAAAGAATGTTACAGGAGACAAGGACACTACATAATGATCAAAGGATCAATCCAAAAAAGAAGATATAACTATTATAAATACTCAGGCACCCAACATAGGAGTACCTCAATATATAAGGCAAACGCTAGCAGGCATAAAAGGGGAAATCAACAGTAACACAATAATAGTGGGGGAGGGATTAACACCCCACTTACACCAATGGACAGATCATCAAGACAGAAAATAAATAAGGAAATACAAGCTTTAAATGAGACAATAGGCCACATAGACTTAATTGATATTAATAGGACATTCCACCTGAAAGTGGCAGAATACACTTTCTTCTCAAGTGCACACAAAACTATCTCCAAGATAGATCACATTTTGGGTCACAAATCAAGCACTGGAAAATTTAAGAAAAGTGAAATCATATCAACCATCTTTTTCGACCACAATGCTATGAGATTTGAAATCAATTACAAGAAAAAAAAAACCTGTAAAAACACAAACACATGGAGGCTAAACAGTGCTGTGCTAAATAACCAAGAGATCACTGAAGAAATCAGAGGAAATAAAAAATACGTAGAAACAAATGACAATGAAAACACGATGACCCAAAACCTATGGGACACAGCAAAAGCAGTTCTAAGAGGGAAGTTTAGGGCAATTCAATCTCACCTCAAGAAACAAAAAAAATCTCAAATAAAAAAATCTAACCTTACACCTAAAGCAACTAGAGAAAGAACAAAGAAACCCCAAAGTTAGTAGAAGGAAAGAAATCATAAAGATCAGAGCAGAAATAAATGAACTACAAACGAAGAAAACAACAGCAAAGATCAATAAAACTAAAAGTTGGTTCTTTGAGAAGATAAACAAAATTGATAAACCTTTAGCCGGACTCATCAAGAAAAAAAAGGGAGAGGACTGAAATCGGTAAAATTAGAAATGAAAAAGGAGAAATTACAACTGACACCACAGAAATACAAAGCATCATAAGAGGCTACTACAAGCAACTATATGCCAATAAAATGAACAACCTGGAAGAAATGGACAAATTCTTGCAAAGGTACAACCGTCCAAGACTGAACCAGGAAGAAATAGAAAATATAAGCAGTCCACTCACAAGTAATGAAATTGAAACTGAAATTAAAATTCTTCCAACAAACAAAAGTCCAGGACCAGATGGCTTCAGAGGTGAATTATTTTTTTTTTAATTTATTTTATTCATTCACTTTTTTGGGCTGCATTGAGTCTTCGTTGCTGTGTGCAGGCTTTCTCTAGTTGAGGCAAGCAGGGGCTACTCTTCATTGCGGCGTGCGGGCTTCTCACTGTGGTGGCTTCTCTTGTTGCGGAGCACAGGCTCTAGGCACGCGGGCTTCAGTAGTTGTAGCTCGCAGGCTCTAGAGCGCAGGGTTAGTAGTTGTGGCGCATGGGCTTAGCTGATCCATGGAATGTGGGATCTTCCCAGACCAGGGCTCAAACCCATTTTCCCTGCATTGGGAGGCAGACTCTTAACCATTGCACCACCAGGGAAGCCCCAGAGGCAAATTCTATCAAACATCTAGAGAAAAGCTAACACCCATCCTTCTCAAACTCTTCCAAAAAATTTCAGATGGTGGAACACTCCCAAACTCGTTCTATGAGGCCACCATCACCCTGATACCAAAACCAGACAAAGATATCACCAAAAAAAGAAAATTTCTGACCATTATCACTGATGAACATAGACTCAAAAATCCTCAACAAAATACTAGCAAACAGAATCCAACACACGGATCATACACCATGATCATGTGGGACTGATCCCAGGGATGCAAGAATTCTTCAATATACGCTAATCAATCAATGTGATATACCATATTAACAAATTAAAAACTAAAAACCGGTACTTCCCTGGTGGTCCAGTGGTTAAGACTCCACACTCCCAATGCAGGGGGCCCAGGTTTGATCCCTGGTCAGGGAACTAAATCCCACATGCCCCAACTAAAACCCCAAGCAGCCAAATAAAAAATAAAATATTAAAAAAAATAAATATAAAAAATAAAAACCATATGATCATCTCAATAGATGCAGAAAAAGCTTTTGACAAACTTCAACACCCATTTATGATAAAAACAATCCAGAAAGGGGGCATAAAGGGAACCTACCTCAACATAATAAAGGCCATATATGACAAACCCACAGCAAACATCATTCTCAATTCTCAGTGAAAAAGTTAAAGCATTTCCACTAAGATCAGGAATAAGACAAGGATGTCCACTCTTGCCACTATTATTCAACGTAGTTTTGGAAGTCCTAGCCATGGCAATCAGAGAAGAAAAAGAAATAAAAAGAATACAAATTGGAAAAGAAGTAAAACTGTCACTGTTTGCAGATGACGTGACACTATACATAGAAAATACTAAAGATGACACCAAAAAACTACTAGAGCTAATCAATGAATTTGGTAAAGTTGCAGGGTACAAAATTAATACCCAGAAATCTCTTGCATTGGGAACTCCCTGGGGAGTCCAGCGGTTAAGAATCCACCATCCAATGCAGGGGACATGGGTTCAATCACTGGTTGGGGAACTAAGATCCCACATGCCACAGGGCACCTAAGCCTGCACGCTGCAACTACTGAGCCAGAGTGCCTCAATTAGAGAGCCCGTGTGCTGTAAATTACTGAACCCATGTGCTCTGGAGCCTGTGCACCACAAGAAAGAAGCCTGCGCACTACAACAAAGAGCCTGTGTGCCACAATAAAGAGCCTGCAAACTGCAACTAAGACCCGACACAGCCAAAAATAAATAAATAAATAAATAAATATTAAAAAAAAGAAATCTCTTCCGTTCCTACAAACTAACAACGATAGATCAGAAACAGAAATTAAGGAAACAATCCCATTTTCCATTGCAACAAAAAGAATAAAATACCTATGAATAAATCTGCCTAAGGAGGCAAAAGACCTGTACACAGAAAACTATAAAACACTGATGAAAGAAATCAAAGATGACACAAACAGATTTAGAGATATACCATGTTCTTGGATTGGAATAGTCAATACTGTGAAAATGACTACACTACCCAAAGCAATCTACAGATTCAATGCAGTCCCTATCAAATTACCAATGGCATTTTTCACAAAATTAGAACAAAAAATTTTACAATTTGTATGGAAACACAAAAGACCCCGAATAGCCAAAGCAATCTTGAGAAAGAAAAATGGAGCTGGAGGAATCAGTCTCCCCAACTTCGGACTATACCACAAAGCTACAGCAATCAAGACAGTATGGTACTGATACAAAAAAAAGAAATATAGATCAATGGTACAGGATAGAAAGCCCAGAGATAAACCCCCGCACCTATGATCAATGGAGAAAAGACAGTCTCTTCAATAAGTGGTGCTGGGAAAACTGGACAACTACATGTAAAAGAATGAAATTAGAATACTCCCTAACACCATACACAAAAATGAACTCAAAATGGATTAAAGACGTAAATGTAAGACCAGATACTATAAAACTCTTAGAGGAAAACATAGAAAGAAAGCACTTTGACAGAAATCACAGCAACATCTTTTTTGACCCACCTCCTAGGGTAATGGAAATAAAAATAAATGGGACCTAATGAAACTTAAAAGCTTTTGCACAGCAAAGGAAACCATAAACAAGACAAAAAGACAACCCTCAGAATGGGAGAAAATATTTGCAAACAAAGCAATGGACACAGGATTAATCTCCAAAATATACAAGCAGCTCATGCAGCTCAATATCAAAAAAACAAAGAACACAATCAAAAAATGGGTGGAAGACTTAAATAGACATTTCTCCAAAGAAGACACACAGATGGCCAACAAACACATGAAAAGATGCTCAACATCACTAATTATTAGAGAAATGCAAGTCAAAACTACAATGAGGTATCACCTCACACCAGTTAGAATGGGCTTCATCAGAAAATCTACAAACAACAAATGTTGGAGAGGGTGTGGAAAAAAGGGTACCCTCTTGCACTGTTGGTGGGAATGTAAACTGATACAGCCACTATGGAGAACAGTATGGACGTTCCTTAAAAAACTAAAAATAGAATTACCATATGATCCAGCAATCCCATTACTGGGCATATACCCAGAGAAAACTACAATTCAAAAAGACACATGTACCCCAATGTTCACTGCAGCACTATTTACAATAGCCAGGTCATGGAAGCAACCTAAATGCCCGTCGACAGACAGACGAATGGATAAAGAAGATGTGGTACATATATACAATGGAATATTACTCAGCTATAAAAAGGAACAAAATTGGGTCATTTGTTGAGACGTGGATGAATCTAGAGACTGTCACGGAGAGTGAAGTAAGTCAGAAAGAGAAAAACAAATATCGTATATTAACGCATGTATGTGGAACCTAGAAAAATGGTACAGATGAACCGGTCTGCAGGGCAGAAATTGAGACCCAGATGTAGAGAACAAATGTATGGACACCAAGGGGGGAAAGCCGCGGGGGGGTGTGGGTGGTGGTGTGATGAATTGGACGATTGGGATTGACATGTATACACTGATGTGGATAAAATTGATGACTAATAAAAACCTGCTGTATAAAAAAATATAGAAAAA
Organism: Grampus griseus; assembly: GCF_964374135.1. Taxonomy (NCBI): domain Eukaryota; kingdom Metazoa; phylum Chordata; class Mammalia; order Artiodactyla; family Delphinidae; genus Grampus; species Grampus griseus. Next base: position 42,447,687 of record NC_139010.1, read on the forward strand.
AACTTATTAGAAAAAAAGAATTGTAATTCAGGATCTGCAACCATGGCAAGCCATGTGCAAAAAAAAATACATATATATATATATATATATCAACTCTATAATGAGTTATCTCAAGATTATATTTCTAATCAGGACATTTCCACTGAACTCCCATATCAGTCACCTTATCTCTCCACCAATAATCCCTAGAAACTGCTGATCTGTTCTTCATTCCTATAGTTTGCTTTTTTGAGAATGTCATATAAATGGAATCATGTAGTATATAACCTTTCCACAGTGGCTTCTTTCATCCAATATAATGCCTTCGAGATTCTCCCAAGCTGCTATGTGGATCAACAGTTCCTTCCTTTTTATTTATTTTCTAATATTTATTTGGTTGTGCCAGGTCTTAGTTGTGGCATGCAAACTCTTAGTTGCAGCATGCATGTGGGATCTAGTTCCCTGACCACGGATCAAACCCAGGCCCCCTGCATTGGGAGTGGGTAGTCTCAAGCACCACACCAGCAGGGAAGTCCCCTAGTTTCTTCCTTTTTAATGTACTTTCATATTGCATGGATTTACCAGTTTATAATTCACCTGTTGAAGGACATCTGGATTGTTTCCAGTTTTTTTACTACTATAAGTAAAGCTGCTAATACTGTTGCACAGGTTTTATGTAAGTATAAATTTCTTTTTTCTAAGGCAGATACATAGGACCGGGGTTGCCATGCTTAACTTTATAAGAAAAATTTTTTTATGTTACATTTTTATTGGAGTATAGTTGCTTTACAATATTGTGTTAGTTTACACTGTACAGCAAAGTCAATCAGCTATACGTATACATACATGCCCTCTTTTTTGGATTTCCTTCTCATTTAGGTCACCACAGAGCACTGACTAGAGTTCCCTATGCTATACAGTAGGTTCTCATTAGTTATCTATTTTATACATAGTATCAATAGTGTATATATGTCAATCCCAATCTCCCCATTCATTCCACCCCCTTGGGGTTGGGTTTTGGTTGCTTGGGTTTCCTTTTGTTTTGTTCAGTTTGGGGTTTTTTGTTTGTTTGGGGGGGTTTCTGTTTTGGTTTTTTTTTTTTTTTTTTTTTTTGGCCATGCCACACAGCTTGCAGGATCTTAAGGTTCCTCGACCAGGAATTGAACCTGTGCTGTTTGGCAGTGAAAGCACAGGGTCCTAACCACTGGACCCCCAGGGAATTCCCTTGTTTTCTTCAGCTTTAAAATTCATTTTATATTCTGCATATAAGACCTTTAGCAGATATGTGATCTTCTCCCATCTATAGGTTGTCTTTTCATTTTTCTTGTCTAGAGCAAAAGTTGTTAACTTGGATGAAGTGCAATTTATAAAATTTTTTCTTGCATGGATTGTGCTTTTGGTGTCATGTCTAAGAAGTCTTTACCTAACCCAAAATCATGAAGATTTTCTCCTATACTTCCAGAAGTTTTATAGTTTTGTGCTTTACATTCAGATCCATAATCCTTTCTAATTTATGTTTAAGATGTGAGGTTTAGGTCAAGGATTTTTTTTTTTTAATGAAATGTCCAACGGCTCCAGTATCTATTATTGAAAGGGCTATGCTTTCTGTAATGAATTGCTTTTGCACCTTTGTAAAAAAGAAATTAATCAGGGCTTTCCTGGTGGCACAGTGGTTGAGAGTCCGCCTGCCGATGTAGGGGACACGGGTTCGTGCTCCGGTTCGGGAAGATCCCACATGCCACGGAGCAGCTGGGCCCGTGAGCCATGGCTGCTGAGCCTGCGCGTCCGGAGCCTGTGCTCCGCAACGGGAGAGGCCACAACAGTGAGAGGCCCGTGTACCGCAAAAAAAAAAAGAAAAAGAAAGAAAGAAATCGGCTGTATTTGTGTGGATCTATTTCTAGGTTCTCTGTTCCACTGATCTCTGTTTCTGTGACTTCACCACACAGTCTTAATTACTGCATCTTTAGAGTAACTCTTAAGTTGTATAATGTAAGTACTCCAAGTTTCTTCTTCTTGTTGTTCTTTTTTTTTTGAAAACGGTTTTAACTATTCTTAGTTACTTTGCCCTTTCATGTAAATTTTAGGATCAACTTATCTACATCTACAAAACAAGCCTGCTAGAACTTTTTTTTTATTTTGTTAAATCTATAGATCAGTTTCTGAAGAACTGACATCTTGATTATGTTGACTGTTCCCATCCACGACCATTTATTTAGGTCTTCTTTCATTTCTTTCATCAGCATTTTGTAGTCCTCAGTGTACAGACCCTGTACATCTTTTTTAGATTTATACTTAAGAATTTTTTATTAATTTTTATTGGAGTATGGTTGCTTTACAATGTCGGGTTAGCCTGAACTACACAACAAAATGAATCAGCCATACACATACAGATATCCCCTCCCTATACTTAAGAATTTTTTTAAGCTGTTGTATATTGTATTTTAAGTTCAGCTTTCAACTACATATTGTTAGTATACAGAAACTGAGATGATCTTTGTGTGTTGACTTTGTATCCTATAACCTTGTTAAACTCACTTATTAATTTCTAGCAATTATTTTGGTTTTTTCTTTTGTTTTTGTAGATTCCTTAGGATTCTCTACATATTCAATCGTATCACCTGCAAATAGGGACAGTTACATTCCTTCCTTTCCAATTTCCTTTTCTTGCTTTGTTGGACTGGTTAAAACTGCCAGTACTATGTTGATTACCTGTGGTCAGAGCAGACATCCTTACCTTGTTTCAATCTTAGAAGGAAAGAATTAATTCTTTCACCATTAAGTATGATGCCAACTCTAGGGAGTTTGTAGCTGCCCTTTATTACCTTGAGACAGTTCCCTTCTCTTCCGAGTTTTCTGAAAACTTTTGTTATGACTGGATGTTATATTGTCAAGTGCTTTTTCTGCATCAATTGGTGTGATCACGTGTTTCTTCTTCTTCAACCTTTAATCTTCTTTAATGTAGATTACATTGTCTGATTTTCAAATCTGGAACCAGCCTTAAATTCTTCGGATAAACCCCACTTGGTCACAGTGTATTATTCTTTCTATATTCTTCTGGATTTGATTCGCTAATATTTGAGAATAGTTTACTTCTATGCTCATGAGAAATATTAGTCAGTTTTATTTTATTGCCCTGTCTTAATTTGGATAAATGCCACACTTTTAAAATAGAAAAATCTTTGAAAAATCCAGATTTTAAAAATCCAATAATTACCATTTTGTAAGATTTTATTATTTTTCATATGCTAAATTAGGCTACCTCAAGAAGATAAGCCAGTACCCAGGCTATGTTCATGGTGCTTGACCACTTGCTTCCACAGAACTGTGTAATGATGTAGGTAATGGTAGAGCATGCTCTTCTGAGACTTTTAACCAACTCAGTCAGATACATCTTACATATTCATATGCACACACGTTATACATACATATATGTATGTGTGAATATATGTATGTATATATATATTTATATTTATATAAATATATATACACACACACTCACACACCAAAAAAAAAAAAAAAAAAGACAATAATTATCCCTAACATGGTACCAGCTAACATCTACCTTAGGCTTACTATGAACCTGGCATTCAGTTAAGCATTTTAAAAGTTTCTCCTTTAAGCTAAGCCAAGAAAGGTGTTTTGTTTTCTTTTGTTTTACCTACACAAGGTAGATACTTTGATAGGCTACATAACTTGAAATGGTCTTACAAAGTAAACAGAAGTGAGCTACATTTTGCACCCTGACTTCAAAGCTTATGTTCCTAATTGCTGTCACACAGCTTTTAGATACTGTTCTGTAATCTACTTTTTTCACTCAACATATCTACTCCATCTTTTTTACTGGCTTTATCATATTCCAGTGGTTAACTGTATTTTCCAATATGGGCACAATGTCTCTCTTCTAACGTGCTCTTCTTGCAATGTGATTCTAACACTCCTCCCATGACGAAGTGTGGTTTGTGTTCCCTCCCCCTTTGAATTTGGGTCAGTTTGACTACAGAGGAAGTAACAGTTATTTCAAGGTTAGTTCACAACAGATAATATTGGTTCTCTGCCTGATTCCCTTGGAATACTCTCTTGGAATCTTGGCCACCATGCCGTGAGGAAGCTCAAGCAGCCACATGAAAAGACCATGTGTAGGCATTCCTGCAAACAGCCTTAGCTGAGATCCCAGCCAATAGCATCTACCACCAAATTTGTGAAAACGTCTTGATATCACTATCAACCAATTAAAAATATTATGTGAACCCCAAATGTGGGTCACAGGTGTAACTTTAAATTTTCTAGCAGCCACATTAAAATCTATTTAAGTAATGTAAATATATTTAACCCAACATATCCAAAATATGTATAAATATATATATTTATATGAATAAATTTGACATGTAATCAATCATTTAAAAATTGAGATATTAGTTTCTCTTTGTCATACTAAGTCTTTGAAATCTGGTATATGTTTTACAGTTACAGCACTTCTCAATTCAGACTAGCCTCTTTTCAGCTGCTCAACAGCCACTTCAGGCTACTGTGCTGTGGCTGCTTCAGATTATTCCACCAACTGTCAATTCCCAGCAGAGACACAATCATAGAGTTATAAAGTTGTTCCTGCTATACTCTTTCTGAATTCTTTCCCCTGCACACATACACACCCACACCATGCAGAATGTGGGATCTTAATTCCCCAACCAGGGATAAAATCGTACATTGGAAGGCAGAGTCTTAATCACTGGACTGCTGGGAAACGACCTTTCTGAGTTCTTGATCCACAAAATCTATGGGCCTAACAAAATGATAACTAAGTTTGGGGTTATTATGCATCAATAGTAACTAGGATACCAGGCTATGAAAATCCTATAAACATTTCCCTACTTGGCTGTTTTTTCCATCTCTTTCCAGGATTTTATTACAAACAATGCTATGATGAGCAATACAATCTCTTTAAGCTAATCTAATTATTTCCTTAAATAGTTTGAGAGTGGTTTTTCTGGGTCAATGAGAATATATATTTAGTAGACTTTCATTCATATTGTGAAACTGGTATCCAAAGATTAACCAGTTTTCACACTAACAATAATGCACATATGCCCAACTGTGCTTCTTCTGATTTATTTTGGCCCTTTTCTAGGTTCTTGAGTTGAATGTTTAGTTCCGTTCTTTTCTATTCCTCTATAATATTGCTTTATTTTATATTTTAAACTACCAGTGATATATTTTTATTGTAAAAGATCCAAGTAATGTGTAAACTATATAAAAGGGGTACCATTATTGAACGATTTGGCTTTTTTTCCCCCACTTAATGTCTTAGGCGTCTTTCCCTGTCGGTTCATAAAGTTTAACTCATTAAATATTAATTGATTAATTAAATGACTGCATGACAGCCCAAAGAATGTATGGGCTGTATTTCAAACATTGCCCTGGTGATAAGACACTTCAGTGACTTCAACTTTTCATTACTATAATTATCTAAAGACCATTTTACTATTTATACAATTTTAGAAACAGAAATGTTAGGTCAAAGAGTAAAAAGCTTTTTAAAACTTGGTGGATATAGTAAAATTTATGCTTCTCACCATCACACTGTTAATTCAGAATTCTTTCAACATGTTAAGTGTGCCTATTTTCTTGCACCTTCAAAAGCACCAAAGGGACTTCCCTGGTGGAGAATCTACCTTCCAATGAGGGTTCAATCCCTGGCTGGGAAACTGAGTCCACATGCCATGGGGTTACTGAGGCCATGCCTCAACTAGAGAGCTCACGTGATGCAAATTATAGAGCCCATGCACTCTGGAGCCCGTGGACCACAACTAGAGAGAGAAAACCTGCACTCCACAACTAGAGAGAAGCCCACACGCCACAATGAAAGATCCCACATGCTACAACAAAGACCCAACACAGCCAAAAAAAAATTTTTTTAAAGAAGCACCAAATATCTTATTAATTTTTGTCCAATAGGCAAAAAAAAAAAGTGATCATTTTAATTCACATCTCTCTAAAGCCAGTCATCTCTTTTTAAATTTGACCATTGTTTTTGACAACTGTACAATCATACTCCACACAACTTCTCCCGAGGTTTTTATATCTTTCTTATGGATTTTTAAGAACTCTTTAGATATTCTAACTATTATTTGTTACATACAATGGTGGTAATATTGTCTCCAAGTCTGGTTCTTTGTATTTTAACACTGTGAAGCCACTGGTCATACAAAATTTTTTAATATTTATGTGTTTTTTATGGCTTCTGAAGTTTCTGATTTAGAAAGACAACTATGTTAAACGATAGAAGATACATGAATGTATGCTTGATTAAATATTTCAAAAAACACAGCCAAAGTCAAAATTTCACTTCATCAAATCAATTATCACAGTCTTCTCAAAGATAACAACTGTTTTGGCCTTTATTTTTCCAGATCTCTTTCTATATATATATGTGTGTGTGTGTGTGTGTGAGCGCGTGAGCGCATGCATGTGCACGCATGTATATGTTAACAAAAATAGCTTCATTTTTTAAAACATAAATAAGACCATAATATATAAAAGCAACTTGCTCTTTTTAAAGTTTATTTACAACGTTGTGTTAGTTTCAGGTGTACAACAATGTGATTCAGTCATCATATAAATACATGTTCTTCTTCAGATTCTTTTCCATTATAAGTTATTACAAGATATTGAATATAGTTCACTGTGCTGTACAGTAGGTCCTTGTTGTTTTATCTATTTTATATATAGTAGTGTGTACCTGCTAATCCCAAATTCCCAATTTATTTCCCCCCCATCCCCACCTCAGCTATCCCCTTGGGTAACCATAGGTTTGTTTCCTATGCCTGTGAGTCTGTTTCTGTTTTGTAAATAAGTTCATTTGTATCATTCTTTTAGATTCCACGAATAAGTGATATCATATATTTGTCTTTCTCTTACTTCACTAAATACGATAATCTCTAGGTCTATCCATGTTGCTGTAAATGGCATTATTTCATTCTTTTTTATGGCTGGGTAATATTCCATCATATATATGTGTATCTATATACCACCTCTTCTTTATCCATTCATCTGTCAGTGGACACAAGTGGCTTCCATGTCTTGGCTATTGTAAATAATGCTGCAATGAACATTAGGGTGCATGTATCTTTTTAAATTAGGGACTGCTGGATCATATGGTATCTGTTTTTAGTTTTTAAGGAGCCTCCATACTGCTCTCCATAGTGACTGTATCAATTTACCTTCCCACCAACAGTGTAGGAGGGTTCCCTTTTCTCCACACCCTCTCTAGCATTTATTGTAGACTTCTTGATCATGGCCACTCTGACCGGCGTGAGGAGATACCTCATTGCAGTTTTGATTTGCATTTCTCTAATAATTAGCAATCCTGAGCATCTTTTCATGTGCCTATTGGCCATCTGAACATCTTCTCTGGAGAAATGTCTATTTAGGTTTTCTGCCCATTTTTTGATTGGGATTTCATTTTTATTCTTTTTAATTGAGATGTACGAGCCGTTTGTATATTATGGAAATTAAGCCCTTCTCAGTCACATTGTTTGCAAATATTTTCTCCTGGTCCACAGGTTGTCTTTTTGTTTCGTTTATGGTTTCCTTTGCTATGCAAAGTTTGATTAGGTCCCATTTGTTTGTTTTTGCTTTTATTTCTTTTTCCTCGGGAGACTGACCTAAGAAAACACTGCTATGACTTATGTCAGAGAATGTTTTGCCTATGCTCTCTTCTAGGAGTTATATGGTGTCTTACATTTAAGTCTTTAAGCCATTTTGAATTTATTTTTGTGTACGGTGTGAGGGCATGTTCTAACTTCATTGATTTATTACATGCAGCTGTCCAGCTTTCCCAACACCACTTGCTGAAGAGACTATCTTTTCTCCATTGTATATTCTCACCTCCTTTGTAGAAGATTAATTGCCCATAGGTGTTTGGGTTTATTTCTGGGCTCTCTATTCTGTTCCATTGAGCTACGTGTCTGTTTTTGTGCCAATACAATGCTGTTTTGATTACTGTAGCTTTGTAGTATTGTCTGAAGTCTGGGAGAGTTAGGTCTCTAGCTTTGTTCTTTTTTCTCAGGATTGCTTTCACAATTCTGGGTCTTTTGTGGTTCCCTGTAAATTTTAGGATTATCTGTTCTAGCTCTGTGAAAAATGTCATGGGTAATCTGATAGAGATCACATTAAATCTGTAGATTGCTTTGGGTAGTATGGCCATTTTCACAATATTAATTCTTTGCAATTTGCTTTTTTACCTTATCAAGGTATCATGGAGATATATCTATGGTTGTATATAGAGCTCTACCTCATTCTTTTCACTTGCTACATAGTAGCATTTAGGTTCTTGCTACATTTAAGTTCTTCAAATATTTCGCTAGTACAAACCATACTACAATGAACATCCTCACAAGTGAGAAGTTTTCCAGGATAGAGGGTCACAGATATATTCATTAAGTGTATAATTTATTGAATGTCTCCTCCTTGATGGTCAAAAAGGAATAAACTATCTCTGCATGATTTACCAAACTAACTACATTTGATGGCTCTTTGTTATGAATTTTCTTATGTTGTTTGAGGTTTGAATTCTGAGGAAAAGCCTTCCCACATTCATTACATTCATAAGGTTTTTCTCCTGTATGGATTTTCTGATGTTCAGCAAGGCCAGAGCTATGCCTGAAGGATTCCCCACATTTCTTACAGCAATAGGGCTTTTCTCCAGTAAGAATTCTCTGATGTTCAGTAAGGGCTGAGCTCTTGCTAAAGGCTTTCCCACGGTCATTACATTGATGTAATGGAGTTTATTGATGGGGTTTATTTCCACTATGAGTTTTCTGATGTCCAGCAAAGGATGAGCTATACCTGATTTTCCACATTTACTACAGAGATAAGGTTTCTCTCCTGTATGCATTCTTTGATGACTAACATGACTTGAGCTTTTCCTAAATAAAGCATTTTCCACATTCATTACACTGATACTGTTTCTCACCAGTATGTATTCTCTGATGTTACAAGAGAGCTGAGTTATCCCTGAAAGTTTTCCCACATTCATTACATTTAAATGGCTTCTCTCCACTATATATTTTCACATAATGAGCAAGGCCTGAATTCTGAGCAAAGGCTTTCCCACAATCATTATATTTGTAGGGTTTCTAACCAGTATGAAGTCTCTGGTGACTTAAAAGAATAGAATTATTTCTGAAAATTTTCCACATTCATTGCATTTATGGAGTTTCTCTCTAGAATGAATTTTCTGATGATTAACAAATGTTGACTGCTTCTTGAGAAAATTTCCCACATTTAACACATCTGAAACATTTCTTGCCTATGTAAATTTTATGATGATTTAAAAGGGATGAGCTGCTCATAAAGGCTATCCCACATTCTTTACATTTATGGGGTTTCTCAGCAGTACGATTTCTCTGGTGGCTAATAAAGGAGGAATTATATTTGAAGACTTTCCCACATTCCTTGCATTTATAGTGTGTCTTCTCTATGCAACTTCTGCCTTCCCAATCCAGGCCTCTTTCCATCATGACACTTTTTGTTTGTTCTCCCAAATCAGATCTCTCAGAAGTATTTTGCTGTAGGGCTGACATCTTTGTTTCAAATATGTACTCCTGAACTGAAAAAAAATTTTTTAATTCAAATGTTCTCTATGTTGAAATACTGAAAATGAGAGCTGCACATGGATAAGAATAACATTCTATTCTGTACAACTAAAGGTCATGTAAAATTAATTCATCCCACTTGTGATTATTGCTAAGAAAAGATGGCAAGACTAAAAATGGGAGAAGTAAATAGGATCTAAGGAAACAGAAGTTATAAATATTGTGTTTAAAGAATGCAAGGAGCATCTAATAAGTTGGTAAGTTAGGAAGGTAACACAGGCAACACCAAAAAAGAAAAAAAGATAAAAATTTGAGGATAAACACAACTTTGGGGAGAAAACCAAGTATCACAAAGCAAGCCAGGATTACTAGGACAGACTCCTATAGGGAGGTACATTTGACAACATTGTAATATAACACTGTACATCTCCAAGAATTTGAGAATAACATTCCTCTGTGAGAATTTAGCAGACAACCAACATTTAATGGCTCAGAGATAAAGATATACACACACACACACACATATATTTTTATTTTTATATACATTTATATTTATTAGCCTGAAGAGAAATTCCATTCATCAGATACTAGAGCTAAGACTTATTTTTTAAATGCAAAATTGGAGGTGAAGTCTGGTAATAAACAGCCCAGATCCTTCAAATAGCCTTTGATGGGATATGTATTTAATGTGTAATGATTAAGCTAGAGAAAATTTCAAGATTCTGATTGTAAAGGTAAGTGGAAGCAAATCAGTCATATGAAGAGAAAGGCACTCTTATGGATTCATGTTCTGTGACAAAGGTAACTTTGCAGAGCAGCAGTGAAAAGGAGACTACATTGGCATATTGGGGGGAGGGAGGAGTAAACATGAACCCTATCTCATACCATGCACAAAAATCAATTCTAACAGGATGGCAAATCTAAATGTAAAAGACAATCAATAAAGCTTCTAAAAGTTAACACAGAAGAGTATCTTTATAAACTTGAAGAAAGGAAAGTTTTATTAAACAGTACACAAAACACAATGACAAGAAAGGAAAAGATTAATAAAATAGAGCTCATTAAAATTAAAACCCCCATTCATCAAAAGGCCACTGTTAGTGAAAAGCAAACCACAGAGAGAAGGGCAATACAACATATATAATCAACAAAGAGTTTTTTTTTAATAGACACTCCATAAAAGATGACATATAATGGCCAATAAACATTTGAAATGTCCTCCACCCCATTAGATATCAGGGATATGGATATTAAGACAAAATGAGGGACTTCCCTGGTAGCACATTGGTTAAGAATCTGCCTGTCAATTCAGGGGACACAGGTTCAAGCCCGGGTCTGGGAAGATCCCACATGCTGTGAAGCAACTAAGCCCGTGCACCACAACTACTAAGCCTGCACTCTAGAGCCTGCAAGCCACAACTACTGAAGCCTGCGCGCCTAGAGCCCATGCTCTGCAACAAGAGAAGCCACCGCAATGAGAAGCCCACGCACCGCAACAAAGAGTAGCCCCCGCTCTCTGCAACTAGAGAAAGCCCGCGTGCAGCAACAAAGACCCAACACAGCCATAAATAAATAAATAAATAAATAAATAAAAGTAAAATAAAGTTCTAAAAAAAAAAGAAAGACACTACGAGATACACGATACACCCAAAGAACAATTAACTTCAAAGGACTGACAATATTAAGTGCTGACAAGGATATGGAACAATGAGTACTCTCACATAAATAGGTACAAAACTTTGAAAAACTATTTGGCATTATGTACTAAAGTTGAATATATGCATATGCTATAAACTAGAAATCCCAACCCAAAAGAAATGTATCCACATATGAACCAAGCAATAACATATATGAAACGTTCATACCATTTGTAATTCTCAAAAGCTAGAAACATCCCCAATATCCATCCAAAATATGAGATAATGAAATACTCTATTGCAGTAGTTTTAAAAGCCTGGTCTCCAGATCAGTAACAACAGCATCAGCATCACCTAAGAACTTGTAGAGATTTTCAGTCCACATTTCAGACCTAATGAATAAAAAGTGCTGAGGGTGGGGCCTAGCAATTATGTTTAAACATGCATTCTAATGATCCACAGGAAGGACAATGCATGAAAATGAATGAATCTCACAAAATGTTATGCATAAAAAGCCACATCAAAAAAATATACAGTTCCATTCATATAAAGTTAAAAAAACAGGCCAAAATAAATAGTGTTAGTTCAGGGGGAGGAGGAGAGTGTGGCTAATGATTAGAAGGGATCAGGTATGATTTAGTAGAGTACTGTCAGTTTTCTCTTTCTTGAGCTGAGTGCAGGTTACATGAATATTCATTTCAAAAATACCAATTTAGACCATATATATATAATCTACTCTTCTATATATGTGTTAAATTTTAAAAAGTTTCAAGAAAGAAAAAGGAAGGTTAGCTTATGACTCTCTTAATATTTTGATCAGAGAAATCAAAATACAAATTGCAAAATATCTAAAAATTATGACAATAAAAACTACAATACGACCAAAACACTGAACAAACAGAAGTTTACAGCTTTAAATATTTATATTACATAAATAAGAAGAAAATTCAATGGATTAATTAATCAGCTATAAAAGGTTAGAAAAAGTAAATAAACCTAAGGGGAAAAAAAGGAGTTAAAGATTAAAAAACAGAAAACAGTAACACTAGTAAATACATCTAAGAGTCTATAAAAAGTAAAACAAGCTAATGAAAGGGGGAAAATGGAAAAAAAACAAATAAATAATGTAAATCATAAGAAAGTAACCATGAATATATAGGATAAAAGTAACCATAAATGTAAAGGATATATGTAGAATCATAAAAGTCTACTTTGTTCAATACTATGCAGATAAATTTGAGAACTTTAATTACTGGATATTTTTTAGGAAAATGTAAATTACCAAAACTGTTTCAAGAGACAGCAAAAATCTAGTTGGCCAAGTTACTATATAAGAGAGAATACTGCTAAAGAATTACCCCCCAATTCCTCTCCCCTGCTACCACAAAAAACAAGTTTAAAAAAAAACAAGAAAAACAAAAAAAAACAAAAAAAAACACCCAAACCTTCAGGGAACCAGTTATCATGTGAATTAAATTATAACAAAGAATGAAAACAGGAAGGATCAAAAATTTTCACAAAAATTATTACAAAATTTAAATCAAAACTCAATGAAAATGGCCCAATGAAAAAGAAAAATATAAACAAATTTCTTGTAAGTATCAATGCAAAAACTTAAATAAAACATTAGCAAAGAGTATCATCTACTGACATGTTAAAAGAATAATGTAATATGCCATGACCAAGTGGGGTTCTACTAAGAATGCCAAGTCATTAAGATAATTAAGAATAAAATGTACCATATTAACAACCAAAAGGGAAAAGACAGATGTCATCTCCATATATGTTGAAAAGGCATTTGATAAAATTCAATATCTATGCTGAATTTAAAAGAATATTTCTTAATAAAAGACATGGATTAAATACTTCCTTGTATAATAACATATATCTATCCCAACCCAATACCAAAATTTAAACAGAAAGATTAAAGAATAAGGAAGACTGAGTTACTACTGTTATTCTATAAAGAATCTACACAAGCATTTAGGGGGGAAATGTTCAACATAGTGAAAACAAATGGAATTACTGAAAAGCATTAAAACACACACACACACACACAATTCCAGTTATAAAATAAGTCATGGCAACTCTAGTTAATAACACTGTAGTGCATATCTGTAAGTTGCTAAGACAGTAAACCTTACAACTTCTCATCACAAGAAAAATAATTTTTGTAACTATGTATGGTGACAGATGTTAACTAGACATATTATAGTGATCATTTCCCAATATATACAAATATTAAATCATTACATTGTACAACTGAAACTAATATAATGTTATATGTCTATTATATTTCAATTTTAAAAAAGAATAGTTTAGAGGTCTAAAGGAAAAAAAAAACAGTTTAAGCAAGATTATGCATCACTGGTATTTTCCATGAAACACAATTATAAAAGTTTCCCTGAAGATGATATAGGAAAAATGACAATTCACGTTTTAAAAGAAGGATACACATTTTAGGTGAGAGAAATATCCATGTTTAAAGATTCAGAACTGAACGATGACATGGAGAAAGTGACATACATAAATTTATGCAAAGTATACACAGAAAAAAATGAGAACCAAGGGCAAATGATAACAGAGAAAAGAAATAAAAGAAGACCAGAGGGAAAGGGAAGAAAGTGCTTCCCTATCAGTTTCTTTGCCAAAAATAGTAATCACCTGATAGTCAGGAAAATATGCTTATAACTGGAATCTGCCACTGCCCCACTGTATGATCAGGGATATGGATATTAAAACTAGAAAGGGTTAAATAGCCATTCGTCTAGCTAACCATAGGAGAATTTGGAAGACACTGAGAATGGACAGAAGGCAGGAACAAAGTGTAGCCTGACAAGTGCCTGAAAATGGGGAGGGAAACAACACATAAAGAGACTGATTTCAGGGTGTGAAGTCAGAGGCCGGAGGCCCTTGTGAAAGGAGCAGGAGTAGAAAGAATGAGAAAAATGGCAAGTCATTTGACATGAGGATGACGTTAAAAAGAGGCAACTAGTGTCAACTGCCACAGCCCTTCTGCATGGACGTGGACTCTCTAAGATGAGCCTTCTGACCAAGAACTCCCTCCTCACTGTTCTGTGTGCTGAGCTCCGGACTCACTCACCTGTATAAGAACCTGATGGAACCCCTTATACTTCCATCCATGGCTCTTCCATCCAACTGGGTTATTAGCTTGGGTTTGGAAGAGAGAAGCCCTGTTCACAGAGAAAGAAAAGGAACATGACTGTGGTTATGAGCACAAGGAGTTATCCCAAATCTCAGTCTCAACTTGGGGTCTACACAGAGCATGGATATGTCAGGAAGGCCTAGAGGGTGGTATCAAGGACATCCAAATCACAGTCATAGAAATGAAGGAGTGGAAGTCAGTTAGAAAACCAGGCCTCTTTGAGGACAGGAAACTCCTATTGTTGGTGGCAGATGAATGGGGACATGCAAAATTTAGAGAACTGGGCTAGACTGCACACAAAGCTGCCCATCTTAAACTCCGTACGGCTCTGACCTTTCTGAGTGAAAGGAGCATGAACTCCAGGCTCTAAGCCCACGGTAAAAACAAACAAACAAAAACCTCCCGTTTTAAGAGTTTAAATACCCCCAAATCATTAACCCTGTGAAAATGCACAGTTGCCCAGCAGACCAATTTTGGGTTAAAGAGAAAAAAATCCTTACCCACAAACACCAGATTCCCATAGTTCTCCAGTATCACATCCCTGTACAGGGCCCGCTGAGCAGCATCCGGGTGTCTCCCTTCAATCTGGGTAAAGGCCACAGCCACATCCCCAAATGTCAGTGATCCCTGCAAAATCAAACCCAATTCCGTTCACCCAGGAACCGTTGACTCCCTTGCCCCTGAGGTAGGGAGCCAGAAAGGCCTCACTGGAGAAGGAAGGCAAGACATTCAAAGTCAGCTTCTGATAGCTCAGATTGTTTATGAGGAGAAAAGTGGGACACAGTTAACGAAAGGACCAACGAGGAACATATATGACATCCTCGGAAAGCAGACTTGCTTCAGAGGAACGAAATATTAAAAGATAAGAGGCTGCAAAGTGAAGTGATTCGTGACCCCTCATACTTCAATCACACTGCCCTCCTCATGTTCTTCCAATATGCCTATCATGCTCGTTCCACCAGGCCTGGTATTTGCTCATCCCTCACTTAGTAGGGATGAAGTGAAATTGCTTAAATGTCACTTCGCCAGAAAGTTCTTCTTTAATCTTCTCCCATTTTCTACTACTTGCTATCCCATGACCCACTTTTTTTTTTTTTTCACAGGGTTTCTCACTGCCAGGCAGGAGAGGTTTAGATTTATGGTCAGTACACTCTATAATGAGAGCTCCAGGAGGGCAGGGACCACTTGGGTCACTGCTGTCTCCCCAGCCTAAAACACTGCCTGACACATGGGCATGTTCAAGGATGTGTCATTCAACAAATGAATAGAAACACTGAAAGACATGCAAAATGATACCGGCTTTATCCTAGAATTTACAGCGATAAATATGTATTTGTTAATTGCCATTCATAGCAATAACCACCTAATATGTACCAGGCACAGTGCTGAGCCCTAAGACATACAACATCTCTCTGTATTTCCACCAGAAATGTATAAAGTGTAAGGAACGGCACCAAGAAACGGAGGAGAGCTTAAGCAAGCTTTATTTGGAAACGCTCCCGGGTGAGGTTCACTGGTCCGAGAGAAAGGGGCCAGAGAAGTCGCGCCTGGGCGAGGGTTTGGGCAGAATTTATAGGGGAAGAAGGGAAAGGGGTATTGTGAATCTGGGAGGGCGCAGGTTATTCCTTATTTGGTGGTCTCTTCGGGTATCGTGGACCGTTAGTCCCGCCCCTCGAAAGGCGGGAAGGCTGGGCCGGGTGGAAAGTTCCCAGGTCAGCTCCTGGAACTGGGAAAATCCCCAGGTCAGTTCCTGGAACTGGGTGGTCCGGAAAATCCCCAGGTCAGTTCCTGGAACTGGGTGGTCCAGAAAGTTTCAGTCTGATGCAACCTGTGAGTCTGATTTCGTTCCCCTGCCTCGGGCCAGTTGGCCTTACATAAAGTATATCTATTTTACAGCTAAGAATACTAAGGCTCAGAGAGTTGAAAAAACTTGCTCAAGGTCACAGGCTGGTTGAGTACACAATATTAAAAAGGAGCTACAGAAAGTGGTAATGAAACTATGGAGCAAACTAGAAGAAATAGCTATGGCATATTAAAAGGAAAAAATGGGTAAGTCTAAAATATACACATGCAAAGGTGTTTCAAATGAAATAATTTGATTCGCTAGGGTGATAGGAAGATGCGTAATCCTTAATTTTTAAAAATTTTTGTTACTCTTAGTTTGCATAATAAATACTCAACTATTTACTACTTCCTTCAAAATGTTCATTACCTCCTGTCAACTTCTCAAAGTCCTTCAAAACCCAGTTTTCTCCAGGATTAAGGCAAATTCCAACCTGGCATTCTAGACACTGAACGTTTCCAACTTTCTCTGGGGCTAGCTCATTCATGGTTCAGATGTAACAGCTTCACTCATGCTGCAGCGCCTTCCCCTAGTCACCCCAAACTCTCCAAATATGCAAATTTCATTTATTCTTCAGTAAGAACCGTAATGATCACCACCACTACCACCACCCCACCCTAAAGACTCCTCTGACCCCTGAAGGTCAAGAGAGCACTACCATGGCTGTGTCATGTGTATCATTCATGATTAACGTAAAGCCTGTTACGTCTTTTTATGCTACGTGTCTGTTTTTCCATTATCTCTGAGTTAGCAATGTCTTTGAGGTAACAGCTGTACCTTATTACAAAGTATGTTTCACTTTCTAGCACTCTAGAAAGCATGGGTACCAACAATCTATTTGGTGAATGACTCTGTAATGGGTAGAGAGAAGGACATGAAGGGATGACAGTGGGGAGAGGGGCCCCGTCTCTGTAGAGCTACAACCACTCCAGGATTGGCTCAGGCAGCTTGGTCCATACACTGGTCAGAGCATTTTCCAAGCAAGAGGCATAAACCCAACTTCATTTTGAAACAACAGAGATTTCTCAGGAAAAGGAAAAATCAAACTTACCTGGATCTGGGTTCTTGGTAGTCTTGGGGCCGTCTGTCCCCTGAACTGTTCTCCCAGGCAAGGACAAAGAATCTTGACTACGCCAACTTGGGAAGAAGAAAGGAAATATGAGGAAGTCCCTCCATGTTCGGTACTAGCTAGAACTCGCTCTCTGCACACTGAACGAGAACAGTCCGCCACCCTCCCTACTCCCCACAAAGGTCGAGAGGTGAAGGTGGCTAAGCGCAGGAAGAAAGGGCACGGAACGCCTGCCTGGAGCCCGGCCTTGCAGCAAGCTCCAGGCCAAGCTCTGACTGTGAGTCAGTCAGGCACCTTCGCCAACACATGTGGAAAGTCTCGTCGGAGACTCAATCCCTGGGTCTCAGCGCAAGCCTTTAAACCTGGGACAGCACGGCTCCTGGGGTTGGGGCCCCGCTCACATCTGCCCGCCCCTCCTCGCCCGCTCTTTCCTCAACTTGCCCCTCGGGGAAAGGAGGAGCTCACCAGGTCTTTGTGCCCCAGTCCGGCGGCAGCCGTTTACGACCTAGCTGGGAGGGTTGGGCCAGAAAGCTGCGCACGCTGAGGAGCCGTGACCACCCTCACTGTTCTCCTCACAGAAGAGACACTGGTGCAAGCCGAGCACGCCGGTGCCGCGCTCTACTCAAACGGAGGCGGGCAGGGCCGGAAACGGAAGTGGCCGCGGAGGCCTCTGGGAAATGTAGTCTTGGATACAGTCCGGCGTCTTAGATTCTTCATCCTATTTGCGCACGTTGGCATCACCTGGAGAGACTGAAAAATTAATTGCGCCTTGGTCCCAACTCCACAGATTTTGCGTTAATGCTCTGGGTGTGGTCCTGGCATCGGACCACACCCAGAGCTCCCAAACGATTTTAATATTCAGCCAAGATTTGCACCCACTGCTAGAAACTGGTTTGGATCTGAAAAACATGTTTTAGGTTACTTTGGAGGAGCTATTTATGGTTTGTTCATTTGTTTGTTTCCAAGTAATCCAGTTTTAATATCAAACAAAGAAAAAGCATGTTAGAAAAGCATAGCACCCAGAACATTAAAAATTAGTTTCTCACCATTAACTAACACAGAAGATGGAACAAGATTGAATCCGTTTTAACAAATGTATTATTAAAAAATTCTACTTATGGGCTTCCCTGGTGGCGCAGTGGTTGAGCGTCCACCTGCCGATGCAGCGAACACGGGTTCGTGCCCCGGTCCGAGAATATCACATATGCCGCAGAGCGGCTGGGCCCGTGAGCCATGGCCGCTGAGCCTGTGCATCCGGAGCCTGTGCTCCGCAACGGGAGAGGCCACAACAGTGAGAGGCCCGCGTACCACAAAAAAAAAAAAAAAAAAAAAAAAATTCTACTTATAAAATCCAGCAGTTTGACAGCTTAGGAAGGAAAAATATATCTTTCATTCAATTAGGACTTTTCATTTAAAAGAAAATTCCTCTGAATGGAGCATTTATTCACCAACCTAACAATGATTAACCAATGCCCCAGTATGTGCCACTCACTTTTCTAGATGCTAAGGATAAAGCAGTTGTCAGGACTCCCTCCTTCACCAAACTTTAGTCAGGATCCTGTGAATCCTCTTCTCCTCTAGACCTTGTCTTTGGCCTGCTGAATCCAATTTTAGTAAAGAATCCTGCGAAGCCAGTTCATCAAGAATTCTCCCACCCTTGGTATCTAATCAAGTTCCTTTCTACCTCCCCTTGATACCTAACCAATTTCTTAGTAATTTTCCATTTACTCCCTCACCCTGCCAGTTGGCTATAAATCCCCACTTGTCCCTGTTGTACTGGGGGTAAGTTCAAGCTCTCTCCCTACTGCAGTAGGCTTGAATAAAGCCCTCTTTGCAGGTTTCAACAAGTGTCAGAATAATTTCTCTTTAACACAGTGAAAAAATAATGTTCCTCCCCTCAAAGACCTTACATTCAAATAGGGGGCAGGAAGAGAGAGATTAAACAAAAGCAAGGTAAGGAGATGGGAGGAGGATTCTTATTCAATACAGAGCTGTATGAACTGCCCTCTTTGATAAGAGATCATACAAGCAGAGTCCGAAGGAAGTAAGGTAACAAGAAGGAGTGTATCTGTGGGAAGTCTGGTCCAGGCAGAGGAAACAGTAGATGCAAAGCCACTACAGAGAGCGTGCTTGGTTTATTTGAGGAACAGAAACAGGTCAATGAGGTTGGAATACTAAAGACATAAGAAAAAACCAGATCATGTTTGTGATGACTAATTTCATGTGTCACCTTGACTGAGCTAAGGGATGCCCAGATAGCTTATAAAATATTATTTCTGGGCCCACCTGTGAGGGTGTTTCCAGAAGAGATTAATATATGAATGGTGAACTGAGTAAAGCAGACTGCTCTCCTCAATGTGGGTGGGCAACATCCAATCTACTGAGAGTCTGAATAGAATTTAAAAAGCAGAGGAAGGGAGATTGGTCTCCCCACTTGAGCTAAGACATCCATCTTCTCCTGCCCTCAGACCTTCAGATGCTGGGACTTACGTCAGCATATCATTCCTCCCTTCTCAGGCCTTCGACCTCCAACTGGGAGTTATGCCATTGGCTCCCCTAATTCTCAGGCCATCAGATACAGACTGAACTATACCACTGGCTTTCCTAGTTCTCCAGCTTGCAGACATCAGATCATTGGACTTCTAAGTCTCCATAACCACAGGAGCCAATTAATTAATTAAATACACACACTACTGGTTCTGTTTCTCTAGAGAACTCTGCTTAATACAAGGTTGGTCCTTTCAGTCCACTATAAAGACACTGGCTCTTATTTCAACTGAAATAAGAAGCCATCAGAATGTGGAGAATTCAGAATCCTCATTGGTTGTTAGTAGGATCATAAAATAGTGCAGTCACTTTGGAAAATGCCTGGCAGTTCCTCAAAATGATAAATATGGAGTTACCATATCACTCCATGATTCCATTCCTAGATACCTAACAAAGAACAATGAAAATATACATCCACACAAAAATTTGTATATAAGTGTACATAGCAGTGTTATTCATTAGAGCTAAAACTGGAAATAACACAAATGTACAACAACCGGTGAATGGATAAACAAAATATGGTATATCCAAACAATGGAATAATATTTGGCAATAAAGTTAATGAAGTACCGATACATGCTACATAATCAATGAACTTTGAAAATATAATCCTAAGTGAAAGAAGACAGTCACAAAATATAACATACTGTATGATTCGACTTATCTGAAATGTCCAAAATGTCAAATTCCATAGAGACAAAAATAGATAAATGGTTGCTAGCAAATGGAGGAAAGGAGGAATGGAGAGATACTATTGCTGGGTATGGAGCTTCTTTTGGGAGTAATGAAATGTTGTAAAATTAGATAGTAATTATATTAGTTTCCTAGGGCTGCTGTAACAAAGTGCCACAAACTTAAACAATAGAAATTAATTTTGTCACACTTTTGGAGGCCAGAAGTACAAAACCAACGTGTCAGCAGGGTTGGTTCCTCCTCAGACTTTGGGTAGAATCCTTCCTTGACTCTTCCTAGGTTCTGGCGGTTGCCATCAATCCTTGGCTTACATTCTCCCTGTGTGTCTCTGTCTTTATGTGGTACTTCCTCTTATAAGGACAACTAGTTATATTGGATTAGAGCCCAACCTAACAACCTCATCTTAACTTGATTACATCTGCAACAACCCAATTTCAAATAAGGTCACATTTTGGAGTACTGGGGGTTAGAACGTCAACGTATGAAGGCGGGTGGGAACACAATTCAACTCATAAAATTTAGTTTTGTGTTTTGTTCCTTAATGTTTTGCCTTTAATACTGTGTAATGTATTCTTTACAGTTCACATCTTATGAGATAGTATCTAAGTTTGTCTCAAATGGATAGATAACTTTTCAGCACCATTCATTGAAAAGTCTTTTTGTTCCTCCACTAAATTGAAATGCCATCATTATCTTATGTCACACTATACAGTCTCCTAAACAAAAGTTGTGGGGATTTCTTAACCTGTGCTGTTTTCTAGAAGCAAAGGGCTCAGATAAAGTTCAACACTCTTACTATTAATAAGGAGTGGTTAAATATATTATAGTAAATCCATATGACAAAATACTAGGCAACCATTAAAAATATCAACATAGGGCTTCCCTGGTGGCGCAGTGGTTGAGAGTCCGCCTGCCGATGCAGGGGACGCAGGTTCGTGCCCCGGTCCGGGAGGATCCCACGTGCCGTGGAGCGGCTAGGCCTGTGAGCCATGGCCGCTGAGCCTGCGCGTCTGGAGCCTGTGCTCCGCGGTGGGAGAGGCCACAACAGTGAGAGGCCTGCGTACCGCAAAAAAAAAAAAAAAAAAAAACTCTAAAAAAATATCAACATAGATATAGACATATGTTACATAAATGTGCTGACAAAATATTGTTGAGTGAAAAAATCAGTTTCCAAGACAGCCTGTATAGTTTAATCCCACATACTACCTCACATAATAATGAGAAATGCCAGAAAAGTACTCAGCAAAGATCTCCTGCAAGATATGACTCAACCTATGCAAAGTCCTGTGATAAACCTTCTATTTGAATTATCTCTTTTAATCCTCAAAGCAACCCTATGAGGTAGGTACTATTACTATCCTCAATAGCAAAAACTTTTTGTTAGAGAAATTTCAAATTATACACAACATAGAATAATACGAGCCACTATGTATCCATAACCTAGATTCAATAAATATCAAGATCCTGCCCATTTTCTTTTATCTATCAATCTCCCCTCCCTTTTGGTATTCTGGGAAAACTGGACAGCTACACGTAAAAGGACAAAATTAGAACACTCCCTAACACCTTACACAAAAATAAACTCAAAATGGATTAAAGACCTAAATGTAAGGCCAGACACTATAAAACTCTTAGAGGAAACCATAGGCAGAACACTCTTTGACATAAATCACAGCAACATCTTTTTGACCCACCTCTTAGAGTAATGAAAATAAAAACAGAAATAAACAAATGGGACCTAATGAAACTTAAAAGCTTTTGCACAGCAAAGGAAACCATAAACAAGACAAAAAGACAACCCTCAGAATGGGAGAGAATATTTGCAAGCGAAACAACTGACAAAGGATCAATCTCCAAAATATACAAGCAGCTCATGCAGCTCAATATCAAAAAAACAAACAACCCAATCAAAAACTGGGCAGAAGACCTAAACAGACATTTCTCCAAAGAAGACATACAGATGGCCAACAAACACATGAAAAGATGTTCAACATCACTAATCATTAGAGAAATGCAAATCAAAACTATAATGAGGTATCACCTCACACCGGTCAGAATGGCTGGCCATCATCAAAAAATCTACAAACAGGGGCTTCCCTGATGGCGCAGTGGTTAAGAATCCGCCTGCCAATGCAGGAGACCCGGGTTCGAGCCCTGGTCCAGTAAGATCCCACACGCCACAGAGCAACTAAGCCCATGCGCCACAACTACTGAGCCGGTGCTCTAGAGCCTTTGAGCCACAGCTACTGAAGCCCGTGCGGCTAGAGCCTGTGCTCCGCAACAAGAGAAGCCGCCGCAATGAGAAGCCCAGACACCGCAATGAAGCGTAGCCCCTGCTCGCCACAACTAGAGAAAGCCTGCGCACAGCAACAAAGACCCAATGCAGCCAAAAATAAATAAATAAATTTATATTTTAAAAAAAAATCTACAAACAATAAATGCTGGAGAGGGTGCAGAGAAAAGGGAACCCTCCTGCACTGTTGGTGAGAATGTAAATTGATACAGCCACTATGGGAAACAGTATGGATGTTCCTTAAAAAACTAAAAATACAACTACCATATAACCCAACAATCCCACTACTGGGCATATACCCAGAGAAAACCATAATTCAAAAAACCACATGCACCCCAATATGCATAGCAACATTATTTATAACAGCCAGGACATGTAAGCAACCTAAATGTCCGTCAACAGAGGAATGGATAAATATGTGGTACATATATACAATAGAATATTACTCAGCCATAAAAAGGAATGAAATTGGTCATTTGTAAAGACATGGATGGACCTAGAGAGTATCATACAGAGTGAAGTCAGAAAGAGAAAAGCAATCGTATAATAACGCATATACTGGACTCTAGAAAAATGGTATAGATGATCTTATCTGCAAAGCAGAAATAGAGACACAGACATAGAGAACAAATGTATGGATACCAAGGGGAAAGGGGTGGGGCAGGAGGAATTGGGAGACTGGGATTGACACATATACATTATTGATACTATGTATAAAATAGACAACTGATGGGAACATACTATATAGCACAGGGAACTCTACCTAATGCACTGTGGTGACCTAAATGGGAGGCAAGTCCAAAAGGGAGGGGATTTCTGTATGTGTATGGCTGATTCATTTCGTTGTGCAGTGGAGGCTAACACAACATTGTAAAGCAACCATACTCCAATAGAAATTAATTTTAAAAAGTTTAAAATCTTTTTTTAACTTAAAAATTAAATAAAATTAAATAAATTTCAAAATATACACAACATAGAATAATACAACAAGCTTCTAGGTATCCATAACCCAGATTCAACAAATATCAAGATTATGCCCATTTTTTTTTTCTTTTTTTAAAATTTTATTTATTTTATTTTTGGCTGCTTTGGGTCTTTGTTGCTGCACACGGGCTTTCTCTAGTTGCAGCTAGCGGGGGCTACTCTTTGTTGTGGTGTGCGAGCTTCTTATTGCGGCGGCTTCTCTTGTTGCAGAACACGGCTCTAGGCGCATGGGCTTCAGTAGTTGTGGCATGCGGGCTCAGTAGTTGTGGCTCACAGGCTCTAGAGTGCAGGCTCAGTAGTTGTGGCACACGGGCTTAGCTGCTCCGCAGCATGTGGGATCTTTCCAGACCAGGGATCGAACCCGTTCCCCTGCATTGGCAGGCAGATTCTTAACCACTGAGCCACCAGGGAAGTCCCGTGCCCATTTTCTTTTATCTATCAATCTCCCCTCCCTTTTGGTATTCTGGATTTTTTTTTTTTTTTTTTGGACATGCCACGCAGCACATGGGATCTTAGTTCCCCAACTAGGGATCGAAGCCGCACCCCCCCTGCAGGGGAAGTGCAGAGTCTTAACCACTGGACCGCTGGTGAAGTCCTGGTTTTCTGGCTTATTTAATGAGGTATATACCTGACTCAGGGCATTTTATTTTATTTTTTACATTGTACCATTGTCACACTGTAAAAAAATAAATACTTTGAGAGACTGAATATGCAAATGGACAACAGCAAGACCACATAAAAAACAATCTGCAGGGCTTCCCTGGTGGCGCAGTGGTTGAGAGTCTGCCTGCCGATGCAGGGGACACGGGTTCGTGCCCCGGTCCGGGAGCATCCCACATGCCGCGGAGCGGCTGGGCCTGTGAGCCATGGCTGCTGAGCCTGTGCATCCGGAGCCTGTGCTCCGCAACGGGAGAGGCCACAACAGTGAGAGGCCCGCGTACCAGAAGAAAAAAATAAAAAAAAAAACAATCTGCAGCAACCAGCCCAGAAAACCAACCCATTACCTACAGTAAGTAGCCCACGAAATCAGCCTGCTGTAAGTCAGACTTGTAAGAAGTCAGGTCACCATCTCTAGCACAGTCAGTCTAGGAAGCCAAACTATCAATCACCCCCCAAAATGTCTGGTCTTGATTAATAACTGTGAGTATCCCTAATTTTTGTGCCCACTTCCAACTTAGGACCAACCAGAGAAAACCAAATATACTCCCCAACCAATCACATAAGATGCCCTCTTGAAGTCAGCCCCCTCTAGTTTCCTTTCGCCAACAACCTGCGAACAGGGTGTACCTGAAGCCATTTCCCTCTTTTCCATTCTAAAGCCTTCCGACTCAGCTGCCTGCCTTCGAGTCTCTGCCAAAATGCAAATCATGGTGGCTGACTCCCTTGCCATTAGCTCCCTTGCCATTAGCAAGCTCTGAATAAATAGCCTTTGTTTATTCTCATTTGGTTGGTCATTTTCCCCACAAATTCTTTAATATCTAATATCCAGCCCATATTCAAATCTCCCTAAGTGCCTGACACATTTTTCTACCTGGTCTGTTTGAATCAGATAGGGGAGCATTTCAGGTTGGCCCTGGGTCCTTATGACATGATAGTAGTCATCTTTCACACTTCCTCACTCTCTGGAAGACAAGTTGTCTCAGGATAAAGCTATGCTTTGCCATGAAACAGCCATTTCTCCAGAGAGCCCTGGTTTCTTCAGTTTCCTGCAGTTTTGTGGATTCGTCCACAAACCGGAGCTTGTGGAGGAGCTTGTGGAACCTTAGCCATGTTTCAACAGTGTTCTCAGCTTCTTGCTGATGATTCCACTCAGAATGGGAAGCTAGGCTATCTGTTGGCAGTTTTGAGGTTCTGGGTTCCACGACCCTCACTATCTCAGCACAGCTGCTGAAACCTAGTGGTGGTTTGACCTGACCCATTCTGGAATTTGAGGGGAGACCCTGACTCTGGTTTTGTTAAAGATATTGTCCAGTGGGATGTTTCTCTGCTATACTGGTGACTCAGCCCATTTTTATGAGTGACTTGAGGAGATTCAAAAACTCTGCTGCCAGCAACATGGATGAACCCAGAGATTATCATACTAGGTGAAGTAAGTCAGAAAGACAAATACCATATGATATCACTTACATGTGGAATCTAAAATATAACACACATGAACATATCTACAAAGCAAAAACAGACTCACAGACATAGAGAACAGATTCGTGTTTGCCAAGGGGGATGCAGGGTGGGGGAGGGATGGATTGGGAGTTTGGGATTAGCAGATGCAAACTATTATATATAGAATGGAAAAACAACAAGGTCCTACTGTATAGCACAGGGAACTATATTCAGTATCCTGTGATAAACCATAATAGAAAAGAATATGAAAAAGAACGTATATATATATGTTTACATATGTATAACTGAATCACTTTGCTGTACAGCAGAAATTAACAAAACTTTGTAAATTAACTATACTTCAATAAAATAAGATTTTAAAAAACTCTGCTGCCGTAAGGATCTTTCCCTACTCCCCATTTTTTGTTGTTGTTGTTTTTGTTTGTTTGTCTTAGCAGATGAGGAAGGTTTAGAGAGGCTAAAAAATGTAGTCTCAGTTTGCTCACATGCAAAACAGTTAATAATCTCTGCTTGCTTACTTCCCAGGGCTGTTGTGAGAATTAACCGGGATAACGGAAATGAAAAGTCAGAGATTCAAGGAGAGGGACGCCGCAGACAGCAAGGGCAGACACACCTGGAGCAGGTGCAAAACATCCTCCATGGTGCCTCAGTCTCCAAGGGCATGCCCCTAATGACCGCTGCCACCCGAACGTCAATAATGAGAATGGTACGGCTAATTTATACTGCCCAGCACGGTGATAAGCACCATTCACACATTGTTTTATGCAGTCCTCACCACAGCCTGAAAGGGGAGAGTATCGTAAGCCTCAAAGGGGAAAGTATCGTAAGCCTCATTTTATGGAGGAGGAATTCAGGGATTAGTGACTGATACATTTGTTCACAAAGTTGCAGTTTTCTGTCGGCAGAACCTGTATTTAAACCCAGACCATTTCACCCACAGCCCCCGCCTTTAGCTGCTCTGCTTTGGCTTCTGAAATGGAGAAGGTGGGAGTTTTCACTGAAGATGATGGAAGGACAGAGGACAGAGGACAGGATGAGCCAGAAGGGGCTGGTTAGGACTCTCCCTGTTGAAAGGTTTTGGGCAGCTAGCTGCAGAGCCTTTTTCTCTGAGGCAGGTGACTCAGTTGAAGGCAGGGCTTAGCACATCTTTTGGGTTAGCCTACAAGAGATCAATTACCCACTTAGAGTCTTTCAAGGAGTTCTTGGAAGCATACCCCTCCTCTAGGGTTGCCAGATAAAATGTAGCATGCCCAGTAACATCTGAATTTTAGAAAAACATTGCAGGGGACACATATTTTCTTAAAAACTATTCATTGTTTATCTGAAATTCAAATTTAGCTGGGCATACTGTATTTTCATTTGCTCAATCTGGCAACCCAACCCTCTTCACTCCATACAGATCTTTGTTTTAAAACATCTCTATTATCCTAATACAACATCTAAAAAGCCACAGATTTTGGTTTAAAGATTTCTAGATCTTTAGGGATATCCTACGATACATTTAACCTTGGATTGAGGGGACAACCTTTAAGTTGTTATCTACTCATTAGAGTCCTTAGTTGGTTATACCCAACATCTTTCAGAAAGTCAACATGTGGAGTGTGAATAAAGGTGAGAAGCACAGCAACAGCACACAATAAGGGAGAAAGAGGATGGGGGAGAAGAGAGGATTCATAACACTGAAAACCACTGAAACCCTCCTCATCCCCAGTGCTAGTGGAGCCCTGCAGAGAAACATCATTTCATGTGACAAGGTAGAAAGAATATACTCACTGAGTGGTTTTGAATGAGTAAGTGCAGGAATGATGCTGAGTTGCTCCTAGCAGCATGTGAACTATAATGATGAGTTTCTACAGCCCTGAGGCCATCTTTCCTGAACCCCTAGCAGGGCAGCACCAAGAGCCCTTCACTACTGGGCAAGATTAACTTCCCTCCTCCCTCCCCTCCTGCTTGCCTGGGTGCACCTGAACAATTCTCTTCTTTTCTCTGGGCCTCAATCCTCAGTCTGAAAAGTGAAGACAGCTGGATGCGACCCTGCTTATCACCCTCTCCATTTCCGTGGCTTTTGAGGACATTTTGGCAACAGTATGTGTAATAGAGCTGGAGACATTCTTAGAACTCACAGAGATCTGGAAGGAGGGAGCTGTGTGCCCCTGCTCCAGTCAGAAGCCAGCCTGGTTGCGGAAAGGGCTCAAATCTACATAGGAGCCCTGGACTCCTTTTTCCAGTTCCAACTATGGTTTCTCCAGCTTTCCTAGAAGTCCACCATGGCCAGAATTGAATCTGCCACCAACCAGCTTGGTCAGGTGCATTCCTGTGTCAGAGTGATCCCCAGTAGGCTGGACTGGGAGGCAGGGCCCAAGGGGGCCAACAGAAACTCCTTTCCTCATCTCTAAACTGACCTGTTCCAATTGTGATTACCTTGAAAAGATGAAGAGACAGATGTGCTATAGTGAAAGTGACCCCAGTTCAATACCCAAGGTGCTGAGTTTGGATCCTGGCTCTGCCATTTACCAGAAGCAGGATCTCAGGCAAGTCACTGCCTCTCTCTCTCATCCTCTGTGACTTCATTTTAAGAATAGTGAGGAAGAACCGTACTCCACAGTACTGTTTATAGGCAAGGATGAACTTTGGGCCATGAGCCCAGAGCAGGTCATCCAGGAGGAAATGGAAGTGCCTCCACCTTTCTTTCTGTGTGTCTCCCAAGGGCTCCCCAGATAAGACCTAAAGACTCAGGTGCTCCCTGACTAGTGTGCCACCAGATCCCAAGACCTTAACATGCAGAAGATGTAGGCCCCAAACGAAGACTTCCCAGGTTTTTATAGAATGAAAATTGATAATAGAGAAGAGAGATAGGAATGCCCTGATGTGTGAGAAAGGGGATAAGATTCAGGGCACAAATGGAGAGTTTTCTTAAATAGAAACTGGGGCTGTTCATTCAGAATAGAAAGTAGAGCATACAGACTCCAATGCAGAGAGGTGGGCAGATGCGCTTATGTAAAGGTATGAAAGCTCTCTTTTCTCATAGAAAGCAAAAGTCATCAGCTGTGAGCAAGATGGAAGGAGTTGCTGGAGGCTTGAAGAAACAGGAGAAACTGTGAGATAGTCATTTAGGAAAATGGATGGACTAAGAAAATGTAATAGGATAGTTGGGCAGCATTAAGGGCCCACTTGACCTTAGCAGTCATAAATTGAAAGTGAGACCAATCATCAGAGCCATGTGTTTTTCTCAGGCCACACCTGCTACGCAGGTACAGGTGTGGAACAGGCAGGGAGTTGGATTCAACTAGATTTGGTGTGTGATCAGGAGAATAAAACCAAGTAAGTTAGGGTCAAGAGACTGATCATAACGATAGGCCACTACCTCTAAACTGGGTGAGGTGGGAAGCGAGAACATGAAGGGGTGAGAGTCAGAGCAAGAGTGATAGAATCAATGGATAGAGAAGCAGTAGGTCCTGGTGAGACAGTTTGTGTTCCCCAGACAAAAGGCAGAGGAGCCTCAGAGATATGTCTTAGGCCCCCCAAAAATGTCCATGTCCCAATCCCCAGAAACTGTGAATATTACCTTATAGGGCAAAAGGAACTTTGCAAATGTGATTAAAATAAAGGTCATGATGTTGAGAGATTATCTTGGATTAACCAGGTGGGCCTGATGTAATTGCATTAGTCCTTAATAGAGGGACACAGGAAAAGTCAGTGCCAGAAAAGGTAATGTGATGAGGGAAGCAGAGATTGGAGTCATGGGCTTTGAAGATGGAGGAAGAGGCCACAAGCCAAGGAATACAGGTTGTGAACGTACCTTGGAAAAGGCAAGGAAACAGATCCTCCTCTAGAGCCTCAAAAAGGAACCAGCGGTGCCCACATCTTGACTTTAGCCCAATGAAACTGATTTCAGACTTCTGATCTCCAGAACTGTAAGGGAATAAATTTGTGTTTGTTGTATGTCACTAAGTTTGTGGTAATTTATTACAGTAGCAGTTGGAAACTAATACACCAAGAAGGGGAAAGATACAGAGGAGAGGTCTAGGTAACAGCTCTTTCACCCCCAGGATAAATCTGCAGGGAAAGTATTCTGGAAAGACCTAGTGGCCCTGTGTTACTCAGTGAAGGGTGAATGGAAAAGCCACTGGGGAGAATTTTGGTGCCACTCCCTTAAAGGCATTAGCAACTAAAAGGGTCTCGGTGAGCAAGGTTTCTATGTAAATCAGTGATACACAGTACTATCAAAATTTAAAAAGCAAACTGCAGGCCTGTATATACACAGCATGACCCCGTTTTTGTTTAAAAAGTGTATCTGTTTGTATAAACAGTTATGTCTGTGTATGTTTAAGAAACAGTTCTGACTGCTGAGTGTCACAGGACTGATTCCCTCATCTCCTCAGTCTTTGTTTCAATATCCCCTGTTTAAAACTGCAAGGCAACGACTTCCCTCGTGGCGCAATGGTTAAGAATACACCTGCCAATGCAGGGAACACGGGTTCGAGCCCTGGTCCAGGAAGATCCCACATGCTGTGGAGCAACTAGCCCATGCGCCACAACTGCTGAGCCCGCGCTCTAGAGCCAGCGAGCCACAACTACTGAGCCTGCATGCCACAACTACTGAAGCTCGCGTGCCTAGAGCCCGTGTTCTGCAACAAGAGAAGCCACCACAATGAGAAGCGCACGCACCACAATAAAGAGTAGCCCCTGCTCACTGCAACTACAGAAAGCCCGCGGTCAGCAACGAAGACCCAACACAGCCAAAAAGAAATAAAAATAAAATTGCAAAGCATATCCCAACCTACACACCCCAGCACCATCACCCTCAATGCCCTGACCCAACTCCACTTTTTCCATAACACATAACCTTATAACACACTATACCTTTTATCATAATTACGTATTGCTCTAGTGGGAAATGCCACTAGAATTTAACATCCACAGTGATTTTTTTTTGTTTAAGTGTCTTGAACAGTTCTTGGAACATAGCAGGACCTCAAATAATGTTTGCCAAATGAACTTCAGAGGTGAGAAGGGGACACTCACTCCAAAATATTTTTTAAGGTAATGCGAAATTACGCGTGATATTTACGTTCTTTTCCCCCAGGAGCACTTTACCAAAACGAAAAACATTTTAATGGGCATTTCTAATATAATTCTTACGCGTTTGCAATAAAAACCAGGAGAACAACCTGAAGGACCTAGTCGCAGGCCTCACAAACTGAGAAAAGCACTCGGCGTTGGACGGAACCCTACCCTTGGGCTCAGCGCCTCGCGAAGCCTCAGGGTCAACGCCGGAAGTGGGCGCGGCCCACCCGCTGCTTTCTGGGACTTGTAGTTCGGGGCTGTAGGCGACGGAGCGGGGCCGTATAGCGAATCCTGTGCTTCCAGGTGTCGGATTACACGTGGGAGGTGAGGGCGGTATGGCCGCTCGCGCAATCCGCGCGGCCTGCAGAGAAGCGTCTGGCTGTCGAGTTGTGGGAGTGCCGCGGGGGAGGCGCTGGGCCAAAGGGGCCCGGAAGCCTGGCGGGCGGCCGGGGGAGGGCGCGCATCTTGGCGGAGGTGCGAGCACGGGCCGCACGTGTGTCCGCTCGCCGCGGCAGCCGCTGCGTTCGCCGGTTCTGGCCGCGGTCACCTGAGACCAGGCGGCCCCTAGCGCTAAGCCGGCCGCGGCTCCGAGAGGCCCTCCTCTCGCCTGCCTGAGCTCCGGCCTAGGCCGGCCTGGGAGCCTCGCAGTTGGCCGCACCGGCCTTTTCCGCGCCGGTGACTGGCCTTATTCGAAGGAGGATTTCGGTGGACGTTAGGGGACCGAGAGGGGCTCCTGTGAGAGACCGAAGTTTCCGTCCCCACAGGCTTGTCCTCGCTGAAAAGAGATTGCGTCAGAGCCCCCGCACCCCAGAAACGAGTCAGGCCTTCAGGCGTCTCGGGCAGCCGAAATCTCTGCCGAGAGGCGACACACACATCCTACCGGAGAGCTCCTACTGCTCTAACTAGAGCGTTAGGGCAAAAATCGCAAAGCCTGGGGAAACGGGCACATCTTAGAGCTGCTGGGGCCAGTGGGAGTTTCTTACCCTCATGGGTTTGCGGGGGAGGCTTGGCCTGTTTGGTCCCAAGCCTAGTGGAGAGATGCGAGGGAGGTGCAGCTTGGAAAGACAGGAAAGGCACCCCAGGAGAGGGTGTGTGAAGGTAGCAGGAGCTGATTAACTTTTTTCCTACAGTCTTGCTGGACTGCTTAGTCTATGTCCTGCAAGGTGGACTTGATTTTCATGGTTTTTTCGCTTTCTCTAACTCTACTTTTCCAGGAATCTATCCTTCTTGAGAGGAGGAAATGACCAAGTTCCAGGTGAGTTGGGGTTTCTCTTTTCTGAGAATGTAAATAACCTTTCTTTCTTGAGAAGGACATCAGCATTAATTGAGTGCGTATCTGGTGTCAGGTCCTGTCTTGGTTGTGTGGTTTTTTTATTTATTGTCCGACTTCAGCGTGAGACATACATTATTTTATAAATATGGGTGTAGGAACATTAAGATACTAAGAGCATATATCTATCAAATGATGTCACTAGAGTCTGCACAGATAATCTGCTGACTTTAAATTCCACCTCAGTTTTCAGTGTACCACTCTGCTTCCATGAATTTGGCCCACTCCCCAGAGCACTGGGCTATGCTCTTTTATTGAAAGACTCCACACAGCATCTTTGTCTGGTCCTGTCTCTCAAAGCATGTCTTTTCCTGCCAGGCATTTCACGCACATTCAAAGTCATTCAAAGCTGTTACATGCTCAGTCCAGTGCCAAGTGGTCTCAGGAAAACAAATAGAATTATAAACTACAGTGCTGGGCTTCCCTGGTGGCGCAGTGGTTGAGAGTCCGCCTGCCAATGCAGGGGACACGGGTTCGTGCCCCGGTCCAGGAAGATCCCACATGCCGCGGAGCCTGTGCGTCCGGAGCCTGTGCTCCGCAACGGGAGAGGCCACAACAGTGAGAGGCTCGCATACCGATAAAAAAAAAAAAAAAAACTACGGTGCTTTTCTTCATGAGCAGGTGATGTATATGAAAAAAGGTATGCACATTACCAATAATCATTTATTAAACCTGAATGAGTTACAGACATGAGAAAATTTGTTACATAACAACACCGTAATTACCATATCACTCCCAGAAATGCTGCTCAACCAGGCTGTGCATCAGAATTATCTGTGGTGTTCTTTTAAGAATTAAAGGTTCCTAGGCACCATTCCCCTAGACATACTAAAAGGAGAATTTCACTTTTTTATCCCTTTGACCTTTTGTACATCCAAAGATTTATTGCATTTATTGTGAAATACTTCTCTACATGCTTGGCAAAAACAATCCTCACATCCATAGGAAAACAGCATGAGCTCTTATAAAAATTGGTTTGTTTAGAGGACAGTAAGCTGCTTCAAGGTACTGAAAGCATGACATCTCTGTGCCTTGAAAATAATTGAGAACGTCAGCAAAGATTGACATAAGTAAAACCCTGTGCTCTTTTTATTTTCCTTCTCTTCTTTCTCTTCCCTAATGAAGATTATTCATGGTGATGAAGTTGGGGATTGCTAGTATAGTGAAATTTTGAGATTCTGGCATATGTTAATAATTTTTTGAATTTAAAGAAAGGACTTCATTTCCACCGGTACTTACTGTTTTCTGTGTACCAGGAGTTGTCTTTGAGTCTGCTGAAAGGCAGGACTCCCATTTAACCCCCCTCTCCCTCTGTGACCTTGGATAAGTCACTTTACAGTTATGAACCTTAGTTTTCTCATCTTTAAAATGAGAGTGCTGA
The DNA here is from genome assembly GCF_964374135.1 of Grampus griseus. Classification (NCBI taxonomy): domain Eukaryota; kingdom Metazoa; phylum Chordata; class Mammalia; order Artiodactyla; family Delphinidae; genus Grampus; species Grampus griseus. Next base: position 42,481,390 of record NC_139010.1, read on the forward strand.
GTTTGATGATCTCAAGTTTTATTTCATTATTTAAATTGAATGTGAATTTATAAATATTTACCATTTAGATTTTGAGTCAGTTGTGCTAGTTGCTGAGGATTTAAAGATTAGTTGAGTGTTGCCTCTATCCCTGAGAATCTTATAGCCAATTTGGGAGACAAATTTAATAGCTATAGTAGAGGTATATGCAAGATACTGTGAGATCTTTGAGAAGGAGAAATTTAACATATCCTTATGCTTCAGAAAGGAGGTTGTTGATTGTCCTGAAACTGAAATGGATGGGACGATGGGAGAAATATAAGGGCAGGAGCAACATGTAAAGGGCTCTTCTAGACTAGAGCATGACATTCGGATGACTACAGGTAATCCAGGGTGATGACAGCTCCTGCCCATCACTGCCTTCTGGATCACTGTTTCCTGCCCCTAAGTAAATTGTTGGATCTAGCAGGGGTGGGCTCTGGAAAGGAAGTGCTAAGCTATGTGATACATGTAGTTTCGAGGAGTTTGACATTTACATTAGTACAGAAACTACTATCCTGTAGCCTTATACTTTGGTTGGCCCTCAGGATACTGAGTCCATTCTCCCACAGGAAGCACAAGTTCCACCTTGGGGTGACTGAATAGCTCCACTGGTACCTGGGGAGATTATTCATTATTCAGATTCTTTCATTTCCAACTTTGTCTTGCTTTAGCGAGACCACTGTTTCCTCTTTTTCCTTTCCCCTGACACACTGAGTCCTCTAATTTGGTCCACTGTCATACCATTTCTCATCTTGGAATTTTCAGCCTACTACAAAGTTGGTAGTCCATCAACATATCCTTTCTGTTTTCAACATGGAATTCTCCCTACCACTTTATCTGTGGGATCTTAAAAAATTAATAACTCTTGACTGTCCGATCCTTGGATTGAAACATGACAAAACTTGTATTTTGAAGATTTGGTAGTTATTGTGGCCTAGCTAAGAAATGAGGGCCTTTCCTAGAATAGTAGGAGCAGAGATAAGAAGAAGTAACATGCTGGAGGGAGATTTAGGAGATAGAATTGACAAGAAGTGGTTTGATTATGGTCAAGGTAGGAAAGGAGTCTTAGACATCTCAGATGACAAGGTGGAAGATGGATTAAAATATAGGAGGAAGATCATTGATGGACTTGAATCTCAGAAGGGAAGGAAGGATTCCATCTAGAATGTGCAAGGAGAGGTTAGCCATGGACAGAAAGAAACCTGTTGTCTCTGAAAAGAAAAAGTCCAAAAGAGGAGTAGCTAATCTACTGATACTCCCCAGCCGTGTTTTCCTAACAGGTGTGTTTACGCCTCTAAGGCCACAGTCTCTGCTTCTGCTGCTTCTTTGTCCCACCTTTGCACAGGGCCTTGCAGCCTTCTCTAGTCCAACCTCATCCCTCTTCCTCAGACACAGTGGAGACTGTGACCTTTAGAGGAGAGCCTGGGAGGAAACAGCTGCTTCTCCTTTGTTGACTAGTGGGGTAGAGTCGCTCCTGCCGGGGGACCTGGTTGTCCTCAGTTTCCTGAGGGTGTGGGTGGTGCCCCTTCAGGCTGAGGCTTATGGTGTCAGCACTTCTGAAGGTTACTGGGTACTCCCCTGGCCCCAAGTTGAACCGCTGCTTTCAGCTTCACTGGCTCTCAGTTGTTTTGTGTATATTCCATCCTCTGCTTTTCAGTGTGTGGGCTGCAGACTGGTGCCAGCCAACAAACTGCTTGTTACCAGTCTATAAATATACAAGGACAGGGCTTCCCTGGTGGCGCAGTGGTTGAGAGTCCGCCTGCCGATGCAGGGGACATGGGTTCGTGCCCCAGTCCGGGAAGATCCCACATGCCACAGAGCGGCTGGGCCCGTGAGCCGTGGCCGCTGAGCTTGCGCGTCCGGAGCCTGTGCTCCGCAACGGGAGAGGCCACAACAGTGAGAGGCCCACATACCGCAAAAAAAAAAAAAAAAAGATATAAGGACAGAAATTGAGAGTTTTTTAAAATTTTATATCTGTTGAATCTTATTTTAAAAATTGGCATTGGTATTTTATATGTCTGCATTCTTATTTTCTAGTAACTTTTTAGAAAATGTATTTTAAAAAATATGTCTGTGACATGTTAGAAAAATCTTAAAAGAAACTGGTCCTTCACCAGAGGTAGTTCAAGAAGTGTTGCTCCATCAATAGAACCTTGGAGGGAACCAGACTCACTGTGAGGTTAACTAAATAAGTACTTGGACTCTTTTTACATGCCAGGCCCTGCTTGAGGGCTTGGGGATGCAGCCATGAACAAATCAGGCAGCCTCTGTTCTTGGGGAACTTAGTAGGGAGAGACAGACTGTAAACAAGAAAGAAAATGTATAGATTAGAAAATGAGATAAGGCATAAGTACAAAGATAATAAAACAGGGAGAAGTGATGGTTACTGGATGCTCCCATGGATTAGTCAGTCAAGGAAATGCTTCTCTGAGGTGGCAGCAGTTCGACTGAGATCTGAATGATGTAGAGAAAGAACATTCTGGGCAGAGGGGATAGCCAGTGCAAAGGCCATAAGTGGGATGAGTTTGATGTGGTCACAAGGGCCAGGTGACTTGTGAGGGAGGAGGGACTCAGGCTGAGATTGGAGAATTGACAGGACCCCAGTCTGCAAGGCCTTGCAGGCCAAGATGAAGAGCCTGGATTTTACTCGGTGTCCATGGAAACGCCTTTGGGGAGTTTCATGCCTTGAGTGGTATGTGTTTTGAAAGATCACCCAGGCTGCTGTGTGGAAAATCCGTCACGTGGGGGAGCAAGAGATACAAATTTAGGAGGTTAGTGCAGGTGGAGAGTTAATGAAGGCCGAGACTTATAATGATAACAGTGCAAGGTGAAAAGAAATGGGTAGCTTCAGATATGTTCAGAGGCAGAGTTGAGAGGACTTGGTGATGGATAAAATATGAGGAGTGAGAAGAGAATCAAAATGACTTCCAGGATTTTGGCTTGAGCAATTGGGTGCGTCGTGTGGCTCTTTACTAAAATGGGGACAACAAGGGAAGACCAGATACTGATGGAGATTGTTGGGAGCAAGAATTCTGTTTGGGGCTTGGTGAGTCTTAAGTGTCTTTTAGCCATCCAAGTGTAGATGTAGGTGGGAAATTGGAGCCTGGAGTTGAGGAGAAAGGTTAGGGCTAGAGGTATATGGGAATACCTAAGGAGAATATTTTTTGGTTGTGTGTAAATGTGCTATTTTTATTTCTTCCAGGAATGGTCAACTACTTAGTTTAGAAGAAGAAAGGACATATGATTTATATGACTAGTGAAAAAATTGAGATCAGAAGTGTACTTTGGCTGAGAGGAAAAAAGAGGAAGGATCAAAGGATGGTGATCTTGATAAAGCAGATGTCATGGAGGAGGAAGAGGAGAAAAAATAGGAAGATGTTTTTAAGGTGTGAATTTTGAGATATTAATATTTCAAAAGAACAGTGGTCCAAATAGTGAAATGGCCCTAATTATGGTTGTTGAGGCAGAGATCATTGGCATTAAAGAGATTAAGAGGGACTTCCCTGGTGGTGCCGTGGTTAAGAATCCGCCTGGCGATGCAGGGCACATGAGTTCGAGCCCTGGTCCGGGAAGATCCCACATGCCACGGAGCAGCTGGGCCCGTGAGCCATGGCCACTGAGCCTGCGCTCTAGAGCCTGTGAGCCACAACTATTGAAGCCTGCGTGCCTAGAGCCCATGCTCTGCAACAAGAGAAGCCACCACAATGAGAAGCCCGCACACTGCAATGAAGAGAAGTCCCAGCTCGTTGCAACTAGAGAAAGCCTGCCTGCAGCAACGAAGACCCAACGCAGCCAAAAAAAAAGAGAGAGAGAGAGATTAAGAAATGTGCGGTTAGCGTGTTGGGTAATTTGTTCTCATGAGTGTTGAGGTTGTCAGGATAACAGTAGGAATGGGGCGGAAAGGACAACTCAGCAGTGACCATGATATGACACTGATAAGGAGAGATTCAGTAGTTGGATAGCTTGAGCTTGGGTGAGTTGTGGGCAGGAGGGGAAGTATTGGGAAGAAAGTAGCAAAGGAGATGAGAAAGGAAAGGTTTTCCATCCAAACTTGGATCACCCCGATCCTTGAACTGCACACTTCCTCTGTACCCTTCTCCCCTCTTCCAGTGCTCCCAACCTCACCTTCCTTCTGGGGCATTTGTGCAGATGGTTGTCAGTTGAGGAAGAATGTGCTTAATCTTTTAGGAACCAGTAACCTTCAAGGATGTCTCTGTGGATTTCACCGAGGAGGAGTAGGGTTGCTGGACCCTGCTCAGAGGAAGCTGCACACAGCTGTGATGCTGGAAAACTACAGTCACTTGGTCTCAGTGGGTAAGAACATGAACCTGGACACCAGTGCACTGCAGTCTCTGTTTCTTCAATTTTAAATATCATTTGGGCTTGGGCCCCAGGAGCTGTAATTCAGGAATCAGTTTCCTAATTTCTTTTTGGCAGAAAAGGATGTTTCTGATTATTCTAAGCAGCTAAAGAACTTTACTTGGTAAGAATTGGAGAATGGTAACCTTACTGAGTTGTCCAAGAAACCATACCTGGTCCATCACTTATAAGCCAGAGTTTGGGACTGAATTTTTTTTTTTTTTCCCCACACAGTCACCCAATCCCTGTGTGTTTCTCAGATGTGCTCTCTCTGTTGGAGCAAGTTGAAGATCATTATATAATGGAGAATTCTCCATGCCCATTACCTTTAGTTCCTGGTGTAAAGCCTCTAAACTCCTCACCTGGCTTTCAAAGCCCTTTATGCCCTACTTTTACCTATAGAGCATTATTCTCTGCTGCCCCAATGTCACCCTCCTTTCCAGCTAAGCCTGTTTCCCTGAGGTCCTCTATGCTTCCTTGTTCTGGGACCTTTGATTACCATGCTCTGGTTTCTGGTTACTTTTGTCTGTTAAGATTTTATTTGAACTCCATTACCTGTGTGAAATCTTTGACTACCCCTCCCTTTCGACCTCCTTCTTTTCTCAGAACTTTCAATTTATATCTCACACAGGCTCAGACCTGATTACATATTATTTTATATGCTTTTATTTTAACCATTGGATCTGCAAGTCTGATTTATTTTCTTGTTTCCAGCCAGGTTTCTGGAGGGAAAGCAACGTATCTAATACTTATGCTGCTATATGTACATAGTCAAGATTTAAAAATTGACTGCTGTAGAGTTTAGCAGCAAAGAAATATGTCTTACAGTCTTGTAAAAGAGACATTATGGTAAACACAGTATGTTACTATAAATAAATTCAGTAAGTCCTATGAAGCACAGAGAATTATGCTCTGAGAGAATGAAGGCATGGGATGGGACAAGGGTGAAGTATGTATTGTTGAGAGTTTCAAGGAAAGCTTCTGAAGTGATACTTAAACTGAGTTCCAAAGGATTAATGGGCATTAAACAGGTGACTGGGTAGGGGAAGAATATTCCAGGCAAGGGAATAGTGTGAGGGAAGACCCGAAGACCTAAAAGAAGGAGTGTGGCTAGAATACAGGGAGCATCTGGGAAGAATAGAGTGTGGCCTGGCTCATTCATGGCATTAAAGGCATGGGTAAAAAATGTGAATTTGTGTTGAGTTCAGTGAGAAGCCATTAGAACAATGAAATGGTATGAACTGATTTACCCAGGATCACTGGGACTGCTTTATAGACTGGTTTGCAGAGAGGCAAAAGTGAAGTAGGATCTATGCTTACAGTTTCAAGCTCTGCTTTAGGTTTTCCTTTTTCTTTGATATAAAATTGAACATAGTTTTCCAACATTTTTTTATGTAAGTAAGATATAAAAACCACAAAATTCAAAGAACACAGATGAAGATTATGAAGTAAAGTCACTAATAATAGCTTGTGTATCCACTTTTTCTGTGTTCTCCATGTATGCATTTTACAAATACGTGTTAAAATTTTATGAGGTTATACTGTATGTATTTTTCAACTGGGTGTTTTACATCATGTCTTAGAGATCTTTGTTACATCATATTAACTCCCTGTAAAAGGACCCCTTTTCTCATTACATCAGCATTGTCTTCTGCTATTACATACTCATTCTTGATAATATTTAAATATTTTAAAAAACAGTTATCACAAGATTTCACTACTGCTTATAAAACCTACCATTAATACAGTTCCTCCTCCACTGATTTTCATAGACCTGTCATTTCTGCAGCCGTTCCCAAGTATTGTACAGCAGGGATATTGAAGCAGTGTCCTTTGGCCTTTAATAACTTCAGCCCACTCCCTGATTTAACTACTCCAAACTGCACAGCTTTTCTCAGTGTTATTTTTTTCCTTTTTCTTTTTGCCACTACTTTTAAACTTTGCAAACTGTGCACAAAAAGTAATACATTCACCTAGGTAAAACAACTCCTATTGAAAGGCTTATAATACAAACCAGTCTCCCTGCTCTGCTGCTCTTCATGCCACAGAGTGGCTTCTCAAAGCACTCAGTTTGAATCCTTTCACTTGTTCTTTATGGTGTTTGCCTTCATATTTACAAATATGCTCATGCAGCTACTTATTTTCCTTTTTTTAAAGAATAAATGCACTCACATGGTTAAGAAAAGAAGCATTAAAATATGCACAATGTTACTTGCAGTTATGCCTAAAAAAGCCGGGAAAAAATGTACACTGAGGATTTTGGACAAGCTGGAGAAGGGCAGAAAACAAATTATACCTGAGTAGCAAAGAAAAGATTTGCAAATGTACTAAATGTTTTTAAATGATTAAAGTTATACTATAAAAATAAAAACAAATTAAAAGGTGCACAGTGAAAACTTTCTTTCATGTCCCTGACTCCACTCTACCCAGGTTCTGGTCATTTGCTGTCACAAACTGTCTGCAGTGACTAAATCTTGAGCAAGTATCACTTCACAGCTGTGCCAGGAAATCTGAAGCATAAAACCCCCAAGCTGGACTGCTGAGTGCATGCATTTGTGACTTTGATACATAATTGTTAAAATGTCCTTCTGGGGGGGAGGGTGATACCAATTTACACTTACAAGCTGTGTCACCATGCTTTGGGTTTTTTCCAGTGTTAACGGGTAGAAAATGGCACCTCATTATAGTTTTAATTTGAATTTATTATATTATGGTATACTGCAATTTTTTTCAGTTTATCAATATTTGATATTTTGTATTGACTTCTTTATGTCATAGATGAAGATTTAGCTCTTTTACATTATTTCTCCCAACATGCCCATCTTTCCAACAATTTGTCAGTCGCATCAGTGATCAATGCTTAGTTGCTTTGACTTCATAATTCTTGTTCCTGCAGAGTCAAATAGTATAATATGATTACAGTTCCTTTTTTTTGTTTTTTCCCTTTCCTAAAACTAATACTTGCTTTTTAAAATATATTTTATTTGGGTTTTTTTCCTTTCCATTCTGTTTTACAGAGTTTTGGTTGATTTGGTTAAGTATTGTTTTCTTTTATATATAAACGATTGATTCAGCTTGTCTGTTTTCTTGACTTCTTTGCTCACTGCTATTTATTGTATATCATCTTATTCTTAAAGTAATTTAAAAATTTTTTGCTACAGTACATTGCTGAATAATTGTTTCAGTAATTGTTTAAATCCTTTCTTATCTGACAAAGTGTCTGTTCCTCCCACTGAAATGTTTGATTGGCTGGGTATAGAATGGAATGCTAATTTCACAATCACTTTACCTCCAAAATTAGAAGATATTGCTCAGTTGACTTGAGGTATACAGTATTGCTGTTTAGTAGTTCATTGTCAATATAATTCTCATTTATATTTGCACATAACCTGGCTTTTCTGTCTGGATGCTTTTAGCATTTTCTCGGTTTGGGTTTTTTTTTTTTTAAATATTTATTTATTTATTTTGTTGTGTCAGGCCTTAGTGGCCGCATGCAGGATCTTCATTGCGGCATGTGGGCTCTTCAGCTGCGGCATGTGGGATCTAGGTCCCTGACCAGGGATCGAACCTGGGTCCCCTGCATTGGGAGCTCAGAGTCTTAACCACTGGACCACCAGGGAAGTCCCTGTTTGGGGTTTTTTTCCTTGACGTCCTGAGGTTTCACATTTAGTGACCTCTGAATCTTGAATTCTAGAAAACATTTTTTTCCTGTTAGTTCTTTGATCATTTCTTTCCCTTCATTCTACCTCCACTATATTCATCGAACTCCTACAAGATGGGTTTTAACTTTTATCTTTGCATCTGTCTACCCTTTACTCTTCATTCCGGGAGTACCCCTCAATCTTCCACCTTAGCCAGATGTTCGTTTTGCTCTTCAGCCCATCTAGATTGCAGGCCTTAGAATCAGACTGCCTGACACCTGGTAGCTATGACACAAGTTACTTGATCATTTCAACCTTGGTTTCTTCTGGTGTAGAATGGGTGTCCTAATAGTTCCTCTCACATAAGATCATGCGACCAGTATCTGAGTGCTTCAAATGAGCATAGTAGATCTTAAATATTATGATTATCATCTTTTTCAATCCTTTCATTAATTTAGAAGAATTCTGATTATTCTTCATAGCAATGTGTTTATATTTTATTATTAGATTGTCCCTTTTTTGTTTGTTTGTTTTTTTGCGGTATGCGGGCCTCTCACTGTTGTGGCCTCTCCCGTTGTGGAGCACAGGCTCCAGACACGCAGGCTCAGCGGCCGTGGCCCACGGGCCCAGCAGCTCTGCAGCATTCCCAGACCGGGGCACGAACCCGTGTCCCCTGCATCGGCAGGCGGACTCTCAACCACTGCGCCACCAGGGAAGCCCGATTGTCCCATTTTTTTTTTAGATGTGATATCCCCTCAGATTTCTCTGGGATTTTAATTATGAACCTTTTAAATTCTATTTCCTCTGTTTGTTGAGTTTGTGTCTCTATTGATGTTAGTTTTCTACATTTTTTTTTGTCTCCTTATGTTTTCTCAATTGTCTTCCCCCCCCCACCAAAAAGTCTTATGTTCGCAGTATGATACTGGAGTGTACATCCTCAGCTGATGCTCAACCCTTTTTGGTGCATGCGTGTTCTACTTACAGGGGACACCTCTGCTGACTGGGCTTGGGATGGATCTAATAAGAATCCAGATGGTGAGTGATGTAGACCCTTTTTTTTTGAGGTTACCTGTTCAGGCCAGTAAGTTATCTGGGACATGCCCTGCTTCAGTCTCCAGCTCTGGGGTGTCCTCCTTGTCGAAAATTCCACTTCACAGCTTTTCTTGAGGCTTTATCCTGGGTACATGTGGAGTCAGTTGTTTCTTTTTGTACCTCAATCCTGTCATTTTACAGGTTTGGCATTACCTCAGCTTCTGCTTCCCTCTTCAGCCCAAATAATACTATTAGGAGTCCTTGTTTGGCGGACAATTTATTTTGTTTTTGAAGCTTTATACGAGGCCGCTACCTTTAGCCTCCCAGTATTTCATTTTTTGTGGGGAAGAGGGTCATTGGGAGAGTGGTGCTGCAGCAACTAGTTGAGCCATTAGAAATGCTTAACATGATTTGATAAACCTCTTTCCAGAATAAACCTCTCTTACTTCATAATTGTTGATTCTGAGCTTGGAATTTCTAGGACTTCTTGAGAATTTCTCCTACTTCTTTAGGAGGCTTTTTCTGTACATAATTTGAGCTGTGCATTTGTTTTTTTCCTACTTTCTCCATTAGACCTCATCCATCTGCTCTTTATCACTAGGAGTTCCCCAGCATTCTAGTGATAACAACCTTTCTTTTTTTTCCAAGACTACTGTGGTTTTGGTTTTGTTTTTTTGTCATTTCAGTGTAATATGAGGATCTTCACGCTAATTGTTTTGACTAACATACATACCACAGATCTTCCTTGACTTACAATGGGGTTACATTCCCATAATCCCATTGTAAATTGCAAATAGTGTTAAGTCAAAAATGCATTTAATACACCTAATCTACCAAACACCATAGCTTAGCGTAACCTACCTTAATCATGCTCAGAACACTTAAATTAGCCTACAGTTGGGCAGGATCATCTAACACAAAGCCTATTTTATAATAGTGTTGAATATCTCCTGAAGTTTATTGCATACTATACTGAAAATGAAAAACAGAATGGTTATAGGCATATTGCTTGGAGCTGTGGCTGCTGCCATTGCCCAGCATCATGAGAGAGTATTGTCCAGCATATTGCTAGCCCAGGAAAAGATCAAAATTCAAAGTACTGTTTCTACTAAATGCACATCGCTTTCACACCACCATAAAGTCAAAAAATCGTAAGTCAAGCCATCGTAAGTCAGGGACCATCTACAGTAAGTCTAAAATCTGTATTCCTAGCACAGTTCTCTCCCAGGAGTTCCAGACCTATGTATCTCACTGCTTACTGAACAGTGCAAGAATGTTCCACCAACACCACAAATTAAACAAGTCAGATTCTGAGTTTGTTATCTGTCACCCTTCCCCACTCCAGCCTTGGAGATTGATTCCCTATGTTATGGTATAGTACCCCCATACCTAAGTCACTCAAGGAACTTGAGGATCATGCTTGGTGCCTCCTTTCCCTTTTGAGTTTAATCAGTCATCATGTGATTTAGAATGAATCTCTCCCTTTCTCTCTGTAACTAGCCTCCTTACCACTTTTCTTCTGATTCACTACAGCAGTGCTCTCTCTCTCTGCCTTAAAGTCTTGCTCATTTTTGATGGTGTTTATAATCAAAGTCAGTTTCATTCCCAGTTGTAATCCTTTAATAGCTTTACATCTCGGAGGAGTCTCTGAGTACACACCAAGCCCTCTGAACATGTCATATTTTCTCTCCACATTTCACTTTATTTTTTTCCTTACATTTGCTCCCAGAAATCTTCCCCAAGGTTTGAGCTGAATGCCCCTACTCTGTGCTCCCGTGACTGGCTGCGCACGCATCTATGGTAGCACTTACATGGTATTATTGTTGACCTATTTGTCCTTCTTCCCAGTAGACTCTTGTGTGTCAAGCAAAAGGATTTCTATTTTCTTCTTTGTATCCCCAGCACCTATTAGATTACCAATTAAATGCAAATTTAATTAAAATAAAATGAAGTAAAGTGAAATGAAATGTGGCAAGGATGTGGGATCCATAGCCATCTGCAGGGCTGGGATATGAATACTTTTATTGGCTTTACTTAAAAGCAGAGACAAGATTTCTGTCTTGTGTACCCATGCCCTCTCCCATCCTGACATTAACCCAAAGGACATGACTATACGGACAAGACTGAACTTTTTGCTAGCTACCTTAGGCACTGCAGTTCTGAAATCTTGAAATCTACCCTTTGTCTGTTATCATTGAATTCTCTTTGTTCCCTAGGAGACTTGAATGAAAATTCTGTGGAGAATCAACAGAAAGGACTTAGGTTATCTCTTACCTGAATAGCTTTCCTCCTGGCAAATATTGGAAGAGATGTCCAGTACAATAACTGGGAGTCAGGATTAAATTGTGAATCTTCAGTGTACAGGAACCCTGAACTAGATGTTCCCCCTTGTCAAAAGTGGGGAGAAGCATCTTCTCATATTTCCAAAAACAAAAGCAGTTTGGTGACTCTTCAGAGTGATGATTTAAAAAACATGGAAAGTGAAGAATATTTGTTTTTGAAAGTCCCAAGCCAAATGGCCACACAGGACTCAGTGACGTTCTGTAAGAATGAGCCCCAAGATCCTCAGGAAAGCAAAATTCTGTTTGTAACTGAAGAAAGCACTGAGAGGAAAATCTCAGAGAGCAAAAGTCCTCCCATCGACCATTGTTCAGAGAACCTTCAAAATAAACTTGTGTCTGATGTAAAAGAAGTGGTCTCGCCCTCATTCAGAGGTGAGACAATATGCCAGATTGGCCAGTCAAAAGAATCCTTGGATCCCTTTGACTGTAAACACAAGGACATTTGTGGTTGGAAGTCATGGGTGATCAGTTGTAGTCATCAGAGAGCTCATGCAGAGGAGAAGCCCTGCACCCATTATGACTGTGGGAAAATACGTACCACCAGCCCAGGTGGTCACCCAGGTGAGAAAATCCACACTGCTGAGAAACTATACAGATGTAGTCAGTGTGGTAGGGACTTCAGTGAGCGCTCAGAGCTAGTCCTTCATCAGAGGGACCACACAGAAGAAAAGCCCTACAGATGTGATCAGTGCGGGAAGGGCTTCACGAGAAGCTCAAGTCTCCTTATCCACCGCGAAGTCCATGCAGATGAGAAGCCTTATAAGTGCGACAAGTGTGGGAAGGGCTTCACGAGGAGTTCAAGTCTGCTCATTCATCACTCAGTCCACACAGGCGAGAAGCCTTACAAATGTGACAAGTGCGGGAAGGGCTTTACTCAGAGCTCCAAACTGCACATCCACCAGCGAGTGCACACTGGAGAGAAGCCCTATGAGTGCGGGGAGTGTGGTATGAGCTTCAGTCAACGCTCCAACCTGCACATCCACCAGCGCATCCATACGGGGGAGAGGCCCTACAAGTGTGGAGAGTGTGGGAAGGGCTTCAGTCAGAGTTCAAACCTTCACATCCACCGATGCTCACACACGGGGGAGAAGCCTTACCAGTGCTATGAGTGTGGGAAGGGCTTCAGCCAGAGCTCAGACCTCCGCATCCACCTCAGAGTCCACACTGGGGAGAAGCCCTATCACTGCGGCAAGTGCGGGAAGGGATTCAGCCAGAGCTCCAAACTCCTCATCCACCAGAGAGTCCACACTGGAGAGAAGCCCTACGAGTGCAGCAAGTGTGGGAAGGGCTTCAGCCAGAGCTCCAACCTCCACATCCACCAGCGGGTCCACAGGAAAGATCCCCATTAAGTGAGGTCTTCAATCGCATGCTTGTACTCTGAAGACTTAAATATTTTTAACATCACTCTTAGTTTTATATTCTCAGGATATAGTAAGAGTTACTCAGATAACTTCCCTCACTGGAAAATCATTTAAAGTATTTAACTACCAAGCACTTTGTTATGCTACACAGTGAATTGATTGCCCTTGTTCCTCAGATGGGTAGAGTGAAAATGTCTATACTGTGCTGTTCAGTCAGTGTTACTAGAACTACATACCCTACCCAGCATTTTTAAGTGCAAGAACCTTATATTTCTCCAAGCAGAACATGTTTCCTTTGTTCACATTCTCTGAGAAATTGGAACTTTGGCTTCTCTTCAAATCACGTGCCTTGTGTTTTCCTATTTCCTTCCAGCCCTGAGTAGCCCTCTCTAAATTCTGGTTATACAATATGTTAGTTTTAGGTTGAGGGGGTGGTTGGAGGTATAATGGGCATGGAAATCTGTTATTGCACACACGTACTACAGCCTGTGGCCTCACAAGAACGTGGAGAAGAGCTACTCGTGCAGTACACCCCACACACTACAGGATGTGGGACCCCTCCCTCTCCTCCCCACAAGGCAACTGCTCAAGAACATAAGTAGTTCTTTTTCCTGGGTGCAGCTAGTCTGTTGGGGTGCTTCCAGGTCTTGCCATCTCAGATGACACCCCCACCAAATTAAAGCCAAGTAGGGTACCTACACCATGTTGAAACATGTTAAATGAAGTTGAAATATATTTAAATGTATTTAATTTGTCTCTCAACACTGAACCTCTCTTATTTCCTTAAATTTCTTCACCATCCATGTTCTGAACCAAACAAAGGAGTCAGGAGAGGGAGTTCTGATATTTTTCTCTTCAGACTCAACTTGTTTTAATATTTCATATACCCCCAAAAAGTCATTTGTATTTGCAGCATCGTTATTGAACCAGACTTGGGTCTGCTTGCCCATGCACAATAAAGCCAATCTACTTACACTGGGTTGTGAAGGAAGTGCACCATTTACTGCAGGGCACCAAACAAGGGGTCCAAGCAGCTAGTGCTCAAAAGGCCTAAACTCCCTGATGGCTTTCAGGGAAAGAGTTTAAAAGGGTGAGGAAGGGGGGACTGGGGTGCATGATCAGCTCGTGGACATTCTTCTGATTGGTTGGTGGTGAGTTAATCGAGAGTCAACATTGTCAATCTTCTGTTTCCATCCTTTCTGGGGTCTAATTGCTTGTGGGCAGCATACAGTTAACTTCTTCCACCTGGTGGCAGATTCAGTATCTGCAAAACAGCTCAAAGGACATTGCTCAGAATATTATCTATAGCCCTTCAGGAGGAACTATAGGTCCTTGACTTTATTTAATGGCTAAACTATTGTTATTTTGTCTTGCTTGACTGTTTTCCTTTCTTTCTGCATTTTCTCACTTCTCTGATTAAATTTACTCTTTGGAACTCTGAGAAGGCTTGGAGAGTATGTTTGGGATGACCAGGCTTAAAATATGCAGAAATAATTCATTTGGGGTGTGGAGCTAGGACACCACAAAGGGTTAAGCTAAAACAAGAAGCTTGTGCAACAGTTGAGAGAAACGTGATTGGAAATACATAACTAGAGTGGAAGTTACTATACAATGAACTCCTAATTGCAGCCCTGATTTTCTAAACAATGACTGATGATTCCCCAAGCAGTGCTCAGGAGGCTGCCCAGTCACCTATATTTCAGTTATCCACCAATGACTAATATCCATACATGAAAAATGGTGGGGGGGGATATGGATGCAATATTTATTACCTTGAGAAGGTGGGGTTGTAACTGGTTTACCCTGATCAAAGGTAACCTGAAGCAGTTAACTGGACATAGATAACAGGGAAGTGACACGTTAACTTAGGGGAAATGTAGTTAATCTCAAAGAAGGAATGGAGGAGGGCCACAGATTGAGACTTGCCTTCCTTCAAGAGATAGTCCCAGAATATTTGACTCCAACTCAGAGCAGCCCACATGGAATGGTTAGGGTGGTGACCCAGCATATGCCCTTCGGCATTCTGTAATACACTCACTTGTTTGGATACTGTAAGATGGCATCACAAGTGATGTGATTCTGCTTCAGTGACCTCTAGAATGATGAATGCCTCCCAGTTTCTCCTGCCCTCATAAGATTATATCTGAGCATCTGTTCTGGATTTGACTCGTTTATCATATATGTCTTCTAATTGGCTGATGTATATAATCTATCTGGGACTTGGAGTCAAATAAGATCACAAGAATCCATGTGCACTGAGACCAGAGGGTAGATTTGAAGTCCAAGTTTCAAACGCGTATAAATTAGCCTGTTTTTCCAAATCTCCTTTTATACGTACCTTAAGTTATCAATGTTTTTAATTATGGTTAGCTTTTACTGTTCTCTTTTAAGCATTACCTTCCTTAATACAACTGAAGTGTGATCAGAGTCCTTGGGAAGCATTTCACTGATTGTGGTAAGGCAGTCTGGGGGAAAAAATTAGTTAGAAAAAGAGACTTTTGCATGAAAATGCAGGAAGAACAACAGGGGATGTGTCACATTTCATCAGATCTTAAAGATGCCAATGGATTGACAAGAGAAAACACTTTGTTAATTTTTAAGACACACAACCCCCAGTTTCAGAGATGTGAACATGAAAAAAAAAAGGATATGTTGCAAAATGGTTCCTTTTCAGAATTCAAGGGTTGCCCTAGGATTGATCCTTTACCAGTACTTGACTTGAACAAAGAGCTTTGGAAATTCAATAATTGTATTCAATTGATAATTCTAACACTAACTCAGCAAAGAATCTAGGTTACAGATTACTTGTTGAGTACTTGAGACAAGATTTTACAATTCTTAAAATTCTTACCGGGCTGGTGGCGCAGTGGTTGAGAGTCCGCCTGCCAATGCAGGGGACATGGGTTCATGCCCCAGTCCGGGGGGATCCCACATGCCGCGGAGCGGCTGGGCCCGTGAGCCATGGCCGCTGAGCCTGCGCGTCCGGAGCCTGTGCTTCGCAACGGGAGAGGCCACAACAGTGAGAGGCCCGCGTACCGCAAAAAAACATGAAAAAAAACAATTCTTACCTATTCGGTAGGTGCTATTTACTTTCTGTGTGGATCATTTAAGATCTTAAGGTCAAAATACTGGTGAATATGTGATCACTCCTTGTAGTCACACTCCTAAATTATAACCTTTTAAATTCTTCCTGTCTCATCCCCCACCCTGATAGCCAGTTAGGGGATAAAATATGGACGTTCACTTTTGCAGCTCCATGACCTTTCTCACTGTACTTTCATTGAAAAGAAAGGCACATAACAGCATGGAGGGCAAGGCTGAACCGTAGGTAATGAGGACCAGGAAAAGTCCAAAGCAACATGCCCGAAGTAGTTGCAAGAGTAAAACTGACATTGAATTGGTACCTGAGAGCAAGTGATACCAACAAGTAGGTTCAAGAGGTAGAGCTGGGAAAAGCTAAGACATAGGGGGTGTGTGGCAACTGATCGGCAGGGGCTACGAAAATCATTCAGGGTTTAGTCAGCTAAGCAAAATGCTTAAGGGAAAAGGACTAGAAAGTGTGCTTTTGTTAAACATCTCTCTGGACAGCATTAAAATCCTAGAAAGTTTTTACATTTATAATACCACAGCAATGAAGAGAACAAATGAAAAACCACCAGTAAATAGGAGGTCTCAATAAAAATTTGAAATATGGAAGGAGGACAGCTACTGTATCAGAGCAGAAGCAGAGACCATTTATACTACTTGCATTAAGGACAAGAAGGAACCAGCTTGGCTCCAGACTCAGAAATGCTTAATACTGTGGAGGACAGAAGTGAGACATGAAAGGAAAGCAGTGAAATTAGTGGCCAGTCGTATACGGGACACTCCCCTCATTCCATACACACTTGCCCTCCTCCGCAACCCCTGTGCATTGTCAACCAGGGACTTACCCTCCAGCAAGAGACGGGAAATTTCTTCTCTGTAGAAATGGCCCTGTTGAATGGCCCCTAGAGACCATCCAACAGCAAAGCAGTTATCTTCTAGCTCCAATACATTTATAACAGGGCTTCAAAATTCATGAAATGAAAACATGAAATAGCTGTAGGCAGTTTATCAATTATAGTTAGATATTTCAACACTCTCAGGTAATTGATAGCACAAATGGACAGAAAATGACTATCAACTAACTCAACATTTATAGAATACTCCAACAACAGCATAATACACATTCTTTTCAAGTGCACATAATACGGGCTATAATACAAGTTTCAAACGATTTAAAAGAATGGAAATCATACAAGGTATATTCTAGCACCAGAATAGAATTAAATTAGAAATTGCTAACAGAAAGATACCTGAAGAGTTGAAACAGAAAAAGTCCTTGAAAGGTACAACTACCCAAGTTCACTCAAGAAGAAAGAGAAAACCTGAATAGCCCTATTTAAACGATTTGTAGCTGACAACTTTCCCACAAAAACAAGTACAGGCCAGACGGCACAAGTGAATTCTACCAAACATTTACGGAAGACCTAGTAACAACTGTACACCAACTCTTCTAGGAATAAACATTTTCCAACTTATTTTACGAGTCAACATTACCCACATACCAAAGCCAGACAAAGACATCACAAGAAAAGAAAATCATAGATCAATAACTCTCATGAATATAGATGCAAAAATTCTTTTAAAAAAATAGCAAATTGAAACTTCTAATCTATAAAAGATGGTAATGCATCATGCCCAAATAGGATTTATCCTAGAAATGCAAGGTTGCCTTAGCATTCAAAATCAATGTATTTCATTATATTAACATACTAAAAAAGAAAAACCATATCTTTATAATGTAGAAAAAGCATTTGAAAAAATTCAACACATTCATGATTTAAAACTGTCAATTAATTAGGAATTAAAGGAATCATCCTCAATCTAATAAAGGGCATTTATGGAATAACATATATCTGACATCATATTTTATGGTGAAATAAAGAGCGGTTTCCTCTTAAGACTGGGAACAAGGCAAAGATGTCTACTCACCACTTGTAGTCAACGTTGTCCCAGATGTTTAGCCTGTGCAACAAGGCAATAAAAAGAAAAGACCCCCACCCTCCGCACACCTTGTGCTGCCATCCCAGTGTTACCAAATCAGGTCTGGATGCTTGCTGCTCAGAAATCAATACTCAAGAGAGACAAATGTTGGTAGAAAGGAAAGTTGCTTTTAATCAGAATGCTGGGGAGATGGTGGACTCCCCAAAAACCACCTCCCAAGATTCTGCTCAGCCAAGAGAAGTTCTTAAAGGGAAAAGGTAAGTAATCTCGGTTAATCCTTGAGACAGGAGGTCAGAGGCATCGCCATCCCCCACTGAATGCAGGCTTATCATGCAGGCTTGTTGACTTCTTATGATCTTTCTTTCAATGCTGTCTTGTTCACACAGTTCGTTCTCGCAAGATTACTGAAGGGGAAGCTAGGGAAGAGATCGGGTCATGTGTTAATTACTTATTCATTTCTACTTCTTTGATCTATGGAAAGAACCAACAGATTAGGCAAGGTATTATGTGATCAATAGGGCCAGAGATAAGTAGAGCATGGGGGCACCTGGTTTAAGGTTAGTGACAAGACAAAAGCGGCCTCTGGCAGAGAGCTCTTTCCGGCAAAGAGCTTTTTCCTGCCAAAAGCTGCTTACAAATCCCCACTTGTCAGAACATCATTCCATTTTTATTGGATTATGGTCGAAGGTCTGTCTTCTGTAACTTCATGCTGACATAGGGCACCATATACTTAGAGTGGAAGATGTCGACACGGGTCTGTAGTATGTCTTTACTGACAATTGTAGTTGACCATTTACATATACGGGCAGAACAAGTTACGATTATTTTGATGCCCACAAAGATACAGATTATTATGAGCAACACTGTTAATCCCGTTCTCTTAAGGCCAAGTTCTTGAAATTGTGCTAGCCATAGATCTAGTACTTTTTTGTAAATAAGAGGCAGGGGATATGGAGGGGCCTTTGTCCTTGGCAGGGGGATAGGGGTGGGTGCAGGGTTCTGCTCAGTTCCACCAGTGTGTGCTGCGCACCGGCAGGAGCTAGGTTTGAGGCAACTAGGCTGCGCCTGAGGTTCTGGGCAAGCAGACAGGGCCATGGCCTTGCTGGCTCCAAAAGGGGCACAGAGACCTAGACACAGGAAGGGAGAATGCATGAGGCAGTGGAGACAGAGATTGGAGTTATGCAGCTGTAAGCCAAGGAACACCAAGGATGGAGAGCCACCACCAGAAGCTGAGAGAAAGGCATGGAAGAGATTCTCCCTGTGAGCCTTCAGAGACTGCATGGCCCTGCTGACATCTTGATTTCAGACTTCTAATCACCAGAACTGGAAGAATAATTCCTATTATTTTAACCCACCCAGTTCGTGGTACTTTGTTACTGCAGCCCTGGAAAACGAATATACAGACCTTCAAAAGTGGCCCTGAGACAATTGACTTTTCCATTTGCAAAAAAAAAGAAAGTAGATCACTAATTTATACCATTAAAAAAAAAATTCCAGGGTTTCCCTGGTGACGCAATGGTTGAGAGTCCACCTGCCGATGCAGGGGACATGGGTTCGTGCCCCGATTCGGGAAGATCCCACATGCCGCGGAGCGGCTGGGCCCGTAAGCCATGGCCGATGAGCCTGCATGTCCGGAGCCTGTGCTCTGCAACGGGAGAGGTCACAACAGTGAGAGGCCCGCGTACCGCCAAAAAAAAAAAAATCCAGACAGATTTAAAAATATAAACATGAAAAGCAAAACTTCAGTCTTTTGGAAGAATATCTTTGCAACCTCAGTCTAGAAAAGAATTTCTAGACCTAAGAAAGATTGTTATATTTGCATCAAAACTTAAAACTTCTATACAGTATAATATAGCATAAATAAAATTAAAAGATAAGCCACAGTCTAGGAGAAAGTATTTGTAACCTAATGTAGTCAACAAATAAATATATAAGTTATAAAAACAAATCCTGGAAATGAAAGAACAGATGATCCAATTAAATACATATATATCTCCAAGCTCATGGTATTGTTGCCTGTATTTCAATTATCTGAATGCTGCAGCATATGTTATTTTTCTATCTCTAAAATATAGAGACTCTTTTGAAAAACATAATTATAATACCGGAAAAACTAATAACCCCTGAATATCATGAAATATCTGTGGTCATAGATAACACAGTCAACAGATGCCACAGCCAATGGTGGATACATAAACCTACACATGTGATAAAATTGCACAGAACTAAATATACCTACACATAAATGAGTACAAATAAAATTGAGAAATTCTGAACTAATTGGTGGATTATATCAATAATGTCATTATCCTGGCTGATATTTGTACTGTATTTTTACAAGATGTTACCATTGGGGGAAACAGGGTACAGGGTACATGAGGTCTCTCTGTATTACTTCTTACAACTGCATCTTACAATTTACAATTATCTCAATAAAAATTTCAATTAAAACAAAAAATTACATAGGTATTAAGTATGGGACAACTTATACACTTCATATTCATATTAAAATTATGAAATAAAAACTTTATTAGTTATTAAGCAAATATACATATACTTCCTACAATGCTGCATTCCAATAAGCAAACCTATCATGAAAAGTTTCTCTACATAGCATACTTATACATATTCTGCAAAAGGCCTCCTTTTTAAACTTTTTTTGACACTGTAACATCTTCAAAATATTAATAAAGTTATCAAATATTATTTGTTACTCAATGAAATGTCACTTCTAGGCAAAAGGTTTCTCATATATACTGGGTCCCCCACCTCAGTCCCAGGTTGTTTCTGCTATGCAATGAGTCCAACAAGAGGGTGAAAGTTTCAGGATGTTGACAGGGGTTTCTTCTTAGTGCTGTTTCTCTGCTGTTTACTGAAATCGAGATGCTGGTGAAAGGTTCCATTACACCTGTACTGTTTCTCCCTAGTGTGTTCTCTGATGTGTTGTGAGGAATGACTCTGGTAGAAGGTTTTCCCACATTGGTTACATTCATAGGGTTTCTCCCCTGTGTGGGTTCTCTGATGTACTGTGAGGGATGATTTATGGTAGAAAGTTTTCCCACACTCATTACATTTATAAGGCTTTTCTCCTGTGTGTGTTCTCTGATGTTCCCTCAGTTTCAACTTCACAGAGAAGGATTTTCCACATTTGTGACATCCATAGGGTTTCTCTCCTGTGTGAGTCCTCTGATGATTAATGAAGTTTGACTTCTGGGAGAAATTCCTTACATTCATAGGGTTTCTCCCCGGTATGTATTCCCTTAGGTACTGTGAGAGCTGACCTATCACTGAAGGCTTTCTGACATTCATTACACTCATAGGGTTTCTCCCCTCTGTGTGTTCGCTGATGTACATGGAGATTTGACTTCTCACAGAAATTTTTTCCACATTCATTACATTCACAGGGTTTCTCCCCTGTGTGTGTTCTCTGATGTACTGCGAGGCCTGACCTATACCCAAAGGTTTTCCCACATTTGGTGCATTCACAGCATTTCTCCCCTCTGTGTATCCTCTGATGTAGGATGAGAGATGACTTATGGCTGAAGGTTTTGCCACATTCACTACATTCATAGAGTTTTTCTCTTACATCTGTTTTCTGATATGTAGGAAGCTTTGGCTTCTTGTAAAATGCAGTAGCACACTGATTAATTTTATAGACTTCTTTCCCTATATGTGTTTCTTGATGCTGCAAGAAATTTGGGTTCTTGCAGAATACTTCCCAATCTTCATAACAGTTAAAGGTTTTCTCTCCTTTATAAATTCGCTGAAGGAGTGACTTCTTTCTGAAACTATTCACTTTCAATACACTCACAGTATCTCTTCCCCATGATAACTCCATAGTGCTTATTTAAAGTTGATTTCTCACCAACAGACCACCTCCCACAATCATTCAATTCATAGTGATTCTCCCTTGTATGAGTTCCCTGATGAATGTTGGTCTATCAGAAAAGGCTTTGACATGTTCATTACCTCCATAGGGCTTCTCCCATGAGCTTGCTCTCTTATGGGTAATGAAAGTTGCCCCCTCATTGAAGGCTTTCCCACATTCACTATATTCAGAAGAAAGCTTCAGAGTTTGAGTATCTTGATGCTGAAATATGTCCTTATTTTGACTAATGGCTTTTCCAGTTCTATCATATTCTAAAGATTTCTCTCTAGAATGACCTGTGCTTTGTACAGAGGAGTAATTTCCCATGTGTATTAAACTCATAAGGCTGCCTTACAAAGGAGTGTCTATTACTAATGATTAGTTCTGAAAGAGAATCCAAATTCATTCCATATGAGTCATATTTACCAGGTATTTTTCTTGATAAAATAGAGTTTGTACCCAGAGAAAATGCTTTTCCTAATACACTATTTCTCTCTTTAGTCAGTGTTTTGTTGTTGACAAAATCAACTTTCCACCAATGCTGGTCTTCCTTTTCCTGGCTCTTCTCCATCAGGTCAACTATGCAGAAGTATAGAAATGAAAATAATTTGCCATAGTTTATACATGTTAATATATTTCTTATGAAGAGAAGACATATTCATATGTCTTATTCTAGCCCAGTCATTTGCTATGAAAGTAATCTCAAGGGCATACTGCCTTGCTCCTCTAGGTTTGAAAAATAAATAAATAACTTGCAGTAGTGAAAAATGGGGAATCTGGCGACAAAATGCAATAATTTGACACTTCAAAAAGGTTTAGTGTGGTGATCATTTTGCAATATATACAAATATCAAATCATTACATTGTACACCTGACACTAAAATGTTGTATGCCAATTATACCTGAATTTAACTGTGACATTCAAAAATAGAGAATTCGAAATAAACACAAACAATAAATTTAAAATGTTTGAATGACTGCTTAATCTTGGAGTGGGGAACTTACAGGTAATAGAATCAGCCTAACAACTCAACAAATATTAAGTAGAATCACAAGGAAAATTAATAGACAATGATGGTAAGGGGAGATATCAAGGAACAATTAGACTCGGAACAATTAAATCAGGGCCTAGTCGTTATCAAAGCAAGAGCCTCACTAATGTACATGCTTACAACCTCATCCTCCTCTTTTCTATTCCACATAACACCACCAAATTAAATTTCAGAAAGTACTCATTTTCATTAAGGAAAACTATTGCCTAGGCTATATTTGCATTCTCATGGGGATTCACAATGAATAGTAGTGCCTAAATGAAGTATACATTCAGGCTATTCTTACAACAGGATCAGAGGCACATCTTTATTCATCTAGCATATCATCTAAAACTTACAGTCTGGGGACTTCCCTGGTGGTGCAGTGGCTAAGAATCTGCCTGCCAATGCAGGGGACACAGGTTTGAGCCCTGGTCCAGGAAGATCCCACATGCTGCGGAGCAACTAAGCCTGTGCGCCACAACTACTGAGCCTACGCTCTAGAGCCTGCAAGCCACAACTACTGAAGCCCACGTGCCTAGAGCCTGTGCTCCGCAACGAGAAGCCACCGCAATGAG
Organism: Grampus griseus; assembly: GCF_964374135.1. NCBI lineage: Eukaryota > Metazoa > Chordata > Mammalia > Artiodactyla > Delphinidae > Grampus > Grampus griseus. The sequence continues at coordinate 42,504,651 of NC_139010.1, forward strand.
AAGGCCGTGTGCCACAACCAAGAGTAACCCCCACTCGCCACATCTAGAGAAAGCCTGTGTGCAGCAACAAAGACCCAATGCAGCCAAAAATAAATTAAATAAATAAATAAAATTTATTAAAAAAAAACTTACAGTCTGAATTTCACTTATACAATCAATTATCCACCGTTATTAGCGTCTAGAGTACTTTTCCCTATCTCTTTACACTCATCTTCTGATTTGTCTAATAATTGTGGAAAGTATCCTTATGTCAATTTTCTGCCCTTTGCAATTAAAGGCAGAAAATAAAAATTCTAAATTCTCAACTATATTCAATGAAATCTAAAGAAAGAAAGAAAGAACAAATAAGGGGGACTTCCCTGGCGGTGCAGCGGTTAAGAATCTACCTGTCAATGCAGGGGACATGGGTTCAATCCCTGGTCCAGGAAGATTCCACGTGCCATGGAGCAACTAAGCCCATGCACCACAACTACTGAACCCACAAGCCACAACTACTGAAGGCTGCATGCCTAGAGCCCATGCTCTGCAACAAGAGAAGCCCACGCAGCTGCTAGCTGTGACTAGAGAAAGCCCGCATGTAGCAACAAAGACCCAATGCAGCCAAAAAATAAATAAATAAAATTTTAAAAAGAAACAACAAATAAGGTCTCCAGATTTCTTTCATCCCTTCATTACAGCTGAAGCAATACTTCAGAGAACTGAATAAGAAAACTGAAGGATGATATAATGGTGAGGATTTACCTCACTATTGCATTATCCTTCCAAGAAATTCCATCATTCATTTTCTTATATTTTAGTGTATTTTAGCACTATTGAACATAACTGATGAGTAATGTTGGAATAATTGCTAGGGGGATGAAGTAGCAAAACATTTCAAAATACTTTAAAATAAGATCACAACAATCCCATATTTCTTAGATTTATAAATGGGACCAAGTCACCCATGTGGAAATTGCAAGATAAACTGAGTTTTATTCCATTTAAAAATATAAGTAAATTTTCTCTTTGTTCATTCAAGTTAGAATTTTATTTTAATTTATAAGAAATTATGAAAGTCATAAAACAACAACCCTTGCAAATAATTAGAACTGTTTCAAAAAGAAATTCAAAAACAAAAATTGGGTACACTGGATCCCTGATGGTATACCAACGGTTAATATTCTATTTTGTTTAATATTTGAAGTATATCACTATTCCTTTCTACATTCCAATAATGGAATACAGTCCATTATTTCTTTTTATATTACATATGTACTTTTCAAACACCATATACCTATATTTGTAAAAAATCCAAATTGACAATATCTGTCTTTTAACAAGAGGTTTTAGTCCTTTTGAATGTATTGTAATTACTAAAATATCTAGGTTGGTTTCCTTCATTTCACTTACAGTTTCCACTTATTCTAATTTTTACTGCTTTTCCCCTCTCTTTCATTGTTCTTTTTTGGTCTGATCTAATATATGTATATTTTTTCTTTTCTATTTTCTTACCTTCAAAAGTTTAGAAGTTATACATTACTTTCTGCTAGCATTTACTCATTAAATTTTACCATTCATATTTAACTCAACAACACTTCTAAAAAATAAAAGGATTTTAGAACACCAGTCTGGTCAACTGATAAATTATTTACATGCTATTGTTTTTCAATATTTTATTTTTGTTGTTTGTATACTCAACAGAACATTGCTACTACAGATCTTCCTTGCCTTACAATGAGGTTATGTCCCCATAAACCTATTGCAACTTGGCAATATCAAAAGTCAAAAATGCATATAATACCCCTAATCTACTGACCTCATAGCTTAGACTAGCCTACCTTAAACGTGCCCAGAACATTTACATTAGCCTAGAGTTGGGCAAAATCATCTAATGCAAAGCCTATTTTATAATAGCGTTGAATATCTCATGCAGTTCACTGAATACTGTACTAACAGTTGTATGGGTACAGGATGGTTGTAAGGTTGTTCACCCTCGTGGTCATGTGGCTGACTGGAAGCTATGGCTCACTGCTGCTACCCAGCATCACAAGAGAGTATCTTACCACCACATATCGCTGGCCCAGGGAAAAGATCAAAATTCAAAGTACAATTTCCAGTGAATGGGTATTGCTTTTGAACCCATGAAGTCAAAAAATCATGAGTTGAATCACTGTAATTTGGGGATCATCTGTAATTTATACAGATAATATTTGTATAAACGTACCCATATCTTTACTTGTTTCCTCCCAGAACTGCTTCTGTTCAAGTTCCCCTGTCTGAGTTAAAGGTACTACCAGACATCTAGTGCCTCAGGAAAAAAAACCTTTCAGTTTTTCTCTTGATTATTCTTTTTCTCATACCCATAATCCAATCTAACAACAAATCCTGTTTTGGCTACAACTTCAAAATACATCAAGAATCCAATCATGTCACTTTACTTTCTATTTCCAAGCCGGTATTAAGGCACCACAATCCCTCACATGGAGAACTGCTAACTGCTCTCCTTGACTTTACTCATCCCTCCTCCCCACCCCCTCTGTCAACATTTCCACTGTAGAGCAGCCAGGGGTATACATGAAGCAAATCAGAACATGTGCTCCTTTGCTCAAAACCTTCCAATGACTCCATCTCAATTAGAATTAAGGAGCTTTCGGGACTTCCCTGGTGGTCCAGTGGTAAAGAATCCACCTTCCAATGCAGGGGATGCGGGTTCAATCCCTGGTCAGGGAACTAAGATCCCACATGCCGTGGGGCAACATGCCACAATGTGCCCACGTGCCACAACTACTGAGCTCACGCACCTCAACTAGAGCCTGCATGCTGCAAACTACAGAGCCCATGCACTCTGGAACCTGCGCGCCACAACTACAGAGGCCATGCGTCCTGGAGCCTGCAATCCACACCTAGAGAAGAGAAAACCCACCGCCACAACTAGAGAGAGGCCTGTGCACAACAACAAAGAGCCCACACACCACAATGAAAGATCCCACGTGCCTCAATAAAGATCCTGCGTGCCACAAATAAGACCTGATGCAGCAAAAAAAAAATTAAATAAATAAATAATAAATAAATCTTTAAAAAAAAAAAGAATTAAGGAGCTTTCGATAGCCAGTAAAGCCAAATACTGGCACCAACTACCTCTCTGATATCATCTCTAACTCTCTGATCTCTATTCACCCTGGCAAATGCTATCCTGTTCTGCAGACACTAAACACTCCGGCCTCAAGTTCATGGCACAGGGTATACCATCTGGCTGGAATATTCAAAATCCACTGGCCCCCTCCATTCAGATCTGTGTTAATTATAATATTGATCTTAAAGAGGCTCTTTCCTGATCACTTTCATAAAGAGTATCACATTTCATTCTCTTTTGCCACTAAAATGCAGTCATTATATTGTTAGCAGTTGCAACCCCAGCACACAGACAAACCTGGCATATGGTAGATGTCAAATTAATACTTAGTGAATTAATACATAATATATGATTAAAAGATGACAAATGAAATTGATGTAGAAAGAATAACAAATATTTAAAATGAGAGAGGCAAGGATTGGATTTTTGGAAGAAAACCCAAAAAGAAACCATTTAGCTCTTATCCGCCAGGGTGATATATGCATCTGAGGCACGAAGGCCAATTATTCTTGGTCACTTCCAAAGTTCTATTAACTCTAAAAAAAATTTCCTAAAAAATCTCAAACATGCCAACATCTGAACTAACTCCCTGGGATCCAGTTTCTCCCAGGTTACAGTAAAGTCTATGCTAACTCACCTGGGTGGCTCTGACTTTGGGACTCTTCCTCTAACATCCATGGCTCTTCTCCTTGCTCCAATTTGAAAATCACCTCTGGTTTGGTAACACAATACCTTGTGAATGGAAAATGACACAGGACTTGGACCAGGTGGCCTGAGGTTCAGGACCTTTAAAGGAGGACAAAGTTAGCCTGCACGAAAATAAATCCACTGGAACATTTCACTGAGGAAGAGAACACAAGTGTTCTTTGTAGTGCCCGAAAGGGATCACCTTTGACTCCTGAATTTCAAATCTATAAATTATTAATCTCTACAAAGAAACCACCTATAGCAGCAGCTAAAAAGGAAACAAATATTGTTTGGAGTTACAAATTATACAATCCCTACCCACTGAGATGAGGTGGCTATAGTTCTCCAGCATCATGTCCCTGTCCAGGGTCCTCTGAGCAGGGTCCAGGTGCCGCCACTCCTCCTGAGTGAAGCCCATACTCACATCCTCAAATGACACTGGTCCCTGAAACAGCACATCTGTGTTCAATCTACAGTGACCAGAACTGAATAGCATGCAATATGTTGGGGATCTAACACCTGGTCATGTTCACAATTAATAGTTGAAGAGAAAATGCAATGTAGGATCCCTTCTCTCAGTACTATATGTTGTGGGAAAATGAGGAATCATGGTATAAGGTCTGGCCAGTGTATTAATTTCTTAATTCATACAAAGAGCATAGGAGTTCCTGCCAGTGTTCCAGGAACTGTCCCAATTTCTGGGAATACAAAGAAAAATAAAAGGTTAATCCTGCTCTCAAGGAGTTTATATTCAGGTCAGAAAACATATTTAAACATAAATATCTGCAATAAATTTTATAGAAGCAATGATAAAAAGTCTCTGAAAGGTAAATGGGTAGTTGCAAAGGGGGAAGAAATGTTAAGTTTTATTTTGTATTATCAGGTTGAGTTTTATGGAGGAGTAAAGTATTAAGTCTTGACACATGAATCACATATTCTTTATAAATATGGGCCAACGACACAAAAAAAGGCATGGAAGCATTAAAAAATACTTGATAAATTTGAAAACACATGGCTCAAAAAAAAAAAGAATATTTGATAAGTTAATGGAACTATACAGTAGGAGAAAAGGGTTTGAGATGTATTAAGATAAAGCCTCACAGACATAATTAAGAGCAAGATTATAAGCAAGATTACAAGTTATTGTGGATATGTCCTCCAGCCTAAGGGTTTCAAAACATTTGATCATTTACCCCTTAATTAAAGTTTGAGCACTCATCCAGCATGGCTATTTATATCTTTATATGTACATGAAATCTCATTCTTATTTTTAAAACACAAATATCTGAACATCGATATGCTAATAATTCCTTCCCACATTCCAATAGCTTTTCTTGGGTACTCCCTGGGGCAGTGTTCTCAAAGTGTGGTCCATAAGTCAACAACATCAGCATCAGCTGGGAACTTGTTAGAAATGCAAAATTCTCAAGCCCCATTCCAGACCTACTATGATAGCCAGTGTCCAAGATGGTCATCACCTCCTCCCCCAATGCCCTTGTACAATCCTCTCCCACATTAAATAGGGCTGACCTCTGTAACCAATAGAATCTTGCAGAAATAACAGAGTATGACCAATGAGGCCAAGTCACAGAAGAACACTGCTGCTTCCACTTTGTTCTTTCATGGATCACTTTCTCTGGGTAAAGCCAGCGGCCATATCATGAGGACACTCAAGCAGCCCTATGGAGAAGTCTACATGGGGAAAAAAATGAGGTCTCCTGTCAAACATCAATACTAATTTGCTAGCCATGTGAGTGAGCCATCACAGAAGCCAATCCTCCAGCCCCAGTCACGCCTTCAGATGGCTGCAGCCTCATGAGACCCCTACGTGAGACAATAAGTGTTTCGCGTTGCCTTTAAGCTGTGAAATATTGCAGTGCTTTCTTATGCAGCATTAGATTAAGGCATCTACAGAAACAGATACTCTGGGCATGGGACTTAGTGAACAGTGTTTTAATAAGCCCTCTAGGTATGAGACACCAAAGCTGAAAAACCAGTGATCTAGGGAAGTCAAAAACAAGGACACTAAAGGAATTTGAAGGCTCTGGCGCCTACAGCTACAACAAACATCAAACACAGCCCAACTCCTAGCCAGACTAACACAAATCCTCACACTAAAAATTTATTTACCTCAGTTCTATCACCAGATACATGTCCAGCTCTCAAAAAACAATTGCAATACATACCAAAAAGTAATAAAAAACACACGAAGAAGAGACAAAGTAATAATCAGAACCAGACTCAGATACAACACAAATGTTGGAATTATCAGACAGGGAGTGTAAAATAACGATAATTAACATGTTAAAGAGTTGAATGAAAAAAATTAGACAACATTCAAGTATAAATGAGTCATATAAGCAGAGAAATAGAAATTCTAGAAAAAAATCTAAAGTAAATGCTCCAAGTCAAAACCACAGTAATAGAAACAAGGAATGCCTCTGATGGACTCATCACACAACAGGCCAAGGAAACAACCAGTGAACTTGAAAATAGGTCAACAAAAACTTCACAGACTGAAATGTGAAAAGAAAACGAATGAAAAAAACAGAACATCCAAGAACTGTGGCACAACATTAAAACGCATAATATATGCATAATTATAATACCAGAAGATGAAGGAACAGAGCAGAAGAAATACCTGAAGTAGTAATAACCAAACATTCCAAAATTAATGAAAAATCCAGGAAACTCAGAGAATATCAAGCAAGATAAATGCCCCCAAAACCACATCTCAACCTGTCTTACTCAAACTGCAGAAAACCAAATACAAAAGATCTTGAAAAAAGCAAAGAAGGGGTGGGGGTGGTATTGGGCCCCAGGGGTTGGTGGAATGTGAACATTACCTACAAAGGAACAACGGTAAGAATTACAACCGACTTCTCAGAATCCAAGCCAGAATCCAATGCAAGCAAGGAGAGAATGGAGTGAAATATCTAAAGTGTTGAAGGAAGAAAACCACCAACCCAGAATTAATGAAAAGACACACTGAGGCATACATTTATATAATTCTGAATGACAAGGATAAACTCTTAAGAGCTTCTAGATGAAAGAACAGCTGACTCACAAAGTAAAGAAAAGCATCCTAGCTTCAGACTTCTCCTCTGCAGGGGTGAAAGCAAAAAGACAATGAGATTATGAGAAAAGAATTTCAATCCAGGAATATTATACATAAATAAATTGTCTTTCATATGACAGGCCCAAAACCAGATGTGTTCAAATGAGCAGGGCCTCGAGGAATAAATCACCCCTGTAATCTCTGCAGAGAAAACACTAAGGAGGTACTAACAAGCTGCCAAGCAAGTCTCAAGCAAGGGGAAGGAGTGAGAAACAATAGAGCTTGTTATTGAAACATGGTTACAACTAGATGGATAATATTAACATGATTTGAAATGTATAACATAATATTAAAGAAGACCTCCTGAAACAGAAGAGACTCTCCGTAAGAACAGAGCCAGTAATATACTGATAAATTATTAAAATGGGGCTTCCCTGGTGGCGCAGTGGTTGAGAGTCCGCCTGCCGATGCAGGGGACACGGGTTCATGCCCCGGTCCGGGAGGATCCCACATGCCGCGGAGCAGCTAGGCCCATGAGCCATGGCCCCTGAGCCTGCGCGTCCGGAGCGTGTGCTCCGCAACGAGAGAGGCCACAACAGTGAGAGGCCCGCGTACCGTAAAAAAAAAAAAAAAAATTATTAAAATGGAGCCTGGGTGTGGGGAGGAGTAATGGGTGGATTGAAACTTTCGAAGGTCATCTAAGAGGGGCTGGAGGAAGAGCAGTAGCAATAACTACACCATGGAGCAGCAGAAGAGCAACAAAGTAATCTGATATGTTAGTAGATATGGCTCAGTTATAATATTTAGGTGTGGATTGGTAGCTATGAGAACTAAAAATCAGAAAACTACCAAATTAACAGAGAAGAAAAATGAAGCAATGACAAATTTGAATATACCAGAAAAAGTAAAGATTCTAAAGAAGTATAATTAATAGTATAAATTATGATATATATTGCATTATGTTATACTCAAAAATAATATGTAGTAAACTAAGACAGATATATAAAACCAAATATACGAATTATCACAGAAAATGGGAATGGATATATTTCTTATGCAAGACTAACATGCCATATTAGTCTTTAAAAAAAACCCAAATGTTGCCATTTGTTGTTTACAAAAAATAAATCTAAAACAAAGTGATAAAGAATGGTTAAAAAAGAAGGAACGGACAAAATACTACAAGAAAACGCAAATAAAAGGAAGCAAGCATGGTCTTATTTATATCAGATTAAGCAGAATTTGCAGCCTTAAACTTCAATGGGGCAAAGGCAGATACCATGTAACGATAAATGGTAAAAATTAATCAAGGTTTAAGTCAAATCTGTATATGTCCAAATAGATAAAAGAAAAACTGCTACAGTTACAAGATAATTTGGTTAAAGAAAACAAACCACAATCACGGTAAGAGGCAATATATCTCTATCAACAAGAAAGGACTATCAAATGGAGTTTGTTGAACTCACGTGTTCAGGTAATTACTAATGATAGTTAAAATTCAGTTACTTAGAAAAATGTCTTTCATACAATATTTTAAATACATACTATCTCATACTCAGGACAAACCTATAACATAGATACTATTTTTCCCATTTAACAGATAAGAAAATTGAGGCAGAAAGAGGTTACCCAACTTCCCAGAGTCACCCTAAATTTGAACTAGGTCATCTGAAAATAAAGCACCACTTATAATCGTTATGTTATGCTGTGCTTTCAGAGACAATATTGCTAAACCCTACAAATCAGAGGTTTTACAAGCTACTTTGTCTGATTATGACCTATAAAGCCAAAATTTTAAAAACTCACTAAAAAGTCATTAACTCATAAAATAAGACATTCTCCAAATTAAAAACTTTAGATCAAAGAAAAGTAACCAACATCCAAATTACTACTGTCCTAGAAAGAAACAAAGGGGGAAATTCATTACATGAAAACTTAAGACCTAAAAATAAAGCTGTCACAGAGAAAAATTGTCTTTAACTTATTTTTTAAATAAAGACTGAAAATAATTATGAACTTCATGTTTAGCTGAAATATGAAAAATAAAAAACAAATCAAAAAAGTATGAAAAAATAAGGATAAAATCTTAAGTGAATAAAATTAAAATAAAGCCAAAATAAATGAGGAAGACTAAATTAAACCAAAAGCATTTTTTTTCAGTATGTCTCATACATAAAATGGGCAAAACTGGGGTTGGGGGGGAAGAAAACTAACATAAAACTTTAAGACAATTTAATTTAGCAAACAATTTTTTTGGTTGTTGTGCCTAAAAATTTTTACAAGAGGGGAAGGAAATATACCGGATATAATGTTTTTTGGGGGTTTTTTTTGGTTGTTTTTTAGAAGATGTTGGGGGTAGGAGTTTATTAATTAATTTATTTATTTTTGCTGTGTTGGGTCTTCGTTTCTGTGCAAGGGCTTTCTCTAGTTGTGGCAAGCGGGGGCCACTCTTCATCGCGGTGCGCGGGCCTCTCACTATCGCGGCCTCTCTTGTTGCGGAGCACAGGCTCCAGACGCGCAGGCTCAGTAATTGTGGCTCACGGGCCCAGTTGCTCTGCAGCATGTGGGATCTTCCCAGACCAGGGCTCGAACCCGTGTCCCCTGCATTAGCAGGCAGATTCTCAACCACTGCGCCACCAGGGAAGCCCCGGATATAATGTTTTTAATTCAAAAGGGGAAAAAGGTATGTTCAAAATAAAAACTATAAAGGGATATTACTTTTTATTACAAAGCTCCTCTAATCAAAAGAAAAATACATCAGTGACAAGAAAAAGTCCCAGAATTGAGTCAAATATATGTACAGTGCCTACTTGTAAAAAAAAAATTATACCTCACACTATATAAAAATATATATTTGAATGAATAAGTATAAAACACAAAACAAAAGACAAGGAAGCACCCAAGTAATAACATATTAAGTCTGTTACAAAAAGGTAGAAAATCTTAGATTGGATTAAAACGATTGAGCTACATGGTGCTTACAAAGGAAACACCTAAAACAAAACGGCACATGAAAGTTCATTCATTCATTCACTTAGCGACTTTTCAATACTTATTATGCACTTAGACTACAACAGTGAAAAACAATGATGTCCCCCTCCAGTCTTCAGGAGAGTTATATTCATTCAGGAAGGGAAAAACAGACAATAAACAGCATAGTAATAATGAAACTGTAGTGTTGGATGAGAAGTGTTTTGGAAGAGTGTGTTGGAGCAGTGCCTTAATACACAATACACAGTGTATTAAGGTAAGGGGGATGGGAACGCTGGGGGTTAGTGTAGCAATTTTAAGGTGGAAGTTTGTGTAGAGTAAAGCAAAATGTGAGAAACCCTTCGTATGATTGTGCTTTGCCCTGGGACAAAAAGCACCTGCTCCCAGCTGGGGATAACAAATGACAAGCTGGGAAGAAGCAACTACAACTTACATCATGTTCTAAAAAATAATTTCCCTAATATAAAGAAATTAAATCTATAATTTAAAAACTTTCCATAAAGAAAATCCAGGCCCTATACAAATTCACTGGTGAATTTTTACAAACAACTAAGTAATAAATAATACCAATCTTCAACAAACACTTCCAGGGAATAGACAATGAGGAAATACTTAACATGTTTCTTTGAGGCCATATACAATTGATATAAAACATGACAAAAACATTATAAAAAAGGTAAATAAAAGTCTCTCTCATGAAGAAAGACAAAAATCGTAAACAACTTATCATGAAATACATTCAAAGATGACAGAATATCAAGACCAAGTGGGAATTTTTCCTGGAAAAATAGGCTGGTTTAACACTTGAAAATCAAAACATTAATAGAATTACATCAATCAGTATGTTAATATCAATCCATTAAAAGAATAAAGGAGAAAACCATACAATCAACTCAATAATTAAATTCAACACCATTGGATGATAAAAACTTTCAGCAAACCACGAGTAGAATGAAACTTCCCCAAGAACATCTACCAAAAATGTTACAGCAAGTATCATCCTAAATGATAAAATATCGAAAACGCTTCCCTTGAGACTGGGACGAAAACAAGTATGTACTATTCTATTCCATGGTAGCTCCTAGCCACAGCAATAAAGAAAAAGAAATTAAAGTTTTTAAATGGGACAAAAAGTAAGAAATATCCATATAACATAATTGTGTGGAAGGAAACTCCAAAATAATCTACAGATAAAATATTAGAGTTAATAAATGGTAAGGTCACTGAAAACAAGTTCAATATACAAAAATTGACTATATATACTAGCAACGCCAAAATAGGGAGAAAATTTTTGAACTACCTAAGAATAAATCTAACAAAAGAAGTAAAACATGTACACATGGAAATTATCAAACATTCCTGAGAAAAATTAAAGGAGACCTAAGTAAATGAAGAGAAATGCCATGTTCATGAGTTGAAAATTCAAGTCAATATTAATATAACCTAACTCCCAAATCAATCTATAGATCCAATGCAATACCAAATTCCAGCATATTCCCAGGGAAGGGTGGGAAGGGGGGCAGGGCGTTGACAATATGATTTTAAAGTTTATACAGAAATACAAAGAACTGGGACTTCCCTGGGGGCACAGTGGATAAGACTCTGTGCTCCCAATGCCAGGGGCTTGGGTTCATTCCCTGGTCAGGGAACTAGATCCCACATGCATGCTGCAACTAAGAGTTCGCATGCCACAACTAAGGAGCCCATGTGCCACACAATTAAGGAGGTGGCGAGCCACAACTAAGGAGCCCTGGAGCCGCAACTAAGGAGACTGCCTGCTGCAACTAAGGAGCCTGCGTGCCGCAACTAAGGAGATGGCGAGCCGCAACTAAGGAGGCTGCCTGCCACAACTAAGACCCAGTGCAACCAAATTAATTAATTAATTAAAGAAAAAAAAGAAATACAAAGGACTTAAAGTAGTTACGGTAAATCTTGAAGAACAAAAGTGGACAACTTATATCCACAGATATGAATACTTTTTATAACGCTAAAATAATAAGGCAGGGCAGTACCGGCATAGGGTAGACAAAGAGGCAACTGCAACAGAAATAAGAATCCAAAAAGAGATACACACATATGGTCACCTGATTTCTAACAGACACCACTGCAATTCTGTGGGGAAAGGAAGGTCTTTTCAATAAATGGTACTGTGGGAACTGACTAGCCATAGCTCAAAAAAAGATATGTATATGTTTATGTATATGTATCTAATAATTCAAAATAGATCATAGACTTAAATGTGAAAGCTAAAACAATTCTAATTTTTAGATGAGAATATAAGAGAATTCCTTTACGACTTCGGGATGGGCAAAAATTTTTTTAAACAGGACACAAAGAGCACTAACCATTAAAGAAAATATTGATAAACTGGACTTAATTAAAATTCAGAACAAGTCTCAAACATAAAGAAGATATCTGTAGTACACATATCTGACAAAGGACTCATATCTAGAAATATAAACATCCAAGTTAATACAGCACAGAAAAACTATCAATTTTTTTAACAAACAAAACAAATACACGCTTTAAAGAAAAAGATATCAAAATGGTTAGAAAACATGAAAAGATCCTCAGCATGATCAGCAATCTGAGAAATGCAAATTAAAACCACAATGAGATACCATTACACTCACCCACCAAATACTAAAAAAAAAAAAGAAAAAGAAAACCTCACAAACAATACCAAATGCTAACAAGGCAATGGCACAAGAGAACCTCTCACATACCGTGGGCGGGAGTATCAAGCAGTACAACTACTTTGTAAAATCCGTTTGGCTGAATCTATCAAGGTTAAACATATGTATGCATGCTATGACCCATCAATTCCACTCCTAGGTTTCTATCCCTCAGATTCAAGTGCACATGTGTACAAAAGCCAGAATTGTAAACAACCCAAATATCCTTTCAGAACACAACAGATAAACTGGTATATTCATACCATGGGAAAAAAACCAAGCTACTGCTACACATGGATGACCTCAAACATAATGTTGAGTAAAAGTCAGACGTAACAGATTATATATTACATGACTCTATTTGTATGAAGTTTAAAATGAGACAAAAGTAATATATGATAACAGAAGTCAAAATAATAATTACCTTTGAATGAGTGGGCAAGTACAGTCTTGGAAAGAAAAGAAGACTTCTGCGGTACAGAAAATGGCCTTTATCTTGAGCTGGGTGATAGCTATCCAGCTGTAGCACATATGAAAAATTCATCAAGTTGTACCCCGAGGATCTGTGTGCACTTTATTTCAATTTCAAAAACAGAAAGAAATATTAACAACTTGAATGTAACAAGATTTGATCACTGACTGGATATGCGGGTAGCAGGTAAAGGACAGCACTTAGAAATAGATACTGGGTTTTTCACCGGGATGATGGACTGGCTGGTGATAACATTTGATGGGAAATAAAGGAGAAAGTGGGGGGAGCTGTTAATAACAACTTTCCTTTTGGATTGTAGAGTATGACGGGCCTTTAGAAGAGCTATACAGAGATGTCCAGCAGAGAGTTGGCCATTTGGGTCTAAGGTAGGGGAGAGGTCTGGGCTGGAGAGCCAGAAAAGCATCCCAGCAAATGATGCATCCCCAGACAGGAAAACAGATCACTCAGCAAGACCAGGAGAGTGAGGACAATAGGGGACCAATAATGGACACCTTGGGAGAAGCAGTAATAAGAGGCAAGAAGAGGAAGAAGACTCCGTTGAGAAAACAGAAAAGAAATCATCACAGAGGAAGAGACCAGAAACCAATCAACACTTTCGAGGAGGGACTGAACATGAGTGTCCACTGGATAGAATGCTCAATTAAGGCAAATACTATAAGATCAATGACATTTGTCATAATAAGGTCACCAGTGTTCCTCACCAGACAGATCCAACAAGTGATGCAGTTTGAAACGTAAAAGTGCACTAGGGAAGCGTGTGCCAGAAAATACAACTTTAATCTATCTGCAGCACAATCTATACATAATATAAGAGAAGATTATCTGAAGGTGACATAATCCATTCTTTCTTGCAGATATCCCTGGTTCTATGCCCGGATCAAGTGGGACCATGAGGAAGAGGTCTACAAGACCACGGTGAGAAGCCCCTGGAAACCTCAACTGACTGAGTTCGCCTTTGGCACAAAGTGTCCTGCTTCCCCTGAGGAGCAATTACAAGCAGCTGGCTGCACCCATTTCCCATAGTCATTGAAAGATTATTTACTATGATACCTACAGTAAGATTAGGAAAGGAACATTTTCTTTAGAATTCTTAATGCTTCATGAGGAATTCACATGATGATTTCTTTAAGGGCCAATGCAAATCATGTAACAAAGAACATCTGCATTTTTTCTGACTATCAGAAAAATCAGACAAATTCGGTCAATGATAGCACAGAATAGTCTAGTAATAGCATATAACCTGCATATAACTGCATAGTACTTCATTCTGATACTGATGTGTTCCTATTATCCCTGAAGTTGACTTTCATCTATTTCTATATTTCCATTCTAACCTATTAACCCTAAAAAGTCTCATGTAAGACACTGTAAACAAAGGAGGGAAAAAATAAACAAACCACCTGAGATCTGTTCATTTTCTGTGGATCGAGGAAACACGTAGTGAACTACAAAGTTGGGCTGGAGGAAGAAAGAATAGATCACAAGAGATCTGATCTGCCTTGCATCTCCTGGATTCTCCTACCTATAAGCTCCACACACTAGCAGGATAAAACGTCCTCCTGTAGAACATCTTTTGGTCCTGAACTACCTTGGCAGTAGTTTCTCAGTCTTTTAATAGAAACTGGGTTTGACTTAACTATGTCGGAAAATCTGACTATTGGCTAGGTTGCTACGAATGGGATGACCTGGTCATTCATCCTCTTGGGCTCAGTGGTTTTCATCTTTCATCCTAGGCAGAAACAAGTAGTCCAGGAAGCTCTTTCCTTCACTACTTCCTGTGTCTGTGAAGTCAGGATGGAGGAAGCATCCACCTCTCTCAATGTCACGGGTGATAAAGGGCATAGGGTGAGGCCCCCTCAAGCACTGGAAAGAATAGAGAATGTGAAAGAAGTCAAAGGTTGTTAGGAAGGTCTGAGATAAGTTTTCTTAGTGGTAGGTGGTATTTCTCTCCCCCAGACTATATAATTTCCTGGGCAGACTTGCCCCTTGCCTTAGCCCAGCTCCCTCTCCTGAAACCTGGCTCACACCTCAGGTTCTCACAGTCTGACGGGTGGCTTGCAGAGCACAAGGATCACATGGTGCATGGTGCAATCGGCTGTGCAAATCTAGGGTCTGCTCTTTCTTGGCCTTGATCCTCCTCTGTTCTGCAGCCCTGGTGGAAGGTCTCCACTCATATGAGCCATCTTCCAGGCGGGATTCCTTTTACCTCACAAGATCCGCTTTGTTCCTAGGAATCAGGACCTGAACCCAAGGGACAAAATCATTTTAGTTGGAACCTATATGAGCGCCCCAAATCTTGGAACACCTGTGCCCCCAAATCTTGGGTGGGTCCTTCAGTAAACTCAAATCAGTACCATTGAAAACACACAGGCTGGACAGTTCATACCAGCCCCAGAACTAACCATTATGAACTATGATCCCAGACCCCCGAAGAGACACCAAGAATCCCGGAAATACAAGTGCCCCATGAGAAAAGAGTCCACGTTATACTTGACAGCGATGTCCTTTGGCTCAGTGCAGGGACGGGCACAACGTTTAGGCAGAATTGTTTTTTAGGGAGGAAGCAGATGTGGATGTGCCTCCTCCGCCGGCTCTGCCGTCTTGAGGCACTCGCTAGCCACTCTGAGTCAGTTTCCGGTACTAATACAGTGGGAGGGCGAGGAGTCCCTGCCGTCCTCACCGAGTGCGCGGCGGCCTCAGCACAGTGGCCGCCAACACTACGGCGGCCTCTCTGGGGACCCGCAGGCGCGCGTAAGCGTACAAGGACCAGACTCGAACAAGCCACTGCAGCAGCTGCCGCTGGCCGGGATAGGGGCCTGAACACCGCCCCTCCCTCAAGCTCTGCCGCCTTTCGCACCGGCCAAGCGCCAACCGCGCTCCAGTGCCCACCGCACCCCGACTGAGGCTGCGCGCAGGGCGGCGCATGCGCCAGAGGGCCTGTCGACCCCGAAGGTGTTACCCCCGACCGGTCTCACGGCTGGAGCCCCGCCCCGGAGCTGGGGGTGGGACCTGAGCCACTTTGATCGCAGCCAGGGAGCCGGTGTGAGGCGGTTGCTGCGCTAGCCCAGACGCTGACGCGGGTGGAAGAGAAAACCAGAGAAGAGACCCGCAGTGCAAGCTTTGAAAACAAACCTGGTGGTAGCAGGGCTTCTCCCAGGAAGGCACAGCAGCCCAGTGCTGGTGGCATTGGCGGTAGTAGTAATCATGATAAAGTGTGATGATGCCAGCTTCTCAAAATTACTTGTGAGAAATGGAATATTGCCTGCCATGTCAGTAAACAAAGGATGTCATAGTCATCAATGGTCATAGTCATCAAGGATTGCAGCCACCTCCGAGGGTGAGCCGGTGAGCCCTGAGGGAACTTAGAAAGGAAACAAAGAATACCTGCCATCTAGCAGCCATAGGATTGCAGCCACTCCCCACAGCGAGACCTGAGGAAACTCGAAAACACAGGATACTGGCCCCAGATCGCTGAGGTGCGTATCAAAGGAATGGTTTCAGTGAGCCCAGACTCTTGCATCTTCCCATACGTAGAAAAGCGCTAAATTCCTTAACTTGATATACCTAGTTTATTATTATTATTATTAACGATAATCTTTTGTTCCGACTACCTGCCCTTTGTTGCAAAACTCCTATATATCCTGGCTTGCCCCTCGCCTCCTCAGAGCAGTTTTCTCAGGGTTACTTGAGATGCTGCCTCCCCGGCTTGAAGTCCTAAGAATGTCAGCCTCATAAAACATAACTCTCAACTTTTAGGTTGTGCATTCTTTTTCAGTTGACACTTGCAATACACAAAATTGTTAGATGAGTAAAAATACACACAAACTGAAAAAAACAGGTTATCACACACAGCCTCATCTACCTTAGATAACATGCACAACTATTTGACGTTTTACACAAATGGGATATTCAAGCAATATTTCAGTAAACAATATAAACATTTTCTTGGTCAATATATTTCCCAGTTCTTCCTTATCAAAAATTTCAAACAAATAGAAAATTTGAAAGATTCAGTGAGCAGACATATCTAGAGTCAATAGCTGATTTTGCCATATTTGCTTTATCTAGATGTCTTTACTTGTGATGAAACTTCAGCCCTGAGTGTGTCATCATGTATCTTCTAAGAGTAAGGACATTCTCCTACGTAATCACAATACCATTATCACACCTATAAAATTTAACCATAAAAAGCATCTAATATTCAAGTCCATGGACTTCCCTCGTGGCACAGTGGTTAAGAATCTGCCTGCCAATGCAAGGGACACGAGCCCTGGTTTGGGAAGATCCACATGCCGCGGAGCAACTAAGCCCGTGAGCCACAACTACTGAAGCCTGCGCACCCTAGAGCCTGTGCACCACAACTACTGAGCCCATGTGCTGCAACTACTGAGCAAACATGCCACAACTACTGAAGGCCACGCACCTAGAGCCTGTGTTCTGCAACAAGAGAAGCCACCACAATGAGAAGCCCGTGCACCACAATGAAGAGTAGACCCCGCTTGCCGCAACTAGAGAAAGCCTGCACGCAGCAATAAAGACCCAATGCAGCCAAAAAGAAAAAGCATCTTTGTTTTACTCTCGCTGTCTTTAGGATTCTCTCTTTAACTTTCATCATTTCAATTATGATGTCTTGGTGTGGGTCTCTTTGGATTCATCTTGTTTGGGACTCTGTAATTCCTGTACCTGGACATTTTTTCCTTCTTCAGGTTTGGGAAGTTTTCAGCCATAATTTCATCAAATATATTTTCAACCTCTTTCTCTTCTCCTTCTGCAACCGCTATAACGTGAATGTTTGTATTCTTGATGTTGTCCCAGAGGTCTCTTGAAATATCCTCATTTAAAAAAGTTTTTCTTTTTGCTGTTCTGATTTGATTTCCTGTATTCTGTCTTCCAGATTGCTTATGCATTACTCTTTATCACTTAATCTCCTGTTAATTCCTTCTAATGTACTTTTGTTTCAGTTATTCTTCAGTTCTGACTGGTTCTTTTTCATGTTTCATAGTTCTTTGAATTTCTCACTGTGTTCCTCTATTCTTTTCCCAAGTTTTTTTGTGTGTGTGTGTTTTCTGTTTCGTGTGTTTTATTGTTTTTTGTTTTACTATTGCTTTGAACTCTTTATCAGGTAACTTATGTTTCATTTCTCCCCCCCGGGTTTTTTCCCCCCCGTTCATTTGAAATATATAACTCTGTCTTCTCATTTTGACTTTCTCTATTTGTCTCTATGAAATTAGGTGAAACTGTTACCTATTATGGTCTTGTAGGCATGTCCTTCTGTGGGAGCCTCCTTATGCAGTCTGTGTTAGCCCAGTGGCTTTGGTGGGAGCAGTCTTCTCCTGGGGTGTGCTGATGGCTGCTGCTTTGATGGGAGGTATGGCTAGTGTCCAAGGGAATAGAGCTGGAGTCAGATGTGAGCTGGGACTTGTCCCAGGCTCAGTGGTGGTTGTCACCCTATTGGGAAGTGGGACCAAGTCCAAGGGGCTTGAGCAGGAGCCCTAAGGAAGTTAAGTTTCTTCCTGGCATGATGGCAGTCTCTGCCTTGGTTAGGGGTGGTGTTGGGGCTGAGGGGTTGGAACAGCACTTCTGAGCTGGCTTTGCTTTTTCTCCAGTGCACGCACACATGTGTGATGGCAATGGCAGGCTCCACCTTGGTCAGAGGTGGGGTCAGGGCCCAAGGGGTTGGAACCCCACCTCTAGGCTGGCTTGCTCTTTCCCTAGTACATTCGCACACGTGCAATTGTGGTGGCAGTCTTTGCTTTGGTCAGAGGTGAGGTTGCGGCCAAGGTGTTGGAGTTTCACTTCTGAGCTGGCTATCCTTTTTTCCCAGTGCATACATGTGTGTTGGCAATGGCAGTCTCCACCTTAATGGGGAATGGTGCCAGTTCAGGCAGGACTGGAGTGGGATCCTGGTGCAGACTGGAGTGTACCCTGGGGTGTCCTGGCAGGCTGGCCAGAGCACCAGACAGTTTTCAATCTGCTGGTCTGTGCTGGGACTGGGAGCAAATCTGTGTGTGCTCTTCAACAGTGGAGTCTCAGTTTCTTACAGCCCTCCAGTAAGCCCCAGTGGTTTTCAAACCAACTAAGAGGGCTGTCTTCCTAGTGACAGACCCCAGGACTGGGATGCTTCATATGGGGTGTGAATTCCTTGCTCCTTAGGAACAATCCCAAGCCTGTGACATCCCAATCTTCTGGATCACCAGCTACGGATGCGGATCCTGGCTAGGATGCTTCTCCTCCCTACCAGACTCTGTGTACAACAGCCTTGGTTGTACAAGAGCTGTTCTGCTAGTCTTCAGGTCTCCTTCACGAAGAATTGCTCTATACATAGTTGTATTTTTGATGTGTTCATTGGGCTAGGTGAGTTCAAGGTCTTCCTACTCCATCTTGATCCCACCCTGTCTCCAGATCAAACAGATAATTTAAATAGAATCTTAGAGTTGGGTATAACCAATCAACTTTTTAATGTGAAGGCTGATGGTTGGTAGTCTCTATAGTAAAAAGTCACTGTGTCAGAACTGTATAATTGACACTGAACATAATGGGTTTGAACTCTGTGAGTCTAACTTATATGCAGATTTTTTTCAACAGTAAATACTACAGTACTACATAATCAACGGTTGGTTGAATCCACAGATGCAGAACTGCGTATATAGAGGAACCATGTATACAGAGGGCTAACTATAAGTTATACATGGATTTCTGACCACATCCCTAACTCCTGCACTGTTCAAAGGTCAACTATACTGCCTTCCTTATTCTCCTCTTATACATGACTTGTGGGCGTGGAGAAATGAAATTGGATAAATCTTAAATTAATACGGGCAAAAAAGTAAATTCAATTATTTTCTTGCACATCACATGTAAATCAGACACCATTATGTAACGATGATTTAAATGACATTAGGGTGTTTTGGGGTTTTTTTGGCGGTACGCAGGCCTCTCACTGTTGTGGCCCCTCCCGTTGCGGAGCACAGGCTCTGAACACGCAGGCTCAGCAGCCATGGCTCACGGGCCCAGCCACTCCACAGCATGTGGGATCTTCCCGGACCGGGGCACGAACCCGCGTCCCCTACATCAGCAGGCGGACTCTCAACCACTGTGCCACCAGGGAAGCCCTAGGGTGATTTTTAAATGTTTAGCTTATTTAAAATTCTTGTTTAGGGTCAATTTTAAGTATGTAGCTTCTTAGCCAGGAAAAAAAAATTTTTTTTAAGTATTTTTTAATGTGCTACAAAATAGTCATGTTTCATGTATTTTCCATTAAATATAATCAATGATTTAATCAATTACCAAAAGTACTTTATTTGTGAACAATGTGAGAGACTGATACTAGCTTTGTATAGTTTTACTTTCTGTTTGGAAAGTTTTACAAATTCAAAGTAATAAATATGTTCATTTCTTATTCTTCCCAAAGGTTCAATTTTTTAAGAAGTATTTAAAAAAAAATATTACTGCTTTAAAATTTCAAAACATACAGTCTGTGCTTATAACATTTTCAAATTTGTCTGTAAGAGCTTGGAGCTTTGAAAAGAAGAAGGGAGAGGGGCTGTGAGGAGAGGAAAGTAAGAGAGTATTCTTGAGAGAATTCTTATAGTAAAAAGATTGATAAAATTAAGAGAAATAATGGACACTTATTACTTAACTACATAAGAACTTCTTGCTGCTTTAGCACAACCTGGTGGTGATTAATTTTAGGTACAGTAAATGTCAGAAAAATCAATAAAGTTTTCTAGTTACTTTAACTCTACTTGTAGTAATATCATTTTAATTCAGAAATTTAAATATATACATTCATAGCCAACTATTTAAAAAAAGAAAGTGGGATTTCCAAAAAAGGAGTTAGCCAAAAGCAACAGCAAAATTACATGATTACAGTAGGCTGAATCTGCACATAATATCCCTTAAACATCAGAAAGTAAAATAATTACACACGTACCCATCATCAATTTATTTCAAAAAATTTAATACTGGTACTCTAATGAACAAAAGTATAAACATCTCTTTATGACCAACTGCTCAGAAAAGCATAAACACTGCTTTCATTTCCTCAGCATCTTTTCCCTGGCACTATTCTTTAGCTCTTACAGCAATTACTTTGTTGGGTCAATTCAAGAAAAGTCTAAAAAGTAAGGTGTTATATGACTGGCCACTGGTTATTGATATAAGCTCTTATTCTTTATAACAATAGAATATTTGTGTATATTGTTAAACTGGATGGCATTTGATATATGGCATGCCAGTCTTCAACAGGTACTGAAGTTTATTAAGAAAGGTGTGAAATCAGATTATCCTAATATTTAAAGTATTAATGATGACATTCTTTTAGAAACAAAAACAAATAAAATGATATCATAAAATGGTTTTGCTCTAGCTCCTTTCACTGTTTCATACTTTTCTTCCCTATATTAAGATGTAAATATTTAAGAACTTACCAGACACTGAACTTCCCAGTATATTCGGGAAGATAAGATTTGAATGTGTTTGCTATAAAATGATACAGGTAAATGCTAAAAGAGCTCAGAAAGTAATTGCAAAGATGTGTTTTATACTACACTTGTCCTGCAGGTGTTTACATAACTAATTTCTCTACCTCACCCATTCTATAATATTCATTACAAACACTGACTCCTATCTGCTCCCTAGGCTCATCTGACGCACAGAACACAGTAAATTATTTGAGTGATTATTTTCTCCATTCTCTTGAGGATGATACAAAATCAGTACAATTCTAGATGCTATAGGGAATTAGGGCTTACTTCTCTCCTGGAAACCTAATTGAGAAAAGCTTGTGATAGACACTAGCACACGTCCTTTTCTTCCCTAACCCTTACTCCCCAAAATACTCTAGCCTCAGACCCAAGGTGCCTATCTACCTAATGGCAGACTTTGTCCTGTATTCCTATCCACAGGGGAAAGTTGTCTGAATACACTCAGCTTCATATATTTAACTCTTAGGCTTCTCTTAAGCTATATTTTTCCCTACAGTCCCTACCTTTGCCAAATTCGGTATGTAAAAAGTCATTTTTTCATGACTTTTAACTTATTTTCTATCCACAAACATTTTCATTTGTTTCTGGAGATCTAGAATACACAATTTTTTGGCATAATATTTTGTATAATATAAATTTTGAGTTATCTTATTCTTGTGAACTGATGATGACAGTAGAATATTTTGCTCAAAAAGCTGGTGAGGATTTTGAAAACCTTTGCTTGACTCTCCTAAGAGGATAAACAAATGCTAAAGGATGGTAAGGTTTATATGCTAACTGGCAAATTCTTAAGGATTATTTTACTGAGCCATAGCAAATAATTTAAGAGCATCTCATTCCACACTGTACGGGTCAGTCTTTGCAGGCTATCCATCTCTGTAACAACTAGTCAACTCTGTCACTGTTGCACAAAAGCAGCCATAAACAATGAGTATGGCTGTGTTCCAATAAAACATTATTTATGGACACTGAATTTCATATTAATTTTCATGTGCCTTGAAATATTCTTTTTTTTTTAACCATTTAAAATTGTAAACACAATTCTTACCTCACAAGGCCATGAAAAGCAGGCAGTGGGCTGGATTTCACCAACAGGCCAGAGCTGGGTCCCGTACATAGGTTTTTGTATGTTATGCAAAATGTTTAAAAATTACAGGCTCCAAATCTAGAGACAGGAGACTTATGTTTTTTAGATCTCTCATTTTAAAACTTATACCAAATAAGTTCTCTACTTTCTGGATAAATATAATCATGTAAGAGAAAAAATAATTCAGAATACAAATTCCTACTTTAAAAAAACAAAGAAAAAAAAAAAAAACCCCAGAAAGCTGTAAAATGAATGTCTCACCTTAAAACATATAATTAGGAAACACTTAAATTTTTACTCTATGCAATATAAAACAATATGCATAGATATGGTACATAATTTTTTAGTTTTTAATTTAGGAAAAAAGATAATGAGGAAAAGGTTTATAAATTTCTCTATCCCTTTTATAAAAGTTGCAACTGACACCAGAAATCTCTTGCATGTACAACCGTCAACTCTGACTACAATATGAATTATACCTAGGATTTGGAATTTGCCAACATGAGTTCTGGATGCTCTATTAAAAACGAACAATTATATCACAGAACATTATGGGTTCTACAAACGTTGAGACACTTTTGAAAAGGAAACTCCTGCCTCCATAATATAAGGAAACAAGAATATTCTTTCCATAGTCATAGAGTATAAAAAAACTTCACAGTCTGATTTACCTTTATCAAAGGTAAAATGATTCACGGTTACATTTCATGGATTATTTTGATGCTCAGTGGTTCCTAAACACAAAATACATTCTGCATGAACTCTTATCTGTTTGGGTTTTCCAAAGCAAGACACCAATACAAAATGTATTGAATTGGCTGGCAGAAGTCAACGGGCTAAAGAAAAGAAATTAAATATAAATGTTTACCAACTTTTATCCATTTTAATTTTACAACAGCTTTGGGTATTGAGACCTAATTGGTTTCTTGTGTCTATCCATTATGAACATAATTCAATCTTCTATTTTAATACTTCTCAGGGTCACTATTTTGCTGTGTATTTCACTGACCGTCGTACAAGATCATCTCGTCCAACTTCAACCATTTGTTCTTCCCAAGATTTCATTTCGTTGTAATAACGAACTTTATCATCTTTAGCAAGTTGAATATATACCTGAGAAAAAGTATAATCGTTAAAATGATTTCTTTAGAGGAATCTTTGCAATTAATTTCTGCAATGCTTTCCTATATATACTCTAGAAATTACCTTACTATTCTACATGTGTAAGGGGGGATTGGAAACGAATGTTTTCGTGAGATAAAAATTAGATGAAAAAAGGTAAGAGATAAAGATTTTAAATATTAATGAAGTTGTTACAATTTCAGGGCTTGGAGTATGGAAAAGGAACAGGGGCCAGATGTGACCACCACTGGATACAGTGACACTAAGTTATGAGTGACACTGTTTTAGATACCAATTTTATTTGCAGTAAAAAACTACCAGGGGGTTTCCCTGGTGGCGCAGTGGTTAAGAATCTACCTGCCAATGCAGGGGACAAGGGTTCGATCCCTGGTCCGGGAAGATCCCACATGCTGCAGAGCAACTAAGCCCGTGTGCCACAACTACTGAGCCTGCACTCTAGAGCCCACAAGCCACAACTACTGAGCCCATGCACCACAACTACTGAAGCCCATGCCCTAGAGCCCCTGCTCTGCAACGAGAGGCCACCGCAATGAGACACCTGCGCACCGCAACAGAAAGTAGCCCCTACTCGCCGCAACTAGACAAAGCCTGCACAGCAACGAAGACCCAACACAGCCAAAAATAAATAAATTAAAAAAAAAAACAACCTACCAGGGACTTCCCTGGTGGCACAGTGGTTAAGAACCTGCCTGCCAATGCAGGGGACACAGGTTCGAGCCCTGGGCTGGGAAGATCCCACATGCCGCGGAGCAACTAAACCCATGCGCCACAACTACTGAGCCTGTGCTCTAGAGCCCACGAGCCGCAACTACTGTGCCTGTGCACCACAACTACTGAAGCCCACGTGCCTAGAGCCCATGCTCCACAGCAAGAGAAGCCACCGCAATGAGAAGCCCGTGCACCACAATGAAGAGTAGCCCCTGCTCGCCGCAACCAGAGAAAGCCCACGAGCAGCAACGAAGACCCAATGCAGCCTCAATTTATGTATGTATGTATGTATGTGTGTATTTATTTATTTATTTCTATAT
The DNA here is from genome assembly GCF_964374135.1 of Grampus griseus. Classification (NCBI taxonomy): domain Eukaryota; kingdom Metazoa; phylum Chordata; class Mammalia; order Artiodactyla; family Delphinidae; genus Grampus; species Grampus griseus. Next base: position 42,529,411 of record NC_139010.1, read on the forward strand.
AAATAAATAAAAGAATCTGCCTTCCAATGCAGGGGACATGGGTTTAATCCGTGGTCAGGGAACTAAGATCCCACATGCCTGCCATGGGGCAACTAAGCCTACGTGCCACAAGTAGAGAGAAGCCAGCGCACCACAAGTAGAGAGAAGCCTGTGCACTGCAATGAAGAGCCCATGCTGCAACGAAAGATCCTGTGTGCCAGAACGCAGCCAAAAATAACAAATAAATATTTTTAAAAATAAAATAAAATGAAGCCAATTAAAAAAAAAACTACCAAAAGAGAAAAGCCAAATTGGTTCCAAGAATATGAAAATGATTTAAAAATACTTTGTGTAATATAACATTGTTTTCACATGAATCAAGCCTTGCTCTAACATATTCTCATAGATATTCTAACTAGACACTTGAGACTAAAACCATACTACTTACTTGCTTTTGAGAACTAGAGAGATTTTTCCAGCTTTCATTTATAGTTTTCAGCTTTACCTGTAAAACAACATACCGTTAAGTACCATCTTTACCTGTAAAACAACATACCTTTAAATACCAGATACAGGGATTTCAATGATTAAAGAAAAATGTTTTTTTATTATTCATTCCAATAACAAACACTCAAATATCAAGAATCACAAAGATTCATCAATTCTTAACATTTTTTCTAAGTAAAAATTATTAAACTGTTAAAATGTACAAATATTAATGGTATGAAGGTATTTTAAAAGGTATCTTTTTAAAATCTGAGATATAATTGACATATAACATTAGTTTCAGGTGTACAACATAACGATTAGGTTTTTGTGTATATTGCAGAATGATCAGAGTAAGTCTAGTTAACATCCATCACCTTACATGGTTACAAATTTTTGTGTGTGATGAGAACTTTTAGGATCTACTCTCTTAGCAACTTTCAAATGTGCAGTACAGTATTTACTACAGTCACCATACTGTACCTTACATTGCCAGGACTTATTTATTTATAACTAGAAGTTTGTACCTTTTGATCTCCTTCACCCATTTTGACCCCCATCCCCACCTGACAACTCTAGGAAACACCAATCTGTTATCTGTGTCTATGAGCTCTTTTTATAAGATTCCACATATAAATGAGATTATATGTTGTCTTTCTCTGATTTTTTTTCACTTAGCATAATACTCTCAAGGACCATTCATGTTGTCACAGATGGCAAGACTCCCTTATTTATGATGGCTGAATAATATTCTACTGCATATACACATTTTCTTTATCCATTCATCCATCAATGGACACTTAGATTGCTTCCATGTCTTGGCTACTGTAAATAATACTTCAGTGAACATGGGGGTGTATATATCTTTTTGAGTTAGCGTTTTAGCACAAGGGTTCCCTTTTTACCGCATCCTTATCAACACTTGTTGTTTCCTGGGTTTTTTTGATAATAGCCATTCTAACAGCTATGAGCTGATATCTCATTGTAGTTGTAATTTACATTTCCCTGTTAGTGATGTTGAGCACCTTTTCAGGTACTTGTTAGCCATCTCTATGTCTTTCTTTGGAAAAATGTCTATTCAGATCCTTTGCCCTTTTTTTTTCTTTTGCGGTACGCGGGCCTCTCACTGCTGTGGCCTCTCCCATTGAGGAGCACAGGCTCTGGACACGCAGGCTCAGCGGCCATGGCTCACAGGCCCAGCCGCTCCGCAGCATGTGGGATCCTCCTAGACCGGGGCACGAACCCGTGTCCCCTGCATCGGCAGGTGGACTCTCAACCACTGCGCTACCAAGGAAGCCCCTTTGCCCATTTTTTAATCAGTTTTTTTTTTTTTTTGCTGACTTGTATGAATTCTTTAAATCATTTGCAAATATCTTCTCCCATTTGGTAGCATGACTTTTCATTTTGTTGATGGTTGCTTTTCCTGTGCAGATATTTATCTTTTTGGATTCAGAAACATTAATAATCAAGTATAAACTACATTCTATCATAGACTAACTTCAAAGACTAAGTGTTTTATTTCCTCTCTGTAGCTTAAAATTTTCTTCTAAAATTTGTGCCAACATGTTTAGGTGTAGTCACAGGAAAAATACAACACCAGTTCTTATTCTACTTAGCTGAACTTAACTATGTGACTTGGAAAAAGTCATATTACCTCCCTTAGGCTTGGTTCTTCATCTATAAAATTAAAGGGATGCAGGGATCCCATAGCGGGAGGAGAGGCAGAGAGGAGAGTGAGTATGCGTCACACAGCTTGTGCTGTTGCTACCAGAGAGCAAAGACTGAAGGGAAAAATGGGTGGGTGGAGAATAAGGGGCAGAGAAGAGACAGAGGGATAGGAGAAGGAGAATGTGAGGGAAAGAGGGATATGGTTTGAAAAGTACCTGTTTAAAGCTAGGAGAATATCATTAGTGATTTTAAGGAGAAGTAGAGTTAAAACAATGAACTTTACTATTCTGACCAGAACTTTGACTGAATTTTATTTTCCTATTAAGAAAAAATGAGGTACCAGATAGTATCCGAGCCTATGTTTTGAATATTTTAAACTTACCTTTATAAACACATTTAGTATATTCAGGGACGGTTACTAAATAACTGTCCTCTTAGCTTTGGAAAGAATTGCTTTAATGCTCTCTTTCATAACATATCTTTTCCTTCATAACATATCTTTTTCATAACATATCTTTTTCCTTGTATTTAATCCATAGGGACTACCCTGGTGACACAGTGGTTAAGAATCCGCCTGCCAATGCAGGAGACACGGGTTTGATCCCTGCTCCGGGAAGATCCCAAATGCCGCAGAGCAACTAAGCCCATGCTCCACTACTGAAGCCCGTGCGCCTAGAGCCTGTGCTCACAAGAGAAGTCACTGCAATGAGAAGCCAGCACACTGCAACAAAGAGTAACCCCCACTCGCCACATCTAGAGAAAGCCCGAGTGCAGCAACGAAGACCCAACATAGCCAAAAATAAATAATAAAATAAATAAATTCAAAAAATATATTTAATCCATAAAGTTTCACACTCAATGCATTAAACAATAATTTATGAAGTTGCATGAATAATCTTTCACCTAAAAAAATAAATCATGAAAAAAAAGGGATGAAAAGACATTTACTTCTGTTGCTTCCTAAAACCCCATTAAATGAGCCCTTCCACCATGTGAGGACACAGTGAGAGGTGCCAGCTATGAACCAGAAAAGGGCCCTCACCATGATGGTGCCTTGATCTTGGATTTCCTAACCTCCAGATCTGTAAGCAATAAATTTCTGTGGTTTATTTATTTTTTAAAATTAAACTAAAATTTCTTAAGGCATAAAAACCATATGGACAAAGACAACAGGAGAGGGCAGTACCAACACAACATTTTGGAAGCTGAAAAGCAGGTGTAGAAATGATACCTAAACCCAAAAAAGTAAAAGGCAAATTGATTTACAATGCAGAATTCTCAAGTAGCTCAGAAATTTGGCAGCACCAGACAGGTATAAAATAGAGGAGAAGGTCAGGCTAAAACATGGGATCGACTGAAAGTCTGTTTAAAAAAGAGGTTAAATCCCCACCATGGGCAGATTCTATGATATTCATCCTCTTAAAAGGGTAAAATAGTTACTCTGTGGATGCCCAGTACAGTTGGGGCAACAGTAACATGCTGAAAACAGGGAGATTAAGTGAAAACGTATATCCCAGAAAGAAATGCAAAAAAGGCCAAAACAATACAGAAAAGCTAAGAAAACTAAAGGACCAGTTCAGAAGATGCATAAACAAATAATAACAGTTCTAGAGAGTCTGAACAAAGAAAAAAGAGAAGGGGAGAAAAAAGAAAACAGATCACAGTCAAAAGACCAACAATCAAAACGGCTTTATACTTCTCGAAAGCAATTTAGAAAGCTACCAGAGAAAGGAGCAATATTTTTAAATTTTTCAAAGAACATGATTTCCTAGAATTCTATGTCAAGTCAAACTATCAAACAAATGTAGACAAGCAAGAACTCAAAAAATTAATCTCCCATGTACTCTTACTGGGCTGGGGGAGATGCTGTAATAGAATCAGTAAACCAAGAAAGACAACAGAAGAAACAAAAGCACCACAAGGGTGATGATGAAGATCCAGGATGTCAGCTATGCACTAAGCATAGAAGGCAACAACCAAACTGGAACATATCAGAGGTTCCGGATTGAAACTGACAGAATATTTAATGCATCTAAATGTACTCAAAGCTAGTGAATATTGAAGAATTTGGGTGGAATTATGGATAGTACATAAAAAACTAAGCAAATACAAAAACAAGACATGGGGCTTCCTTGGTGGCACAGTGGTTGAGAGTCCGCCTGCCAATGCAGGGGACACGGATTCGTGCCCCGGTCTGGGAAGATCCCACATGCCGCGGAGCGGCTGGGCCCGTGAGCCATGGCTGCTGAGCCTGCGCGTCCGGAGCCTGTGCTCCGCAACGGGAGAGGCCACAACAGTGAGAGGCCCGCGTACCGCAAAAAAAAAAAAAAAGAAAATCAATTTCAGGGAAAGTTTTGCAAGAAAGGAAAAATAATCATAGCAAATGGAACACCTCAGCTATGAATATGGTTTACATTATCATAAAATATTAAGTACTCTATATTGATCTAAACAAAATTATGATAACTATATTGGGGGGTAGGATGATGGAAATGTGAACAGTGGAATAAGAAAGTTAAATGTTCATCAAATAGTGAGAGGTAATGCCTAAAATATATGTAATGCTTAGAATTTTTTTAAAAAATCAGGAAGTAACAATACAGAACATTATTTAGAGATATGGAGGTAAATACCACAAGAATCGACTAAAACAGAATGTATTAGTCGTAAGGAGTAAGGAATAGATAGAGTAGAGTAAGGAATACGACAGCACGGTAAAACTAGTATCTTTCATAACAAGTCTCATTTTGATTCTTTAAACTATATGGATGTATTTTTTACATGAATAAAAATGATATAATTGAGTTAATTTTAATTTCCAGGGATTAGGCCCAGCCATGAAGCTTCTGAAGTGATTCCAAGATGCAGTCAGAGTTGAAAACCACTGATTCAGATTCTCAAGCATATAACCTTCTTATACTAATAAGAAGACTATCAATAAATCCAAGGTAAGTTAGTGACTGAGCAAATTCCAACTAAAAAAATAAATAGGCTTGCTTTTTTAGTAATGCAGGGCCATGGAAACTAAATTTAAAATCCCAAGGGGAGTAAATCAGTAAAAGTATATAGCCAGGAAAAAGTACATCACATATATACATTATTTAATCATATGTTCAACAGGATTTGTAAAATGATCTAAGTAACCCAAAGAGGCAGAGTGGCAAAAAACCTTCATCTCAGATTGACAAGAATTAGGAATCTGAACCGACTTCTCTTACCATGGCTTATTATAAAAGGAAAAATACAATTGTCAATTTGGAGCCTCTAAGAAGGAAATAAATGCAACACCAAGCCACAGCAGGAACGACAAGCTTTTTTTTTTCCTGCACATTCCGATGACATTCACATGTGTAATACATTCCTGTGGGCAAAACTAAAATTTTATTAAAGGATGTAACATGAAGCCATAGGTTACACTCAAATCCCAGTACAAAATATTACACCTCAACCCTACTTTCCCAGTGACTGTAAAACAGTTAAGAACTGCTGGATAAGAAGTCTCCAGAACTTTAACAACCCTATAAAGCTGAAAATTTTATGTTTTTTGAATTTTAAAAGTCGACTCTCTCTCTCTCTCTATATATATAGGCAACTACATATTCAAATTACTTGTATGTGTTAAGAAAAAGGATTCTTCTTTAAAAGAGATACAAGAAAGAGGGCCTTATTTGTATATAGTATTTGTTTATAGTAATTTACCACTTTTCTTCACCATTTGACATGTGGCACCCCTAAAATTTCCTGTCTAGGTATTTTAAAAATTAGAATAAACAAAAATTTTAAAAATAAACAGTTCTGTTTTACCTGTGATGTACCATCCTTAGCTTCCTGAAAACGTTCAGCTATAAAAATGTTATAAGCTGAGCGAGGTCTTTTTGGTTTTCCAAGCATCGTTAACTCCTAAGTAATAAAAATGGAAGAGTGAGATAAAGTTTTAACCTCTATGAGACTTAATTTCACCTACAGAAAAACTTTATTCACTGCTATGCATTACAGAATGTTCTTTAAAGTGAACATTATGATTCTTATATAAAGTATGTGATTGCCCCTCTTGGGGTCAGAATTTTTATAGTAATGTTTTGAAAATTCTAATAGATTTTGTGAGTTATGTTTCATACAAAAACATTTCCTTTACATACTATTTTCATGGTCTCCATGAACTGAATAACTGAGCACATATGTACAAAATCTTTTTGTACACCACCATCTCCTTGGCCAAAGCACTACATGTCTCCACCAGAACTCAAGAACATTAGAGTATCTGTTTAATAATCTCTCATTTCATTTCCTTCCCTGCATGTCTCTCAACCTTTAACCCTCAACAGATATGTTAATTTCAATTCTTTTTACTATGTATCAAAAGGGGTCGGGGGATGCATTATCTAATGAAAGATATTGCATCATCTTAACTTATTTAGTTGCTGAATTTGATAGTAATTTGTAAAATGATGGAGCTTTTAATGGCAATTTGGTTACAGTCAATAACAAACCCAACTTTCATTCATAAGTAAAAGTAGGGCTTCTCTGATTTACATGTAGAGATCACTTTCTTGGCCCTGAACCTCTCAGTCAGAAAACTAGGCATTTTACAACTTAACTATGCATTTCCCCTTTTGTTTCTAGAGTTACTGCTAGGGATTTCTCTCCTAGGTGCTTCACCTGCAACTTCCTGATTCCCACACTTCTCACCTACTCTCTAACTAGTTGGAACTGGGACTCTAATGGAAAGGAAAATTCCAACAGAGAGAAAGAAAACACTCAGACTTCAGGTTTCCGGTTCCACATGTAAGGAGTTTGGATGTCACCACTCCATCCTAGCAAGTATAAAGCTGAACAGACTGCAAAATCAACAACTCCTCTTGGATGCACAGAAGAGAGGACACATGGCAAACTGCTGCCCCCAAGATTGAAGAGACAGACAGAGGGGTGAACACAGGGAGTCGAGGCTTACCGAAGCAGAGACTCAGGAATGGAAACCAGTGCCGGGGAGGAAACTGAATTGCAGTTAACAAACTGCTGGAGGCTCCATGTGGACAACTCTGAGAGTTACCCAGTCATAGGAAGAACCTCACATTGTGAGGTTTATCCCCAGGAACTTGACCAGATTCCAACAGTAAATATCAAGAAAAATCCCCTCTTGCTTTCAGCAGGATGAGAGGAAAAGGAAACATTTTGAAATGCCTGAGCATTTTATTATTCTTAACAAGGCCTGCCCTCAGGGGAAACTAGTTAATCAGAACCTAACCTGCTGGTATACTATCAGAGCCTAACTGACTTCAATGAAAGGAAATACCTGACTACAGCTTATTCTAGCCATCCTGCACCACCTACAAAGGGGAGAAAAAACTGAGAAACACTTGTGAACTTCACAGAGCCAAGGCAAAGGCTCATTAAAAGACCAAGACCTAATCACAGGACTGTAGAATGCTTCCCTTGTCCCCATGCCTCACCACATTACTAAGGCCTATATACAGCATTTCTTTTTACCCAGCACATCATGTCCAGCTATCAAGAAAAAATTTCAAGGCATACTAAAAGGCAAAAAACCTAATTTAAAGAGACAAAGCAATCCTCAGAACTAGATATGGCAGGGATGCTGTAATTATCAGACCAGAATTTTAAAACAACTGTGATTAATATGCTAAGGATTCTAGACAGCTTGCAAGAACAGATGGGCATTGTAAGCAGAGATGGAAATCATTAAGAACCAAAAAGAAGTGCTAGAGGGACTTCCCTGGTGGCGCAGTGGTTAAGAATCCACCTGCCAATGCAGGAGACATGGGTTCGATCCCTGGTCCGGGAAGTTCCCAAATGCTGCGGAGCAACAAAGCCCGTGAGCCACAACTACTGAGCCTGCGCTCTAGAGCCCGCGTGCCACAACTACTGAAGCCCATGTACCTAGAGCCTGTGCTCTGCAACAAGAGAAGCCACCGCAGCGAGAAGGCCGCGCACCACAACGAAGAGTAGCCCCCACTCGCCGCAACTAGAGAAACCCTGAGCACAGCAACGAAGACCCAACCCAGCCAAAACTAACTAAATAAATAAATAAAATAAGTGCACAATCATTTTTTTAAAAAAAAGAAGTGCCAGAGATAAAAAAAACTAACAGAGGGAATTCCCTGGCAGTCCAGTGGTTAGGATTCTGAGCCTCCACTTCAGGGGGCACGGGTTTGATCCCTGGTCAGGGGGCAAGCTGCATGGCGCAGCCAAAAAAAAAAAAGGATCCTCGAAAACCCAAAAGCAAAGAGAACAAAGACTGAAAAGAAAAGAAAACATAACAGAATATCCAACAACCATGGGACAACTACAATAGGTATAACACACATGTAATGAGAATATGAGGAGAACAGAGAAAGGAACAGAAGAAATATTTGACTAGGAAACCCCTTATATCTGCCCAATCCTCATTTCTGGTCCTCCCCACTCTAAATACTAGTTTGGGTGCATTAAGGAGAAAGGGAGAGCAAAAAAGGGAGAGAAAACCCTAGTTCTCAATCCTCCAAATACCATCCCTATGCGGAGACAGTTATTTCTCACTCTTAGTATCTTTTCTGGCCTCCTTTTACTAATTGGATCAGCAGTCTCAGACTACTATCATTGACATGAAATTGGGTGAGTCCTCAACCCGAGTGCTAGGAGGGCTTAAGACATTAGGGTTAGGGAGAAAGATCCTAGCACCTCACATTAAAGGCTAGAATCTACTTTTCCAGAGAAATAGTTTTAACTCTGATGACCCTTTTCTATTGTATATGTACTGGACCAGCAAGTTCTCCACCTCACACCTAATACTACAGAAAGATGTAGTCTAACTATCAAACAGTGGAATTTATAATGGATTAATACCTTAAGCTGGAAACCACTGATTTTGAAACATGTGGGGTTTTTTTTAATGAGGAAAAACAGGATTTCATCCTAAAGGCACTTCTTATTTGATTAGATACAACAGGCACTTTTTAAAAATTGTTGAGTTAATTCAGTCTATTCAGCAATATTCAAAGTAAAATTCACCATTACCTATAGAACAATTCAAATCAGTAGGTTATTCTAGACAAGACCCAGAAGCAAGATTCTTGCTATTCCTGATTTGGCTGTTTCACAACTCTGTTCCTACAGCTTTCATGCCAGTCTTAACTATATATCTTAAATTCAGATGCATCCAGAAGTAGCAAAAAGGGTTTCCAAAACAGACTCAAAGGCAAGTGGTCCTAGTGGCAGAAGGGAACAATCCTATTTTTTCCTAACTAGAGTACACTTGATGACATTCTACCATGTCATCAAAATAAGACAAAAACACCTATACTCATAGATATATATATATATATATTTGTTATTTGCCAAAGGAAAAGAATATTACAATGATACTCACTCTCTTTTTTATTAACGCTTTCTTTTTTAAACGTTTCTGCATGATTTCTTTTTCCAAAGATACCAGCTGACTTGGAGTTAGTTGTTCTTTAATTCTGTTTATCTCTTCTTTGTATGCCTGCCAGTCTGTCCTGTAAGCATCTTCGTACATCTATAAATAGAAAACTCATATAAGAAGTCAATAAACTGTTGTTGACTAATTAAACATAGCACACCTGTCAGAGGAAGACAACTGCATGACTTCAGGTAAAGATAGACTGAACCACCAAGTGAAAAATGTGCTCTTGGATCACATTTATAAGTCACGTATTTTTCATATACATGATTACTGAGGTGAAAGTCCAGTAATTAGCCTTCAACTTCAAATTGCTGCCAACCCTTCATCGCCACTCCCATACATCCATATTCTCATCATTTATGTGGATCAGAACATATGAAGTTCCTTTGTAGATAACTGATGTTAAAAAAAAAAACTCTGGGTCATCTGGTTCCTTAAAGGACATGACAATTGTTCTTAACTACAGAATAACTGGTCAGCAATGTTGAAAACTTATATGCTTACCTTTTTCTCTGCATCAGGAAGTTCCCTCCATAGCTCAGCGATTTTTTTAATTAGTTCTGAATTTTTCGCATCTACGAAATGAAATAAAGTAAAAATTGATGTCACAATTTTATGTCTCAGGATCAATTTCTAAAGACTTCCAGGGAAGCATAATCCATTAGCTCTAAAATTAAGTATTTTTACAGATACCTCTATACCACACAACTTAATACAATGATTTAGCTTTTTTCTAACCAACTAATTTAAATACGATAAATAATTTAATATTTTCTAACATTGTTAAAGTCTGTTATCCAATAATTAGGGATTATCACTTACCACCAAAATGGTCTTCAGAAATTGACTACTAGTTTAAGTCATTGCATAATCAGTGTCTATAAGCTTTTTACTTCACATTTCAATCAAAACATTTTTCTTTTTTTTCAAGTCTTTCAGGAATTATCAAGTTCATTAAACCTGACTAAACAACAAAATATAGTCTTGATTCATGTAACACTACCTTGTATATCAATTACAGAAATACCATTTGCAAACAAACTAAATTATACTAAAACCAATTCATTATTCCCCATTGCCTTCCTCATCTTAACTGGAATGACAGGGTAAAAATGATTTAACAAACCACTTGTTAGTTTCAACTCCTACATTTTAAAAGATGTGAGTACTGAGGCATGTCTCTTAAACCAGTTCTTTATAAGGTAAGACTATTAACAGCTCATTTGATTTTCACAAGTGCCCTGTGATGTACTGCATGTGAAAAGGCTTTAGAAATCATAAGCAAAGGTCAGCAATTACTAATTTAGTCATTATCTTTACACTGTAACCTAAATAAAGACCCACACCCTTTCTAGGGAGTCAACAAACCTCCTAACTGGAAATCTTTCAGGAACTCAAGAACTGACTTTCAGTGAAAAAGCTCCTGAAATTAACAGTAATTTGTGTAGAGCTTTAAAGTTTACATAACATGTCCACATAAGTTATTTCATTGCAACTTTATAAATAATTCCCAGTGGCAGAAGCAGGAGCTAAGCAAAAGGTAAAATGATTCATCAATGGTCCTCTGGGCCAATGGCAAAAAAGCCCAAAATTCAGCTTTTTCATCCTCTTCCCTGGGTGCTTTCCACTCTGCATGCTATTTTAAAAATAACTTTCACTAGTTCTCAATTACATTTAAAGCATTTTTATTTGGTAAAAAATATGTTATACCTCCTATTTTACAGAACATCAAACAGAATGGTTATGTTTCTGCATTCACTGGATGCTTTGGTAGAGAAAATCAAGTTTCCAATTTAACTGCTTAGTAGCCTCTTTATTACATCAAAGAAGAGTATATAGCCCAAACTCCTCACCTGGGTTCTGAGCTTTAAATATGGGTAGCTGTTCCTTAGAAAATCGAACGTATGAAGTCATAGGTTTCTTTGGATAACCAATGAAGTTAGATGAAAACCATCTTCGTACATTCGCAAAACTACATACAAATAAAAAGAAAATAACCATTGTTAAGCATTTAAGTGCCCATATTCGTAAGGATCTGAACACAGATGCCAAACAAGATGTCATCAAGATGCTATATATCTGACACCTTCGACAAGAAATATAATGACATTTAAAATCCTGTCCTATCCAGAGGCAAAAGCTTGCAAAACTTAAATCTCAAAGTCCTTACCTCCTAGGAAGGTAAGACAGTGGAGGAAAGCGTGTACACTCCAGCTCCTGGGCCCCGCCTCCTTAACGCCTAGATGAAGGCAGGAGACTCTTGGAGCGACTTCATAGGGGACGCCGAACCGGGTGCTCCAAGGTTAGACAATAAAAAGGGGCGGGGAGGAGGGGAAAGGTAGCCAGAAGCAAGGCACGGGGTACTGATGCAGTAAGGCCTGGTCTCAAAGCCACCATCCCCATGGCAAGGTCGAGGTCTGAATCACAGGGCCAACTCGGCCCTGACTTTTTAGGAGTGGCAGAAAACGGAGAAAAGCGTCTACATTCCAACCCCAGGGGGTCCTGAGCCCTGCCGCCTCCGGAGGCGCAGGCGAGCAGTCCTACCTGAGAGGAGAGCGCAGTCGACTGCCACATCCCGCGCAGAGGTCCGCTCCTGACTTTCCCAGAGCACTCAGCACGCCCCACACGCCCCGGAGAAGCGCCATTGCATCCGCAGACGAAGCACTGACCAGGCCCCAGTCTCGTACAGCGCCCGGGCACAATAAAACAACTCCAACAAGGACGACTTAAACCCGCGAGCTAACCCCGAAAATTGCTATCAGGCCCGCCACTCGCAAGGCACTATGGGACGTCGGTTAACATCCGGTTTAGATGGGGGCGGGGCAAGGAAGAAGGCGCGGGTGCCGTAGTGGGTTCCTTGGTGGGCGGGACTACGAAGAAGTAGGAGGAACTCGGGGGCGGAGAAGGGAAACGGCCGCACGGCTCAGCAGTTCCTCGAGGGGACGCTGCTGAGCCGCCTCTACCCCCATCCGCAGCCCGCCCTCCGCAGCCAGCTCAGCCGCTGGCCCAGGAGGCTGATGGAGGCACGGCGGTGGCCTCACCCGGACACTGTACTTGGCTGGCCTGTGACGACGGAAAGGACTAGTACGTAACAGACAATTTTACCACAGTGTAGCTGTGCCGCCCACGCTTCTTTGAGGTCAGGTTGCTGGGTGCTACGCGCCCAGCAGAGTCCCTCAGTTCAAGCAGGAGATGGAGCTCAGAGTCCAAAATTACTGCCAAGGAGGGGGGTGGGGCATGGTTGCAAACCTTAAAATGCAGATTCCCAGGCCTTGCAGCAGAGCCAGATTCAGTATGTCTGTGTGGGTCCCAGGTTCCTCAAGGTTTAACAAGTTCTAATGCCAGTGGTAATGGGACCACATTAAAGCAATACCGATCCGGACCATCACCCCATCCACTGTCCACTGTCACTACCGCTGTCGCAGTCTTCAAGCTTGACATCCAACCCCTGCTTAATTTGTGGGGAGGAGACTTTGGCTAGTTAGTTGTCCGGAGACTAGAGTTCTAGCTTCAGCATTAACGTCTTGATCCGGGAATGTCGCATCCCCTCTCTAGGATTTAATTCCCCCACTGCAGCTGAGGACGCTGGACTACGTCAGCGTTTTCCCACCCAAAGCCCTGAGAACGTGTGACACGTATGCCTTGAGATTTTTTTCTTTTTTTTATACATTTATTTTATTTATTTACTTTTGGCTGTGTTGGGTCTTCTTTGCTGCATGTGGGCTTTCTCTAGTGGTGAGCGGGGGTTACTCTTCGTTGCGGTGCGCGTGCTTCTCATTGCGGTGGCTTCTCGTTGCGAAGCACAGGCCCTAGAGCGCGTGGGCTTCAGTAGTTGTGGCACGCGGGCTCAGTGGTTGTGGCTCATGGCCTCTGGAGAGCAGGCTCAGTAGTTGTGACTCACGGGCTTAGTTGCTCCACGGCATGTGGGACCTTCCTGGACCAGGGCTCGAACCTGTGTCCCCTGAATTGGCAGGCGGATTCTTAACCACTGTGCCACCAGGGAAGTCCTGCCTTGAGATATTGATAGATGTGCTGTACAACCATTTTCCATGTGGACAATGGCATGAAGAAGATTGGGAAGACCTAAACTAAAGCTATGGAAGGGTCCTTCTACTCTCACGTTCCATTTATTTCAAAGATAGCCACCTCCTGAAACAGCCTTTCCTCTGTTGGATAGCTTTGTTAGAAAATTCTTACCAGTGTAATATTGAGCTGAGAATCTGTAGCTTTGAAACATTGATCCTTCGGTGCCATAGAAAATTAAGCCCACTTCTTCTTTTAAGTGGTAAGCAACTATCACCACTTCCTTTTCACAGATTCTCAGGATTGAAAGGGACCTTCCAGGTCATCTGTTCAAACCTCTCACCCTGTCATGGAAGAAACAGGGCTGGGTTTTATTGTTTGTTTTTTTCTGAGTACATACTATGTACAAGGCCCCAAACAAATATAGACACAGCATTCTCGCCACCTGCAGTGAAAACTAGTGGCAGAGGCAAAGAAAGGAAGAGTTGCAGTACAGTGTCAAGATAGAGGTAAGTATAGGCTAGACTTCCTTATAATTACATTTTAGCTAATTTCTGAAATAATTTTTCTTTATATTTTTCTAGAGTGTTTTTATTCTTTCAGATGTTTGGTATAAAGTTAAACTTCTTTTGGACATTTAAAAAGCTTTTTGTTGTTTTAAAGTGTCATTTTCATAAATCTTGCTATAAAGTTCTTATAAATCTAATCTATAACATTTCTATTTTCATCAGATTCCAATATTCTTTAAAACTCATATACATTGCAGTGATAATTTTATTCCAAACTCAGCATTTACACAGAAAATATAATTCTACCTACTTACTCACACTGTCTTTGAACAAAAAGGCATATGGCTTCATGTATATTTACTTTATAAAACTTGAAGACTTTTCCAGGGTTCTATCCCTTTATTTTGTTTTAAAATTTCATCTGCTCCCAGTGTTTCAGTCGCAGCTGACTTCAACTATCAGTTACATCCTCATGGTTCCCTATTTCATATTGAATCCAGACCTCTCCTTTTACTCTCACATCTATTGGGTTGGCCAAACAGTTTGTTCGAGGTTTTCCGTAGCCGTAAAATCTTACAGCAAACCCGAACGAACTTTTTGGGCAACCCCAATATATAGCCACTGGCATCTTTACCATCATGTTTCACAGATACCTCAGTTTTCCCTGAACAGAATTCACTATCTTTCCCCTATCTTGAACTCCTTCTCTTGGTAAGAGGCACCAGTATCCCATTGGAATCATGGAAGCCAATAACTTGATAAACTATTATATAATCTCCCTCATTCACACTCCTCACCCATCAACCAACTAATGATAAGTATTGCTGATTCTATTTCATTAGCCCCTCTAGTAAGTATTTCCTCCTCTTCCATGACATTGCTATAGCTTTTGATCAGGCCAGTAGTGTGTTGGTAAATCAGCTCTCTGAAAAGAGAGCCCTAATTTGTAGTTTTTGCTGAGATCTATGGTGTAAATAAATACTCGCATGGCTGATTTCAAACCACCAACTGAATGTCACTGAACCTGAAGTTGGGAAGAGATATATATAATTGGCTTTTTAAGCCAGTACCAGTCAGCTCCTGTATGCCACTTGTTCACAACGGCTCTGCTATCTTTTCCCAAAATCTTACAGTAGTTTTCCTACTTTCTTTCTTTCTTTCTTTTTTTGGCTGCGTTGTGCAGCCTGTGGGATCTTAGTTCCCGGACCAAGGATTGAACCCATGGCCCCTGCAGTGGAAGCACGGACTCTTAACCAGTGGACTGCCAGGGAAGTCCCCAGTTTGCCTACTTTCAGTCTTACTTCCCTCCAAACCATATTTCACACTGTCACCAGGTCAGTCCTTCTAAAAGGCAAATCCCATTCATTCATTTGTTCATGAAGTATGAATGGAGCAGCAACTCTGTGCCAGGCAGGCAATGATCACATTTCTGTACTTGAAACCTTCAATGGCTCATGATTACCCACAGAATCAAGTTTAAATTCTCATATATGGCATGCAAGTCCTCCATGAACTGGCCTTTCTCCTCCCTCTAAAGCTTCATTCCTCCCTTCACCTTTGCTTGAAATAGTTTATTATTTAAATATCTATTTCTTGTCTGTTAATAAATACATCAAATACATCAAATTGAAATACTTCAATTTGGCTCTGAGTTTACCATTGCATTTTGTGTGATATGCCAAAGTTATGGAAATTACTGGATAAGCATACAGACTTAGTAGTTAGATCTAAGTTCAAATCCCGTGCTTGTTATTACCTGTGTGACCTTGCTAAATGACAATCTCTCTGTCCCAGAGTTTTCCCCTCTGTGAAATGGGAACAGTGATAGTTGATTCTTAGGATTGTTATGAAGATTAAATTAGAGAGTATATAAAAAGTTCCTGGCACAGAGTAAAAGCTCAATAAATAATAGCTATCTTTTTTTTTTGGCCATGCCATGTGGCGTGTGGGATCTAGTTCCCTGACCAGGGATGGAACCTGTGCCTCCTGCATTGGGAGCACAGAGTCTTAACCACTAAACTGCCAGGGAAGTCCCAACAGTGGTTATCATTATCCTTACATTATTCATAACACTTATTATTAGCTTCTAAATAATTATAGATGTAGTATGGATTGTACCAAACAAAAAAGTCATATTTGCATCACAGCCCTGTCTTTTATTTTGTCATTTCCTCTCCCGATTAAATAACATATGAATTATATACCAGCATTGCTCCTCTCTTCCTATTGAACTTTTAACATTTCTTAATTATTAGTGGTGTTTTAGCATAAACACTATGGTAGGTGATGAAAAATTAAAGCAACACACACTTAGGTTGGAATTGTTCTTTAATGTTTTCAGAACATCTTTATATAACTGTATTTGATTATATGATTCATGAATTGAAGAAGTAGACAGAGCAAGTATTATCATGATCATGGTTCCCAATTTACAAATGAGAGAAATTAAGTTCAGAAAGCTCATGTCACAATGTTACAACAGTTAATAAGATGTGGAAATGAACACCTGGTCTTCCAATTCATTGTCTTGCACTTTTCCCATTATATCAGACTATCCCTCAGACTCAGTCAACATATCACATCATTCCAGCCCCAAATATCTTCCTTGGATCTTCTAGACTATGTGAACTCATATTATTTATTTGTGACATATCATATAGCCCTCTGGTTGTTAATCTTTTTTTATGTGTACATATTTTTTCCTCAATAGATGGTAAGCTATACTTGAGGACAAGGCTAAGTCTTATGCTTCTTTCTGTCCCGTATAATACTAGCATAGTACATTGAGCATGACGAATGGATGGAGGGAGGGAGAGAAAGAGAGAGAGGGAGATTTAAAAATGTAAAAAGATTAGTTTTGCACAAATAAGTTATATACAAATTTGGCACCACAGAAAACAGCAGCTACCTGTTAGAAGTGTCATTTGCCAATAGGAGGGACAGTTATGTGTGTAGATGGGAGCAATGTAAAATTTGGGAACATATGTATGAAAGCAATGATCATGGTTTATTGATATTGCACACTAGTAAAGCTGAAAGTAGCACCAATAAATAGCAGCAGCAGCAGTCAGAGACCACGATAATTCCCTGGTGAATAAGAGTTAGATCCATAGTTATCACTTGAAGAAAAAAATATTCCTAAGAGAAAGCAGTCTTGCTTTTGTAATTATAATGGACAAATAATCCAGCTACAATAGGAACAATCACCTAGTAGGTTTAGCATGAGGAATAGACGTAATTCTGAACTCATAAGTAAAATATATTTCTAGAAATAAGGTTATACTATAAACACCACATCTAAAGACAGTGTACTCATCAGCAATTAAATAGCACTGTGATAGGCATTGGAAATGGTACAAAAAGGATAAGACATCGTTCCTGTTTCAACAAGTTTACACTTTGGGGAAATAAAGTATAAACACACACAAGTTATAAAAGTATAACAGTTCTTTGCAGCAATATAAGAAAAAATTATAATCTGAATATCTCCTAGCTTTCCTGTAAATCAAGATTTTAATAAAGTATGTGAAGAAAACTACATGTATAATTTTTTCCTTCAAACCATTTTCATTCACTTAGGGTCTATTATCACCTCAGAGCAGTTTGCCTTTTAAAACAGTACACATGCCATGCAGTGCAGCCAAAACATAAAAAACAAAACAAAAACAAACAAAAAAACCCCAACAGTGTACAAAATGATGGAAAGGAGAGAAAAATTCTAAAGAAAGATCTATTGCATGTTAATAGTTCCCAGATATCTAAATCAGTTTATGAATTACTTCTCAATTAGAACAAGGTATGCAACCTTAATTATTAAGAGGGTATCAGAGGGGCTTCCCTGGTGGCGCAGTGGTTGAGAGTCCGCCTGCCGATGCAGGGGACACAGGTTCGTGCCCCGGTTCGGGAAGATCACACATGCCGTGGAGTGGCTGGGCCCATGAGCCATGGCTGCTGAGCCTGCGCGTCCGGAGCCTGCGCGTCCAGAGCCCGTGCTCCACAACGGGAGAGGCCACAACAGTGAGAGGCCCGCGTACCACGAAAAAAAAAAAAAGAGGGTATCAGAGTTATTTTTAACCATTGCTATAGCAGTATTATTATGCAAAATAAATATAGGTTTTCTATTTTAAAGCTGATTCTATGAGTCAGCAGGAGGAAGGACAAGTAAAATGGATAACTATAATTTTATGCAAATTATAAAACCCAAATTCATATTGCTGGATATTCCTGAAAGCCAAATTAAAGAGTGGAAGAAATTCAGAATGATTATATTGAGGGAATAATGCTATTAATAAACAAGATAACCTACATTGTCTGCCCTCACATTGTAAAACACTGGATCAATACAAATGGTAATAATTATAATTTAAAACTCAACCACATGGCAAGCATGTTAATATATTTTGCTTCTAATCCTTTCATAGATCCTACAAAGTGGAATTATTTGTGTTGTACAGGTATGAAAACTGGTATTCAGAGAGAGATATATAGGAAGGATTATCTTCCTTGTTGCATCTTGTTAAAAATTTCCACCTATGAATCCACAGTTTGCAGCTTTGAAATTATATTTGACTCTATGTAAGTGTAATATAGGCAATTCAGTGATGAAGTTGCCATAGTTTTTTTGTTTTTGTTTTTTTTTCTGGCTGCACTGTTCAGCTTGCAGTATCTTAGTTCCCTGACCAGGGATCGAACCTGTGCAGCCCTGCAGCATAAGTGTGGGGTCCTAACCACTGGACCGCCAGGGAATTCCCAGTTTGTTTGTTTTTTTTTAACATTCCCTTACATTTTATTGTTTCTTTTCTATCCTTGTAAAGACTCCTTCTTGGGACTTCCCTCATGGTCCAGTGGTTAAGAAAGACTCCACACTACCGATGCAGGGGGCCTGGGTTCGATGCCTGGTCGGGGAACTACATCCCACATGCCGCAACTTAAGAGTTCAGATGCCACAACTGAAAGATCCCACATGCCGCAATGAAGATCCCACATGCTGCAACAAAGACCCGGCACAGCCAAATAAATAAATATTTTTTAAAAAACAGTTTAAAAAGACTCTTTCTTGACTTATTTAACTAATTTGTGGGTTACTAAAAATAACATCTGAAGTTCCTTTATTTCCTCATTCATTCAGTCATTCAGGCTTGAATTTTTTAAAACTATACTCACACATATGCATGTGTGTGCATGCATAAAAAGTGTGCAAAATAATACACACAAAATTGGGTTTAATGGTGATTATACCTTAGTATTGCAGGAATGAGTAGATGGTACTCAATTTTTACTTTATATAGACCTGTATTGTTTTACATTTTTTTCCAAAATACAATGGTAATATTTATCATTTTAAATATATTAAAAAAAAGACTCCATTCCTAGTAGAAGCCAGTACTATGCTAGATACTGCAATAAGTTCTAAAAATACAAAGGTGACTAAGGCATGATCCATCTGTTTAAATCTGCTGGGAGAGTAGGGAATGGTTTCATAGAGTACGTGACATTTGAACTGTTTTTTTCAAGTGAGGAAGGGTGGAGGTGCTTTCCAGAAAAGGGAAACAGTATGTGCAAGTCACAGATATGCATGAGGGCATGGTGTCCTTAAGAAGACAAAATATATGTGAAAAGGAGTAGTATGAGACAAGTCTAAAGAAGTTGGGTGGCATTAGGTTGTGAAGGGCTGTGTGTAATATGCTAAGGAGTTTGTTAGCAAAAGATGGACAAATAACTTTTTAGGCAGCTTAAACTCATTTTTAGAAAAACCTCTTTGGTAGGAGCACTGAGAGTGATGGAAGTGAGGAGACTGTAACGAAGGAGGTAAATTAGGAGGTTATTGCTATGATTCAGGAAAGAGGTTGAGATTCTGAACTAAGATTCTGCCATGGCTCATATGCCAAAGGCATTTCTAGTACAATCAGCAGGATTTCATTCACAGGTGGAAGCCAAGAATGATTCCGAGGATTCTAGTATGACAAATTATTCCAATTCCAATTCTACACTCTGCTAAATAAATAGCCCCAAACGCATGCTTTTATTACATCCTTTTGTTGATTAAAAACTTACACTGATCTGGAACCTAGAAAAATGGTACAGATGAACCGGTTTGCAGGGCAGAAATAGAGACACAGATGTAGAGAACAAACGTATGGACACCAAGGGGGGAAAGTGGCGGGGGCTGGTGGTGTGATGAATTGGGAGATTGGGATTGACATACATACACTAATATTTATAAAATAGATAACTAGTAAGAACCTGCTGTATAAAATAATAAAATAGAATTAAAAAAAAAAACTTACACTGATTTCTTACAGGCCATCAAATCAAGTTTTCACATCTAATTAATCTGCCTTCTCCACCTAATCTTTTCTCTCAATTGCACATAGACCAAAGCCATTTTCACTTATTTTTACTTTATTATCTTTGGTTTCTCTTACTTGAATGATTTTTACTTTATTATCTTTGGTTTCTCTTACTTCCCCACTTAAATATGCCATTTAAAATCCTAAGTATCATCTGAGGCCCAGTTCATTCATTTATTTATTCAATAAATATTTGAGCTCTTGTGGACCAGATACTGTACTAGGTCCCAGGGAGTCAAAAATGATAAACACTAAGGATCTCATGGTTAGTGATACTGATAATACAGCATGGTAAGGGCACTTATAAAGGGTAAGGACACTCCACACTGGGGTAGAGTGATGTCAGCACTATGGCTGAATAAGTTGACCCTTGCTTGTGCCCTACCCCCAACAAAAATTTGGCATCTATCCATGGACAGAAGTGCCTTTGTGAGCCTGTGAGCATCTCTGCCAAGGGATCTGGGAGGAATCTTGCCCACCTGTGTGTTGGGTAACAGACATACAGAACGTGGTCCTGGTCCTGGCTGTGGACCCTGCAGTGGCCCATGAACTGGCTCCAGCCCCTCATAGCCACAGCCCAGGAACTCCTGCAAAACACTGTCTTAGACAATCACTTATGGATGAAAGAGCCATTGTGGAAGTCCAGGTTTCCAGCAGCGAACTTCCTGGACAATGTTGAAGCAAAAAAAAAAAAAAAATACAAGTTTGGCTACATCGGAGAAGGTAAAAGAAATAGTTTGACTTTACTGCATCAACCCTCTCCCAAAGACAGCACAGCTTAGGGCCAAAAGAGATCCTCTGAGCCTGTGATATCTCTAACAAGGGAAAGTGAGAGTGTGTGAGTGACCACCTGGCCTCCCCAACTGTGGGGAACACAGAAAGGAGCTCATTTCTCTCTCAGCGCATCCATAATACTGAATCATGAACTTCAGGACTGGGGAGTGGGAAGAGGCTGGGATAGAATTCTTGGAGGGCCTTAATGGGACACGGCTCACACTATGTTGTGGACTCCATCAAGAAACCATAGCTGCTGGGGACACATCACCCATGGTCCCCCCATCTGGTCCACGAGCACTCCCAGTTCCTGGCACAACTCGTGTACACGCACATGCCCCCCCACCACACCCCCCCGTCGGTGTCCAGCTCCCTGCGTGCATTTCTGACAACAGTAGTGATGAAACCAAGTGGGGCCCTGTGGGGTTCCTGGGCCCTGAGGCCTCTTTTTGTCCCTCATTTCTTGTAGGCAAGACTCCAGCCTCCATGACCTTCCCTGAGTTCCAAAGGGCAGATTTGAACAGTTGCTAATCAAGGGAGGAGCAGCCAAGAGACCACCTGAGGCCAGATTAAAGGGACCAGAGAAGCTCATCAAGATTAGGAGACCACCTGAGACCCTGTATACACCCTCATCTTGTCAGCAAACCCACTCTTGGGAAGTACTGTTATAAAACTCTTCATCAAATCCTCCTGGGTTGGGACACATAGTTTTTCAAGGCAGGAGTCCGCTATGTCCCCCTTTGCCTGGCAAAGTAATAAAGCTACTCCTTTCTACTCCAGAGCACTCTCTCTGCATTTCTATTCGGCACCGGTGAACAGAGGCTGAGTTTTTGGCAACAATGAAAGCTAATTTTGGCATATGGCTAGTGAGCACACACAGAAAGCCAGCCAGAATCTGCAGGCCGGAGAAAAACCCCAAACTTGAGCTTTAGTACCACCTTTGGGAAAGCAAAAGGGAAGATATCAGCACTGGGAGAGATAGTTAAAGGATTGAAGAGGGCATTTTAGGCACCATGAACAGTTTGACCAAAGTCTGAGATTGAGAAGCACCACTCTATACTGGTAGTGGAAGAAGTTGGGAGCCAATGGGAGCTGCAGGAATTTTGGTGGGAGGCAGAGAGTGGAAAATGAGTCTGGAGATGCAAGCCATATCTGATCACGAGAGTCTTAAGGACTTAGTACTTTATTCTTCTGGTTGATGATTTAAACCAAGGAAATGAACCTGTGAACCATAGGACGCATATATAAATCCAATAAAAATGAGCATCACTGTTTGAAGTAGAAATGTATGATTCACTTCCACTTCATTTTCTTTCCCAGCATCTCCATTTTCTTTCCCAGACTCCTCTGCAAAACCACTATTGAGGCTGTGGGGAAATATTAAACCTCATTTTTTGGCCATGCCATGCGGGATCTTATTTCCCCCACAGGGATCAAACCCGCGCCCCCTGTGGTGGAAGCACGAAGTCTTAACCACTGGACCTCCAGGGAAGTTCCTAAACATTCTCAATTTTTTTTTTTTTTTTTTTTTTTTTTAGAAAAAGGGCTTCAAATGCTTGGCTTATTTATTTATTTATTTATGGCTGTGTTGGGTCTTCATTTCTGTGCGAGGGCTTTCTCTAGTTGTGGCAACCGGGGGCCATTCTTCATCGCGGTGCGTGGGCCTCTCACTATCGCGGCCTCTCGTTGCAGAGCAAGGCTCCAGACGCACAGGCTCAGTAGTTGTGGCTCACAGGCCTAGTTGCTCCGCGGCATGTGGGATCTTCCCAGACCAGGGCTCGAACCCTTGTCCCCTGCATTAGTAGGCAGATTCTCAACCGCTGCACCACCAGGGAAGCCCCATTCTAAATATTTTTAAATGATAACACACAAGATAAAATTTCAGTTAGATGGAATACTTTGACATTTCTGAGGATGATTAATTTGAGGGCAGTCTGAGGGTAGGGAAAAAGATAGGAGGTTGTAGTAGCACTGCATTCAAAGAATGAAGAGGTTAGGGATATCTGTTTCTAGATAGGTGGTCCTACTGAAAATCAGAACTGGATGAAATATATCAAAGATCAACTCTGAGTATTTGCAGTCATTCTTCTCCTGGAGTACAGGCTAGAGCTGAGAATTTGGGCTTAGCACAGGCAGCAGGCCACTGCTGGGGCAGAGAAACTAACAGAGTTTTCTGTGATTGCACAGTGCTAGAGTGACAAAACTGGAAACTTAAAGGACCTCAACATGCAACTTGTTTTCTCAAGATATGTACCAGAATCTTAAGCTATATTGGTAAAGAAGCTAAAGAACTAAACTTTTGAAAACATGGTATAATTTTCTGCAGTCTTGTAGCATTGTTAAGACGAAGGACTGCCAGAGGACAGGGTCCCCAAAGAACACAGTAAGACTGAAGTGGAGAACTGACACTAATGATCTACAGTCCCCCTTTTACCTGGGGCACTTGATTTGGATGGGGTGTAAGGCTGAGAATTCAGGCTTGATCTCTGACAGAGAGCGGCTATTCATGACAGAAAAAATAGTAGTACTTGTGGTGGTTGCACAGATCAGAAGTGACAAAATGGTGGATTTGAAAGACTTCAAACATATGGTTATTGCCCCATCAGGATGTTTGCCAAATTCTGCAGCTCTAAGAAGAAAGCAGCTAAACTGTGAATCAAAAATACTATTTAAAAGCAGAGTGGAATTTCCTGCAGTCTCTCTGGTCTGAGAAAACAAAGACAATGCTAGAGGGCTGTGCGCTATGAACAAGGGTAAACCAGACATAGATTGAATCTGATGAAACTGCAACCAGCCTCAACTAAGCACAGACCCTGATTGCCTTAAGGTGATCATCTCTGCACACTATTTGTCTAGCAGAGGAGAGGGTGAGCCCTCTCTGGTGGAAGAGAACATCATCTAGAGACTACAGTTTTTTGGGGTTGTTTTTCATTATTATTATTTTTTTTTGGCTGCATTAGGTTTTCGTTGCTGCACGCAGGCTTTCCCTAGTTGTGGCGAGCGGGAGCTACTCTTTGTGGCGGTGCACGGGCTTCTCATCGCGGTGGCTTCTCTTGTTGCAGAGCACGGGCTCTAGGCGCACGAGCTTCAGTAGTTGCAGCACATGGACTCAGTAGTTGTGGCACACGGGCTTATTTGCTCCATGGCATGTGGGATCTTCCCGGACCAGGGCTTGAACCCGTGTCCCCTGCATTGGCAGGCGGATTCTTAACCACTGCGCCACCAGGGAAGTCCCAAGAGACTCTACAGTTTTTATACACAATGTCCGGCTTTCAATAAAAGTGTAAAAGCACACACACAGGTGATTCAGTTCCTTGAAGTTAACAAAGCCTTTAAAAAACTGTGATGAAGTACTTCAAAAAATAGGAAAAAAACGTAGACAAAATAAACAATTTTGGAACATAATAGAAAACTAAAATATGTAAAAAAAAAACAAATGATAGTTCTAGAACTGAGAAAGACAATCTGAAATTAACTACAGTATCTGAAATTGAGGGGATGGGTTTAAGAGTAGATTGAACATGCAGAAGACAGGATTAGTGAACTGGAAAAAGATGAAAACAAAATTTCCAAACAGAAGCATAGAGGAAAAAAGAAAAACACAGAAAATAGGTTAGGAAACAGGTCTAATATATTTTATACTGGAGTCCTAAAGGGGAAAAATAGAATGGGGCAGAGGCAATATTCGATGAAACAAGGGCTGAGATTTTCCAAAACTCATGAAAATGTATCAGCCTACAGATCAAGCAGCTCTGTGAACCTCAAGCAGGATAAAGATAAAGAAAATTATACCTTGTAACATCATAGTAAAAGTCTTAAAGTTTAAAAATAGAAGTATATAATCTTAAAAGTAGAGAAAATAGACACTTTTTAAAGCTGCAACAATAAAAAACAGGTGATTTCTCAACAGAATTGTGGAATCCAAAGACAATGGAATGATACCTTTAAAGTGCTGAAAGAAAATAAGCTAACTTCTATTCCCAGAGAAAATATCCTATACAGATGATAGCAAAATAAAAACATTTCAAGAAAAAAAACAAAGTATTTGTCACCAGAAGACCTGCACTAAAAGAAATACTAAATGAAGTTCTTTAGTCAGAAGGCAAATGATCTCAGATAGAAACATGAAAATTCAAGAAGCAATGAAGACCACTGGAAAAGTATATATGGAGGTCAGTATACTGGCAATAACATACAAAATAAGAATATTAATGTCTTGTGGAATTTAACATACATGTAGAATCAAACTTCATAATGATAATGCAAAAAGTGGGAAAGAAGTAACAAGGCCCAAATAGTTTAAGGTTCTTACATTACTGGGAAAATGGTATAAGTAATAATTTATATTAAACTTAATAAGACAGATGGATCTTTTAATTCAGGGTAATCACACACATAAAAAAATAAAAGGATGTGGAACTAACAAGTTATTTTTTTAAATAAATTTATTTATTTTTGGCTGTGTTGGATCTTTGTTGCTGTGCACGGGCTTTCTCCAGTTGTGGTGAGTGGGGGGCTACTCTTCGTTGTGGTGCGTGGGCTTCTCATTACTGTGGCTTCTCCTTGTTTCCGAGCACGGGCTCTAGGCTCACGAGCTTAGTTGCTCTCTGCCACACGGGATCTTCCCGGACCAGGGCTCGAACCCATGTCCCCTGCACTGGCAGGCGGATTCTTAACCACTGCGCCACAGGGAAGTTCCCTAACAAGTTATTAGAGGGAAAAAAATGGGACTATTATAAAAATTGATTAATCCAAAAGAGGGCAAGAAAGGAGGAAAAAATAAAACATGGTTTAAAAAAAATCAGCACAGGAACTCCCTGGCAACCCAGTGGTTAGGACTCGGCGCTTTCACTGTTGTGGCCCAGGGTCAATCCCTGGTTAGGGAACTAAGATACCTCAAGCCACGCAGCATGGCCAAGTAAATAAATAAATAAATAAATAAATAAATAAATAAATAAATAAATAAATAAATCAGGAACATAGTAGGTAGAAACCCAACCAACATCAGTAATTCCATTAAATGCAAAGGACTAAATACTCCAATTAAAATACTAAAATTGTCATATTGGATAAAAACCAAATCAAATAAAACCAAATAATGGTTTTATTAAACTCACTATAATGAGTGCAGGAGACATTTTTAAAAAGACACAGAAAGGTCCAAAGTTAAAGAACAGAGACAGATATACACTGCAAATACTAGCCAAAAAGAAAGCTATATTAATATTAAAATAGACTTTAAGCCAAAAGCATTATTAGAGATAAACAAAGACATTTCTTAATGAGAAAGGGATCATTCTGCCAGTAAAACATCACGATTTCATGAGTGTATTGTGCATGCGTGTGTGTGTGTATCCAATAATATGACTTCAAAATCTTTACAGCAAATATAAACTAATAGACAATTTCACAATCATAAACGGGAAACTTGCACACATCACCCATAATGGCTGTGAGAAAAAGCAAATATTGTGAGCACAATTAACAAACTTGATCAAATTGGCACATATATAAACTCTGCACCTAATAACAGATTCATATTATATTCAAACGCAAATGGACCATTTATCAAAATTTACCACATTCTGGGTCTGAAAGCAAGGTTTAAAAAATAAGGTACCAAAGGATAACGCCAATGAAAAATGTACAAGACCTCTGCACAGCAAACTACAAAACAATCAGAAATTAAAGACAGCCTAAGTACACTGAGTGATCTATATATTCATGGAAGATTCAGTAGGATGTGATGGTGACCCCAAATTCCTTCTCATGGAGAAGTGGGAGTCTATGTTCCCTTTTCGTGAATTTGAGAGGGTTTGTTACTGCTTCACACAAGAAGTGACACTATGTGACTTCAAAAGCTAGATCATAAAAGGTCATAGGACTTTCTCCTCCTTCTCTTGGTAGACCTGATCTCCAGATGCTGCCTGTTGGCACTGAGCTGCTATGTTGTGAGAAGTTCAAGCCACACAGAAAGGCTTTTATTTATTCATATAAATTTATTTATTTATTTATTTATTGGCTGCATTGGGTCTTCGTTGCTCTGCACGGGCTTTCTCTAGTTGCAGCAAGCAGGGGCTACTCTTCATTGTGGTGCACAGGCTTCTCATTGCGGTGGCTTCTCGTTGCAGAGTACGGGCTCGAGGCATGCAGGCTCAGTAGTTGTGGCTCATGGGCTCTAGAGCGCAAGCTCAGTAGTTGTGGCACAGGGGCTTAGTTGCTCCGTGGCATGCGGGATCTTCCCGGACCAGGGATCGAACCCATGTCCCCTGCATTGGCAGGCAGACTCTTAACCACTGCGCCACCAGGGAAGTCCTAGAAAGGCTTTTAATAAGTGCTCTAGTAGACAGTGCTCATCCAGGTGCCAACATCTCAGAAGCCTCTCAATGATTTCCGCCTCCAGCCATTTGAATCACCTGAGCTGAGGCCCTAAGTACATGGAATAGACAAGCCCTCCCTACTGTGCCCCATTCCAATTCCTGACCCAACAGAATTTATGAGCAAGAACTGTTCTTTTATATCACTTATTTGAGAGTGGTTTGTCATTCAGCAATAGATAACCAGGACAAAAATGCCAACTTTACCAAAACTGCCCTAGAGATCCAATAAAACTTCAATGAAAATCTCAGCAGAAGAAATGGAAAAGCTGATCCTAAAGTGCATTTTGAATCACGAGGGATGTGAATAGTCAGAACAATATTGTAAAAGAACAAAGTTGGAAAATCCACACTTCTTGATTTCGAAAGTTACTAGGCAGCTACAGTCATCAATGTAGTGTGGTGTTAGCATACAGGTCATTAGAACAGAATTCAGAGACCATAAAAAACCTCTAGGGTCAGTTGATTTTCGACAAGTGTACAGAGACCTTTTCAAGGGGAAAGAACAGTCTTTTCAACGAATAGTGCAGGCCTGATTTTTAGAAGGGCTTACCAGGTTGGCCTTCAGCTGGCATCAAGGAAGACGGCTTTTAAAACTTTCCCTATGTGATATAAGGTTCTATCTGCTATGCTAGCCTGACTAGACTTTTTAAATAAACAATGTGATTTCAGTGAACACCTGCTTACCTTCTGGGAGCCTGGAGTTTTGGTGAGCAAAGGGTGCCTACATGGTTTAGCCCCTATTAAAACCCTTGGACTTTGCATTTCAAACAGGCTTCCCTGGGCAGAAACATTGTTCCTGTGTTACTGCATTTCACTGTTGGAGGGAGAGTGAGCTCTGTGTGGCCCCTTCAGAGAAAGCTTCATGGTTTCCTTCATGATCTGTCTTTTCCCCTTACTGAGGGAGCTGTGTATCTTTGCTGTGTCGCTATAATAAATCTTAGCTGTGAGTATGAACATATGCTTAGTCTGGTGACTTCTTCTATTGACACACTGAATGTGTGGGTGGTCACTGGACCACCTAAACGGGTGTATCAGGAGTGCTTACACAAGTGGTGTCACAACTGTTCCCCACAATATGTATATTAAGTTTACAATAAAATCTTACATGCAGCTCACAGTGATCTTTTGCACTAAAAAGATTTTAACAAAAGCAAGCAAATGATATGAGGTAGCATAGCTCAGAACATGTGCCATCATAATAAAAGCAACTTCCTCCTGGGGTAAGAAAGGCACATTCCTCCCTCTACAACGGTAGAACCTAAGAGAGCGCTAAGTTTTTTTAAAAAATGTATCTTATAAAAATGCCTCCAAGTGCTAGAACTTTTACGTGAATATTCCCTCTTCCTATTAGTTCAGTTCATTTACAATTTAAAACCACATTCTTACATATATAACAGGAAAATGAGAGCAGAAATTTAAATGTAACATGATACAAATAAGTGATAAAACACTATTGTGTTACAAATTATTTCTATTACCCAAAACGTCAGCTGTCTACAAATTTTCAGTTATCACTACTACTGAAAAAACTCCTGGTCAAAGTGTATCAATATACAGTTTAGGAGTTTGCAGATGTCAGTACAAAAAAAAAAAATTTTTTTAGAAATGACTAGTTATCTATACAGATGAATTTTTACAAGTGAAATTAGATGAATCTCTACCTGCTGCCCTGTTTGTAAAACACAACTGTCAGAACAGGCAAAGAGAAGCACTGTAAAAAACTGGAACTTTCACAAATAATATGCATTACATTTTAGGGCTATTAAACTGCAATTAAACTTCTGCTTTAAAGAAAATTTTTGGCATAGTTTACATTGATAGAGTGCTAGAAGTAAACTTTTAAAATTCTGTTTGTTATTTTATTATATTAATAACCACAAAAGATTTAAACTAAAAAGATAAGTGCTGTATCTTAACAGACCAAAGTCAAAAATTTGAATACACTGAAGCTATATGGCCGTGGCTAGAGTATTAATCACATTTTCCATGGCTAGTCCTAATAAAAATGAGTAACAGGACCAATGATTCTACTACAGAACTCCAATTTTAAAACATAGGACTGGACTCTGAATCCAGTTCAAAATGACTACCAACAAAGAGACAGGATATAAATAGCTTCACCAACAATCTCTCTTAATCCGAGAGGAAAATTCATTTCCCCAATCTTTCCACCTTAAAAATACAGAACTGTGAGAGAGCAGGATTCTGTGAAACATCAATGACTGGAATCATGTACAAAGAAGATAAACATATCATTGTGATAAAATAATGAGAAATGAAAAACTACATGTGGTATTGTTTTTATTAAGTTTTAAAAAAATTACTCTTTTTATTTTGGGCTGCATTGGGTCTTCGTTGCTGCGCACGGACTTTCCCTAGTTGCAGCGAGCAGGGGCTACTCTTCATTGCGGTGCGCGGGCTTCTCATTGCAGTGGCTTCTCTTGTTGCGAAGCACGGGCTCTGGGCGCGCGGGCTTCAGTAGTTGTAGCACGTGGGCTCAGTAGTTGTGGCTTGCGGGCTCTAGAGCGCAGGCTCAGTAGTTGTGGTGCACGGGCTTAGTTGCTCCACGGCATGTGGGATCTTCCCGGACCAGGGCTTGAACCCATGTCCCCTGCATTGGCAGGCGGATTCTTAACGACTGCACCACCAGGGAAGCCCCAAAAGTTACTCTGAATATTAACTCTTAGGGTTGCCCTGGTGCTTTGTGTTTGTGTTTCTCACCTAATACCTTTTGATCATTTGAAATTGCTTAACTGACAAAGTAAATTTAAAATTTTCCCTAACAGAGTTCATGGAGGGGTGGGGGTATAACGTAAAGCAAAAATGAATAATTGTATATGATTTACATATGCATGTGTAAAGCTTGTTCAGGAATTAGAGATAGTTGGGGGGATGAGCGTGAGGTTACCCCTTACAGCCTGTATCATGGATTTATTGTATGTGGCAGTTACGAGTGTTCAGAATCCAAGACTTCAAGAGGTAGGATCATAAAACTCCAAAAGACTTTCCATTTTCCTCACTCCCAGGAGGTCCTTAAATTAATGGTTGATCTATGGAGGAAGGTCCTTGGCTTCAGATTTACAGTTAGGTAACTGATGTACCCTTTGTTAGAATTAAACAAAACAACAAACCCAAAATACTGATCTGGCTGATCATTATGCCATTGCTGAACTTCTAAGATTTTTAAATTAATTATGAGAACTTGTGCTCACTCCTCAAGAGAGTGGTTGTACAATTCAGATGTAAGCAAAGGCAAACAGAGTTAGTGTTAGGCAAGTTTCAAAACTTTAATACAGAAAAAAAAAAGACATTTCCAAAAATAAATGCCACACAAAAGTTTTTTAAAAAGTGAAAGATATTCAAGAAACAAAACCCTTTATTATCAAAATATACTAAATACTTAAATCTAATGATGTTGAGTGTTCAAATTCTGGGCCAATGTAGCTTATAATAACATAGTAGTATTCTTCATGATATGGCTGTTTCAAGACATCACTTAATATAGTTACTTTTTAAACCTATATTTTCTTAAACATCCATTTCACAATTCATTTAATTATTTTACATTCATTTATAAAAACACATTTTTTAACAATGGGTTATTTTGTGCTTTATAATAATGAACCATGGTAAAATACTTAAGTGATTTACATTCTTTGCTAATGACTACACCCATCACAGATTTTTGTACACTTATACAGCTACTGAAATAATCAGAAGAGCTACAACTCTTCTTAAAAATGACACTCAAGTTTGGTAAGCATGCTAATAATTAGAGACATTTTTTTTCCAAGTTAAAACATTAGAACTTTCTATAAAATCTGCAAAGATAACCTGCTCATTTAAATCATTTTAACTGACAATTTATAAAACAGAGGGAAAGTGTCATTTTAGAATTTTCTGTATAACTTCTACGGTAAAAAATGGATGTCCTCTTTCAAACTGTGACGGCATTAAAATTCTATTTTAGAAATTCTAGATTTTAAAATGTTAAGAAATACAACATCAGTTATATCTAGAGGGGCATTTTAATGAATTACCTAATTATTCTTCAGGTCTATAAAGACTTTTCTTCAATGTAGGTGACACTGTCTTACATTCATCTCAGTACCTTAGAAAATAATTCATTTTAGATGTGATCCAAGACAAATGCCAACATACCCTAAATTCTTTTCAATAACAAGGGACCAGTGTATATCATCCTCTAGATTGACAATTTAGTAAACAGATATCAATACAAACCTAAAGCAATAAAATTTATATAATTAATGGTGATTAGTGCCAAATACAACAGACTTCATTCTTACAATTTGGAATTAATTTCCATGCAAAATTTTATATAGAGTATTGATCCTTACTTATAAAGTAATTTTTTATCTTTTTAAGTAATCAAGACAAATAGTAGAAAAAGCATTTTATTTAAATGGAAAAAGCTACATTAAGATCTGTAAAAGGTGTCAATATAATATTGCCTATACAGAAAAAAATTCTGATGTGAATAGCAACAAATAAAAGTTACACGTCTTCCTACTTAGCAGTGCAATTAATTCACATTGTAATAAAGTTAAGTCAAGTATAACAAGATCAAAACAAGTGTTTCTCCATAATCAGTATACTGAGAATTACAGTGTAAAGATCATTTCAGGTTTAAGGAATCTGCAATCAATCTACAGAATACCCTAAGACAAGGGAGACGGACAGTTAATTCATTTCATTATCAGCTGTTGGGTTTTTTCAATACTGTTCACAGGAAAAAAGTAACGAGTTGACATACATGTAAATAGAATATATTTAGTCTATACAGTAAAAAAATACAAATTATAAAGTGAGCTAACAAAGAATGAAATCTGAATACAGATTTATATAACTGACGACATCTTAGACAACACATACAGTATTTTTCATGTAAAAACATCTAGTTTCAGCAAAAAATAATTTGGTTGCTTTTCAGATGCATTGTAGATCTTGTAAGCTGAAGATGCAGATGTCCAAGTATCTTAAAAACCATAATAAATGTCTTTCTCAATGCATACAAAATGATAAATGCTCTCATCACAGTCTCAAGAATATTTTTGGAAGTTTGTTTTGTCTTGCTTCAGAAATACATTTAAAATGGGTAAAAATCAAAGGATTTCATGGTACAATGAAACAGTAAACGGTGCTCGATTTACTGCTAATGTTGAAAAAAACCTAGATTTTACAGTACTCTGGTATATATGAAAATTTTTTTGATTTTACATTGCATATTTCTGAGTCCATTCTCTTGCGTGTCTGTTGTATCTGTAGACATACAAAAGGGATATAGTAAAAACATACAAATTAAATCTTTTAGAAGATCTGTCTATGTAAAACTGTATACCTTTTTTATGCTTAACTGCAATAATCATACATACACCAATTATTGGGTCAATGTGACTTAGGTTCATGCATAAATAAAACAGAAAACATGAGCGATTTTTTAAACTAATGGATCTCTTTACAACCTATATGAAAACGTACCTAAGTTATACACACGAAATAAAGAAATCAATTTCTAATACAAATCTGTAAATGACAACCCTGAATGGTCATTATCTGTAAAATGCAAATGAATCAATGGTGCCAGCAAGATGTGGCACCTTGAAAATTAGGTAAGTTTAGGGGTAGTTAAGGATAACTTTTCCTGGGAGAAGGTAAGGAATATGATATTCAGTAATTTCCAATTATCAACTTTTTAAATTTACTACTTAGAATTATAGATAGTTTGATAGTTACTATCAAAAAACATGCATACTATGTAAATGCAGAACAAGTACTATTAAATAGTAAAGGATGAAACAAAAAGTGGGAAGGGATGAGATTTTTTTGTAAAAGGAGTTAACAGAATTTAAAAAGAAAGGTTTACTCCACTGGATAGATAAACTTAACATAAACACAATAAGCATAACTAAATGTACTTCAATACATTGATAATACTTATGTTTTGGCAGACTACATAGAAATGCACCCAAATAGAAACTAATATAAGCAAACACTTACTTTTCTTTGTCTGATTTATAGATTTGTGCAATATCTGGTACTAAGGGGTCATCTGGATTAGGGTCACAAAGCAGAGAACATATGGACAATAAAACTAGATTTAAAAGAGAACATCATATTAAGTAATGATCTTTCTACTTTATATGAATTACACATGTGAAAATAATTTTACTGAACAGACAATAAACTTACAAAGAAAAAACAAAATGAACACATTAAATTACATTTGAGATTAATTTTGGTTGGCAGCAAATATCTTTAATTTTTTAAATTACAAAATTACCATACAGTGTATATAATACAAAATTATCACTTTTGCAATTTTAAATTCTATTTGAATTTCTATTTATTTTAAAAATGTGAACCTCCAAAGTAGCTATTAACTTTTAAACTCAAGAGTTCTCTACAAAAATATTTTTTAGGTAACACACATATACCCCGGATGGTACATAGTTGGAAAAATATTAGAATAGCATCCTAACTTTAGATGTTTCTTAGAGATATTTTTTTACTTTAATAAGAAAACTGTCCACTTTTATTCTACTTTAATGCAGAAAATCTGTGTCCTAAACAGTTCAAGGTAAAGCAATCAAATTACAGTTAACAGTTCAAACCGCTTTGGGAGATGAAGCTCATGCACTGTTTTACTTGGGCTTAGAGCTAAAGAAGGAATATCTGTAAGATTATTTTCAGTGAATTTTTTTTATTCCATGTACATTATTTGTGGCAAATGCATTTAAAAATAATAGGCATGGGCTTCCCTGGTGGTGCAGTGGTTGGGAGTCCGCCTGCCGATGCAGGGGATGCGGGTTCGTGCCCAGGTCCGGGAGGATCCCACATGCTGCGGAGCGGCTGGGCCCGTGAGCCATGGCCGCTGGGCCTGCGTGTCCGGAGCCTGTGCTCCGCAGCGGTAGAGGCCACAACAGTGAGGGGCTCTCGTACCGCAAAAAAAAAAAAAAAAAAAAAAAAAAAAAAAATTGGCACAGCTATCATTACATAACTTGTGTATTTTTAAATATAAATGAAAATTGATAAATTATAGTAGTTGTTTCTTGCATGTTGTATCAAAATCCTAATGCAAATAGCTACACTTAAAAAAATAAACAACTAAGTGTCTGAAAAAGAAGGAAACAAGGACTCTGGTTCCTCATTTGTCTGCTTCCATGCCACCACTTCTGAGGGGATACATGGTATCTTTGGAACAACATTCCACCTTCACCTTCCTCTACTATGTTCCTTTATCTTTTCCTACTCTTACAAATCCAAAGGTGAATTTATAAGGAAGGCAGAGTTGATTCTTTTTTTGTTTGTTTTAAAGAAGACGTTGGGGGTCGGAGTTTATTAATTTATTTATTTATTTTTGCTGTGTTGGGTCTTCGTTTCTGTGCGAGGGCTTTCTCTAGTTGTGGCAAGCGGGGGCCACTCGTCATCGCGGTGCGCGGGCCTCTCACTATCGCGGCCTCTCTTGTTGCGGAGCACAGGCTCCAGACGCGCAGGCTCAGTAGTTGTGGCTCATGGGCCTAGTTGCTCCGCGGCATGTGGGATCCTCCCAGACCAGGGCTCGAACCCGTGTCCAGGCAGATTCTCAACCACTGCGCCACCAGGGAAGCCCCAGAGTTGATTTTTAATGACTTGGAAAGGGGGTGCTACGGGCTAACAAAAACTAATATTTCATTCATCTTTTTAAACTTTCATCTGCCCAATGGAATTTCAAGCCTGTATATTAAACCAACTGGGTAAGTTATCTGGGCTCACACCTCCAGAAAGTTTCCAAACTAAACTCATGATAAAAAGCGAAATAAGACATTTAAAATATTAAAAAGTGAAAAATGTACAAATAAAGAAAATATATGCTACTTTATAAAATAGGCAAGAGGGAAGTTCCTCATCTCCCTACTCCTGCTGCCAAGAGCCCTGTGCCCTGATTTCACTATTATGCACACAAATCAAATGTTTTCAGATAAGGAAAAAGATAACTATATAACATCCATTTGAATGCTTACTATGTGCTAGTTGCATAGTAATCATATGTGGTAATACTATTATAATCCCCATTTGACATATGAGGAAACTGAGGCTGTTTGAAACTGTTCTTAAAGGACAGTTTCTAGAAGCTAACAAAACTATTTTTTATAAAAAGCGACCAACGGCAGAAGGTAAGTATTCAACATCTGGCAGTCTGCGCTCTCTAAGTATTTAGCTGCATATGCTAAATGAATTTCAGTTTGTGATCCTATTCCAGGAAACAGAATATTAATTTGAAAAACTCTATGACACAATATCTTTCCTATATCTAGTGTGTAACAGTTATAGTATGTGAAAGATTTTTAAAAGAACACTAGAATCTACATGAACGTTTTATAGGGATATGTTAGATCAGAAAAATTGCCATTCATGAATAACTAACCGATCTGAACGGCTGTTACTTATCTAATACTTGAAATAATCATGGCTATGGACACTGCTTCCTCTAAACCTTATCAATTTTTAAAACAAGCTATATATTCAGGTAGCATTTATTTAAAAAAATTTTTTTAATGACCATGGATTCCTCCCCCAAATCCTTCAAGAGAAACAGTTTTCTTAAATTTTATAAAAAGGGAAAACTACCAAGTTGCTTTCAGGGGTAGATGGTTCTAATTCAAAACAATAACTCAGGCTCTTTTCTGTTAGAGAAACAAGACAAAATTAAGAGGCTGGCAAAGCAAATAACATTAGCTAATGAAACAAACGGCTTCAGATGCCCTATATACACATCTCATAATTCAGCAAAGAATAATGCTATGCAACTGTGAAAGTTGAGAATCTGCATGGATTATGTATCAGTCCTTACAATGATGCTACTGATTATTTGAAGTTTAGACTAACATGCTATATATACTACATTACTCTAAAGTGTGAAATATGTCTTTCATTTTTTTGGCCACACCATGCAGCTCGTGGGATCTTAGTTCCCCGACAAGGGATTGAAGCTGGGCCCTCGGCAGGGAAAGCGTGGAGTCCTAATTACTGGACTGCCAGGGAATTCCTGTCTTTCATTTTAAATCATTTACTTTATCTGCCAATCTGACATTTCCTCTGAGATGAAGTAAAGGAGAGTAAAGCTTTACTCATCATGTCAACAAATAATTCCATTTAATGAATGGGACATCTGGTTCTAAAATCTTATTTTCACTTCTGTGTCTCTCTCTCTGTCCCTGTCTCTTTCTTTTTAAAGATAAAGCCCAAACTAAAGGGGTGAAATGTCAACAGTCTTATCCCCAAATTCCTAGTTCTAACATTTTAAATTTCTCTCATTTCATCACTTAGATCTGTCCATCAACCCCCCCAAGCAAGAGTAATATAAAAGCTATGAAAGCAAAGCAAAAGCAAAGCAGAAGAAAACACAGTAGATTGGTTTTTTTAAACTTTGGTCCCTAAGATATTTCTGCTGTATTTTTCCTGTCTCACTGTTATCAACTGTTGTAAATCTGATAAATGAAATTACCTTTTGATACAGTCAGAGCTGGTGACCATTGTGACCTCAGGATATCAAGACAAATACTTCCATTACTGTTTATGTTTGGATGGTAAATTTTTGTTGTGAAAGCAATCTAAACATAAAACAAAACAAAACAAAACTGTGACAATCCATGAACTATGAAAGCAAACAGAACCAATTTGCTCTAGGGTAAAATGTCCTCAATTTTATGTGATCTTAGAGGAGAGATGTATTCAACACAAATTGGATGAGCATCTACTTTATGTGCACGTGGCTTTAGCTACTGATAATGTGAAAGCAAAGTCAGTTTTCTGCTCTCCCCAACCCCAAGGAATTGAGGAGTATTTTGGAAAGTGTGATAAATAAGTCTATAATAGGTGGTATGACTGGTCGAGTAGCACCTGAAGTAATTAACCACGGCTTTCATCAACCCTCAAAGCAATCCTTTTCTTAATTTGATTATCAGTTGATACCTGGATCTAGAAATAGGCTGCTGACCTTATTCCAGAGGAAAGTTGAGGGGCCCCAGCTTATTACCTGCCCTAACAAATCCACCAAGAATTCTAATCTTCCACGAGAGTTGTTACATCGTTTCATATGTAATGTTAATTAGGTGTTTTTAAAAATCTAACGTAAATATTTCCTCAGTGACAGAATTTGTTAACGATTTTCTCCCTCACTGACACCCCCATCATTTGTTGGCTTCCTCTTTAGATTTAAGCTAAATTTAATAAGAATGTGTTTTAATCTTTCCTCACTAAACAAAAGGGCTATGTCTTTTTACTTTTGTATTCCCCAATGCAACAGAACATGGTAGGTGCTCAATAAATATTTGTTGAATACTTAAAAACTGACAAAGAAGGGTCAACCTAGGAAAGATAATCCCCTGAATGGAAGAGTCTAACTCTTGACCATAAAAACTTCCCAAACTACACATATCTAATGCAGAGGGAAAGACAGGTAGGGAAGCTAATTTCTAGCCTAACAGATACTGCCTTCTGTTTACAGACATAATACAATATTTGAGTAAGAAAGCATTTTAGATTCATTGATTTTACAGAACAGTTTGAACATGCTAACCTACCCACAGTCTTTTCATGAAAATATCTCTGGATAGAGAGTAAAACCCCTGACACAGGAGTCACGTCAATCATAAAAATAAAAATACCTTTGGTGGTTTAAAAGGATAGTCTGTCGGAAAATGTACAGTGAGAAAGAAGACTCCACCTTGATATGCGCTATCAGGCTGAAATTACAAAATAATCACATCAGTGTTTTGATTACTATATTTATTATTAGTAACCCAAGATGATTCCCTCCAAATATACCAGTTTGAAAAAAATGCCATCATTTTGTCATAAGTTCAAATCATTTACCTTAAAAACAGGTTTGTCTTTGCAGGCATGAAGGAGGACTTTCCAACAATCATGCCAACATCATAGTTTAAAACAAAACAAAAATAGGACATACACAGTGGAGTGGTGTGACTTGCCCAAACAAATCTGTTCATGAGTATAGACTATTAAAGATCAGTAAACACACAAGACTGCTGTGAGAAAAGAATAATTTTCTGTAGCAGTAATCAGTATAAAAGAAAAGGATTGAGGCTAGTG
The DNA here is from genome assembly GCF_964374135.1 of Grampus griseus. Taxonomy (NCBI): domain Eukaryota; kingdom Metazoa; phylum Chordata; class Mammalia; order Artiodactyla; family Delphinidae; genus Grampus; species Grampus griseus. The sequence continues at coordinate 42,568,115 of NC_139010.1, forward strand.
TTTTTCTTCTTAATTATAAAACTTAAGTTCTCATGATCCTTTAAGGGGCAAGAACAGAGATGAACTGAAAGGACCAACTTATAAAAAGAAAAGGCTAAGTGACACTGTTACATAATTTAGACCTCAAATCTTCACTTAGTAGCAGTTTACAAAACAACGTGGGAAATGCAAAAAAGCCCCAAACAAAACTAGATAAATTCAGTTTCATAGAATTATCTAATTAGGAATGAACTTTACAAGAGGAATTTAAGTTTGGCCATATCTCTTTATAGCAATTAGGAAATACTTATAGTGTTACAAGCAAGAAAAAAAAAGGATGATTAAAAAAAAGGAAAAGGGGGAAAAAAGTAGCAAAAATACCTTAAATTCTATTTTAATTCATTTATATTTAATTAAAAGTATCATGTATATTAACATTTTGGTAATAATAGCAAGGCTATCATTACTTCCTCCTTAAGTTTCTACATATACATTAGAGGACTGTACCGTATAATTATTCTTACTATACACATAGTTTAATTCCAGTTCATCAAAAATTATAAGGAATGTAGAAAATGTAAGTTAATTACAATCAACAGATATGGTCTTCTTAGATGTTCAAATTATATTATTGAGTGGCATATTTACATTACTACAATAAAGAGGGTATGAGTAACATAATTGTAACCATTTGCTACATGTGATTCACCTGAGAAATATTTGTGATGGGCTATAATTCAAATGGTAAGGGTAAGACTTGATATTATTTTGCAGGTTCTTGTTAAGCAATGAAAATCAAATAACTAGATTCTTATTAAAAGTTGTTAAATAAATATGTTGCACTTCACCCTTTAAAAAACTAACTTAATAAAACAATGTAGTAATTTAAGACACTTGCTCAGGACTCCTGCTCTGAAAATTCAGTAACTGTTGTATTTTTTAAAAGCTAAGCATGAGGCCATATGATTAAAAACACTATGGCTGGGCTTCCCTGGTGGTGCAGTGGTTGAGAGTCCACCTGCTGATGCAGGGGACACGGGTTTGTGCCCCAGTCTGGGAAGATCCCACATGCCGCGGAGCGGCTGGGCCCGTGAGCCATGGCTGCTGAGCCTCCGGAGCCTGTGCTCCGCAATGGGAGAGGCCACAACAGTGAGAGGCCCGCATACCGCAAAAAACAAAACAAAACAAAAAACAACACTATGGCTTACTAGATAAAGATCTTTCAAGGGAGGGAGGAGAGAATGATGTTAACGGAAACATGTTACTAATGCAGTCTTTACTCAGAAAGTAGATTTGAGCTATCAGTGCCCATTCTTATGCAATCATATTTTTGCCCACAGAAAGAAAAGTCATAACTGCTTCTCAGGTGTAGAAGGAAATAATCTTAACAAAGGTAATAAGTATGAAGAGAAGCCAGTCATAGAATAGCAGGTAATTCTGAGTTCAGGACAATGCAACAAAAGAGGCAAATTCATGATGTGGCAACAACAGAGCCATTGCAATATTTTATCCGTTCCTCTCACACACAGGAACAGTGATGAAACTTATTGCAAATTGATACTTGTTACTTGTAGGAATTCCATTATTGGGTTAATTAGACTTATTTCTAACCTACTAAAATGTTGATGTGAGAGTAATTACACTTAGTTCTGAACAACTGACTTTCTGTTTAAAAAAAGATAAACACGCAGCCTGGTTGCAAATTGTGGGTGATTCATTATTATGCATAATGATCAAGGATTTGGCAAAGTGTTGTAAATGTGTTCCTAGCAAGTATTTGCCACCAGCGCTCTAGAAAATCATCATAAATCCTTTACTCACATTTTGCTTTCTGAGAGATTCAGAGTACAAGAAAGTTCAACCCTAGCCAAAAACATCTGATAAAAGGTGAAATGCCAAGAATGAAGGATGGCTGAGGGGATTAATTTCACACAAATGAATCATACTTACAGGCCCCATAATAGTTGCTTGCCAGTGGAACACTGAAACAAACAAAGGAGTTTTGGAGTCATTAACAAGTGTTCAAACCTGTATTATTAATGGTAGCAAAATCCTAGCAAGAGAGCAAAGCTTACAGTCATCTCCCACAGGTCCAGCCGAACAGTGAGCAGGTGGGTCGCGCTGTAGATCACTCAATTCCTGAAACAAAGCAAAAATACTTAAGGTTAATTCTTTTCCAGTGAAACAAGCATAATAATCCATGAAGACACAAACTACTCATTTAAAAATCATTTTAGGCAGTTCTATTCACAATATGGACACGTAAAATATATTGTCACTGATGGGTAGAAGAATATGGAATGAGGTAGTAAATTCCTTCATGAGATAGCTCCAAACCCTGAAAAAATTAAATGGATTAAAAAATTGTTTTTCAAAAAAAAAAAAAAATTGTTTTTCTTTAGCATCTCTAAGACAAACTATTTTTGAGTATCTATTATATGCAGGGTAACTTATGTAAATGCTAGGTGTATAACATATAAAAAACAGATCCTACTTCAACCAGTTTATAATCTAATTTGGGAGAGTGAAGGCTCACAGAGAGATGGATATTTAAGGAACAACATGAAGGTTAAATGGAAAGAAAGGAGAGCAGTTGGGCCATATTTTTAAAGGCTAACACATTGATTCATATGCTCTTTTCTGCTCTCAAGGAAGCAAAGGAAGGATCATGGAAATGGCACAGCTTTAGTTGGCCAGTCCTAGGCTGGCATTCCAATCCTACCATAACTAGCTCTATGACTTTGGGGAAATAATTTACCTTCAGTTGGGAAGGAAATGATCACCACCAACTATGAAAGGTGTAAATTCAATATAAAAGACTATATATTAGAACTGAAGAACCTAATTTAGTTATGAAGATAAGGGAATGTCTTTGAGAAAGTGACATTTCAGCTGAAATCAAAAGGATGAGTGGGAGTCAGTTTTGGGAGAAATGAGTAACGTGAGGCAGAGTGGCATAAGATGAGGATGAAAGAGTAGGCAGAGGCCAGGCAGAAAAGTGAGAACAATATACACCATATTAAGGATTGGGGGTTTTATACCAAGTGCATTGGGAGGGGTTTTAAGATGTAGCATAATCTGATTTAAAAGATGGCTCTGACTGGTCTATGTATTGAATGGATCAAAGATGGGAAAGAGGAGAAGCTACCAGATTAGTTATTACAGGCTATAACAGGGGCTTGGACTGGAGAAGCAGCAGATAAAAAAGAGGATGGATCTGGGATATTGTGAAAGGCCTACTTATCACAGGACTGACGATGAATTACATGTACAGAGGAAGGAGAAAGGTCACGAATATATATGTTGAAGACTAGCAGCAGCTAATATTTACTCGATGTTTTACCATCTTAATAATCCTGAGAGGTAGGTGTTATTACGCTTCCCATTTTACAAATGAAGAATAAAGGTGACATGCTTCACTGTGTACTCACAGAACTAGTATAGGGTGGAACTGGTATTCAAACCCTGGCAGTGGGACTTCTAGCTTTTTAGCTTCTACAGGTGTAGATACCATTTACTGAGATGTGGGAATATACTAGAAGACATGTTGAGTTGGAAAGTAGATACACTGAATCTGTGATCCTTGTGAAATCAAAGGAAAATTTATTCAACATACAGGGCTAGAGCTTAAAAGAGGATTAGAACAGAAATCAGAAAAATCACTGCATATACCTGTTATTTAAAAACTATGGGACTGATGTAAACATTTTCATGGGAACACATGTAAACAAATACTGCACTCATCAAATCTAAGATGCCATTAATGGTAAATCACATCCTTATTTTACGTACCAATAATTAAGGATAAACACTGTCAATTAATTTTAAGACACCAACAATTATAAGACGCGTCCAGATTTTAGAAATGTTAAAATGAAAAAGATGTACACCTTAGAATCATTGCAATCAGTTCAGTGTCCTAATAGAGACAAGCAAGGAGTAGGGAAAGGCTTTCCTAAGAAAGTGATATATGAGCTAAGTAACCGAGCCAAGTGCAAACTCAAGTCTCCTTCCAAGTCTTCTGGTCTTTTCCAGTATACCTCAGTACTTTCATTTTTGTTTTTGTTGATTTTTCCCCACAGTTCTTGCTGTCCTTCTCTTCCTGACAAGAATTAACTAAACAGAGTTAGCAGCTTCTTTGGTCCTGGTATAGTTAAACAATAAAGAGGAAGATTTCAGTGACAGTGATTAAAAAGCAGGGCTTTGGGGCTTCCCTGGTGGCACAGTGGTTGAGAGTCCGCCTGCCGATGCAGGGGACACGGGTTCGTGCCCCGGTCCGGGAAGATCCCACATGCCGCAGAGCAGCTGGGCCCGTGAGCCATGGCCGCTGAGCCTGCGCATCTGGAGCCTGTGCTCCGCAACGAGAGAGGCCACAACAGTGAGAGGCCCGCATACCACAAAAAACAAACAAACAAACAAAAAAAGCAAGGCTTTGAAGCTCAAGTCCAGGTGCCATCACTTATCTGCCTCATGATCTTGGGCAAAACTCTTTTTTTCCTCCTCTATAAGCCTTAGTTTTCTTTAATGCAAAGTGATATTATGACTTGCATCCACAGTTTCTATGACAAACAAGTAAAATGATACATATGAAGCATACAGCAGTCTCTGGCACATAGTAGGCATTCAAATATATTGTAAAGTTAATACAGGATTCATAGCAACTATCTAATTCTCTAGTAGCTGAATACAATTACTGAACCAGTTTAAATGACTGGGGGAAGAGCAGTTCCCAAGTCATAGCCCCATTTATTTATCTATCTATTTATTTATTTATTTCCTCACCAGGTGGCTTGTGGGTCTTAGTTCCCCCACCAAAGATCGAACCTGGGTCCCCTGCAGTGGAAGCACAGAGTCCTAACCACTGGACCACCAGGGAATTCCCCATAGCCCCATTTTAGAATAACTGTGCTTTACTTAACTGTTTTCTAATTCGGTCTTTTAGGAGATTGCTCTTGAAAAGATTCATCATGTTGAGTTTTCCAAACATTAGTGTAAATGGGTAAATTGAACTTCTTGGCCCTTATTTTATTTTATTTTTATTTTTTTAAGAGATAATTTTTAAAAATTTTTATTTATTTATTTTGGCTGTGCTGGGTCTTCGTTGTGGCATATGGGCTTTTCTAGTTGTGGCGTGTGGACTTCTCTAGTTGCAGCATGCAGGCTTAGTTGTGGTATGTGGGATCTTAGTTCCCCGACCAGGAATCGAACCCGGGTCCCCTGCATTGGGAGCATGGAGTCTTAACCACTGGACTACCGGGGAAGTCCCTCTTGGCCCTTACTTTAACTAGAAAACTAGTTAATAAGAAAATGATAGTCTCCTATGAAACAGAAACAGAATCACGGACATGGAGAACAGATTGGTGGTTGCCAAGGGGGAGGGAGTTGGGGGAGGGGTGGAGTGAGAGGTTGGGGTTAGCAGATGCAAGCATTTTTTAAAAAAATTTATTTAATTAATTAATTTATTTTTGGCTGCATTGGGTCTTCGTTGCTGTGCGCAGGCTTTCTTTAGTTGCAGAGAGCGGGGGCTACTCTTCATTGCAGTGCACGGGCTTCTCATTGCAGTGGCTTCTCTTGTTGTGGAGCATGGGCTCTAGGCGCACAGGCTTCAGTAGTTGTAGCATGCGGGCTCAGTAGCTGTGGTTCGTGGGCTCTAGAGCGCAGGCTCCGTAGTTGTGGCGCACGGGCTTAGTTGCTCCGCGGCACGTGGGATCTTCCCGGACCAGGGCTCAAACCCATGTCCCCTGCATTGGCAGGTGGATTCTTAACCACTGCACCACCAGGGAAGCCCCAGGTGTAAGCTTTTATATAGAGAATGGATAAACAACAAGGTCCTACTGTATAGCACAGAGAACTATATTCAGGATCCTATGATAAACCATAATGGAAAAGAATATATAAGAATGTGTGTGTAGGGACTTCCCTGGTGGCACAGTGGTTGGGAATCCGCCTGCCAGTGCAGGGGACATGGGTTCGATCCCTTGTTGGGAGGATCCCACATGCCACGGAGCAACTAAGCCCGTGCACCACAACTACTGAGCCTGCGCTCTAGAGCCCATGAGCTCCAACTACTGAGCCCACGTGCTGCAGCTACTGAAGCCCACGCGCCTAGAGCCTGTGCTCCACAACAGGAGAGGCCACCGCAGTGAGAAGCCCACGCACAGCAACGAAGAATAGCCCCCACTCACCACAACTAGAGAAAGCCCGTGCGCAGCAATGAAGACCCAACACAGCCATAAATAAATAAATTAAAAAAAATAATGTGTGTATATATATCTATATATACATATATATCTGTATAACTGAATCACTTTGTTGTATAGCAGTAATTAACACAACATTGTAAATCAACTACACTTCAATTAAATATAATTTAAGAAAAAGAAAATAATCTCTAATTGTGGTTAAAAAACTGTAATGACTTGCATGTATATATTTTACGGAGTAATGTATATGCGAGTAAATCATACATAAATACATACAAATTTATTTTGTTTACTAATAAAAAACCCCAAACCATGTTTTACATGGAATAGCCCTGAATTGTGTTCAAATTTCAAATGTTAGACTGTTCTTTCAAATCCCTTCAAAATAGTATAGAAAAATATTCACTATCATGTTCTTATATTTCTGTGCCCTGATTTTACCTCTTGATAGAAGTTAGACCTAAGGATGAGAAAGATAAAATCTAACAACTGAACTGCAAAGGCCAGGTTCTTTTAAAAAAATTAATTAATTAATTTTATTATTATTATTTTTTTGGCTGCGTGGGTCTTAGCTGTGGTATGCAGGATCTTTGTTACGGTATGTGAGATCTTTCATTGTGGCACGCAGGGCTTCTCTCTAGTTTTCACGTGTGGGTTTTCTCTCTCCAGTTGTGGTGCGTGGGCTCCAGATCATGTGGGCTCTGTAGTTTTGTGGCACACAGGCTCTCAAGTTGAAGCACACGGGCTCAGTAGTTGTGGCGCATGGGCTTAGTTGCCTCGCGGCATGTGGGATCTTAGTTCCCCGACCAGGGATCGAACTCATGTTCCCTGCATTGGAAGGGGGATTCCTTTTTTTTTTTTAAATTAATTAATTTTTAAACATTTTTTAATTTTTTGCTGTACTGGGTCTTCGTTGCTGCTCAAGGGCTTTCTCTAGTTGCAGCAAGCGGGGGCTACTCTTTGTTGCAGTGCACAGGCTCTAGAGCGGGGGCTTCAGTAGTTGTGGCACACGGGCTCAGTAGTTGTGGCTCGCGGGCTCTAGAGCGCAGGCTCAGTAGTTGTGGCGCACAGGCTTAGTTGCTCCGCAGCATGCGGGATCTTCCTGGACCAGGGCTCGAACCCATGTCCCCTGTATCGGCAGGTGGATTCTTAACCACTGTGCCACCAAGGAAGCCCGGAAGGTGGATTCTTTACCACTGGACCACCAGGGAAGTCCCAAGGCCAGGTTCTTTTTTTTTTTTTCTGAGGATTACAGTTGCCTTTACTTTGTCATTTATCACTTTCAATACTTTATTACTTGTTTCAGAGTGAACATACATTATATATTATACATTATACATATACATCATAATCAGAATTCAAAAGCTTTGTTTTAATTTTTAAAAGGAAGGCAGGTGGGTAGAAAAAGTGAAGAGCTGGGAGCACAGAGCTGGACGTGCTAGGCTCCGTGTCTGGGCCCTGGGCAGTGAACTCACACAGCCTTTCTCCTTTTCTCAGGACCATGTTCTCTGTGAAGCCAAAGCCAGGTTCTTAAGTTGTCTATTTAAAGCTCACTTATAGGAAAGAGGCAGCTGATGGTACATCAAACATTCTTAATAGTCACATCAATCATTAAATTACTACTAATACTGACACAAGTGCTTTGGTGAGGAAACTTACGCATCCTAGACTTTTTTAGGAGGGTCTAAATTTCTAATGTTATTTTTATCAAAATATGTGTCTGCTGCTATATTTAAGATGGATAACCAACAAGGACCTACTGTATAGCACAGGGAACTCTGCTCAATGTTATGTGGCAGCCTGCATGTGGCAGCCTGCATGGCAGTTTGGTGGAGAAATGTATACATGTATATGTATGGCTGAGTCGCTTTGCTGTGTACCTGAAACTATCACAACATTGATAATCGCCAAACCCCAATATAAAATAAAAAGTAAAAAAAAAAAAATGTCTGGAAATATGCCCTATTACACTGTTTGGAAATACGCAACTGAAACTATGGTGCATACGCACAGACAGAATGACCAACAGAAAACAAAAGGCACAATACACACCCTCCCCTGCCTACAAAAATAGAGACCTTAAATTTGAAAAACGAAAAATTCTGAGTTGTGCTAAGGAGGTGAAAATATAAAACAAACAAAAACTATAACCAAACAAATCAAAACCCCACCTTTTTGCTCTTAGTCTATTCAGAAGCCAATATGCTTTTAGACAAACACAAGAAATCAAGGACCACTTATACTTTTCCCTTTTGATTTAGTTTACACAAAGTTTTTCAGAAATCACCCAATTACCTGATTTATGCTTTCTCTACCATAACTGGCATTCTTATTTATCTACTTCTAGCATCACAGCCACATACGGAGTACTAAAAATAATTTAATGATTCTTATGTTATTTCAAAAGGAAATGCTAGGATCAGTAATCTCTTCCTTTGCTCTTCTCTCCACTCTTTAAGAATTAACACTGAATTATACAAGTTGCTCAAGTCCATAGGATCCTCATAAGATCCAATTTATCCCATACTGATTAACAGTTAAAGGTCTCAAAGACAAAGCATTTAAAACCATTCATTTTTTTTTCACATCTTTATTGGAGTATAATTGCTTTACAATGTTGTGTTAGTTTCTGTTGTACAAAAAAGTGAATCAGCTATATGGATACATATATCCCCATATCCCCTCCCTCTTGAGCCTCCCTCCCACCCTCCCTATCCCACCCCTCTAGGTCATCACAAGGCATCAAATTCATCTCCCTGTGCTCTGCAGCAGCTTCCCGCTAGCATTCCATTTTACATTTGGTAGTGTATGTATGTCAATGCTACTCTCTCTCTTCGTCCCAGGCTTCCCCTTCCCCCTCTGTGTCCTCAAGTCCATTCTCTTTGTCTGCGTCTTTATTCCTGCGCTGCCACTAGGTTTATCAGTACCGTTTTTTTAGATTCCATATATATGCGTTAGCATATGGTATTTGTTTTTCTCTTTCTAAAACCATTCATTTTTAATTATTGTGTGTGTGTGTGTGTTACAAAAGCAAAACAAAGCAAAACAGTGCTTTGTAGGGAAAAACAAGAGAGAGCAATGAATAAATAGTCAAACATCCATAAGGCCGTTACCCAAACCAAACCACTGTCACCGTATTAGAACACCTCCATCCATGGCATTGGCGGGAAATAAGCATGTCACTTGCTGTTGGAGGGAGTGTTAGTTGAGATAGAACCTTTTGGAGGGAAATTTGGCAATAATTGTGAAAGTGGAAAATGCATATGATCTCTGATGCAGGAATTTCACCTCCTAGTAATAATCATCCAAACAGACAAAGATATATATATATATATATATATATATATAAGGATGTTTAGTGAGGCATTCTGTGTAATTATGAAAGACTGAGGATAACCTAAAGGCCCATCAATAAGGGAATGGTTCTATGACATAACCATACTATGAGATACTACAGCCACTAAAAAGAATGAGATATGTATATGTTGACATCAAAGAACGTTGTATAAAAATAATATAGTTTTTGGGCTTCCCTGGTGGCGCAGTGGTTGAGGGTCTGCCTGACGATGCAGGGGACACGGGTTCGTGCCCCGGTCTGGGGGGATCCCACGTGCCGCGAAGCGGCTGGGCCCGTGGGCCATGGCCGCTGGGCCTGCACGTCCGGAGCCTGTGCTCCGCGACGGGAGAGGCCACAGCAGTGAGAGGCCCGCGTACCGCAAAAAAAAAAAAAAATATATATATATATATAGTTTTTGAGTGAAAAATATATGTGGTAAAAGTATGCTCAAGAGATCCCATAATACTATACATGCATAGAAAATAAAAAGAATACACACCAAACTATTAACAGTAGTTATATCTGGCAGTGGGCCGTCACTTTTTATTTATGTCTTTTACATTGTTTCAATTTTTTTTTTTTTTTTTGCGGTACACGGGCCTCTCACTGTTGTGGCCTCTCCCGTCGCGGAGCACAGGCTCCGGACGCGCAGGCTCACCGGCCATGGCTCACGGGCCCAGCCGCTCCACGGCATGTGGGATCTTCCCGGACCGGTGCACGAACCCGCGTCCCCTGCATCGGCAGCCGGACTCCCAACCACTGCGCCACCAGGGAAGCCCTGTTTCAATTTTTTACAATAATTTTTTCAACTTTTTAAAGAAAAAATAATGGTTTTACTCAGGTTCTTATGCATTTTAAGAGAGATGAAATGACACTGTTTTTTCCCCACTACATATATTATAAGCATCTTCTCTCTTTTTTATTAAAAATTTTTGCAAGACAAGGAAAGACTGAGAAACTGTCACAGATTAGAGGAGATATATATATATATATATATATATATATATATATATATATATACACATACACATGGAGACACAACTAAATCCAATGTGGGATCCCAGATTGGATCCTTGGACAGCAAAAGAACAGTGGAAAAACTGGTAAAATCTGAATTAGGTCTGTAGTTTAGCTTACAGTACTGTATCACTGTTACTTTCCTCATTTTGATAACTGTACAATGGTTATATATATTGTAAAAATTAGGGGAAATTAGGTGAAGGATATATGAGACCTTTCTGTACTATTTTTGCAAATTTTCTGTAAGACTAAAATTATTTCAGAATAAAAAATAATGTAAAACTTTTTTTTACATATTCCAAAACTTAATTCACTATTTTCCTTCCCAAGCTTGCTTCTTTTTTATGTTCCCTATATTTATTAATGGGATTATTAGTCTCCTAGTCACCATGCTCATTTTGACTCCCGTTTCTCTAGTTCATCTTGTCAGAGGAAGAGTATAATATATTCTACCTTAAAACCTATTACATTACCTCAAAAATCTATTACAGTTCAACTATAATTGCTTCCCAATACTCTATGAATTACTTGCATAACAATCTTCTAAAAGCACAGCTTGGTTTATTTCATTTTTCTGCTTAGAAGATGTCAGTGGCTCCCCATTGCTTATTAAAGACCAAACTCAACCAACTCTTTTCATTATCTAGTCCTAACCCTACACTTTCAATTGGGTTCCCCTTCACAAACATCCCAAGTAATTCTCCAAAGAATGCCCTTGGGTTTTCTAAAACACTTTCAGGAGGTCTGTGAGGTCAAAATTAATTTCATAATAAAACTAAGATATCTGCCTTTTTCACTCTCAATTATCTCATGGGTATACAGTGGAGTTTTCCAGTTTAAGAATATTTGATACTGTAACAGATTGAATGCATGAGCAGATGTGAGAATTCAACTGTCATTTATAAGCCTGACTATAATGAGATCTGAACACGTATAAAACAATGACACTCTACTTTTATTTGTTTTGGAACATACAGTTATCTTTAATAAAAATTTTATTATTTTAATATGCAATGGGTTTATTGTTATTTTTAAATTACTAAATATTTTTAAATTTCTGTTTTAATTTCTCATATGGTAAATATTAATACATATAGCCTATACAAACAAAAGCTCTTTGAGGCACTCAATACTTTTAATATAAGGGGGTCCCGAGACCAAAAAGTTTGAGAACCATTTAGTCAGGTCTAGCCTGCGTACTTGGATGTTCCCTGTACATGACTAAAGTTTTCTGACCTTCATAATTTTCCTTCTCTAAAAATAACCTTCCTTCTAACTCCCTGTGCCCAAATTTTATCCATTCTCCTTAACAGTGGCTGTCTTCTCAATGACCACTTCAAAAATATGTGTTTTGGAGTCAGACCTGGCCTTGCTACTGACCCTTACTAGCTATGTGACCTTGGGCAACTCACTTAACCTCTTGCTCAAATGCCTCATATGGGAACATCACTGGAAGAACTATACTGAGAATTAAATGAAAACACATAAGTGAAGTAACTAACTTAATACCTGGCCTATATAATAGATGCTCAAGAAATTCTAATTTCCTCCTTCCCTTTCCTCTTCTACCAGAATATTATTTTAAAACTAAGACTTTTTTGCATTTTATTCATGAATTCCTCCACAATACTTAGAACAATGCCTTTCATATAAGGTGCTTGATATTGTTTGAGTTAAACAATATAATTTAAGGAATAGCTTGATACAACCCCTATGGAGAACAGTATGGAGGTTCCTTAAAAAACTAAAAATAGAACTACCATATGATCCAGCAATCCCAATCCTGGGCATACATCCAGAGAAAACCATAATTCAAAAAGAGTCATGTACCACAATGTTCACTGCAGCTGTATTTACAATAGCCAGGACATGGAAGCAACCTAAATGTCCATCAACAGACGAATGGATAAAGAAGATGTGGTATATATATACAATGGAATATTACTCGGCCATAAAAAGGGATGAAATTGTGCCATTTGCAGAGATGTGGATGGACCTAGAGACTGTCATACAGAGTGAAGTTAAGTCAGAAAGGGAAAAACAAATATCCTATATTAATGCACATGTGTGGAATCTAGAAAAATGGTACAGATGAACTTACTTGCAAAACAGAAATAGAGACACAGGTGTAGAGAACAAACATATGAATACCAAGGGGAGAAGGCAGGGTGGGATGGATTGGGAGATTGAGATTGACATATATACACTACTATGTATGAAATAGATAACTAATGAGAACCAACTATACGGCACAGGGAACTCTACTCAGTGCTCTATGGTGACCTAAATGGGAAGGAAATCCAACAAAGAGGGGATATATGTATACGTATAGCTGATTCACTTTGCTGTACAGCAGAAACTAACACAACATTGTAAAGCAACTGTATTCCAATTAAAAAAAAAAAAGGGAAGAGCGTGATCAGCAGAGCATAGATACCTCAAATTTCTATTTTTTAGAAATGCAGGGGCTTTCCTGGTGGCACAGTGGTTGAGAATCTGCCTGCCCATGCGGGGGACACGGGTTCAAGCTCTGGTCTGGGAAGATCTCACATGCCGCGGAGCAACTAAGCCCGTGCGCCACAACTACTGAGTCTGCACTCTAGAGCTTGCGAGCCACAACTACTGAGCCTGTGCACCATAACTAATGAAGCCCATACACCACAACGAACAGTAGCTCTTGCTCGCCGCAACTAGAGAAAGCCCACGCACAGCAACGAAGACCAATGCAGCCAAAAATAAATAAATAAAATAAATTTATTTTTAAAAATGTAAATGATTAGATTTGGCAATAGAATCAGAATTAATTACTCCCCTATGCAGATATGCGGACTGCATATAATAAAAAAAATCTTAATAACAGGTGTTGAGAGAATAGTGCAGGTCACTTAAAAAAGACTGGGGTGGCCTTTTAAATAACATATAATAACATCTAGAAATGAACCTCAAAAGAATATTAATCATTAAGGTATCGAAAACACATGGCACTGCCACAACTATTTTCAATTTACAGAATGTATGATATTCCAGCAAAGTGTCCAAAGCCACACAAAATTCTTGAGTCTTTTTTGTTGTGGTTCTTCTGATTTAGGAGACCGCAAAACTCTAAATATGCCATCCTTATTGTTTATTTAAGATGCTGCTGACCTACTTTCAGGACGTAGCTTTGGGCTGCTTTTCCAAGAGGAGTTAGGGGTTTGTGCTGAGCTGACCTAGTCTCAAAGTTAAGCTGTCTTCCAAACACTGGCAATCCTTGGTGACAGAGCTACGCATACTCAGAGCTGCAGTCTGTGGCATGGACTGAGTTTTTTTTTTTCTTACTTGTTCCAAGCTCAATTTAACCAGCTGAACTAATTATAGCAGGAGTTTGTTTATTAAGCACTTCCACATCCTTTCTAATAGGGATCATGACTCTTGATTTTATACTCTCGTCCCAACTCCAATGTTTTAAACATTTATTTTTAATGGTATAAGATTATGATAGTAATAAAAATCCTCACAAGTCACTAGTCAGGCACATTTGTTGATGATTGAACTGGGGCATGAAATTCAAGGAGAACTCATTTGTGGAAAAAAGTAACTTTATAAGATATATTGGGTTGGCCAAAAAGTTCGTTCGGTTAGTGAATAATACATTGTTCAATAAAGTTCTTCATGAAAATGAAAAACATGCCTTTTATTTTTACTTAAAACTGAATGAACTTTTTGGCCAACCCAACAGTTTAAAAGATATAGGTTACAAGTAGTTGTGCCTCCAAGAAAATACATATAAGAGTAGCTACGAGCCTCAAGGGTCACCTTCTGAATGTGTTCATTAAAGTTTAGATCACTCAGGGGAGCCCTAGAAAGAAAGTTCCTCCTAGGACAGAAGTGTGATCTAGGAAGGAACTGGTATAAAATATCTTGACTGACACAAACTACTTTCTTTCTTTTTTGTTAAATTAATAAACTACTTTCTAAATAAAAAATAAACTCAAATATGAAACATTAAAAGGTTGTAAGAGCTGGGAAATTCTGAAAAGCCACATGGATTGCCTCAGAGTTTCTTTCTTACTCCACCCCTTTAAACTTGTGGTGCACCACAGTAATCGAACACAAATAACCCTCGTTTTACAAACGAGGATTGCTGGAGCATAGAAAAAGATCATGTTTTATTTACTTATTTATTTTAATTAATTTATTTATTCATTTATTTTTGGCTGCATCGGGTCTTCATTGCTGGGCGCATGCGGGCTTTCTCTAGGTGCGGAGAGCGGGGCCTACTCTTCGTTGGGGTGCACGGGCTTCTCATTGCAGTGGCTTCTCTTGTTGCGGAGCACGAGCTCTAGGCATGCGGGCTTCAGTAGTTGTGGCACACGGGCTCATTAGTTGTGGCTCGCAGGCTCTAGAGCGCAGGCTCAGTAGTTGTGGCGCACGGGCTTAGTTGCTCCACGGCATGTGGGATCTTCCCGGACCAGGGCTCGAACCCGTGTCCCCTGCATTGGCAGGCTGATTCTTAACCACTGTGCTACCAGGGAAGTCCCAAGATCATGTTTTTGTTTTTGTTTTTTTTATAATTTGCCTGTTATTACAAGCAGCACTCAGGGCTGCTGCATTTGCCCCACAGGCCATGTATGCCAACTCCAAGGGGCGCCATTCACATAGATTTCAATGTGAGTGGTGCTCTCTGGGGCTCTACAAAGCTCCATTACAGAAAGCTGCACATTTTAAAAATGGACAGCATATCCTTTAAACCCAATTTAGGATATTATCACTGTTTTGAATAAACAAATAGCACTTCTGATGTAGAAGCAAAAGTGATGGTGTTTGACATCTGAGTGGTACCATGAGCACTTATTTTAACTTCATCAATGTGCTGAAAATGGAAAGAAAATGGCAAACTTGGAATTCAAAAATTAAAAGTGAACACAGTGACATTCTAGTGGAGGGAAAAGGAAAAATTTTTTCAATAGGTGGTGCTAGGTCAACTGGGTATCCATATAGAAAAAGAAAAAAAGGGACTTCCCTGGTGGTGCAGGGTATCCAAATGGCCAACAAGCATACGGGAAGGGCCGCAGCTTCATTAGTCATCAAGGAAATGCAAATTAAAACCAAAATACAATGTCATTACAACCTCCAAAGGTGAAAATTAAAAAAGAAGAAAAGTACAAATGTTGACAAAGATGTGAAGCTACTGGAACTCTCATATGTCACTGGTGGAAGAGGAAAAGTCTGACAGTAATCATTAAAGGTGAACATGACCCAGCAATTCTACTGCCAGTTACACAGAGAGAAATCATATAATGTAAAAGATGGCTATCAAATAATGAGACTAGTTATAACTCCATATATGAAAAGAACTCGTTATAGTAAACACGCTGTGTGTATACATGTATTTTGTGTATCTTCCAATTTCATTTCCAGTGGCTTTTTAAATTGAAAATTGAAATACATAGTTTTAACTTGTCTTCTCCTTTTAAACAAAGTAAGCTTAAAACAAACCAATCTTATACTTAAACATAGACCATGCAATAAATATCATCAAGATGGTGAAAGTATGCCCCCAGATAGTCTGTATCAATGAAGCAGTTTTCTATTCCAATCTGACACTCATAAAAATACTAATTAAATTTCAAAATAAAAATACAAGATACAATAATGAAAGGCAGATTATAAGATATTGTCCCTATCTAGATAGTGTCCCTAGACTGGCACTATGAGTCCACAAAAACATGTACTTAAGGAATTTATATAACCTTACATGGCTAAGCACCTCCAGTCTAGTTCAGATTTCTATATCGAACTAGACACAAAGAAAAGTACTGAGAGGCCTGAAACTGAATTTTAAATTGGCACAGATGGCATGTTTATAACATCCCCACAATATGCTGAGTGTTCTCCATAAAACCAAACTAGACACAGTCCCTGCCTCTAGGGGACTTAAAATCTAAAAGTAGATGAGGCAGCCTAATTCAAAGAAAGTAAACAAATAAAAGGAAACAAAGAAGGGAATGTAAGAGCAGAGAGGCCTGCATTAATCTCTCAGCTCCCCGAAGGGTAACAGGCCAATCTGAACAGTGGAGAAGGAAAGCTAACAAGTCAGTTTCCTTATTTACCATCATACTTAATATGACACTGTGCAGTAAATATTCTCTAAAAAATTGTGCTGACCAGACTGAAAATGCTTTGTTGTTCTCTAGTTTCAACATTCAGAAAGTCTAAATCTCCATAATAGATGTAATATATACCCCACTGGGTGTGTGTAAAGGACATTAAACAGCCCATGCATAGTGACTGATTTACAGTCCAAAATCTAAATTACTGAATCCAAAGCACATGAAAGCATTATTTCAAAAATCCTGGCTCAACAGGCAATTAATTAATGTGACACAACCATCTTTATATCAACACTTCTAAAACAAGACAGTGATTCTTACTGGATTGCATTTTTTATGTTGTCTCTAAAGGGATATATGAGCTATAATTGGTTTGTCTGTAAACAAACACTTCATGGGCTTATAATTCAGACTCTGATCTCCTTATCCAGTTGACTAGAGCTATTTCAATAGGGAGATGTCAAACAATTCTCAGAAATGTCTCTGAATACAGAACCCCTCTAAACACTTGAATTAAAATATCTTTATTTTTGGGCTTCCCTGGTGGCGCAGTGGTTGAGAGTCCGCCTGCCAATGCAGGAGACGCGGGTTCGTGCCCCGGTCCGGGAAGATCCCACATGCCGCGGAGCGGCTGCGCCTGTGAGCCATGGCCGCTGAGCCTGCGCGTCCGGAGCCTGTGCTCCGCGACGGGAGAGGCCACAGCGGTGAGAGGCCCGCATACCGCAAAAAAAAAAAAAAAAAAAAAATCTTTATTTTAAACTGTGAAGATTCTTTCCTGAAGACTTCAAAATGCTGATGACATCCAATTAATTAAGTTATAGGAACCAAATTCACTTCAGTAAACTGGTCCTGGCTGCTTCGCTGTCTCTTTGGATCAGGTATCTCTGGCAAAGGCTGTTTATTAAAAATAATGATGATAATGCAGCCAAATTCCACACAAAAGGAAGATGATGAAGAAAGCAATGACACTATTGAGTTTGCCACATCAAAGTAATATTTATTAAATTTGAACTATAAAGAGCACAATTTAGAATAAATGTTTGAGGTCAGGTTAGGGACATTATCTACCCAATATCTCAGATCTGAAACCACTTTCCCCCATGCTCTCTAGAGCAACCATAATATGACTTTCAATTTCCCAAAATGCTACCTTGCCTGTAATTTAAAACATGGCTTCCTTTTAAAGGGAAGACTCAACAACCTCCCTTTATATGTAATATTTCCATCATAGGAATTACATAAATAAAAATATATTTTGGACAAATACAAGGTATCCCAGTAAAAAAATGTATTTGAATCTACTTTATGAAGTATTATGGTAAAAATGCACTTATTCCAGGAACCCAAACTCTAAACCTTGAGATCACCATGATTCCTTCTTCCCTTCACACCCCATCGTCTACACGAATCAGTACCAAGTTGTTTAGATTCTCCTTTAGTCCAGATCCTCCCACTGAAAGGGTTCTAGAAGGAGGCCCATCCTATAGAAAAACTGAGGTCCAAAGGGCAGAAGAGTTGGAGAAAAGCCAGAGGAGAGACATTTCAGGATAAGAAGCCAAAGGTTTGAACCAGGGAGACACTATTAAAGAACTGGTCAGTAGATGGAGGGGTCTGAAGAGACTGCCCAGATTACTGAGCCTTAGAGATTTGACTTGAAAGGCCAAGCAGGGGGAGGTACGGTGGGTCAGACCAATTCAAAAAGGCCAGGTGGTACAAACACCCACAATTTTCCTCACATACTCCCTTTTCCAAATGCCCTCTGCCACCAGGATGGCTCAGACCCTCCTGGACCTCATTTGAACAAGTGTAATGCTGTCTTAACTAACCTGCTGTCCTCCTACTTCTCTACCAACACACTGTGGTCAAAATCATCTTCTTGAAGTACCATGTCAAACCCTTTCAATGTTTTTCCATTAGCCTTAATAGAAGATTTATAAATCCTTAAAATGGTTTCCAGGATCTGACTGCTCTCTAGCCCCACACTTTCCCCCAACATTCTCTGCACCAGTCACAGTGACTTTCAATTCCCCAAAATGCTGTCTTGTCTCTAGTTTCAAACATGACTTCCTTTTAGATAGAAGACTCCTAATCACCACCCCCCTCAACTTTCACTTTCATGTCTCATCTTAAACATCATTTCCTTAGGGCGGCTTTCCTTGAACCCTCCAAAGGGTCCCTGCTATATTCCCATGGCACTCTTGTACTTCCCTTTTCGTGATGTACTACAAATCTATAACTACAAACAGTAAAGAATCTTGTGTTCTATGAGGGCAAGAATGTATACCTAGCAATAGGATTAAGAATGTTTCTTCTTTACTCAAAAATCTTCAATGGCATCCCCCAACTCCTGCATTAAGTACACATTTGTCAGCATGAGTCTTCAAGGCCCTCCACAGTATGAACTTTTATGGTCTAATATTTTCTGAATGCTTCCCAAAAGCATGATTATCTGTTCCCTTCCAAATAAGCCATGTACTTTCCAGTGCCTTCATTTCTGTAGCTTCCTCTATGGACCTAGCTTCCCTGTCTTAAAAAATGCTATTCTTCCAAATATGCCATTCTTCCAAACCTATATCCAATTCCACCTTTTCCGTATAATTTTTCCTAATTTCCCCAAAATATATTTGGCCTCTCCCACCTTTGACTCCCCTCCTGCTCAAATGTTGTATTTTCCTTATGGTACTTTCCTAAGTCTACCTAGTTGTTATGGTACATCTCATATCCTTACTAGTTTAAAATTTCTTAGATAATGTTGGTTATACCTTGCTTTTCCATATATCTCCTTATCACATTTTGTATATGCCTTATATACATAAGGTGCTCTATAAGTGCATTAACTTGAATCTAAAAAATCTACTACATGTAAAGCAGTTGTGTAAGGCAGCTGTCTAAATATGTGGATAAAATAATCTTTTAAGTACAAAAGATACCTTTGAAACAGATGGATGCTAAATGGAATTAGAAAAGCTCATTATGTTACCCATACAAAAACAGAAATACATCTTATTTGCATCTCAAATAAATGCTCTTTAATCAAAAAGTAATATATCTTTAGAGACTCATTCATCTTATATTATACATTAAGATGCCCACATTTATTTCAATACTGACAATTTAAAATAAATATAATTTTAACTCAAGTTTCATGCAGCAGTAGAGCACAGTGTCACTGCTCAATATTTATTTTTGTGACCATTTTTGCTGTTTGCTGGACAAAAGGAAAACAGCAAATAACATTATTTAGATGTGCTTAAGATTGTAAGTCAGAAAAGACCACAGAAGTTATCTAGTTCAACTAATTATATTTCTAGATAAAGAAAATAAAGACTATGAGTTTCTTGGCCAAGGTCACAAAGCCAAAGCCAGGACACAGGCTCAGACCATCTGACTTCCACTCCAGCACTCCTCCCACTCCAAAACAATACTCACCTCAAGGCTGTAATAACTAGAGCACATTATTTTCAGTTGACATTGGAGCCAACAATACTCCAGTACTGAATGAAGGACATCTGCACATTTTCAGTCATGCTCAAGAGAAACAAAAGTGTGACAAATGAAGAAATGAAAAGGAATGCTTATTATATTTTCCCAGGAGCCTTCTTTCTTATAAATGGTTAGAAATGAACACTACTTCACAAGCTTTGAGAGGGTCTGTGTTCAAAGACACTCTGAAAGGCGAGAAAAACATGATAGGAAATTACATACACAATAGAATTTTGACACACGATGGAACATGCAACACAACATTTTAAATGCTACATTATCTAAAGTTACTATTTATTTCATAGTAACCAAGAAAGATGGTGCTTCAGGGAAAAAGAAAAAAGGTAGCAGCCTATTTCTCAAAACCCACTTAAAACACAAACCTATCTACCAATATGTACTAAATATTTACCTTCTTACAGTTCTATCCCTAATAACTGGCACATAGTAGGTACTTAATAAGTATTTTCATAATAAAGTAATTAATCTCTCTTAGTATCACCCAGTACTATTCTTGAATACTGCAGTTGTACATCAGTGACTATAAAATGCTGCTACTTGTAGCAGAAAACAATGAGCATTGACAGTTTGTATCAAACAGAAACGTTCTAAGACTAGCACATTTTACAATGTGTGTGAATCTATATCTGTGTATGTGTGCTTGTATGTATGTATATAGGTTCATTTGTTTTCTCTCTATATACATATGTACACATATATGTATATGACATGTATTTTTGACAATAGTGATTTTACCTAAAGATCTTATGCTATGGGACAGTGATTTTCAAACTTTCCTTACAGCAAGTCATAGTAAGAAAAACATTATATACCACAACCTAGTACACATAACACATACACGCACAGGAATACATATACATAACTAAAACAAAGATTTCATGAAACAACACCATTACTATACCCAAAGCACTAATGTTTTCTATTCCATTTTTTAAAATGCAGTTTGTGTCCCCCTAAACTGATTTTGTCACCCCTGCTCTGAAAGCTCATAAAAGTACGAGAAGACACTAAAACATTGGCAAGGTGTAAATGTCTTAGTTTGGCATTCATTACTTAAACATAGCCTAGGCTGTACAGACACCAAACGGACACTGGCAAAATGAAGACAAGAAATTATTGAACATTGTTCATTGAAAAGCTATGCTGAAAACCGGAAGGACGTTATCATTGTGTAAGTAAAAAATAGAGACCACATTCTGGGCCATAAAACAAGCCTCAAAAATTTTAAAGGAGTCAATAATAGATATTCTGATCACAATGGAATTAAATTAGAAATCAATAACAGAAAGCTCTCTAAAATCCCAATTATTTAGGAAATAAATAATATATTTTTAAATAACTCAAGAATCGAAAAAGAAAACAAAAGGGAAATTAGAAAATATTTTCAACTAAATGAAGATGAAAATACAACACATCAAAACCTGGGGGAAGCAAAAACACCAGCAAGAGTTTTACTAGTTTATGGGACTTCCCTGGTGGCGCAGTGGTTAACAATCCACCTGCCAATGTAGGGAACACAGGTTCCTGGTCCAGGAAGATACCACATGCCATGGAGCAACTAAGCCCGTGTGCCACAACTACTGAGCCCGTGTGCTGCAACTACTGAAGCCCGCGTGCTCCAGGGTCCGGTGCCGCAACAAGAGAAGCCACCGCGGTAAGAAGCTTGTGCACTGCAACGAAGAGCAGCCCCAGCTCGCTTCAACTAGAAAAAGCCCACCCACAGCAATGAAGACCCAACTCAGCCAATAATTAATTTATTTATTTAAAAAAACAGTTCAATCAACATACATTAAAAATAAATAAATTAAAGAAAAAAAAGAGTTTTACTGGTTTAGAGAGAACAATGAGCCCAGGCCACCAAGTCTGCTGGGTTACCTCTAGAGCAATCCAAACTACTCACAAAAGGAGGGTGGCCACCTGGAGTGAGAACCATCAGGTTAATTTTACTGCGAACAAAGTTTAAGGTGAACAAACCCCCCACCTCACCCCAGTTAAAAAGGCTTTCCTAAATCTGAAAGACTAGGAATCTAATAACAATCTGCTGTCAGTGAAGGAGAAGAGCCACGCAAACAGGGATAATATGAATACAGAACAGTGGGGGAAACATCCAGAAAGAGGAAAGACAGGAAGCTGCAGAGCATAGTGTGATCCAACGGGCAGTGCTAGATGGAGTTTTTCAGGATGGTTTCTTCCCCATACTACGGACAACTCCTGGAACATAGGAGCCTCGTACTACTGTCTAATGTATGTAACTGAACCTTCACAGATTCATCCCAAGACCAAATTAAATGCAGAAAAAACCCCTCAGCTTCTCAGAGGCCATCTAGATCAAAGCAGGCCAGAATCAGAACCTGTTTGGCCTTCATTTGTTCTGAGGTGGTCTGTGGACCCCTCCAATCCTGAAACCCTGCAAATCTGGGTTATATTATATATTCCAGTATTTTTTAATCCAGCATACAGGGTTAAGAGGAGAGAGGACAAGTATCTCAATACTTAATTTTTTAATTACACATAGCATCAGTTTACCCACTTTTTAAAAAAGGGGTGGGGGGAGCTAATACATTACAGACAACCATTAACTCAGTTTGATGCAAAGTATTAGGCTGATCATTTTGATTAGCGGTGCTCATTAAATACATTTCCTACATGTATTTCAGGGAACTAAAATGAATAAGGATGCTATTCTGCTTTGCTGGAAGTGATCCCACATCCTGCTAGGTTTGGTTTTTATAACATGTGCCTGGCTTCCTAAAGCAGGCATAAACAGCCTTATTAGATCTATGCTATTTATTTCCACAGAGAAGAAACCTCAGAACTTTTAAACTAGGATAGGTTATCTAATCTTTTTACACCTTGGTTGTGATAAAGGAAGAAAAATATATGATCTTGGCGGCAAAAGGAAGACTGAATTTAATTACAAAGATTTAAATGCAGAAAAATGCATACAGTGGCTTTTTAGAAAAAGAACACTTTCTTCCTTTCATCTCGAGGCAAACCATTTATCTAACAAGAAGCATGAATAGTGTGTTCTTTTTAAAATGTTTTTAGAAGTCATATCCTTTTTTACTGAAGGAACCTGGAGTCTTAGACTTAATCTTGTAATCTGAAAGTCTTTCTAATATATCTGTGTAATCTGAACTGTTGACTACTATTCAAAGCCATTATAGGAACTAAATAGCTAGATCAATTCGTAAACCATTTTCTCAAATGAAAACCTCACAATGAAATGATACTTTTGACAGAACATTTATGAATTACACCAATTTTTCTAAATCCTTTTGGAGGAGAAACATTTTAAGTGATGGAATAAAGATGAACAAAGTTACATTATTCTTTTACCATGTTAACCGGTCTAGTGCACATTACCTCAGAGCAAAAACTTATAATGCATAATCAACAAGCTGAGTGATGCATCAGTGAAAATGATTAAATATGCCAAGGTCTTAATTATAATACCACATTACATTTGTACAGAATATTCCAGTTTGCACAACACTTACATCCATAAACTCATTTGACTCTATGTCCTTCAGTTTAAGTACAATAGATAGAAGATGTGAGTCTACCTGGATATACTGAAATAGTTAAAAGCAGGGACTCTGGAGCCAACTGTCTGGTTTGGGCTCTTAGTGCTGCCACTTACAATTACAAAATGTGATTCTGAGTACATTACTCAACATCTTTATGCCTTAGTTTTATCATCTGTAAAATGGGGATAATAATCGTTTCTACCTCTTGGGCCCACTAATGATTAAATCAATTAATATATGTCAAGCACTTAATACAGTATCTAGCACAGAGGAACCATTATATATTATACATGCTGGTTGTACTTAGCAGCAGCTGTATGGATAGGGAAACAAGCTGGTAAGTCACAGAGCCAGGAACAGAAACCAGAGCTTCTTCTCCCATCTGATGCTCCATCCACAAAGGGCTGGGTTTTTTTTTCTGTTTGTTTTTTTGAAGTATCCTAAGGTTTTCTAGACTGACATAAAATAGTTTAATGCGGAAGTGTACAAATCAAAAAATTCAACAGTTCAGAATACTTATAAAGTATTTTAATTTATATATACATTTTAAGTTAAATTGATTATTAAAAATACAAATATTCCATTTTGGCAGCAGAACTATATACTGAGGAATAGTCATCTGTGTTGCTATATTTGCAAAATAAAACTCAAATCTAGACGGAAATATACTAAGATGATAACTGTGTTAGAATTTCCTTTCTTTTTTTTTCCCTTTCTGGTTTTCAAGACATTCAGTATTGTGATATAACATTCATAATTAAAAAAAATTATTTCCAGGGACTTCCCTGATGGCGCAGTGGTTAAGAATCTGTCTGCCAACACAGGGGACATGGGTTCGAGCCCTGGTCCGGGAAGATCCCACATGCCACGTAGCAACTAAGACCGTGCACCACAACTATTGAGCCTGCACTCTAGAGCCTGCGAGGCACGACTACTTAAGCCCATGCGCCTAGAGCCCATGCTCCACAACAAGAGAAGCCACCACAATGAGAAGGCCACGTGCCCAACAAAGAGTAGCCCCCGCTCGCCGCAACTAGAGAAAGCCCACGTGCAGCAATGAAGACCCAATGCAGCCAAAAATTAATTAATTAATTTAAAAAATGATTTCCAAAAAAAGTTTACCAAGGTATGAAAACAGTATTCATAGAATAAACACTTCAAAATTAATTCTAGAAAATAATAAATGTCCAGCTGAAAAACTGCCCTCTTTTTTCAGACATGTTTTAGGGGATCTTTCCTCAGACTTTGTTCAAATTTTTTCCCTTTAGTGATTCAGGTGACTGTGACAACATCTTCCATTGTGTCTAAAAATAGGGCATGGGTGTGTAAATTTATGAGCCGAAATGCAAAACTGGCATTGGATGTCTAAATCAGAGTATTAAATCATTTAGCATACTCTAGCATAAAAATATATTCTGAGCACTCATATCCACATGCTTTGTATATTCATACAATTTTAATTCAACTATCTTTAATCTTTTCAGACGAAGTGAAGTTATGAACTTTTAAAAACATGCCAAATCACTTAAGATATTAACCTGGACAAAGCACTCCACTCCAAACCTCAAGCTCCTTCTCTAATAAGGAGAGTAGACTAGAATGTCAGTCGGTTGTTCACAACCTTCTTTCCACCCCAGCGCATCTGTGGGATTCAACATCTCTCCATTTACAGCAGTGGGGACAGTCTGAAAATGTCCCACAGGTGATTCTGATACACTACCTTATAACAGGAGTCCCCAGCCCCCAGGGGCGGACTGGATACTGGTCCATGGCCTGTTAGGAACCGGGCTGCACAGCAGGAGGTGAGCAGTGGGCCAGCGAGCGAAGCTTCATCTGCGGCTCCCCATCGCTCGCATTACAGCCTGAACCATCCCCCCCATCGCTCGCATTACCACCCCCCATAGAAAAACTGTCTTCCACAAAACCGGTCCCTGGTGCCAAAAAGGTTGGGGACCACTGTCTGTAAGCTATTCCCCTGCCCTCCACCCCACTCCACTCCTGCAGAGTTCTTTAAGGTTCTGCACAGTTCTAAAGCTTGCCACTGTAGGTACACGAAAATCACAACCCAATGACCTGGAAGGTACCTGACAGTGTTACTTTATTACATTTTAAAAGAAAGGCCGAAAGTTAATTATGCGTATTCTTTTGTTGAAGCACGCAAGATTCAAAAAGAATCTGTAAACTGATGATATCAAAGACAGCTTTTAACTTAACTGTTCATATGGCAAACAGCACAGCTCCCCTGGAATTTGCTTCTAGTCAAGGAGGTAGGTAAAGAAAAAGGAAAAGTGGGGAATCAAATAAAATGCCTCCTGAAGTTGAAAGAATGGCTGGAAAAGAGATTTGTACAAGTTAACTTTTCTGATAACAGAGAAGAAAAGCCAAAGACTGATATGCAGAGATGAGATATTATGTGATCCCAAATTTTTCTTTTTTTTTTTACAGACAACTCTGTTATAAACTAATAATAACCAATAGCTACTAAAAATATGATTTTCATATATGCCATATTATAAATATAAGCCAAATATATTGGCTTAGCATGGTGATTGATAATTGCCCAGTATATCTACAAATAGTGTCGATTTTCTTTGAATGCTTACTTACTGTGGACAAATTCTACGGTATTTAAAAGCTACTGGATGTGCGAAGTCTTGTGAAAAATTCTCACAACTAGGGAAGAAGGAAATGGAATCTTAAGACTTCCTTGCAAAAATGTGTTTACCTCAAATGTGAGCCAACATTACATCATCATTAATAAGTACACAAGACATGGCAAAGATGCTGAGTGTGGCTTCAAAATTAGTATTTTCTACATGAAAAAAATGTGTAATTGCATTATCTTCAAATCAGAAAACACATTAATCAATAAATGCTGATGATTAGCTATGTGTATTGTAGTGAGAGGAACCTTAAAAGGCACAAAAAAATAACAGTATTTCACAGATTTAGTATTTGACCTCTCCCCCACCCCCGGCAAACCGGCTGGGTCTGAAAGTTGCTGTCCTCTGTACCAGAAGATGACACCAAGGGTAACTGAGAATACAATGTATACATCTCTATCACTGCTCTGTGGATTCATGCCTGAAAAAGTTGACACAAATTTTTGGTAGGATTTCTTTTGAAATTCTTTGCAAAACATGCTGTCCACTGTTGGCTTAACTTGCTGAACGCACTACCCATTAAAAAAAACAAATTCTCAGTGTTCTCCACATGAACCATAACAGTAAAAACCTAAAACTTGTGTCAGTGAACAGACGTGATAACCCAAAAAGAAATAAAAGTGAAGAGAAAGAAAATGCCCCAACCTCAGTTTTGTAAGATGTTCACATTAGAAACTGTAGCAATAAACATTATGCAAGAGAAGATAATTCCTAACACTGAGTTGGGATGGATAAATATTTGTTTAATGAACATACACATTTCTTCCTCATTCTATAGCCATGTGTCAAAGCATCAAACAATTTAATTTGTGGCAGTTTCTGTTGTGTCACAAACTTTACATATAAGTTTATCACAAGGGGGAAAAAAACCTGCTTGGCTTGACTCACGATGAATCACAGCCAAGAGGTCATCTTGTTGTGTATCAGCAACTATGTTTTCACTACAGCTATGTGACCTAAAGTGGCAGCAGGAGAGGCACCAAAATAGAAGAGGCAGGAGGTTTCTCCTGGTTTCTCGGCCCCAAAAGAGCTTTTCCACCCCATTCGGGCATCTGAGCAACAGCCAACCGCAGAGGAGAGAAAGAACAAACCCAACAGCTCCGCGGAGGAAGGCTGCAGGCCCAGGCCCTCCCGGGAGCCCGGGGAGGCAAGCACATAAAGAGGACGGGCTTAAGAAACAGCGTGGAGAAAGCAGCATGACAAGGGCCAAAACTAGCCGGTGTAGGGCAAAATCCAGCAGTGACCGAGCAGCACAGACTGCGGGATGGTCTGGAGACCAAGGAGGCTCTCCAGCCCGGGCTCGGGGCTCAGCTCCGGCGCGAGCGCACAGCGGGCCCCCTGCCTCCAACAAACCTCCAGCACACGGGACCTACCGCTGCTCCCACCTCACCTGTCGGGTGCCCGCTGGCCCCGCCGGCGTCTCTGGCCCCCGGTCCCCGCCCCGGCCCATCCTCCCTTGACGTTCCCTCGCGGCGCGTCTCTAGGGGCCACCGCCGGGGTCAGCGTGGGCAGGGGGCCGAAGCCCGCCCCGCCGCCCCAGGCCTGGCCCCGGCACTCACTTTCTGAATCCGCTTCAGCGCCATGGGTCAGGGAGGGCGGCTGGGATACCGGCCGGCTGGGGTCGGCTGCGGGGCTCGGGGGCGTGGGGTCGTCGCGGGCCCGGCTCGCCGGCTCCTCGGCTGGCTCAGCCGGGTGAATCCCCAGCTCGCCGCTCTCTGGCTCGCTCTGGGTGCCGATGCCTGTTCCTAGGGCGCCCGAGCGCGAGTGTGCGCGAGTATGCGGGCGGGGACGCCGGCGAGACTCTTTTGTTTCCGCTTTTGCTTCTGGGAAGGAGCCTGCGCCCGCCCCGCCCCGCCAGGCACACTGGGAAGTGTAGTTTCTGCGCCCTGCTCGGCCGCCGCCCCGGGCCGGGCTGGTTACTCACCGCTGACCTCGACCCACAGCGTGGGCTCAGAGCTGCCGGCTCTGGAGTTGGTCCCTGCAATTGGATTTTGATCAAGGTACTGAACCTGGAGTTCCCAATCTGTAAAATGAGGATAACAAATTAGCTCGAAAAACATGTACCGGATTCGAATATGTGCTACAGCTCGTCTTGTTATTTTTACCTTTACAGATTTCACTGTTCTCAAATACATGAATTGCCTAAATTTCTCACACATGCACAGATTCATTCCAGTTATGACGCCTTACTTACCTCCTTAGTTTCTGTTTCAAAAGGCGCCTCTTCTGTCCGACGCTAATCTCGCATGCCTGCTCCTCTTTGGAACTGTGAATTCTGAGCTTCGTCCTCACTCTTGTCTCCTTTTCCGTTGGCAGTACAATGCCTGCTCAATCCACATAGTCTGCTCGCACTCCTCACTCCCCCAATTCTTATGAACTTGTGTGCTCATTAAAACTTGCCTTCTGCTTTCAGCAGCAGAATTCGGTTTTCACCAAAGTTGAGCCTGAGCTTCTAATTCCCGAATCCAATTCACTCCTTTTCCTCTGTGATGTTTTTGACCCATTTGATTGCTGGCTACCCTTTCGCTTTTCAAAACGCTCACCGCCTCCCGCTTCCGGAGCACCAGGGTGGTTGGCTCTTCTACTTCTCTGACTTACTCTTTTCTGTTACCAGCTCCTCTTCTCAAGAGTTAGAGTGCCCTGGAGTTCCAATCCCTGATCTCTCACCATCACTATCTTCCTAGAAAGTAGACTTCGTGTCCTCCCATGTCCTGGGAGGCCACCCAGCATGGCTGGAGGAGCTTGGGCTTCGTAGATTGACCCCCTATCCTGGAGTGGAATCCCAACTCTGACCCCTACCACTGTGTGACCGTGTAGCTACATAAACTCTCTAAGCCTCAGTTTCCTCATGTCCAAAGCGATAATAATCTCTAGATATGTTATTGTAAGAATTCACTGATATTAATGTAATGTGCCAAACACAGTACCTAATATGCTGTGCTGTATAACAATTAATTCCTTATTTGTTTTTATCTATATGATGATGCCTTTAAAATCTGTCTTTCCAACCAAACTGTCACCCCAGTTTCAGCCTTTTATGTCCAAAAGTCTACTGGACATGTGCAACTTCCTCCCCTGTGGCCAGGAATCAGAATGTGTTACCAGGTGAGGGCTGAAGGGAAAGCTTTTCAGGAAGTCCAGAACAATAGCTACCATAGCATTCTAAAGGCTTACAAAGAGCAAGGAGCAAAAATCCATTCATGTAACTTAAAAGAAAATGTCTAGGGAAATAGGATCGTGAAAGAATGGTAGAAATAATTAATGGAATCTGAAACTTTATTTAGAAGCCTGTCATTCCCCCTCCCCGCCCTCCCACCCAAAATAAACAAAAACTAAAACTGGTCTGGAGCCTGGCTACTCTCTTACTTTCCTTTTCCTGAGGTCTCGCTTCTCTCTGCACGCTGGCCTGCCCTCCTTTTTCCAGCTCCCGCCTTAACTTCTCTTGTACAAGGCATGAGCTCCCACCACCCTTAGCCCACTTTTTGACACTCTTCAAGCAACTGCTCCTGCTGCTAAATGGCCAAGCCTTTTGGTACTCCCTATTTATCTCCCTAAAAGGAAGAATTCCATTGACACAACTCATCTTTTTACTCCAGGCTATACATTTTCAGCTAGTGAGCAAAGTATATGTAGATTGACTTGGGTTAGTTGGCCACCCATGGTCAAATCAGCTGTGGGAAGTTTGAAGTACTGTGGGGCAAAGAGGTTTCTGAAACACACCAGCAAAGTCATATCATCCTGTAGAGAGGTGTATTGGGGCCAGCTTGATGCACCATCTTTGTGCTCCAGAAAGTGGGGCCCTACCCCAAACATTGCTCTTCTTTTTTATAGGGCAAGCATGAGAGTGTCCTTGTAAATAGGGGAGAAATAGTCTGAGCTTGGGCATCAGCTGCTTTGGGGAGTTGCATTCCCAAGCTGATAGCATTTGGATAGTATCATGTAGGAAGTGAGGCCATGCTTAGCTGCTCCCACTACAGGGAAGCACTAGTTGCAGGTAGCTCATTACCAGGAAGCCCAGAAAAAAACCTCCAGGGTCATTAAGTGGACAGTCCTGATAGGACAGTCCATCATCACTCCGTAGATAACAAAAACACACACTTAACGCAGAGGCTACAATCAGGGCAATTTCATTCAAAAGGCCCGGACACTGGCATTAGTTTCTCCCTCTTCCAGGTTATCCTACATACTCCTAGAAGACGCAGTAGTCAAATCACTCCATTGCTTAAAAACCTCTATTGGTTTGTATCATGGAAGTCCAATGCCTCAGCTTACTGCAAAATACCCATCCCAATTTGTCCCTAAATGCCTCCTTTCCGACTTTAGCTCACACATTATAGTTAATTAATGTCACGTGTCTTTGCACAATGCATTCTCTCTGCATAGAACGACCTCCCACCCTGCACCTGACAAACCCAACTCAAATGATACAGACTTTGTGGGAGGGATTGCGCTTCTTTCAGAAACTCATATTTGAGGATATGGAGCAGCCATTCTCAGCACTTGGAATACAGAATGGTCGCTGGATGATGTTAATCAGGAAAAAGAATGGTCCAGGGGAAGAAGTTCAATTAAGTAATTAAGACATTTGGAGAAGTCTGGAGAGGTTCGCTGACCAAGTAAAAGAGGTGACTGAAGAGCTTCTTGGGACTAGGTGGAGTGTGCTGAGTCTTTGACAGACTCAAAGCAACCATCTGGGCAGTTTATGAAGACCCTGGAGAAACTGACACACTGATCTGGCCAGAAATTTTCAGAGTAGAGTGAAAAGGAAGGGTTCGATGAAAAGATTCAGGCATTCCTGGTGAGTGTGGCATGATGGAGCAGGGCATGTGTCAGGACTCTGGAGTCTGTAGTCGCTGAACTTGGCCCTGGCTGAGTGAGGTGAGCAGAGAGGCCACCCTGCTAGGAATACCGTCACCAGCTCTACTCTCTCTGGAACAGAAGTTACCTGTTTCTCAGGTACTGCTGGGAACAGTCACTGATAGCCAGTTTTGCTTCTCTTCCACCTGTTCTCTATATAAACATGTTTGTCTTTGCAACTATAAGAGCTCCTTTTGGTTTTCTCTCTGTGCCTCTTTGTGGCTGTGCTGTCAAAAGCCTTCGTAGAGGGCCTCCCCACTCAAATGCTCCCAGTTCTTTTGAGCTGTGGGTGCTTTTTGGGGCTGATGAGAGCTCTCATTTGTCCTGGGACAGTTCTGAGCATATAGGCCACCATGGTCTTCAGATACAGGAGGGCCTTTTCCCCTTTGATTCTACTGTCCCATAACTGTAAAACCAGAATCACCAGGGGTCAAAACCCAGTCAGGAGAGTTGGGACGGCTCAGAACAGGTGTTTGGCACACATGTAGTTCAAGCATTCTTCCTTTTAAAGTATTTCCAGAATAGCTGTCTGGCTTGTTTGCTCACAGATTCTAACCTTACCCCCCCCCCACTAACTCTGTCCAGCTACCCGCCGGAAGATTCAAGGGGACCATTCCCAGGCTGGGGCCTGTGTGTGAAGCATGAATTTCCTTGTCCCCAAGGAAATCTCCATAGGGTTAGAACCCAGTGTTGAGGTAGCTTCTGCTTGAAACTAGGCCAGAACCATGGTTTAAGAAGGGCACAGAGCAGACAGCCTCAAAGGTTGTGCAACCAACCATAAACTTTTCAGGAGGTACTTCCCTTAAGGGCGTTTTCTGTTATGTGTATCCTTCTAGGGCCTACATTTCCTTCAAAAGTGTTTCTGTCTATTTTGTAGCCTATTTTTTAAACGGTTAATTAAAACCAATTTCGAGCACTGAACAGCAAGCAGAATGTTTGAACATTTTTTGGTTTCTGTTTGTTTGATGAGGTATGAGAAGGAAACGCCTTCTGTGGTTCCAGTCATAATCTATTTTAATAAAGTTTTGAGCAGCCCTGGTGTATTAGGTAGGACTCTCCAGAGAAACAGAACCAATAGGGTATACAGTACATAGATATGTAGGAGGAGATTATTATGAGGATTGGCTTACATGGTTACGGAGGCTGAAATATGCCATGATATGGCGCCTGCAAGCTGGAGAACCAGGAAAGCCTGTGGTGACATTCAGTCCAAGTCCGAAGGTCTGAAAACTAGGGAAGCCTATGATGTAACTTCCAGTCTGAGGCCAAAGGCCTGAGAAAGAGAAGGGAAAGAGGGGGATGCTGGTGTAAGTCCTGGAGTCTCAAGGCCCCCAAACCCGGGGCTCCTGTGTCCTCCTATGTGCAAGGGCAGGAGAAAATGGATATCCAAGCTCGAGAAGAGAGGGAGAGAATTTGCCCTTCCCCAGCCTTTTCGTTCTATTTGGGCCCTCAACGGATTGGATGACACCCGCCCACATTGAGGAGGGTGGATCTTCTTTACTCAGTCTAGTGGTCACTGCCACACACACACCCAGCTATCTGGGCCTCCATTAGCCCAGTCAAGTGGACACCTAAAATTAACCACATCTGGGTAGCTAGAACTCTTCTTAAACAGAGCAACTGAGTCATCTCATTCTTTAGCACAGTGCCCAGCAGACGTCCAGTCTGAGGCAGAGTGGTGTTTCACTGAAGTCCCAGAAGTTTGGACTGGGATTGTGGAAGGTAGGACAAGAAGGGGGTGAGGGCAGATGAGTGGTTGAGGCTCTAGGCCTGGCGCCTCTCACCCCCAAAAGTAATTGGAGCAGTTCAGTATGTATCTGTTTTTCTAAACTGTCTTGAGTGGACTTGGGTAAGTTTCCTCATATAAAAGTTGGTTTAATAACACCTACCTCATATAATGAAATGACGTAATGCACTGATGCGCTTAGCACAGTGAGGGGATCATGGCGCTTTTCAGAAAAATGTTATCTGCTATTGTTTGGATTCTACTTTAGAGTTTGTTAGAAGAATGGTTTCTAGTACTTGAAAATCACTCACTTGGCCCTCATTTAGAAAATGTTTTGATAAGTTATATAAATATACATGAATTCGTTTGTATAAATTTTTTTTAAAGAAGTAACAATGACAATACAGCAGTCTCCCCTCATGTTTTCTTCTCTAAAATGAAAAAAAAAAAATTCTGTAAGAAAATGTCACTAATCAACTCGGTTCAAACTTTTAATGTAAAAAAGATTACATCAGGGACTTCCCTGGTGGTCCAGCGGCTAACTCCCAATGCAGGGGGCCCCGGTTCGATCCCTGGTCAGGGAACTAGATCCCACATGCTGCAACTAAAAAGATCCCGGGTGCCGCAACTAAGAGCTGGTGCAGCCAAGTAAGTAAGTAAATAAATAAATATTAAAAAAAAAAAAAAAGATTAAGGCAGTGATAGTCCTAGAGCAGAAAGCTATATGTAGAGAGAATTTTACTCCCTGATTAGATGTGTTCTATTCTTTTGCAGAGTTCTTCCTTCTCAGATCTCTCTTTTTTTTTTTTCTTCTCAATTCCATTTAACAGTTTTCTCCTATGCCAGGAAATCTCTTGCTTCTCCACAAGTATGTTCAGAAACTTAGTTCCTTCATTCTTTGATATGACTTGTCATATTAGGCTATGATATAAATATTCTGGATGGAGCCTTTCAACTCCACCCCCATGCTTCATTGCTCTGAGAATTTTTGCTCTGTTTTACAACAGTTGCACATTTTCCATTTGATATTACCATATAATAGTAAAGACTATTCTTTAGAGGCAATAAATGACTACCCCGCTCTGTAAATTCTCTAAGTAATCCAGGACAGTATATGACAATTTACTGAGAAAGAGGGATGTTAGTAATTTTGCTCCCCAGTTTAAACAATATTAAGCATGTTAATGCTTTAAAAGTTGTTGAACAAGTCTACATGATACAGCCTTTCAGCAAACAAACTCATTCCCAAGTGCCATGAATCATGGCTAGATGTGCTTTTCTGCAAAGCCTAGCAGGATCTAATTATGGGCAGTAAATGCAGAGCCAACTGCATAATCAATTTAAAGCTGCAAGGACTCCAAAAATCAATCTGTCCAAGAAGACCATATATATATGTGTATGTATATATATATGTATATATGTGTGTATGTGTATATATATATATATATATATATATATATATATATACTTCTGCCCTGTGAAAGGCAGGAAGGAGATTACTTCTGATTGCCAAGGGGAGTTTGGTGGTTGGGCTCACCCTGGGCAAAAAGGGATAAAGTATGTGTTCCTAATTCCTTTCTGTACTTTCTCCTTTTCAGAAACTTTCCTCCACAATATACTTCTCCTATCTTCCTTCCTCTTTCCTTCTCTTTTTCCTTCCCTCCCCTGCACCTAGGACTGCAAGAGAGACTTTGCTTAACCCTAAGGTTGATAAATGTAGCACTCCTTAGCCTTTAAAAATCCATGCCTTCTGGACATATACAGACTGCCAAATGTAAAATAGATAGCTAGTGGGAAGCAGCCGCATAGCACAGGGAGATCAGCTCAGTGCTTTGTGACCACCTAGAGGGGTGGGATAGGGAAGGTGGGAGGGAGACACAAGAGGGAGGAGATATGGGGATATATGTATATGTATAGCTGATTCACTTTGTTATACAGCAGAAACTAACACACCATTGTAAAGCAATTATACTCCAATAAAGGTGTTAAAAAAAAAATCCATGCCTTCAACCTTAAAAAAGAAGGAAATCCTGACACATGGAAGAATCTTGAGGACATTATGCTAAGTGAAATAAGCCAGTCACAAAAAGAGAAATACTACGTGATTCCACTTATATGAGGTATCAATTTCATAGAAACAGAAAGTAGAATAGTGGTTTCCAGGGGATAGGGAGCCTAAGAGGCGGGGGGAATGGGGAGTTGTTGTTTAACGCAGCAGTTCCCAACCTTTTTGGCACCAGGGACTGGTTTTGTGGAAGACAAGTTTTCCACAGACGGTGGCAGGGGACGGGGGATGGTTCAGGCTGTAATGCGAGCGATGGGGAGCGATGGGGAGTGACAGATGAAGCTTCGCTCCCTTGCCCACCGCTCACCTCCTGCTGTTCGCCCAGTTCCTAACAGGCCGCGGACCAGACACCTGGTTTAATGAGTATAGAGCACAATGATGTGAATATACTTAACACTACTGAACTGTACTCTTAGAAATAGTTAAGATGATAAGTTTTATGTGTTTTTTTTAACCACAATTTTTTAAAAAGTCTTATTAAAAAGACAGGTGTTGGAGATGGTGGGGACAAACTGGAACTCTTATACAGTGCTGGTGGGAACGTAAAATGGTACAGCCACTTTGGAAAAATATATTGGCAGTTTCTTAACAAAGGCATAAACTTTACCATATGACCCAGCAATTTCATACTTAGGAATCTACCCAGGAGAAATGAAACATATGTCCAAAAAGACGTGTACATAAAAGCATTATTCATAATGGCCAAAAAAATGGACACAGTTCAAATGTCTATCAACTAGTGAATAGATAAACTAAGTGTGGTAGATTCATACAATGGAATATTATTAGGCAATAGAAAGGAACAAACTACTGACACATGCTACAAAATGGCTAAACGTCAGAAACATTATGTGAAGTGAAGAAAGCCATATGCAAAAGATCTACATATTGCATGATTCCATTCATATGAAATTTCCAACGAAGGTAAATTTATAAAGACCAAATAAAGCAGATCAGTGGTTGCCTAGGCTGTGGAGTGCAAGT
Source organism: Grampus griseus (assembly GCF_964374135.1). Taxonomy (NCBI): domain Eukaryota; kingdom Metazoa; phylum Chordata; class Mammalia; order Artiodactyla; family Delphinidae; genus Grampus; species Grampus griseus. Next base: position 42,604,075 of record NC_139010.1, read on the forward strand.
GGAGATGAACTGTCAATAAGCACAAAGGAACTTTTGGGGGTGAAAGTAATGTTCTAAAACTGGGTGGTGGTGATGGTTGTACTCAGTAAATTCACTAAAAATCACTGAGATGTACATTTTATTTTATTTTATTTTTTAATTTTTAAAAGTATTTATTTATTTATTTGGCTGCACCGGGTCTTAGTTGTGGCAGGCAGGCTCCTTAGTTGCAGCTCGAGAGCTCCTTGGTTGTGGCATGTGAACTCTTAGTTGCGGCATGCATGTGGGAACTAGTTCCCTGACCAGGGATTGAACCAGGCCCCCTTGCATTGGGAGCAAGGAGTCTTATCCACTGCACCACCAGGGAAGTCCCTGAAATGTATATTTTAAATTGGTGAATTATACAGTATATAAAGTATACCTCAATAAGATAAATATTAAAGATAAAAATTATAAACAACAGCATGCCCTGCATCTGGGGAGCCATGTTGGATGTAGATCCTGCAGCCCCATTCAAGCTGCAGGGCAAGTGTTTCCTGGAGCAGAGATGACCTGTCTCAGTGAGCTCTGCCCAACATGAAGGTCTGTGAGCAAGATAAAGCCCTACACATACACAAACCCATGTCACAACAATAAAAATAATATTTCATCTTCCCACAGATTCTAACCTGCCTACTTTCTTGAAGGAAAGAAGTCTATCATGGGGACTTCCCTGGTGGTCCAGTGGCTAAGACTCTGTGCTCCCAATGCAGGGGATCTGGGTTCGATCCCTGGTCAGGGAAATGGATCCCACGTGCCACAACTAAGACCCGGCACAGGCAAATAAATAAATATTAAAAAATAAAAATAAAAAGTCTGTCATGGAAGAATTCCCACCAGTGAACTGCACTTTACACACAATCACCTTTCAGCCTCCTAACAACCCTAGGAGAGAGACTAGTATACTAGAATATAAAACAGCACAGATTGTCAGATATCCCAATCATAAACATTAAAATACAAAAAAGTCTGCCTCTCAGTTAAGGAAATACTTATTAGCCCCATTTTACATATATAGAAACTGAGATTTAAAGAGAAAAAATTATTTCATGAGGTCGCATAACCTGTAAGTAATAGAGCAAATAGCCATGCTGTTAGCCGTGGCCCTTCACTGCCTTCCACTGCACTATAATATGCTTTTTCTAAATGTATATGTTCCTCCAACAAATAACCACCCTGTCTTGAGAACAGTTGATCTCTCAGAGGATGGGATTTGGCATTCACTCTGCCAACCCTTCTGTTACAGACAGAGCAGGTGGGTGACTCACCTCTGGGAGCCAGTCCCTTTTGCACACTTGTCTCTCTGGCTTTTATTTGTGAGAGAACTCCATCCACTGTTGTCCTGAAGAAAAGGGACACACTCTATCATTAGATGATCAGGAAATGCAAGAAATGAGGAGAGATTGAAAATGAGGGAGCAATCCACCTTGTAAGACTTAAAAGTAAAAGGAGTTCAGATGCCTGGGAAATAGTGAAGACAAAACACATTTGACCAGGAGAAAAAGTGTGAGACTTTGGGCAGAGGCCCTTTGTTTGCTAGGAGATAACTGTGCTGTTTTGATGCTTGCCTGTTGGGAAATGGGAGAGGGCTATTGTGTAGAAATGGGAAAGAGAGCCACAGTGTCTGGGTTTTGACAAAAACATCCCATAAAGGTGCACTTACTTAAGTGTCTGCTATTTGGTTAATTTCTTAAGTCTCCCCAGCCCACCACTCTAGTGGGGGATAGGGAAAAACTGAGTCACATCTTAACGTTAACATCCCACCCACCTCAAAACAAAACAAACGTTTGGTGTCTGGCTTGAAGTTTCTTTTGCCTTTGCAAGAAAAGGAGGTGGAATTAGTGTGAATGTAGGTGTTGTAGCTACACAGATGCTGCAGCCTTCATACCTTAAAAAAGAAAATCACCTTATTCTGCTGGTGTTAAAAAGTCTCAGAAAACTGACAGGTTTAAGAACATTAAGCCTCTTGGAATAATTTTCAGGTATTTCTTAACACGGAATGCTGGGGAGGGGGAAAAGGAGGGAGAGAGAGTGTGTGGGAGAGAGAGACAGAGGAACTACATGACAGAAAATTCATTATCAGAGGCAGAGAAACTGCAAAGTCATCCCTGAATGTCATTTCATGCTAGATTCCACAATCCCCTGGATTACTGTGTGGTTTAGCATTTGGGCAGCCATAGTACAGCTGCCCCGAGTTTAGAGCCTAAAGGAGTAAAATTTAATGACAATTACATTACATAGAATTATAAACACATGAATTAATTGATCCAGTGGCATGCCAAGGGAGCTGTTCACCCTGGGCACAGACTATATGGGGCTCATTGTAGAGAATTTAAGAATAATACAAAACTGCCAGCAATTCTAAACAATGTCATTGATAAAATTCTCCTACCCTCAAAAATCATTCATTGATGTAAGTTCTAAACTATCGCTGCAGTTCCTCTTGAGTTTTTAAAAACATCTTTATGGTGATATAATCCACCTACCATAAAATTCACCTATTTATATAATTCAGTAATTTTTAGTATATTCACAGAATTGTGCAGCCATCACCACAATCTGAGTTTAGAACATTTTCATCACTTGTTGGGTTTTAGTAATGCGTATGTAAGATTCTGATTAGCACATTTTTATTACTAATTCTTTAATAGCTTTGCATACTACATGGAAGTTAATTTGGAGAATTTCCAATTATACTGTTGGCTTCTGACCCAGTGGAATTTAGCTACATGGATTCATTTTGAAAATAAGTTCATAATGATCAAGAATTGTTTTAGGTCATTGGACAGTTTTTGCCTCCAACGCTTGTAATTTACATATTCTTACATTTAAACTGTAGGTTCAAAATGAACAATGGTGGATGTAAGTATGTTTCTTGTTATCTTTTTTCTGGTATGAAATTCTTAGATGAAGTTAATCAGATGTGAAAATATTTGTAAACAGCAAGAATCAGACTTGAATATCTGATGAAAAAACACTAAGCTTTGAAATTGCTCCCTGAAGATCTGTGCGTAGAAATTGAGAAGGCTATACAACAACAAAATGTAAAGAAATGGGACATTTACATTAAAAAAAGAATAAAAGTTCAAAGAATGCCAAGAGAAACAATGAAAGATTCTGTTCTTACATTGCTAGAAAAAAATCAGAAGTCAATGTTTCAATGTCAAGCACTGGACACCCATTTTAAAGTAATGGATCAAAAAAATGCCAATATTTACTATTATTCTGTCATTTCCTCAGATTTTTTTTTTTTATAAGATGCAAAACTTTGGAAGTTTTTACTAAAATACAGAAAAAGTAATCTCTGGTAAAGATTACATTTTAATAGAAAATTTTTGATTGTGGAGACATTTGAAAGCCTCTAGAATCATTCCTGAAGACAAAGACTTGAAGCATATTGCAATTTCTGGAATTTCTTGTTAAATCTGATTTTTATGACTCTTCCAAATTTATCCTCATGTTTAAGACTTTCCCTAACTCTTTGTGTGTCTGTTTCTTTGTGTGAAAGAAACTTTTCCAAGTTAAAATTATTAAAACATGTTGTTTGCTCTGAAGATAGATCCACAAATCTATTGAATGTGAAGATACGAAGGAGGTCCAATTTGATGAAGTCATTGACAAATTTTTCTAAGCCAGCGCCCCAAAACAGAAGATGTAATGTTATTCATTTCTGTCACAGACAAATATGTAGGTATGTTTCCTTTCTTTCAAGAAATACATTAAAGTAATTGAAAAGCTAGATGCTTTTTTTCTTTATTTTATTGAAATATTTAAATTTTAATTTTTACCAGCATGCTTATACATATGAAGTTAAATAAAGGAAAATTTTCTCCCCTCTGCATTCTTTTCTGGCCATTATTATTATTTATTCCCTTTTACAATACTACTGAAGCTAATTTTGTCGTGTAACATAGAAGGTGTTTAAAAGCAACAATAATAAAATGATTTGCTCTGGATGTCAGATAAGCAACATATTTGATCACTACATTGATCATCTTTGAAAACTACTTTTGTTAAAAAAATTTATTTATTTTATTTATTTATTTTTGGGTGCGTTGGGTCTTCGTTGCTGCGCGCAGGCTTTCTCTAGTTGCGGTGAGCGGGGGCTACTCTTTGTTGCGGTGCGCAGGCTTCTTATTGCAGTGGCTTCTCTTGTTGAGGAGCACGGGCTCTAGGTGCATGGGCTTCAGTAGTTGCAGCATGCAGGCTCAGTAGTTGTGGCTTCCGGGCTCTAGAGCACAGGCTCAGTAGTTGTGGCACACAGGTTTAGTTGCTCCACCGCATGTGGGATCTTCCCGGACCAGGGCTCGAACCTGTGTCCCCTGCACTGGCAGGCGGATTCTTTTTTTTTTTTTTTTTTTTTTTTTTTTGCGGTACGCGGGCCTCTCACTGTTGTGGCCTCTCCTGTTGCGGAGCACAGGCTCCGGACGCGCAGGCTCACCGGCCATGGCTCACGGGCCCAGCCGCTCCGCGGCATGTGGGATCTTCCCGGACCGGGGCACAAACCCGTGTCCCCTGCATCGGCAGGCGGACTCTCAATCACTGCGCCACCAGGGAAGGCCCTGGTTTCTTTTTTTTTTTAAACCTATGCTATCATAAATAAAGATATACTAATGACTTCCTGGAAACTACTCGGTTAGAACCTGGCGGGGCATGACTCACATCTGGTCCTCAGATGTGTCAGATGCTAGGACAGCCGGTTTCGCATGTGTTGCTTGAATCAATCAGCCCAACTCCCTGTGGTAGGTTTTATTATTTTCATTTTACAGGTGAGGTTTAGAGAGGTTTAGCAAGGTAAACAAAGTTACATAGTAACATGTGGTTTCTAACTAGCGGATTTGAATCCAGGTCTACCTCAAATGAGAGGCATTGTGCTGCAGACGTTTACAGCCTAACTGGGAATTCACAACCCATAAATGTAGATAAAAAGATAAAATAATATAAATAATCTATGCCAAGTGCCCATAAAGACCTGACCAAGACCTTTATTGGGTCAAAACGTGGAGCCGTCATTAGGGGGTCTCGCAGTTGAGAACGCTTTATGGGGAAAAGATTGAGCAGGGCCTGGAAGGGAGTATTTATATACAGAACTATAAAAGAAAGAGGAATCTGCGTGAGGAAATGTGAAAAGCTGAAAAGCTGGGTCTGTTCCTTGCCTGTCAGGATTCTAAGCGACGACTTTAATTGATTTAGAGGGACCTGCTTACAGAAGAAAGAAAGTTCACATCCTTTTAGTTTACCTGTATAACTGAGGCAAAATCCTACCAACCATTTCCGGTCATCTTCAGGTTTGGGCTTGGATTTCAGAAGCTCATGCCACTATATTCAATGTAACAAATATTTCAAGCATAGTAGCCATGGATAAAGCTTTGCACTGATTTTTCTTGTAACTTTATGATTTTTAGTTATATGTATATGCATATCCACACAGATATACACTCACACAAATATACATTTTCACACAAAAGATAGTTATGGATAAAGCATATACATACTCTTCTGCACCCTTTTTTTTTTTAACTTATCATATATTGTAGAGTTTCATATCAGTACATAAAGATCTGCCTTATTTCTTTTTTTTTTTTTTTTTTTTTTTGAGGTACGCGGCCTCTCACTCTTGTGGCCTCTCCCGTTGCGGAGCAGCAGGCTCTGGACGCGCAGCCTCAGCGGCCATGGCTCACAGGCCTAGCCGCTCCGCGGCATGTGGGATCTTCCCGGACCGGGGCACGAACCCGTGTGCCCTGCATCGGCAGGCGGACTCTCAACCACTGCGCCACCAGGGAAGCCCTGCCTTATTTCTTTTAATGGCAGCACTTTCTTTCATTGTCTGAATCCTATCGTCTTTAACCCTTAGGTTGTTTCTTTTGGTTTGCCATTACAAACAATGCATCATATAACAACTTTAAAACTATATCCTTTGCTTATGTGTAAGTAAATCTAGGATAAATTCCTAGAAGTAGAGTTTCTGGATCAAATTATATATGAATTTTTAATTTTTAAAAATAGTGACAAAGTCTCCTTCATAGAGGTTGGCATTAATAGTTTTTAACTTATCTGCAACCAAATTATTTTCTTGTAGAAACAAAAGATTGATCCATTAATGCTTTGTGCTGTCTGCTGGGTCCACCAAAGCAGTGCATGAAAGTGCATTCAGTTCATTTCAGCCCATATCGCTGGAGCCTGTGCTGTGTGCAATGCATAACTTAAAACAATGAGCAAGAGAAAGGACTGAGGGGGAGAAATGGGGACATATTGCAAATACTAGAGAAGAAAAACAATGCTCCTGCACCAAAACACCCACTTTCGCACAGGTGGAAAGTACAGAGAAATCTTGAAAGAAGAGGCCTTTTGTGTTTTTTCCAAGGCCCCTCTCAAAGCCGTGAGAAATCTGGGACAGGCAAGGTTGCGGTCTTGGCTGTCCCAGTCTTCAGACAGGCAGGTGACTCCAGCAACAGAGGTCAAGCTTGGGTAAGTACACTGAGAAAATGAACACAATCAAGGTGATCAGCTAAGAAAAAGTTTGGTGGCTGGCAACGGAGAGGAGAGAGAGGATTTTGGAGGAGAACCAGTGAGGAAGAAGGGCTTCTTGGGGGGCAGAGAGGAAAGCTCGTGGGGAGAAGGGCAGTTTAGGGGCCAGGAAAGGGGAAGCAGTTTATACAGGAAAATGTAGGGGGACAGGGTTTGTTGAAAAAGGTTCATTATAATCTCTTTCCTGTCATTATCTCTCAAGTTTTGTCTGTTTAAAACCACTTCAGTGGGTCCCTACCAACCTAGACTCAAGACCTGTTTTCCTTCCATTGAGACACAGGTCAAAGCATCTGGTGTCTTGTCTTCCTCTTCTTGCCTCTTTCCCTCTCTGCACCAAATGGTTAGTGCAAACCTAGCCAGATAGTTACCTCATTTGTAAATGGGAATTCTTATTCCTGAACCCATGACCCTCCCCAACAGACAGGATACATAATGTAGTGGGAATCGATCATTTTTTAAAAAAAATTTTGTTGGAGTATAGTTGATTTATGAATCTATCATCTGAATGCAGGCTAGAGTTTGCTTTGCTGAAAAAACTCTGAGATCTTTCTACTTCCAGTTCCTTCATCATGTCCTCCAAGAAAAGATTGCTTTATATATCAAACCCAAGAAGAAAATACAGATGACATGCTAGTTGGAAGCAAAAACCCAGTAACTTTATAAAGTTATGGACTAGAAGTTTGGAAAAGATGTTAAAGGGTCACTTGGTCCCATACTTCAACAACTACAGGAATTCCCAGACCAATGATCTGTAATGACAAGAAACTCTAGTAAGTTTGGAAAAAGATCAGCTCCTGGGGTCGTTTTATCAGTAACACTTCTCCCTTTTTTTTTTTAAACTATGTGATGTCTTTTTTTTTTTATTAGAAATTTATTTATTTATTTTTGGCTGTGTTGGGTCTTTGTTCCTGCACGTCAGCTTCCTCTAGTTGCCGTGAGCGGGGGCCACTCTTCGTTGTGGTGCGCGGGCTTCTCATTGCGGTGGCTTCTCTTGTTGCGGAGCACAGGTTCTAGGGGCGCGGGCTTCAGGAGTTGTGCTTCGTGGGCTACAGAGCGCAGGCTCAGTAGTTGTGGCGCATGGGCTTAGCTGCTCTGAGGCATATGGGATCTTCCCGGAGCAGGGGTTGAACCCATGTCTCCTGCATTGGCAGGTGAATTCTTAACCACTGCACCACCAGGGAAGTCCAGCACTTCTCTTTATAGTGAGCTTAAACTTGTTTTCCTTGTACTATTCGCCCACTGATCCAACTGTAATATCCATAGTTATACGAAATAAATTTAACTTCTCACTCCTCTGAATGTTTATGGTATTTATTGTCTATGTTGTTTCTCTAGGACTTATTATAATTTAAGACATTTAATATAGTAATTAATCAGTGAACACCAACTGCTGCTCTACAATATAACAGGCACTTGCCTACATTCTGGTATTATTTCAATGAATAGGACGAATCTGGAAGAGACATATAAACAGATAATAATAAATAATTGTTAAGTGCTATCTCTATTAAAGGTTTGAACAAAACACTATGGAACCACAAAGGAGGGAATAATAGAACATATGGATGGGGTACCATGAAAAAACAACCAAGTTCATCATTAAATAAATGTTTGATCTAGGTTTTGAAGGATGATTATGCATTTGGCAGGTGAAGAAATGGGGAAATAATTTTAGGAGGTGTTGGTTTCAGGGATTTCTTTTGGGCTTTTTTTTTTTTTTTTTTTTGGCTGCACCGCCTGGCTTGCAAGATCTTAGTTCCCCGACCAGGAATTGCATGCCCTCGGAAGTGAAAGCGCAAAGTCCTAACCACTGGACCGCCAGGGAATTCCCTCTTTTGGGCTTATAGAGAGCAAATTAGAGTCTAGAGACTGAAAATTCCTTTCTCCCTGCGGTGCACAGACCTTAAGATGGTCTGCAATGATCCCTAACTCCTGGTATTGATGCATTTGTGTAATCCCTTCCCCTTTATTGCGGGTGGGGCCTGTGACTTGCTTCTAACCAATAGAATACTGCAAAGGTGACAGCATGTCACTTCTGCAGTTATATGAGGTATAACGCCCATCTCGATAGCATGATGAAGCAAAGGCCGTGTTGGGGAGGCCTACGTAGCAAGGAACTGAGAGTGACCTTTGGCCAGCAATCAGCCAGGGACTGAAGACAGCAACTGCGACAGCAAAAAACTGAAGATTTCAGTCCAACAGACCACAAGGAACTGATTTCTGCTAACGACCATCTGCGTTTGAAGCAGATCCTTGCCCAGTCAAACCTTGAGATGAGACCAAAACCAGGCCAATACCTTGATTTCGGCCTCATGGGACCCTGAAATAAAGAGTCCTGACCCACAAAAGCTGTGAGATAATAAATGTGTGTTGTTTTAAGCTGCTAAATTTCTGATAATACTGTTATGCAGCAATAGATAAGAGATAACCTTATGCATTTTCTCTTGCTGTTCCTTTTTTTCCTCTTCATTATCTTCTTTGTTTTAAAATAGCTCTTTTCGGGCTCCCCTGGTGGCGCAGTGGTTGGGAGTCCGCCTGCCGATGCAGGGGATGCGGGTTCGTGCCCCGTTCCACGAAGATCCCACATGCCGTGGGGCGGTTGGGCCCGTGAGCCATGGCCACTGGCCTGCCCGTCTGGAGTCTGTGCTCCGCAACGGAAGAGGCCACAACCGTGAGAGGCCCATGTACCGCAAAAAATAAATAAATAAATAAAGTACCTCCTTTCTTCACTCTCTTCTCTCTGTTTTAGAGAACTAAGCTGACTTTTCTGCCAGTCTTAGTCCAGAATGCTCTCTCTCTTCTTTAAATACAGCGAGTAATAACTTTAGCATGCATCTTTGTCTAGGATTGAGTGAAAAATGGAATTGTGTGGGAACACTTGGATTTGTGGAGTCAGAGAGACTTGGGTTTGAATCCTGACCTCTCTACTTAACAGCTACGTGAATTGAGGCATATTATTTAACCTCTCTGAGCTTCACTTACAGTAAAATGGGTATAAAAATAATGAACCAGGGTGGAAGATTTTAATTTTAGGAATTTCCTTGTAGCCAAGCTGCTTCTTCTAAGGGCACCTCTAAATACTGTGTACTCAGCTGAGCAGTGGCAGCATCAGTAGCTAATGGTTCTCTCTAGCAATGCCAGCTAGCGTTAACTAGCGTCAAATATGAAAGGAGTCCTGATTGTAAGGGAGTCCTTCACTCTCATATCATCTGGGAAAAATACCATTAGATATTACATTTAAAGTCCTGGTTAGGTCTTATAAGAAAATCTACTTATTTATTTGGGGATGGGGAAGACTTTGCATATTTCATTTAATCTATTAAAATAAAGAGAGATTTCAATTTTGCTTTTATTTCACTTTTATAATTCTTTAAATAGAGACTTGACCCCATTTTAGCAGGCTCTGATAGAACACACACCATTCATTTAAAGAGTATTCCTAGTGTCTATTTTGGGCAAAATGCATTTTATAAAATTCACCTGTCCTAGAAATAGAAAATATTTTATAGAGGAAAGTAGCTAAATAAATTAGGGAAAAAGAAACCATTCCTTATATTATTTAAAAAGAGAAGAGAAAACAGAAGTAGGCTACTCCCAACAGATACAGGAGATGTAAGGACACTTTATTTTTATTTTTTTTAATTTTTGAATTTTATTTTATTTTTTATACAGCTGGCTCTTATTAGTTATCCATTTTATACATATTAGTGTATATATGTCAATCCCAATCTCCCAATTCATCATACCACCCCCCACCACCACTTTCCCCCCTTGGTGTCCATACATTTTCTCTCTACATCTGTGTCTCTATTTCTGCCCTGCAAACCAGTTCATCTGTACCATTTTTCTAGGTTCCACATATATGCGTTAATATACGATATTTGTTTTTCTCTTTCTGACTTACTTCACTCTGTATGACAGTCTCTAGATCTAATGGAATATTACTCAGCCATAAAAAGGAATGAAATTGGGTCATTAGAAAGGACACTTTACAGGTCAGGTGTCCAGCATGTTCAAGTCTGCACCCCAGGGCTTGGCAGTCCTTGTATTTACAACTTCTGCCTAGTGGAGAGAACTGAAGAATAAAAGGCCTCGCGAAGAGAATAAGGCAGAAATGAGAGGACGGGAAGGAAAGGGACTGGGAGGAACACTTTTTTCGAGAAACTTCACCCTCCTTTTTTTATTCAACTCTTCTCAAGAGCTGCACAAGCTGATCCAAGGCCTCTAAGAAACAGGATGAAGCCTACATGCTGAGCATTTCTCAAATAAAAGATCCCAGGGTGGGGGCTTCCCTGGTGGCACAGTGGTTGAGAATCTGCCTGCTAATGCAGGGGACATGGGTTCGAGCCCTGGTCTGGGAGGATCCCACACGCCGCGGAGCAACTAGGCCCGTAAGCCACAATTACTGAGCCTGCGCGTCTGGAGCCTGTGCTCCGCAACAAGAGAGGCCACGATAGTGAGAGGCCCATGCACCGTGCTGAAGAGTGGCCCTCGCTCGCCGCAACTAGAGAAAGCCCTCGCACAGAAACAAAGACCCAACACAGCAAAAATAAAAAATAAATAAATGAGGCAGAAGGAAATAACTGCCCTTTAAAACAGATTTTGAAAGGATTCTTCTACTTATAAAAAAAAAAAAAAAGATCCCAGGGCTGGTGTCTGCAGTTCCTAGGGTGTTTGTTAGTCTAATGAAGTTTATCTTGAGAAAACAGGCTCGGTGGAGGTAAGTGTAGGGAAAAAGTAAGTAATAGCTACTTCTACATAGTAAGTACAAAAGGGAGGGGAAAAAAGAAGTTTATCCAATAGGAGAGGGTGTAACAAAGTTTAGGAAAGGATGCAAATGCGAAAGTAGAAATAGTAGAGACTTTTTTCTGGTCATTAATTCCTTTGGACTGTAATGTTGGAACAGGATTGTGGAGGCCATTTCATTGCTGGGTCATAGGGAACTGGGTGGAAGAGGAGTTTGGGAGAACATATAGGAAAGCTGGGGCAGCACTTGGGGGTCTCCTCTGGGCACTGGCCATTTGCCAACTGATTCAGAGGAATTTCAATATTTTAACATCTGGAATGCCCATCCTGGTGCTTCCTGGCCTGAACATCAGCCCTGCCAGTGTCCCCGCCCAGGAGCCCCCTCAGGTTCTTACTATAGTTTCCTGGGATCAGTGGGGCCAGTAGCTCAGCCATTGGGCCAAATGCCCCTCTTCAGTTTTCTTCTCTTGTTTTGAGCTGCCTGAAAAGAAGTACTGAAACGCTATATTACTTTTCCTTCCAAAGAACAACAACAACACACACAGATTTTAAAGGAAATCCACTGTATGATAAATCTTGATCCACAGTTTGACAGTTTGCTCATCCCATAAAAAAGTTTCACAAGGAAAAAATAAAACATAAAGTGATAAAAAAAAAATTTCACAAGGACCATCCCAAAGTTAGAAACTCCAGAAGCAAAGACATACCATGCATAAGAAAGGAAAACAACCAGTGCTCCTTTAGGAGCACAGACTCAACATAGACAAGAGCATGGACGTCACCCAACTCCATGGAATAGAATCCCTCCACCACCTCCCAAAGTATCCTCCACAGTCCTCCATTTGAAACCCTCTATCACTATGTATAATTTGTGTATCCCTGACTCCAGTATTGTCACTGGGCTTGGTGCCATCCTGCTGTTACCTTCAGTGCCCGCAGGAGAGTTGCTTCCACTGGGTACTTGTCATATGCAGTGAGCCCTGCTACATCTGCTTTCACTAGACCTCCCAAAAGGAACCACCGATATCTTGGATCCCTACAGCACTTAAGTGGCACTGTGTTCTCTGCAGCCCTCAGTGTCCTAATGCTGCACTGTGTGTTGTGCAAGAGAGTGTGAAATATCCCTATCTGTCTTGTCCAAAGTGATCAGACATGGTCTCAGTTCCCAGCTCTAGGAACATTCTGCATGACCAATCTCTCCATATTGTCCAAAAACCTCTCTCCCTTGGCCGACTCTGGGCTCTGGAAGATGGATGGAGTACCTAAAAGAAGGCTAGCCTTGGGAAGTCCCTGGCGGTCCAGTGGTTAGGACTCACTGCCAGGGCCCAGGGTTCAATCCCTGGTGGGGAACCAAGATCCTGCAAGCCAAATAAAAAAAAAGCTAGCCTTTTGCGTGGTTAAAACTAGCCTCCTGCCAACATAGCTCCAATGTGCTGAAAGGATGTCTGTCTCTTTCTTGGCCTTGAGTTGCATTACCAAGGCTCCTGTCTGTTTTCACAACCTTAGTACATACCAGGAATCATAAAAGAAATAGGAGAAAAAAATTTGCCCATCCATGGGAATTCCCTGGTGGCACAGTGGTTAAGAATCTGCCTGCCAATGCAGGGGACACGGTTTGATCCCTGGTCTGGGAAGATCCCACATGCCTCGGAGCAACTAAGCCCATGTGCCACAACTACTGAGCCCCCCATGCCACAACTACTGAAGCCCGTGCACTGCAACTACTGAAGCCCGCATGCCTAGAGCCCGTGCTCCACGACAAAAAGAAGCCACCACAATGAGAAGCCCATGCACCGCCATGAAGAGTAGTTCTCGCTCACCGCAGTTAGAGAAAGCCCACGTGCAGCAACGAAGACCCAGTGCAGCCAAAATAAAAATAAAAATGGAAATTAAAAAATGAATAATAAAATATTTAAAAGAAAGAGTATATTAAAAACAAATTAGCCCACCCATGCCCTGCACCACTATGTCTCCTAGAATTTTAAAGAAACTGTACTTTCTGTTTATATTTACAGAATTTCACTCCCTCTCTCTTTCCCTCTCTTCACCACCAGTTTTCCCCAGCAACCCTTGGTCATGAGCCCATGCGGAGAGTGGAGACTTGGCTCAATGAAGAATGTGAGTAGAAGCATCATGTGTTACTTAAAATCTTTCCTTCCTAGTGATGACTGAGGCTTTAGTTAAGCTTGTCTGCTTCTCTCTTTAAATTATGACTTTTTTTTTTCTTTTTGGCCGCACCACATGGCATGTGGGATCTTAGTTCCCCGACTAGGGATCGAACCCACTCCCCCTGCATTGGAAATGTGAATTCTTAACCACTGGACCACCAGGGAAGTCCCAAATTTTGACATATTTTAAGCATACAGAAAATACCAAAATTATATAAAAGATCCACAGTCCTATTCCCACCACTGAAATATACTGAATGTTTATATTTTGTGGTGTTTAAATTACAGGTAAAGTTAAAGACATTTCATTCCCCTACTTCTTTCTGAAGAGGTAGCTCCTCTGCTGAAGTTTTGTGTGACCCCAGTGTATGCTTTTATAACTGTATTAGACATTTATGAACACATAGCTATGTATAATATTGGTTATATAATATTAGGTATACAATTCATGTGTCTATAGATATTAAAATATTAGCTATATTGGTTTGGGTCTTCAAGTTGTACATTAATGGTATCACACTATGTCACTTCTTTTCTTTGCTCAACAAAAGTATTTTTAAGTTTTATTCATTTTCTTACATATAGAGCTTAAGTAACTTTAATTGCTGTATTTTAGAAATAAATATATCACAATTTATCCATTAGTTCATGTCAGTGGACATTTAAATTGTTTCAATGTTTTACTATTACTAATCATGTGTCACTGAGAGTTTTTGCTCTATGGATCTTACAATTGAGTAAAAGTTTTTCTGGGTTAAATTCCAAAAGTGAAATTGCTGGATAATGGTATATGCATCTTCATCTTGACTCAATATTTCCAAATTGACTGATCTCCAAGCTGGTGGCGCCAACATACACTCCCTCATTCTCTCCCAACATTTAGTATTATCAGTCTTTTCTGATAATCTGATAAATGTCAACTTATTTTAAACTCTGCACTACCCTAATTACTCAAGGGATTGAATATCTTTTACCTAATTATTGATCATATGGGTGTCCTTGTCTGTGAATTGACTTTTCACATCTTTTGCCAATTTTTCAATCTTTTCTTTCTTTATGAATTTGTAGAAATTCTTTATATATTCTGGATACTACGTGGGTTGTCTTTTGTGAAACAGAAAATTTTAAATATCTGTGTAATCAACTATCTGTGTGATCTATATAATCAGATCTTCCCCTTCAGAGTTTGTGCTCTTGGGGTCTTGTTTCAGAAATCTCTATCTCAACATCACTCAAATAGGCTGCTGTATTTTTTTCTAAACATTTTAAAGTTTGCATTTTATATTTAGTTTTTAATTTACCTAGACTTTTTGTACAGAATGATACTGAAATCCAGTCTTATCTTTCTCCATGTGGTTAGGCAATTTCTGTCACCTGTCCATCTATATGCGGCTCTGGTGTGGGTTATCTATTCTTTTTCTGGTATTCTTGTCTCACACTAAACCATGCTGTTTGTTTTTTGGTTTTTTTTTTTTTTGCGGTACGCGGGCCTCTCACTGCTGTGGCCTCTCCCGTTGCGGAGCACAGGCTCCAGACGCGCAGGCCCAGCGGCCATGGCTCACGGGCCCAGCCGCTCCGCGGCACGTGGGGTCTTCCCGGACCGGGGCACGAACCCATGTCCCCTGCATCAGCAGGCGGACTCTCAACCACTGCGCCACCAGGGAAGCCCAACCATGCTGTTTTGATTACTCTAGCTTCATGAATTTTGCTTTCCTGCCCCTTTCTTATTTGCCTTGAAAACTATGTTGCCTCTTCTTTACTTTTTCATATGAATTTTTGGATCAGCCTATCAAAGTCCATGAAAAACCCCGTAGGGATTTCAACTGTAATTGCATTAAATGTAAAGATTAGTTTGAGGGAGAAATTGATATTGTTGAGATGGCAATTCTTACCATTCTTGATCATGCTGTAGTCCCAGTTTACTTAGGTCTTGTGTTCTTCACTGAAATTGGTTTACTTTTTTCTCATAAAGATCTTTGCATCTTTCGTGAAATTTATTGCTTGGCATTTTTGTAATTATCTGTTGCTAGTTTATAAGAATATAATCGATTTTGGTATCCAGATCTTGTATTCAGCAACATTACATGATCTTAAATGTGCTAACTGTAACAAGATTTTCATGTCCACAATCTTTAGGGCACCATGAGTACTCCAAAGTCAAGACTAATTATAGAGTCACAGTTGAGACCGAAAGTTACAAAGTGACATCTAGAATTGTGTTTGTCATTTTCAGTCCTTTTGTCTCTTTTTTAAGTATCTTAGTCTCTTCCCCCTCTCCTCTCACACTGACTTGGACTTCCAGTGACTTGTCTGAACGTAGTTTTAAGTCTAGTTCAGACTCAGTCAAGTCGTACAACAAGGTTGTACGACTTGACTGAGTCTGAACTAGACTTAAACAAGGTTCAGAAGAGAAAATGGTTGTCCTTTCCCACCAGTTTTGGTAAAATCAAAATTAATGGTTTAATCATTATAACCAGATAAATATTCACAGCAGAGCCACACATAACTTTTTCTCTTCTTGTATCACACGTACTTGTCTCAGAGTTTATAATGCCTCTGTTAACTCCCGAATGATTTCTGTGTTGTTGGTTTGGCCTGGTGATCATTGGCTATCGGTTCATATTTAAGAGGAGGTACTGAAAGGCTGGCTTCAGCCTCTGAGTGTATAAGCAGGGTTTGTTGACCCATGGGTATTACTTTAAGATTATTTATTTAGTTACAATTGTCAATATTTTCTCTCAATTATTCTACTGAGCTGGGGTGGTGCTATGAAACAGATGTTTGTGTCCACCCACCCCCCAATTCATATGCTGGAGCCCTAACGCGATGGCATTTGGAGATGGGGCCTTTGGGAGGTAATTTATTCATGAGGATGGAGACATAACGGGATGAGTGTCCTTATAAGAAGAGGAAGAGAGTCCTGTCTTTTGGCTCTCTACCATATGTAGATACAACAAGGAGATGTTTATCTGCAAACCAGGAAATGGGTTCTCACCAGATCTGCCGAACACCTTGATCTTAGCCTCCAGTACTGTGGAAAATAAATGATTGCTATTTAAGCCACCCAGTCTATGGTTATCCTTGCTATAGCACCCCAAGCTGAATAAGGTGGGGAGGGGATATGTAAAGGAGTTATAAGCAACCCATCAGGAAAAGGGGTTGCAGGTCTCCCCATTAATATACAGATTTCAACTTAACTCTTCTGTTTTTAACCCAGCCCCTTGACAAGTCTAGGATCCTGGAGTCCAGTGCCACTCATGACAACCTCTCAGAGTAAATCTCAAGTCATCTTTCAGAGAGTTGGGGGAGGGGAAGAGGAACAGTCACCTGCCCATAAGAGCCTTGCAGGGAATTTGGTGAGGAGTGTCTATAGCTTCCTAGTCAGATGTTTAATATAGCCTCTTGTTTTTAGTGCCATACCCCTTCCCACCCTGTTCACAGTCACCCCAATTCCTGAATCTCTGTAGAATTCTATTTTCTTCTCAATATTTTTACTGTGAGATTAAAAAGCATTTTTTTTTGTTAATACAAAAAGTTGACAAATAACATCATACACGTCTGTTCAAACATTACCCCTACTCCCAGTTTCTTGTTTGTCTTTTGATCTTATTTATTGGGTGTTTGTCATGCAAAGTTTTTTTGTTTTTTAAAATGAAGTAAAAAATGATGGCTCTGTGTTTTGTGTTACAAAAGTCTTTCCCACTTCATGAATGAAAAAAATATCGTCCTGTCTTTTATTCCAGAACTTTGTAGTCTCTCACCATCTTTACATTTTGGAGGAGGATTAGCAATTAATGTAAGATTTCAGATAGTGGCAAGTATCCAAAATGATTCTTTCTTCCCAGCTGGCTATTTAGTTGTTTCAGCATAATCCTTTGAATTACTTATCCTTTTGATGACGATTAGAAATAGAACTTTTACTTTAAATTCTTATTTGACTTAATGTCATTTCTAAGCTTCTATTCTTTTCATAGATTTTGTGTGTGTGTGTGTGTAAATGCATGCTCCATTATCACACCATTTCAGTTATTACTGTAGTTTAATAATAGGTTTAACTATCTGAGGTTGCTAATTTGGGGTTTAATAATAGGTTTTGCAATCCTCCTACAGCAATCTTGAGAATGTCTCAGTAAATGCTCAGGTCAAAAGCCCTGCAGTAATCCTTTCTCTTTTTCTTCCATGCTATATTCAGTCCATCAGCAAATCTGATGTATTCTATCTTCAAAATATATCCTGAATCTGACCAATTCACTACCATTCTGTCCTACATGAAGCCGCCATCATTTCTCTCATCTGGGTTCTTGCAGTAGCCTCCCAAATGGTTTCCATGTTTCTGTGCTTGGTGTCCCTGCAGTTAGTCTCCATACAGAAGCCTGTGTTATATGTAAATCAGATGTCAGCCTCCTGCTCAAAAACCTGCAGTACCATCTGATCTTACTCAGAGTAAAGACAAATACTCACAAAGCTCTGACCTCATCACCTCCCACTCCCTCTCAGCTCTAGCCCCAGGGGCCTCCTTGCTATTCTCCAAACACATAAACAAAAAACACTTAGCATAATTTACTCCAGGTCTTTACAATTGCTGTTCCACCACCCATAACTTACTTCCCTCAGATGTCCGTTTATGTTGGCGGCAGAGAGGGAAGAAAGGGAGAAAGAAGTGCAAATATGCTCGTGTCATAATTCTTGAATAGGTAGTAGTTAGACACTATCTAAAGAAATAGAGGAGAAAGTCTATTTCATAATAAATGTAACAACTAAAATAAAAATATGAACTTCCCAAAATTGTCAGATGAAAAACACATACCAACACAAAACAAGCGTAGAGCATGTAGTGACAATCTATTTTTTTAAAAAAACTAAAAATAAGAAAGAAATCATTTAAAAATGATAGAACTAAGACTCATCTAACTATTGTATCCATAGATGGAAATATGTTAAGACCTATCGATTATCTATTATTGACATGTATACACTGATGTGTATAAAACTGATGACTAATAAGAACCTGCAGTATAAAAAACAAACAAACAAACAAACAAAAAAAACCCAACTAATACTAAAACTTCTTTGGGTTATTTGTATGGAAATATGTTAATATAAATGTGTCAGACATTACATGAAATTTCTAAAAATCTTATATGTTCTGGTATAATGTTATAAGTCATAATTCTAGTTATTACTTTAAAATGTATATCTCAGAAATAACTAAATTTCCTTGTCAATTGCATTATTATAAACTTTCATCAAATCTTTAACCATGGTCATTTTTAAGTCTTTTGTCATTTACAAACAGTTCTGGGTGTACTCTGATGCTTTTGCAAAAATGTTCCTATAAAAGGGTTTCATCTTCAAGGAAGTCATGGAAAAGACTCTGACAAGTACAGGTTTCTGGTAACTGACTATACTGCTGAACTGAATGAGTAAGCATTTTCAGGACTCTAATGGAAAACTGATGAATTCATAAACGTGCTAACAAAAGATCAAGATGAAAAAAAGAATTAATTACATGGGACTGAGTGAACTGATGAGGATGATTATAATTTTTGTGACTTTCTGTTTGAATAAAAGAAAAAATCACACAAGGACTCGGAGGCAAAAAATATACAAACCAATATTCACTGCAAAGTAAAGGAGGTGTTACAGTAGAGGCTTACTGGACTGAATGTCAATATTATGACATAGTGTGAGGGTATTTCATGTTTGGTAATTGCAGTCACTGTTGCTTTTGTTGTGGTCATCCATTTATAATGTTTGGTGTCAGTTTATTTATCTCTTGTAAAAATAAAATACAGAAAAAAAAAAGATTCCGGTTGAATTATAAAAGAAAGAATATTCTGTACTTCTCTGTGTATATTCTGCCCATAGAGAAAGTACTAAATTAAAATTACTCAGAAACTTTGTAAAGAAAATGAACAGAGATATTCTAGGAAAATACAAATAAAATAAAGTAGGGGTTCTGATATTAATATCAGATGAGATTAAATTCTGGAAAACAATTACAAAGATGACACTTTATAGGGTATGCAATATACAATTACGTTCTTACAGATAGTTATGCCCAACTTATATGTAAAATTTGACCAAAATTGTTGGAAATTGCAGGTGAGGGTGGGGGGCGGTACCAGTGGCAGAGAATCCAGAGGCCCCTGTATTGCTCTCTATGGCCTTGAATCATCGTTTAAGTACCACCTTCACTTTTTAGGACATATCCAAATACTGCCTGTAGTTATTTACCTTATGTTTTTCTTTAAAGTGACACATTCCTTAACTGAAATAAGTTTATAATGGTAAACTTTTTTTATATTTTAAAAACATTTTTACAATATAAAAAATGGTAAATGTGAATATCTTATAAAACAGGAAGCTATTCCTCAGCTCTGAGAATGTATTTCTATTTTACCAAATTATTTAAATGAAGCCAAAAAATCTACCTTATTATATAAAATCTGATTTTTCAATGTTAGCTTAAAGGGACAAACGAAACATGCCTGTGACTCTTTTGGCTGTGTGTCTACCAGTTCTTTGTGTTAATAGGTGCTGGGGACACACAAAAGGAATCCTCCTCCCGGACTCCTCCCTCCAATATCAGCCAATGGCTCCTACAACTCAGTGCCCTCTCCCTCTCCCTCTTCTCCCTTTATCCTCAGCCACTGACAACACCACTTATGACTTATCTGGACTATAAACTCCTTAAGAGCAAAGATTATGTCCTAGCATCCCTCTCTCCTTCCCCTCACCTACCAGAGTTTCTGGTACTTACCAGGGGTCCATGCATTTATTTGTTTGTTCACTCATTCAACAAATGTTAGGTAGCAGGGAAACAGAAAAGACTTCATAGCATAAGTGAAAAGGCTTATAATAAGTGTAGTAAGGACTCAGACAGAAAATATGCAGAGTTCTGTGGGCTGCAAAGAAGGGGCAACTAATCCTAACTGAGGGAGTAGGGATGCAATATCTGTCTGAATTGATTCTTTGATTCTTGGAGAAGTTGTATTTATAAAAAAAAAAAAAAAAAAAAAGTGTGGGGAGGCATTCCAAGAAGAGAAACCAGCTTGGGATGGGATCTAAATTAGATTGGAATAGCTGATTTCTAGAGCATGAGTTGGGAATGTTGAATGATGGTGCCGGAGGGTAGTCAGGCTTGGTCACGAAGAACTACATTGAATCCTTAACTTCCTACACTGGCACACTACACACCCTAACACCTCTTCACTTTTTTTTCAGTGGGTTTCCCCCAACGGCAGTCTATAATTTCTTACTTCTTCTTCCCTTTTCTTTTTAAAAACAAACTCTTAAGCATTTTAGTATGACTCAGTTTATCTTTTTTTTAAAAAAGTTTTATTGAAGTATAGTTGATTTACAATGTTGTGTTTAATTTCTTACTTCTTATTTCCTGACTGGCAACATCTCATTTATCCTTCATGTACCAGTTCAAATGCCAGTTTTTCCGGAAAGATGATCTCAACCTCTCTGTAACCCTTAAGAATGGAATTTGAATTGACTGAACTACTGTACTCTGCATATACCTTTATTTTAGTTGTAATTATTTTGTTTTATAGGTATTGTTATTAGTTTTCCAACTAGGCTGGAATCGTTTTAAAGTCAAGGGCCATTTTAAAGTACATGTTTGTATTCAAAGCATCTGTTAAGATATTTCATATTTGTTCCTTGAATGACTAAATATCTGCATATTAGTGTTTTGGGAGTGCAAAAGGAAAAGGAGATTGTCCTTGACTTCTCAGAGGAAATAGTATTTGTTGGACGTTGAGTATAAGTAATGTTATACACAAAAAAGAGTGAGGGAGGGCATATCATGCAAGTGGAATAGCAGTAGCGAAGATGTGATTTCTTATTAAATCATTTGGGTTAAAATGATTGCCCAAGTGATTAGTGGGGATAAAGAAAGTTTGATGGCATTTGCATAGGAGGAAGGTTGTAATAAAATTCCAGTTCACACTGAACTTTTCTTCTGTTGCTTTACCTGTGTCCAGACATTTTTGAGGTGGCGAGGTTATTTGTTTATTTGTGCTAGTGCTGTTGAACAGATGACTATGACAGGTCTTTTATCCCTTAGTGTATGTATTTTTTTTTTTTTTTTCGGTACGCGGGCCTCTCACTGCTGTGGCCTCTCCCATTGCGGGGCACAGGCTCTGGACACGCAGGCTCAGCAGCCATGGCTCACGGGCCCAGCCGCTCTGCTGCATGTGGGATTTTCCCGGACCGGGGCACGAACCCGTGTCCCCTGCATCGGCAGGCGGACGCTCAACCACTGCGCTACCAGGGAAGCCCTTGGTGTGTGTATTTTAAGACTCAGTTCATGTTTGGCTTTCTCACACAGTCTTTTCCAACTACTGAAACCCAAAGGGTTCCTTCATCCTTTCTGAATTCCTCTGGACTTTTTGCTGGTACATCTTCCACAAAGGCATGATTATTTCTTTTGCAATTGCACACCTCATATTTTGATTTTTATCTGTAAAGTGACTTTTTGACTTGCAGCTGATACCTATAAAACATAAAATATTTACCACCTATATAAATACAGACAGAGAGAGCTGACTCTTCATTTTACCCTCCCAGAGAATGATGAGTATATTGAATCCTTCTTACCAAGAAGGAAAAATAAATCTCATTACTCTTTGGAACATTAGAAGATTAAGGCTAGAGAAATGTGCTTCACTTGAGAATTGTATTATTTTAAATGTTTCCTATCATTTGAGATGTGTTTGAAGGCAATAGGAGATTAGAAAAATTTTTTGATATTACACATGGACTTTCATGAAGACCTTCCTCTGCAAGTGTGCATTTTTCTGTGCCTACTGATAAAGAACTGTTTCAGATCCACTTGCTTTGATCTGCTTATTATTTGGAGTTTGATTCTGCCCTTAGGGTTTACATTCTCCTCTTTTTTTCTTAGGACACTAACAAGAACTTAGCTGGATGAAACGGCTTCTTTGATATCCAGTGGTACACTCCCATTAGTCAACTGTACTGCAGTTTTTCTAATCTTGATTAAATGTTAATGAGAAACTTTTGCAGAAGAGACTTTGCTCCACTATACCTAGTACCTTGCCATAGAAATGTGTGGCCAGGACGCCCCCAGGTGGTCATAGTAACAAGTACATGGGAATCTTCAGAACTTTGCATTTCTCCCTAGGCTTTTTCATCCTTTGGAGCGGATATTAATAGAAGAGGCTAAAGGACAAAAGGGGAAGGAGAAAAATGTAGGAATGTTTGGCTTACTTCTCTCAGCTTAAATTTCCAATCTCATTATCTTTGTGTGGTGTGTTTATTGCTTCTGTTTTTTTTTCTAGTTTCTTGTTCTGGATGTTGATCAAAGTGTGTAACAATCCAAGCAGCCTTACACTCAGAACTAACTATGCAACTTCCCTGGTGGCACAGTGGTTAAGAATCTGCCACAACTACTGAGCCTGTGCTCTAGAGCCCGCAAGCCACAACTACTGAAGCCCGTGCTCCACAACTACTGAAGCCCGAGTGCCCTAGAGCCTGTGCACTGCAACTACAGAAGCCTGCGTGCTCTAGGGCCTGTGCTCCGCAACAAGAGAAGCCACCGCAATGAGAAGTCTGTGCACTGCAACGAAGACTAGCCCCCGCTTTGAGGCTAGTAGCCTCAACTAGAGAAAGCCCGTGTGCAGTAACGAAGACCCAACACAGCCAAAATAAATAACATAAAAATAAAAAACAAGACAAAACAAAAAAACGAACTATGGTTGGTTGACTATAGTTCTGACAAAACAATAGTTTTTGATCAAGAAAAGGTTTCTTTGAATTGAAATGGTCACGGTAGATGCAATAGTAATGATTCCTACAGCATTCTGATACACTGTTAAACAGCTGGACAATAATGGATAATAATGAGTAATTGAGTATACCTACCAGCTGTTGGGCATGGTGTAAAGTGCTTCACATGCATTTCATCTTCACAAAGGCCCTGTGAGGTAGTCAGTCCTATTATCCCTGTTTCATAGAGGCTCAAATAGGTTAAGTGGTCTGATCAAGTTCACACAGTAGAAAAGGCAGAGGGCTTATGAAAGGAACGAGGCCCTGTGGGGCAAGACTCCAGCCTCCATGACTTTCCCTGAGTTCCAAAGGGTGGATTCGAAGAGTTGCTAATCAAGGGAGGAGCAGACAAGAGACCACATGAGGCAAGATTAAAGGGACCAGAGAAACTCATCAAGATTAGGAGAATGACCACCTGAGAAGAGATTTAAGGAGTGAAGGCCCTGCTCACACCCTAATCTTGTCAGAGACCCCACCCTTGAACGACTGTTAAAAACCCACATCAAACCCTCTGGGGTTTTCAGCACAGGAGTACAGAGAAGCTGAGCTTTCAGTAACACTTAGCTCTTTGCTTTGTTAGGGACTTTCCAGCATGCTCATTGATGGGCAGTGAATACTGAGAATGATTTTGGCATAAATGCCCACTTAACCTTCCTCTTCAAAATTACTTTGTAGTGTAGCTTAATTTAATACATCACTGTTTCTACTGAGATCATGAAACATTTCTGTACAGATCAGGTGTTTCTTCATTAGGCAGTGACAATACATAACACCATTGATTTGACTTCTTGGCTTTGCGGGTGAAGTGATTAAGGTTGAATACAAGATCTTTTAAATTTTGGCTCAAGCAATAGGGCCGGCCTCTTTTACTAGGGTTTAATCCTGACTTTGTCCTTTCACCTGATGAGTCAGGGATGACAACTGGATTTCATATTGCACATTAAAAGCCAGAAAAAAAAAATACTATTAATGAGATCGTGCCACAGGAAGGTACACTGCAGATATAACAAGCAGTAGAACCAGTCAGGGCCATCTCAGAGACGATCACAAGGTGGATCACTCCCAGCCTTGAACGTTGCTGGCCCTTCTTCCCCTTCAAACATTTACTCATCCTTCAGCTCTTGTCCTGACCTCTGGTTCTGGATTTTTGCCGCTTGTGCTCTTCCACTTATCTCCCTCATATCTCTAGTCATGTTAATAATGGCCTGATTACTTGTCTGTAACACCAACCTTCCCCCATACTAAGAGTTGGGGGGTCGATAAACTCCATAAGGGCAGGAACTGTTTCAGTTTCTTACTAACAGCCTGGCAAACCGTAGGTGCTTAATAATTATTTGTAGAAATCGCTGTAGAAAGATGTTGCAATTTTAAAACAGCTTTTTTTTTTCCCCTCATGCAGAAAAATAGGAGAGCTTTTTAGAAAATTGTCTTGGGGATGTTAACAAAGTAAGTTTGCCAGTGTTGAGCCATTTCTCTGTGTTATTTATGTAGAAGATAATTCTGAATACCTTCCTATACTACTTTCAGCAGCGGACATAATTTTAGGGTAAGGAAGTCATGTGTGAGATGATACTGCAATAGATATTTTTGGCTGCGTTGGGTCTTCGTTGCTGTTTGTGCAGGCTTTCTCTAGTTGAGGTGAGTGGGGGGCTATTCTTCATTGCAGTGCGCGGGCTTCGTTCTCACTGCGGTGGCTTCTCTTGTGGAGCACGGGCTCTAGGTGTGCAGGCTTCAGTAGTTGCAGCACATGGGCTCAGTAGTTGTGGTTTGCAGGCTCTAGAGTGCAGGCTCAGTAGTTGTGACGCACGGACTTAGTTGCTCCATGGCATGTGGGATCTTCCCCGACCAGGGCTCGAACCCGTGTCCCCTGCATTGGCAGGCGGATTCTTAACCACTGCACCACCAGGGAAGTCCCACAATAGATGCTTAAATCCATTATCTCTAACCCTCTCAGGTAGGTATAACCCCCTTTTACATGTTTAAAAAAAATAATAGGGCTTCCCTGGTGGCGCAGTGGTTGGGAGTCCGCCTGCTGATGCAGGGGACACGGGTTCGTGCCCTGGTCCGGGAAGATCCCACATGCCGCGGAGCGGCTGGGCCCGTGAGCCATGGCCACTGAGCCTGCGCGTCTGGAGCCTGTGCTCCGCAACGGGAGAGGCCACAACAGTGAGAGGCCCGCGTACCGCAAAAAAAAAAAAATAATAATAATAATAATAATAATAATAAAAGGGGCTGTATTAGTCACGGATTTCCAGAGTGATAGATCTATATCTATATATGTATATAGATGTACAGGGTGAGTCAGCAAGTTGGAGATGATCTAGGAGATCCGATGGTATAGTTCCAGTCCAAAGGCTGGCAGGCTTGAGACCCAGGCAAAGCAGATGCTTCACTTTAAAGGCAGTTAGGCAGAGAGAATTCTCTCTTCCTCTTGAAAGGGTCAGCCTTTTTATTCTATTCAGGCCTTCACCTGATTGGATGAGGCCTACCCACATTAGGAAAAACAATCTGTTTTACTTAGTTTATCAATATAAATGTTACTCTCATCCAAAAACACCCAGAATCATGTTTGACCAAAATCTGGGCACTCTGTGGACCAGTCAAGTTGACTCATAAAATTAACCACCACAGATATCCACAGAAAATTACTTCCTCAAGTGGCACAGCAGGGATTTAAACCTAAGTCTGATTTACAAGCCCCTGATTGTTGCCCCAGTCCACACATTGCCGCCAGAGAGGTAATAAATGCAGTTAGAAGCACTTCCAGGTTGATAAACCTTTGGTCTTTTTCATAACAGCTTTCTCTTTTCCCAAAGCAATGTCCACAGATTTTAAATATCCCAAATGCCACATTTCCCCCAGTTATGAAACATCACGTGCATACCGGCTTCAAACAAACTGATCTGGATAGCAGTATTTGCTCGTTGGTTTTTATACTAGAAGTTTAGGCACAGAAGTTGATTAAATAATAGCCAATTTGGTCAGGATAAGCAATTCAGTAAATTTTCCTAATAGGCATGATCAAAAGTCTGTAATACTGGATATAGAGGAGCAAATTTAAAAAAAGATAATCAGGATTTGGAAGCAGAACAAGACAGAAATATTGACTTTTTGACAATTACTTTTGTATCCTTTTAAAATTACATAAAAAACTTATTAATTAAAACAAGTATTTATTGAGCACCTGCTATGTACTTGTAACTGTTTGGGGTACTGGGCATACTGTAATGATCAAAATTTGAAACACTTTCTTTCTCAGAGCTAAAAAAAAAGCAAGCATGTAGCATTACCAATGTCTTGGCAAATCAGATGCCCAAAACACAAGAGTCACAGAACTAAAAACGAAACTTGCCAGTGACCAGACTTCTGGGGTATAAATAAAGGTTCCTTAGGGTCAGGGACTTTAGTGCATACACTGGATGGCACTGTTAAATTAAGAAATGTAATTTATGATTTAATATTCTCATTACCAGAGAGTCTACGCTAGGTGGCGTTCAGGGTCAGGATAGAAGCAGTAACCAGCGATGGAAAGTCAATATTGTTTCAATGTCTGTGCTAGAAGCAGCTTCCTGGTGGGTCCTGAGAAACAGTATTAAATGAGAAAGGGGTGAGGTTGCTTTAAGTGATGATTACAATGCTCTTCCCCGGAAGGGCCGCAGAGGTGAAGAGATAAAGAAAAGGTTCATGTGATGGCTACAGAGCAGACTGCAAGTTGGAAAGATAAAGGCTGACCAATTCTAAAAGTGTAAAATCGTGATATTAAGGGGAACACAGCCTTACTGTCTAGATCAAGGAGTGGTAGTCCATATCAAGAAAGTTTAGGATAAAGGATTGCTGTGCAGTGATAGAGTACATAAATGGAACCCTACCTTTCATAGTTGGGAGACTTTGAAATAAATTTAACAGATTAAGCTAAGTTTAATTGTTGATACAGCCATAAGAAACATCATCTCTCATGTCTATCTTGTATATGGTGTGAGATGAGCCACTGCCTAACCCAATAATGAAAATGTTGATAGGCAGTATTACCAGCAGAAAAACAATTTATCCTATAGTAAAGAGCATGTGGGCAATGTTCAAAATTATTTTAAATGTAAAATAAAGCTGGAAATCTATAAAACTCTGATACAAATGAAAACAACTTTTGAAATAGCACTTGAAGCAGGTCTTGACAGAAATTGACTTCTGCTCAACTGTAAGTGACAGGTTGGAAGAACTAGAAAGAAATAGACTATCCTCAGAGACACAGGTACTACTGCAAGTGAAGAACATCCAGTTTACACAATGCCTAGCTGACAACATTCTCAGCTTGGCACTCTTCAGTGCCATGTTTGAGGTCGCACTTTTTTTTTTTTTTTTTTCTTTCGGTACGGGGGTCTCTCACTGTTGTGGCCTCTCCCGTTGCGGAGCACAGGCTCCGGACGCGCAGGCTCCGGACGCGCAGGCTCAGCGGCTGTGACTCACGGGCCCAGCCGCTCCGCGGCATGTGGGATCTTCCCGGACCGGGGCACGAACCCGTGTCCCCTGCATCGGCAGGCGGACTCTCAACCACTGCGCCACCAGGGAAGCCCCGCACTGCCTTTTTTGTTGTTCAGAGACCTTAGGGCTAACACCATATCAATACCCTTAATTTATAATCCGAATGATATTCACCCATTTACTGATTAAAATTTTATTTCTAGTCTTTCCCCTTGGGCATGATTCCTGGTAGCTTCAGCTCATATATGCAATTTTTTTGTTTATGAAATACTTCTTAGGTCCATAAAAAATACGTTTTTCAGAAAACGCAGATGTGCAGTTAACAATCATCTTGTGCAAATCTCAGTGTTGTGTATTTTATTTGATCCTTTAAAATCATGAGTTATGAAGGGATTGGGATGGATTGGCATTATTCTTAGTTTGGATCATGACGGTAAATTGAATGAAAATAAAACCACCCTTTTACATTAATAACTTTGCATGAAGCCTCAATGCATTGTGTTAACAGTCATATATGAAAAATTTCAAATATACAAACTAAATATCAAAATCAATAAAACTGTACTGTTTTAACACCTTTATAAAATAATTACTAAGTCCCAGAGCTTTAGATTAAAACCTTGGCTTTAGATAAAAACGTGGTTCCAGATTTTTAGATTTCATGGAGCAGTTAAAAAAAAAAAAGTGGGGGCCAATATAGGGCTGCCAACTTTTTATTTTGCCAAGAATATTGAAAGCAACTAATACTACTATCAACACCATTTCATAAAAGGATACCTCAATACCACAAAAGTTGGTATAATCATGTAATAAAAATTAAATTCAAGTTGATGACCTTCTGTCAACCTTTTTTTTTTTTTTTCTTTAGGGATGCTGAAATTTTAGTCTTGGCTTAGAATTGGGGAACAATGCCTAAAATGCCATTTTGTCCAACCATTTCAATTAAAAGGCTAAGAGGTGAGTGTGTTTGCCTGACATCAGTTAGTGTTAAAATCAGGGAGGAAAAGCAGAGCTTCTGACAACTAGTAGAATAAAACACTGTCACAGATACCCAAGTATTGAACATGTGGCTAATTAGGAATCTTAACCAACGTTTATCTTAAAACAAAATCATTCATAACTAATACAAAATCAAATAAACCCACCTACTCTGTAGAAAGACTTGGTATACATGATTGCACCTGTTACAATTTGTCAAGGAAAACAACCCCAAGTCATAAACTATCATAATATAACCCATGTCATAAATAATATAATCCAAACTGTGAGCTTTGAATTCTCCAAAATGTTGTGTTCTCAATTACATCGTCTATAATAAATGCTTAATAAATGTCTGCATGAACAGGAGTATGTCACTCTAAATTTGTCACTGCAAAACAAGTTTCTTCATGACATTAGAAACTTCTCAACCTGGCACAAAATCTTACTGTAGAAATCACTGAAACATAAATGATACAGAGAAAAAAAAAAATGGTGATGGTGTTGGGGAGCCCCACTTGCCTGATCTCTCTATCAAATGAAAAAGCAATTAGAAGATTTAGGGTATTTAAGGGAGAACAGTAATTGTACACAATGATTTTTGTGTAAAAACAGCTCACATTAACTTAACCACACCTACTTTACTTTTTAGGTTAATTAATAATATGAAAAGGTTTTCATATCCTAAAGGAATTCTAGTTCAAAAGCATGTAATAGAATTTTAACATGACCATGGGACTACATTTATCTAATTATTCTGGACTATCAGAATGCTACACTAGATCTGCATTTCACAATAAGGCGACCATTTCCAATTTTACCATAATCATAGTCACCCACTTACACCATTGAAAGTACTTTTGAGAATTGGCACTAGTTTGTTTTCTTCTCCCACTAGCTATAAAAATGCATGACTCATAATAATTTCAAATTAAGAATACAGCTTAGTGTGTTCAAAGGATGTCCCCCCTCCCCTTTTTTTTTTGGCTGCACCACGTGGCTCAAGGGATCCTAGTTCCCCCACCAGGGAGCGAACCTGGGACCCTGGCATTGAGTGTGGAGTCCCAACCACTGGATAACTGGGCAATTCCCTCAAAGGATGTCCTTTTATCTGTAACTTTGGGAGTTCATAGATGTATTTTTCTTTAAAACAATTAACCTTTAAAAGCATGATGCTCTCTATTGCTGACCCAATCATACTTATTTGAAAAAGGAGGAAGAGGCATGAAAAAATTCATCCTGAGAATCTTATAGGTAGAATCAGGGTTTGTAGTACTTGAGATTTTGTGCTTAGGATGTGCCTTAAAGACAAGTTCAACTAAGTCATGTGGACTACTTAAAAACTGGTACACACAATTTTGGGATCAACTTTATCTACTATAATACACAAAACCATACATTAAAAAAATATCAATGATCATACTTAATATAGGAACACTGATGTTTTAGTTGCACTGATTCGTGTTACTTCCAAAGTAATTCTGGATCCTACCAAGTAGAAACATGATGCACTACTACTGAGAATTCAAGTGCCTGCAAAGAAATGATGAGAATGTTTACCTGTTACCTTTGTCAATTTCAAATTATGTCTGCTACATTATGTATATATTTTTCCTTCTAACCCATGAAATCCAAAAACCTAATTTCTCTTAAAAAATATATTAACTACTCCTGGGATTCCCTGGTGGCGCAGTGGTTGAGGGTCCGCCTGCCGATGCGGGGGACACGGGTTCACGCCCCGGTCCGGGGGGATCCCACATGCCGCGGAGCGGCTGGGCCCGTGGGCCATGGCCACTGGGCCTGCACGTCCGGAGCCTGTGCTCTGCGGCAGGAGAGGCCACAGCGGTGAGGGGCCCGCGTACCGCAAAAAAAAAAAAAAAAAAAAAAAAATATATATATATATATATATATATATATATTAACTACTCCTGTCTTAACTCTTTTATTGCTCCTAATTATTTTCAGTTTTCATATTTTTTTCTGAATCAGCAATGAAATGCAATGTTTCTGGTCTGAAGAAAGTTACTTTGAAGAATATGACATAAACACTTGTCTTCAAATTTTTGCTTTTAAGATTATACAGTTTAAAAGAGGATGTAATTCTTATTTTTCTCCCCCAAACAGTTTCTTTACTAGAATTAATCATGTGCCTGATTATCAAGAATGAGGAAATAAAAATCTTCCCATGCCTCTGATCTACCCTCATGACTACTATTTCTGTCAAGGATGTGTGGCTCTGCATACAGGAGACTTGATATTATGTGTTCCAATTCCTTCAGTGTCCCCAATTCAAGTGTTTGCCACTCCTTGGCTAGAATTCTGGAACATTATTACATTTTAAGACATCCTTCATGACAACTTTAAATCTCATATCATTTTGATCTAAATTTCCACTACTGGTTTCTTTAATGGATCAATTAAATATCCATGAAGATGAATACAAAGAAGTTACTGTCCCTTTATTATTGACCTGGCCCACTTTTGATTAAGCAGAATTAACATTCAAAGTTCATTTTGATTGAAAACACAGAAGCTGTATTTTCTCAGTGTCATTACCACGTTCAAGAAGAAAACCAAGGTCATAAAAGATTTTTCCTAGATTGTTATTAAGAGATTAACGTAGTTTAATCACACCCAATTTACTTTCTAGGTTAACTAAGTAATATTAAATGGTGATAATTTTTCTTTGAAATTACAAGTACAATCTGCACAGACATGATTTTGAGAATAATTTAATACGTTAACTTCGCCATACAACTATATTGTAATGTCATATTTAAATGTAAAGAAACGGATCCTTACAAGACCAAAGTAACCCACAGTCCATGAGACTGGATTTTCCTTTTTCCTTTTTTTTTTGTTTCAACAAATGTGCACCACGATGGTTCAACAAGTAAGGCAAATGCCGTGAATACGAAAGCTGTAGTTTGCAATATACCACATCTAGAACCCAGGGGAGGTGAATTAGACACAAGTGGTACTCATTCTAATTAAATGATCAGGAAACATCATGACAAGTTGGTCTGCAGCATCAAAAGTGTCCATTTAAGTGTCTTTTTTCTTAATGATCAGAGGTCCCACGTTGTCTCCAGTTTCTTCATTGTGTTTTGTGTGAGAGCCATCACAGAGTGGGAACTAGGAAGAGAAAGAATGTGAAATGTCTAATTGCAAAATCAGTATTACGTTTGGCAGAGTGGGGGTGATGCTTAATTCACATATGACATGATAACTCAATAGATTTTTCTTGGCTACCTTTTACAGGTTTTCTTAATGAGCATATGTAAAGTGTACACACTAAGGAGGAGGAAGAAACTGACTTGTGGATAATACACAGATCATTAATTGAATTTCCATTTGTGACGTTTGATTGTGGATGTGGAAAACCTTTTCCAT
Organism: Grampus griseus; assembly: GCF_964374135.1. NCBI lineage: Eukaryota > Metazoa > Chordata > Mammalia > Artiodactyla > Delphinidae > Grampus > Grampus griseus. Next base: position 42,636,186 of record NC_139010.1, read on the forward strand.
GTTTATGTACTAGTTATATTTCCTTTCTAGTGAACTACATCCATGGCCTATCTATTGGTAAGAGCCTAAGTTCATTTGTTTAAAATCAATCTGTTCATTATCCTTTTGCTGATCATCTTTGCAGCAATTTTTTACCCAACCCTTTTTATTTTGCTTATTTGTTCATATCCTTAATTTCTCTTCTTTCATACAAATAAGTATTTCCCTTTTTATCATCCTTCATGGAGACTTCTTTCTCCTGGAGATGCGATAAATTTCCATTCCTTTCCAAGATTTCACATTTTAGAAAACACAGACATTTTGGTGTCCAGTTGAAGGAAAAGGGACAAAAACTAAATATTTAACACAGTGTTTCCCAGAGTGAGCTCTGCAAATTAAGTCCTGCAAAATATTCTGATGTAACTTCATTCTGTGTTTAAAAAACATATACAGTTAAGTCACAACATATATTATTATTTTAAAGAGGTTCTGCTATAAAACACTATTTTAACCCCAAATTTCCCAAGCTGATTGGACTATGGACACTTTCACTTTGATACCCATTATCACGGTGTTCTACAGAGCGCAATTTGCAAATTTCTGTTCTAAGATCCTGTTGCTTCAATATTATTAGAGGTGATTGCTTCCCAAATTGTTATACCTTTATTCATAAATTTATCAAAATGAATTCTACATATAAAAATGCTTATTTATAGGTTCTACATTATCATATTCATCATTCATATTATCATATTCATAATGGGATAATCACTGTGTTTAAAATTGGCTTCAATATTTGGTAGGGCTGGTTTTCCTTCACATTACTCTTTTTTGTTAAAACTTTCCTATTTATTCTTTACCTAACTTTATTACCTATTTATTCCTCCAGATAAACTTGAGAATTTTTTGGCCACGTCCTATTTTATTCCTCTTGTGTTTTTCATCTTCAGGTCTTATGCATTTTCTAATAAGATCATTTCTGCCTTACATGTTTTATGGTTATTATAATTAGGTATATGTTTTCATACCTGACTACTCTTGATATATATTATATATATAAATATATGTGTGTGTCTGTGTGTGTGTATATACCACTGTTTTTTGCAAGTATGTCCTTCCTACTGTTAAATGATAAAAATAAGAATGCAACAATGTTTTAGGTGTCTCCTCAGGATTTTACAATTATCAGTATATTATTTTGTTTTTTCCTTCTATATTATACCTTTCATTTTTTATTTCATGTCAAATGATGATAGCGAGCATCTTTGTTTTATTCTTGGTATCTGGAATGTACCTGCACTTTAGAGTCTAGCTTCACTGTTTAGTATAAGGTACACTGTGGCACGAACTGAGCCTATTTAGTGGAGTAAAGTAACAGGAGTCCTGGCCTGAAGAGCAAAATCACCCATTACTCCATTAAGGAAGTATAATTTTCAATACCTGAAACTAGACAATGATGGTACATAATATTAAACTTTGATGAGACTTGTCTATTCTAAGATTAAAATAATATTGGGTTGATGTTAAAGAAATTCAATTTTAATTTTACGATCTGCATATAATTCTGGGAGGTGGTAAATTAGTTAAAAACTACAGAAAAACTCAAGGTATCGTCACATCTTATATTTCCAAGTATAAATTCTATCTTGGGGTGCCAATATAAATTCAATGTATATAAAAGTTACATTATTTCTGTCAATAAAATATGGTACAGTATATTCATATTAAAAACAAGTCCGTGCAACAAAAACATGACCCCAAGCTTTCAGTGTTTTCTTGGCATGGATGAGGAAACAGCCCATAAAATATCAAACTGAAATGTATCCCACAGCAAAGAACAGCATTTCAAAGTGACGTATGTTTAATAAACAAACACAGATGATTTTACAGTGAGAATAAAAGTTTACATTGTAAAAAAACTCCATTTTTATAAATAGCACACACAAAACACGTCACTGTATGGTTTTATGCCCACAGGTTATAAAATACATTTCTGAAAAATGAAATATTCATAAAGTTAAAAGTCTCAAATAATTTACTAAAATAGCATATTTAACTTTTATTTTTTTTCAAGATTTTTTTTCATATGCACCATTTTTAAAGTCTTCATTGAATTTTTTACCATATTGCTTCTGTTTTGGGGGTTTTTTTTGGTTTTTTGGCCGCAAGGCACGTGGGATCTTAGCTTGCTGGCCAGGGATCGAACCCGCACCCCCTGCATTGGAAGGCTTAACCACTGGACCACCAGGGAAGTCCCTTTTATTTTTATTTTAGTCTCACATTGAAAATACTAGAAAACTAATATATTTTCTCAAATTATTTTTCTCCATATATAAAGAACAGGAGAGAAATCTATAGAGAAATATACAAAAGATAAGAAAGCCATACATCTAAAATGAGGATATAATTTTGTAATAATCTGGTTCTGCCTAAAAATGGAAATTCACATGTTTCATCATGGTCTTAAAAGTAAACAAGTAAAAAATAAATACTTCTTTAGGGCTTCCCTGGGGGCGCAGTGGTTAAGAATCCGCCTGCCATTACAGGGGACACGGGTTTGAGCCCTGGTCTGGGAAGATCCCACATGCCGCAGTGCAACTAAGCCTGTGCACCACAACTACTGAGCCTGTGCTCTAGAGCCCGCGAGCCACAGCTACTGAGCCCACGTGCCACAACTACTGAAGCCTGTGCGCCTAGAACCCGTGCTCCGCAACTAGAGAAGCCACCACAAAGAGAAGCCAGTGCACCACAATGAAGAGTGGCTCCCGCTTGCCGCAACTAGAGAGAGCCCACGCACAGCAACTAAGACCCAATGCAGCCAAAAACAAATAAATAAAATAAATAAATTTTAAAAAAGGATTAAAAGAAAAAAACAATCTAAAAATATTTCTTTAAAAAGTAGTGAGTGGGGGGAGGGATACATTGGGATATTGGGATTGACATATACACACTACTGTATATAAAATAGATAACTAGTAAGGACCTACTAGTATAGCACAGGGAACTCTACTCAGTACTCTGTAATGACCTATATGGGAAAAGAATCTAAAAAAGAGTGGGTATATGTATAACTGATTCACTTGCTATACACCTGAAACTAACACAACATTGTAAATCAACTATACTCCAATAAAAGTTAAAAAAAAAAGTAGTAAATAAGGAGATCCTGGCTATTTGTTAATAAACTTTCATGCTTCTTTAAAGTACATAAAGCTTTGTATGCCTTTAAAATGTAACCTCCGTATTCAAAATCATTCTGCTCAGAGGCACAGATATCTTTTAATAGTACTTCCTATATCACTTAACACTAGTCAGAATAATCTCCCAAACTTCATGTGAAGATTAGGCATTCTCATATTTATCCATTAGATATGTCTCATTTTAAGTTAATGAAAAGACTAAACATTTTTTTCAACCAAGAGCCAAAATGAGTTATTTCAAGATAGGATTAGCAATTTCTTAATACATTGTATGTGTTAGTAGAATGTATTTATTAAAATTAATTCATGATTCTGATATACAGTATAAATGAATGAATGGTAATTACTGGGCATTAAAATTCAAATGGTAAATTACATAACAATATTTGTGTTTTTCCAGAAAGTGCCTTGTTTCATTTTTGACCTTTCTATACAGGAGAAAAAAAACATGTGGTGGATATATACTTTCAAACGTAATCTAGGAAGTATAGCAGTTTTTGTATTAAATAACAATATAATGAAAATGTGAATTTTATTAACTCACTAGAAGTTTTAAATGTGTTAAAAATGTCAAGAGCTGAAATTACAAAAAACACAAAGGGTATATTTAATTCAGCTCATGTATCAATACTTAAAAATAAAAGAATCAGAAAATTGATGAGAAAAAAGTTTAGCTCACAGATGATTCTAACATTTGTTCTAAGATGTTAACCTTTGTCTATTAACAAATCCTGGAGAAAAGTTTGTGAATTAAATTGGTTGAATTTCCTGTATGTCCAGAAAATATACTATCATATTTGTTAATCCAATTAGAAAACTACGAATCCCAAATACCTTTAAAACTAGAGAAGAGAGAGTATGGAGAAGAGATGGAAATAAATGTTTAGGGGTAAAAAACACTAGAGATCCTTGCTCTCTACTTGGAAAGCTAGCAACCTTGTCAGGGTCTTCATAAAAAGCACAAAACTTGTTTCTTTTTAATGGTCCCACATCTCAAGTTATAATGTTTCTGTTTTTAGGGTGATTCAAGATGGAAATAAATAACTGTTCATCCTTGACTTACCTCTTCTACTTGCAAAAATTAAAAAAAATTTTTTTGAAGCTTCCTTTGCCAAACTTTGTATTTTTAATTAGAGTTTGGATTATATTTTCCAAGGAAGTTGCCTGGGGCCATTTGGCTCATTACTATAAACTGCTCTGAGAAACAAGCTTGCTTTGGTTGAGAAAGAAAATAAAAGCAATGAGATCTTTGAGACTAAACAAGAGAATATGACATTTTATACCATTCTTATATACTTACTTTAGTAAGACCTATGATAGTAGATATAGTAGGAAAATATGTAAGAAAAATTAAGATTTTACAAGACTGTCTTTTTTTTTTTTATTTAAATTTTATTTTTTTGGCTGCGTTGGGTCTTCGCTGTTGCGCGTGGGCTTTCTCTAGTCACAGCGAGCCCGTGCTGCTCTTCATTGTGGTGCGCGGGCTTCTCATTGCAGTGGCTTCTCTTGTTGTGGAGCACGGGCTCTAGGCACACGGCTTCAGTAGTTGTGGCACATGGGCTCAGTAGTTGTGGTGCACGGGCTCAGTGGCTCCGCTGCATGTGGGATCTTCCCGGCCCAGGGCTCGAACCCGTGCCCCTGCATTGGCAGGCGGATTCTTAACCACTGCGCCACCAAGGAAGCCCTACAAGACTGTCTTTGTGTGAATTGGGCAAGCAATGTAACCAACGATCAGAATATTGTTTCTATGAAGAAATGGAGTCAGTGCCACTCTTTTTTTTTTGGCCCCGCTGCACCGCTTATGGGATCTTAGTTCCCCAACCAGGGATCGAACCCACGCCCCCTGCATTGGAAGCGTGAAGTCTTAACCACTGGACAGCCAGGGAAGTCCCATTTCTAACCATTAATAGGGTGGAGACTTTCCATAACTCATACACACACACCCACACTCCCACACACACCCACCAAAAACAAACCCATCACTAATAAAAAAACCCAACTCAAATCCGGAAGTTGTTAAGGAAAGAAAATTATTCTACACAGTTACATTTCATTGCAATTTCAGTTGAGCTCCTGGCATGAACTGGCTCACCTTTCCTCTCTTTCTTGATTATCTCTTAGTCTGCCTTCTCCTGCTGTCCTTGTTCAAATCTCTCCTGCCTCCCCAATGGCCACCATACAACTCAGCAAACGCCATAATCTACCCAAGATAAGTGGGGGCTGGGAATCTAGTAAGACCATGTTGCACACTCTTCCCTCTGACATCAATGTTCCCTCACCTTGTTTCGAAAGTAAGACTATCTCTTTCTTTCTAAGGCTGAGTCCGAAATCTATGCTCGTACTCTCCTTTCCTTCCACCCCTCTCAACATACCACTGTCTCAAATAGTATCTTTCCCTGTAGTTGCTTTAATCATTTCCTTTGTATTGGTTCCTTTCCTTCTCACTTCACTTAGGGACAACCCTTTTGTGAAATACTATGAAACAGTCCAGTTTCTGAAACAGCAGAGGGCACACCAATCGGGGGGAAGAGAGGAGGAACGAAGTGTGTTAAAAACATGTTATTTCTGCACTTGACTAAGAGATCTGATTCATTAGGTCTGAGAAAACTGCTCAAAATGTTAGAAACCCACAACAGGTTACTCGTGACTGTACCTTAAGAATGAATTAGAGGGGGGAGGGACAAAATGAAGAGTATGGGATCATCAGATACAAACGACTACACATAAAATAGATAAACAACAGGATTTACTGTATAGCACAGAGTATTATATCCAATAGCTCTTAATAACCTATATTGGAATATAATCAGCAAAAAAACCCCTCCAAAACTGAATCACTATGCTGTACACCTGAAACTTACACAGTACTGTAAATCAACAATACTTCAATTAAAAAAATAATGAATTAAAACTGAATTAGTTTATATAATACATAAATTTTTTTTTTTAGATAGGAGTTTAAATTTTGTTGTATTAGAAACACAACTGGTGTATGAGGAAAAAATTACTGAACATAAACTCCATATAGCCATCTAATCAAAGGTATCAAGCCTTCTGTGGACAGGCATGTAAGTGTGTGACTTGGCACCTGCGTGACAACCTTAGGAACCTCAGGAATGTGCGGAGATTCCAAAGATGCCTGGAGAATAATTTGAATGATATTCAAAGTGAACTTTGAATCGCCTCATGTGGTAATAAAAAGTGCCCAAGATTCAGGGAAAATTCAGAACTGACAAATCAAAGATGCAAAGAGGATTAATAATGGTATGAAAGATAAGCTTAAAAAGAAAGAAGACATTGAGAAAATTGAAAATAAAATGACTGGTCTCGCATTCCTTTCCTTAAAGTCTACCTAAGGGAAACTCTAAATAGTATGATGAAAGAATAATCCTGGAACGTTCTGTTGACTTATAAAGTCTAATAAACTTTTAAACCACTAGCTTGGCCTGTGTCCATTTGTGATTCTTCCTGAAATACTTGAGATCTTAGTCCATAAAAGTCCACATTCGCTTTATTGACCCTTTACCCTCTGGAAACACCCAACCAAAGCAAACGCCCTTTACTTGGCTTCAAAGGTAAGCTTCAGCGTTCACTCAAGCAGTCATCATATTTTTTTCTTTCCATTCACTGTCATATTTACCAAAATTTTGCCATATATTTAGAAATACCATATATTTAGGTATTTCTTTAGTAGTAATTCATACTGTAATCCATTTGGACACAGCTTCTATTCTAATTATTCTGTGAAAATGACACCAAAAGGTCAGTTGCCTAATTGTTTAACCCCACAGTCTTAGTATAATAGTCTATTCACCTCCTGGTCTTTTGCACAAGCCGATGTTCACAATCAAACCTTCTTTGAAACTTTTCCCTTTTCCACCGTGAAGCCACGATATTCTTAGTTTTCTTCTAACTCTGGGACCCATTTCATCTCCTTTTTTGGCTCTTCTCTTTACAAAATGCAGAAAATTCTCCAAGATTTCATACTTAGCCCTCGATTTTTATCTGTACCAAGGATCTGCTGCATTCCTACCCTTGACTCATCAGTTTTGCTGATCGCTATCTCCAACCCTGATGTCTCAGCTTTAGTCCCACATTTCAGGCTGTCTGCTGTACATTTCCATTCAAATGTCACCTCAGTGTCACTCTTTGAAATTGAACTCCTCATTGGTGTCCTGGAAAATGAGCCATTCACCCCGAATTCCTTATTTCCGTTGACGGCACCACCTCTTCTAACCCTACGATCCTATCTTAAGCAAGATACTTCCACGAGCTTTAGTCTTCCTCCCACAATCTTTCGCACAAATCAGTCATTGCATTTGGCTGATCCTTGCCTCAAAATGGTTCATGTATCTGTTCATGCTTCGCCATTCCCACAGCCAGCACTCTGGTGTAAGTATAACTTTATGTCTGAAATCCCTGACAAGAAGCTCCCCCATGTTGGGAGGCACAAATTCCTCACGCTGGTACTCAAGACTCTCCTCAATTTGGACTTATTCCTGCGGGGAGGGAGGTGCAAGGACCAGACTAGATTCCTCATCGATCACACTTTCACTCATGAGTCCTTTCCCACAGATTCTGAGAAAGAGTCCCCAATACTTGCTAGTGTATTCCAATGCCACCAATCTTTCCAGGGGCAGTTTAACTCCCATGTATATATCACTATGCCTTCCCAGAAAATTCTAGCCCACAGTGCAACAAGCTCTTCCTTTTATTTAAAGCATTCGTACTGCATCTACTACACACATCTATGATACCTGCTGTTTTACTATTTAACTGTTCTCAAGCATGTATGTAAGTAATAGAAATTAAATGAACTACTTAAGATCACTGACTAAAGAACTATTACAACTCCGGACTTAGAAATGCCTTAATTTCTAAAGGTATTACTTTTTTTTTTTTTTTTTTTTTTTTTTGCGGTACGCAGGCCTCTCACCGTTGTGGCCTCTCCCGTTGCGGAGCACAGGCTCCGGATGCGCAGGCTCAGCGGCCATGGCTCACGGGCCCAGCCGCTCCGCGGCATGTGGGATCTTCCCAGACCGGGGCACGAACCCGTGTCCCCCGCATCGGCAGGCGGACTCTCAACCACTGTGCCACCAGGAAAGCTCCTAAAGGTATTACTTTTTATATTTTGGTGAGCAACAAGAGAATGAAACCTATTATAGGTGTTAATTTTTAAAAAACAAACCAGATCTAGTCTACAGAATATTATTGAGGATTATTTTCTAGCAACTCCACTAGTACTTATAAACAATCCCATACTCCAAATGAACAGTGCTCTTCTTAAGGAACAATTTCTGTAATGGGACTATTAATTTTTGGTTCATATTCCATATGTTCATCAAGCAGTTTTCAGACACAATGACATAATCTAAGCACTCTATCACCACTGGATTATACAGTATCAATTGTATCCGGAGAAGGGGGTTAGAGTAATATGCTTTCCGTTACCTGGTATGTGACTTCTTCCTTATCTGTGATATGTGATTTGTGATAATGGCTTTCCACTGTGGGAAGAGGTCCCTGACATAACATGCTTTCAGAAATAGATACATCATTTTTATTGTTTTATTTTCTTAGGCCTTATAGTGTCATCTTTAGTAAAATCCATTTTATTTAAATGTTAATAGTGGCAGTATACACAGTATTTCACCATATTTCTCTAAATATACCAGAAATTCTGAAGTTATTCAATGTATGAAGCTTTTCAAGATGACCTTAGGAGAGCATTTTACCATCTTCAGATCACCAGCTGTCATCGCTATCTAAAAGCTGCAGGTATCACAGAGATAATTCCAGATGGAACTCGATAAAATGCAATTCTCGCAAAAGAAAATAAAGATACAAAAAAATCCTGTGTTGGATATTTAAATATAGGAGCTGCAGCTTAAAAAAAGCTTAGGATATAGTGTCAATACATATGTACCAGGTAAGAAATTTTCAGGGGTGATTTTCCAAAAGTTTCTCTTGATATTTCTAAAACTTGTGCTAGAATCTAGGAGCTTGAAATCTCAAGGGAAAAAAAATGACCTCTTCTGTTTCTCTTTGTATTTAGGCTGCATACTCCTTTTCCTGGGATACTGAATGCTAACACCCACTTGGGGAGGAAATTCTAAGCGTAAATAAAGGGATTTTTCTCTCTTCTTTGGCCAAGAATGTGGTTATATTTGCCTAACTCGACGAGGGTACGATGCAATTTCACTGCATGGTGGTTATACATCTTAGTAAATATATTCCTGAAGAGTACACAGAAAACAGAGAAAAACAGAATCCATAGAAAAAAGGAAGCAAAGGAGAAGGGATATCTTGATATTTGATGGTACCAGTGTGGCAGATAATTTAAACGAAATGTTGCATTAAAGACGGCACTGGCATAAAGGACTTGCTTCTCTTACCTTCTTGGACCTCCAACAACGGCAGTACACAGCTTTATCTCCCAAATCCTCCATGTCAAAAGCATGTACTACCTTGGGGTTGTCTTTCTGGATGTGAGGGTTTACCATAGATTTGTTGCGATGATCTTTGACATAAAATCTTTTGTAAGCTAGATAACCAACTGCAGCTGTCCCAGCAGCAATGGTAACCGCTGCAATCCATTCAACTAGAGTAGGGAAGGAAAACAGGAATGATTATCAAAACCAAAATCTATACCAATAATCTAACACGAACGTTCAGGAAATCCAGTTTTTGAGTACTAAGCATCCCAACAGTCAAAGGTGTTTAACATTAAAAAAATGATCAGAACACACTGGTGAAGTAGTCCCTTGTTAAAACCTTCCCCAGCCCTTACTGAGGCAATTGTGTATTTTCTATTCAGTATTGTTAGCTAAGTTAAGATAGAAGAGGGAAACTTAAAAATTATTTTATAATTGGAGAAGAAACAAAGTTTAGTCATCTTTTTAAAGTGTTCATAAATAGATTTAAAATAACCTGTGAGCCTGCAGATACCTATTGCTTTAAAAAAAAAGATACATATAAAAATTCAGATTACTAATAAGACCATAAAAATTCAGATTACAAACAAGACCCTCCTCATCCCTCTAAAAATCAGGAGGTGATTATGTTAACAAAATGACTCATCAGAGTTCTTTTTTTTTTCTTTTTGGCCACACCTGAAGCATGCAGGATCTTAGTTCCCTGATAAGGGATTGAACCTGTAGCCTCTGCAGTGGAAGAGTGGGGTCTTAACCACTGGACCGCCAGGGAAGTCCCAGAGTTCACTTAAATAGTAGGTCCTTTAGTCATTTAAAAATGCATAACCACGAACAGAACTGGTATCCAAAGAAAAAGAAAGGACAAATAAAACAAAACCAACCTTTAATATTAAACATTCAGAGGAATATATCCACCAGCATTCTGGGCTTCAAGTCATTCAAAAGCTTTGTTTTTGTTTTTTAATTTCAAAGTGTCTCATTAAAATAAAACTCAGAAGGTACTAATTTTATAGAAAACATAATATAATTAGTTAGATTCTCCTTTAATGAATTCTAAATTTCCATTATCCACCAGTGGATGATCTGAATTCCCTACAAACTTCATTTTAAATTTAATGACATTTTTCTGTGCAATTATTTGCTTGACTAATAGGCCATCTATTTATTCTGTTCACGTAGCTTTTCAAGGATCCCTTAGAAATCCAAGCACTTAACAACTACCCCAGTTCCAGAGAATTCTGGAGAGGAGAGAGTTCTGCATAGTCTGGTTAGCCTCAGTCTCAGAGGAGAGTTGTCTATTCCCAGCATGGAGTGGACTGCAGGAAGAAGTTGAACAGGGGTCAGGATAAACACACTGGACTGCGTCCCAGCATTTCCTAAGTCAGATCTTCACAGTGTTTGAAATAAGTTCCCAGACTATCAAATAAAGCCCTAGAGAGACAAGTACAAAAAACACATTCCAAGACCAAATAAAAACATATAATGAATAATTAACTGTATGGCTTACTTGCACTACTGAGTCAAATTTCTTATTGTACTAATGTGATTAATCATTGAACCTAATAGTTCCTTACATAAAATTGGAGTTCATTCTTACAAAACTCTAATGGAAAGGAACAACCACTCTCACACTTAGTTCCTTTTATCTCGGTCTTCTCTTCTAGCTTATTTAATAATTTAGTTTTCATCAAGTGTTCCTAATTAGCATGTTCCTTGGATTCTATTTTCAACCACAGTTATTTTTCTCTATGAAAAAATTTAGTTTGTTTTCCTGCCCACACAACAGTTCTATTCCTCCCTGCTATATAAAATAAACATTAACTTTATGCCCTTCCCAGATACTGTATGACTGAGAAAAGTTAATAAGTCATTTGATAGCTTCAAACCTTTGGCTTCATTGAAAGATACTTTAAACTACACACCTTGTGTAGATTTGCCCTGAATTTTTAAATTTTTATTTATTATTTTTTAAAATTTGTTTTATTATGAATGTCATCATTTTTTCTCATTGGTAAAGGATTCTTTCTTTTTTTTTTTTTTTGGCTGCGCTGCACAGCTTGTAGGATCTTATTCCCTCAACTAGGGATTGAACAGGAGCCCACAGCAGTGAAAGCTCCAGTCCTGGAGCTGGAGTCCTAACCACTGGACCACCAGAGAATTCCCCGCCTTGAATTTTAGTGCTGCTTCATGGTATCATTCTGTGGCAACTCCAAGCAGGGCTGAAACTTTACTGATTTCTAGCTTGATTCATGATCTTCCTTTCTGATGCATTTTTTACCATGGAAGTCCCTTGAGAAAATGTCAGGAGTTATAGCAATCTACTTCTTAGCTAATGGAAAGCCACTCTGAATAGTTAATGTACCTATCACAAAATGGGCTAAAATACTGCTTTGCATATATATATTCAATTATGTTTGCTGAATGTTAAATCCTTAGTATAAACTTAAAAGAGGGAAATATCCCAAAAGACTGAAATAATACAATTCCCTAAATGCTGTTGATCTTAGTTACACCTTACCTTTTTTTTTTTTTTTGCAGTACGCGGGCCTCTCACTGTTGTGGCCTCTCCCGTTGCGGAGCACAGGCTCCGGACGCGCAGGCTCAGTGGCCATGGCTCACGGGCCCAGCCGCTCCGCGGCATGTTGGATCTTCCTGGACCGGGGCACGAACCCGTGTCCCCTGCATCGGCAGGCGGACTCTCAACCACTGCGCCACCAGGGAAGCCCTACACCTTACTTTTGAGGTGAAGTTTGAAGTAATCTCTATCAGATTTGTTTTAATGATGCCTACATATTACATAAAGGCCTGAGATCCAAAGAACAACTACAATTGGTTAGGATTAATTGGTCTCATGATATAAAAAAAAAATCCTATAGGAATTTCTACCTGAAACTTATGATAGGCCAGAAGAATCTTTCTCAGCCATCAAAACATCCTTATATTCTCCTTTCTCATTACTACCAACTGAATCCATATGGTGACTTTTTAAAAACCTTTACTTCCCTTGGATTTTTTTGATGGTGGAAGAAATGACAGAATAATTGACACAGAGGGAACTAACTCTAGATATTACCCAAGAGTGGCTGCCCTGTGGGGAATCAAAACATGCACTCTGTGACCCTGCCCCCTAAGGAGGGTCACTGATGAACCTTTATAAATGTCATAGCACCATATGTGTGCTAGGAAATGGCTTTGCATTTGCTCCAATGAGTTTTTTAGACTCACAGAGTCAGATAAGGTCTTAAGAAAACAATTTCCATCCCTCCCCCATTCCCAAATTCTAATTCTCTAACCTCATTAGAGACAAATGTAAAAGTTCCCAGAGTAAGAAAAATGTTGCTGTTTTATCATTTCATTACTGTAGCCTGAATCAGTCTTTTCTGGCAAAAAGCTATGGATGCCACTGGCAACTCTAGGGAAAAGAAAGAAAAGGAAACTATATGGAGATAGACAAGAATGATGATGGATTCAAAAGTCAACAATTACAATAGAGAAAGAATTGAAAACCCAAGACAGTAAACAAACAATAAAACCCAAGTAACATTTAGTTCTTGATAGTGTACATGCCTATTAAGAACAGACACCATCTCAGGTTGAACAAGGGACTATATCAAGACCCAATTTCTAAAGATATTTCAGTTGGCACCTTTCAGACATTCTTTCAAAACTGGTGTCCAGAAATATCCTAAGCCTTATTTTTGCCTCTTCTACTTTATCCTTACTTCCCTTTTCTGTACACCTCTCTCAAGGTATAGTGTTCCTATAGTTAGATCAAGCCCCTACCTTGCTTAACAATGCTCTCTATCTATACAAATACCATGAATACATCAATATAAAGAAAATACAAAAAATACACTTCTAAATAATCCCTCCCTTTCTTACTCTTCCCCTGGCAATCTTTGTATAATCTTTGGTTTTCTCTCTTAGGATTATTCAGAGATAGAGAAAACATCAACTTGTTCCCAAATCCCACACCCGTATTTATAACTCATTTCTTTACTGTGGGAAATCATTTTGCTTTAACCTAAGACAGAAATCTCACCCTGCTTCTTTTCCTTTAGCCCCTTTGGTAGCCCCAAACTGTCCTCTCCTACCCAGTGTCAACTGCCATAGAATCAGAATGTTCCTTCCACCTCAGGAGGGGGGGAGGGGAGCTGTGTTTAAATCTTTGCCTCCCTTAGGTCCCCCTTAGATTGGTAGGCTGTGCCTGGTAACGTTTTTCTCTCAAGGCCTGGTGCACAGGAAGTGTTCAATGTTAGTTAAGTAAAAAGAAATAATAGATTCCTAATCTGAATTTGCAACTCCCTCTGTCCATCCTACTATCACATTGCTCTTACACCAAATGACTTCTCTTTGGCCTCATCTTAACCTACTGTATCAAACTGTGGAATTTCAATACTTCCTGAGATTAAAAATAAAACTTCATTATGGAACCCTTCAGACATACACGGAAAATACTGTAATGACCTCCCATTTACCCTCACCCGGCTCCAACAAGTATCAACTCACTGCCAATCTTGTTTCATCTACAGCCCCTATTATTTTTTGTTCATAACCCATAGGAGCTAACTCCTTTATTCACAGTATGATCTGCACATTCCTTCTCAGATAAAAACAAACTCTTGAATAGTTACTTTAAATGACTCAATAAATTTATTGAACCCAAACAGTATTTTTATATGTTGAAGTTAAATGGATTGGAAAATTATGCGTTAGTTTCAAAAAAGAGACAACGATATAACAGTCAGAGAATAAGAACTTATGAAATTTAGTTTTGGTTACAAGCATTGTAGTGCTCAGGGTTTGGGAAGTACAATAAAGCACAGGCAGATAGACTAATGCCTATTTTGTAACTGGAGGGTAAAGCAAAATATGAAGAAAAAAGTGACTTGAGGGGACAGCAGGAAGAAGGAAGGCCTTTAAAAATATTTGGTTTAGTTGGCTTTTTTTTTTAAATGAGGGTGAATTATGAGTGACTTTGGGCTGAAGAGAAGAAAATCCCTGTGAGAGGACAGAAGAATTAAGAGCAATTGGTATCATTACTGAGGCAAGAGCTTAAGGAAGCAGGAGAAAATGGCATCTGGATGATATAGAGAGAACAGCCTCAGATAATCTCTTCCTTGCAAATAGAAGGGAAGGGATTAAGGATGAGAGCAGAGTCAATGAGTCTTGGAGGTATTAAGGAGCAAGAAGTTTAGTAAACTTCCTAGAGGTCATCTATTGGGTATGAGGAGGGGTCATTAGAGAACGGGGACTCTGTAGCAGTGAAAGGCACTTAATGTTTCTTAATGTTTATTACAGTTTCTAAAACTGTAATCAATATTTGGTATCACATAAAAAATAAGTTTGGTATAAGTATGTCAATTATACCTCAATAAGGAAAAAGGAAGTTTGGTAATATCGACCAAATGGGCATCAAAAGCCATCTCACTGACTGGGATCTTCGGATTACCATTCCAATCACTCATCCTCATTGCCTTTCCCAGATTCATGTCCTGACCTGATCTCCATTCATTTTATTTCTAACCCACCCATTATTTTTTTCCTGAACATAAACAAGAATTCTGCATGCACATACACACCCTTTCATTTTTTATTTAACATATACTTATATAGTGCTTACCATTGCCAAATACCATTATATAATATACACACAAATTATAAAAAAAATATATAATTCACTTACTTAACTGAGAAAAGTCATGGTCATCTTCCCCCAAATCAAAAGATCTAAATTGATTTTCAATCTATAGGAATGAACAGGTTTGGTTTAAACACTGAGAGTAGAACAATTTGAGATCTAAACATTACAAAACAGATATTCCGTCCCTACCTTGCCACACCACTATATCTGAGGAAGAAAGCACTGGTAGAAGTGATTTACAAAGGCTTTGGGGTCCCTGCCCATTGTCCTCACAACAGTCCTTATGCTTTTAGGTGAAATAAAAAGTAGTTACTTCTTTGGCTTCCCTGGTGGCGCAGTGGTTAAGAATCCGCCTGACAATGCAGGGGACACAGGTTCGAGCCCTGGTCTGGGAAGATCCCACATGCTGTGGTGCAACTAAGACCATGTGCCACAACTACCGAGCCTGCGATCTAGAGCCCGTGAGCCACAACTACTGAGCCCGCGTGCTACAACTACTGAAGCCCGCGCACCTAAAGCCCGTGCTCTGCAACAAGAGAAGCCACTGCAATGAGAAGCCCATGCACGGCAGTGAAAGAATAGCCCCTGCTCGCTGCAACTAGAAGAAAGCCCGCATGCAGCAACAAAGACCCAACACAGCCGGAAAAAAGTAGTTCTCATAACAAAGTTGAGTACCTAAAGTTTAAGCTAATAACCCAATTGACGAAGCAATTTCCTATCCCTTAGAAAATGGCAAAATAATGGGAAAGTCACCTTTGGATTCCCATATAATTAGGTCAAAAAAATAACAAACTTGTCTTGATTACAAGAAAGATTAGCTTATAGTCTTAAGAGTCTTAGGGTTCACCTATATCACATTTCAATAGTATGCTACCTAAATAGAGTTTAGTGCCCAATTATACAAAATGACTCCACATTAAAAAAAAACACTTTGGAATCTTTTGTCCCATATCACACAAGTGCAAATTGTCTTCCTATAAGATTATCAGTGGCTCAAGTCACATGAATATCTTATTTTACACAATTGTCTTATTCCTCAGAAAATTTTTTTTTTACAATAAAAATCACTCCCTATTTTAAATGTACGAAGGTGCCTCTATTTAAAGGAGTCTAAAGATGAGTATCCTTTGAAATACGTTTTGCAAATAATCACCTCCTATATACCGCATTAGTAACTTAAAAATGTCATGGGTTATCACCCTCACTCTGACAGATAACTTTTCGCAACAAGTGGAATTCTCCAATTTATAGAATCTATTACAAAATTAGGGCCAAGTTAGTAGGCACCTTTTACAGAACCTGGTACTCCAGATGCTCAATATTTACTAAATGAATCAAGTAGACTATTTTAAATTAATTTCTGGACAATCTACCTTTACCTAACTACTGTTACAGGTAACCAAACCTTGAGGGTGGTATTTTATACCTGGGCAAAGATCACAGGTATCCCGTAGCGGTACAAACTATTATATTAATTATACTACCACCAAGAATTGTTATAAAGTGAAGCTCTAGAAAGTCTCTTAATTTTAATCGGACCTTCTGTGAAGTAACATTTCCAAACGCTAGGTACTAGCACAAGGGAAGCAAGGCTGAGAAAGGTGAAGGCTCAATGAGCTCAGTTTTCAATCCTCTCTCCTGGACTACTGCCACCGAGGTCCAGATGCCAGAGGCATTAAAAACAAAAAACAACAACAAAAAACCCTGGGAAAACTGAAGACCTCGGATTGGGTGCCTTCCCTTTAAAAAATGTGCAAAACTAAGCTGTGATTAGTCATGCATCGCTTGAGGGCTGCAGGAAATCTACGTTCTCACTCCACGGTAATTTAAATGTGGAGAAGGGGGAAGAGGGTTTTTGTTTTTTGTTTTCACCTTTCCTTTTTTTTCCAGGCCCTGTGACACAACAGAAAGGAATCTCAGGGAAGAACAAGAAAAGCTAGCAGCGCAGCGGTATAGTTAGGGGACTACCCAGACCTGGGTAGATGCCTGCATGGCCCCCACGCCACTTTTGCCCCGGATCATACCCTGACCTGGCCCCCTTGCCCCGTGTGGCCCGAGGTGTCCGCAGGTCCGCGGAGCGCTTGCCCTTCTCCATCTCAAGGTTACGAGACTGGCGGGAACGCAGGGCAGCCGTAATAGCCCGAAGAGGTGCCGAGGGAGCTGCAACCGGTGCGCAGGCCGCCAACCTCACCCGCTCCCATGCCCCACTTCACCTCGTACGCTGGAAGTCATACTCATGGCGCCGTCGCTTGCAAGAATGTACACAAGACACTGAGCACAGACCGGCTCGAGTGGACAGCGGGAGTCAAGGTAAAACAGACGTCTGCCCTAAGGGCGAACTGCAGGCTGCGACTGCGCAGGCGCCGGCGATAGGCCGTAAGCACGTGTGTATTAAGCAGCCGGGCTGACGCTGAGCATGCGCGAAGCTGCGTTCCGGGCCTTTAGGAAGTCCTGAGTCCGGATTTTGACAGCCGTAAGAGGTGGGAGGAGGAAAAGACCAAGAGAGGTAGCAACTGAGTTTGCGCAATCCTGAGGGGCTCGGTCCTGGAGCCCAGCGGACGGGCCTTTGGAATAAGGAATCCGGACCAGGTTTTACGTCTCTCCCAGGTGTGCGGATTTGTGGGGGCAGGGTGTGTGTGCTGATATAACACTTGCCATAATCAGATATCTAAGGTTTTACCCAAAATTTTCTTGCTTAGTCTGGTACCTGCAAAGCCAGGTTCAGTTTTCACTTGAAATGCCGGACACAGGAACCAACTGTGGTGTCCCATCCCAGAATCTCCCCCTCGCTCCCAGCGTCCATCCCTTTTCTCTGCCTTCCACCCAATTCTCCTTGATCACCTTGGAACTTGCGCTAAGGGTCGAGTGGGAGAGAGATAAAAACGGCTCATTTCTTAAAAAAAAATGTGCTCACTTAAAAAAAATTAAGATTATTCCCTATCTTCTACAGTCTGAAATCAGTGTCGGTTTCAAATTTTTTTAATTAGCTGTTTAGGGGCAGCAATTTGGGGAGGGAGGATAGGATTACTTGAGGGATGTTTTGGAGGTGCGTCTTCTAAGAAGCTGCCTGTTTTTACTCCTGTTGTATCTGTGCAGGGTGGGAGTTGGAGGAGGGAGGTGATTGCAGTTAAAGGGTGGTCTTCCAAGCCTCCCTGGGCACCGCTACTGCCTTCCAACTCTCCTAACGCGTGACTGACTGCCCCTCACAACTGGGAGCCCCTGATGTCTTTGAGCTTAACTCCGGGAAGCGCTGAAGCGCGCACTGAATGAATGAAGGCACACCAGCCCTGGCAGAACCGTAAGGCCAACCGGGTGGGAATGAGAAGAGTCGCGAGCTTGGTCGCCTCATCCAGGTCGCCTTCCGCTCGCCCCGGCAGCGCCGAGCGCGCGCCCTGCCGCGGGGGTCCCGTCTGGCGGCCTCTGGGCATGCTCAGTAGCGGCGGCGGCCGCGGGTCGCGCAGTAGGAAGCTCGCGGCTGAGGCGGCGGTGCCGGCGGCGCTGACGCGCGCGCGGCAGCTAAGGGGACTGGAGGACAGCGGGAGGGGGCGGGGGCACGGGAGGTGGGGCCGCCGTCGCCGTCAAGGCCCCAGGGAGCGCGGGGCGCCACCGCCGACGCCGCTCATCCGCTGGGGTCAGTCTTCTGGGCTGCGCCCGGGTCGGCGGCTACGGCGGCTAAGCAACGGGAGCCGAGAGGCGCGCTCCGCCGAGAGTTGGGCAGGGCGAGCCCGCGCCTTCGCGGCGTCATGGGCCCCCTCCTTGGGCCACAGAGGGCACCAGCCGCAGGAACCCCCGGGCCTCCTCGCGGCCGAGCCTGAGCGACCCCCGGGTTCTCCGGCGTCCCCTCCCTCCGCCTTATTTTCTTCCCTGCTCTCGCTGTTGCTGCCGCTTCAGCTCTCCGTTATGGCAACGGAGCCGCCATCCCCTCTCCGGCTTGAGGCGCCCGGCCCCCCAGAAATGCGGACCCCACCGGCGGGCGAGACCTCCCGCGAGGGCACCCTGAAGCCGGCGGGTGGCAGGCTCCGCTTCCTCAACGGCTGCGTGCCCCTCTCGCATCAGGTGGCCGGGCACATGTACGGGAAAGACAAAGTGGGTAAGTGGGGGTGGCGCGGAGCTCACCGCACCCCTTCCGCCTTCGCGAGCCCCGGGCCGGCCGAGGTAGCCTGGGGCTCGCTGGCCGTGCCGGACGCCCCTCCGGGTGTGTACGCCGCACCCCCGGTCTCTTCCGCTTTCCCCCAGAGCCTCGCGACCCGTGCAGCAGGGGCTCGAAAAGTGGGACGATTTCTGGGGTGTGGGGCGTCAGGCGGGCAGCAGGAGGTGGCGGGGAGAGGAGTGTCTGGTCTCCCCAGGGAGGGTGGGTATTGATTGAAGACGGCTTTCGTTGTTAGTGAAAATAAGGAACTTCATTTTTACTGGACGGGGAAGTAAATTCTCCCCTGAGCACAAGGTCTGTTTATTATAGGCGGGCAGCTAGTATTGCAAAAGAAAAGGAATGAAATGCATATGATGCTAATCTAGTGCTTCTCTTTTGGGTGCAGCTGCATAGCTGGAGGGGACGAAACAAGTGTTTTTTGTTTTTTGTTTTAGAATGTTTGTTTGTTTGGGTTTTGGTTTTGGTTTTGGAAGCTTGTCCTGGTTTATCCGGGATCTCTCTCCGCGCCCCCTTGAGAGGTTTTTCTGATGTCTCCTGGATTTCTCCGGGAGGCGTGGTTTCAGGAATGCTGAAACTCGGATTCACGGTAGGAAATACACCCTACTATTGTATTAGGGTGGTACACAGATAAGACAATCAGTTATTCTTGATCATCTTTATAAGATTGTGTCATGGCCTGTGTAGTACATGTTTTGAGTCACGGCGTTTAAAGCACAATCCAGGGCCTTTTTATTCTGTTGGTGATGTAAAAGTTCGGTTTAGAAACTGGAATTCACCTAGCTTACACTGGTTCCTAGGCCATGATTACTTGGAGAATCAGATGGAGGCGTATGTGAGTAATGCAGATCTTAGACCTGACAATTTGGTTTGTGCTGGTAAGATGATTCCGGTTTAGGCTGGTAAGATAATACTGACATTTTTAGGCGAGGTAACTGAAGCCAAGGCTGGTTAAGTGACAAGCCTAAAGTCACAAAGCTACTGTGTGTAGAATCTGGAAACCAAGGGTCTTGCTTCAGAGCACTTTTTTTCCCACCGTGTATTGTGCTTGTAGAAAACCACTCAAACAAGGATTTCTGAAAATGGATGAGATTGAATGTATGTTATTTCCCCAAGAACATTTCCCACTACTTTGATCTTTACCTACTCCTTTTCTCTTTTTCAAAATTAGGGGTTAATGATGTGTCAGTTGCGTGCCTTTTTCCCCATTAAATTGTTAGTTAACTTGTTCCTTGAAGTTAGCTCTCTCTATATATCGATACAAAATTTGTCTTTTTCTGAACTATTTGAGAGTAAGTTGTATATATCATGCCCCTTTACACAAGTAATACCTCAGTGAGTATCTCCTAAGAATGTACTTTAGTGTGTATTTCTGTAACCACAGCACATTTATCAAATATGCAAAGTTTAACCATGATACAATGCTTTAATCTGTAGTCCATATTCTGCTTTTGTCAACTCTTCCAATAATGTCTTTTATCGTATTTGTTTTTTTTGGCATAGGAACTAGTCCAGGACCATTTGTTGCATTTAGTTGTCATGTCTCTTGGAATTCTTTAATTTGTAAGTTTCTCAGCCTTTCTTTTTTTTTATGATATTATCAATTTTGAAGACTGCAGGCTAGTTATTTTATAAAATATTGTTTAATTTGGACTTCTGATGGGTTCTTATGATTAGATTCAGGTGATACATTTCTGGCTGGAACATTATAAAAGTCTGTCCTTCTTAGGGTATCACGTCTAAAGTCCACAATGCCTATCTGCCCATTATTAGTGATATTAACTTGATCATCTGGTCCAAGTGTGGTCTGGCTTCTCTAGTACATAGTTAATATTTTCCACCTTGCAATAATAGGCTGTCTATGGAGAGATGCTTTAAGATCATGCAGATATTGGGGTCCTCATATTTTACCCCTAGATTAGACATCTATTGATGATTCTTGCCTGAAGCAGCCTTTACTCTGATAGTTGAAAAATTGTGATTTTTCCAATTCTACCACTCCCTCTATTTTAACAGTCAGCATTCTGTTGTAAGAAATAGCCCTCAGATAGGAAGAAAAAAAAAAAGCCTTCCACTCACAGATACAGAGAACAAACTAATGGTTACTAGAGGGAAGGGGCAGTGGGAGGAGCAAAATAGGTGAAGGGGATTAAGAGGTACAAACTATGAGGTATAAAATAAGTTACAAGGATGTAATGTACAACACAGGGAATATAGTCAATATTTTATTTATTGAAGTATAGTTGACTTTGTAAGAAAAGGAAAAAAAAAGAGATAGCCCTCCATTACTACTATGCATATGTGTTCTTTTTTTTTTTTTTTTTTTTTTTGGTACGCAGGCCTCTCACTGTTGTGGCCTCTCTCGTTGTGGAGCACAGGCTCCGGACGCGCAGGCTCAGCGGCCATGGCTCACGGGCCCAGCTGCTCCACGACATGTGGGATCTTCCCGGACCGGGGCACGAAACCGTGTCACCTGCATCGGCAGGCGGACTCTCAACCACTGCTCCACCAGGGAAGCCCACGTGTTCTTTTTTATGATCACTTTGGAGTCGTGGATTCTTATTTTATAAAGTGTCATAACCCATTATAGAACTTGTTTATTTTGTTGTCCAAATTGTCCTAGATTTGGCCAATTGGGAGCACCTCCTTCTTTTCTGTCACAAGTTATTTTTGCCTTATCTCGTGCCTTCCCTTCCCAGCTCTGGAACCAGCCATTTTCTCTAAGGAGCGCTCGTTCATTTTTAGTGGGAAATGGTATTTAGAAACCAAGATCTGGGTGCAGGTTTGCTCATTGCCACTAGGGTGTCATTGCTTCCAGGTCTTTTCAATACACGTAACTAAAAAGTATGTATAAATATTTTAGAAATCATAAGTACATACTGATACTTCCAGTTTCATTCCAACTCCACAGAGTTTTTTTCCTTTTCCTGATTCTAAATTTGTTTCCTGTTTGCCTCAGTGAGAACCTGGCTCCCAGCAATATTAATTTTTTTTTCCTTACTCCTATAATCTTCAGGATTTCTATACCCATACTACTCTAGAAAACAAACCTAGAATAAAGAGTGCAAGATGAGATTCCCTTTTACTGAAGGTATGTAGTTGGAAACTCTTCAAAAGTTATTTGGATTAGAATTTTTTGTGTGTGTGTGGTTATTTTTACCCCCCCTCTTCTCAATGGTAATATTATTCATTCGAAATACAGTTGGATTCATTTGTTTCTGTTTAAATTCAGTTCCCTTCCTTCAGTGATATATCAATATTTTTGAATGGTTGTAAAATTACTATGCTTCCAAAAGTCAGAACTTTACAAAAAGGTATATCAGAAGTGTCACTCTATTCCTTATCACTCCATCCCATTTCTCAGCATCCCTTGTAGTTAACCAATTTCATTGTTTTCTGATTTATTCTTTCTGAGTTTCTTGTTGCAGAAATAAGCAGATCTCTGTAAGTTTTCTCATTTTCCCTTCTTTCTGACACAAAAAGTGATATGCTGTATATACTGTTTTGGACGTTGCTTTTTAAACTTAACAATATCTCCTAGAAATCAGTATTATCAGTTCATAGAGTGCTTCCTCATTGTTTTTTTACAGCTCATTTGTACTGTATTGTGCATATACCCCAGTTATTTCAATTTCTTGAATTTCCTTTTGGACTTTTGTTTCACTGATTTGTTTATCCTAGCAATAATACTTCATTGTCTTAACTTAAGCTGCTGTATAATAAGTCTTGATGTATGGTAGAATAAACATCCCACTTTCTTTTTCAAGATTATCTTGACTATTTCTGGCCCTTTGCATTTCTGTATAGATTTTAAATCAACTAGTCATTTTCCCCAAGAAACCTGATAAGATTTTGTGTCTGCTTTGAATCTATAGATTGCTTTGATGAGATTTGATTTCTTTATAATCCTGAGTCTTCCAGTATTTGAATATCGTCTATCTCTCCATTTATTTAGGCCTTCTTTAATTCTCTTAGACATAGTTTTCAGTGTAAAGGTCTTACACTAGATTTTCCCTAGGTATTTGATGCTACTGTAAATCATCCTTCCTTTTTAAAGAATTTGTGTGTGTGGGAACATTTCAAACTTAGAAAAGTTGCAAGTATAGTACAATGAACTGAATGAATGAATGAATATATTACCATTCATCTAGATTTACCTATTATTAATGTTTTGCCACATTTGCTTTATTACTCTCTGCATATGGTAATGATTTTGCAGAACCATTTTAAAAAAATTGCAGGCATCATGACCCCTTTCCTCTAAATAATTGTGTATCTTCTAAAAATAAGAATATTTTCTTACCTAACCATGGTAAAATTATCAATTCCAGAATATTTCCATTTGGCTTTTGCCATTATTCCTATAGTATTCTTTATAGCAATTTCCCCCTGATATTCTTTATAACAGTTTTTCCCCTTCTAAGGCTATGTACATTACATTTAGTTGTTATGAGCCTTTAGTTGCCTGTCATATGGAGCAGTTTTTAAATTTTTCTTTATGTTTCATAACTATGAAATATTTGAAGAGTATAGGCATATGGCTTTTTAGAATATTCTTTAAGTTTGTCTAATTATTTCCTCACGCTTAGAATCAGATGAATGTATTTTTGGTAAGAATACTTATGAATTATGTTGTTTTCTTGAAGCATCATATCATAAAGCACAGGATGTCAGTTGCATTGCTGGTGATATATTGGGATGGCCAAAAAGTTCCTTTGGTTTTTAAGGAAAAATAAAAGACACATTTTTCATTTTCACCAAGAACTTCATTGAGCATTGTATTCACCATATTCTTCTAATAACCTTCCGCCATTTTTCAGGCTTCATAATTCCATCTTCCCAAGACTTTTTATCTTTTTGAGCAAAGAACTGTTCCAGGTGCCTTTTACAGCCTTCCAGGGAATTGAAATTTTTCCTATTAAGAGAATTTTGTAAAGAACGAAATAAATGGAAATCCAAAGATGCAATGTCTGGTGAATACGGTGGATGAATCAGAACTTCCCAGCCAAGCTGTAACAGTTTTTGCCTGGTCATCAAAGAAACATGCGGTTTTGCATTATCCTGATGGAAGATTATGTGTTTTCTGTTGACTAATTCCAGATGCTTTTCATCGAGTGCTGCTTTCAGTTGGTCTAATTGGGAGCAGTACTTCTTGTGATTAATCGTTTGGTTTTCCGGAAGGAGCTCATAATAGAGGACTCCCTTCCAATCCCACCATATACACAACATCACCTTCTTTGGATGAAGACCAGCCTTTGGTGTGGTTGGTGGTGCTTCATTTTGCTTGCCCCACAGTCTCTTTAGTTACACATTATTGTACAGTATCCATGTTTCATCACCCGTAACAATTTGTTTTAAAAGCAGAACGTTTTCGTTATGTTTAAGTAGAGAATCACATGTGGAAAGAAGGTTTTTTTCGCTTAATTTATGTGGAATCCAAACATCAAAGCGATTAACATAACCAAGCTGGCGCAAATGATTTTCAACCCTTGATTTGTATATTTTGAGTATGTCGTCTATCTACCACGTGGTATAACGTCGATTGTTCTCAATTAATGTCTCGATTTGATTAATCACCATCAATTTCAACTGGTCTACCCGACCGTGGAGCATTGTCCAGCGAGAAATCGCCATCATGAAACTTTGTAAACCACTTTTGGCACGTTTGATCAGTGACAGAACCTTCTCCATACACTGCACAAATCTTTTTTTGCATTTCAGTTGCGTTTTTACCTTTCTTGGAATAGTAAA
Organism: Grampus griseus; assembly: GCF_964374135.1. NCBI lineage: Eukaryota > Metazoa > Chordata > Mammalia > Artiodactyla > Delphinidae > Grampus > Grampus griseus. The sequence goes on from NC_139010.1 coordinate 42,661,341, forward strand.
GCATAATATGCCAAAAATGTTGCTTTTTTTCTTCCATCTTCAATATTAAAACGGCTACACAAAAATTCACCAATTTTGATAAGTTTTTTTTTAATCCATGCTGATATGACAGCTGTCACAATATAATCTAACAAAATTGTTTCGAATGAAGTTAAAGACAACTAAGCGCTACTAGAGTCAGCTTACAGAAAAAACCGAACGAATCTTTTGGCCAGCCCAATAACTGATCACCTGATTAAATGTTATTGCCAGATTTTTCCACCGTGAAGTTTTATTTTTCCTATTGTAAGTAAATAATTTGAGAGGAATATTTTTAGACTTAAAATATCACGTTTCTTGTCAAAGTTTTCATCAAATGTTGTAAGCACCCATTGATGATATTTGACCAACTCACTAATTACTGTTAGTTGGAAAATGGTAATGTTCTAACTCTCTTATTCCTGCTACATGTTAGTTGTCATTCTTCTTTTTTTGTTTTTTTGGCCGCACAGCATGGCAGGCAGGATCTTAGTTCCAGGACAGGGATCAAACCTGTGCCCCCTGCATTGGAAGTGCAGAGTCTTAACCACTGGGCTGCCAGGGAAGTCGCTATTTTGTTTTTTGGGTTTTTTTTGGCATTCTTCTATAAGGAATATAGATTTCCCTCCTCTGTCTCTCTTTCTTTAATTAGTAGGATGGAGTAATGGATTTTTCAAACTTCAGTGAATGGGTCTTAATCCATTATCGTTGCTACTTATTTTATGCTCAGTTGTCCCAGATTTCGGCAGTGGGAGCTTCTTCAAGCTGGCTCCTGTGCCTTTTTTTTTTTTTTAATATTTATTTATTTTGGCTGTCTTATCGACTGAATCACCAGGAAAGTCCCTCCTGTGCCTTTTTAACATTTCCATATTTTCTTTTAAAGCATTTTCTCATGTTGTGGCATAAAAAGATGTCCCATGTTCATCTTGTACTTGCCCTGTCCCAGGCCTAGAATGAACCACTATTTTCTTCAAGAACCTAGTTCCTTTGGGGGTAAATGGTATTTAAAAACCAAGATCTGGGCAACAGGTGTATTCTTTGCTCCTTTAGTGTGGTTGCTGTTTGTCCTTTCAGCAGACTAGATTAAGAAATAAATAATTTCATATTCTTAAAAATTAGAGTTCAGGGCTTCCCTGGTGGCACAGTGGTTGAGAGTCCACCTGCTGATGCAGGGGACACGGGTTCGTGACCCAGTCCGGGAAGATCCCACATGCCGCGGAGCGGCTGGGCCTGTGAACCATGGCCGCTGAGCGTGCGCGTCCGGAGCCTGTGCTCCACAATGGGAGAGGCCATAACAGTGAGAGGCCCGCGTACTGCAAAAAAAAAAAAAAAAAAAAAAAGAGTTCATATTCATATCTGTAATTAAAATTTAATATCACAGTGTTCTTTACCTCTCCCTGTTCTGTATTCATATCTCCCTTTTTTCTCACAGAGAACTCTGTCTCCCCAGACATCAGTATATTTACTCATTTTGGAATATTTATTTATTTATTATTATTTTTTAAAGGTTATTATTATTTATCTTTATTTTTGGCTGTGGCAGGTGGGCTTCTTTCTAGTTGTGGCGTGCGGGTTTTCTCTCTCTGGTTGTGGCACGCGGGCTCCAGAGCACGGGGGCTCTGTAGTTGTGGCTCGAGGGCTTAGTTGCCACACAGCATGTGGGATCTTAGTTCCCCGACCAGGGATCGAACCCGCATCCCCTGCATTGGAAGGCGGATTCTTTACCACTGGACCACCGAAGTCCCCTGAAGTGTGCTATTTTTTGTTTTGTTTTGTTTTGTTTTGCTCCACATAGAGTATAAGCCCTTTCTTCTGTTTAGGGTGAGGGGCTGATAAATCATATTCCCCCTTGAATTTAATTGAGCTGGTGTGGGCTGCAGTCTTAGATTCAGTTCACCTGGTATTGGTTCAGCCTTCCAAGATGCTTCCTTTCTTATCATGACTGTCTTTTGGCTGTGAGGTATTTGGCTGCAGTATAAGGTACTATTGGTTTACTTTTAGATCCTGGAATTCATTCACTGGGAGAATGCCTGGTATTACTATCTTCTACTCCATGTCTGCTTTCTCTGAAAACTTGGAGTGGGTGTTTTGCAGAGTGAGTAGTGTGGGAGAATTGCTGGACCAAGCAATCTATTTTTGTGTTAGGACTATTGTCTCTAATCCATCCTGCTACCCCCCACTGTTGTCTACAGTCTGGCTGATTTCTGCTTGCCTGCTAAAATATTTGTCTAATGGCAGGTTTACCTGTCTCTAGATGAGGTGTCTGCCCCAAGATAGGGAAGCTTCATGGTTCTCTTCTCACTTATGAATGCTCCATTCCGGCCCCGCACAACCACAGTTCAGTTCATCAAGGAGTTTTTACATCTACCATTCTTCATTAGCCTATTGAAAATGTCTATTTCCATGGGAGTGAAGACCTTTCTTGTTCTACATCCCAGCCTTTGGGAATAGAATTTCTCTTTAGTAACTTTTAGCTCTATTAGACTGCTCCTTGAAGTCCCAAAAACCTCTACCAACCAATCTTATCCATATGAATTAATGTTTACCTTCCTTCTAGTCTGTAACTAGGACTTAAAACAAATAAACTTGATTACTGTTTCTCTTAAGTTGGTACTTTCTGCTTCTGTTGACTAAACTCTGCATTTTTGTCATGATTAAAAATTCCTGGCATTGCCAAAAGAAATAGAAACTTAAGTGGCGTATTTTACCAAAATTGTAAATAGATTTATTTGAGCTATGTTGTGTTCTAACTAGTGTGATTTTATGAAATCTCAATATATGAAAATTTAAGATTTTAACATATAAACTTGGGAATGAATCTTCATGGCGTAGTGACAGGGGCAGTGCTAGTATATATATGTGATGACTTTAGAAAAAGTTTTTCCTTTTGAGTGGACATATTATAAAAAGGTACCTCTTCCTGCTCCAGGCTTGGCCCCTGATTTCAGCCCCTCCTTTTCCCATTGCCTAGGTGCCCTCATGCTATCTGTATAGCTGTACACAGTGCATCTGAATCAGGAAAAAATTTTAGTTGCTTTCTTATAACAGATGAGAGAAGCAAAAAAATTACAAAGTAGGAAATTCATGTAGAACCATTGTTAACATTTTTTTGTTTGCTTAATAAAAGTGGGATCAATTTATGCTACTGCTTTTAACTTGCTTCTTATTTAACTATAAATTAACATCTCCTGGAAAGTCTATCACTGAAGAATTTCTGTAAAAATTTACATGTGTTCTATTTATTAGAAAGTCTGAGGGGGCTACAAGGGAAACAGTGGTTGGAGACAATAAAACCAAGCTGTTTAGAATTTGTGTTCTGGTGCTTTGCATATAACAAGCACTGAAATGTTAAAATTTCTGAAATAAGTGTAAGGAATCCCTTAAATTTATCAAAGTGGTTTATCTGTAACTTTAGGAAAAAATCTACGATGCAAGATACGCTATTATTTAAACCATTTTAAAATATGTGACTTGTTCTGTAGGTATACTGCAACATCCAGATGGCACAGTTTTGAAACAGTTGCAGCCACCTCCAAGGGGTCCAAGAGAGCTGGAATTCTATAATATGGTAAGTGAGGTAAGATTTGTTTTGTTGTATTCAAAGTGTTTGTCATAGCCTTCTGGTGATGACTCAGTAAAAAATACATTTGACAGCATGTCTTAGTGTACTGTGTATGTGACTGAAACAAAAGCTTCAAGAAATACAATGCTTATCTTTACCTATGCATTCTGGTATTTTCTATTCTACTTCATTTTTTAAAGATTTGATCTACTAAATTGATTTCAATTGATGGATTGTGACCTACATTTTGAAAAACGCTTAGCTGAGAGACTGTATTTCTCAGAAGTGCTGAGTTTAAATAGGTGTTTTTTTACTACAGGATTTCTTAGAGCCTTGAATGTGCTAATGTGTACTGTGCAACTCCAAAGTAGGGTAAGGGTGAAGGGGGGCACTTAACATCTAATTAACCATATTACTAGGAGTACTTTTTTTAAAACTTATTTATTTATTTACCATCTTTATTGGAGTATAATTGCTTTACAGTGGTGTGCTAGGAGTATTTTTCAGAACATTCACAGTGTTTTGCAACTGCCACTTCTGTCTAGTTACAGAACATTTTTATCACATGAAAGAAAACCCTGTACCCATTAAGCCATGATGCCCTATTCCTCCCTCCCCCCAATCCCTGCCAACCACCAATCTGCTTTCTATGGACTTAACTATTCAGGGTATTTCGTATAATTAGAGTTTCACAATATGTGACTTTTTGTGTCTAGCCTCTTTTGTTGAGCATGTTTTTAAGGTTTGTGGTATGCATTAGTACTCTGTTCCTTTTTATGGCTGAGTAATACTCCATTATACTTAGATACCACATTTTGTTTATCCATTCACCCATTGAAGAACATTTGGATTGTTTCCATCTTTTGGCTTTTGTAGATAGTGCTTTTATGAACATTTATGTATAAGTATTTGTTCGAGTACCTGTTTCCAGTTTTTTTTTTTTTTTTTTTATAAATTTATTTATTCATTTATTTATTTTTGGCTGTGTTGGGTCTTCATTTCTGTGCGAGGGCTTTCTCTAGTTGTGGCAAGTGGGGGCTACTCTTCATCGCGGTGCGCGGGCCTCTCACTGTCGCGGCCGCTCTTGCTGCGGAGCACAGGCTCCAGACGCACAGAGCTCAGTATTTGTGGCTCACGGGCCCAGTTGCTCCGTGGCATGTGGGATCTTCCCAGACCAGGGCTCGAACCCATGTCCCCTGCATTGGCAGGCAGACTCTCAACCACTGCGCCACCAGGGAAGCCCCCCAGTTATTTTAGATATATACCCAGGAGTGGAATTGCTGGGTCATACAATAATTCTACACTTCACTACTTGAGGAACTGTCAGAAGTGTTTCCCAAAGTGGCTGCACTATTTTACATTTTCACCACTAATGTATGAGGGTTCCAGTTACTCCATATCCTCACCAACACATGTTAGTTATTATTATTTTTTTTTTAATGGGCAGTCAAGTGAGTGTGAAGTGTTAATCTTACTGTGGTTTGTTTTGATTTTCATTTCCCTAATGGCTAATGATGTTGAACATCTTTTCATGTACTTATTGGCCATGTGTGTTTCTTCTCTGGAGTAATGTCTAGTTAGATCTTTTGCTCATTTTTTCATTGGGTTGTCTTTACCTTTTTTCCATGTTTTAGATACAAATCCTGTATCAGATACGTGATTTGTAAATATTTTCTCCTGTTCTTTGGGTTGTCTTTTCACTTTCTCGTTAGTGTCCTTCGAAGCATAGACTTTGTGTCATATTTAAGGTCATGAAGGTTTATGCTTATATTTTCTTCTAAGAATTTTATAACTATAGCTCTTAAATTTAGTGCAAGTAAAAAAACGATGCAAACCAAAACAAAAAACAAGTACTGCTATAATGCTTTACCACCATTAGCTCATTTAACAACAACCTGTGAGTTAGGTACTATTTTTATCCTCATTTTTTACTAAGGCAAAATTAGTTTAAATAATTTGACCAAGATCATTCAAACAGTTAATGATGGCCCCTGGATTTGAACATAGGCAGTCTTATCTCTAGAATATGCTTTTAACTGCTAACACTGCTTCTTTTTTGAGGAAAGTATTTTATATTTACTCTGCAAAAGTCTTGCACATAATTTGTTGGATTTATTCTAGGTACCTTATTTTTTGTTTCTATTGTAAATAGTATTTTTTTGAATTAAGTTTTCCAATGATTGCTAATACACAAGAATGAAATAGATATTTGTATAGTGTTCTTATATATAGTAATCTTGCTGAAATCTTTTTGTTTTTTGCCCGCACCGCGAGGCATGTGGGATCTTAGTTTCCCGACCAGGGATCAAACCCGCATGCATCCCTTGCAGTCAGGGACTTTAGTTCAGTGCTTAATTGAAGCAATGGTGGGGGCATCTTCCTCTCATTTAGTAGAAGTGCTTCTAACATTTCCCCTTTAAAGTATGACTTTCAATCTAAGTTTTTGAGAGGTACTTCTCCCCAGGTTAAGGAAATTGCTTTCTTTGTGAGTCAAGATTCTGTCAAGGAACAAATGGTGCACTCTGTCAGTTTAATAAAAGAACTGTAGTCAGAGTTTAAGGCCACCTGCAAGAGATAATGCCATACCATCCCTGGGCCTAATCGGCAAGGAGAGGGAGTGGTTGTTGGAACTCTGGGAGGGTAACTTTATGAGAAGACTTGAACTGATAAGGAGGGAACTAGAGAAGTAAATAAGCTGACCTCAAGTCTTCTCCTACCCTCCAGTCTCTTGTACCAGGAAGAGACAATGGCAAGAGGGCAAGGAACCCCCCTTGATGCAGTCGATTCAAATGAGCTTCTTGGGGAAGGAGAAGAAGATACGTAACATCCTTCCTATTTTTATTTCAAGAAACAATTCAGAATACGAATGGGTATTGAATATTTTTCAGCTGCCTTTCTGTATCTGTTGAAAAGGTCATATGAGTTTCCTCTTTTAATCTGTTAACGTGGTAAATGCCATAATAGATTTCTAACATTACACTACCTTCCATTTTTGAAATAAAACCTACTTGGACATGTCTTTTTAAATTTGTTTTTTAATAATATGCATTACTGGATTTTGTTTGCTAGTGTTTTATTTAAGATTTTTTCCAGCTATACTCATAAGTGAGATTGGACTATTATTTCTTCACATATTGTCCTTGTCTGGTTTTGATATCAGGTTTCTTTTAGCGTCATAAAATGAGTTGAGAAGCATTTCTTTCTCTATTTTGTGGAAGAATTTGTATCAGATAAGGATTTTGTTCCTTAAAGGCTTGATAAAACTTAACCTATGAATTCATCTGAGTGGCCTGTGGTCTTTTTCTTCCTTTCCTCCTTTCCATCCATCTTTTTTCCTCTCATTCTTTCCTTGGAAGGGATGTGTGTGTGTATGTGTGTGTGTGTGTGTGTATATATATATAACATCTTTATTGGAGTATAATTGCTTTACAATATTGTGTTAGTTTCTGCTGTATAACAAAGTGAATCAGTTATATGTATACATATATCCCCATATCCCCTCCCTCTTGCATCTCCCTCCCACCCTCCCTATCCCACCCCTCTAGGTGGTCACAAAGCACTGAGCTGATCTCCCTGTGCGATGCTGCTGCTTCGATCTACTTTACATTTGGTAGTGCATATATGTCAGTGCTACTCTCTCACTTAGTCCCAGCTTACCCTTCCCCAAGGGATGTATTTTTAAACTAATGATTCAGTTTCTTAAATGTCTTGATTTTTTCTTTGTTAATGTGATAGTAAAATACAGATTGTAGTTTGTTTTATATAATTACCCACCCGGCAGAGTTCTTCATAGTATTTTTTAAAATGCTGTGCTAGTTTAGTTATGACTCCCTTTTAATTCCTGATATTGTTTATTTGCTGTTTTTCTCTTTTTCTCTATCAGCTTGACCAAAACGTTCTTTATTTACTCTCCTTGTTTCGGTATAGTAGCTCTATCCTCATCTATGAAAAGTCCTTAAGTTCAGATATCCTTTGGTTCAAGGCTTCAGAGTGGACCTCTATGAGCCCAACATCACTGCTCAGCTTAGCACTTCGGGTTTCCTCTTTATTTTAGATCCCTATGAATTTCCTTTTTAACCTTGGGAGCTCAATTATGCGTTTAAGAAAATATTTGTTATATTTTATCCTACATTTCTAGGTAGAAAGCTTTTTAGGTTATCTTGCTTGGCATATTGCAGTAAATACCAGTTTTACTACTTTAAAAAAATATTTAAAGTAAGAAGAGAAAGTTTACCTTTCTACTCTTCCAGTTTTTATCTTTTCACTTATAAATATATCATAGACTTCTTTAGGTAAGTACATAGAGATATACTTGGTTCCTCCATCTTGTCGTTAGGTCATCATGAACACTCTGTGCCCTCACTCTCATTGTGCCAGGAACAGAGGGATGATAAGGTACACCCTGCTCTTAATTACCTTGGCCCATAAGTGACTAATATCACTTATGCTCATATTTCAATAGGGGAACCTGGGAAATACAATGTATCATGTGGATATTTGGTGAGTTTCTGCCATACTTGAGTTTATTCTGTAGAATTATGTTGTATGTAACTACTTGACATAAATGTGGTGTGACACGTAGAATTCTGATACTGAGATTTCATGAGCATTTTACATGAGTAAACTTAAGTGGTTTTGGATAATTAGGTAGACCGTATTTGACAAGAGTTAATGGGATAAGATGTCTTACAAGTTGTTTTTAAAACAAAAATATTTTCTCTCTTTTTCTAGGAAAAAAGTTAAGAATCTAGTTCCAGGATATCTGGATATTTCTAGTCTTTTCTAGAATTATTACTGGTTATAAATCAAAGAATTAAATGAGCAATAATAGTTAGACTTGGGCTTCCCTGGTGGCGCAGTGGTTGAGAGTCTGCCTGCCAATGCAGGGGGACACGGGTTCGTGCCCTGGTCTGGGAAGATCCCACATGCCACGGAGTGGTTGGGCCCGTGAGCCATGGCCGCTGAGCCTACGCATCCGCAGCCTTTGCTCTGCAGCGGGAGAGGCCACAACAGTGAGAGGCCCGCGTACTGCAAAAAAACACACAAAAAAACACAAAATAATAGTTAGACTTGCATTGAGTTAAACGGTATTTTTTTTTGAGGTAAAATCACAATTTCCTTACAGATATAAAACAAATACATGGTAAAGATTTTGCTAAACTCATCATTTAATGAGGGAACTAGGCAGATTTAAAACTGGTTCAAAAGAGAAGTCAAAGAAGCACAAATTTATATGGCTTAAAGGGAAGGTGGAATGAGTGTACATAAGAACACTGTAAACTCTCCCCTTTCAGCGGGGTTGGAGGGAAGTCATTTGACCCTCCTCTAGGCCAGAAATTATTTTCATGTCTGTGGGCAAGAATTCTTTTGCATTCGCTAAGAATTATCTATAACTTACTTTGTTGTAAAATAGTTCAAGGACAGTGAAAGGCTAGAATTACATAACCAAGAAGAATGTGCTCTAAACAGTACATGGTTTTTCACTGAAGACACATAATAATCTTTTTTTTTCCCCAGATTTACTTCCAGTTAAAACTCATACCAGATAAATTATGATTCAACAGTAGTGTGTTATTTGAGAAATGTGTGGGGCAATTATAAATAAAGCATTATAAGAAACTAACATGCAAATATTATATTTCTGTTTGTTTCAGGTTTATGCTGCTGATTGTACTGATGGTGTTCTTTTAGAGCTACGAAAATATTTGCCAAAATACTACGGTATCTGGTCACCTCCCACTGCACCAAATGGTAATCTTTTCTTTAAAATCCATCTTTTAGTCTTAATTCAAGAGAGTTGCTTTTTAAAAGGCTTAAATAAGATTAAGCCTAGTATATAAAAACAATATATCCATTTTTCTTACTACTTTTTCTCTTCATGAAAGAAAACTTATTAGTATTTTTGCTGTTCATAACCAGTTTCTTAGATAGCATAAACAAATTAATAACCAATCTCTTATAATTGAATGAAAATATATATACTAGTATTTAATACTGTATTAATTTACAGATATTCTTTTTTCCGAACTTTTTCTTTTTTTTAATAAATTTATTTATTTATTTATTTTATTTATTTTTGGCTGCATTGGGTCTTTGTTGCTGCACGCGGGCTTCCTCTAGTTGCGGCGAGCAGGGGCTACTCTTTGTTGCAGTGCACGGGTTTCTCATTGCGGTGGCTTCTGTTGTTGCGGAGCACTGGCTCTAGGTGCACGGGCTTCATTAGTTGTGGCACGCAGGCTCAGTAGTTGTGGCTCGTGGGCTCTAGAGGGCAGGGTCAGTAGTCGTGGTGCACGGGCTTAGTTGCTCTGTGGCATGTGGGATCTTCCCGTACCAGGGCTCGAACCCGTGTCCCCTGCATTGGCAGGCGGATTCTTAACGGCTGCGCCACCAGGGAAGCCCCTTCTGAACATATTGAGCACTTTCTTTTCCCATTTTGAAAAAAGAAAATCAAGAAAAATATTTTCTTTGTGTACCTTCCTCCCTACTGTCTGTATCACTCCTTCATCCCCCACCTGCATGCTTTAAATAGCAGTCTTTTAAAAAATACTGGTAAGTTTAATAGTTAGAGGACAAAATGATCTATGTAAGGGCATAGCATTTCTTTCTTAATATTAGTTAATACTTGAAGCAGTATTTGCCACATCAAGGCCTTTGACAGCAGACAGAATTCAGTTAAACTGGTAGTGTGACTGCTAACGATTGAAGAAGATTCATGAATGAGGGAAGAGTTTCAAACTTGACTTAGTTTAAGAATAACCCATAGGCTTGTTAAAATGCAAATTAATAGGCTCAATTCCCAGACATTTTGATTATGCAGATCTGTGTTGGAGTTTAGTGATACGCTTGTTAAATAAAAGCTTCAAGTTTTTTTTGATATAGATAGTGCTTGAACCACATTTTGAGAACAGGAAGAGAAGGGGGCTCCTTTTCTCCTCTGAACAGTTTCAGCTTGTTCTTTTCCTCGGTTCTTTGTCTCCCTTTTACTCATTCACTACTTTTGCGAAGTTTCATTAATAGGGAATCATGGTATCTCCCTGTGAGTATCCTCAGATAATAGTAAATCAGTGGTTCCCCAGGGTATTTAGGATTCTTCTGTATTTCAGTTGTATGGGGGGGCGGTGAGCTTTGCTTTGCTCTCCTTCCCTCTTCTCCTCTCCCCTCCTCTCCCCGCCCCTCTCCCCTTCTTTCCCTTTCCTTTCCTTTTCTTTTTTCTTTTCTCCCTCCCTGCCTCTTTCTTTCCCCTTCCCTTCCTTTCCCTTATCTAATCTAGCCTCGGGATAGTTAAATGCTCAGTTTAAAAAATTATTTAGAAGGGGTAGAGGGAATTCCCTAGCTGTCCAGTGGTTAGGATTCCCCGCTTCCACTGTAGGAGGCATGGGTTCAATCTCTGGTTGGGGAGCTAAGATACGACATGCTGTGCAGTGCAGCCAAACCAAAAAATAAAAAAAATAAAAAATAAGGGGTAGAATAACTGAGCATACAGCATCATTATTTTGAAAAGTAGAGTATACTGAAAGAATCTGGGTAAGAGAGGAAATATTTTAATTGAAAGTAACATTTTATAGTTTAGGATTACTGGCACATGATTTAAAAATCAAAGACTTACTAGCAATCAACAGCCTTTTTGGTCTTCAATACCAAATAATCTTGAGGGACATCTCTGCTAATGTATTGTAGAGCGGTAACTTTGAATTCAGAAGACTTGGCTTTTACATTGGTTATTTCCAAATTTTGTGAACTTTGCTAACTCATTAACCTTTTGAGCTCCACTTTTCTTCTATAAATGGAAAATAATATCGCATAGAGTTGTGAAGATCACGTTATGTGAGAATGCTTTGTAAACTCTAATACTCTTATTTTAATATAAATGGAGATATTGGTGCTACTGAGATGAAAAGATGAGGTGAGGAAAATGAGAAAAGAGAGGAGAAAATGTCAATAGAAGTATACATATTTAGAGTAGTCCTGTAATACCACCAATTGTCTCAGGGAATTTCCTATGCCTTTCCAATTAAAAAAAATATTTTAATTAATTAATTAATTAATTTTTTGCGGTACGCGGGCCTCTCACTGCTGTGGCCTCTCCCGTTGTGGAGCACAGGCTCCAGACGCACAGGCTCAGCGGCCATGGCTCACGGGCCCAGCCACTCCGCGGCATGTGGGATTCTCCCGGACCGGGGCACGAACCCGTATCCTCTGCATTGGCAGGCGGACTCTCAACCACTGCGCCACCAGGGAAGCCCATTTTAATTTATTTTAAAAAATAAAAACAAACAATTTTTTTTGGCTGCGCCTCGTGTCTTGGGGGAGTTCCCCGACCAGAGATTGAACTGGGCCATAGCAGTGAAAGCGCCGAGTTCTAACCACTGGACCACCAGGGAACTCCCTTCCTTTCCAATTTTTTTTCTTTTTTTTAAATTTAGTTACTTTTAGCTGCATTGGGTCTTCATTGCTGTGAGCAGTCTTTCTCTAGTTGCGGCGAGTGGGGGCTACTCTTTGTTGTGGCGCACGGGCTTCTCATTGTGGGGGCTTCTCTTGTTGCAGAGCATGGGCTCTAGGTGTGCAGGCTTCAGTAATTGTGGCTTGAGGGCTCTAGAGCGCAGGCTCAGTAGTTGTGGCGTACAGGCTTAGTTGCTCCGCGGCCTGTAGGATCTTCCCAGCTCAGGGCTCGAACCCATGTAGGGTTCCCTACATTGGCAGGTGAATTCTTAACCACTGCACCACCAGGGAAGTCCCGTTTCCAGTGTTTTAGCTATGGAAGGAGTTAGATAAAACTGTTGCACCATACAGATTGTTCAGCTTTGATTTTGCTAGAGAGTTCATGGACTCATCTTTCTGTTTTTATCATTTTGATTGTAAATGAAATAAATATAAGATAGGAAACTCTTTGACATCTTTAGCCCACGGGATCATGAAAACAAATATTTTCTTAAATTTTAGTAGAAAACTGGTTTGTATTACTGAACTTTACATAGTATTAAGTTAATGACATAATTTATTTCTTGACTTTTTTTTTCCTCTTTTTATTTGAGCATCTTTTCTTATGTGCTCAGGGTAGAGTTTTATACAGCTTTGTATAATTCTTATAATCCAAAGTTGTAAGATGTAGAAAGTACTGCCAGTTTGCTCAGCAAATTATTGTCACTTAAGAGAAGCATAAGGATGTGCTGACCAATAGGGTTTTTTTTCTTTTAAATTTTTTATGGCAGTTTTATTGAGATATAATTTATGTACCATAAAACTCACCCATTTAAAGTATACAATTCAGTAGTTTTTTGTTATAGAGTTATATAGTCATCACCATTAGCAAACCTTAGAACATGACCAGTGGGTTTTATTTTTGTTTTTTAAGGTAAAACATTTGTTAGTAATTACATTTGAAGATTTGGAGCTATTTATACGTATTAAATCTCATTTTACTTGTGTGTAAGTACATAGATGCCTAGTACATGTACTATCAAAAGCCTTTTATTGATAGTTATTTGGAGGAATGGAAAAGTGTATCTTCAAGTAGGTTTGAGCCAATTGAGAGTTCCGAAATGTAATCTCCAGTCTCATTGATTGGTAGGTTTCTGGATCTAGCTACTAGTCAAGTTTCAGGAAGCATGGACTGAAATTAGCTGTTCCCTTTATCCCACATTTGGAGGCTCAAGGTCTCTTCTATTTATAATTCCTTTTACTTTCAGCTTCCGTTACTCTTAGAAATAGCTGAAGATTGATGTGAAAAACAGAAATTTGGCTTCATAGATGGGCAGGGATTCACCACCAGGCCTTTTCTCCTTTTTGGGGGGTTCAGAAATGAAGATGGTAGCCAGTACCTAGATATGGTGGGGAAGAATGTGATGAAACTTGGAACCCATATTCTAATGATTTATACAATCAATAATATTCATTAAGGGGATCTGAATAAGTCTTTCTTGAACTCTCTAAATGTCTTCACCCTTGTCTTTCCTTTAAAAGAACTGGTTATCTCATCTTGACTGTTTAGTTTTTTGTAGGTCTTTCAGTTTTTCCACAGTATTTCAGATATTTTTATTTTTTTCTCCTTTGATACTGGGGAATATTCTGCCTTTTTTTTTCTTAAGAGTGTCGGACTATATTCCATCAGTAGAATTTTTTTATGCTTAATGTATTAGAAAACAACATAAGTATTTAATTTATATTAATATTTAAGATAGTTATATTTAATCGTATATATTTAAATAGAAAATATATTTAAAATAGAAAAGCTTTTGCATTCATAGTAACCTTGTGTAATCTGATACATACTATCATCAACAGCATGAAATATATAAATATTTTGAGCATGTTAACTATGCCATTGGTATAGCCACTGAGAAGTCTTACTTAATAGTCTGCTTATAACAGCATGAAGTGGCGTATTTTAGAATACCTGGTAGTTATCTTCATGATTTTTACCTCAAAAAATTAAGGAACTATGGAAATTCTATATATATTTTCCATAAATTAATATGTAAATAACAGATATATCCCTTATGGCCACAGCCTGTTAAACTAAACTACTTCTAGTCAGTGTGACCTCTTGTAATGAGATCCATGTATTTATGAAAAATAGATGTCCTATTATTTATTATACAAATACCAAGACTAAGCTTAATAGAATATCTTTTAGCTCCGAGGTTCACAAATGCCAGTCCTTAGACCTCTGACAGACTGGCTTCATCAGAATCTGTTGTCCTAAATAGAGCTTTTAAGAATTTAAAAAAGTATATGTAGTTATTTTGCTATCTTTATGATTTATACACACATGCATATATATGTGTATATATGAAAAAATCAGCTCTCTTCATGTTTTAATATTCAAAAATCTGTCTTTACTTACAAGTTACATCATATCAAATAGTCATAATTATTTTCCAAACATCATATTAATATAGTTTAATTTATTTCTTTGACCTTGGTTACAATGAACCTAAACTATTCCAGATAGAACATTATCTTATTCTTAGTCCATCAGATTTGGGCCACGGAGTTTTAGAACATATTTTTTGCATACCTAAAGATTGAAAAATATTGTTCCACTATACCCAGAAGGGCTTAGCTGAAAAAGTGTCCTTTGTTATCCAGTCTGTAGCATTGCCTTATAAATGAGCCTCCCCTGTTGTAAAATGCCTTTGGTCATTTAAGCTATTAAGTCTTGAGATTGACCTACTTTGAGTTGAACTGTCTTCTACTGAAATAATTTGCTAATAGCATTTTTTCAGAGGGAATTAGTATTCAGATTAATTTCTAGTGATAATAACCTGTAAAAAAAAAATCAGCTTAGATCTCAGTGCTCAGATCATGCCTCATTTTCCTATTTACCTATTTTATTCAAAAGCAGTTGTGACAAGCTGCTAGATATATAACATCATATTCTGTTTTTAAAACTCTGCATCTCTAAAGCAAGTTTTGATTTTTTTTTTTTAATAACTTACAGGGAAAGAGAAACGAAAATCTCAAAATCTTTTCACTTAAAAAAAATCAAGGCCAGAGAACTAAAAGAATACACTAAACCAACTCTCAGTAGGCCTTAATTTAATGATTATTAACTTAACGCTAATAATCAATAATTTAGCAGTTATTTGGTAATTCCAATCATATAAAACATATCAAGAACCTGAAAGTAAGATAGTGACAAACATTTGCCTAGTCAAAATAAATGTCAAATAAAATCGATGATACTTAAGCCTGTTTACTGAAGGAATGGCTCAATTTATTACAGGATCAGAAAGGCCAAACCCAAAGTTCCCCTGGGCAGTAAGAATGAGAAGGGCAAACATTGATTCTTTCAGCAAACATTTATTGTATTCCCACTATAAAGAAAGTTTGCATTTGTATTTTTCTCCTTCGCAAGAGAAGGAAAAAATAGGGATTTTATATGCAGTTTGCAAAGTCTCTACTCTAGCTTCTGACGTTTCTATCTTATTACAACAAACAGGTTATTTTTTGTTTTTAATCACTACCAAATTGGCAAGTAGAAAATAATAACCCTACGCTGAACTATAGATGCTGTGATAGCTAGGTTTACACACTATCTTTATACTCCCATACATAGTCTCACCTCAGTAAGGCTTTTAGGGTTTCTTGAGTTATGGAAATTAATGATGATAAATTTGTGAATGCTAATGATTTGCTATATTAGGATCTAATTAGTCTTTTCTGATACTTGAAATATAAGCCTAGTTACTGAAATTTTTATATAACTTTAGGGAGAGGATGGATTGGTTTCCTTCTGTTTTGCTCAAGGTAGCTGAAATTGGGAAGAGAGAATCTGAAGGGGCCTGTCCTGCGCTACCTCCTTTCTCTTCTTCTCATCCCCTCCTGTGGTTATCTTTTAAAGCACAGAAATGGGTGGGTTCCAGTTTCTTGATCAGCATATTCCTACTTGTCTCATTACCTTCACTGTCGGCAGGTTCATGTGTGTGTCCAGACCTTTTACTTTCTCTTATCCTGTTGAAGATGTCCATTTGTTAGAAACTTTCTTAAAATGTGACATGCTCCTTCTTGTTTCTGCCAGTGCTGGTCTCTTAGGCTGCAGTTCCTTTTTTGTCACTTGACTTCACCTAGTTCTACAAGGTTATAATCCTCCCACTCGCCATTTTCCTTTCACTAAGAGATAAAATTTTTAAAAATAAATTTATTTACTTAAATTTTATTTACTTTAAAAAAGTAAAACCTTGTTACTTTGATAAAAAGAAAATATAATCTCTTCTGTCTTTGAGGAAAAGTTTTTACGAGAAGGGCTTCGTATTACATTTGTAACTGAAAATTACGATCTCATTCAGAACTTTATTTGGGAAGACTCATTCACCCAGGAAGTGGGGGAAGAATTTCTTTCCTTACTTCTGTCCCTCAGTGCACCTGGACTCTTATTCAAGCTAAAACTATAAGGTCAGCTACCGTGTGTGATAACTGGGATGTTTATTTTTTTACTCGAATCTCCATTTATAATAGTTTTCTGAGGGAAGATGTATACAGGATGCCAAAGTTATTTACAAATGAACTTTTGAGGATTTCTTGTGTTCTAAAAAGCAGGATATTTGTTTTTCCTTTGGGACTAGTAAGACTAGAACGTATATTTGGCAGTGACCATCATTTGGATTGATTTACCTTTCTTAACCTATACCTGTTGTGTCCTCTGTGGAAAGGATTTATTCCTATTACTAATTTTAAATGAAGACTTAAAATTATTAAAATATTGATATCTGCTGAGGCATATATGATATAAACTATATTCAAAAGGAGAATGTATTCTGGGACAGCTTTAAAATAATCTCATTGCCTTTTTAATGTCCTTGGAAGCCTTATATCTAATTCATAGCTTTTGTTTATGGTTGAATATTATTTATTCCATCTCCTGCAAGAGTTTCTCTGGGACATTTATACCTGTTATAAATTTGTTGGTCAGTCTTTTTTTTTTTTTTCCTCTCTCTTTTCAGGTGGAGTAATAATAATTGTTGACTCTGGACTTGTTTTAACTTTTTTCTCAGTTTTAAGATTTCCTCATTTTTGTTTTTCCTTGAGTAGTAATATATTTTCCTATTACTAATTAGAGTTTTTCTTTAATAACAGATTTATACCTAAAACTGGAAGATGTGACCCATAAATTTAATAAGCCCTGTATAATGGATGTAAAGATAGGGCGGAAAAGCTATGATCCTTTTGCTTCATCTGAGAAGATTCAGCAACAGGTCAGCAAGTACCCATTAATGGAAGAGATTGGGTTCTTGGTGCTTGGCATGAGGGTAAGAGTGATTTTTAGTGTAATATACACGTTTCTTGTTACATGTTCTTCCCTTGAAAATTATAGATGTCACATATATTTTGGTATTAGGTTATCCATAACTCCCCAGTGTGGGGCAGAGATTTTTACCTCTTCTGTTCACTGGTATGTGGGCAGTGTCAGGAATTATTCTGATATACAGAACATGATTAATAAGTAAATGAATAGCTTAACCTCAAGGCTCTGACTCTGATAATTTTGTATTAAAGAAGTCTTAAGTTTAGGTGCAAAATAAGTAACACGATAAGTGAATGTGATATTATTTATGATTTTCCCATGAGAAAAGTGCTAAGTTTATATATTCAGTAATTTTTCTGTATATTTAAAACAGAAAAGTGAAATTAAACATTAGCTTATTGTTTCAGACTGTGATTTAAAGCTGTTATTTTCTTTGCTCATGTTTCTCTGGATTGGCAATTTGAGTTGGGCTGAGGTGGTCAGTTCTTCTGATCTCATCCAGGTTCCCTCTTGTGGCTGCACTCATCTGATGGCTCAGCTGGGGCTTGGTGGTCTAAATAACCTCACTCTTATGTCTACAAGTTGATACTAACTGTTGGCTGAGCCTTTTCCCATGAGGTTCCTCATCTTCCAGAAGGCTAAGTGGAGCTTCTTCATGTGCTACATTCCAGGAAGGCAAGAGTGAGAGCTACAAGAGCTGTTAAAATCTAGGTTAGGAAATCACTTTCTGTCATTTCTATGGAGTTTTATAGGTCAAAGTACATCATAGGTCCAGTCCATATTGATAGGGAGAAGAAGACCCCACTTCTGATGGTGGGAATAGGGAAGTCAAAATACAAATGGCAGTGTGCACAAGGATGTTGAGGCCATCTTCACAAACAATATGCCACAGTTAAGAATGTGGAATAAAATCCTCTAAATAAATGGTATGCCTAGATGTCTGGAGGTAAAATTTGTATATATGATAAATTATTGCTTCTATAAAAACATAATGGGTCATTTTGAAATTCATCATGGAAGATGATATACAGTCTTCCTTTTGAGTTTTAAACAGGAGAGTTAATAGGAAGCATTATAAATGAATTGTTACTGTGATAGTTAAAACAGCACAGTTGAATTTGGTAGTCTGTAAATAAAACCAAAGAAATTATTGACACAGTTATTTCATTTTAGAAAACTCTAATTAAATGTGGGTATATAGTAAAGGGGAAAAGGGTAGTGGAATAATGGTAAAACAAACATGGAATAAACATCTCAAAGGAATCTGACTGGGTAGTTATTTAAACCTTTACTGTTTTCAAATCTCTCACCCTCCCTGCTTTCCTTCTCTTTTAGCAGATAACTTTGCCTTCTGCTTCAGAAAAAATAAGCCATCACACAGGATTTCCTTTAATTTCCTGCTAACAAATGTACATACCTAACCTGCAAGTGCTTTCATTTCCTCCTTATTCCTTCCTGTTACGTTGAAGAATTTTCCATCTTCCTAAGGACAGCCCTTCCCTATGTCCTCTGGATCTCATTGTCTCCCACCTCTTCAGGAGCCTAATACTGTTGATTCTCTCTTGTCCTTTTTATATCTTCAACTTCTGTCTTCCTTTACTCTTTTTTCCTTTTGTTTTAAATATGTTCAAATCACTCTCAAAAAAAAAATCAAAACCCATCTTTATCCTGTTCTGCTCTCCAGCAATGGATTTAAATTGTTTGGCCTTTGCACCCAAACTAGTTACATTTGTTTCTCTTGCCTTACTTCCCACTCAGTATTCTTCAATCCATTCCAGTCTGGCTTCGGCTTCATCATGCCACTAGATTGGCGTCTCATGAAGTTCCCTAATGACGTCTCCATGTCACTAAATCCAAATGGCATTTTTCATTACTCACCTTACTTCACTTTGAAAAGCAGCCTTCAACACTGACTAGGTCCTCCTTGAAACATTCCTTTTTGTGTCCATAACACTACACCCTCTCTTGTTTTTTTCCTAAGACCACTTTGCAGTTTTCTTTGCCAGCTCATTTCTTTCTGTTTGTTCTTTAAATATTGAGGGATTCCGCTTAGTTCCATTTTACTGCCTCCCTCTCTTTTTTATTTCTTCCTAGGTAGCGTCCTTTGTTCTCATTGGTTCAGTTTCACTTACACTGATAACTCCCAAACATATATTTTCAGCTTCTGGTTTTTCTTTGATCTCCTAATCTATATAGCTAACAGCCTATTAGACATTTTACTTGGATAACTTAAAGACATCTAGGACTAATATGTAAAAAACTGACATAGATCTGTCTTGCAAAATAACAGCCACAACAGTAGCAGCAAACCTGTTATTCTCTGTCTCAGTAAATGGCATCACCATACGTCCAGTTTTACGAGTGAGAAACCTCACAGTACCATCACCTCTCAGAGCCATCCATCGATCCTGTTGATGTTAATTCCCAAGCATCTGAGTCCCATTGTCAAAATTATTCCTCTCTAGACTAGTATCTTTACTGAACTCTCAATGTCAGTTTTGCTCTCTTCCAGTCTGTTCTCCAAACATTGTAAAATGTATATCTAATTGTGACATTCTCCAGCTTAAAAACTCTTCAGTGGATTTCCATTGACTTTAAGATATGATTTTGCTCTCCCGTGTTGTGTTATTTCCCCAGACAAATGAGGTTCCTCTGTTTATATTTTTTAATAACATTTTTATTGAGATATAATTTATATACCATTCAATTCACTCATTTAAGGTATACAATTGATTGGTTTTAGTATATTCATAGAGTTGGGCAGCCATCATATTCAATTGTAGAACGTTTTTATCACCCCAAAAGAAATGCCGTACCTATTAGCAGTCACTCCTCATTTCCTTCCAACTTCCAACCCCCCTAGCCATAGACAATTCTAATCTACTTTCTGACTCTATAGCTTTGCCTCTTCTGGACGTTTCATATAAATGGAATCATGTAATACAATAGGTGGTCTTTTGTGACTGGCTTCTTTCAATAATGTTTTCAGAGTTTGTCTATGTTAGCATAAATCAGTATTTTATTCCTTTTTATTGTTGTATGGGTATACCACATTTTGTTTATCCATTTGTTCGTTGGTCAACTTTGGGTTGTTTCCACTTTGGGACTATTATTAATAATGCTATCATGAACATTCATATACAAGTCGTTATGTTTTTATTTGGGGGGGTAGTTCCTGAATTTGAAATTGGTGGGTGCTATGATTAAGTTTAACTTTTTCAGAAACTGCCAAAGTGTTTTTCCAAAGTTCCTGCACCATTTTACATTTCTACCAGTGATATATAGGAGTTCCAGTTTCTCCACATCCTCACCCAAAACCCAAACCTTGTTATTGTCTCTCTCTCTCTCTTTTTCTTTTTTTAACTATAAGCCATCCTAGTGGATGTGAAGTGGTATCTCATTGTGGTTTTTTTTTTTTTTTTTTTCCTGCGGTACGCGGCCTCTCACCGCTGTGGCCTCCCCCGCCGCGGAGCACAGGCTCCGGACGCGCAGGCCCAGCGGCCATGGCCCACAGGCCCAGCCGCCCCGCGGCACGTGGGATCCTCCCGGACCGGGGCACGAACCCGCGTCCCCCGCACCGGCAGGCGGACCCCCAACCACTGCGCCACCAGGGAAGCCCTCATTGTGGTTTTTATTTGCATTTCCCTAATGGCTCATGGTATTGAGCCTCATTTCATGTGCTGTTGACCATGTGTATATCTTCTTTGGAGAAATGTCTATTCCAATCCTTTGCCCATTTTTAATTTGGGTTTTTTCTGTGGATTGTTTATCCACTTTCTTTATAATGGCTTTGGAGTACAAAAGTTTTAAATTTTGAAGTCTAATTTTTTTTTTTTTGTCTTTTGTTACTTGTGCTTTTGGTGTCATAGTTAAGAAACCATTGCCTAAACTAAAGTCATGAAGATTTACTCCTATTTTTCTTCTATAGTTTTAACTCTTACATTGAGATGTGTGTACATTTTAAGGTAGTTTTTTGAGTGTGGTTTGAGGAAGGGGTCAAACTTCTTCTTTTGCATATGGATATTCAGTTGTCCTAGCACCATTTATTGAAAAGACCATTCTTTCCCCCACTGGATGCTTTTGACACCCTTGTTGAAAATAAACTGACCATAAATGTAAGAGTTTATTTCTGGACTCTCAGTTCTCTTTTGTTGATCCATATTGTCTATCTTTATGCCAGAACCACACTGTCTTTTTTTCCCCAGCTTTATTGAGGTATAATTGACATAAAGATATTTAAAGTAAACATTGTGGTGATTTGATATGCATACACATTATGAAAGGATTCACTCATCTAATTAATTAACATATCCATCACCTCACATATTTATCTTTTATTTGTGTGTGTGAGAACATTTAAGTTCTACCCTCTTAGCAAATTTCAGTTATGCAATACAGTGTTATCAATTTAGTCACCATGTTTTACATTAGATCCTCAGACTTTATTCATCTTATAACTGAGTGATGAATACCAACCTCTTCCTATTTCCCCCACCTCCTCCCAGACCTTAGTAACCACTTTCTACTCTCTCTATAAGTTTGGTTTGTTTTTTTGGATTCCATGTATAAGTGATGCTGTGCAGTATTTGTCTTTCTCTATCTGGCTTATTTCACTTAGCGTAATGCCCTTAAGGTCCATCTATGTTGTTGCAAATGGCAGATTGCCTTCTTTTTCATGACTGAATAGTATTACATTGTTTATTTACAGGCGTACCTTGGAGGTATTGTGGGTTCAGCTCCAGACCACTGCAATAAAGCAGATATCACAATAAAACAAGTCACAAGAATTTTTTGGTTTCCCAATGCATATAAAAGTTATGTTTACACTATACTGTAATCTGTTAAGTATGCAATAGCATTATGTCTAAACAAACAATGGGCATACCTTAATTTAAAAATACTTTATTGCTAAAAAAGTGCCAAAACAATTATAATGGTAACATCAAAATTCACTGATCACATAACATAACAATATAATAATAATGAAAAAGTTTGAAATATTGCGAGAATTACCAGATGTGACACAGAGACATGAACTGAGCAAATGCTGTTGGAAAAATGGTGCTGATAGACTTGTTCAATGGAGGCTTGCCATAAACCTTCAATTTGTGAAAAACACAGTATCTGAAGTGCAGTAAAACGAGGTATGTGTGTACACACCACGTCTTTATCCATTCATTCATTGATGTACACTTAGGTTGTTTCCATATCTTGGCTATTGTGAATAATGCTGCAATGAACAGGGAGTGCATATAGCACCATGATATCCTATTTTCTTTTTCTTGGGTGTATACCCAGAAGTAGAATTGCTGGATCATAATGGTAGTTCTATTTTTAAGTTTTTGAGGAGCTTTCATACTGTTTTCCATAGTGGCTGCACCAGTTTACATTCCTACCAATAGTACTCAAGTGTTGCCTTTTCTCTATATTCTCACCAACACTTGTTATTTGTTGTCTTTTTGATGATAACCATTCTAACAGGTGTGAAGTGTATCTTGTGATTTTGATTTGCATTTCCCTGATGATTAGTGATGTTGAGCACCTTCTGATGTTCCTGTTGGCCATTTGAATGTTGTCTTTGGCAAAATACCTATTCAGTTCCTCTGTCCATTTTTGAATCAAAAAATTGTCCCATCAAATTGTCTGACTTCTTTATATATTTGGAATATTAACGCCTTATCAGATATATGATTTGCAGTTATTTTCTCAGAACCACACTGTCTTTTTTTTTTTTTTAATTGGCTGTGCCGTGCAGCTTGCGGGATCTTAGTTCCCTGACCAGGTGTTGAACCCAGGCCCACGACAGTGAAAGCACTTAGTCCTAACCACTGGACCGCCAAGGAACTCCCAAGAATTACACTGTCTTGATTAGTGTAGCTTTGGAGTAAGTTTTGAAACCAGGAATTGTTAGACTTCCAACTTTGTTCTTCTTTTCCAAGATTGTTTTGGCTGTTCTGGGTCCCTTCAACTTCCACGCGAATTTTAGAATCAACTCGTCATTTCTGCAAAGAAGTGTCAGCTGGGATTTTGGTGTAAGGAATAGTTTTGGATCTGTAGGTCAATTTGGGTTCCCCTATTTGTTTTCATGGCTTCCTTTATATAGTAGTTAGCAGTTTATAATTACATATTGTTTACTTATCTGAGAAAGGATATGATTGAAGTGTGAAATAATAAATGAGAATGTGAATATAAATTTAATTATGTTATTCTAGAATGTTAAAATTGGGAGACATACCTTGAATTTAGTAGTAGTTATGTTAGGATTTTTTTCAAATAGTCATTTCTTTAGTAGGTGGTAAATTCTTTAAACTTTTTAATCACAGTGGGTTTGTAGACTAATAATAAAGATAGACTTGAATAATTTTAGAATGAATGTTCCAAATTTAAAAAATTCTCCTTCAAGACAGTCCTGCCTTTAAATTAAAAAAAAAAAAAAACCAAACCAAAAACAACCCTTAATATAACTGAATAGACTGAAATTTATCAAATATATCAGTTTTAACATACTTTTCTGTTATGTTTAACCAGTAGTAGGAAGAGGTTTGGTGGGTAGAAGAACATGCCAGTTTAGGAATTCCTTATTTTTAAATGACTGTCAGCAATTATACTGTTATTTCCTTGATCCCAAGATGGTGTAGATGATAAGACTCACTTTGATTTAATAACAAGATTTATTAAGATATGTGTAAGAAAAGAGATAGAAACTGAATAGGAACTATAAGAACAAGGGAGTCACAAAAAGAGGAGTATAGAGTGCCTTTGGAAAAGGTGGTATTTTGAACTGGCAATGGGGAAAATAATAGGTAGAAAACCAAGAAGCAGAGCATATTGTGAAATAGGAGTTTATGTAAGGTGACTAGAGCATACTATATGTAGGAAGGTGGGGTGTATTTTAGCTTAGAGTATCAAACTGAGAGAAGTTAATATATCAGCAGCTTGCTTTGGGACTTCCTGGCTTTTTGACATAGCATCCTTTTGGGTTAACTATTTGAATGGTTGTTTAATTTTCCAGTTTTGTATTGACTCGGAAAACACATGCTATATAACTGTAGGGGTTTATTATATTTATTAACCACAGGTAATTGAAATACAGTTTGTAGAAATTTACCTGAAAGTTCTTTAAAACTTGTGATTCAAGATTTTAGATGATTTAATTTTGGATGTTCCAGTATATTTTTGGCAATAACTTAAATTTTTGACAAAGAAATATTTGCACTTAAGAGAGAAGTCACGTTTCTTAATCACTGATTCCTAATTACTGGGGGAAAAGATTCTTCTCTTTTTATCTTTAGTTATCACATTGTCTAAAAATCGGACTCTTTTTTTGTATACCTTTTTTTCCTCTATAATAGTGGATAACAGTAACCCTTCAAATTCCTTTTTTCCATTAATAGGATTTGAGTTAATAGGAAATGTGTTTTGCTAAAGATATTTGAATTGGTTTGCTCCTGACATGAGTTCCTGTAAAATAAGCAACTTATATGATCCAGGAAGTGCTGGAGCCTTTTTTTGCTTGTTATTCTGTCCTACTCATGTCTTCCAGCTTACCATTCCGTTAAAAATATTTTCAAGGTGGTACTGTAACTTTTTTTTTTTTTTTTGAGGTACGCGGGCCTCTCACTGCTGTGGCCTCTCCCGTTGTGGAGCACAGGCCCCGGACGCGCAGGCCCAGTGGTCATGGCTCACGGGCCCAGCCGCTCCGCGGCAGGTGGGATCTTCCCAGACCGGGGCACGAACCCGCGTCGCAGGCAGACTCTCAACCACTGCGCCACCAGGGAAGCCCTGTAACTTTTGATTTACAGATATCTTTGTGATTGACCAAGACTGGACTGGTAGAGAGAAGAAATTCTCAGACCTCTTTATATTCTAGCTTTAACTAGTAAAGTAGAAGTAAATAGAGATGCCTGAAATTAATACAGCATTGTAAATCAACTATACTTCAATAAAAAAATAAATGAATAAATAAAAATAAGTAAATAAAGGAAGAGAGAATATCAATAAAGGAGTCCCACTGAAACTGATTAGCTTTAGTCTATTTGTGAAATTTAGATTTTTCATATGTGAAATCTAACTTAGCTTAGAAAATACATCCCTGAATAGTAGAATGGTGACAATTTTGAGAATCCTCTTTTTTGGTACATTTCCTAGTTTTTAGTTTACATGACCGGGTATTTGAAAATTCTTCTCACTTGTTTTTTGTGTCTATTTAATATATTTCCTCAGATTATTAATTTCTCAATTTCATCCTTTTTTATTGCAACATAAATGATATATAACATTGTCTTTGAGTTGTACAACATATTGATTTGTTACATTTGTATATTGCCATATGATTGCCACATAGCATTAGTTAATACCTCTGTCACTTTGAAAATCCTCTTTTACACATATTTCTGTGCATAGAGAACATGAGTATATTTTTTTAAACACATTTTGGTTATGATTAACTGTTCTTATAAAAATAGTTTTTCTTGTAGTCAAATGTAATTTTGGTATTTATGAAATGCTTTCTTCTATTCATAGTAACACTTTGTTCAAGATAAATTATCTTTCTTTAATAGGCTGTAAGTGGGTGTAAGAACATGGTTCTAATTTAACTTTTTTTTATCTAAAATGTGTTTATTGGGATGGTTTCCCATTCATCTTGATTCCAGGGGCTTTTAGTGCTGCTTCCATCTGAAAGAGCACCCTTCTGTAAGCCTTGCTTTTCCTCCTGTAGGCTGGCAGAGGATGGTAGAGCAGCCAACACACAAAACTACTGTTTGTGCATGGCTAAAGACGGTGGTGATTTTATAGCATCCTGGGCATTTCACATCCATGAAATAGGAATTGGGGCTCTGCATCAGGCACTTCTTGTGTTTCCTCTTCTCCTCTTCTGGAGAGGGATGAAGGAGATCCTTTGCTAGAGGCATGTTCTCGTGGGGAGGTCGTCACTGTCGGAAAGCTAATTTAACTTTTTGAATAAAGTGAAGCATTTGAGATAGATGGTAATTAGCCATATCAGACTGAAAGTTATAAAATATCAGTTTCTAAAGCAGTGTATTCTTTTTCTTCTTTTTTTAAATATTTATTTATTTATTTGGCTTTGCCGGGTCTGAGTTGTGGCACACATGGGATCTTTAGTTGTGGCATGTGGGATCTAATTCCCTGACCAGGGATCAAATTCGGGTCGCCTGCATGGGAGTACGTGGACCAGCAGGGAAGTCCCTAAAGCAACGTATTCTTAATGCTTCTTAAAAATATTTAATTAAAATTTGATGAGCTACATTGTTATATGGCTCAAACTCCAAAAAGTATAGAAATATATACAGTGAGAAGTCACTTTGCACACAGGATACTATATTATAGTGATTTTTTTCTCCAGTGTATCCTTCCAGAAGTATTTTAAACATATACAAGTAAATGCTGCATATATGTATTCCTTTATTGCAAAACCTACCTACTTTGAACACTGTTCTGTATCTTGCCTTTTTTTTTTTGTTTAACATATCATGAAGATTTTTCCATAGTGGCACAGTATTATAGTTTAACCATTTTACTTTGATGGATCCTTTGACTTGTTTCCAGTCTTTTGCTCTTACAAGTAATGTTACAAATGACTAACCGGAGATCTACCTCATTCCACCAGTGTGCTAGGGTATTTATGGGATAAGCTCCTAGAGGGGAATTGCTGAGCTTGTATGCGTTTATAATTGTGGTAGATATTGGCAGTCTGCCTGATATCTAGAGCAGTGGTTTTGAACCAGGGGCAGTTTTATTCCCCAGGGAGTCATTTGGCAGTGTCTGGAGGCATTTTTGGTTGCCACAGTTTTGGGGTAGGCTGTGTTCCTGGTATGTTTAAGAGCTGTTTGATTTCAGTGAACTCTTCAGATATGTTGTTCATTTTCCCATAAGAGTAAACATGCCCTTTGTTCATCATATAAATTTCAAATACCTTTTCTCTGTTTGTCTTTCAATTTCTGAATGGCAAAAACACTATGAACATTTTAAAAAACATATTGTATGTGGTAGAAATTTTTGAGTTTTAGTTGGAAATGCCTTCCCTAGTTATTAGTTATTCAAGGATTCTTCTATCTTGGGGTGGGGAGGCATTTTATTTTGCTCATTTTGATCTTTGATGTATTTGGAATTTATCCTGATATAAGTTATAAATACAACCTATTTTTTCCAGATCACTAGTTAATCATACTAACACCATTTAATAATAATCCATCTTTTTCTACTGGTTTAAAATACCATTATCACATACAAGCTTCTCATGTTTTTGACTTTAAAGTATGTTTTAATGGAATTACTATCCCAAAGAGATATCTGCACTCCTATGTTCATTGCAGCAATATTCACGATAGCCAAGATATGGAAACAACCTAAGTGTTTGTCTACAGATAAATGGATAAAGAAGATGTGCCTCTTTAAACAATGGAATATCATTCAGCCATGAGAAAGAAGGAAATATGGATGAAACCAGAGGGCATTGTGCTAAATGCAATAAGCCAGCCAAAGAAAGACAGATACTGTGTGGTAGCACTTATACGTGGAGTCAAAAAAAGAAACCCAAAAGACAAAGCTGATCTCATAGAAACAGAATAGAATGGGGGTTTCCAGGGATTTAGGGAAGGGGGAAATGGGGAGATGTAGGTCAGAGGGTACAAACTTTCAGTTATAAGATGAATAAGTTCTGAGGAACTAATGTATAGCATGGTGACTATAGTTAATATGATATTGTATACTTGAAATTGGCTGAGAGTAGGTTTTAAGCATTCTCACTGCATACATACACTGCATACATACACTAAAAATGAGTTAACTGTATGAGATGATGCATGTGTTTATTTTCTTGATCTTAGTAATCATTCCACAATGTATATGTATACCAAATAATCACATTGTATACTTTAAGTATATACAATTATACTTGTAATTTATTCCTCAATAAAGTTGGAAAAAGTATAAATAAAATGTTTTAATATCTAGTAGGATGGCAAGGTTAGTCCCTCCTTACTGATCTTATTTGGATTTTCCTTAGCAATTCTTGATTTTCTATATGAACTTTAAAATTAGCTTATATGATTAAAATAATTGTTGGTGTTTTATTATAATCTGATTTTACTTCTAGATTAATTATATCTTTTATGATGTTGAATCTTCCTTTCTGAGAACATGGGTATGTGTTTATGTGTATATCTTAGGGGTGTTTTAAAGATGTCTTTATATAGATCTTAGGCTTTTTTAGTTTATTCCTATGTTTTATTTCTTTTTTATTTGATTTGTAAGTAGGGTCTTTCATTACATTTCTAGCCAGTTGTTTGTATATATGAAAGCTTATTTTCTGTTTACTAATTTGTACTGTCACCATTTCAAGTTTTTATTGTTTTTGTTAGTTTTTAAATTGATTTTCCAATATACAACCATTATCTACAAAGAGTAATATTTTTGTTGCCGCCTTTTCAAATTATTATGCCTCTTATTTCTTTCTCTTATCTATTTGCATTTGCTAGAAACTCCAGAACAATATTAGGTAATAATGATGATAAAACACATTGTGGTAAAGTACTTTTTGTGGAAGTTTCTTGTATTTTAGGACAGATGCTTCCTTATTTCTACTTTAAACTTGAGGCTAACTTTTGGTGGATTGAGATGGATAATTCTTTTCATATTGGAAGTACTCATCTGTCTTTTTAAAGAGTTTTCATTGATAGTGGATGTAAATTTGCTAAATGCCTTTTCAGCATGATAAGACAATATGATTTTTTTTTTTCATCTTAACTCCATTAGAATGAATTATATGGGTAGATCTTCCCATCTTTAACCATCCTTGCATTGCTGGGATTCCGTCCACTGCTCCTCACTCCCAGCCCTGGGTCAAGGAGTATTAGTGTTTAATATTCAGTGCTTTTTTCTGACAGGTTTATCATGTTCATTCTGATAGCTATGAGACACAAAACCAGCACTATGGAAGAAGCTTAACAAAAGAAACTCTAAAGGATGGTAAGGATTGAAAAACCATACTTTACTGCTTTTATTACTACACAGTTATCAAAATAATTCTAAAGTGATTTCAGTTTTAATTCTCCTTTGGTATAATGATTCAGTTCACAATAAAGTCTTAACATATATGCTTCTAAAATATTTATGGCCAAGATATTATAAAAGCAGTGATAGCACAGATTTCCAGAAATAATATTCTTTTAAAGTTTATTATTAGCTCTATCCAAGATGGGGCAGAACTTAAGAGTGATGTAAATAGTTTGAAGAATTTTTATTTTATGTATACAAAATAATCATCTATAGTGTGCCCTTAACAATTAGTATTTGCCTTGGTATACTTAACCAATAGCAAGCTAATATTCAGATTGGCTGTTGTTTTTGGCCATGCTGTACAGATTGTGGGATCTTATTTCCCTGACCAGGAATCAAACCCATGTCCCCTGCAGTGGAAGCATGGAGCCCTAACCACTGGATTGCCAGGGAAATCCCCAGATTGGCTCTTTATTAAAATATTTCTCAGGCTAATATGACTATTTTTTAGCAGTTTCTGTCCCGAAGTAGGGGAACAGCAAAATTTAATTACATGTATCCATAAATTCCCCAATATGATAAAATATGCATAAATAATTTTATAAGAGGCCTAATCTGATAGGTTAAAACATGTAAACGTCTCAATTTTGAATAACATACTCAACTTGGAGTAGTACTAGTCCCCAAAGTGAGCTCAGCTTTTGTGAAAAGACTGATTTAATAAATATTTTCGAGAACATAAATTAAGTACAGTTATGGTTTGGTATTTTGGTAACGGGCTGTTGACATCATTAAAAATGGTTATGATTTGACTCAAGGTTCTAGATTAGTTCTTGAATGTGATTCTAACAAATATGTAATCTTACTGTAAAATTCCTCATAGCAAATGAAGCAAATCTTGGAATCCTGTTCCTTAAGAGAATGTATAGAGAGAGCACTAAACTAGCAGTCTACCTGTAGTAAATTTTTTGTCTAAATAAGGTATTTCATGTTACATATGTGTCATTTATATGTTTTCTAGCAAGAACATCTTCACCAGAAATTAAGTTGAGTTCCAAGACTTTGTGTTTGACTAGAATTCTTATCTGTTCACTTAATTGCAGGGGCTGATGGGAGAAAATTAAAGAATTGTATCTAAGATGAGATTACTTCCCAAGTGATAGTTATTTCATAATTTCAATATAATGCTAGTATTTTCCTTTTTATAGGAGTCTCCCGTTTTTTTCATAATGGATTCTGCTTAAGAAAAGATGCTATTGCTGCCAGTATTCAGAAGATTGAGAATATTCTGCAGTGGTTTAAAAGCCAGAAGCAGCTTAACTTTTATGCAAGTTCATTACTGTTTGTTTATGAAGGTTCATCTCAGCCAACTACTGCAAAATTGAATGACAGAACTTTAGCAGAAAAGTTTTTGTCCAAAGGACAGCTCTCAGACACAGATGTACTAGAGTACAATAATAACTTTCATGTGTTAAGTTCCACAGCGAATGGAAAAATAGAGGCTTCAGTGGGCAAAAGCTTGTCCAAAATGTATGCTCGCCACAGAAAAATGTATTCAAAAAAGCATCACAGTCAGACTTCGTTGAAAGTTGAAAATATAGAGCAAGACAATGGGTGGAAAAGCATGTCACAGGAACATTTAAACGGAAACGTACTTTCCCAACTGGAAAAAGTCTTCTACCATCTTCCCACTGGTTGTCAAGAGATTGCGGAAGTAGAAGTGCGAATGATAGACTTTGCTCATGTGTTCCCTAGCAACACAGTAGATGAGGGATATGTTTATGGGCTAAAGCATTTGATTACTGTACTGCAGAGTATTTTAGACAATTGAATCCTTTGCTGCAATCTTTTAAAGGGGTGGGGCAATCATAATGAAGAGCAGCAGTTAATAACTCTGCACTTGTAATGCTGTGTAAAAAATTTGTATTGTGAGTCTACATTTTATTTGTCTTTATACTTTTGGTAGAAGGGTTAACTTTTTTATAATCTTACTCAGGAAAACTAATTATTTGTTCTTTAGAAAACTATAAAGAATAAAGAAACTTAGGAATGTTAAGCAGGGAATGTGGTGGTACGTGGCTTAAACATCTATTTGGCTTAAGCAAAATGCAAACCATTATTCAGTCATTACAAGTTTAGTTAGCTTTCTGTAGCCAATTTATTGTGAAATCTCTGTCCACCCATCCTTAACAATGAGCCATATCTAAACTCATTACATTATTAGAACACTTTCAAAAATCTAGAAAGCACAGGTTGATATCCTTAGTATTGCTATGTATGAAGTTATTAAAACTGGAGAAAATTCTACAGAAATAAGTACTGTTTCGGTTTTATATTAAAAGTTCAGACCAGCATATCAAAAGGTGCTTCTTAGAAGTAAAATGGTTTAGAATCATTGTATTCCAAAAGCAGATTTTCACTTTAATTTCCATTTATATACATATTTCAAAATACTTCTTGAAAAAGATCATTGAAATGGACAACAACAACAACAAAAGTCTTGACATTAAGGGCACTAATAATTAGTCTTGCCAAGGTTAGGGAAGAGAGAAGTTATTTGCAAGGAACAAAATGTTTTTCTTTTAAAATCTTTATGGGAAAATTGGAATTTTACTACATTGTGACAAGTATTATAAACCATATAATACCTTTTACTGCAGCTTCAAAAAGGTGGATGATTGAAACTCTTCTTCTTATTTCTCCTTTAAATAACTTTTGAGAGTTTTTTTCTTTTACAATTCATGTATTTATATGTCCCCATTTAGTTAAGCAGTGGTATGAATATATGTTGCTAAAAAGTGTTTCTCAGAATTCTAATAAGCAGTGAAGGACAACATCCAGTATTGTGAGTGTTATCAAAAATACTGTGTGTATATTAGTACGTCATACAGAGTTTGGTACATGTCTAAATTCATGCTTCTGTTTCATTCTTACTTAAAACAGTTGTATATCATATTCAAGAGAGAAATTATAATTTAACTTCATGGAAGGGGGGGCAGTACTATTTTTCTTGGAAAAATTAGATTTGTAAGTATTATCTCTGTTTCACATCCACCCCTTTTAAAAAATAACTAGTTATTTGTTATTGGAAACATTCAGAACTTTGAAATTAAATTTGCAAATATGTTAAATGTTTATGTTTTCATTACTTGCACTTTGATTCACTAATAAAACATCTAAGTAGTTAACAGTTCTGCCATATTCCTGGAAATTGTTTTAGACTTGTGAACTGTTAGACTGTTTTCCCCCCAAAATTGCAAATTAAACTTTTAAATTCAAGGGCCTTCTTTTAGTGTGAAGGAAAGTATCACAATTTTATGTTTATCTCACCTTCCCAACCCTCTCTGAGTGTACTTTTGCAAGTATCTGAGCACAAAAAAAAGTAACAGATGCCCTATGGATTCTGTGCTTAGTAAATTTATTAGGCCTGAATACCTTTAAAATTCATATGCATTTGTTATAGCAAAATTTGATTATTTAAAATTTTTTATTTAGAGTCAGTGTAGGTATTTTCCATAAGGACTTCATATTTTTCTCTGCTGCCTAAATGGGTATTGCCGTAGCTTTTTTTGTGGGGATGAAGTTCAAGTCATAGTTAACAGAAATTTTTTAGTTTTACTTTTTTTGTCCCACAGTGTAGACTTTTGTTGTTGTTGTTATTTGGATAGTGGTTCAATAAATCTTAAGCTCATATAATTTAAACACTATTTTGAGTCTTAACAAAACAAGAGACTTTTTTTTTTGTATGGGGTGGTATCAACCTATATGTACAATGAATTTAATAAATTTAATTATTATCAGATTTTTTGTGCATTTTAGCTCAATAAAGTGTGAATCAGTTCCATATTTTCTTTATCCATATTTGGAAATTTAGTTTTGTATAATCAGTGTCTTACCTTTTTGATACAGTAGATAATGTTTTGTTTTAATAAAACAAGAAACACTTTTATCTTTTGTTCTTCAGGGAAGAGATTCACATTTAATTCTGTTTGTTTACATTTTTTTCACTGTTATCCAATGCCCATTTTATGTTACTTTATAAGTAAGCTTACATGTAACAACAAGCATCTATTTGTGTTATCTACATGTGACTATTTTACTGTCTAGTCCAGTCATTTAACATTATGCTAAAATTTACCACTGTGGGGATGAATGATCACTATTCACCAAGCATATTTAAACATTTAAATGTTCAAGAAATAATAATAAGGATATAGTTTGGGTTAATAGGATTACCGTAGTGTTTTCCCCCTAGGAAATATAAATGATTTTAGTGTATTTCTTATGGAATGCACTCATGAAAAGGACTTTAAGAAATTGTGGATAGTGAATAATACATTTCTCTAATAAAAATTTAAATTGTACAATAGTTTTATAATAAAGTATTTACATTAATTGATATTTTAATATGGATGAAGTTACATAGATTCAAATAAATTAAAATTGATAATAAATGCTAAATATTTTATCTGAATAGTTTTTCAAGAAACAGTTGTGAAAATGTGTGTATTAAATGACTGTAACATGGAGCATGTGGTATTTTCAACTCAGTATTCGTTATTTGTTTTATGTGTCTGGAAATTGTACTTACTATGCCTCTTTACACTACAATTTGCTGTTGTGGGGCTTTAGATTGTGTTCAACTGAATAAGATCTTTTTTTATGATTTTAATTGAGTATAATTTACTATTTTATGATTTCCAAGATGATGTTCTTCATATCTCTATACCGTATACACATCAAATTAATAATGTAACTTGAGAAGGTAGAATTAATTTTCAGAGATATCTCAGTTGCCATTTTCTTGTTTCATGCAACTGGAAACATTTGTTTCTAGGACTTGGAATATTAAAGATTATGTAGGATGAAAGAAAATGGTAGAACAATGAAAGAATTTTATTTGTGAAATTACAGAAATTTTGTCCACTATTTTAAAGCATTGTCATCAGTTTAGTACCATTTGCTCTTAGTAGTTTGGCATTTGATACTTTAAAACTTGATTTGCTTTAAAAATTGTTTACAATGCTTTGTAATAATCTTCCTTATCCAGTGCCTTTAACCTTGATTTGATATATTTGTAGCCTTGGTTATCCTTCCATTACATCCTGTAATGTCTTCATAGCCTAGACTTCAATTAAAAAAAGTCAATTTGGTCATGTAAAGAGGTTGCAATTGTCTATTCATGCTTTAGGAAAACAAGTCATGTTGTGTATGGAGGCCAGGCATCTTAGTTCATTCAAAAATATAAATGTGACATTTTTAACCCCTGAATATAGTTGTGATGCAATCAGACAAAGCCCTTACCGTTTCCAGCATTCTCTCTAGATTGGGGTAGGTTGGGGGCTAAATTAAAATAGAGATATGGAGAAATGCTTATTTAAAGATAATAAAGTTAACTAGCATTCAACTTTGTGTAAAGATAAGGTAATAATTGAGTTGAGGTGAAGCAACTAACAATATGTTAAAGAGGTTAAAAATAATACTTTGCAGCATTGTAACCTCTATTTGACATTTGAGTTCAGGTAATAATTATAGATAGCATTAGAAGGCCTTAATTTTTCACTTTTGCTGGTAAAGGTACGTTTACTTAGACTGTTCATGTAGAATAGTGTTTTAACATAACATTACTGTGAAAAACATTCCATTACATATTCACAAGCAAATTACTGCACATTTTAAAAATTGTACTTTACAATTTACTGCAAATATTTTAGGGCTC
This sequence comes from Grampus griseus, assembly GCF_964374135.1. Classification (NCBI taxonomy): domain Eukaryota; kingdom Metazoa; phylum Chordata; class Mammalia; order Artiodactyla; family Delphinidae; genus Grampus; species Grampus griseus. The sequence goes on from NC_139010.1 coordinate 42,696,402, forward strand.
AATCTTCAAATCATTTGTATTTTAAATTTGGCAATGAATATGAAATTACTTTTTTGACTTACAGAATGATTGTATTGTTACTTAAAATGCTCGTTAATATTTTAAGAAGGTTGGAGTCTCCATGTTTCTGGAGTTAATATTTAAATTCTTATTACTTATTTTGATAGTGTTTAGTAAGAGGAAATAGTACTCATGCAATTAAACAAATTAGAATATACTGTAAAGAACATTTTTAATTGTTAAATTTGTCATCACTGAGGTTAAATTTTGGCCTGGTATTCACTTACAATATATATTAACACGTTTAATTATGAAGTGAAATAGTCTTAAGTATGATGTATGATGCACCTGCATATAAATGGATATGGTGTGCACAAAGACACTTTACTGTGGGAATTGAACTGGAAGATATATGAAAGCATGTGAAATTGCACCTAAAATTGTGTGTTATTAGTGACTATGCTAAATTTATTGTACTTGATGAATGAATGTATTTAGTCAAAGTTACTTTGGTTTAAATGTCTAAACAATGTCTTTTTAAAAAACGTGTTTGTAATTTGTACTATTGATGGGGGGGTTCTTGGACTGCAGGGGTTGTTGTCAATGTGTGATTTGTGTTTTTATTTTATAGAATCATCTAATGTGATATACCGATTTTTATATAAGTGATATTTAGATAATTCTAATTACTGTATATTTGACAGCCTATTAAAATGTTTTGCATTGGAGCTTTTTTCATTAATTGTAGTATGCTAACAAACTCACAGTAGTTTGAAAATAACTTGTTCATTCAACAAATATTTGAGTACATGTTATATACCAAAAACTATAGGGATCATTAGAGATTCAAAGATGATTAAGACGGGATGTTAATGGAAAGAAGCATATGCATTGGAAATGAAAAAAGTATGTAAACTATTTTGTTTGAATATTTATTTTTTCTATCATAGTCTAAAATCTTCGGATTCAATCTAGTAGGAGAAGTAGACTATAGGAGAAACAAGTTGACTTGGCTGTGAAAATATATACTGTAATTTAAAAACACCAGGAATAGGTAAGATATTTTTGTTTGTATTTTACATGAATCAGTTACTTAATTAGTGACCAAGTTTTTTTTTTTTTTCCCATTCATTAATTAAAAAGAAAGAGCACAGTCCAATACCTACCTATGCCTTATCAGGCAGTGTATTTGGCCTTTGGAGATTTTAAAAAGTTGAATAAGGGATCTAGTACTTGTCCTCGAGATATGTGCTGTCTGGTAGAAGAAAACCATGTAAATGTGGGAAAAATGTTATTGGGGCTATGTTGTATACTTACCAATATCCAGCAGGGATGGAGAGGGGAATCAGTTTTGAATAGCATGTAAGGAGGTGAACAATTCACAGACTCACAGCAGTTGTGAGTCAGAGCTCTCAGAGGTGGTATGGCGTTACTCTTTTATGCTGCTGCTGTGAACTGTGGGGAGGAGCAGTTCTGTGTGAAGTACACTCCCTCAGTATCCACAGGGGATTAGTTCCAGGGGCCCCCACCTATACCAAGATCCATGGGTGCTCAAGTCCCTCATATAAAATAGCTAGTACAGTCAGCAGTCCATATCCATGGGTTTCAAATCTGCAGATACAGAGGGCCTACTGTATATTTATCTAAAAACTGTATATAAGTGGACTCATCCAGTTGAAACCATTGTTGTTCAAGGGTCAACTGTAGTTTCTTCCTTTTTAAGACAGGCTGCCTAAGGAAGGAAAAAAAAAAAAAAAAAGACTGGCTGCCTAACTGCTGAAAATAACAGGGAATCCCGTTGCCATAGTCTCCAAGTTAGGGCTAAGTATAGGAACTAAATAAAACCTGAAATGAAATAATAAGTGAAAATAATAGTATAATTAAGAGTGAAAGTAATCACTTGGGGATCTTGTTAAAAATGCAGATTCTGATTCTGCAGGCTTGTGAGGGGTCTATGATGCTCGTGGTTCATGGACCACACTTTGAATAGCAGTGTTTTCTAAAAGATTTTTTGGGGGGTGGAGTGTGTAGTGGAACTTGGATTACTTTGATCCAAGGAACAGAGCTGTTTGAAAGCCAGGAGAGTGCTGAGAAAGAAGTGGGTTTACAATGTGTGAAAATACAGCCAGCAATGGTTCAAGGTAATATGGCCATTCTCAATTGGAAGAAAAGTTCATTAGCTATGCGAGACAGACCATTAAACCTTCCTTTGGTAACAGGTGTTAAGAATTCTGTAGTAATAGACTTGTCATTTTCTATTACTTGTATGTGAATGTTGACTACTTTGCCAACTGAAAGAAACATTTCTGCATATGCTTGTTAATTATGTTGTACTTGCCATCTAACAACATTCTAGAGATGCTTTAGGCATAAATGACATGATACGATTGGTTTAGATACTCTGAAATATTTTAAAGTCAGATCTGTGTGTTTCTAAGAGAAGTTAGTTTAAATTGTTATTAAGTTAATATAATTTGACAAACTACTTTGGGATGGGCACAAAAAAGGTGATGAATGTGGAAGCACCATGTGGACACATGTGAGTCTATGGAAGAATAAAGAGTATCACATACATTTTGAAGAATATAAACTTAAGTTAAATGTATAGGCTTAACTTACAGCTTATAATTCAAATATCCTTGTTTTTTTAAATTTGTAAAGAAACCATAATATCATAACTTTTAGTTTTCATCAGTCTTAACTTCCATTTTTCACTCCCTAGTATGATTGACCCTAATCCATCTAGGTTATGCTTGAGGCAGAGAGGACAGTCTAAGTTATGGTAGCCTGACCACTCTGTCAGCAATTATTTCTGCATAACACCTCAAAATGTAAGTGGCTTAAACAATCAACCATTCTTTATTATTTGTATGGATTTGCGAGTCAGTTGAGTTTTTCTGGGGATCTTGGCTGGACTTAGGTTTCTATCGATAAAATCAACTGGCAGGTCACCTAAGTGGAGGCTAGTGAGGATGGGTTGTGAGCTAGTCTAGTCAGGCTAGCTTAGGTATTTTCTCTTAATGGTAGTAGGGGTCCAAGAGAAGATGCTGAAACATGCTAACAGGTTTCAAGCTTGTTTGAGTCAAGGTTGCTACTATTGCCAAATCCTGAGTCAGTGTGGGAGGATACTACAGAAGGACGTGATGCTGGGAGGCCACAATGCAATCAATAGCATACTCCAATCTCAGGCCAGCTCACACAGGGCACCAGGAAACTGAGTCTTAACATATCATGGTCCATGGTTTCATCAGGAAGCAATATTGAATCAAGTTAGACAATGGATATTTAATTCTGGTGATGAAATCGGGCAGAAGGGCAAGGAGCATATGCAAATTTTAAAATCTCTTTTCTTGTTCCTTTTTTTTTTATTTCATTGAAGCTTCCACCCATGACCTCCCCTAGGTAGAACCCACTGGGCAGTTTCACAGTGTTGCCATCCTCAATTTATATATATATATATTTTTTAATTTGAATTTTATTTTATTTATTTTTATACATCAGGTTCTTATTAGTTATCTATTTTATACATATTAGTGTATATATGTCAATCCCAATCTCCCAATTCACCCCCCACCACCACTTTCTCCCCTTGGTATCCACACGTTTGTTCTCTACATCTGTGTCTCCACTTCTGCCATGCAAACTAGTTCATCTGTACCATTTTTCTAGATTTCACATATATGCATTAATATACGATATTTGTTTTTCTCTTTCTGACTTCACTCTGTATGACAGTCTCTAGGTCCATCCACGTCTCTACAAATGACCCAATTTCGTTCCTTTTTATGGCTGAGTAATATTCCATTGTATATGTGTACCACATCTTCTTTATCCATTCATCTGTCGATGGGCATTTAGGTTGCTTCCATGACCTGCCTATTGTAAACAGTGCTGCAATGAACATTGGGGTGCATGTGTCTTTTTGAATTATGGTTTTCTCTGGGTATATGCCCAGTAGTGGGATTGCTGGGTCATAGGGTAATTCTATTTTTAGTTTTTTAAGGAACCTCCATACTGTTCTCCATAGTGGCTGTATCAATTTACATTTCTACCAACAGTGCAAGAGGGTTCCCTTTTCTCCACACCCCCTCCAGCATTTGTTGTTTGTAGATTTTCTGATGACATCCTCAATTTATATTACTATGTTGTTATAATTTGGGGAGTGGTTTGGTATCCTCAGCAATCTTGTGTTATTCATGAATTTCCTTGGTAATAGCTTGAATGTCAGTTGATTTTCTTCCAACTGTGTGCAAACTCTTCTGTTTCTATGCAAAAATAATGCAAAAAAGTACTTTCTATTACATATTATAGACACCAGTTCACCAGTTGATATTAAAACTATTTTTTAAAATTGAACTAGTAGTTTTGGTTCAGTTTTTAAGTACAGAGGCTGTTTAATTCTAAAATAGTATTTGAACTTGAATGTGCTGTTTTATTGTCTGTTTAGCTGGACTTTAGTTTCCCTAAGTCAGAATTTCACATCAATTCATTAATTGTCATTTTCTCCCTACTGTTTTTTTTTTTCCTGTTATTATGTAATACAACAGCAAGGGTGAAAATTCTTAGAATGAATGTCTGTTTACTTCCTTATTTCCCTTTCCTGTGCACTTCCTATTCATTTTCCCTGGAGGAGATACCATTATGGTTCTTACCCTTTAAATTTGTTCTGAATATATTTCTTGGAGAAAATAAAATTAATGCCTTTTTAAAAGAATGACACATTAGTGTCATTCTTAACATATCTAAAGCAGTCAGTGGGTTTATCCCTAATTTCTAGTTTCTAGGTCTATGATAATTCTGTATAACCTTAAGTGGGATGATTAATCAGACTTGTGCTCAGTAACTACGCAAATATATGCTATGTAGCTTTTCCTGGCTGTTTAATTTTTATTTTTTATAGCTTTTGTAGAGACCTTGCTTTTACAAAGGGTTCAAGTATCTCACTCTTTGAAATATGATTTTTGTATTACACCATAAATAGCAGATAACATATCAGAAGCTTCCACACAACAAATCTACAAATAACTTCAAGTATCACAATGTTCTCAAACTATTTATAGTAATTCTTCCAAAAGGCTTTGTAAAGTTTCTTTCATTTACAGAAGAAGATATTGATGGTACATGGCAACTGTTTTTGTTCCCCCACAACTAAATAAGTTTAGACCAGGAGGTACTACGTGTTCTGTAGTCATTTCCAGAATCATTGTTATTTCTGCCTCTTTCCTTGAACAAAACAGAAAAAATATCTATAATCAAATCAAATGCTGAAAATATCATCCAAATTCAAAATGTGGGTTTATGGGCTCTTACTCTTTTTTTTAAATTGAAATATGATTGACATACAACATTATATTAGTTTCAGGTGTATAGCATAATGATTTGTATATGCATATATTTTGAAGTGATCATCACAATAAGTTTAGTTAGTATCCCTCACCACACATAATTACACAATTATTTTCTGTGTATGATGAGAACTTTTTATAATCTACTCTCAGGCAATACTTATTTCAAATATCCAATGCATATAGTATTATCAACTATAGTTGCCATGCTGTACATTACATCCCCATGAATGACTTATTTTATGACTGGAAGTTTGTACTTTTTGACCCCCTTCAGCCATTTTGCGCCCCTGACCCACCACCTCTGACAATCACCAATCTGTTCTCTGTGTCTATGAGGTCTTTTTTTTTTTTTTTAATTCCACATATAAGTAAGATCAGGTGGTATTTGTTTTCTCTGTCTGACTTATTTCACTCAACATAATGCCTTCAAGGTCCATTATGGGCAACATGCAGATACTCTGCATGTTAAAGAAGATGTTGAAAGCCAGAACTAAATATTGGATCATTTCTATTTGAGACTACTACATAACACAGGAAAAGAGTTTAAATATATACTTAATTACATTGGTTCAGATTATAGAAATGAAATAAAAATGTTAACTTGTAGCTAAGCAGAGAGCTTTCTTATGAATATACAAAGTATATGAATGCTCTCAAGATATGCCATGTATAGAAATGTTTATTTTCGCTTTTTTTCCCCTTTTTACCATTTTATTGAGGTACAATTCAAGCCGTTTTAGTAAATCTGTGATTTAAATTTCTGAGCCATCACCACAATCCAGTTTTAGAACTTTTTAATCGCCCCTCAGATTTCCCTCAAGCTCATTGGACTCTTTTCACTGTTCTTAATGAGACAGAGGAAACACACACACACACACACACACACACACACACACACACACACACACACACACACACACACACACACACACACACACACACACACACACACACACACACACACACACACACACACACACACACACACACACACACACACACCCCTTAAAGGGAAAAGAAAAATCACCAAGTACCACCTAGTGGTGTGTAAGTAGATAGCAAGTTGTTATTCGAGTTCTTGAAATCCTCAGATTCACGTTTCCTTGTTTTCTTCTATGGGATCACTAAATCAGCTAAAAATATTTATGGTTTATAATTTAAAGTCACCTTAAAAATTTCTACGATTATCTAAAACCCTTACTAGATAAATTTTTTAAAGTTTAATTTCAAAAATTAATGACATTCTTTCTTCAAGTGAGAGTTTAATTGGAGCCTCAATATGTTTAGCTGATAAATGCTTAACAAGTTTGATTGAAGCAGGGATGGGGGGCCACTTGTTCCCCCACTTGCTGAAATTAACTTTATAAAGAAAAGACTGGAGAAATACACAAAAAATAGAAAGAATAGTTACCTTTGGGTATTGGAAAATGAGTGAATTTTTCCTTTTGGTTTTATTTTTCTCTTGAATATGTATTTATAATTGAAAAACTTTATTTTTAAAGGTGAACATCGAATTTCAAAATATTGCAAAAATGTTCAGCAAAATCCGTGAAAGATAGTAATTTTCCATGACTATACCCCATCTGGATTCTTCCCTCTTGGTGGCAGTAAGTACATCACTCATAGCATAAGATTGAAGGCAGTGGCTAACTGAAGGGGCTCCTGCCCCAGCCTCACAGTCTGACTCTGTCGCTGGGAATTCCACCTGTTACCTGACTTCATTGGTGCTCAATGTCCCAAGGTTAATTAAATGCTGCTCTACAGTGTAACATTCATATGGTGAAATGCACGTGATTCTGATAGCATTCCTAGAAAACAGTGCTTTAGTACAGAAAAATTATTCAGAGAAACAATAATTTCAATTATCTAATTAGAGACATCAAATTGAATAATAATAATGAATACCTAATATAGATTCCAGTTCTGACTCTGATTCTTACTATCTGTGTGGCCTTGGGCAAGCCACTTGACCTCCTTTTGTTGAATTTATTTCTCATCTATAAGCTGGAGATAATAACCTACCTTATAGGGTTCTTAAGGTATTAGGTGAAATAATACATGTATACCATATATTAAGAACACAATAAATGTTAGATATTGTTACTATTATTTTACTATTAGTATTATTTTCTTAGAGTGGTGTGTGAGAGATCTGGCTTAACCTGTGACTGTAGAGGAAATCTGATCACAGCAGTCCCATAGGTGTAGATAGAAAACTAAAAGTATGGAAAGGTAGGATTCAGTTGCTGTCCTTGGTTCTGAAACCACCATCACTCAGCACGGCAGGATTGTTGTGAAACCTTAGGATACTGGTGATTCCTAAGTGAAGGGAAATGTACACATACACACACATGGAGAGCGAGAGGGAGAGGATGAGGGAGAGCAGAGCATAGCTCCTGAGAATTTACCAGGATGTTTGGTGGGAAAAAGTGCTTGATGTTTTCAAATTACATTGCTTGCTATCATCAAGACAGAAACAAGCAAACAAATCCCTTGCTTTTGGCAGAGAGCTTTGGGCGTGTATCTGGGGGAAGTTTATATATTTCTTCCCTCATTGCTGTATTTCCTTATCACAGTAGCTAATCACCTTGAGATTAGTATCTAATCACTAAGCTGCAAGTTCCCCGAGGGCAGGGACTGGGTCTTGTGCACCCTTGTGAGGACAAAGAATAATGCCTGTTTCTTAGTCAGCTCGAGCTGCCTTAACAAAATATGGTAAACCAACTGGCTTAAACAAAAAGAATTTATTTCTCACAGCTCTGGAGGCTAGAACTGTGAGATCATGGTGTCAGCAGGTTGGCCTTCCTGCTGTGTCCTGATATGGTAGAAAAAGAAAGAGAGGGACAGAGAGAGATTTCTTATAATGGCACAAATCCCATCCCACCTACCCTTATGACCTCATCTAACCCTAATTACCTCCCAAAGGCCCCATCTCCAAACACCATCATATTGAGGATTAGAGCTTCAAAATATGAATTTTGGGGACAAAAACATTCAGTCCATAACAGCCCGGAAAGTGGGAAGCACACAGCGCCTGTCGTACTGAAGGCCCTCAAGAAACTGTAGTTATATATAAAAGGGAAGCTGCAACCTGAGCCTCAGTGTTTTGGTTTCACTGTATAATTCTTTTCCATGTTACAGATCACATAAGATGAACTGGGTAGTGGCACATACAACTTTGTCATTGTCTTTGTTTCCTTAGCCACATGCACCTGCTTAGCATAGAAGATGTTCAGATTGACTGTGCTGGAAGAGGCGGGGGCGGGGTGCTGGAGATGTGAAACACATCAGGATGGAGCCTTAGTGCCGGAAAAGGCCCTAGCTACACTCAGCGGAACATTGTTGGTTGGAGCCTATATGGACTGCATTCTAAAGGTAGTTTAATGTAGCCTGCAGTCATAGCTAAGACTTACATAGCAGTTATTATGTGCCAGCTCTTCTAAGCACTTACATATGTTGACTCATTTTAATTATTACAAAAACCCTAAGGTATTAAAAGTATTATTATTGCAATTTGACAGATGAGGAAACTGAGGCAAAAATATGTAAAGGACCTTGACTAAGGTCACACAGTGAGTGCCACAGGGGAGGTTTGAATTCAGGCAGTCTAGCACTAGTGCCTGTGCGCATAATCACCATGATATAGTATCTTCCCTGAAATTTGAGCAACATACTAAAATTACACCTTTTCCTCTTGGGTTTAGTCCCTCGGCATATACTCATCTTCTTACTGTTAATATTCAAAGACTGTGAGGAGTGGTGGAAGGAAAGACTGGGGATGGGCATTGAGAAGTGACTTCCTTTGGCAAAGGGATTCACTCATATAAAGGAATTACAGTGTCTTTAAGAAGGTGGGGGCCAGCCTCATCAGGCAGGGGCAGAGAGGCTGGTTCAATTGTCTGAGAAGGTTCATTTGGGGGTGGGATGTTGGAGGCTTAGAGTAGTCCAAATCTTCTAAAACCTGCCATATATGCTTAGTCAGATTCTTGGTATCCCACTCCTTTATGACCAATGCTGTAACTGCCACGTAAGAAATCATGAAACTGTCAACTCAGCAACCTGAAGGAGTTTGGTTCCCAGCTATCTTCTCAGCCTTGGTTCTAAGTAATAACAGTCTCTAGTTGATCCTGGTCCAAAGAATTTAAGGATTTGAACTTCTCTTTGTTTAAACTTTCTGGTTTTGTTAGAAGCATCCACCCCACAATTTTGGATTCCTCATGGTCTTCATACTATTCTATGGCCAGAGAGCAGTTCAGTTCAGTTCCTCTAAACCTCCCTCAAAAGTCAATTCATTCCAAGTGATACCAAGAATTAGTTTAATTAGGTGATTCACCACAGCATGCTATGAGTTGCTAAAGTTTCATTTCTAAGCATTAACATGGTTTTCACTGCCTTCAGGCCAAATAACTAATGCCAGATTTTCCCATTTCCCTGAGGGTCTATTGCCTGCAACTAGCTCCTGATGATGTAATATGTTAGGAAACTAACCCATCTGGATTAGTTTCCTAAGGCTGCTGTAACAAATTAGGAACTGGGTGGCTTAAAAAAACAGATATTTACTCTCTCACAGTTCTGGAGGCTAGAAGTCTGAAATCAAGGTGTTTGGCAGGGCCATGCTCCTACTAAAGGCTCATGGAATCCTTTCTTGCCCTTTTCCAGGTTCTGGTAGTTGCTGGGCCACGGCATTCTTTGGCTTGTAGCTTTGTGACTCCAATCTCTGCCCCTTTCTTCACATGGCTTTTCCTGCCTATGTATGTCTGTGTCTCTGTGTCTCCAAATTTCCCTCTCCTTATAAGGACAGGAGTCATTGGATTTAGGGCCCACCATAATCCATATGACCTCATTTTAACTTGATTACTTCTACAAAGAACCTATTTCCAAGTAAGGTCACATACACAGGTACTAGGAGTTAGGACTTGAAACTCTGTCTCTGTCTCTCTCTGTCTCTCTGGGTCTCTCAGCTGTTTAATGGTTTAACGTTTACTTTTAAATCAAATTATACATTAACAGTGTATGGAAAAACCTACAGTTTTTTTCCACCTGTGTAGGGAAAAACTCAGTTCTTCCCTACTGTGTCTCTCTTTTTTCCTGTGTTTCTTTCTTCTGTGTCTGCTTTAGCTTCACAGAGAGCATTTCATGTCTAGTCACCAAAGGTGTGGAAGAAACACACATTGCTTGTTGGTGTGGGGAAATGTGTTTTCCTCACGCCAACAAGCAATTATTGGATACCAACAGAATGTCCAAGAATTCAGCTCAATTCTGACACTATCTACCTAGAGATAGTATTAGATTTCATAGGTTAAGGGCTCAGTCCCACAAGGATGAATGTTCCTCCTCACCTGCCTTCAGATGCTTCTGACCAACCAGCTATAGACTGGAGGCTCCAATGACTCCCTCCTTGAGTTCAATTAATTTGCTAGAGCAGCTCACAGAACTCAGGGAAATGCTTACATACATTTACCAGTTTACGAAATGATATGATAAAGGATATAGATGAACATCCAGATGGAAGAGATGCATAGGGCAAGGTATGTGGGAAGTGGCATGGAGCTTCCATGCTCTCTCAGAGCACCTACACATGCTCCCAGCCTGGAAGTTCCCTGAACCCCTGCTATTGGGATGTTATGGCAGTTTCCTCACATTGGCATGATCAATTATTAATTCCACTCCCAGCTGCTCTCCTCTCTGGAGCTTGTGGGGCGGGGCCGAAAATCCCAAGCTTCTAATCATGGTTTAGTCTTTCTGGTGACCAGCCCCCACTGAGGACCCCACCCAGAGTCACATCCTTAGGACAAGAGATGCTCCTAGTGTTCTCATCACTTAGGAAATTAAAGAGTTTTACTAGCTCTGTGCCAGGAACTGGGGGCTAGACCAATATATATATATTTTCTATAATCTCACACACATAAAGTGCTAAATCATTCTGGAAATCTCACTTTTTTTTAAAAGCCCTTGTATACCCTCCATCCCATTTCTTTTTCTCACAGAAGACCCTTGGGTCACAGAAAGCTGCTTTAAAAATTTTTTTAGTTTTCATTTCCTGAACACTGCTTGTGTTTCAGCTCCCTCGGAAGTCTTGCCCTCTTTGTGAGGCCTGATGAGCATTCCTTTTTGTGGGACATAATTCAGCTCACAACACCGTATTTGCCCAACATTGGTGTTTATAGCTCCTCTTAATCATTTTCCATTTTTGCATATCTTGTACCTGCACGTTCCTGCCAAACCTCTCCCAAGACTTGACTTCTGAAGTAGGCGTGAGGACCAGTGATGGGAAATGCCTCTGCGCAAACACATTTCAGAACTCAGGACACAGGAAAATGTATGTGTCACGTAAAAGAAGCTAATTTCCACTGGCTACAATTAGATCCATGCCTAGGGTATCACGAATTCCTTACCTGGTACTGGGCACTGACTGGTAGGCAGCTAGTGGTACCCCCAGTAAAGAGACAGTGGTGCCACTTCCTACATTCTTCTCCCTTTTATGTACTTTTTTGGAACAAATGTAAATGTTAGATGGATTTTAGTTGTGTATCTACATTTCTTTGAGTGATATGGGAGACAGCAGAGAAGAGATAAAATAAAAAGTGGTATTTCATCCGTGTTCAGTCAATGGAGTGAGATCTTTGGTTCTGCTGAACTTTGATGTAATTACAGTGATCTTGAACTCTAGTACTGGCACCTTGCTTTGTATCACAACCCTCCATCTCTTGGTTTTTACTTTTCTCCCCATTCATTCTCATTTTCCTGCTTGCTTCCATCATGAGCCATAGATGCCAATAGGTCTCTTGAGTCTTTCTGTGTGTGACAGAATCTTAAGATTTTGCCTTGAAGCTTGGAACCTAAAATGTTTCTATGTAAAGAAATTAGGCTTTTATAAATTGATAAGCCTTGGCTATCTTTTTTCTTGGGAAATAACTGGAAGGGGTTGGTGAGAAGAAATTATGGCTTTTCAAATTAATTGGGAGGAGTCAGTTATTCCAAAGAAAATATTCTGCTCTGTATTCAATTAAACAACTAACTGATTTGTCAAATGCCCATTCATTTAACAGAGATACAAAAGAGATATTAAAAGTTCTTGTCATATTCAGACTATACTACAAAGCTACAGTAATCAAGACAGTATGGTACTGGCACAAAAACAGAAATGTAGATCAATGGAACAGGATAGAAAGCCCAGAGATAAACCCACGCATATATGGTCACCTTATCTTTGATAAAGGAGTCAAGAATATACAATGGAGAAAAGACAGCCTCTTCAGTAAGTGGTGCTGGGAAAACTGGACAGCTACATGTAAAAGAATGAAATTAGAACACTCCCTAACACCATACAAAAAAATAAACTCAAAATGGATTAAAGACCTAAGTGTAAGGCCAGACACTATAAAACTCTTAGAGGAAAACATAGGCAGAACACTCTATGACATACATCACAGCAAGATCCTTTTTGACCCACCTCCTAGAGAAATGGAAATAAAAACAAAAATAAACAAATGGGACCTAATGAAACTTCAGAGCTTTTGCACAGCAAAGGAAACCATAAACAAGACGAAAAGACAGCCCTCAGAATGGGAGAAAATATTTGCAAATGAAGCAACTGACAAAGGATTAATCTCCAAAATTTATAAGCAGCTCATGCAGCTCAATATCAAAAAAACAAACAACCCAATCCAAAAATGGGCAGAAGACCTAAATAGACATTTCTCCAAAGAAGATACACAGATTGCCAACAAATACATGAAAGGATGCTCAACATCACTGATCATTAGAGAAATGGAAATCAAAACTACAATGAGGTATCACCTCACACCAGTAAGAATGGCCATCATCAAAAAATCTACAAACAATAAATGCTGGAGAGGGTGTGGAGAAAAGGGAACCCTCTTGCACTGTTGGTGGGAATGTAAATTGATACAGCCACTTTGGAGAACAGTATGGAGGTTCCTTAAAAAGCTAAAACTAAAACTACTATACAACCCAGCAATCCCACTACTGGGCATATACCCTGAGAAAACCATAATTCAAAAAGAGTCATGTACCACAATGTTCATTGCAGCTCTATTTACAATAGCCAGGACATGGAAGCAACCTAAGTGTCCGTCAACAGATGAATGGCTAAAGAAGATGTGGCACATATATACAATGGAATATTACTCAGCCATAAAAAGAAACGAAATTGAGTTATTTGTAATGAGGTGGATGGACCTAGAGTCTGTCATACACAGTGAAGTAAGTCAGAAAGAGAAAAACAAATAGTGTATGCTAACACATATATATGGAATCTAAAAAAAAAAAAGGTTCTGAAGAACCTAGGGGCAGGACAGGAATAAAGACACAGATGTAGAGAATGGACTTGAGGACACAGGGAGGGGGAAAGGTAAGCTGGGACGAAGTGAGGGAGTGGCATGGACATATATACACTACCAAATGTAAAATAGATAGCTAGTGGGAAGCAGCCACATAGCATAGGGGGATCAGTTCAGTGCTTTGTGACCACCTAGAGGGGTGGGATAGGGAGGGTGGGAGGGAGACGCAAGAGGGAGGAGATATGGGGATATATGTATATGTATAGCTGATTCACTTTGTTATACAGCAGAAACTAACACAACATTGTAAAGCAATTATACTCCAATAAAGATGTTAAAAAAATTAGCATGCAAGGAGTTTTATACTTTTTTTTTCAGGGTGAAAAGACTTGAAAAGATAAAAACATTAGTGAATTATGGAATATCATAAACAGAAATGCAAAATAGCCTGATTTTAACTATATGTCGTTGACTGCCATCAATCCCCAGGGTTTGAACTATCTGTCAGTTCCACTTTATAAGACCACAGATAGCATTAATTCATACATTCCATGAAAGGCACATGCTTAAAAACTCCAAGTAATTAAATACTGGACTAAAAAAAGTTAAGAGTTTCCTAGAGGAAGCTCTATACTTTTTTTTCTTTCTAAAGCCACTTTTGGCATGTTTTTGAAATCCAAATCTGAGCAGCAAAGACTTTTTTACAACTAAATGAATTATCTGACACCATCACAAGGGAGCTGGATCCCTCATAGAAGTCCAAGAGTTAAAAAAAATTTCACTTAAGCGTGTTACCTGTGACAGAGCATGCCAGCTCTCTACTCAGTATCCATTCTCTGATTCTTCAACAGTAATAGAAACCCCAGTTAACATGTTGGTACATGGAAGTCTTACAATAAAGTATACGTATCCCAGACCTTCAGAAAGCTCTGAGGTGTCATGTATAGTCATGTGACAAAATTCTGGTCTGTGGGTTGTGAGTTGTGGTCATGTGTGCATCTTTCAGGCCATGTGCTTTTATTTATTTTTAAAATTTTGGCATTATTCTGGTTTAATTAAATAAGATAATTTGGGAATCATTAATGACGTTATCAACTGTCTACATCATCACCATACTTGGAGGAGTAGCATAATTCTAGAAACTATCACATAATTATATTAAATTTCACAAGTGTTTTCTGTATTTATACTTTGAAAATGTTGTTTAAAAATGTGGTCTTCTTACTCTACTATGTGCATACAAAGATCTGCTGTCCTATTTGATTTTTATTTCTCATAAAAATGAAACTGAATTGTGTAAGCTACTATGTTTTCTTTCTTTTTTTCCCCCTTGTTGGTTATTTATTTTAAATATAGCATTGTGTACATGTCCATCCCAAACTCCCTAACTATCCCTCTCCCACCACCCTTCCCCCCTGGTAACCATAAATTCGTTCTCTAAGTCTGTGAGTCTCTTTCTGTTTTGTAAATAAGTTCATTTGTATCTTTTTTTTTTAATTCCACATATAAGCGATATAATGTGATACTTCTCTTTCTTTGTCTGACTTACTTCACTCAGTATGACAATCTTTAGGGAAGGGATTTCCCATGGACTATGCAGATGTGTGTAACAAACCAGCCTTGTATCTCATTGTTTTCATTTGCTTATCTCTGAATATTAATGAGGCTGAGAGTCTTTTTTCATACACTTATTAGTCATTCAAGCACAGCATTTAACTCAATGAATTGGAAAAGGGTAACTAAGCACATCCATAGAGGTAAGAAGAAAAGAAATAATAAAGATTTCTATTTTTAGCCTTAATTTCTGAGTGCATATAGAACAATCAATTTCCTTCTAAGTACTGCCTTAGCTATGTCAAACAATTTTTTACATGAGTGATGTTTCGTTTATAATCAGTTCTAAGTAGATCTTCATTTCCTTTGGGTGTTTTTTTTTTTTTTTTTACCCCATGCGGTGCTTGGTCTTTTTATGTTATTTAGTTCCCAAACATTTGAAATGTCTTAATCGCTATATTTTTGGCATTAATTTCTAACTTTATTGCACTATGGTTGAAGTAGTCTGAATTGTATATTGACCATCTGGGATTTATTAAGATTATTTCAAAGGCCTAAAACGGTTTACTTTTATAAAGGTTGTGTGTGTGTGTCGAAAAAGTGTATATTGTTCATTGACTGTATGTATGTGTGTTTGCATGTGTGTGTATTCCAATATTTATTTTACACATTTAATATATTTCATAAATCCAGTACTGTATTAATTGTTCATATCTTTGATATTGTCACTTATTCTTTTTTTTTTTTTTTTTTTTTCGGTACGCGGGCCTCTCACTGTTGTGGCCTCTCCCGTCGCGGAGCACAGGCTCCGGACACGCAGGCTCAGCGTCCATGGCTCACGGGCCCAGCCACTCCACGGCACGTGGGATCTTCCCAGACCGGGGCACGAACCCGTGTCCCCTGCATCGGCAGGCGGACTCTCAACCACTGCGCCACCAGGGAAGCCCTGTCACTTATTCTTGTCTGCTTGTTATATCAGTTTCTGAGAGGATTGTGTTATAAATCTATAACATAATTTTAGAATTATATCAATAGTTGTTCTTAGAATAATGCTTTTTGCAATTATTTTGATGAGCATCTTATGCTTATTTTGGTCTTTGTCAAACAATTAACAGAAGTTGATTGTATTTATATCTTGGCTTGATTGGATTTTTTCAATTGTTTTGGCATTTGGAGTGCATTCTTATTTTGAGAGGGGAATTTTATTTTAGTTATTATTTCTCTCTCTCCTGCTGTGCTCATCCACTCTTCTTTAATGGTTTTGCAACTGTAAAAAGAAGGGTGGAATTTCAACAAGAAGGAATGTTTTCAGGGAGTTTTACCCAGAGAGCCTAACATCATGAAAAGATTCAGCTGAAAATGTGGGGACCATGCAGAATGAATGAATAGTTATGTTTAGCACTGGCAGTGTTGTGCACCTCTGGGAGGGGAGTCTGGAAATGGATGTTGGATCCATGACAGTGAGAATCTTTGAAACAAGGCTCTTCACTTTATTCGGCAGAATTTGTTCAGTTCTTAAGTACTCTGTTGTCTTGGCTTTGATTCTGATTTCTTAATAGTAGAACAAGGAAAAGATTTACTTAATATTATTCTCAACGTTGTCATGTGACTACTTGTGACATTATTTGAAGATCTGAAACGATAAACTCCCAATGGCTGAAAAATTATCTCATTATTATTCTCAAAACAATGTCTTCAGTGAATGTCTAAAGCTATATTTGATGTGCCTGAAGTCTCTGGCTGCCACAATTTGACTTTTATTATTATTTAGTATTCTTTTGGATCAATGATTTCCCAATTTGGCAGTGTTATCAGGAAACCAATTTGATTTATAGCTGCTTAGCTTTCCAGAAATACAAAGCCAAATACATCATACCCTTATTTTGTCTTATTAACACTTACTAGCTTGTATTGCACTATAAGTAATTATTTAAATCTGTGTGTTAAAAACTTATAGTTTTTCCCCAGTATTCATCGTTCTCATCCCCAATTTTTAAACCCCAATTTTTGGTTCTGTGCATGGTTACTCACAGATTTCCCAGCCTCCTTTGTAGCTAGATGTGGCCAAATGACTCTGTTCCACTCAATGGGATGTATCTAGAAGTAATGTTTAAAGGCAGAGTGCATCTGCCTTCTTTATACTTCCTTATATTTGTTGGCCAGAAAAAGATGTAATAGCTGGAGCTGCAGTGTTTATCTTGGACAATGAGGTGACCTTTAGAATGGAAATCCTGCAGGGAGCAAAAACAACATAATGAGCCTGATCTTTTACACCTTTGAGTGCTTTAACAGTTCTGATCTGACTACCATTGGGCTTCTTGAATATGAGAGAGAAATAAACTTCTATTTTTGTTTAAACAAAAATTTTGTTTATGTCTGCTAAGTCTGGAAAGAAGGAGGCTCAGGGGTAGAAGTGGCAGAGGGTATATTAGAAATCAAATGAACTTTTAATAAGTTTTGTTAAAACTCATTAAAATATATAAAACAGGCATTATTAAATCCAGTTTACCTAAGAGAAGTTGTATAAATGGCCTGAGGATTCACAGTCCATGTAGCCAGGGCCAGGACCCAATCCCAGATTTGTCTCACTCCCAAAACTGTGACTTTTCCTTTCCACCAGTTTGCCTTCTTAAGGCTGACTTTATTTGGTGAGATCGGGCACGTTCACAGTGGTATGGCCATAGACAAGGCTTACTTTATTTGGAATAAAAACTCCTATAAAGCAAAGAGACTTACTTCCTCTTGAGTTTTGTCATATAAGTGTCATGCCATAGGGTAGAGATAAACACCTCTAGTGGCACAATGGGTAAGTGTAAAGTGAGGGTTATTGAGGAAGATTTAAAGAAGGTCAGCCCATCATGTGTAGGGTGCTTAGTTTAGGCCCACCTGGATGCACTGTCGAAAGTGGTCCATGAGAATAATCCTGCCATGGTACCTCTTTGGATATAAATGGAGAATGCTGTGGTCAATGTTCGTGTCCCTCCAAAGTTCACAAGTTGAAAACCTAATGTCCAAGGTGATGGTATTAGGAGGTGAGGCTTTTGGGAGGCAGTTAGGTCCTAAGGGTTGAGTCCTTGTGACTGGGATTAGAGCCCTTATGAAAGAGGCTCCAGAGGGCTAGCTTGTCCCTTTCATCACGTGAAGACACAGTGAGAAGTCAGCAGTCTGCAACCTGGAAGAGGGCCCTCGCCGGAACCCGACCGTGCTGGCACCTTGATCTCAGACAAACAGCCTTGAGAGCTGTGAGAAATATGTTTCTGTTGTTTAAAAGCTACCCAAGCTGTGGTATTTTGTTATAGAAGCCTGAAAGGACTAAGAAAACAAGGGAAGGGAGCAGGAAACACTTGTCTGATCACGTACAGTGAGAGTTTTCTGATGGTAAGAAGTGGCATTGTTGAAAAAAAGGGAGTGTCTCGAGCCCAGGTGTCAATAGTGTAGGGGGTTCACATGCAGGTGCCGGTAGGAGCTACTTCCCTTGTAGGGCTTCAGCTGAGCCAGCTCCTTCCTGCTGAGTGAACTCTTTGGCAGACCACTCAAAGGGCGGGCAGTGATAAGGGGGACAGGAAGGGACCAGGTGTAGGTGGAGCCACCAGAGCCATCCAGCAGGTTTATGGTTTGTCTTTTTTCAGCAAGTGTGTAGTTTCCTGACATGACTATTTTATTTGAATGGATATGTTCGTTTGTTTGTTTTGGTCTCGTTCATTTTCATCTTATCTCCTCTTATTACTTTACTGCTTATTGCATATTTCTAGAGTGTGCCTCCAAATGGTAAGGGATGCAATTCTCTTTTGAAAATGAGCTGCTGGAGAGTATATCTTGGGCATATACTACGCAGGACTCTCAGTTTGCTGTCTATTTGAAAGAAAGTCTCCCAGGAGCTTCAACAGAGAAGACGAGTATTTCAGTTATCTTGAGCATCTATGGTGATAATCACTAGCCAGAACATCCCAGGGTAACAGAAAGGTCCAAGGCTCTCTGATAGTATCATATTTTCTCTATCTGCTCTTTTGAACCTAACCCAGAGACTGGAATAGAGGCAATGAGTCAGCTGTCTCGATGGACACACATGTTGTTTGTCTAAAGATAGAGGTTGCTGTTATTTTTAAAAAGGTCATCTAAGCCTTTGGGCAGCAGGCTTTTACCTGCTTCTTCTCTAACCACTCAACGACATCAGTTTCCAGTGGTGACTGTGGAGTGGAGCACTGTTACATTCTGTAACTCTGTGTGTTGCCTGTTCAAGAAGCGGCTGGAAATTTTCTGCGACTGCAGCATGTAAAAGACAGCTCTGCTGTGGCGCCTTTTATAAAGAAAAGGATGGGGACTTCCCTGGTGGTGCAGTGGTTAAGAATCCACCTGCCAATACAGGGGACATGGGTTCGATCCCTGGTCTGGGAAGATCCCACATACCGTAGAGCAACTAAGCCTGTGTGCCACAACTACTGAGCCTGAGCTCTAGAGCCCATGCGCTGTAACTACTGAGCCCATGTGCCACTACTGAGCCCATGTGCTGCAACTACTGAGCCCACGTGCCGCAACTACTGAAGCCCGTGCGCCTAGAGCCCATGCTCTGCAACAAGAGAAGCCACCACAGTGAGAAGCCCACGCACTGCAACGAAGAGCAGCCCCGCTCACCTCAACTAGAGAAAGCCCACGTGCAGCAAGAAGACCTAATACAGACAAAAAAAAAAAAAAAAGAAAAAAGAAAAGAAAAGGATGGGCCAAGCTGCTTCTGCCTTTTAATGGGGACCACAGAAAACAATACCAGGAGCAAAATGAGGGGAGGGTTCTAGAAGCAGATAGCTGGGAGATAAAAGGAAGTCAAGTGTGATCTGCTAATAGGCACAACTGCTCTTGATTCCATCATTTCTGGACTGTGTGATTCTGCACAAATGACTGAACCTCCCTCTGCCTCATATCCATCTGAAAATGGGAATAATAATGATACCTTGTTGGTTTGCAACCTTGGGAGTTCCCTGGGTGAACTTTAAAACTGGTCCCCATACGCGGAGGATAGGGGGAGACTGAAGAAAGAGGCTGACCCTTACAGATTAGTAGGTGGCAGGTTTAATAAGCAAGAGAACTTACATATGAGGCTTGTCTTGGGCAACCACAAGATGAGTAGAGCTCTGCACCTGCCCAACAGAATCTTAAAAGTTTTCTATAGAGGCCTTAAGGAGTTCAGTGATATAGACCATCCAGATGGTCTCTTAAGGCTGTGTCCTTGAATCTGCTGCTGGTGTGGGAATAGTAGGCAGAAGTACATTCCAGGGACGGGGAGGGGGTGAGGAGCCTACCACTGCCGGGGTCCAGCTGAAGGACCCACCAGCAGCCGCTTCGTCTCAGTGACCTCCTCCAGCACATCTACCCCATAAAACTATTGGGGAAATTAAATGATTGAAACATATTTCTCGAGTGTCTGCTGTGTACAGGTATCAAAGTAAGCAATAAAAGTGTTCATTTTTGCTTTATGATGATGATGACAATAATTATAATTATTAAGGACATCATGGGAGAGGATGGGCATTTTGGTGGCATCTGGCAGGGTATATCAGTCTGCATCCAATCAGGTGACAGAAACCACAAAATAATTTAAACAGGGCTGTATAATGTAAAGAATTATTAAATGTGGAGAAAAGAGTAACAGTAGGATAAAAGAAGATTTTATAGGGTACCTTAGGACTGAGGGGGAGTACACAGGAAAGACACACCTGGAAGAGGGTCTCACCCTTAAGGCAGGGGTCCACATTTTGTTGGAGAAGTTGTAGTTAGAGCCCATCGGATGGCAAAAAATTTGCTGGTTTGCATGGGCCAGAGCTGGTCTGCATATTCTGGGCAAGCAGGAAACACCCCTGTAGGAACACGTTGGGGCACAGGAGGAGCTGCAGGGCTGGCGCGCGGCTGTGCAGAAGCAGTGCGAGCGCCAGTGCAGGTTGCCGTCGGTGTTGAGAGGGCTCTGGGAAGGTGATTGCTAGGCTAGGCCGGGGCTGCAAGGTTGTCAAGGGACTGTGCATTCTGGGAACCTTTTGCTCTCACACCAACACCACGACTGACCCTGCTGCAGTCACAGGAAACAGACCTCCTTCCTTTTGGAATTTTCCTGCAGCGCCCTCTACTGAAAACGTTTAAAATTGCACTCACTGTTGAGGAGGAATGAGTAAGAAAATCCACCCCTTGTTGCGCAGAATGTGTTCGGGGGCGTTTACAGCTGAGAGGCACTAAGTTGATAAATGGCACACAGGTTTTCCTTGTAGTTCATAGTAAGTTCTCAATAAATATTGGCTTGATGCTTTGCCCCAAGCCAGCTGGATGAGCTAGTAGATATTTGACTTAGAAAGAGCACTGGCTTGAAAACCCGAAGACAGACGTGGAGTTTTAGTCCCCCCTGTAGCATTACTTTTGTAACCTTGAACAAGTCACTTATCCTCCCTAGGCCTTAGCTTCCTAATCTAGAAAACAAAAGGGGTGGACTAGATGCAAAGCCTCCAATCTCCACCTTTAAGATATAAAAATTTTAAAATACAATACAAGCCCCTCGGCCTCCAGAACCAGGCAATCAAGGGGTGACTGGGTGGCAGCTGCAAAAACCAGGGCATGAGATATGTGTAGAAGCTCCTCTCTGGGAGATGCTCGTGCTCAGGATCTCAGCAGAGGGAGAGGAGGGAAGTGCCATCCACCAACCTCGGTCCCCTGAGTCCCCCAGCAGGCCCCTGCCCCTCAGTCCAATGCTTTTAAAATAGCAAATGAGCCTCTTTCACAGGAAATCTGGGCACTTTTCAAAGAGCTGCTTCTGTGCTGAGCCCTAAGGTGAGTAAGTTGTGTGGGAGCCCGTGAAGAGCTGCTTCTCAGTTCTCCACAGCCCCGTGGTTCTTGTGGATGTGAGCCCCATTGGTTTTCAAAGCTAGATGTTTTGGGCGATTGTCTCTCAGGTGCAGGTCTTAAATGTGGGGTATGAACCTTTTCTTCCTCAGGGAGAAGCTCCAGGTTTCCAGTTCCCTTCTGATTGTGGTTCACCTCACAATGGATGTGGTTTATAACGAGATTGTGTCCCAGCCTCTCCTACACCTTCAGTGTGTTTTTTTCCCCCTTGTTTGACAGCTATTTTTAAAGTTTTTTTCCCAGTGTTTCCCAATTACAAGTGTTATTGGGAAGAGGTGAGTTCAGAATCTTCCTGTGTCACCATCTTGACTAGAACTCCTGAAATACAATGTAATTTAAATAGCACAGTTCTTTTAATGTTGCTGTGATATGATGGTATATCAATTGTCTCATCGAATGTCATCTTGCAATGGATGCAAATGCTGATTTATAGATGTCCTTCAGTATCTGTGGGGCATTGGTTCCATGACCTCTGTGGATACCAAAAATCTGTGGATGCTTAAGTCCCTTATATAAAATGGTGTAGTATTTGCATATAACCTACACATATTCTCCCCTAGACTTTAAATCATCTCCAGATTACTTATAATACCTAATACAACCTAAATGCTCTGTAAATGGTTGTAAATACAATGTAAAAGCTATGTAAATAGTTGCTGATGCATGGCAAATTCAACTCTACCTTTTGGAACTTTCAAAAAAACTTTTTTTTTCCAGATAGTTTTGATCCACAGGTTGGTTGAATCCATGGATGTGGAAACTGCAAACACGGAGGGCCAATTGTATTACCTTTAATATTTAACATTCCAAGGAGTTCCTTTCACATATAACACTGCTAGGATAGTTGTAATCTTATTTCTTGTGCTTATGGAATAAGAATTTTATTCTTTCCTTTTATCCTTTTTCACATGAGTCATGCAGAAAAAGCATAAGGATACAATATATTTTTTCTTGTCACCATCACTCAACTATTGGCTTTTTCTCTAGGAAGAAAGATGTAAGAAACAGCAAAAGTTATTTAGAAGGATTCCTTTTTTGACACTTTCATAAGAAAATAGCAAGTTAGTTAAATTTCTCTCCCTCTAGATGTGACTAAATGTTCCTTATGGTTTCCAGTCCATTTTTTGATTAAAAAGATATCAAAGAGGTAATCAATTTCCTGCTATCCTTTTTTTTTTTCCTGCTATCTTATAAAGGCATCTAGCAATATATTTTTGTGCTAAAGTGGGAAAATCACACAGAGGAATAAATTTTTATTGCAAGAGGAATAAATTTTGAACTTGTTAGAAGGATTTAACTTTCAAATGTTTGAAATTATAGTGCAGTATAGACCCAAAGGGTCCAAATGATATTTCTGCTGGTAAGATAAATCAGTGATCTTTCATTCATATGACAAAATCAATATTCCTATAGATGAAAATACATTTTCTTTGCCAGTTAATGTGTTTTCTTTCCCTCACTCTTATGTGAACTTGAATGATTTCCAAATATCTGATTAAATAATATCTTGCTTAGGATGTCATCTTGCTGGATAACTTAAGATTATCAATGCCTTTGATGTGAGGCATATTAAAAAATGACAATCGAATCTCTAGTGACCCTTGGTAAATATTCTATGTGTACATATAATGTACTGAGGTCACTTATTTCTGAATACTAGCTGCAAGGTGGACGATATATGATCGTTCTTAGTTAAAGAAAAGCACAGAAGAGCCCTGTTATAATTTTTCTCATTATTGGAAAGCATTTTATAGAGCACACATCAGGTGAATTCTTCAGAACTCAATACTACAGCTCTTTGTCACTAATTTGGATGAACTGGGTAGAAATTCTATGTAAATTGAATACATTTGAAAAAAATTTGTAAATGAATTCAGTTGACTTTTTCCAAGTGCTTGCTGGCACTCAAAGCCTCCTAGAAGGCTTACTTTAATGAATAGATAAGTTCACAAAACCACCAGCTTAAGTATATTATGGTTACATTACACAGACACAGAAAGACACACACATACACACACACACACACACACACACACACACACACTAAAGTGATAAACAGTGAGGTTTGTTAGAACCATGTTTCAGTTCTGACTAGGACTACATATCAACCAACCAAATCAAGGGCACAGGACCATCTCCATGTTGTTCACTTAATTTTACTCTGTTTCCTTGTAGATGAGCCCTGCTGGTGAGTAGGAGGTTCATGGAAGAAAATGAGGATGAATGACAGCACATTCACTATGGTGGGAGAAACTCTGGATGACATATCAGTACTTTCCTTATCTTCTCCTACTAAAGAACAGCATATAGATGTTTATATGTAATGAGGCAAAAGTGTTTGCTTCTTAAGTGAATATTAATTTTTGCAAAAGAATTCTATAAAGGGTTTAAACACTTTTTATTTTTCAAGTTAAGAATCACTTTCCCATATGTACTATCAACATCATGGATTTTCTTCATAAACCCTTTCTTGCCATAGATAAGAAAATTAAAAAAACCAATCACTGTGTGAATTATAATCGATTTCAGGTTGGTAAAGTTAAGTTGGATGCATGCTGATTGTATGTCTGATGGAAGATAATTTGTAACAAATCAGGAGCAGATTGGAGAAGATGCTCCTGCTTTGGCCTGCTTGGGAGACAGCAACAACCAGAGCCTAGAGGACAGGCTGTGCAAGCACAGTGATCTTCCCTCAACTTCCCCAATCCAGGCAGGTCATTCCTCTTCTCAGGTGGGAGCAAGTGAGGGGAAGAGGAACCAAGTGCTGACAGAAACTTTCCCCTTAACATTTAGGGGAAAATTCATGGTGGAAGTTCCCATTAAATGAGCCAATGTAGAAACAAAGAGAAATAAAGAGAAGGGTTCCTCCTGCTGTCTGGAGCAGAGGGTCTCAAACTTAGCTGACCATCAGAATCACTGGGAATTTTAAAATGTTGTACAATAAATTTGGGGGCCTCAGCAGAATCAGATTCAGATGCTCCAAGATGGAGCCGGGGAGCCTGTATTTTTGAAAATCTGAGCAGGAAGTTCTGATCATTAGTCAGGTCTTGAACTACTGACTTAAACCCTAGGAGCTCTCTTTTCCTAAAGCTTTTTTACAAGCCAGAAATACATTTTGTCTACTGGGAGGAAATATTCCAACACATATGAGTAAAAAACCCAGTACAAGAAATTAAAACCATAGAAAATACTCACTGATTTAGATTGTCTTTAAAATTTTTGTTTTAAATTACCTGGCAAACTGTACATGTTTGCAAATGTTTTAAATGTTTGTAAATAACGTGGATGCATAATTACCAATATTGTCCAACCTAGTAGAAAGGAACTTCAATTATTAAGCAATGGTCATGTTGTGTAACCAGGAAAAGGACTGAGGTGGTGAGGCAATGATGTACACCATTGTTAGAGCCATGACAGCAAAGAATTAGACATTTCAATAATGGTTTTCTTTCCTTCCTTCCTTCCTTCCTTTCTTCTTTCTCTCTTTCTCTCTTTTTTTTTGGAAAAGTGAAGTGGTTCAGTTTCTGATTTAAGTTTAAATGGCATCACATTGAGATATTTCTCTTTTGTTTTTATTGGGCTGAGAATAAACTGTCAAGGAAGAATGTATAATATTGTGCTGCAGCGGACAGTGTAGTGCAGCATTTAAGAGCCCAGATTCTAGAGCCAGTTGCCCATTGCCTGGGTTCTTTAAAAACTGACATGCTTAAAAACTTTTTTCCCCTAGTTCCTAGAGCCCACTGGCTTGTGATACCAAGGGTAAATGGAATGCAGGGATTCCCTGGATGTAGGGAGGACCCCTAGTTCTTCCAGTCTTATTGGCACAGGTTATCAACAGTTGACTCTATCTCAATGGGGTGGTAATGTAGGTGAAGCACAGTGCCTGGTACATCATAAGGGCTTGATTGATGCCCGTTAATTTCAGTGGTGCCTGGATAAATTCCCCTGATAACTGTTAGTCCTTTATTTGTTCCCAGAGGTCATATATATTTTATCTTTAACCTGGAAGAGGGCAAAGAGGATTGACTGCATTGTAGAAGTGGAACCATGAGGAAGAAAGGGCTGGTTATCCCCATAGGTTCCTCTCTCTGAATCCATCGCCTGGTGATCCATCGCTACTCACATTAGCCATAGGACAGCTCTTACTCTGGCTGGGGAAAGGGCATTAAACCACATAAGGTACACCTGCATCTTTGCTTCAACAAGAGCTTTTACCCCTGCATGTAATAGCTATTCCTCAACACTTCCCTGTAAGTTCAGGTTTATTTTATTTAGTATCTTTATCACCATCACCTGGGGAGATAGGGCTGTTTAGTCTGGCCCCAGGCATTTCCTAGGGACAGAACATTTTGATGTGAATTATATGTTGTGAAATGTAAATTTCAGCACCAAAATACTACAGTCCTCACTGTTAACTCGCTGTTACGCTCTTGTTGAAATTTAAATTACTGTAATTGGACAGACTACCTCCAGCCAATGAGGAGCAAAACTTCTCAAGGTTAAAGATGTGCATGTAGAAACCACCTATCAGACTACAGAATCTGCTCTGCAAACGTGTTGTTCCAACTGCCAGCTTTGTGGACCCAATTTAATGAGAATGAGGGTCAGGCAGACGGATCACTAATGTTTTGATTGATTTTCATAGTCTTCAGTGAGTGAGTGAGTAATGAGTGCAAGTTTTTGTGTTTTGATAGGTTTTACCCAGAAATAATACCTCCCACTATTACCCCCAAGCATTCCAGAACTGACGTTAGCTAAAGAAAGCAAAACTAAAGAAGGCCTGAGATAAAGCAGCTGCTTTTCTGAGGACTGACAAATGTTATGCTGACTTTGAACACTAGGTGGCAGACGTGCTCTTGTTAAGATTTGACGATTGCGTTTGGAGAGCGACTTTGTCCTGACAGGGACGATGCTCTTAATTAAATAGTCACCTCCTCACACACAAAGGCCACACAGGATGTTCCTATCGAAATAGACATCTCTTTTGCAATCCACGGGGACCATGTTTTTACATTATTGATGGCTTGGCTGGGGATGCTTTTCGAGGCCTTTCGATTCATTTTAGTAATGGAATGGAGTCACACAGACCTCAAACTCTCCTTCATCCGTGGTGAGTAGGAGGAGAAAAATGAAATCTGCTTTAAAACCTGGATGTCATGCTTAGTACTAAAAATCTTGGGGCTCCAGAAGAGGCTAACAGGACAGACAGTGGGACGTAATTTTCTCTCATGATTGTGGAGAAAGAAAAGTTTCATTGCATATCACAGAACTTCAGAGGCAGGATGGCCCTCAGTGATCATCTGATGACTAGAATCTCTTTGAGAGGGAGTCAACCCTGACTGTGACTGAAACTCACCTGGGTACTTTCAAAAAGTACAGGTGCCTGGATGCTAGAGATGGCATCCCTGGAGGTGGGATACAGGCCTGAGCATCTTCCATTTGAGAAGGTGCATGGGTGATTCTGGAGTGAAATCTCCACCCTGGAGTAACATTTGTAATTTCTTTTTTAAAAAAAATTAATTAATTTGTTTATTTTTGTCTGCGTTGGGTCTTCATTGCTGCATGCGGGGTTTCTCTAGTTGTGGTGAGCAGGGGCTACTCTTCCTTGTGGTGCATGGGCTTCTGTTTGTGGTGGCTTCTCTTGTTGCAGAGAACAGACTCTAGGCGCACGGGCTTCAGTAGTTGTGGCACGTGGGCTCAGTAATTGTGGCTCTCAGGCTCTAGAGCGCAGGCTCAGTAGTTGTGGCGCATGGGCTTAGTTGCTCTGTGGCATGTGGGATCGTCCTGGACCAAGGATCGAACCTGTGTCCCCTGCAAGCGGATTCTTAACCACTGCACCACCAGGAACGTCCCAACATTTGTAATTTCTTAAGCATAAAGTAAACACATTCTCAGGATCAACTTACCAGGGTGACAGACCACAACGGTGGTTTCAGGAACACAGAAAAACCCGGGGGCCCCAAATCCATTCTCCCCTTTAACCTATAGGAGGTTTGAGTCTTCTCACTGGCTCCTCCTTTGTGTCTCTTAGGCTGAAGTGCAATAGTAATATGGAGGTTTGAGTCTTTAACCTATAGGAGGTTTGAGTCTTCTCACTGGCTCCTCCTTTGTGTCTCTTAGGCTGAAGTGCAATAGTAATATGGGGTGTCATTCATCATCAGCCTTTAGCTTTATAGTTCTGGTTTGTTTATTTTATTATCAAAAGCAGTAAAGCACTGGGCATTAAGCAGTAAGTTGATCAGAACTGAGAAAGGTTTAGGATTTTGCTGTCTTCTTGGGAAGGGCAGGCTTAGCTCTGGGGAGGCACAGAAATTCACTGGTCACCAGAGCATAGCTAGGCAGGAGAAGGATTCAGAGAAGTGGATTTGGAGGTTCCCCAAAGCAGACTTTGTATGTTTTCCAATTTTTGCAGTGCACTGTCCAGGCACACTGCTTTGTACAGAGGAGTCAAGGGTATGGTGTAATTCTTCCTTGGGCAGGAATGAAGCAGCTAAGTCCAGTGGTGTCGAAGGCATGTTTTAATCTCTGAGCTCTGATGGAGATGAGGTCAGATCTCCGTGGTCATGAGCACAGGGCTTCTCTCTGTGGACATCTTAGGGTTCAATAGAATTACTACTGAATCTATGTCTCTAAGACACCACAACGGTAGATTAAAAAGTACGACTGTTGTCCTTCAGCCAGAAGTATGAGAACATACTCGTTTATTGTTGTTCCTCTGGATCTGTTACTATAGTGTTATATAAGCACATCTTAAATAGTCAATTTGAGTCAGTTTTGTCAAAAACTAGTCAGTTCAGTGGAAAAAAATCAGTTGAACATTTCATTTGGCATAAACATAGCATAAACCTGAAGTACAAAGGAATTTTGATTGATTGTAGCTTTCACTTTTAGCATTGGAAGGGCATGGTAGTCAGTCTAGCCTTTAAAATACCTAGAAGGATGATCATGTATTATTCACTTTAAAATGGCTAATTTTAAGTTATATGAATTTCACTTAAATAAAACAGACACATACACACACACACACGATAACTAGAAAGAGCAACATTTCCCACTTGGGGAAAAAGTTTCTACTTATCAATTCTAAATTAGCCATCTACCACATTAGTTTTTATTATAATCACTAGAGTTTTTCTCTGTATTGGTCTTTATTACACTCAGGGAAAGCAAATGTAGAATTCAGGTTATAGAATGAACTGTGTGCTAGAGACATTTGATAGTCTCTGGCTGTCCATGTGGTTAATCAATCTCAGAAATATGTGCTTTGGAAACTGATTTGCTTAGCCTTCCAATATTTATAGTGATCTTGTCCCAGTTCCTAATTAATGGGCAGGTTGTAGCACAGTAAAAAGAATCAGGATCTACCAGAGAGGCCTTCAGCCAGGGCAGCCTACACAAGCACTCAGAACAGCCCAAGCCTCTGAGCTTTTGCATATGGCACCCAGGCAGCACTCAGGGTTGGAGAGGTGCGCCCTAGTGCCTCTTGTACCATGGATTCTAAAGTTCGGTGAACCCAGAAAGAAACATACATTTCCCAAACTGGTTATATATTTATTTACAACAGACATTTTTTGAGATTGCAATTCTTTCTCAGGGGAAAAACATCTCATAAATATTCCTTTGGAATTTAGTGAAGTATTTATAACTTTAGCTCCGAGATGGAATTGTTGGCAACTGTAAATATTTCTGATATTATGCCTTAAATGCTTCTCCTCTTCAAAGTCACAGGAAGCACGGTCCAGGGCTCACCATTCTCTTTGGAAAGAGTAGTACACAGAGCTCACAGGAGTGCAATGGGATGATATGAAAAATTGACTTCTCACTCTACCAGGCTGAACTCTATTTAAAATCAGGGCGTCAATAGTCATATACAAGATGAACCAGATGCCTGAAGGATCCTCCTCTTAAAAAAATAACATAAAAGTGATTTACTTTATTCATGGAGAAAACAAATTTCTCTCCCCTTTTTGATTTTCAGTGACTAATCAGTTATAAATAAATTAGATAATGTGAGTACTATCTATTTTCTCATGATTGATTGGATAAAAAGAGCTTTGCTTGGCTTTAGGCCTTCACAGTCAGACACCTTTGTTTAATGAAAGGTGCTTTCAATGATGAACTGACTGAAATACCGCCAGTGACAGAAAAGGTAGAGGTATTTGCATAGTGCCTCTGTGGCTTTGCCTGATAAATGTGAACCACTTTGTCTAGGTTTCCAATAAATAATTTGCCTGCATTGTAATGAAAATGATAATGGAGTATCCTGAATGCTATGCAAATGCCCTGTTCATCATGAATTGTCCAGGTAATTGCTGCAGTTTTTAGCATTGTGTGACCTGCAGCTATCAGACCAACAGGTGCTTTGCAAAACAGAAATTTGCTAATGTAATTTGCCTGGGAAGTTGGAAAGCTTATGATAAATAGTGAAAAGATCTCTCTCACTTAAATACCCCATAAATCATAAAGCACATTTAAGCCTGAGATTAATTTGAGCTTAGTTTTGAAGTGAGTCAGAAAGTTTCATATGTTTTGCATTATTTTATTAATTTCATATAGTTGCAAGTTGATGTTATATATACCAAAATCATCCTACAGATGTGTTCTGTTTAGCCTGCATGTTGTGGCCCCCCAAAGTTTCCATTTATTATCATCTTGTTTTTCTTATAGTAGAATAAAAAGGAAAATGCAATTATGTCTTAAGAATATTTTTCCATTAAAAGTAGAAAAGTAAAATCCAGACCGAGAAGGTCACGGCTTTCCTAGAAGGATCAAAGAATGATTGTGTGCGTGTATGTGTGTAACTGGAGAGTAGTCTATATGCAAAGGGGGTCTTTGTCAAAAGAGTAAACTTAAACCACCATTGCATAACAAACCTTGCCTCTGTTTCATTTATTTATTTATTTATTATTGACTGTGTTGGGTCTTCTTTGCTGTGCGCGGGCTTTCTCTAGTTGTGGTGAGTGGGGGCTATTCTTTGTTGCGGTGTGCGGACTTCTCATTGCGGTGGCTTCTCTTATTGCGGAGCATGGGCTCTAGGCGTGCAGGCTTCAGCAGTTGTGGCACGTGGACTCTGGAGTGCAGGCTCAGTAGTTGTGGCGCATGGGCTTAGTTGCTCCGCTGCATGTGGGATCTTCCCAGACCAGGGCTCGAACCCATGTCCCCTGCATTGGCAGGCGGGTTCTTAACCACTGCGCCACCAGGGAAGTCCCTGTTTCTTTTCTTAACATTTTCTACCTGGACCCTCTAAGTTATTTTGATTTGAGAACACTATTTTAAACAAGAATGGGGTTTTCTATTGATATTTTGTGATTTTTTTTCAAACTACATGGATTCTTTTGTTGTTTTATTTTGATTTGAGATATTGTTACCATTGCACAAAGAGGAAAGCCTGAAGGTATTAATCACAGTGGATTTTATGAGCAGAGCATTTTTTTAAACTTTTTATTTTATATTGGAGTATAGCCAATTAACAGTGCTGTTATAGTTTCAGGTTCACAGCAAAGTGACTCAGTCATACATATCCATGTATACATTCTCCCCCAGACTCCCCTCCCATCCAGGTAGCCCCATAACTTTGAGCAGAGTTCCCTGTGCTATACAGTAGGTCCTTGTTGGTTATCCTTTTTAAATATAGCAGTGTGCACATGTCAATCTTAAAGTCCCTAACTATCCCTTCCCTCCACCCTCCACCGCCGCCCCCCCCCCCACCGTAGCCATAAGTTCATTCTCTAAGTCTGTGAGTCTGTTTCTGTTTTGTAAATATGTTCATTTTTATCATTTCTTTTTAGAGTCTGCATATAAGCGATATCATATGATATTTCTCTTTGTCTGACTTACTTCACTCAGTATGACAATCTCTAGGTCCATCCATGTTGTTGCAAATGGCATTATTTCATTCTTTTTTATGGCTAATATTCCATTGTATATATGTATCACGTCTTCTTTATCCATTCTTCTGTTGATGGACATTTAGGTTGCTTCCATATCTTTGCTATTGTAAACAGTGCTGCAATGAGCATTAGGGTGCATGTATCCTTTCAGACCATGTTTTTCTCTGGATATGTGCCCAGGAGTGGGATTGCAGGGTCATATATGGTAGTTCTATTTTTAGTTTTTTAAGGAACCTCCATACTGTTCTCCATAGTGACTGTATCAATTTACATTCCCACCAACAGTGCAAGAGGGTTCCCTTTTCTTCACACCCTCTCCAGCATTTGTTGTTTGTGAATTTTTTGATGATAGCCATTTTGACTGGTGTGAGGTGATATCTCATTGTAGTTTTTTTATAAAGCTATTTTAAATTATTTATTTATTTATTTAGTATCATTATTATTTTTAGCTGTGTTGGGTCTTTGTAGCTGTGCGCAGGTCTCTAGTTGCGGCAAGTGGGGGCTACTCTTTGTTGTGGTGTGCAGGCTTCTCATTGTGGTGGCTTCTCTTTTACGGAGCAGGGGCTCTAGGTGTGTGGACTTCAGTAGTTGTGGCACGCAGGCTCTAGAGTGCAGGCTCAGTAGTTGTGGTTTGTGGGCTCAGTACGTGTGGCTCGCAGGCTTCAGTAGTTGTGGTGCATGAGCTTATTTGCTCTGCGGCATGTGGGATCTTTCTGGACCAGGGATTGAACCCATGTCCCCTGCATTGGCAGACAGATTTTTTTTTTTTTTTTTTTTTGCGGTACACGGGCCTCCCACTGTTGTGGCCTCCCCCGTTGCGGAGCACAGGCTGCGGACACTCAGGCTCAGCGGCCATGACCCACGGGCCCAGCTGCTCCGTGGCATGTGGGATCCTCCCGGACCGTGGCACGAACCCGTGTCCCCTGCATCGGCAGGCGGACTATCAACCACTGCACCACCAGGGAAGCCCAGCAGGCAGATTCTTAACCACTGCACCACCAGGGAAGTCTCTCATTGTAGTTTTTTATTAACATCTTTATTGGAGTGTAATTGATTTACAATGGTGTGTTAGTTTCTGCTGTATAACAAAGTGAATCAGCTATACGTATACATATATCCCCATATCTCCTCCCTCTTGCGTCTCCCTCCTACCCTCCCTATCCCACCCCGCTAGGTGGTCACAAAGCACTGAGCTGATCTCCCTGTGCTATGCAGCTGCTTCCCACTAGCTCTATTTTACATTTGGTAGTGTATATATGTCCATGCCACCATACGGTATTTTTTTCTCTCTTTCTGACTTCACTCTGTATGACAGTCTCTAGGTCCATCCACCTTACTAAAAATAACTCAATTTCGTTTCTTTTTACGGCTGAGTAATATTCCATTGTATATATGTGCCACATCTTCTTTATCCATTCATGTGTCGATGGACACATAGGTTGCTTCCATGTCCTGGCTATTGTAAATAGAGCTGCAATGAACATTGTGGTACATGACTCTTTTTAAATTATGGTTTTCTCAGGGTATATGCCCAGTAGTGGGATTGCTGGGTCCTACGGTAGTTCTATTTTTAGTTTTCTAAGGAAACTCCATACTGTTCTCCATAGTGGCTGTATCAGTTTACATTCCCACCAACAGTGCAAGAGGGTTCCCTTTTCTCCACACCCTCTCCAGCATTTATTGTTTGTAGATTTTTTGATGATGGCCATTCTTACTGGTGTGAGGTGATACCTCATTGTAGTTTTGATTTCCATTTCTCTAATGATTAGTGATGTTGAGCAGCTTTTCATGTGTTTGTTGGTAATCTGTATATCTTCTTTGGAGAAATGTCTATTTAGGTCTTCTGCCCATTTTTGGATTGGGTTTTTTGTTTTTTGGATATTGAGCTGCATGAGCTGCTTATAAATTTTGGAGATTAATCCTTTGTCAATTGCTTCATTTGCAAATATTTTCTCCCATTCTGCGGGCTGTCTTTTCATCTTGTTTATGGTTTCCTTTGCTGTGCAAAAGCTTTGAACTTTCATTAGGTCCCATTTGTTTATTTTTGTTTTTATTTCCATTTCTCTAGGAGGTGGGTCAAAAAGGATCTTGCTGTGATTTATGTCATAAAGTGTTCTGCCTATGTTTTCTTCTAAGAGTTTTATAGTGTCTGGCTTTACATTTAGGTCTTTAATCCACTTTGAGTTTATTTTTGTGTATGGTTTTAGGGAGTGTTCTAATTTCATTCTTTTACATGTAGTTGTCCAGTTTTCCCAGCACCACTTATTGAAGAAGCTGTCTTTTCTCCATTGTATATTCTTGCCTCCTCTACCAAAAATCGTTATTGTAGTTTTGATTTGCATTTCTCTAATTATTAGCAATGTTGAACACCTTTTCATGTGCCTCTTGGCCATCCGTATGTCTTCCTTGGAAAAATGTCTATTTAGGTCTTCTGCCTATTTTTTGACTGGATTTTTTTTTTTTTTTTTTTTTTGTGGTACGCGGGCCTCTCATTGTTGTGGCCTCTCTCGTTGTGGAGCACAGGCTCTGGACTCACAGTCCCAGCAGCCATGGCTCACGGGCCCAGCCGCTCCACGGCATGTGGGATCCTCCCGGACCGGGGCATGAACCTGTGTCCCCTGCATCGACAGGCGGACTCTCAACCACTGTGCCACCAGGGAAGCCCTGGGTTGTTTGTTTTGATGATATTAAGTCTCATGAGCTCTTTGTAAATTTTGGAGACTATTCTCTTGTCAGTCACATCATTTGCATTTTCTTCCAGTCTGTGGGTGTGCTTTTTTTCCCTCTTCCTGTTTTCTCCTACTTTTCTGCCTCTTTAGTAAAAAGTGATCGTCTCTTTAGTAAAAAGTGAACAATGTCTCAATTTATTATTATTTTGTCTTACTACTGCCTATTCTGTATCTAGCTGTCCAAGGTTCTGAAACACTGCTTGAGCATTGGTTCTTCTTTTTTGTTTTTGTTTGGTTTGTTTTTGGCTGCATTGGGTCTTCATTGCTGTGTGTGGGCTTTCTCTAGTTGTGGTGAGTGCCGGCTGCTCTTCGTTGTGGAGCACAGGCTCTAGGTGTGTGGGCTTCACTAGTTGTGGCATGTGGGCTCAGTAGTTGTGGCTCATGGGCTCTAGAGCGCAGGCTCAGTAGTTGTGGTGCATTGGCTTCGTTGCTCTGTGGCATGTGGGACCTTCCTGGCCCAGGGATTGAGCTCGTGTCCCCTGCATTGGCAGGCAGATTCTTAACCACTGCTCTACCAGGGGAGTCCCGAGCATTGGTTCTTAATTTTGGCTGAATATTGGAGTCCTCTGGGGAGCTTGAAGGAAAAAAACACAAAAAACACCCTACCAACCTCATGCATGGGTCTCATCTCTACGGATTCTGGTTTAACTCATCTTTAAAATGCTCACAATGAGGTTGTAATGTGTTAACGTGTGAACTAAGGTGAGAGCCACGTTTTTATGGCCATGTTGTTTCAGTCTGGTACTGCTGTTTAACTTCTCTGTGCATACTTTGATATTATTAGTTAAAATTTTTCTTCCTTGGTGAAGATAATTTGTGATTTTTGTCATAGTTCTAGGACAAACAGAACTTTATTTTTGTTTCATGATGCTTAAATAGAAGTTTTGGTTGACCTATTACATTTCTGTCAGATATAAGCATTTCCTCCTCTTGGAAATGTTTTTATGATACTTAAAAAAAATCATTCCTGATATTTCATGGAACAATATCATGATTATATAGAACGTAATTTCCAGCTCAAGTGTTGCTGAAGAGGGAAAAGGGAAAGGGAAAGAGCACAGTTGTAATTGGAGAGAAATGTGGCCTCTGCAATTTGTGAGAAATATCATGGGGTTAGAGGGTTGTATATGACCCAAAACCTTGGAATAAATACTATTCCGGTTTAATCATTCAAAGTCCCCAAAGGGAATATATATTAATAAGATAAAATGGTGGAACCCAGGAGCATTCTTTTTTTTTTTTTTTTTTTTTTTTTTTTTGCGGTACACGGGCCTCTCACTGCTGTGGCCTCTCCCGTTGAGGAGCACAGGCTCCGGATGCGCAGGCTCAGCGGCCATGGCTCACGGGCCCAGCCACTCCGCGGCATGTGGGATCTTCCCAGACTGGGGCATGAACCCGTGTCCCCTGCGTCAGCAGGCAGACTCTCAACCACCGCGCCACCAGGGAAGCCCCAGGAGCATTCTTTATTATACTCTGGCTCTGACCCTTAACCCTGTTGTAGAACTTTAATGCTCTATATTGGGTCATACAGAAAACATTTTTTTCCATGCCAAGGGTGGTTCTGAGATTTGGAACCAAAACAGGTTATGTGGTCTATTTCACTAGTTGTCCATTGGAGTGATCTAAGATTTAAAAAAAACAAAACAAAACACTGTTTTTTTGGTTCTCCTCTTTTCTGCCACCAGAGATACTGGCTGATTTGGTATAATATGTGGTTTGGCCAATAGAATTTAAAAAACCTAACAAGGTGGATTCTAATGTGTAGTCAAGGATAATAACCACTAATCTATTCTGCTTCCTTTTCATTAAGTGCACCCTGAGTCTCAGATCTTTCTGCTCCAACGGCAAAGGCCAGAGCATCCAGCAATGAATAAAAGAATAAGAAGCTCTAGAAGCCCTTAGGAAGGAGTCATCTCCAGACTCATCTTTTCTCACCAGTTGGGATGATGTAGGTCTAAAAAGGGAGAAGGGACCAAAATGAAGCAGAGATGGACAGATTTTCCCCCAGGACAGAGCAGGTCCTGTTCTTATCTTCCTTCTCCAGCTTCAAGGAATCAAGGAAATACAAGGAAAGAACATACATGTATGCACATGATCTTTAACTCCCTTGAAAGTGCACATTCAAGGACAGAGGTCAATCCAGAGACAAACTTTTCATCCCAGAGTAGAATGAGATGTGAAGGTCAGGAAAATATCAGGGTCCTGATCCCACTGAGATCACTGGCTCAGTCTCTGCCTCTGCACTTGTGGCCATGAGATGGGCAGCTTGGTCTTTCAAGGCTTTTATGAAGGCCTCTGACATTGCCCAAGGACCCTTTTTGAGGTTAGCTCCAGTACCACTCTGTACAATACCTGAGAAGTCATACTCTTTTTATTTTTGACTTCAATTTTGTTGAAATATGTTTTATTTGATCCTTGTCACGATGATAGTCCCTGGAGTCTTATCACTGGGGTTTCTGCTCCTAGAGTCACTAATTACTACCTGTGTTGACCTTAGTAAAATGCTTAGTCTTTCTGAACCTCAGTTTCATCGTCTTTAAAGTAATGGTACCTACTCCATAAGGTTGGGCTGAGTAATAAATAATAAATACAAATACATAATAATTGAATAATAACTAAAATTAAAAAAAATAATCTATGTCTTGGCACTCAGTACAGTGTCTAGCACACAGTTAAGTGCTCATTCAATGCTAGATGTTTCTCCTCCTCCCCTATTTCTCCAACCCAGTGACAAGACAGTGTTTTACTATTTGCCCCAGAGTAAAGTCCAGAGAAAAAAATGATTATTATAAGAGCATCTAACATGTATTGAGCAATTATTATGGGCTAGGCACTTTTCAGGCATTGTTTAACTCAATTCCCACATTAACTTTCTGAGGTGGTTAGTATTATTATCTATCTCATTTTACAGTTGAGAAACCTGAGGATAAGAGACATCAAGTAATTTGCTAACACAACATGCTAATAAACGATGGATATAGGATATAGCTTTATAATACTATAACATAATTAACCTAAAGTTGAACAGTATGAATTTCTCTAGTAAGTCAATCCCTTGTTTCACCTGAGAAACTAGTATAATAAAATGGATCTCCTTTCTTCTTGTTGCCATAAAAAGAGTAAATTCCCTAAATATCTATAACAACCATTTTTTCTTGGTGGACTCATTTGCTGTAGGTGGTGGCCTATTTGGAATCTGGGTTTCTCCATAGAAGCTGCCTTCCTCTGGAACTGAGGTTGCTTCTTCAACACCACCAAACATCTCAAAATTTGAGGTAATTTAATTCCAGCTTCCAAATGTGTCTTACAGTTCTGCAGTTCCAACAATACAGATAACACCTAAAATTGCAGCAACAAATATTCATGCTTCAGCCACTCTCAATCACAGCGGTAGTTTCCTTATATAGTAACATGTCCTCCAACAAAGTATGAGTTGGAAATTAACATATATTGTATTCTAGATGTACATTGTTGATATGAACCATAGACTAAAAGAGTCATATGGGAGAAGCTGATGGATAGAGTCAACAGGAGAGCAAAATACAGAGATTTCTTGTTTCCAGCATTGCCAGGTGGTAACCAATCTATGCCAGTTTTCTAGAGTGGAAGACACGTGAACTTACAACTCCATTGGGAGGAATCTCCCATCAGAATGTTAATTGTGACACAACAACTCTTACACTCTGGGGGGAAATCCACCCCTGTTACAAATTGTCTTTTCTCCACAGGGGGCTCCTGTCTTTTTGCAAAATTTAGCAACCTGCTAGAGTGGCATTGCCATCCTCAGGTTTTTTCTGAAGTCTCCTTCTTCCTTTTGGTGTCCATTTTCTTGTTTAAAACTCCTAAATTTTCTTTCCATCTTCTTCTTGATTTCCTACTTCCTTGGGTTCCATTGTTGAATTTTAGTGAGTGTATTAGTCAGTTCAGGCTGCCATAAGAAGATACCACAGACTGGGTGTCCTAAACAACAGAAATTTATTTTCTCATAGTACTGGAGGCTTGAAGTCCTAGATCAAGGGGCTGGCAGATTCAGTTTCTGGTGAGAGCTCTCTTTTTGGCTTGCAGAGAGACAGCTGCCTTCTTGCTATGTCCTTACATGGCCTTTCCTCTGTGTGCACGTGGAGAGAGAGAGAGAGAGCTCTCTGGTATCTCTTCTTCTAAGGACACCAGTCTTATCCGATTAGGGCCCCACCCTTATGACCTCACTTAACCTTAATTACTTAAATGCTCTATCTTCAAATGTAGCTGCATTGGGGTTTAGGGCTTCAAGATATGAATTTTGGGGGGACAATTCAGTCTATGCAGTGTGGGTTTCTTTAGGGATTTAGCACTCATTCCCTCTTGCAGCAAGATACCCTACATTTATAACAGGCACACTCCTGAGAATAGTTCCATGATCTCTGTATTTTTTTGTCTAGAATGATTCTAAGTCTTTCTGGGCCTTGTACTGTTATTATGCCATAGTACCTTTTCATCTAGAATTCCTTAGGTCTGTGAGGATTTTATCATGAAGGAGAAGATCCCTTAAGATATTTCTGTTACTTTACTTTCTTCTCCTATTTTCTCTAGTTTAAGCACTACCCTTGTTGTTTGTGTGTGTGTGTGGTGGTGTTGGTGGGGGGGTTCCTTTTATGTACAACCCTGTTCATTTTTCCAAACCAGTTGCTTGAGATCACCTTGCTTTCTCTCAGTCCAAAATAAAGTGGAAGATTTAGTCAGACTTTCTTTGAGCCAATTCCACCTCTGCTCTCTTGAGCCCCTAGGAATAAAGTATATTTAAAGAGAAACCATGATCATGTATGCTTGAACTTCAATCCCTTTGGAAGCTCTACCTCTTAGAACTGTAGTCCAGGAACTTGACCAATCTATGACAATATTCCTTAGTCTTTGGGATGAAGTAAGAGGTACTTGAAGGGAATAGAAAGGAACCATGAACTCTCCCCAATTAAACCTCAGAGCACAACATAGATCCTGAGCCCATCCAACACTAAAAATTTAGGGATTCATGGGGAAGCTCAGTCAGGCACCTGCACTGCCACTTGACAGTCTCTCTCTCTTCATAGTGCTTTACTTTGTA
Source organism: Grampus griseus (assembly GCF_964374135.1). Classification (NCBI taxonomy): domain Eukaryota; kingdom Metazoa; phylum Chordata; class Mammalia; order Artiodactyla; family Delphinidae; genus Grampus; species Grampus griseus. The sequence continues at coordinate 42,736,179 of NC_139010.1, forward strand.
AGCATTTCTATCCCTGTATTTATATAAAAACCCCTTAACTCTAAATATAAAATGAGGCATGCCATTGCTGACGTGTTTGCCTTTGATTGTGGAGAAGTATCTCATGCAGGCAAGTTTTGTAGTGGTCAAGGACACAGACACTAGTTTCAAATTCTGCAACTGCAACTTCTTAGTTGTGTGAACTTTGGTCCAGTTAATTAAATTCTCTAAGCCCCATTTCTCATCTGTAGAATGAGGATAATGCTAATACTGTGACTACCTAGTAGCATTATTGTAAGAATTAAATCAGATAATGTGTGTTAAACACCTAGCACGGGATATAGCACATCATGAACACAAAATGAATTGCGAATCATCCCCTCCCTCTCCCCCATCATTGTCATAATCATGAACATCATCTCTGGAGGATGCAAGATGGTGGGAGGCAAAGAGAGTTTAAAGGAGCACAGTATGCGGACAAAGAGCGAGCCTACAAAAATAGCAAATTATGTTGCTGCTGATAATAAATAATAGTAGTTACCATTTATTGAGTACTTTTAGTCACATATAATAGAGATTATATATATATATATATATATACATTATTCCCATTTAATTCTCATAACATGTTATTTCTTCATAGTGGAAATACAGCTCAGAGAAGTTAAACACGTTGCCAAGGACACACAGAGAGAAATGATTTAATGTGTATGTGCTTTCCACTTTTCAACCTTTATTTCCTTTCACCTGACTTCCATGTTTATGCTCTTTTTATTTGTCTAAATCAATTTTTTTGTGGGGGGGAAAGTAAGCAGAGGAGCAAATGAAGAAGAGAAGAGAGAGATGACACAGGAGGAGAGGAGAAGAAAGGAGGTAAAAAGGAAGCGAGCAGGTGAAATTAAAGGATGACAAAATGAATGGCTAGAAGAAGGCTGGTAGAAAGAAGGTTCATTTATGAGGTTTCTTCAGTTTTCATGTTTCTTGGCTGTGAATTCCTGGTTAGTGTGTTCTAGGTCACTGGCCAAATTTTACTGACACAACGAAGCCTGTGGAGTGCTAGAGCTAAACTGGCATCATGGTCCCTTCCTCTTCCTTGCCCTGTGGACTCTGTGGCTGCTGAGTTGGGCCCTGCAGAATGATTAGAAGTGTCATAATGAAATCAGGCTGACCGCTCACAAGCTTCTATTAACAGTGGAGTGGGATTGCCAAAGGAAGGAATTCAATGCCAGTGTGTATCATAGGGGATGAGGCGAGGGGATGCAGATCAACGCAAGATGGTTAACATCTAGCGAAAATGAATGACCCTGTAAATGGATTTTCAGGGAGAAGGGACAAGGCCAAGATATTACTTTTGAAGGATTTTATTTAAACAAACCAGAAGAGTCGACTATGTTCCTAGTACTGTGCTGAGTGTTTCCCATATCAATTGTTTCACATTTTCAAAGACCTCCCTCCACCCCCACCCCCAAAGCAGGAAGTCTTATGCTGAAGGCAACAGAAATAAGTGGAGATGCCCAGGATGAAAGTTTCCCCTACCTTTCCTTTGTATCCCTCTGAGTTATCTCCTTGGATCCTTGAGGATATTGAGGATTCCCTTAGCATGGTGGGAAGCTCCTGCCCTTAGATAAATCCCAGAAGCTAGGGATAGTAAACTCTATTTTAGTTCATACATGTGGACCTAAAGTAAGTGCTTTACTAGAACGTGGTGCCACAGTTGGGGGACCTTGAACACTTTTACATTTTATTTATTGCCTGTATTTATTAATCAGTTATTGATCAGCCTTAGTATTTCCATGCAGGAATCCTTCCTTGTAGCTCTTGGGACTTGTATGTTCTTTAAAATTCCAGATCCTGAAGGAATTAAAGCTTAACAATCAATATAGCGTTATTACTGGTTTGAAGGAATTCACTGAAGTCAAGTTAAAAGCAAGAACAGGAAACCTGACATGTGAAGTCGAAAGTTAAGTTTGACATTTCTGGGAGCTGATACAGGGGCACATAGGAGGGAAGTGGTCATGATATAATCATTCAGTCTTACAGCTGATGACATAACTGGGTGTTTGTGGCCTTGTCTGCTTTTCATAGTGAGTCATTTTTATAAATAAAAGAGATATTAATATTAATAAGTTTACATGCATTATATACTATGTGCAAATTATATGAGTGGTGTTCCAAGAAATAAGTTTTGTAGGTAAAATAGTTCTTAAATTGGCAGTTTTGACACATGATTTCTGGTAGTGCTGCTAATTTTTCTAGAAGATCTGAATTTCAGGCTATTAGAATATACCCAAAAATGTTTGCTGGTGTTTTCTGGTATCTAAAATTATAAACACCTTAACAGAAAAGATGTGTATATTTATGTGGAATACTCTGACATACAATCACAAATGATCTAAGATCTGTATTAGCAAAAGCAATATCAATTTCAATGTCAAACCCAAAATCAAAGCATGAATGAAAATGAGCTTATCAGAAGCAAAGTGTATGCTAACACTCAATAGAAAGATGTTTTGGGATGCACTCTTTGACAATATCGATGTGCAATGAACAAAAACTTTTCTTTGAAATATTTGTTACAAAACAAAGATCAAGACGGTTGATAGGGCAATTAATGCCTTTTCTGCTTTGAAGTTTCCCTTTAAGAATAGTATGTCTAAAATATCAAATGTTTGTGTACAGGGTTCAGAGGGTTTCCAGGTTGAACATATCCACGTACCAGGAGGGTGAGACACCCCAGCTCTGTGGAGGCGGAAGCTCCCGCGGTTGGGACCTTTTCACACCTCGCCCTGTGTACCTGATCTTTATCTGGCTGTTCATCTGTATTCTTCCTCATATCCTTTATTGTACAATAAACCGGTAAATGTAAGTAAGTGTTTCCTTGAGTTCTGTAGCCAGTTCTGGCAAATAACTGAATCCAAGGTAGAGGAGGTCATGGGAACCTTGGATTTGTAGCCAAGTGGGACAGAAACTGTGGGTAACCTGGGGGCTCACTACTTGTGATTGGCATCTGAAGTGGGTGATTGTCCTGACTGAGCCCGTTAACTGTGGGATCTTACGTTGTCTCCAGGTAGGTAGCGTCAGAATTGAGTTAAACCGTAGGACACTCAGTTGGTGTCACAGAGAATTGCTTGGTGTGGGAAAACCCCCACACCCCTGGTGTCAGAAGTGTTGTGTGGTAGTAATGGGAAGAGTAAAGGAGAAACACAGGAGAACTGAGCTTTTCCATTACGCAGCTCCTCCCCAGGATCAGCCCTCTTTAATCCCGCAACCCACGCTCCAGAGATGAAGAACATATAATCTCATTGAGGTCTTGTTCAGAGGCACAGATATTTTGTGCTTCCTCCAATGTTCCCTGTGTCTTTTCATGACCCCTGGCTCCTCAAGGCTCTCCACTTTTGCACCCATTCCAGAGGTTGGTACTCTGCTTATTCCCTGCCTATCTGTTCCCTCCTGGTGAAATGAGTTCTCTTCTCTTCAGCCTCTTATTTAAAGGGACAAACTAATTTATACTAAAGCATTAGCACAGTGGTTCCTATCCCTGGCTGCAACATGAGAAACACCTGGGTAGCTTTTCAAATATATCCATGCTGAGCTCTGTCCCAACCAATTAAATCATAATCTGTGACACCAAAAAAAAAAAAAAAAAAAAAAAAAATTCTATAAGCCTTTCAGGTGATTCTCATATGCAGTCAGGTAATGGCTCAGGTGGACCTGTATAGCACGTTTGAATATGAACTGAGGCTCTCAATGTCTAACTCCAAAGGAGGACGTTGGGCGGGACTTTCAGTCTTCAGGATAAGTATTTATAGGCTGAGGGAATGGGCTGGGCAGAGAATGGAGGCTTCCTTAACCCACACCAATCAGGGCTTGATCAGGGAGGAGTGTGGTGGGGAAGCTGGAGCTCAACGTCGACTGCTTTGTTCACTGTAATGAGATGAAGAGCACAGGAGAGCGCAACTGGCCAAGTAAGGAATAAAAATTGCTGTGTTAGGGACACATTTTCTAGAGCCATTTCTGTCTTGTAGCACAATGCAGAGTTAGGTTGCATATATTGCACTTCCTTGTCTTCTCTGACTGTGTCTACATATATGTGTTTTTGTAAAAATAGATTGTTTGGATCTCACCCTTTGTCATAGCTAGGGAGGCTTCCAGAACAGCTCAGCTTCCTGAGTGCTTGACACACACGATTATTGTCTCATTTTAATTTACAACCATAACCAGCATCATTAATGAAATGAGTCTGTGGGGGTCTGGCTGACTCTTGTGAAAAACTGCCCCCCAGTAAGTGAAGACACATGCATAATAATTAGTGACTAGAGAGTCACTGCTCATGTCTCCTCTGGCATGTTCTTGTTTCTGCTAAAACTGCTATAATTATTTGTTTTATGTGCTTCTGTCCAACTTACTATTTTAAAAAAGTATCTACTTATTTATCATCTCTTCTACCAGGATGCAAGCTTCATGAAGATGGGAACATGTTTTTTTTCCCCGTTGTATCCCTAGCATCTAGCCTACTGCCAGAGCATGGTAGACACTCACATTTTCCATGAATGAATGGTTAAAGCATTGGCTCTGGAGCTGGTTTTCTTTTTCCTTCTACAAATCAAGAAAATCAGTTGCAGAAGTAAAATTGCTCAGCCATCCATTTTCGCTTATTCCTATTTAGTTAAGATAATTACATTTGCATCATCTTTGTTTACTCCTTGTAAAACTGCTTCCTTTGTCTCTCAGAAGGATTTTCTATCATGTCTTATTTTAACTGTACCTCTAAGAAGCCAAACTTTAACAACCTTCCCTTGTTTTATTTAGAGTTTTGTGAACCTTCCATGTTTAATTCATGCTGATGTTTTGTAGGCTGCTATCAGCCAAGAGCTGAAATCTAACGTCCTGGAATAAGACATCCCTTAAAGAATATTATGACAGTCTAGCAGTGACCATGATGTTCATATACTGTGAAAGTAATTTCATACCTTATTCCCCATGCAGGTTTTCCAGTGTTATCTACATATTTGGATGAGACATAAAAATAGGATTACTTCTTCGCCTTTCCTCACTTCTTCAATTCTATGAATTTTTTCCATCAGAAATGAATCTCATTATAATGGAGACCCATGCCTCAGAGTACTTAGTGGCCTCTCCATCACTGACTGGATCTCTCACATTTTCTAAGACGGTGAGTTGTGATGCCATAAACCAAATCTCATGTGGCATATCCCATGCAATGTTCAGGATGTCTGCTTTCTTATCTCTTGGATTTTCCTGGATGAATACTTAGTTAAAAATACATACATCACATTTTATTTCAATGTCTTGCCAGTAGAATAGAGGAGCAAATTGTATCACGGAGGTTCTCTTCAATTTACCAATTGTTTTAATCAGGTTACACTTTTGCTAATTGCTTTAATCCCAATACATTTTCAAAGAAGCTTGCCAACAGCTTGCTAGTTATTCTCCTAAGAATTGTTTGTACCTCTTCTAATTAATAGGAGGGAAAGTGGCTCAGTGAGGTTGTGACTGTTGATGGGGTGCAAACATTTCAAAGAGTAAACCAGAGCTTATAAATTGAGATGCCGTTCATTAGTGAATTAGACTTTAGAAACAGTTTTATAATTCTATGAACCCTGGGATGAAATCAGCAATTTCATTTACTATGTGATGCTGTTTGATGGGGTGTTGAATATAAAAGATCAATACCTAGTAGGTGGGACCCTGACAGTTTATTTGGAAGAGGATTTAATGCAGTTATATATCCTTCCTATAAATGACATTTATTGAATGCAAGTTAAAGCTACCTAACTGTGATCTAGGTCAGAGCTTTAAAAATTGGCATGAAATTGGAAACTGCTAATGAAATATTTGTAAATATCTCTTCTGAACTCTGCATTTAACCTATTCTTCAGGATAGAAGTTGTCATGAAGAGCTAAAGTCACTCTCTTGGGTCTCCTTATAAAATTGCTCATTTCTAAGTTCTGGAAATTGATAGTGGTAATGGTTGCACAACACTGTGAATGTACTTAATATCATGGAATTGTACACTTAAAATGGTTAAGATAGTGGATTTTAGCACAGTTAAAAAAAAGGACTACAGCCACAAAAAATAATAGTGAAGATTAACAAAACCAAAGCTGGTAGACCTTTGGCAAGGCCAATCCAAAAAAATAGGAAGAAATAACAGAATTATAAAGGAAAAATAACTGTAGATACAATAAAGATTTTAAAAACAATAATAACCATATTTGGATTCTGGTTTGAAAAAGCCACCTGTTAAAATGTATTTGTGAAACAAGTGGTGGTAACTGAAGACTGAGTGGTATTGAAAACTATCAATAAATTATTGTGAATTCTGCTGAATGTGTTATTGATGTAGTGGTTTTATATATATATATATATATATATATATATATATATATATATATATATATACACTTTTTTTTTTTTTTGCGGTACGCGGGCCTCTCACTGTTGTGGCCTCTCCCATTGCGGAGCACAGGCTCTGGATGCGCAGGCTCAGCGGCCATGGCTCACGGGCCCAGCCGCTCCGCGGCATGTGGGATCCTCCCAGACCGGGGCACGAACCCGTGTCCCCCGCATCGGCAGGCGGACGCTCAACCACTGTGCCACCGGGGAAGCCCGGTTATATGTATTTTTAAAGAGGTCTAATATTTAGTGATAAAAGCTAACATTTAAGGAGAAATTTTTATGATGTCTGGGATATGCTTGAAAATAATCCAGAAAAAAAAATTGGTGGGAAGTATATGGAATGGTAGTGTCAGAGTGTTGGAAACTGTGGAAGCTGGTGTTGGATACATGGAGTTATATTATTTTTTCTGCTTTTGTATTAATTTGAAACTTTCTAAAATAAAATATAAATAAAATAAAACAATAATAAAAATTAGGAACAACTAAAAACATTGCATATTTCTGTGCTTTTGTGGTACCTTCCCCCACCTCCCTGAAGACAAAGACCAAGGGAGACAGAGAGAGTTCATTCATATTTAGAATGTTAACATTCAATTTCATGCTTAAAATAATTGTTTCTTTGGGTGAAACTCCATGGGCAAATATTTCAAACTGCATTTTAAGGGAAAATATGTTTAGTTTTCACCAACTATTTTCATTTCTATGAGATTTCCCTGGCTCTGTGCATCAACTGGAGATGGAAAAGATACTTGAATGAAAGAGGCTGTTGAAAATTAGATGGTAAATTTCAACAGACAATTCTTTTGTGGAAAACAGAAAGAACAGGATGATATTCTCTAAAATGTTTGAAATGCCTTAGCTGGTAGCATTATCTTAACCATGACTAGAAAAATAAATCAACTTTATTCTAACCCTCCCCACACCACTTCTGAATAGGAATGTGCTTAGTGCTTGCCTCTGAAGGAGGTAAGTCTCCACTGGTCCCTGTGGTTGGCTGGATAACGGTCCCCAAGCACATCCAGGTTTTAATCTCTGGAACATGGAGCAAAAGGGATTTTGCAGATGTGTTTAAGGATTTTGAGATGGAAGATTATGGACCTAAAAGTCCACAGGTGTCTTTATAAGAGGAAGGCAGAGGGAGATTTTATGATAGAGGAGGAAGTGATGTGAAAACAGAGCAGAGATTTGACACTGAGGCAGAAGATGATGTGGTGATGGAAGCAGAGAAAGATGTGAAGATACTACTATGCTGCCTTCGAAGATGGAGAAAGGGGTCATGACCCAAGAAATGCAGCTCTAGAAGCTGGAAAAGGAAAGAATGGATTCTTACATAGAGCCTCTGGAGGGAGCGAGGCCCTGCTTAAGAACACGTTGAAACCGATTTTGGATTTCTGTTCTTTTAAGCCACCAAATTTGTGGTAATTTGTTAGGGCAGGCATAGGAATCTAATCTAACTCTTCCTCTTATGAGAATGACTGGGGAAGTGAACTGGAGGGCCTGGCACGTGGGGTATGCATCAGAAGCGCATGAAGGTAAGTATCCTGGTTTGGCTGATTATTTTGCAGGAACAGATTGTACAACTGAATGAGAGGTGTGTTATGGTGGTTCTCACCTTAACCACAGAGGCTGTTGGCAGGTTGCATTTTGTTATTCTGCCTGCTTCTCTGTTCTCCGAATCCCCTGGTTCTGAAAGCAAGATTTAGGGATTAGAGGTACGGATGAGGACTTCACTCTAAGGCTGGTAGAAGCAACATTAGAGTAGGGGTCTGATATCCTGGACTGTGCCCACCTACCAATAAGGAACTTGGGAGAAGATTTTAAACTTTTTGTACCCTGTAAAATGGGTTAAAATGACATACCTTTTGAAGGCTCAAATGAAACGGAAGGGTCTTTTCCAATGTAAGAGAACAGCCCTTCCCCCTAAAGTCCCAAGATGGTGCTGAATGAGGCAGGCACGTGTTGGTGAGCCGCAGTGGCTCAGAGCAGCGTGTTGGAGGCAGAGCGGGCTGAGAAGGTTGTCCACGTTGTGGGGAGGTGGGGGTGGCTCAGCCTGGGGTGTTTGAATGGGTAGAGGCGTGTGATTGCACCAGTGTAGGAGTGGTGAAGTTGGTACTGAGACATTGGTGACATGTAAGGGGATTGATCCGTATATTAAAGTTACTGTCACTCAAATCTGTTAAGGTATAAATATTTTCATTGTCCCAGAAAGTTGCCTTCTGCTCCTTCCTAGTCAATTCCTGTCACCACCCACCAGAGGCAACCAGTGTTCTGATGTTTTCTACCATAAATTAATTTTGCTCATTTTATTAAAAAAATTCATATAAGTTTATAAAATATAAATTATGAGCTCTTTTAGGTCTTCTTTCATTCAGCATACTCCTTTTGGTATTCATCCATTTGTTGCATGTATCACTGTTTTGTTCTTTTTTATTCCATTCCATTGTGTATTATAGTATTCCATTGTGTGATTACACCATAATTTGTTCATCCATTTTTCTGTTGATGGACATTTAGTTTCCTTTTTATCTCATTTGAATGAAGTTGCTAAGGATAAAATTTGAATAACATTCTTGTTTATTTGGGTAGATACTAAAGACTAGAATTGCTGGGTCATAAATAAGAGGTATAGTTTTATAGGAAGCTGCCAGACCATTTTTCTTTTCTTTCTTTTCTTTTCTTTTCTTTTTTTTTGGCCATGCCAGGCAGCTTGTGGGATCTTAGTTCCCCAATCAGGGATCAAATCCGTGCCCCCTGCAGTGGAAGTGCAGAGTCCTAACCACTGGACTGCCAGGGAACTCCCCCCAGACCATTTTTCAAAGTTTGATTTTTCTGGTGACTAATGATGTTGAACATGTTTTCATTGGGTTGTCTTTTATTTTTGTTTGTAAGAAATTTTTTATATACCCAAGATAACAGTTATCTGGTATATGCTCTTGAATCTTTTCTCATATTCTGTGGTTTGCCTATTCATTTTCTTTAATTGTATCTTTAGATGAGTAGAATTTTTAAATTTTGATAAATTCCAAATTTTCAATTATTTTTCTCTTACACTTATTTCTTCCTGTGTCCTGTCTAAGAAATACTGAGCTATCTTCAAGTCACAATGATATTCCATGATTTCTGTTTCTTATGTTTCTTATCCTTGCCAGTCTGCATGCCATTCTCCCTTCCTTCCTTTCTTTTTCTTTTGCCTTATTATCCCTTATTAGGGCCTCCAGCACAATGTTGAATAACAGTGAGTGAGAACATCCTTGCTTGTTCCTGGATTTAGGAAGAAAAGTTTTCCCTCTTTCACTATCAAATATTATGTTAACTGTTGGTTTGTCATAGATTTCCTTATGAGGTTGTGGTAGGTCCCTTTATTCCTAGTTTTCTGAGAATTTTTATTATGAATGAGTACTGACTTTATCAAGTGCTTTTTCTGTGTCTAATAAGATCATATAGCTTTTCTTCTTTATTCTATAAATATTAATTACATTGCTTTTCAAAAGTAGCTGGAAATATATACTGCACAATTCAGTTTACAATTCAATGGTTTTTATTATATTCACAATGTTGTACAAACATTACCACTGTCTAATTCTGGAACATTTTCATCATCCCAAGTAGAAACTCTGTACACATTAGGCAGTCATTCCCCAGTTCTCCTTCCCTCCAAGCCGCTGGCAGCTACTAGTCTACTTTCTGTCTCTATAGATTTGCCTATTCTGAACAGTTCATGTAAATGGAATCATGTAATATGTGATCTTTTGTGTCTGGTTTCTTTAACTTAGCATATTTTAAAGGTTCACTCATGTTGTAGCATGTATTAGTAGTTAATTCCTTTTCATAGTCAAATAATATTCCATTGCATATACCACATTTTCTTTTTAAATCCATTCACTGTTGATGTCTATTTTGAATTGTTTCCACATTTTGGCTATTATAAATGCTTCTCTTGTGAGCATTCATATACAAGCTTTTGTGTGAACTTATGTTTTTATTTCTCTTGGATACCTAGGACTGGAATTGCTGGGTTATATAGTAACTGTATGATCAAGTTTTTGAGGAAATGGCGAACTTTTTCATACTGGCTACACCATTTTACATTCCCACCAGCAATGTTCTTTTGGTGACTGCTCTAGAGTTTGCAGTATAATCTAAGTCCACTTTTTTTTTTTTGGCTTTTGTTTCTGTTTTTTTGGCCACACTATGTGGCTTGTGGGATTTTAACTCCCTGACCAGGGATTGAACCTGGGCCCTTGGCAGTGAGAGCATGGAGTCCTAACCACTGGACCACCAGGGGATCCCCTAAGTCAACTTTCAAATAACATTACTTTTAACATTTCTTGCAAGGCAGTTCTGTTGGCAACAACTTCCCTCAGGTTTTGTTTGTCTGAGAAAGTCCTAATTTCTCTTTTCACTTTTGAAGGATAATTTCAGCAGATACAGAATTCTGTGGATTTTTTTTCTTTCAACACTTTAAATGTTTAATTCCACTCTCTTCTTGCTCGGATAGTTTCTGGAGAGAAGTCTGATGTAATTCATATTCTTTTTTTTTTTTTTTTTTTTTTTGCGGTACGCGGGCCTCTCACTGTTGTGGCCTCTCCCGTTGCAGAGCACAGGCTTCGGACGCGCAGGCTCAGCGGCCATGGCTCACGCGCCCAGCCGCTCCGCGGCATGTGGGATCTTCCCAGACGGGGGCACGAACCTGTGTCCCCTGCATCAGCAGGCGGACTCTCAACCACTGCGCCACCAGGGAAGCCCTGTAATTCATATTCTTGATTCTCTATAGGTAAGGTGATTTTTTTTCCCCATTTGGTTTCTTTCAAGATTTTCTCCTTGTCTTTCATTTTCCATGGTTTGAATATGATATACTTAAATGTAGATTTTGGGGGTATTAATCCTGCTTGGTGTTCTGTGATTCCTGGATCTGTAGTTTGGTATCTGTCATTAATTTTGGAAAATTCTCAGCCATAGTTAATTCAAATATTTCTTCTGCTCCATCTCTGTTTCTTTTCCTTCTTCCCAGTATGTATATGCTACACCTTTTGTAATTGACCCATAGTTCTTGGACATTCTGTTCCACATTAAAATATTTTTTCTCTTTTCATTTAAGTTTGGGAATTTCTACTGGTATTTCTTTAAGTTCACCGACTCTTTCCTCAGCTGTGTCTAGTCTACTGTTGATACCATGGAAGGCATTCTTAATTTCTGTTACAGTGGTTTTGGTTTCTAGCCTTTTGTTTTAATTCTTTCTTATTCGTCTTTCTAATTACATTACCCATCTGTTCATGCATGTTGTCCACTTTTTCCATTAGAGCCCTTAGCTTATTAATCATAGTTATTTAAAATTTCTGGTCCAATAATTCCAGCATCTCTACCATGTCTGAGTCAGGTTCTGACACCTGCTTTGTCTCTTCAGACTGAGTTTTTTTCTTGCCTTTTAACATGCTTTGTACTTTTTTTTTGAAAGCTTGACATGATGTATTGGGTAATAGGAACTGAGATAAACATAAGTTTAGTGTGAGATTTTATGTTTTATCTGGCTAGGAGTTAGGCTATGTTTAATGTTTCCTATAGCTGTGCATGGCAGAGGTTCAGTTTCCTCTAGCATCCTTGGTTTTGTCTTCCCTATGGTTTTTGGGTTTCCCTAGAAACCCTTTCTTAAATTGAGTCTCTGCCTTGTACCTCCCTCAGTGGTAATCCACTGTTATTATACTGGAGCCTTGTTAATGTGGTAGTAAGGTACAGGGGAGGGAAACCATTCTATAATCTTATGATTAAATCTTAGTATTTTAGTGGGCCTGAGTCCCTGAAGTATGACCATCAGGAAAGTTTCTTAGCTCTTTTTTTTTCTGCTCTTAGGTGAGACAGGAAGGCTAGAGGGGACCGGAGCTGTCTAACTGCCCTTCTGATAGGTCAGATCAGGTTCTGGTAAAATAGCTTTCCTTGAGGGCTACCCTTTGTTATGGAGAACAGAATGCTCCAGGATTATTTCAAAATGGTTACTTCTTCCCCCTCCCTTCACTCCCTGCCCCTACCCACCTGGGAGCAGAGGCTATTTTTCTCAAGTCTTCACTGGGAAAACCTGGTGGGGTGCCTACATGTAAAACTCACAGCAGTGTAGGAGTCCCCCCTAAGACTGTATCTTTAGAGTTCTTTTTTTAACTCTCAAGCGAGTTCATACTCAGTCTCCAGCAATTTCAATTACTGTTTAAGTGTTCCTTTCACTTTTTAACTTTATAGCTCCAGTGGATTTTGATTGTGGTGAACTGTGATCCTCTGTTTTCACATGTCTTGCCAGTTTTCAGGGCAGTGATCTGCCCTGTGACCTCAGTTCTCTGATGGATCCTAGAAGAGATGTTGATTTTTAATTCATTCAGTTTTTTTTCTTTTAGAAGAACTGGAGAGATGACTTTCAAGCTCTTTATATATTGGAGCTAAAATCAGAAATTCAGTCCATTGATTTTTGAAAGTCAAATCAACTTTGTATTCCTGGGAAAAAATATCACTTGGTCATGGTTTATTATTATTATTTTTTAGTATTTCTGGATTCAGTTTACTAGTATTTTGCTCAGGACTTTTGTGGTCATGATGCGTATTAGTCTGTAGCTTTCTTGTAAATGTTCTTTACAGGTTTTTGTAATCAAAACTTGGGGTACATTTCTTCCTGCCCTATTTCCTAAAAGGGTTTATGTAAGATTGGTATTATTTTTTAATGTCTGGTACAACTCACCTATGGAGTTCTTTATTCCTCTATTACCTCTTTCTGGCCTTCTTTGGGTGAATTCATATTTTATTATTATATTTTATTTCATGTATTGACTTTTAGCTATACATTTTTGAATATTTTATGGGGTGCTCTATCCCAGAGTTTACAATGTGATCTAAGTTATTGCAGTCTACCTTTAAATAATATTTTCCTACCTTATGAAGAGTATAAGAACCTTAAAAGCCTCCCCCCACCCATTTGTTTTTGTTGTCTTATATTTAACTTCCAGATATGTGATAATTTTCATAATACTTTGTTGATATTTTTAAAAGCAATTTATTTAAAAAAATTAAAAATACACACATATACACACACACTTGGCTGTGGCCTTTACGTTTTCCTTCAGATTTAAGGTTATATCTGGTTATAATTTCTTTTTAACCTGAAAGAACTTTTAGCACTTCTTGTAGTACAGAAGACTAATTCTTGCTGCTGTAATCACTCCAAAAATGTCTTTATTTCACCTTCTTTTTTTTTTTTGGTACGCGGGCCTCTCACTGTTTTGGCCTCTCCCGTTGCAGAGCACAGTCTCTGGACGCACAGGCTCAGCGGCCATGGCTCACAGGCCTAGCCGCTCTGCGGCATGTGGGATCCTCCTGGACCGGGGCACAACCCCGTGTCCCCTGCATTGACAGGCAGACTCTCAACCACTGTGCCACCAGGGAAGCCGCACCTTCTTTTTAAAGGATATTTTCTCCTGATGTAGAATTCTAGGCTGGGTGTTTTTGTTGATATGTCACTTTAAAGATGTTGTTGCGTTGCCGTATATTCTTCCTTGTTTCAGGTAACATGTTGGTTGTTATTTATATGGATTTTACCCTGTATATAATGTCTTCTTCTCCTCCTCTTCCTCCTCTTACCTCCCTTATCATCCTTCCTCCCCTTCCTCTTCTTCTTCTTCTTCTTCCTCCCTTCTGCTTAAAAGCAGAAAATCTAATTTTAAAAGTTACTACTTATCTTTGTCTTTTATTGTGTTTGAAAAGGTGTGATGTTTGTGTTTATCCTGCCTTGGGGATCCTGGAGCTTAAAAGTTCTGTAGATTGACACTTTTCATCAATTTTGGAAAGTTTTCAATTATGATCTTTTCAAATATATCTTTAAATGTTATTTTGTCATATATATGAAGCTAGTATATTTTTAGGTCATTTGATATTACAACCAAAGGGAATTGAAACAAAAATTGGTATACAGAGATGGGATGTTGTTTTAATAAACACCTGAAATACATAGCATTATTTTTAGGACTAGTTGATGGTGGGAGTTTGAAAAAATGGTGAAGAAACTATTATAGGAGACTGAAAAAATGGTAACCCATTTGGTGAAATGGTCACTTGTGGTTTCTTGGAAGACAGAAAATGTACTTAAACAAACTTTGGATTTGGGCAAGGAGATCTCCCAGTGAAAATTTGAAAACATCAGCTGCTTCTCTTTAGCTGCATATAAGGTAGTACAAGAAAGGAAGAACTCAAAAGAACTGACCATTTGCAAGCAGAATTTATCGGAAAAATCGAGAGCCCAGGACTTAATGAATTGGAACATAAAATTGTTTCTCTTCTCCAGCTTCTATAGTCAGTAAGAGATTCTCAGAGTAAGGTAAAGTCTGGGCTGGGGTAAAGGTCAAACTTGGGGTGCTGCTAGTAAGTGATGGTCCCAGAGTAAAGTCCAAGTCAAAGAAGGGGCTATATGATTTTTTGTTGACTTCTGAAAGAATCAGGATGAAATCTAATATGTGCTCTCTGTTGCACACAAGTGTTTGTAGGAATCTTAAGGTCAAGGTCCACAACAGTCTGATACAGCAGTTCTTTCAAAGTCTAGGGATAGTGAGACAAACAGAACAATTGTTCTCAAAGAATGGCTTTGGGCACAGGGAGTAAAATGAATGAAATACACTGGAAACCAACAAAATTTTTGAGAAGACTGTACGGGCAGAAGTGCCATCTGCCTGGTCTAGTAGGGAATGAGCAGTATAAAATGTTAAAAGCCTTCTGAGCCCTTAATGTTTTGTATCCAGAAAGCAGGCTAAAATTTTTTCTCAAAGTACATATTTTCTATTGAGCTCTTTAGAAGTGACCAAAGAGGATGATGGAAAGGAAGGACATCCTAGAAAGTGAAGCTAAGATCCATGAATAAAGTGAACTGGGGAGTTACTTTTGGGAAATATAACCAGGGTCAAATCAAGGACTATTTACGACTCCTAAAGTGGAGGGACCTGGAAACATTTTCCCAGCAGACTTTCAGACTTGCTACATACCAGTAACTGTTATTTGCCTTTCATTTTCCTCCTCCTTGAGTTGGAATGTTTATTGTGATTATCCTGTCCTTGTTCCACCATTGTATGCTGTGTGTTTTTGAGGCAGCTATATTGCCTTCTTCATTCATAGGTTTCTGGATCAGGAGGACTTGCATGATCATCTATTATAAGTTATTCAAACCTGATGTTGTGTTAGATAAAACTTTTGGGGGTCTTGGGATGGTGGACCCCCACCATCCCAGGTGGGGGATAGGAGGAGCATGAATAATTCTTGCCTAATGGTGGATTTGTGGTAGATTAAATAGTGACTCCAATCCTTCACTCCTCTTTGTCATGTAAATTTGCAGTACCCTTCTGCTCTGACTCTGGGCTTTGTCATGTGACTTTCTTTGACAATAAATGTGGTTGAAATGCCAGAGTGCCACTTCTGAGCTTAGCCCTTTAAAGATTTTGCTTAATGCACTTTCACTCTTATTTCTGCCATTACCATGAGAAGGTCATGCCCAGGTTAGTTCAGTGGTCCCATGAGAAGGATGAAGTCACATGGTGCAGAGCCAACCTAAAAACACATGTATGAGTGAGTGGTCCAGCCAAGATCAGCTATGTTTAGCCTAGATCAGCAGAACCCCTCAGAAGTGTGAAAAATATTTGCTGTATGTCATTAAGACTTTGTAGCTGATTGACATACAGCAATTTTGTAGCAATAGCCAGCCAATAAAAGAAGTTTCCTGAAAGATTATAGCAGTCTTTTTGTAAATTCTGAGAAACTAACCAATTGTAATTCTCCAGGCATATAATATAATATAATTACATATATATGTGTGTATATATATATATAATTACATATATACATACATATATGTGTGTGTGTGTGTGTGTGTATGTGTGTGTGTATATAAAATATATCATCTAGTGTAACTCACTTTATAGACAATAAAACAGTACAGTGACCTGTAAAGACTGGTAAGGGACAACCAAACTACTTATGCACTTGGAAGTATGTTTAGGCAGTGGTTTGGATTTGAACATAGCTGCTTTCCCCCTGGTTATCCAGGCTATGGATGCAACATAGATTTGTAGTAGTTTTTTTTTTTTTTCTTTACTGAATTTAACTCTTTTATTATTTTCATGGACACTGGATAGTGTTTTCTTTCTAAACTGTTCAACAACCCATTATCTGGGGTGTTGTCTGCTTACTAGGTCAGATCAGAAATGTTGTTGTACTCAGTTTGCTCATGGTATGGAACATGAGGTGCTCTGACTGGTCCCACCTCACCTATTCAGTCAGATAAGATGTCCTGAGAACTGTTGACCTTCTGGCGTGGGTCCACTGTCCTGGTCTCCTTCTGCCATCTTTGTCAAAGATCAGGTTAAGGATATGCATTGTAGTTTTCTAGGTCCTTTATAAGGGTGGCTTCCAAACTCTCTGAGCAGAGGCAAATGACTAAGCTGTGTATAAAACAAGAATCACAAATATTAACAAAATAGGTAGTTTTTCTTTTCCCAACAAATTCTGTTTTATTTTCTGCCTAGAATATAATATTAAGGAATCACTGGGTCTTACCCACGCTGGTTTTTCACCCATTAGCTGGTGACTTCTCTTTCCTTGAATAATTTATACATCAGAATATTGGGGACCACATTCATGGTTCACTCATGGTTAAGCTTCATAGGCATGACCTCAAGATTATTACCTTGGTGGCCAATTGACCTGCGCCCTCTTTTTAAACCAAGATGATGTGAAATGCCAACACTACATGAAAACATTTACTTTCTTATTTGGGCAGAGAGACAGGCTTAAATTTTTTCATGAATAGAATAATTACAGGGCAGCAAACATGCAAAAATTCATGTGATATTAGATAGAATAAGATGTAAGATTGAAGAATTCCTCATGTTTTTGTTTCCTCCATTTCCCGTAACTTGTGAGAATAGACCATCCTAAACCACTGGCATCATCATCTCCTACTGAGTGTTTTTCATGTCTAGTTGTTCCCAGATGAAGGAAGCCTCATCATACAGCAATGGTCATGGCCTCAGTAGGCTGAAACAGATTGTCCAAAGGCTCCCAGAAACATTGCTGCTCCATGGTATCATTATAATCCAATTTAGTTTAACAAGCATTTCTTTTTCACTGTTTGAGTCCAATACTTGGCTGGTGTAGGATGAACGATAGTAGCCATGACATAATTTAATAGTCAGGAATAATGTTTAATGGTGTTATAAAGGAAGTATCTTTTTTTTTTTTGCACACTTAGGGAATTTGTTTTCAGTTGGAATCCAATTGGAATGTGACTGCCTGCTAAAGTACAGACATGCCAAAGAACACGAGAGAGTGGTGTTGAATTTAAAGAACTGCAGCCTCAGAGAGACAAACATATGCCATTCCTATACTAGTAAATAAAGTGAGCAGGTCACATTTAAAGGTAATGATAAAGGAAGAAAAACTATTTGTAAAGATTCTAAAGAGAACTTTATGTATTTGTAGTTTCAAAGACTCAGAAGAACTACTGGGAACCTGAAATAAGAAAATGGCCTCCCCACATCTAAAATCATTGGAAAAGACTAGGGAAACACAGAGAATGATAAGTAGGATAATGAGAACATGGGGACAAAAAATGCTTGGACTGGACCTGAGCAGACACACAGGTCACATAGATCATTATTGGATCCATAATGAGGAGGCACTTGAAACTGATGTTGTCATTGTCATCATCATCATCATCATCATCACATTGACTTATTCAGTACTTACTGTGACTCAGGCTCTGTGTTAAGTGATTTAGGTGTTTGTTTACAAAATTTTCCAAAGAACTCTATGAGATAGGTCTTCTTATGTTGATGTTATAGATAAGGACCTGGAGAGGTTAACTACTTTGCCCAAGATTACATAACTGGTATGTAGTGGAGCCATTACTCAACTAAATTGTTCTGCTTTGAGATCTTAATCATCATAGTACATGGACTTACCCATTAAATACTGTATACGTGATTTCCATTTCACCATTTGGACTTATCCTTCCCCAAAAATCTTTTGTCATCTTCTGTTTCAGAGTTAAATATGCCATCCAGATATATTTATGTATAGATACCCGTAACGAATGGACACTTTCTACCCATTGCCCTAAGAATTCTGGTAACCAGAGTTGATACAAACAGCATTTTTTATAGAATGGTCTGTTTGTAAGTCTTAGTTCTTTCTGGACATGCTGCTATTATAGTCTTTACTGCAATAATTTGAAGCCTTTTTCCATTCACAAAAGAAACTATTAAGGCAAGCATGTAAAATCAACCACAAAGGCATCTCTTCTGTTGAAGTAGTAGAAAATGTCTTTTAAGATGAGAATACATTGAAAACCTTCAGCACTTTCTTTTTACTGTTTCTTTTTTACCTGGTTTGAATCATCATTACAGTGTTCCGGGTTCTCTGGAAAGAACTGCCTTGTGTTAAACCATCTTGAGAGCAGGGTTCTTCAGAAATGACAGCCTGCCAGACTGTTCTGTTCTGTGTAGAATGCTGTTGCTAGCTTTCTTATCATCATTTTCTTTTAGAGATTTCTTTCCTCCTCTGAATAAAAAACAGTGAATTCTTTCTATTGGTTTTGCTGGCATGATTGTATTTTGAGTATGGGTTTGAATGTGTCATTTAAATACCATTTTATTAGAGTGACTATGTTTGGGTCTTCATGTTGGAACTAGCGGTGCCTGTCTGATAATCTAGGTCTTCTTGTTATTCCCCTCCCCCTTCTTTTTATGTAATCCTGCATATTTTGGGCAAAAAGCATCAAAAATATTCTTTTCACAGCATATTTTCCCTTTTGAATTTTGCCTTCCACTGAAGGCAAAATTTGTAAAAATGATGAAGTTGGCTTTTTCTTTCTTTTTAAACTTTGTTCAACTTTTTTCACCTAGAATTCATCTTGTAGAAACATCTAGGTATCACTGCTTTTCCCTCAGGTAACATTCAGAGTAGTCTTCATTATCTTGAGGGATAAGGAAGAGAAATAAAAAGGGATATGTATATCAGTGGAATTTGAGATCATTATGAACAATTGTTACCTCTGGGTGAAGTTTATTGTAGCTTTCCCAAAAACAGGAGTTAAGTTTGTCCCATTTAACACCAACGAATCTATAATATTCTATACTGCTTTACATGCAGAGGTATATATGTACATGAATTTTATTTTTATATTTTATTAAAAAATATTTACTTATTTGGCTGGACTGGGTCTTAGTTGCGGCACACGGGATCTTTAGTTGTGGCACACGGGATCTTTCGTTGTGGCATGTGGGCTCTTAGTTGCTGCACGCAGGATCTATTTCCCTGACCAGGTATCGAACCTGGGCCCCCTGCACTGGGAGTACAGAGTCTTAACCACTGGACCACCAGGGAAGTCCCAAATTTTTTTTTTGGAGTATACTTTTGATAATTTGTTCATAGCATCTGCTCTTTTCCCAGAGTTGTTTTTCTCTCTAGAAGACAGTTCTGCCCACCTAAGGGCCATCTGGTAATAGTAGGAGTATTATTTGAGGAAAAACTTATTGTGCTGCTCTAGCCAAAATCACGTAACTTTGAGAATTTGACAAAATTCGAGACATTTGTCAAAAGGATACAGAAACTTTACTGAGACAAAGTCCTTATAGATATTTCATACAAATTGTGACTTAGGACTGCTATGCCATCAGTTACCAAGGCAGCTACTTTCCCCATCTCTCCCTCTCACTCTTTCTTGGACCACACGCTCTCAGGTGCCCCTTTCTTTATGTTGCTCCAATCTCTTTTTCTGCGGATTGTTATCATCTATTTGCACATCTGTCTCCACCAAAATGGTGCGCTAAGTCAGAGTCACATGTCCCTTTAGTTCAATTACATTCTACCCACTGAGTACAGTTGTATACCTCTTAGTTTAGATTCTTGAGAAAGTATTTTAATTGGGTGCTGGCTAGACAATGAATTGCCTGGTCTTGAATCCTGTGTCTAGTATTGATCCAATCAATCATAGTGATCCTACAATGGGTAACATGTATACTTCAGACTGCTTCAGGGTTGAGAACAGGGCAGGCACATTTACAGACTATAAGAGGTAATAGGAGCTGTGACTGGCTCAGGAGTTAAGTGGTTTTGAGAAAACCTATTTTTTTTTAGTAGACAAAGTCACCCTTCTTGTTTTTTTGGGTTTTTTTTTGTTTTAATATTTTATTTTATTTATTTGGCTGTGCTGTGTCTTAGTTGCGGCAGTTGGGGTCTTGGTTGCAGCATGTGGACTCTCAGTTGCGGCATGCATGTGGGATCTAGTTCCCTGACCAGGGATGGAACCTGGGCCCCCTGCATTGGGGGCATGGAGTCTTAACCACTAGACCACCAGGGAAGTCCCTCCCTTCTTGTTTAATTTATAAATAAAATCAGCAGTGGGTATTAAGAAAAATACCTCATCATGTCTTTAATCTACTTTGACTCACTGGCATTTTAGGCCCTTTCAGTTTTATTAAAAGCCATTGTCAAGGACCCCAATTGCTTTCTCCCAATTGTATTCTTGGCTTTCTTTCTGCCTGGCTCCTGGCTCTAACCTTTTCTCTCATATAGATACCACTGCAATCCCTTTGGCTAGAAGGCAGATCTGCTGGCTTTTCTGGACCCTTGGCATTTCCCAGCATTGCCCTTGACTCTTTCCTCTTCTAGTGCCTTAGGGAGGTTATCCTGCTTTAACTAAGGGTTTTAGACCCAAACTCTAGTATTAGATTATTTGGTGAGTATTTGGATCTCCTTGGAGGTGTTGTTTGAATGTTTAGATTACTTATGTGATTCTTCAATTTCTTTCTAAGAAGACTAGATTTACTGGCAGAGAAATTAGTTTCTTATAACTTTTTTGGTTATGTCTCAAAAATAGATATATTATTTTCCAAAACATGGATGACAACTAAATTAACATTTAGGCAGGATGCAAATAGGACTATTACGGTGAGAAATCTAGGTCAGCAAGAGTCATCTTGTTGGAAGGGCATCCTAACCAAGAGGACAATTTTCAGGCTAAAGATATTAGTTAATTGCACTCGTGAATTTCTTACGTTCAAATTTCTGACATTTTATCTTGGCTATACTTGAGGCCTGTATTAGACTTTTATTTGAGGTGCAGAGAACTCACTCTCTTCAAAATTATACTGCAGGCTTCTTGATAAATTCACCATTGGTCTTTCTATCCAATGAGGATTTAGTAATAAATCTGAGTCTCTTGATGGCAATATCAAAGCACAGACGCTCTTCCTCTCCTGCATGAGATCTATGCCCTGACACAGGATGTTGTGTCACATCCTAATCCCAGGACACTGAGCTGTTTCTTGGTTTGTACAGCAGCCTGAATACATCACTTTATCAGCCTTCAGAGTCAGAGTTATGATCTTAATTGCTTATGGAAGTTTCAGCATTCAGCCATCGTGCACAAAATGACTTAAACTGGAGTCAGAGGGCAAAGTTTGGGGACTGATGTGAGCAATGATGAGGTATCCTCTACATTCCTCAAGTTGTCTTTTTCTACCTGTGCTCAAGGAACTTGCTAGAACATGGTGAGTATGAGGATAAATACATAGTTAAGCTGGTGAGCCATTTGGCCTCTTGGGAGCTCCATTTCCTCAGTAAAATTAAACTGTTGGGTGGGATTGGCAGTTCCTAGTACAGTCAGTGGATTGGTTGCTTGAGTGTGCTGTGATTGGTTGCAAAATGTGTCATAGGTTTTTTGTTACAGATTACATTGAAAATAATGAGGTTTGGGAAATACTTTTTTAAAAAAAAGAGTGAATTCAAGGCTGTTTCTATAAGATTGTCCCTCTCGTTTTCTTGCGTTAAGGTACACTTTCATGAGTAAAAGACTACAGAGGTGTATTGGTTTCCCAGGGCTGCTGTAACAAAATATCACAAACTGGGTGGCTTAAAACAACAGAAATTTATTCTCTCACAGTTTTGGAGGCCAGAAGTCCAAAATCAAGGTGTTGGCAGGGTCAGTGTCCCTCCAGAGCCTCTAAGCTACAGTCAGGTGAATCATGAATCCTAAATAACTGTCAGTAACAGCAACAGCCAGTGGGGAACTCTCCAGGTACTTGAGAAAAAGTAGCCAATATGAGTATTTGCTTTTATGGAGACACAGATGTGTCTTGGAAAATCAGTAAAATACTCTAGGTGGTTGAGGACATTATTTTCTCGTGCTTCTGGATTGTTTTTTGAGAGTCTTTCATTTGGCTTTTGGGGCCCAGCTCTCAGAGCTGTTTAGATGACCTTACTGAGATGACCCAGGTAACCGGTGTCTGTCCCATCCTAAAGTTTTCCAGAGAGGGCTTTTTTCTTAAAGATCCATTCCAATGCTAAGCACTCCCATTCTCAATAGTTTTTGTTCTGGATTTAATATCTAATACAGGAGACTAAATGGGGTTTCTTCTCTTTGTGCTTAGAAGAGATAGTAAACTGCATTCCAAACTCCTTCAGAAATTTGGAGGAATCACCTAATTATTTATAATGCTCAACAAAATTCAATGCAGACTTCTCGACAGGGGTAGCCGTGAGGCCTGTTGCGATCGTGGATGGGTAACCAGGTGGGCCGGGGCCCAAACAGTGCCGGGTCAGGGAGGCAGAGGCCGGGCTTTCTCCGAAGACCAGGCAGGGCCCGTTCAGGCCTGCCATGGAAACCAGAGCAGCGCCGGACCAGCGGGAATTGTGGCTCCCACGTCGCGACCTGTCTTTTCTCTCCCGGACCCTTTCCCCAAGATTTCTTGGTGTGGCTGCTCCCTAAAGGAGCCCACCTGCCGACGGTTGAGAGTTTTCAGTGGACTCAGCCCAGGAGAAAGATGCAGCCCTTGCTCCTTGCTGGCCGCCGTCCCTCCGCCTTGGTGACCGCACCCGGGGTGCCCTCCTGGTTCGGTTCCTGCAGCCCTCGGCCAGCGGCCTCTCACAGAACACCAGCAGCCTGTACACCAGCAACGGTGTGGCCGCCAGCAACAAGCTCAGGCTGTCCTGCAACCAGATCACCGCGGTCATCAACGTCTCGGTGGAGGTAGAGAACACCTTATACCAGGACACCCAGTAGCTGCAGGTGCTTGTGGCTGATGCACCCATCTCGTGCCTCTGCGACTTCCTGGGCCCCATTGCTGAGGGCACCCACGATCCAGAGATGAAGCAGGGCCGCCCTCTGCTGTGCAGAGTCGCCGTTTCTGCCCCAGCGCTCGTCCGCCCTCAGCTCTGCTGCCTCGCGAAGGACCAGGCCTGGCCCTGCCAGACACCCATGGCGGGACTAGGCCGCGCCTGCACTCATCCTGCCCAACAACGGTTTTTGGGAGCAGTTTGTCCACTAGGAGTTCCAGCTGTTTGGCAAGAACACTGCACACACCGTCAACTCCCCGATGGACGTAATCCCTAACATCTATGAGAAAGAGGTTGGTTTGATGGCAGCCAAACGGTGAGCCATCCTGGCGAGCCCCTGCCCCAGGGGTCAGAGGTGCGGGTCTGCAGTTGATCCTACACCAAGATCTGAACTTGAACATTCTACTTTAGTTGATACAGAAAATCTGATGATGGCTCTTATAAGGCCAAGAAAAAAGGGAGGGTGACTGCAGTTTTTAACCTTATAATCCGTAACTTTGAAGAATAAAACTCCCTAAATATAAGATGGTGAAAATAAGTTTCCTACCCTGTGAGTGCCAGGGCACGACTACTGGGGCCAGGCCAGGGAGGAGGTGAGGCAGGTGGTGCCCATTCAGATGGACCTGCCAGCAGTGCTCAGTGCAAGTGGCAGGCCTGGAGTCTAATAGCCCTCCCCCCGTCCCACTTCTCAGGAGTAAGTCAGCCAGAATCCCACTTCATTCTTTGGAGTGCAGAGCCAGGGCCTTAGGCATCATGGCTCCTGTACCTCTCACAGTAAGTGCCAATTTGCTAGATAAGTGATCAAGTGGTGCTCTGGGAGCCCTGGGAGCCTCAGGCCAACCTTCCGCCGACCTTCAACTATAGCAGTCTAACTCTGGGTTTATAGATTGGACTGAAGCATAAGATAGTTTTTGAAGAAAGCATTTCATTACATAAAATTAAAAAATAATTTTTGAGTGCTGTTCCAGATGGCAAGGTGTCAAGGTGCCTGTGGTGACTTCCCAGCAGCCTTTGATGAAAGGTGGCATTAGTCCCTTTCTCTGGGGGTGAGTGCTGAGAGAGCAGGCTTGATGTCAGGCCTCAAGGTTTTCCCTTGGCTTGGAAGGTTGGAGGTGTGGACTGGGACCTGGTGCTGTCATCACGTGACCTGTAGCTTCTCAGAGGTTCGGTTTCCTTATCAGTCTCCACAGTGACAGCCCTTCTCTCCCAGAGTTGTGAGGATTAAAGGACTGCTAGCAGTGTGACTGGCACAGGGTACTTGCTTAGAGTAAAGGGCGGCTCTTAGTATTAATGCTACTCTCAGGCCCTGCTGGTCCTTGGTCCGTGCCTTCATCCTCATAACAGCATTTCCCCCATCTATGCCCAGCCCTTTATTGTGTGCAAAGTGATGTTCCCCAAAATCATCCATCCTGTGGGGGGAGGGGGTAGTTTAAGTTCCTTTCAGACGGTATGTCAGGGCAAGCCTAGATTTAGCAGCCTTTTCAGAATCCCATTGTATATCCAAAGGTTGTGAAGCAAGGAGCATGATTCCAGCTATTCCTCAAACATCTTGTTTAGAATCATTGACCATTTAAACCAGTGCTTCAGTCTGGCTAACCACCAAGCTGTACGGGGGAACTTGCCCAAGGGACAATAGAGTCGGCCCTACCACTAGGCCCTGGAATGTGGGATTGTTTAAACTCCTCAGGTACCTAACCATGTGGCTTGGGACCAACTATTCTAAATGAAAGTTCTGCAGACAATATATGAAATAAAGCAAAGCACAACTGCTCTGACTGATGCAGAGCTGTGGGTCTGGAGCCCAGTGGAGGCTGAACGTTCCTTCTCTTCAAATGTGCCCCTACCTCACAAAGAAGTGCCCAGGGATGAAACTGGGGAGAGAGATGAATGAAAAATCACTGCTCTGGACTGATCTTGTTTTACAGATGGAAAAACAGTCCCACAGAATATCAGGGCTGATGTGGCAGAGCCCCCCAAAGCAGCCTCTCTGGCAGAAACTCAGATGGAAAATGTAAAGTACTTTTTAAGAGAAATTTATTTGGATATATAACAAAATCTTAGTTTCGTTTGAAAAAATTCCAAGTTAACATACCATAAAATTAAAATTTTTTTTGATGTACAAGTTCTAAGGGTTTGACACATGTAAGGTTTTATATAACCATCACCAATCAGAACACAGAGCACTTCCCTTACTCCTAAATATTCTCTCATGCTTCCGCTCTGTAGTCAAGCCCTCACACCACCCCAACCTCTGGCAAACAGTGATCTGTTTTCCATCCCTGTGGAGTTGCCTTTTCTAAGGTGTCACATAAATGTAGTCATGCATGATTTGACCTCTGGAGGCTGGCTTCTTTCCCTGGGCATGGTGTCTTGGAGATTCATCCATGATGTTGCTTTTTGGTGGTGTTCCATGGTATGGATATACCGGTTTGTTTTACATTCACCAGGTGAAAGATATGGGTTTTTTCCATTTTTCCGGTGATTGTGAATAAAGCTTCTATGAACATTTATGTAAAAAAAATTCAGTGCATATCAGCATTTATTTGCAACAGATATATGGCCGGTCATTTCTAAATGGAAGTAAGAATGCTGAAAAAAATTTTGAGAATAGTATATTAGGCGCCAGTATCACAATTTCTAATCTGTAGTAGCTAGGTCTGATATCCCATTAATAGGGCTGGATTCATGGGCATGTGACTTATACAGTCTCACAAGACCCGTGTGTAGAAGGGCTCTCACTTGGTTTAATGCTCTGCTGGAACTATCTTGAGATTTTGCACTGGGCCCCACAAATTATGTAGTCAGATTAATAATCATAATCAATGGTAAAATTTCAAATCTCCTACTCTTTTCAAGGTCTCTTGGATGTTCACATCTCACAGTTTTGTTGTCTCATCACTTTTGTGATGACATAAATATTTTCAAGGTGCATAGTTGATAGTTTGTAAACACTAGCAAACTTTTTATTTGGGCCAGTTCAGGGATAAGATGACAAAGATGTTCTGTGAAACTTGGAGTTGGCCAGGCTTTTAACTTGCTGTGACCTAAGGAAATATTTTAGTTTGATCTACTTTTTCTTTTTTCTTTGGTATACATTGGCACCTCAGGCATTAGCTGGAAGTGAATTAAATGGCCCAGAAGCTGTAATTCTGCAGCTAGCAAGATATTAGAATAGAATTGATTATCTGGAGGTGTTTGCATATGGAAGCAGCCCTCCTACCTATTCATTTCCATTTTAACCTAAGAGGTATGTGGGAAGCTTGTTAACACCCTTAGAGGGTTTGGTCCCTCTGCCTGTGTGACGTCTGAACCAGGCATGAATACTTAAAATCCATAAAAGAGAAATCATAAATAAAAGCAAAGTTTGACAGAGGAGAAAAATGCTTCCAAAAATATTAGAAACTCCATCTTTAGGTAGTATCAAATAAAAAACAAATCCAGACTTAGGTAAGGAGGGACTTTATTTGAAAAGACTATTGCAGTTGAGAGAGGGGGGGTGACTATTACAGTAAGAGGAAAGGAACTACTGCAACAGAAGACTCTGACCATAATAATATCTACAAATGTTGCCAAGGCCAGGCAGAAAGGGGTTTCTTTTAAAGGGAGGAGTAAACAAGTTTAGAAAGATCTGAGTGTGGGGAGTGGAGGGAGCAGGGGATTGATTGGTCAGTTCAGCAGAAAATGTCTTTTTTTCTGTGGTCAGCTGATTCTCAGGAGAGGCTGTTAAGGGGTTTTGTTCTGTGTCCCAGTGCTTGCTTAAGCTCAAGGGTGGCCCACAGTTCAGGGTCCTGGGGGAAGGAGAGAAGCCTGATGAAAGTTTGGTCAAGTCACATTAGTGTCCAGATTGTTCAGTGGGGACAAACAGTTCAACCAATATTTTATAAGACAAAGAATGGAAATTTCAAGGGTCTGTGTCTGGCCTTGTCATAGATAAACAGTGGGGTCATCCGTGGGTTTTATTGGGTTGGCCAAAAGGTTTCTTCAGGTTTTTCTGTAACATCTTATATATAAGTTACATGTGAAAGGATGATTCTTTGCAATAAGTTGTTTTCTGAAATACGAAAGGATGTATTGATCATCCCTGTTTTCTAGGAATACAGGACTCAGGTAAAGTTCTACATTTTCAGCAGCTAATGCAGTTCACTCCATATTTTACATTAGACTTCAGCTCTAATCCTGTGCTCTATTTGAGAGGCTGTCTCAGATATTTTTGTTTTGTTTTATATTACCCCTTAATTAAAAAAAATGCCTCTGGAATTACTTGGTAGAATTAAAAATTTTGCATGGGGCAGGACTTGTACCTTCTATTGCTGTCACAAACAATCTGTGTTGTCCTTCAACACAAGTTCCTAATACTACCTGCAAGATTTAAGATGTCACCAAAATATTTTTGTAATTGGAAACTGCTATAATTCAGAATTTGCAATAACCTCACAGTGCTCTGAAACTTGGATAAAGCTCCTTTCTAAAGCCAGCACAGAGTCAACCTTCCTTTCTTTCCTCTTTTCAGTTTTTTTCCTTTCCCTTCTCTCCCTCTAACTAATATCATTTTTTATGTTGGGAAGCACTATAGATGAATTATATTCTCTATAAAGGGTTACTATATCCAGACTTCCCAATTTCAATTAACACTAAAATGATATAGAGCATAACTTACTATTGCTTGATTCAGAAAGCAACTTAAGGAACTTTTTGTGTCATTAGAACTATAATCATGAACTATTGATTGCTATTGAGAGAACACGGTCTTAGGGCCAGACACACAGACCTATATTTGACTGTCAGTCCTCCCACTTATTGCCTATATAAATCCTTGAGAATGTCACTAAAACTTTCTGAGTGCTTTTCCACGTCTGCAAAATGCAGGCAATAAGATGTGCTAATGGCATAGTTGTGAGGATTAAACAGAATGAATTTGCATGTGCAAAAGAACGCCAAGACACTGAGCACATGTGAGTAGCCTTCTGTAATTTACTGAATGCTAGTACTTGCAGCAAACTAGACCAGTCACTCTAGGGTCCAACTTTTGAGGAGCTTACAATCTGATTGGGCAATCATATAGATGTAAGATGTGTAAATGCATATCAATTGACATTTTCAGAAAACTCACCTAGGACTTTGCAAACTTTTATTACCGTTTGAAATTTATCTTGTAATTCGATCCTGGTGCTCAATCACAATTTAGTTTTAGATGGCTCCTTTTATCACCATCCCTCTGCCTTCTGCGTTGGGCACATGGCCCCCTTGGCATCAAAGTTTTACTGATGGAAAAACTATGCCCCTCCCCGCCTTGCACTATATTAGTAGTCATTTCTGCGGTTTCGTTGTGTGCAAGGTGTGGATCTGGACAGGAATCTTTGTCTTCCAGACCTGTCGTTCTCTCTCTCTACCTGCTGGTTTGCATCTCAGTTGCCCAGCACAGACCAGTTTCACTATGAAGTGGCTGCCAAACACCAAGTCAGCCAAAGAAAACTCCCTGCCTCCCTCCCTCCACGAGTAGGAAATTATGGGTAAAAGAAGAGAAGCATCCATAAAGAAATAAATTGTGTAGCAGAGAT
Source organism: Grampus griseus (assembly GCF_964374135.1). Taxonomy (NCBI): domain Eukaryota; kingdom Metazoa; phylum Chordata; class Mammalia; order Artiodactyla; family Delphinidae; genus Grampus; species Grampus griseus. The sequence continues at coordinate 42,765,267 of NC_139010.1, forward strand.
CGACGGTTACAAACTTCTTTTGGTGTCTGCCAATAGGGCTGACCATAATTAATCTTTTACACGTTTCGGAGAAACAATCAGAGGCTCATGGATTTTAAAAATGGAGCACAGAGAGAGTCATGGACATATACACACTAACAAACGTAGTAAGGTAGATAGCTAGTTGGAAGCAGCCGCATGGCACAGGGATATTGGCTTGGTGCTTTGTGACAGCCTGGAGGGGTGGGATAGGGAGGGTGGGAGGGAGGGAGACGCAAGAGGGAAGAGATATGGGAACATATGTGTATGTATAACTGATTCACTTTGTTATAAAGCAGAAACTAACACACCATTGTAAAGCAATTATACCCCAATAAAGATGTTAAAAAAAAAAAATGGAGCACAGAATTACCAACAGGAAGTCTATATAATATAGTTGATGTACAGTGAGCAGGTCACAGATAGTTGTGAATAATTAATTTGGTTGGGTACAACCTAACCAAATTAAACCCCCGCACTTTTTAAAACTTCTAATTTGAAATAATTGTAGATTCACAGGAATTTGCAAAAATAATATAGAAAGAGGTCTCATGTATCCTTCACCCAGTTCCTTAAGGGCAACCATAGTATAATATTACAACCAGGCAAATGTCATTTGTAGAATCTACTGAGGTTACACAAATTTTACCAATTGTGTGTGTGTGTGTGTGTGTATAGTTCTATGCAATTTCATCACATTTGTAGATTTGTGTAGTCACCACCACAGTTAGGATATAGAACTGTTCCATCAGTCTTGCCTACAGTCCCTTTATAGCCATACCTATCCCCTGTCCCCATTCCTAAACCCAATCTGTTCTCCATCTGCATAATTTTGTTATTTTAAAATTAAATGACAAAATGGAATCATACAGTACCTTTTGAGGCTGGCTTATTTTACTTAGCATGCCTTTGAGGTCCATCCAAGTTGTTGCCTGCAACAATGGTTTGCCCTTTTTTTATTTTTTAATTGCTGAGTGGTATTCCATGGTATTTATATACAAGTTTGTTTAGTCACTAATCCGTTTCTATTTTTTGGCTATCAAAAAAAGCTACTGTCATGTTTAATTTTGTGTGTCAATTTGGCTAGGTTATGGTACGCGGTTGGATTCCATATGGAGCTAGCTCCACCCTATGTGCCTTCTCACCTGTCCCAGGCTCTTCACTCTTAGTCCCCATTCCAGAGGCCCTTGCATGAAAAAAATGGCAGCCCCCGTGCCGGGGGAGGTTGTCTTGCTTATCCAGACCATTAGAATGGTGGTCTCTGCAGCCAGTCCTGGTGACTCAGTACATAGCTGTAGTTCTAGTGAGAACTAAAAAACATTTCATACCCCCTACTTGTGAACCCAAATATGAATCAGAAAAGGAGTTTATAGAATGCCCAGAAAGTGCGACTGGTCATGCCTCTGGAACGTTTGGAGCATCTCACACATCTGACCTGTACAGCTGGTGTCTTCGATGCCTGTGTTCCTCCTGAGGGTGATGCTCTCATGTCATTTCTTTCAAAGGAAGCCTGACACAGAGCACTGAGCAATGGAAGAAGAATGTTGCCTCGGAATTGTCCGTTCGGAAGATAAAAGAATATGATGCTAATTTTAAAACGAAGGACTTCCCTGAAAAAGCTAAGGATATCTTCATGGCCGCTCACATTTATCTAAACGACTTAGATCACGACTGGCTTCACACCTTGGTGACTAATCACTGTTTTCTGGATGTGGTCTGGGATCAAACATAAGCCCATCTGCCAGAACTTTGTAGAATCTTTAGAGCCACTCCAGTGGTTCAGATTCACTGCTGAAGTCTGTGAAAGCAGGGCAACATGTATGGCCAGGTCCCTGTCCTCATGCACATCCAGCAGACTCTGACTGTCTATGATCAATTTGGCTGTTTGATGTAGGGACAGGAAGATGTGGCCAATGATGTCCTGGAGTATGTTGTATTTGAAAAGCACCAGATAAATCCCTTTGGGAGCTGGATTATGCAACAGTACCCCCATGGATACTTCCTAAGCAGCCCAACCTTAAGACAGTAATGATCCCCGGCCCCCAGCTGAAACTGTGGGAAGAACCACAAGGAGAAGCCCATAAGCCTCAGCTAACCTGATGGCAAAAATGACTCCTGAGATGAAGCACGGGTGAGGTGGCTGGAAGCAGAGAAGTCTATGAATCGGGGAGCTGGGTAGTCATCCATCTCCATGATGCTGTAGAAGGAACTACCTTGGTTCTCTCCCATCCTGCTTAAGTCTTTTTAGCAGTCTCATCCTCAACAACCATGGCTGATGGCTGGGCTCAGGTGGGTGGCTGGTATGCACAGCCATGCACCTCCGTCTTCTCCTCCCCCTTCCCTTCCTCCTTTTCCTCTTCCTCCCCCTCCTCTACCACCACCTCTTCCTCCTTCTACTAATTGCACATCTAGCTTCTGAGTCTAGATGAAAGGCAGTATGTTTCAGAGAACGTCTGATACCAGTTTTCCCCACAGCAGAGGCTGTCAGGAGCTAACTGGCAGAATTTTCTTTCTAATCACAGGGCAGGGACCAGAGTTTGAAATAAAACACTGTCAGGGTGTTGGACAAATTGTGGGTTCTGTACTTCTCCTGGTTCAGGCTAGAAGTAGGCCTGCCTTTAAAATGGCAGAAATGAAAGATAAGCTTCATTGTGAGTGATGTGACTTCCAGGAAATCCAGACATGGGAAAAATAATTAGTGTTTATAAAAGATGATGTCATTAAGAGGGTCTTTTCTCATACATGGACTCACTGAATCATCATTTGTATTTCATAGGGGAATGTAAATCCAAAGAAATCATTTATCCCTCAAAAAACCAAACAAAAACCAAACCCCACTCCCCCTCCCTCCACCAAACACCAGTCTGATATTGCTGTGAAGGTATTTTTCTAGATGCGATTAACATTTACACAGTAGACTTTGAGTAAAGCAGATTTCCCTCCATAATGTGGATGGGCTTCATTCAATCAGTTGAAAGTCTTAAAAGGAAAGTCTTAGATTTCCCCAGGGAGGAAGGAATTCTGCCTCTAGATTTACTGCTTTCAGATTCAAGACTGCAAAATCAACTCTTCACTGGTTCTCCAGCCTAGCTTGGCCTGCTCTGCAAGATTTTGAATTTTCTAGCCCCTCACAACTATGTGAACCAATTTTAAAAATTAATCAGTCAATCTCTCTCTTTCTCTCGCTGTAGGTCTATTTCTGGGTTTTCGGTTCTGTTCCATTGATCTATGTGTCTAGTCCTCTGCCAGATATCACACTCTCTTAATAATTGTAGCTGTGGAGTAAGCCTTGACATTCTAGCCTAAATAGAGTGATTCTTCCAACTTTATTGTTATTTCCAAAACTGTTTTACCAACTTTAAGTTCTTTGCCTTTCTATATAAATTTTAAAATAAGCTTGTTTATGCCTACCAAAAAGTCATCATTATAAAAAAGGCTTTATTTAATTCTATTATGAAAGTCATATGTGTTTATCATTGAAAAATTAGAGACTACAGGTAAACATTAAGAAGAAATGCTGTAAGGGACCCCCATAGAAAGGCCATCAAAATGACCAGAAGGCCTGGAGAACTGCCCTATGGGTTAGATTGAACTAACATTTCCTGATAGCATCTCATTGTACTAGGTGCTATGCTAAGAATTTAACCAAACATTATCACATTAAACCCTCATTGGAACACTGGAAGAAATATTATCTGTACTTGATTCTTGAGAAAACTGAGACACACAAAGGTTAAACAAATTGTCTAAAGTCACCCATTTAACAAACAGTAGAGCCACAGTTTTTTTTGTTTTTTGTTTTTTTTTTTTGCGGTACACGGGCCTCTCACCGCCGCGGCCTCTCCCGTTGCGGAGCACAGGCTCCGTACGCGCAGGCCCAGCGGGCATGGCTCACGGGCCCAGCCGCTCCACGGCATGTGGGATCCTCCCGGACCAGGGCACGAACCCGTGTCCCCTGCATCGGCAGGCGGACCCCCAACCACTGAGCCACCAGGGAAGCCCTATAATGTGTATACTTTTAAATTATATTTATTAAAATATGAATATTTATTTCTATTCTTTATTCAGGGTGTGATATATTATCATTTTATAGATTTCTATGTAAACTAGATACTAATCTTTTTTGGTTATGTGTTCACAAATAACTTCTCCAAATTGAATTTGTTTCTTTACTCTGTTTATAGTGTCTTTTGTTGTGGCGAAGTTTTAAAATTTTAATGTACTCAAATTTATCAATTTATTTTTTATGGTTTGAGTTTTGTTGTATTTTATTTAAGAACATTTCTATGCCCTATGGTCAGAAAGGCACCCTTTTATATTTTCTTCTAAAAAATTTTAAAGTTTTTCTTTTTCATATTTAGGTCTAAATTAAATTAAAATCCACTTGTGGCCTGAGGTAGGGATCTAGTTTTATTTATTTTTTTCCATATGTCGACTGAAAATAACTGCACAATGAGAGAACTGTGAGTTCAACTTTATTTGGGGACTTACTGTGGACTGTAGCCTGGGAGACAGCCTCTCAGATAGCTCTGAGGAACTGCTCCAAAGAGGTAGGGGCGAAGGTCAGCATACATATGATTGTGGTGAAGGGGTATGTGCAATCCAGCACGCATCTTGGTAGAGGGTTGCTGCTACTCATGAGGAGCAGATGTCTCCATTAATGATTTTAGTGCTTTTTTGGGGTATGAGAAGATGCAAGAAATTAGGTTCGTAAAATTTTCTCCTGAATATATCAAACTATCTGAAGGCTTGTTTTGCCAGTTTTTCCCAGAATGCCTCAGTCCTGATCTCCACCTGAACTCCTTTCGGGTGTGTTGAAGTCAGATACTGTGGTGGCTAATGACCTAATCCTTGTAGAGCTGGATGGCGAGTGACGTTCTTTAGTTGGCACATGGGATAACTGCACTATCAGGATAAGCTAGTTATGTTGCTGTAACAAACTAAGCTCTAAATCTTAATGGCTTAACACAACAAATATTTGTTGCTTTCTTATAAGTGTGCAACACTGGTGGCCATTCTGGGGTGGGGTGAGCACAGTTGGTTCTTTGCTCCACAGGTCTCTCAAAGACCCAGGCGGAAATAGCTCTGCCATTTTTTTCAGAATATACAGCTTCCTCTGTTAGCGTTGTAGGAAGGGAGTGCAGGGAGCTCCCACTCCTGCTCATATCATTTCTGCACATAGGTCGTTGTCATAGCCTGTCACGTGGCCTGACCAGCAGCAAGGTAGTGTGGAAGTGTTGACTTCAGTGTGTCTAGTAAGAGAGGAAAATTGGACATTGTTGAGCACTTAGTGTCCATCTGGTTAACTTGCTGTTCCAGCATCATTTATTGAAGAGTCCATCTACCCTCCCTCTTGATTCGTGACTTCATCTCTGTTATATTATGTAAATTTAGGTCCATTTAAGCAAGAATTAGTTTCTGGCCTCTCTACTTTGTTCTACTCTTCTGATTGTCTGTTCTTGGCAAATACTATAATTTCTTAATTACTATCCTTGCATAACATCTTTATATATGATATAGTAAGTCACCTACATTGTCCTTTTCCCTCAGAATTGTCTTTTTGCTTATAATTTTTGGTTGCCTCCATATAAATTTTAGAAGCACCTTGTCAAGTTGCATGAAAAAGCCTGTTAGATTTTGTCTGAAATTACATTTAATTTATAGATTAATCTGGTAATACGTGGCATCTTTTTTTTTTTTTTTTTTTTTTGCGGTACGCGGGCGTCTCACTGTTGTGACCTCTTCCGTTGCGGAGCACAGGCTCCGGACGCACAGGCTCAGCGGCCATGGCTCACGCGCCCAGCCGCTCCGCGGCATGTGGGATCTTCCCGGACCGGGGCATGAAGCCGCGTCCCCTGCATCGGCAGGCGGACTCTCAACCACTGTGCCACCAGGGAAGCCCAAAACGTGACATCTTTAAGATTTGATTCTTACCATCCATAAATACTTAAATTTTAAGTCCTTCCTTAGAATTTTGTACTTTTCTCAATAAAATTCTGACATCTTTTGCTAGATTTATTTCTAAGTATCTTATAGATTACTTTGTCATTTAAATGGTATCTTTAAAAAATTGCGTTTTCTAATTGCTTGTGATTTGTATGCAGGAATGTAATTGACTTTTTTGTATTGATTTTATGTTCAGCAAACATTCTGAACTTGCTCTTTGTCTCTAAGTTTTGGTCTGCAGAGTCTCCTGAATTTTCTGCATAGAAAATTACACACTGTTTGCAAAAAATAATGCTGTTATTTTCCTCCAATCCTTGTATTCTTTCTTTCCTTCCTCCTTCCCTTGACCTCTCTTTCTCTCTCTTGCTTTCTTCTTTTTTCCCAATCTTCTTTCCCTCTTTCCCTTCCTTTCTTCTTTCTGCACTACCCAGCACCTTCCATTTGAATTTGTTAAGCATGATAGCAGGCATCTTACCTTCTTACTGACACAAAAAGGATTCCTCTTCATATTAGTATTCGGTTTGTAGTAGGTGTTTAGTAGATGGGTACCTTTGCCACGTAAAGGAATTCCCTGTGTCTTTATACTTTGCTAAGAGTTTTTACTATCAAAGGTTGATGCTGAGTTTATTCCACCAATATTTCACATGAAAAAAAGTTCTCTAACTTTTACATTTCTTCCAAAGCTTCTGCTACCTATCATTTGCTTTTATCTTTCCATTATCCTGGGGTTGACTTCCAGAGAATGTTTCCAGCTGCGCATGGCACTTTTACTAATAAGCAGATGCCTCAATGGTTTGATGACCACAGACCTTTTTTTAGGACTCTGATTCTTTTTGTGTTCTGTATTTAAAAATCTGTTTATGTATGTGGATAAAATCCAAGTACCCCCACCAAGTTTTTGGCTGATAAGAATGCTAGGGACCAACTCAGAAAACAGAACAGTACATTTAGACTGATCCTACTTATTTCAAACTTATGACAATTCAATAATAGATATTTTCATAACAGTATCAGAAAGTTTTAACTCATCTCCATGAGATAAAGCCTCTCAGTATTCAGAATACCACTTTTGCTTAGGTAGTGAAAATTGACAGAGTGAGCCAGAGGGGGAATAAGGGAACAGCCAGTTATTTTCTGTTTCTTTGCAATAGTTGCAAATACCTTTCAGTTCCTCCACCCTGGAGGCTTGCAGATTAATTGTAACCATTCAAAGGCAAGGGCATCCTTTCTAGAATTTTGTTTGTCAGCAAAGATAACAGGGATTCAATTGTGTCAGTTCCTTCATGGCTACTCTCCCATTGGTTGTTCTGTAACTGTCAGTAAGATTTCTTAGTTAGCAAGATAGCTAGTGAAGCTCTTTGGGGGGAAAAAGATCGATTTTCTTTAATAAAAAGAATTAAGGTTAAATCAAACCGGAACTCTAAATCTAAGGTACTGTCTCCTTAGAGTTTATGTTCAGATATTTGGGTCTGAAGGACAGAAGTTTCTAAGACTTCTAGTTCACTGATACGGTGGGATTATGTGGGTGATAAGCTGCCTCTGTCATTTTATGACTGAGAGCAGATTCTATCTATGTATATAAATAGGTGACTATACTGCACTTAATCCTAAAGATTGCACTTAATCCTAAAGATTGCACTTAATCCTAAAGATTGCCTGGGTAATAGAAGTTTTCTATCTGCAAATGTAACCAAATCTCCACTTGTGCACTTCTGAGGTTTCGTGTCAAATTGCTACAGCCTGGAGTATGTTGAAATCTTCCGAACCTGTCATAATATATTAGTCCTTAATAATTTTCCTGAGAGAAAGGAAAATGACTGTATATCAGCAACTTTTCCTTCTGTGTCAAGTTTAGAAATGAACTCCTAAAAGAAGCGGACCTCCCAGGGAGCTAGGTATGAGTTAAGATACCTCCCTACCAGTAGACTGAGGAACATTGCCTATATGTATTGGCGGTAGTTTCATTATTAATAAATTCAGCAGAGATCTTCAGGTTGCCTTCCCAGCTCTATTCTTTTGTAAGTGAACTACTATTTGAAGATTTTGGGAGTGGAGTGTATATCCTGAAGTGATTATTCAGAATCCCTGCTCCTCAGCAAATGTCAGGATGCACCTCATCTAGAACATGCTTATTCCGGGCCAACAAGACTGTAAATCACCAAGTTTGAGAACTGCTGGTGACACCATTCATGACAGAGTCTTATCAAATCCAGAAACCTCAATTACTGCTACACCAATAATTGACCAAGCATGTGATGGGCACTCAGCAATTTTTGAACTGTTAAGGACAAGACTTACTCTGGCAATCCGTATGCTTTAGTTTCAAGGAATGTCTATAACATTCCTGATCCTTGAACAGAACAGCAGGGAGAAAGCAGAGTTAATGTCCATGTATCCATGAATAATATATATATTTTTTATCCAGTTTTTCAGTCTTCTGGAAAGTTCATTTCTCCAAAATTACTTATTATGTTGATAGTTTGTTTGATTCTACAATTCCTTATAGGCTCTGAACTTCCAGAGCGCAAGCACTTTCTCATATTCATCTCTATATCTCCAGTTCTTGGGCATATGGAATCACACTTAACAAATCTGGGGTGGGAAAATGTTATAAATATTAATGGATGCCTCACCTCTTTTCCCCACCAGTTATTACCTGTGACTGCTACCCTCTCTTCCTTTGGACAGCTGATCAGTCTGTCTTGATTGGCTCATTGAAGAATGACGAAGCAGATCATGAAAACAAGGGAAAAAACCTTGAGTCTTGAGATTCAATCTCATAGGCCCAGATGCAGAAGACAGAGATTTGGAAGAATACAAAGGAAGTAAGAGTGCACCAGGTGTGATAAAGATTCCTCTGGTTGTGATAGGAGTTGCTAGTACCTCAAAGCCAGAGAGATCCAGAGAAGGAGGCTTGTGCCTTGCCTGTCCTCCCCCTTGTCCAGCCCCAGATAATCCTCACATATCACAGAGGGGAGGAAACATAGTTCACAGACTGAGAGAGAGGACATGACGAGGTTTTGCGTGTAGGAATGAAGGGAAATTAGGGGTGACTTTTGGGGCCCAAACACCACTCAACGATGGATGAGTGACAGCATCAAGGACCAGATATCTCTGTACCCTTAGTACTATGGAGCTTCACCCCAGTACCCACAGACACACATCTCAAAATCCTGAGTTGGGGGGCCCGAGTTGATTCAAATAATATACCCACCATCTAGTGGAATTAAGAAAAATGTAAAAGTAATAATTCTTTCACTCTATAATTTGTGGACTAAGGTATATTTACAAGCTACAAATGTTTGTCATGATGTGAATATTTACCTACATACTTTATAAAAAGTTTTTCTTTCTTATTTATTTATTTATTTATTTTTCTTTTCTTTTCTTTTTATAGAGCAGGTGCTTATTAGTCATCCATTATATACACATCAGTGTATACATGTCAATCCCAATCTCCCAGTTCATCCCACCACCCCCACCCACCGCCGCTTTCCCCTCTTGGTGTCCATACGTTTGTTCTCTACATCAGTGTCTCAATTTCTGCTCTGCAAACTGGTTCATCTGTACCATTTTTCTAGATTCCACATATATGCATTAATATATGATATTTGTTTTTCTCTTTCTGACTTACTTCACTCTGTATGACAGTCTCTAGATCGATCCATGTCTCTACAAATGACCCAATTTCGTTCCTTTTTATGGCTGAGTAATATTCCATTGTATATAAGTACCACATCTTCTTTATCCATTCGTCTGTTGATGGGCATTTAGGTTGCTTCCATGACCTGGCTATTGTAAATAGTGCTGCAATGAACATTGGGGTGCATGTGTCTTTTTGAATTATGGTTTTCTCTGGGTATATGCCCAGTAGTGGGATTGCTGGGTCATAGGGTAATTCTATTTTTAGTTTTTTAAGGAACCTCCATACTGTTCTCCGTAGTGGCTGTATCAATTTATATTCTCACCAACAGTGCAAGAGGGTTCCCTTTTCTCCACACCCTCTCCAGCATTTGTCATTTCTAGATTTTCTGATGATGCCCATTCTAACTGGTGTGAGGTGATACCTCATTGTAGTTTTTTTTTTTTTTTTAACATCTTTATTGGGGTATAATTGCTTTACAATGGTGTGTTAGTTTCTGCCCTATAACAAAGTGAATCAGTCATACATAAACATGTTCCCATATGTCTTCCCTCTTGCATCTCCCTCCCTCCCACCCTCCCTATCCCACCCCTCCAGGCTGTCACAAAGCACCAAGCCAATATCCCTGTGCCTTGCGGCTGCTTCCCACTAGCTCATTGTAGTTTTGATTTGCATTTCTCTAATAATTAGTGATGTTGAGCAGCTTTTCCTGTGCTTCTTGGCTATCTGTATGTCTTCTTTGGAGAAATGTCTATTTAGGTCTTCTGCCCATTTTTGGATTGGGTTGTTTGTTTTTTTTTAATATTGAGCTGCATGAGCTGTTTATATATTTTGAACATTAATTCTTTGTCCGTCGATTTGTTTGCAAATATTTTCTCCCATTCTGAGGGTTGTTTATGGTTTCCTTCGCTGTGCAAAAGCTTTGAAGTTTCATTAGGTCCCATTCGTTTATTTTTGTTTTTATTTCCATTACTCTAGGAGGTGGATCAAAAAAGATCTTGCTGTGATTTATGTCAAACAGTGTTCTTCCTATGTTTTCCTCTAAGAGTTTTATAGTGTCTGGTCTTACATTTAGGTCTCGAATCCATTTTGAGTTTACTTTTGTGTATGGTGTTAGGGAGTGTTCTAATTTCATTCTTTTACATGTAGCTGTCCAGTTTTCCCAGCACCACTTATTGAAGAGACTGTCTTTTCTCCATTGTATATCCTTGCCTCCTTTGTCATAGATTAGTTGACCATAGGTGTGTGGGTTTATCTCTGGGATTTCTATCTTGTTCCATTGATCTATGTTTCTGATTTTTTCTTTTTGTAATATTGTCTTGATTACTGTAGCTTTGTAGTATAGTTTGAAGTCAGGGAGTCTGACTCCTCCAGCTCTGTTTTTTTCCCTCAAGACTGCTTTGGGTAATTGGGGTCTTTTGTGTCTCCATACAAATTTTAAGATTTTTTGTTCTAGTTCCATAAAAATGCCATTGGTCATTTGATAGGGATTGCATTGAACCTGTAGATTGCTTTGGGTAGTATATCACAATATTGATTCTTCCAATCCAAGAACATGGTATATCTCTCCATCTGTTGGTATCATCTTTAATTTCTTTCATCAGTGTCTTATAGTTTTCTACATACAGGTCTTTTGCCTCCCTAGGTAGGTTTATTCCTAGGTATTTTATTATTTTTGTTGCAATGGTAAATGGGAGTGTTTCCTGCATTTCTCTTTCAGATTGTTCATCATTAGTGTATAGGAATGCAAGAGATTTCTGTGCATTAATTTTGTATCCTGCAACTTTACCAAATTCATTCATTAGCTCTAGTAATTTTCTGGTGGCATCTTTAGGACTCTCTATGTATAGTGCTATGTCATCTGCAAACAGTGACAGTTTTACTTTTTCTTTTCCAATTTGTATTCCTTTTATTTTTTTTTCTTCTCTGATTGCCGTGGCTAGGACTTCCAAAACTATTTTGAATAATAGTGGTGAGAGTGGACATCCTTGTCTTGTTCCTGATCTTACAGGAAATGCTTTCAGTTTTCCACCATTAAGAATGATCTTTGCTGTGGGTTTGTCATATATGGCCTTTATTATGTTGAGGTAGGTTCCCTCTATGCCCACTTTCTGGAGAGTTTTTTTTTTTTTTATCACAAATAGGTGTTGAATTTGTCAAAAGATTTTTCTGCATCTGTTGAGAAGATCATATGGTTTTTCTTCTTCAATTTGTTAATATGGTGTATCACACTGATTGATTTGGGTATATTGAAGAATCCTTACATCACTGGGATAAATCCTGCTTGATCATGGTGTATGATCCTTTTAATGTGTTGTTGGATTCTGTTTGCTAGTATTTTGTTGAGGGTTTTTGCATCTATATTCATCAGTGATATTGGTCAGTAATTTTCTTTTTTTGTAGTATCTTTGTTTGGTTTTGGTATCAGGGTGATGGTGACCTCATAGACTGAGTTTGGGAGAGTTCCTTCCTCTGCAATTTTTTGGAAGAGTTTGAGAAGGATGGGTGTTAGCTCTTCTCTAAATGTTTGATAGAATTCACCTGTGAAGCCATCTGGTCCTGGACTTCTGTTTGTTGGAAGATTTTTAATCACAGTTTCAATTTCATTACTCGTGATTGGTCTGTTCATATTTTCTCTTTCTTCCTGGTTCAGTCTTGGAAGGCTATACCTTTCTAAGAATTTGTCCATTTCTTCTGGGTTGTCCATTTTATTGAAATAGGGTTGCTTGTAGTAGTCTCTTAGGATGCTTTGTATTTCTGCAGTGTCTGTTGTAACTTCTCCTTTTTCATTTCTAATTTATTGATTTGAGTCCTCTCCTTCTTCTTCTTGATGAGTGTGGCTAATGGTTTATCAATTTTGTTTATCTTCTCAAAGAGCCAGGTTTTAGTTTTATTGATCTTTGCTATTGTTTTCTTTGTTTCTATTTCATTTATTTCTGCTCTGATCTTTATGATTTCTTTCCTTCTGCTAACTTTGGGTTTTGTTTGTTCTTCTTTCTCTAGTTCCTTTAGGTGTAAGGTTAGCTTGTTTATTTGGGATTTTTCTTGTTTCTTGAGCTAGGCTTGTATAGCTATAAACTTCCCTCTTAGAACTGCTTTTGCTGCATCCCAGAGGTTTTGGATCCTCATGTTTTCATTGTCATTTGTCTCTAGGTATTTTTTGATTTCCTCTTTGATTTCTTCAGTGATCTCTTGGTTATTTAGTAACATATCATTTGGCCTCCATGTGTTTGTGTTTTTTATGTTTTTTTTGCCTGTAATTCATTTCTAATCTCATAGCATTGTGGTCAGAAAAGATGCTTGATATGATTTCAATTTTCTTAAATTTACTGAGGCTTGATTTGTGACCCAAGATGTGATCTATCCTGGAGAATGTTCTGTGTGCACTTGAGAAGAAAGTGTAATCTGCTGTTTATGGATGCAATGTCCTATAAATATCAATGAAACCTATCTGGTCTATTGTGTCATTTAAAGCTTCTGTTTCCTTATTTATTTTCATTTTGGATGATCTGTCCATTGGTGTAAGTGAGTTGTTAAAGTCCCCCACTGTTAAAGTGTTACTGTTGATTTCCTCTTTTATAGCTGTTAGCAGTTGCCTTATGTATTGAGGTGCTCCTATGTTGGGTGCATATATATTTATAGTTGTAATATCTTCTTCTTGGATTGATCCCTTGATCATTATGTTGTGTCCTTCCTTGTCTCTTGTAACATTCTTTATTTTAAAGTCTATTTTATCTGATATGAGTATTGCTACTCCAGCTTTCTTTTGATTTCCATTTGCATAGAATATCTTTTTCCATCCCCTCACTTTCAGTCTGAATGTGTCCCTAGGTCTGAAGTGGGTCTCTTGTAGGCAGCATATATATGGGTCTTGTTTTTGTATCCATTCAGCAAACCTGTGTCTTTTGGCTGGAGCATTTAATCCATTCACCTTTAGGGTAGTTATCGATATGTATGTTCCCATTACCATTTTCTTAATTGTTTTGGGTTTGTTTTTGTAGGTCCTTTTCTTCTCTTGTGTTTCCCACTTAGAGAAGTTCTTTTAGCATTTGTTGTAGAGCTGGTTTCGTGGTGCTGAATTCTCTTAGCTTTTGCTTGTCTGTAAAGCTTTTGATTTCTCCATCAAATCTGAATAAGATCCCTGCCACGTAGAGTAATCTTGGTTGTAGGTTCTACCCTTTCATCACTTTAGATATATCATGCTACTCCCGTCTGGCTTGTAGAGTTTCTGCTGAGAAATCAGCTGTTAACCTTACGGGAGTTCCCTTGTATGTTATTTGTTGTTTTTCCCTTGCTGCTTTCAATAATTTTTTTTTGTCTTTAATTTTTGCCGATTTGATTACTATGTGTCTTGGTGTGTTTCTCCTTGGGTTTATCCTGTATGGGACTCTCTGTGCTTCCTGGACTTTGGTGGCTATTTCCTTTCCCATGTCAGGTAAGTTTTCGAGTATAATCACTTCAAATATTTTCTCAGGTCCTTTCTCTCTCTCTTCTCCTTTTGGGACCCCTATAATGCGAATGTTGTTGCATTTAATGTTGTCCCAGAGGCCTCTTAGGCTGTCTTCATTTCTTTTCATTCTTTTTTCTTTATTCTGTTCTGCAACAGTGAATTCCACCATTCTGTCATCCAGGTCACTTATTCATTCTTCCGCCTCAGTTATTCTGCTATTGATTCCTTCTAGTGTAGTTTTCATTTCAGTTATTGTATAGTTCATCTCTGTTTGATTGTTCTTTAATTCTTCTAGATTTTTGTTAAACATTTCTTGCATCTTCTCAATCTTTGCCTCCAATCTTTTTCCGAGGTCCTGGATCATCTTCACTATCATTATTCTGAATTCTTTTTTTTTTTTTTTTTTTTTTTGCGGTACGTGGGCCTCTCACTGCTGTGGCCTCTCCCATCATGGAGCACAGGCTCCGGACGCGCAGGCCCAGCGGCCATGGCTCATGGGCCCAGCCGCTCCGCGGCATGTGGGATCCTCCCGGACCGGGGCACGAACCCATGTCCCCTGCATCGGCAGGCGGACTCTCAACCACTGCGCCACCGGGGAAGCCCCCTGAATTCTTTTTATGGAAGGTTGCCTATCTCGACTTTACTTAGTTGTTTTTCTGGGGTTTTATCTTGTTCCTTCATCTGGTACATAGCCCTCTACCTTTTCATCTTGTCTGTCTTTCTGTGAATATGGGTTTTGTTCCACAGGCTGCAGGATTGTAGTTCTTCTTGCTTCTGCTGTCTGCCCTCTGGTGGATGAGGCTATCTAAGAGGCATTTGCAGGTTTCCTGATGAGAGGGACTGGTGGTGGGTAGAGCTGGCTGTTGCTGTGGTGGGTAGCTCTTTTTTCTTTTAATTTAATTTTTTTTTTGGCTGCGTTGGGTCTTCATTGCTGTGCACAGGCTTTCTCTAGTTGTGGTGAGTGGGGCCTAATCTTCGTTGCAGTGAGCCGGCTTCTCATTGCAGTGACTTCTTTTGTTGCAGAGCACAGGCTCTAGGCACATGGGCTTCAGTAGTTGTGGCATGTGGGCTCAGTAGTTGTGGCTTGCGGGCTCTAGAGCACAGGCTCAGTAGTTGTGGTGCATGGGCTTAGTTGCTCTGAGGTGTGTGGTATCTTCCTGGACCAGGGATCAAACCGTTGTCCCCTGCATTGGCAGGCGGAATCTAATCACTGCGCCACCAGGGAAGTCCCAGTTTTTATTTCTGAAGTCAGAGAGTGAATCTTTTATTTCTTGCTAAGGTAAGGATGTACTTAGCCCTGATTTCTCAATCTGTTAGCTGTGGCCAAGGTGAGTCTCTAGCAAAGGAGATGATGTGACACAGGGGTGCTACAGAGAGGTGGAGTCTCTGGGGGCAGATCAGATTCAAGACTCCTTCAAGAAGCCTCCTGTTGACCCCTCTTCAAAGCTTGAGTTAGGTGGTTCGGTTTTGTTCACCTGTGGTAGCTTGTTCACACTCTGCATATGCTCATTATAGTTTAAGGCAATGATCTCTTTATGTGTAGGATGAACTTGGGACTGTGACAGTTTATGTTTATTGTCCTCGTGTAATTATTTATAGCAACTCCTTTTTTAAAAAAAAATTGTTTTAGCTTGGAGAATAAAGTTTGGGACACCCTATTTATGCATCTGTTTGTATCATTAGACCAGGTTCCTTCAGGGCAAAACCATTGTCCTAGTTATCTTTCTATCTTCAGTATTTTGAATAGTGAAGCATAAAGGTTTACTGAACTGCTTGGGCCAAAATACTTCAGAAAATGTCAAAAATAATTCTCTGCACAGGAAAAAGCCATACTGAAGGAGACATTCATAGCACTGTATCAGTCAGAGTCCTTGCAAGAAAAAGATGGCACATTCATAGTTGGTAATTTGAGGGGAGTTCATTAAAGGACTAGTTACAAAGGTGTGGAGATAGTATAATCCCTGGGGCCCTGTAGTATTACCAGAATCTGGAGTGGGGTGAGGGAGAAAAAGTGGAGGCAGTTAGGGAAAGAGACCTGTGTGGAGAGGGTTGCCTGACAGAAGCTGTGGTCTTCAGTTGAGGGGTTTTCCACCCCACAATGATGCTGAGGGAGAGAGTTGGTGAAAAATATACAAATCTCACTTTCTCTCTTCTTCTTTTTCAAAATCTGGTTAGTGCTCCCCTTTGGCGAAACCCAACAGGAAGTCAAGGGCAAGGGAGCATTCTGGTATACTCTACGCTTCCTAAGTGGGTCTGAGTGCAAATGGAAAATTTGCAGTAGTTCTAGAAAAAGAAAATATGAGACATAGGGGGAGGATAGAAGAACTTAAAATAATCTCTGAAGTCAAGAATGGTGACAGTAACAACAAGGGTAGAATTTGCTGTGGCTCCTGGAATTACTGAAAGCAATGACCACATTTTATACTTCTTCATAATGTTTAAAGTCTTTATCATCCAATAGACTGTAAGCTCCTCAAGGGCAGAGACCGCCACCAGCACTAGCACAGGTCCTGGAAGATTCTCAATAATTGCTGACTGAATGAATGAATGGAAATTTCCATGTGGCTATGTCAGAAAAGATGCAACACAACTGAGAAGACTCCCCTACCTTAAGTCATTGTGAGGCCAGTAAAGGCCTTCACAGAATGGAGATTTTTTCAAAGATACAGAAGGTGGTGTAATTCAGAAGGTGTTTAATTCAGTGTTCAGGGGAGAGAGACACTGAATTCTGTGGATCTAATTTTCTATTCACATTAAAGAAGTAATCTTTAGTTAGGAAGGAATGATTCTCCAGGCCTCATCATAATGTTCCCATTATAGATTGGCTATAATGAATTACTATGTATTATAATTTTCTATTAATTAAAATTTGTTCCAACGTTGTTCCAATAATTTTGTAAGAAATCAGAGGTTTGGACAGGCATGTCTGACCCAGAGCTTATATACTCTCAGGAATTCTAGGCAGGTTGGTGGGGGCCAGGGGTGGGGATGTGATAGTGTCTCAGCATAGTTTAGCAAAAGCAAAATTCCATGAAACTACCAGCAGAGGGATCTCATGGAAGGATGCACTGACACAGGTGTTGCATTGTGTAGTTCTGCACAGTACTCAGTCTACTCAATGATCAGGGCCAGGATTTAATGCAAAATTAACCAGAAATAATGGTAAACAGCCAGCACCTGGCAGAGTGGATGTGCTCAGTAAATAGTCCATGACTATTACCAGGAGGAGTCAATGGCATCGTCATACACTTTAGCTGATTTTTCATGTTTTTTTCCTGATGTCTTTCAGAGGCAGTGTGATGTCACAGAGGACAAGTTTCAAATCCCAGCTGTGTGACCCTGGGTGAGTTGCTTAACCTGTCTTTGCTTCAGTTCTCTTGTCAGTAAAATGGAGATGATAGTAGTGTCTACTACCTAGGATTGTTGTGAGGATTTAGAGGATAAATATAAATGTAAGTAAAGCATAGAACATAAATGTCCATTATTAATATTGTCAGTTAACAAGTGTGAATTCACCATACCCAATTCAATTAATACTGTCAATTGACAAGTGTGAATTCAGCATAACCAATTCATTCCCAGTCTTGACAGCTGAAAGTCAATCATTTTTAAGGGGCCATCTTGAGCCTGGAAAAACACTTAAGAAAATACTCATCTTTAGTACTTAATGTGAAATAAATATGGAGGTTACATTGGCATGTGCCATCTCTCTATATATATGCTGAGGAAAATGGACAGCCTTAGTAAATCACTGAGGTATATCAGTGCAAATATACACTTAAATCTATGCTGAAGTTGCCAGTTAAATGGACTTAATGGTGCATGTTGGATGGAACTAGTGGAATACTGACCTATAGGTGACCCAAGAAATGGGTTGGCATCTTGTTTTGGCTGTGGCATATCATAGGCAAATGCTTGTAACATCAGCATCCCTGATTTCTGGCCCTGTGAGGAGTCTATGTTGCTGAGACTACCCAAGAGAGTGGCAACAGCAGAGGTTCTGCCTCAGAGGTATGAGAGGTGGTGTACTCACCCTTTTAATGAAAATAATTTAGAAACAAGAGAAAAATGAGTGTTCTAAAATATGAGAAAAGATAGAGTTGCAACAGTGAATAAAGACAATAAAATTATGGTTATTTATCAATATAAGGGCAATACCATATTGGTTATGCATATACATAATCCCATTTAACCCTTACAATAAGCCTGGGGGGCGCAGGTATCTCCATTTTATAGATGAGGACATAGAGGGTAAGAGAGGATAAGTAACTAGGTACTAAAGAAGTACTGCTACCTAAATAACTTAGTTAAATAATAGGCTAGTATGGTATACATAAAACAAGCCAGCAATGCTGAACTAAGTTGAGAGTTGCTAAGTTGTAGAATCAGGACTGGATAAAACTCTGTTTGATTCCAAAGCCCAGGATCCCTCTGTAGGGCTTTTCTCCACGCCCCCCCCCACCCTGCCCCCCCAGTGTGGTGCAGGGCTCCTCTGTCATTACTAAGAAATATTTCTGAGCACTTATTACAGGGGTAATTTGCTAAGTGCTGAAGATAAAATTGTGGGTATTGAGATGGTCCAGGTTGTGGTCATTGATTTATTTATAGCAGGATCTTACAGTCTTTGGCTTTGTTTTACTTGGGCCAAACAGAACCCATTTGTGGGATTGAAGTGGGTGATATTTCTGAGCACAGAGCAGGGTCATTGGTGGGCAAAGTCTATCAAGATACAACAAATAAGTCAAAGCAAAGTGGTGGATGGATGTGCTAGGAACTACTAGCATCTCCACCATGGTGGCTTCCAGTCAAAGGTAGCCAAAATATGTGGAGGGAGGCATCCCAATAGCCCTTGACCATTCTCCCTTTCTCTAGCTCACCACCATTTAAATCACTGCTGTTAGCCTCCATCTACTGAGTGTCTACTACATACTGGACATTTATAAGGCAACTTCCATCATTATTTCAAATCTTCACCATAATCTTGTGAAATAGTTCATTTTACTACCATTTTACAGATGAAGAAACTGATGATGAGAGGAGTTACATGGAAAGTCATTGGCAGATTTGGGATTTGAACAAAGAAATGCCTGACCACAAGACATCAGCATCTCATGTTGGTTCTAGTCATTTAAATGGGCATTTCTAAGACTCCATAATGCAGTGAGGTGGGCAAACCTAGGGTCTTCAGGAGTGCAGGCTTGAGATTGAAAACTGACTTTTTATTTTTAAAAAATTTTTATTTGACTGTAGTTTGATTTACAATGTTGTGTTAGTTTCTGCTGTACAGCAAAGTGAATCAGTTACACATATACATACACCTACTCTTTTTTAGATTCTTTTCCCATATAGGTCATTACAGAGTATTGAGTAGAGTTCCCTGTGCTATACAGTCCGTTCTTATTAGTTATCTATTTTATATATAGTAGCGTGTATATCGGAATGGGGTAAACTTAAAGACTGTGGCACTGTCATTAGTCAAGTTGGGGCTCCAGGGTTGACCCGGTGATCAAGGGGCCCTGTGTTGGTAGCAGATGGACAAAAGTTGTTTAGATAAATTGCCATGGCCTGGAACACACCAGAAACTTATAAATTCTAACTTATATTTCCTCAGGGAGAGATATTGAAAAAAAAAACCCAAAACATGTGATTTTAAAAATTGAATTTCTGGGGCTTCCCTGGTGGCACAGTGGTTGAGAGTCTGCCTGCCGATGCAGGGGACACGGGTTCGTGCCCCGGTCCGGGAAGATCCCGCATTTCGCAGAGCGGCTGGGCCCGTGAGCCATGGCCGCTGAGCCTGCGTGTCCGGAGCCTGTGCTCCGCAACGGGAGAGGCCACAACAGTGAGAGGCCCGCGTACCGCAAAAAAAAAAAAAAAAAAAAATTGAATTTCTGGGTTTATTGTGTTGTACTTTTCCCTTCCTGTTCCATTAAAAAAATCCTGAGTACTAAGTGATGAGGAGTAATTCCAATTTAAAAGAAGTGCCAGCAGGGAATGGCACAGCAGGTGCAGTTGGTACATTTAGCCTAATGGTGAGAAGCAAGTTGAAAATTACACTGGAAAACTGCCTATTTGGTAAGCACTTAGTTGAGTTACAATGCTAAGGACTTGTGAGTAGAGTTCTTTAACCCCAGCTCTCATGTAATAAATTTATTTTGTGGAGATACAGCCAAGGTATTTCAGTTGACTTGCTAAATGTTATCTGTTTCTTTTTGATTATTAATTGTGACTTGGGCAAGGTGCAATTACTTGCTTAATTTTGGTTGTAGTTATTGTAGGAATCACTGGCTTGGAAATACATAGAACCATATTCAAGACAGGTCACAACTGTCCAGAGCCTCAGTTTTCCTACTGCTAAATGAAGAGATATCATAACAGATAATGCCTAAAATTCCTTCCACTTTAAGGTTTTATAAATTGTTGGTATAGGAAATAGTAGCTTCAAATGTTTTTGTTGGAGTGGGGGATGATGTTTTCTGTTAGTTCAGAAATTTTTCAGAGGCATATTTTTTATTTAGTTTGAGCAGGCAAAAGTTCATAGAGGAAATCAGAACTATCTATGATTCTTCTTTGGGGAATGGGTGTCCTTTAGTAGTCTATCAGAATTCAGTCCTTTCCTTTCAAAAGCATGGCTTTTAAAAAAAAAATTATTTATTTATTTGGTTGTGCTGGGTCTTAGTTGCAGCAGGTAGGCTCTTTAGTTGTGGCTCATGGGCTCCTTAGTTGTGGCTCACCAGCTCCTTAGTTGCAGCACACGGGCTCCTTAGTTGTGGCATACGAACTCTTTGTTGCAGCACGCATGTGGGATCTAGTTCCCTGACTAGGAATTGAACCTGGGCCCCCTGCATTGGGAGCATGGAGTCTTAACCACTGTGCCACCAGGGAAGTCCCAAGCATGGCTTTCTTGACAGAGTGGATGGCCTTTCCCCTCATACAGAGGGTGATGGTGTAAACTGGTAGGTTTATGCCCAGGGGTTCCAGATTGTCTCTTTCAAGAATGGATGTCAAATATTCAAGGAGCAGCAGACCCTGGGCTCCCCCAACCCCACCCAGTCCCTCTTTTTGAAAAAGATGATATGGTACGCCACTGAACAAATATATTTTGGGAGATTATACATACATACGTGTGCTTTAGCAACAGGCATGTGATAATTCATGCACTTCTTTCTGATACATACATAATTCATAGAAGTCTAGATATTGGAAAATTATAGGGCAAAAGTACTCTTGATTCAAATACACTTTACTATATACCATAGGGTTAACCAAACAACTCACTACAACTAAATTGATAATGATGATACAAAACTAATAGTAATTTATAATTTATTTAATAAAGTTTTTTTCCAGCTTTATTGAATGTATTTGAAAAATAACATTGTATAAACTTAAGGTATACAATGCAATGATTTGATATACATAGTGAAATAATTAGCACAATAAGATTAATTAACACCTCACAGTTATTTACCTTTTTTTTTTTTGGTGGTGAGAACATTTAATATCTACTCTCAACAAATTTCAAGTATATAATACAGTATTGTTAACAGTAATTTATAATTAAAAATGAAAGTGGCAACAACTGAAAACAATGAAAAACAACACAATGGTTATTATGTTTTGGTAAGAAACTTCGGAGTTCAAGCTACACTCAGGTGCCTAGTGAGAGACTTGCTTTACGGAGTTATGGTTTTCAGTAAATTTTTGTAACAGGTGGCATTGGAATACCATACTCTGTAATGGCAACAGACCTGGTGGTGCTCTGCCAGCTCTGCCCAGAACCTCTCATATCCTCTTATCCTTTGTGCCTCCCTTCCCTGGCTTCTGTGTGCTTTCGCTTCTCTTGCCCACACCTGTGATTCTCTTTGGAGACCTGCATTTGGATACTGGAGTTTCTGTGCCTGTGCTTGCAGAAATGCCTGGGAATTTACACGCACATGTGGTGACCTTTAGCCAACAACTGACTGGTGCCCAGTCAGTACCAAATCCCAGCAACCTTGCCTCGAATTAGGACAAATTCTGGGGCATAGCTTATAGTTCTGAGTTCCCCACAGCATCAGGCTGAAGTTACCTTCTGGGTGACTTTGTCTGAGATCCCTTCCTTGCTTGGCTTCTGCTTTCCTGTCCTGCTTCTCTCATTCCCTTATTGGTCACTGTTGGAAGCACTTCCTGAATGAATCTTTTGCTCTTAACTTCTTCTCAGTGCAGGGTCTGCTTTGAGGGAACCTGATTGGAGACATTTTCATAACTGACCTAGCAGGTTACAAGCAAGTGGCCTGTGATTTCCCATAAAAATAAAAACTTGTTCTTTGCTGTAGAAGTTCTCACAGATATCTACCCGTAACATATGCCTTTAGCTGTCTCGATTTAAAAAGCAAAATGAATAGTAAGTGGATCAGTATTTTTTTCCTTGGGGCTTATGATCTCTAACGTGTACCTCAGGCTATATGAAGCTGAGCATAAATCCTAGGCATTCAATGCTTCATCAGCCCCAGTTGAATGTTATAGAGTAATTTGCCCCTTTAGGGTTATGCACACATTTGCGACATTTGCTTAGCCTTGAGTGTCTGCTTATGATGTTGGATAAATATAAGACTGTGAAATTAGATGGTTCTCTAAAGGCAAATTAAAAAATATTTCAAAGTTTTATTTTCTAGCAAGTGAGTTTTGATAGAACAACATCTTGCCAAACAAAGTTCAATTCCAAATGGTTCTGAAGAACTTAGGGGCAGGACAGGAATAAAGCCGCAGATGTAGAGAATGGACGGGGAGGGGGAAGGGTAAGCTGGGATGAAGTGAGAAAGTGGCATGGACGTATATACACTACCAAATGTAAAATAGATAGCTAGTGGGAAGCAGCCACATAACACAGGGAGATCAGCTCGGTGCTTTGTGACCACCTAGAGGGGTGGGATAGGGAGGGTGGAAGGGAGACGCAAGAGGGAGGAGATATGGGGATATATGTATATGTATAGCTGATTCACTTTGTTATACAGCAGAAACTAACACACCATTGTAAAGCAATTATACTCCAATAAAGATGTTAAAAAAAAAAAAGTTCAGTTCCAGAGTTAGGGCACTCTTCCAAACTCTCCTCACATTTCTTTGAAGAGCAATGGACCCAGCATAATGAAGTTTCACGAGGCTCCTAAAATAACCTTTCCCCTGAGCCTTATGCATCCAGGCATCCAAGTAATGTAGTGTTTTCACACTGTGGAGAATCCTCCACACTTTGAGTGATGTTGCCATTTGCTGGAGGTCTCAGCAGTGCAGCTCTTCCACCCAGTTGCACCCAATTTCACTGATCAGTGGCTCTGGCTTAGCTTCATCCTTATGTATTCAATAATTCAGTTGGCGGGGGCAGAGTAGACACATCTAAAAAGGAACTGCAACATCTTGGAAGAATGAGGAAAATACACACTTGTTTATTTTCTCTTGGATCCTGACATTTACACAGGATCCAAGGAGGATCAATAGTTCCAGCATATTCTGGCACCAGAGATATTTATTACTATTTTTAAAAAGATGAATTAGATGTTTATTCCTTCTCCTGCAAAATTGTTTCAATCTGTAGATTTCTCTAAAATGCCAGGGCTATCAATAAGTTGTTCAGATGTGGCCAGCCACTGGGCCATGGAGTTGGGCTGACAGACCAGAATCTGAAAACACGTGAGCACTTCTCCTTGAAGAAGCATCTTACTGAAGTTGCACTCATGCTTGGCAGCTGGTATCATTCAGAGACTGTTTTTTTACATTTATTTTGAGATTCATTTTGAGAGAAGTTGTAAAGATAGTGCAGACAGTTCCCCTTCACCAGCTTCTCCTAATGTGAGCATCTTACATAACCATGCTACATTTGTCAAAACTAAGAAATTAACATGGGTACAATACTTATAACTAATTATAGACTTTATTTGGATGTCCTCAGTTTTCCTTGACTGTTCCTTTTCTGCTCCAAGATCTAATCCAAGATCCCACACTACATTTGGTCATCCCGTCTCCTTAGTCCATACAGATACTTAAAAATAGGTTTTTCAGATGATGTATGTGTAAATCTGTACATTTGTGAAGCCAGCCTGCTTGGGTTCCAGCAAGGTTCTGCTACTAATTGGCAGGGTAATTTTTAGCAAGTTATTAAAACTTGTGCCTTATCTGTAACTTGGGGATATTAATAATACTCCATCTGTATTTGAGGACAGCCATCCTATTAACCTCATATGATATTGTGGGAATTGATCAAGTGAGTTCATGCCAAAGAGCTTGAAACAGTGCCAAGCCCATGATAAGTGCTCGGTACACATTGTTATTTTTATGGTTATTATTCTCATCCTATGTAAACATCTATGTAAACAAAGTTAATATATTCTTTTCTTGTGTGGTCACAGATTGCTCTTTGTAAATATTTTCTTGAATAATACATGCACATAGTAAAAAATATTCCATCAGTACTAAAGAATGTAGAGTAAAAGCACTCTTTCCTTCTCATCCCTGTTTCCATTTTCTCTCCCCCGCTCCCTCCACCCCCGCCCCACCAGATAATAACTGTTACCATTTCTTGTGCACCTTCCAGAGATGTTCTATGTATAGAAATATATTTGTTTAAATGAATCTGGAACTTTGAAAAATGTGGTGAATACTAAAGGCTACATATTATCCAAAGTGAAAAAATTAGGTCTATCTCATTTGTATTTTCACTACAAATTATATTAACTGTACTTTACCAAGCACTTGCTAGGTGGCAGTCATTCTGCTTTTTCCTCACTCTCTATCCATATATTACCTCATTTAAAACCATAAAAATAAAAATAGTACCTATGTAGTAGGTACCATTAGCATCCCCATTTTACAGGTAAAGAAACTGAAGGCTAGAGAAGCTAATTAACTTCCTCAAAGCGGCTCAGCTAATAAGTGATAGTTTAGGTAAGAAAGTTTTAGGAAAAAAATCAGAATCTAAGTACATTGAATTTTTTCCTTTCAATTCCTTCTTTTATTTTACCTTTCCTTCCTGTTGCTCTTTCATGCCACCATCTTTGTCTGCTGGAAACAGGTCACAGTCTGGACTCCCTGCCCAGACTCCACTTTAGTTCACCCTGTACCCCCTTCTATGTTTTGCTCTTTCTAAAATTCATTTTCATCAAGTCTCTTGCTTGCTCAGAAAGCCTCATTAGCTCTTCACCTCCTAGAGAATCAAGTAAAAATCATGTATCCTGGCTTACAAAGCCTCCCCTTGTCTGGCTTCATCTGAGCCATCTGGTTTTATTGCCGAATGTGAGCCTAGCACATTGCATCACACAGTGTGGCCCTCAATAAACACTTGTAGGATTGAGTAATTGATAAGCCTAACTTATAAAAGCGACTCAGTAATTTCTTTAATGACACATCTGGAAATAAAAACAACTTTAAAAAATTCTCCTTCATAGAGAATGAGGGATTTTAACAATTTCAATTTCCAATTTTGGTGATTTGAATAGTGCAAAATTACATTTTCTGTGGCCTACATTGTTTGGAACTACAGATTAATTATTGACTGAAAATTTGGGAAGGTGAACAGGTAGTTATAAATTTTAATTCCTTCTTCTGGGGAGCCAGAGGTTGAGACACAGCAGTATTCCTGGTCTGACAATGCCAAATCTCTGCACTTTTGTTTAAACTGGAGCGGACTCCAATGGCTTGACCTTGCCGTAGAAGAAAGGGCCTGGCATGAAGGTACAATTACTTGACAGTCTGGAGAATGGAAACCCACCATCATAAAGCCAGTTGTAGGATTCACAGAGAACTCCCTGCTAATACAGAGGAGTTTAAATATTGCCCTACTCCAGAGGAATCACATCACCGCTTGGCTATATGTTTCCTGTTGAGATTTTGGTGAGGGATGTTGGCAGAGTTCTGTGAATTGTTGGAAGAACAGATTGCTTTGGCCTGGTGAATGGTTTCCTGGCCAGCAAGTTGGTAGTGCCCTGCCTGATAGCATTACGTCCCACCCATGCCTTTTCTATAAGAGTGAGTTGAGGCCCTAGAAAGCTGCTGTATGTCTTGCTTATCTCTTTATCCCCAGTGCCAACCACATTACCTGGCACAGAGTAGGCACTGAGAAAATGTTTGTTTGGCGAATATATGGATGCAGGCATTATTTTCCCATGAAAGGGGGCTTTGGATATCAGCTTCCTTCAAGTCCAGTGGAGTTGGCCCATGGACAGCTTCAAATTTCCTGGCAGTAGAGAGCTATAAAATGTACAATGGGAATTTCTGGTCCAGAAAGCTCCTTAATGACATCCAGAGACCTGTAGGATTAGAAAGAATAACTCAGGACATGCTGGTGTTGACATGAAGGTATGTTTGAGTGCCAGCTATTCCCTGGCATGTCATGGATCTGACCTCGGAGGGAACTTCTGAACAGAGGGACCAGTAAACCTCATGCTTGCTTTAATCTCGGACTCATTTTTCTCTTTGTTCTCCTGACCTTGTTGGGGAAACTGAGGCAGTACGCCACTGCTAAAAGATATTAGTAACATTTCTTGCTTGTTTTTTTGAGGAGAGGCTTGAATATTCAGGAGCTAGGAGAAGCGATTGACAGTTAATACTGAGAGGACTTCATGAGTAGAGAAATACGTTATTAGAGTGGGGCTACATGGGAGAGGAGGGGAAGTTTGTGTTCAGCTTTGATCTCTGTTTTCTGTGTTCTACTAGCCTCAGTGGTGCCTGTAGTGAACACTGAGGTGTACCTCCAGAACCCCCCTTATGACAGAGGCATTCATGCCCACCACTTGCTGATGGCTCATAGCTGAGCCCTTCTCTAGGAGTTGCCCTTGGCTGAAGAAAGCTGCCTTGCCAAGCTCATAACCCTCCACCCCTAGAGGCAGCCTCATCCAGTGACTGGTCAAAGCTGAATACAAAAGCCTGGCCCCCTATCCTCAGCTGCAAGACTAATGCTTCTGTTGCAACTGCATTGCAGTTCAGCGCTACCCCTGTCCAGTCTTGCCTCTTTCAGCCTGTTCCCCAAGGCAATCCCATATAAACCTGTTGCATGTCCATCTCAGAGTCGAAGAGGCTGTTTTCTGGAGAACCTGGCATAAGTCTTTTCCTTTCCTTTGGTACCCTGAGATGTGATGCATTGCTGGTTTTTTCTGTATCAAACTTTGTCCTTAGAAAACAGTCCAATAATTCCTTCATGCTAAAATATAAATGTAATAATCCACTCCTTCATTTTAATGGGTGCGAGACCCTCAGGACAAAGCAATAAATGTCTCTGTATGGAATTTCAGGCAATTGAATGGGGGAATATTTCTGGGTGCCCGAAAGGAGGCACCACCCATGTGCCTCTGAAATGCCACCACACAGGTGGTCTCCTGGTGGTGAGGCTGCTTCCTTTGTAGGAGCCAACAGTTCTCTGTGGCTCTGCATCTCAGAGCAATAGCCCTACCCTTGGCACATTAGAAGGGAGAAACTGAGTGTTTTTCCCACCAGCATTCCCTTGATCTTCACCTGGGCACCATCTGAATTTCCTACCTCCTCTAAATTTGAGTATTTTCAAGGTAGCAAAAGGCAAATAGTTCAAAGTTAGCAAATACGTCTTGAGGAGCTCAAACATTTCTTTTACTGTGTCAGCTCCCCTACTTCCTAGCCATTATTCACTTCTTTTTCTCTTTCAGTGGCACTTCGTACATCTCTACAGAGCACCTCATGCTCTCTATTCTCTCTCTTTTTTTTTTTTTTTTTGCGGTACGCGGGCCTCTCACTGTTGTGGCCTCTCCCGTTGTGGAGCACAGGCTCCGGACGCGCAGGCTCAGCGGCCATGGCTCACCAGCCCAGCCGCTCCGTGACATGTGGGATCTTCCCAGACCGGGGCACGAACCCGTGTCCCCTGCATTGTCAGGCGGACTCTCAACCACTGCGCCACCAGGGAAGCCCTATTCTCATTTTTTAAAGTTATCCATTAGTGATTCATTATCTTTATGTGATAGGGGCCGTTTCATTGTTGCTTCATCCCTGGTTTCTAGCCATTATGCAGGCACATGGCAGTTGCTCCATAACTGTTTGAATGGCTAAGTAAATAAATGAGTACCTCCTAGTGCAAGACACTATAAAGCATAAGGGGGAACAAAATTGATACAAAGAGCTAACAGTCCCTGAGTACTTATTGAGCTGTAACCTTGAACAAGCATGACTCATGGGAGGCAATTATGAAGCACCTTGACTTTTGCTTCTCTCTGTTCCTCTAAGTCATTTGTTATGTTCAGGTAAGACAAGTAATTAAAATGTCCATTCCTATATTATCATAAAAATGTTGAACTTGATTTAACATTGAGGCTTCTCTTCTTCCCCCAGCTCAGGCCTGACAGAGAGGTTAGAGAAGGGAGTGTGGGTGGCTGCCTCTCATTCCTCACCTAATGCTTCTCTTTCTCCGTCTTACTAGTCATAGTTTCTGAACCTCCAATGTTGGCATGTCCAGAAGAGAAAAGGGAACAAGAAAGTTGTTACCTGGCCAGAGCGGTCATTAGCAGGAGTTGTGCTCTCTGGGTAAGGCAGGTGTTTAAACTGATTCTTTCTTTTGTAGGTTCTTTGTAGACTTATTCCCCGCAAACCTCTTGCTCCCTGACCACCTACAATAACTGGGACCTCATGCCTATAGTTCTCTTGTTGTGGGTGATGTGTTCTTTTCAGCTTGTTGCTAACCCTTCCTAGCCCCTAACCATCCAGTGGTACTTTCAGCTTCTCTCTGCTGAGGTCTGTTTACCCCTCCAGGTGACGCTCTCAGGTGGCATCTAAGACAATCCAATGTTGGTTAGCTCTCTGGTGTGCTCTCTCTCTCTCTGTCTCTTTCCCCCCACTTCTCATTCAAGGAAGCTCCCTTCTATGCCCTCACAAACTCTGAGACTACAACTGACAGATGCAGCCTCCTCTCCTTTGATTCAGCTCCTGGCAAGTCCAAATGCTGGGCCTCAGAGTTCTCAGATGAGAGACTTACACTGTCTACTGTGTTCTCCAAACGTGGGGGACACAGGGGCTCTCTGCATGGGCTTCCTGAAGCCTTCCACAGTAGACCTGAAGAAAAAAGGCAGGCAGCCCATTACTTTCCCTTGATGTACCAACTATCCATTCCTCAAACTCTCTGTACTCATTTTCTTCCTTTTAATTTCTTCAGACATCTTAATAGCTGGAGGTGGATGTTCAGCTAAGTGTTTCAGTACTGACTTTCTTCCATTTCCTTTTTGTAAGTCCTGTGTGGTGTTTTTACTTTGGAACGTGGTGTCTGTCGTCTTTATGTATCAACCAAAACTGAGAAAGGGAAATCCCATTTTAATAGGCTGTTATTCTATGTGCCAGGTGCTGACCTCAGATTTACATGCATTAATTCTTTCAAATACAGAAAATCTACAGATGAAGAAATGAGGTACATGGAAGTTAAGTAATCTGCCAAATGTCACCGAGCTAGCAGGTAGCAGAGCCAAAATTTAAACCCAGGCAATTTGAATCTGAAGCCAATGCTGTTGATCACTGCTCTACCTCTTCTCATAAATGAGGCACAGAACAGACTCTTGGGAAATGTACAAGCTGGTGGGGAGGAGACGAAGAAGAAATAGATACCTGTAGAACATGATATAACAAAATAACATATGAAGAAAATTCTAGGCAAGTTCAAAGGAGGAAAATAACACATTCGATTTGGGAAATAAGAAGTTTTCATGGAGGAGATAGGTCTTTAAAAGGGAATAGAACCTCTACTGGTCAAGATGTCAGGAAAAGGATTCCTGGCCATGGCAAAGTGAGAGTAAAACAGGAGGTAGCTTTGGGACCAGTGAGAACCCAGTTTGACTCAGGATGCAGAGGATGGTTAGGGGAGTTGTGGGCAATGAGACTGAAAAATTTGCAGCTGGACTATGGCCTGGAATGTCACGGTGATGATTTTATCTGATTTAGAGGGTGATGGGGAGTAAGAAAAGGCAGGTGGGAAGAGATGCAAGAGACACTGTAGAGATAGATGAAAGGACCAGGCAGCAGATGGGATGTATGGGAGACAGGAGCGGAGGATTCAAAACCCTGGGTTACTGGGAGAATGATTTATCCTGAGGGAAACGGAGACGGAAGGAGGAGAGACCCTCCCTTTCCTCCTCTTTTTAATTTTGGTAAATTATGTTGAATTGAGATCTTAGAGGAAGCTAATATTTAATGAATGTTTATATACTAAGCAGGGTATGAAGCACATATTATTTAATTTAATCTCACAAAAAATCTTATCACACAGGTTAAAGATCTGTTTTTCTCTCCTTTGGGCTAGAAGGCCATCAGATTCCCTGAAAGAGGGACTGTCTTAACCGCTCAGCCTGAGAATCTAGCACAGTGTCAGGCACATGGTATGTCCTTAAGAAATATCACAACAAATGAACATCTGAAGTTATACCCTTTGCAAGTACACTGTGTGCTCTAGTCACCCCTGGAACACACAGGGGTGAGTGAGTTATTCAGGTAGCAACGCCCCCCCCCTGGAGAAACATGGTTGACCCACTTCTGGGGGCACCTGTGTTAGTAGGAGCTGCTTCAGACAGAATGATAATCCTTAGAAGGAGAGCATCTTTTTTTTTTTTTTTTTGCCATACGCGGGCCTCTCACTGCTGTGGCCTCTCCCGTTGCGGAGCACAGGCTCCGGACGCGCAGGCTCAGCGGCCATGGCTCACGGGCCTAGCCACTCCATGGCATGTGGGATCTTCCCAGACCGGGGCACGAACCTGTGTCCCCTGCATCGGCAGGCGGACTCTCAACCACTGCGCCACCAGGGAAGCCCGGAGAGCATCTTTTGATCTGGCCTGTCATTGCTAGAGCTGCCTCTGTGGCATGGAGATCATAATCACAGGTCAGATGGCAAAGAGGGGGACTCAATTGCCCTGAAATTATCTGGAGCACCCAGGTGTTACTGAGAGTGTCCTGGATGAGAATCTGACAAAAACTGACCCATTGTCCACGAGGCCACCGACAGCTTCATGCATGCTGTCTGTAGTTCATCTAGAGGCTGTGGAAAGTTAGATTATTGGGATTTGCATGTTTGTTGAATTGAGTTTTCTTTTAATCCTTTACAGTCTAGAGAACTGGGGCTAACCTATCGGGCTGTGGTCTAGGCTGATTTTTCTGGGCACTCCTCTGTAAAAGGGCTCATGTGTGTTTTTCTCAGTAGTGGACTATTGTTGCTGTAGAAAAATCTTCTAAGCTCTTGAGCATATTTGATGGCACTTATGGGTTGCCATGGATCCATCTGCAGTCTCACCTGTCTTCCCCACAACCATCAATCAGCCCTTATTGTAGTGAGAGGTGCCTCAGGTTAATGGTGCAATCCAAGCCCATGGGAATAAAATTTATTTATACAGTTACAGGCTTTCGTTAGACTGAGATTCACCCAGGTTGTCGCAACTTAGTAACTGACAATACAATTCTTTAAATTTTTCAGGTTAAAAACTTTGGAGTTGTCCTTGCCCCCCCTCTTTCTCTCACCTTATGTCAAGCCCTTAGCAAATTCTGTTAGGTTTTCTTCAAAATATATCCAGAATCTCACTACCTCTAATTTACTGCAACCTATGGTTGGCTCTTGCTTGAATTGTTCCAATATCTTCTCAACTGCTCTCCCATCTTCCCTTTTGTTTTTTTTCGTTAGGGTTGTTTTCCACAGTCTCCAGAGAGATCCTTTTAATATGCAGTTAAATCATTTTATTGTTTTATCCTAAAACTCCTAAGGGCTTCCTATCCCCCTTAGTTCAACATGTGGATGTTGTGAACAGCTGATTCCACCACTTTGGGAAGAGAATGAACAAGTGTGTCCCGGCATCCTGCCTAGCTTTTTGCAGAAAAAACGTCAGTGGAAGAGATCTGGAGGCTGTTGTTTCAACTTTTAGACCCTAGATGGCACTCTGGGACCATGCAAGGTTTTGTCTGGCCCGTCTTTTTTTTTTTTTTTTTGTAATGGGGCACAGATTTTGCAGTCCTTTACACTGAAACTTTTATGGGGCCTGAACTAAAACTGACTGAGGAGACTGAATTTCAGTAAAAATTTTAGACATATATTTTTTAGGGGGACAAAGTATAGCTTAGAAAAAATAAACTGAAAACGTTCTGGATTCTCTAAGAGAAACACTGAAATTTCTGCTGTTTAAGAATGTAGAATTACCCAGGAAGTTGGGGGGTTTGGGGATTCAGGGGTGGGTGGGGTGGGAGAAGCATCTGGGGGCTCAGACTCCATGTAGGGGCTGTGTGCACAGCTGAGGGGTGTCTGGGAAGAGGCTTTGGCATTTAGGAGAAGAGTCTGAAAAGTTTTATCTAAGTTCATCATATTTACAAAATATCTTATTCTCTCTGTTGAGGCTGAGGACAAGAGATCTTTAACTAAGGATTCAGATACTAGAGGTAGATGGTCAGAAGGTTGCAGGTATGTGGGTGAAAATATATTAAGGGTGGAGGAAGCCAGCTTTTCCTCTTGAGATTTTGGGAGTTAAATTGCGTGTGTGTGTGTGTGTGTGTGTGTGTGTGTGAGAGAGAGAGAGAGAGAGGGAGAGAGAGAGAGAGAGAGAGAGAGAGAGAGAGAGAGAAAGAGATAGATAGAGAGAGAGAGAGAGAGAGAGAGAGAGAGAGAGAAGGAGAGGTTTCCTCATGACTCCAGGGGTAGCAGGAATAATAGTGGAGAGCTGGTCCGGCCCTGCAGGAAGGCCTACCCCCTTACGTGTTTTTAGCTTTGAGGGGGTAGCTTGTTCTTGAAGGGTCCCTTTGGACCTCTCCTGGGGCTGATGCTCTGGGAGCAGAGTCATAGGAGGAGGCTGCCACCTGAAGGCTCTGGGAAGACCCAGCAAGGAGGCTACATACAAGAGTGTGTTCTCCCTGGGTCTGCACATGACACAGCTGGCTGTCAGAGGGACAGATGAAACCACAGTTATTCATCATGCATCAAAGACCATTCAGGGGAATCGAGATAGAAACCGAGTCTGAGCTTTCCCTTGCAGCATTTCCTTGGTTTTCATCAGTTTCTCTTGTGGAGGAGTGAGGGCTCAGAAAGCTCCCTCTGGGCATCCCCTTTTACCCTATTGAATAAGGATTGGTTTCTAGCCCCACAGCTAAAGGGGTGATATTGGGCAATTCAGGAAGCTTTATACAGCTCAGTCTCTTCATCTGAACTGTCAAGAAAAAATGCACCAAACAGGGTTAAACAGGCCAGAAAGACTTGGTTTGAGGCTCTGGCAATAGGGGAGAACTCAACTCTGCTGAGACAAAGTGCAGGATGAGCCAGTGGCAAAGGACTGGGGGATGTTAAGGGGAGGTCAGTCAAGGTGACGAGGCCGTCTCATTTGTGTTTGCTAATTGGGGCTTATAAAAGTTAGGCTCCTACCCTCCCACAGAGACTCGGAGATAAGGGTGCTAAGATTACATTTCAAAGGGATGGCTCCCAGGTTCTTAAGAGACAATTTACATCTCAGAGGGAAGAGAAAGACTTTATAATGACAAGTTTTCTAAAATAAATGCTTTAAGAAAAGAGGTCAGGTCAAGCCTTTCTCAGGTTTACTCAGTCTGAGGGGATGTTAAGTCTGTCTTGTTCAGCACAATGGGTATAATAATAGTACCAACTTTATAGACATTTTGTAGGGATTAAATGTGATGAGGTCTGTAATGCACAGACAGAGGGCCTGCCCGGTAGACAAATGGCAGCCGTTATGCTAATGACGGTTAGGATTTTGACTGACAGAATTGCTTACTTTAGTTTCACTCTGAAGACCTCTTCCATACATAATTTGTGAAAGAAAGTACAAAACAATCCTTGTTTTCAAAAAGCTACATGTGTAAATAAGGCATATTTTATGTTTATATGTATATGAAAAAAGCTAGAGATTATTTTGGAAACAAACAAACCACTCTTTAGAGCTTAAATTCTAAAACAGTGAACACCAACACATATATGCAATCTGTTACATAAGAGAGTAACATTTAATGACCTATTTATTTTTCACTTGCTTGTCTTCTGTTCAGAAGGGCAGAGCACATAAAATAAACGAAGTCAGTTTCTTGACTCATCGCTCTGCAGAACTGGCTGCTGATTCCAAGGCTGCAGCCGTTGAGTGTATGTATATACAAAGTCCCTACTTTCTTAAGGGTTAGGGGACATTTCTTGTTTCATCTTGGCCTCCCGAGAGAGGTTCTTTCTAACCAAGAGCTGCTAACTGTGTAGAAACCATGCCCCTAAGCCTTTTTTCCCCCACCATTAAAAGGAGACCGTGATGATTTAATATCTGCCTTGATATCTTTTAAAGGGGCTCCCTTGGAATTGAGCGTTTCAGAAGCCAGGGAACAGGCACTTTCTAGGTTGTTCTGTAACATGGTTTTGAGGTAGGGGAATCCTGGGTGGAGGGACCTCTGAGAGGTTACAGTTGAACTCAGGCATCTGGAGAGAGAGCTTCTGAATCCTCCTGAAAATGATCTTCTTTTTGATAATGACGTGGATGTCAGATTAAAAAATGTTTAAGTCTAAGTTCTTCTAATTTGTTGTTTCCCTCCCTTGAATTAAATCCACCTCGCTTTCTACCATAAATCCAAGTAACTGATAAAATGTACATACTCTGCTTCCCTGGTGGCGCAGTGGTTGAGAGTCTGCCTGCCGATGCAGGGGACGCGGGTTCGTACCCCCGTCCGGGAAGATCCTACATGCCGCGGAGCGGCTGGGCCCGTGAGCCATGGCCGCTGAGCCTGTGCGTCCGGAGCCTGTGCTCCGCAACGGGAGTGGCCACAACAGTGAGAGGCCCGCGTACCCGAAAAAAAAAAAAAAGTACATACTCTGATTCCAAATGAATAAACACAAATTTTATTGCCGTAAGTAATCTTTTTTGGTTTTCAAAATCCTTTCACAGGAAAGATATCATTTAGTCCTTGCTGTAACTTTTTGTTATTTTACAGAGAGTTGCTCAGGTCATGCATTTATGTGTAAGTAGATTTCAGGACCACATAGGCACTCTAAGTACCCCGGTGCCATTCTAACATCTTCTGAGTGGCTCCAAAGCAGAAGAATTTAGTCTTTTTGGTCCTAACGTAGAGCATCCTGTATAACAGCATCTTTGTGGGCTCCTTGCCTCCTCCTGGCAAGCAGACTGATGGTTGCTAGATGATGCCTCATTGCTCTTCAAGTTATATGACCCTGTCCTTCCTTATGTGACTGTGTGAGTCTAAAGTTTTGGGATACTTTATGTATATTGTGCCAGTCTTGTGAAAAAGCAGAGACTGCTTAAATAGGGGTCTTGGGCACAGAATTTCTTTCTGAAAGAAGTGAACATAGATGGAAAATTTGAGTTTCACTGAAGAGAGTAAAAATGTGAGAAAGATAGAAACTGTGGTAGCTGGTTCCCATTTTAAGTAAGACATTAAAAGTCTCTTTATGTTAGATCAAACTGAGAACTGGTACAGTGGACCAAAACCCATGTTCCATCGAATCCAGCCCTGAGACCCAGTGTTCATGGACACATTTAGGGGAAGTCTACCTTTTCAAGCAAATTTAATGGGAGGTTAAGTTATGGCTCTGAGGTTGGCATTCAAGCCCATGGATTTGAAATCTAAAACATTAAAAAGAAGTAGCACGATAGGAACTAATAGCACAGCCAAGAAGAGACAAGGGGAAGGAGTCGGGAGAGGTTTCTGGAGCTTGGACGATGAGGCAAGTTGGTGATGTTGACCTGAAATAAATAGACAGTCAGATATTTCTCTAGCAAAGATGGGTTTATTCGGGATCAGCAGAAAATGACAATGTGGAGTCTGCAAACCTGGAGAGCCATGTGCAAGTTCCCACATGACAAGGGAAGGAGGACACTTGTATAGAGAGGAAAGGGATGTTGGAAGGTCTATAGCAGAGTCCATTGCTGTTCATTGGCTGTGTCCTTGTCAAGAAAGGAGTCTTCTTGTTGGGTTCTGCTATCCTTGTAGGATGTGAGAGCTTCCCCTACTCTAGTTAATTGAGGTTTCTGTTTTATTAATTTTTTTACAGTGACATCACCAAGTTCAACTTGAGGTGGAGCCCCCAGGGACCAGTTTGCACTTAGCATTGCTTCCTGTTCAGGCTATTTGGATGAACAGTTTATTATAAAGCAGCCAGCCTGTCTCTTGGTGTCACAATATTCATTAAGGTTAGATTGCCCTACATTTTACCAACAATATTTGGACTTGAAACATCCCCACTCTATCCCTATATTGCTGCTCCATTCTCTGTGTGGCTTTCTGGATAGCTAGTTTGGCTCTATCTTCCAAAAGCATCCATTCTCTCTTAAAAACTGTCTAGCCCACTATTTAACGATTATATTAACTTAAAAAAATTCAATGACTCTTTTTCCATTTCTAGAATTTCTTTCCTCCTCCCACCAAATCCACTTTTTTTTTTTTTCTTTTCATAATGTCATGCTTTTAACTTTTGGATATGTTCCTTCACTTCTTGGGATTCTTCTGTATTCATCACATTAGGTGTGAATTCTCCCATTTATTGTATGGTTGGCTGTCTTTCGTGCTGGTGGGTTTCCTCCTGCTCTTTTTAATTTTGTTTATGGGCTCATCTTCAGTGGGAGTTTTCTTTTGTGAGAGTCCAAAGGGTACTTTGGATGATAGAGATAAGTTTTACGTTAGTTTCTCCACCTGGGTTTTCATACTCTGTAGGCAGTGAAGAGGTGGTGAGAATTTGGGCGCCACACCTCCACACAGGGCAAATTTAGTGTTCTGTTGTCTTAAGATTGCTTTTTCATCAAAATCTCAGGAAGCTCCACTTCTAAGTTAAGACCTTGAACCGGTGAACAGGTTGTTTTAGTTCCAGTCTGGGGAGGGATGATTCTTTTTTGGCTCCTTAGTTTGTGCAGGAAGCAATTTCAGCTCCCCACCAAGAATGGGCCAGTAGTTTTAAAAACAGTCCTTAACATATATACACTACCGGACGTAGGATGGACAGCTGGTGGGAGGCGGCCGCGTGGCGCAGGGAGATCAGCTCAGTGCTTTGTGACAACCTGGAGGGGTGGGATGGGGGGGGATGCAAGAGGGAAGAGATGTGGGGACGTGTGTGTATGTGTAGCTGATTCGCTTTGTTGTAGGGCAGAAACTGACACACCATTATAGAGCAATTATACTCCAATAAAGATGTTAAAAAGGGGCTTCCCTGGTGGCGCAGTGGTTGAGAATCTGCCTGCTAACGCAGAGGACACGGGTTCGAGCCCTGGTCTGGGAGGATCCCACATGCCGCGGAGCAACTAGGCCCGTGAGCCACAACTACTGAGCCTGCGCGTCTGGAGCCTGTGCTCCGCAACAAGAGAGGCCGCGATAGTGAGAGGCCCGCGCACCGCGATGAAGAGTGGCCCCCGCTTGCCACAACTAGAGAAAGCCCTCGCACAGAAACGAAGAACCAACACAGCAAAAATAAATAAATTAATTAATAAACTCCTACCCCCAACATCTTCTTTAAAAAAAAAAAGATGTTAAAAAAAACCCAACAAAAACAGAACAGTCCTTAATTGGAGGCTAAAATCCTAGCTCTGAAAGTGTGTCAATTGATATTGGAAGTTAAGAGAGTAAACCCTAAGAATTCTCATTGACAAAAAAGATCTTTTTCCTCCCGAGGTTAAGAATTTGCTTCTGGTTGAGGTAATCAAGTCCCATGGAAGCAAGAGGAATTGTCAAGGTGCTCTGACCATTCCGTATGACCTGATGGGGCTCTGCACCACGTGCTGGTTTTCCTTGTCCTGTTAACTCTGATTCCTCCATGCTGAGAGGTTGACTCTGGGATAATTAACAAAGCTACTGTGGCCCCAGATGCCCAGTGTACCATGCCATGTGTGAGGCTTTGAAGTAGAAAATGAAGCCTTGCTGTTTTAGTAGAACGGTGCTGGGATACCAGTGGGCAACTCGGCAGAACCTGACTGCTTTGTCCCAAGGGAAGAGCAGTCTGAATGGCAGCCCGACCCACACAGAGGCACAAAATTAGCTGGCTGATTTTGAGTGCATGGTTCTTGTTATTAGACCTGGCTTCGGGGACACTCACAGGACTAATTTTCTCAATAATGGAAAAACTTGGCAGGCAATGACATAATGATAGTATATCTGCTTGTCTTTCTCAACTCGCAGCCTCATTCCGGGAAGAAAATGAGTTGATGTTAAAGGTAAATTTTCCTGCATAAGGACTTCCCTATTATTAACAGCCTTCTGAGGATGATAAATCACAATAATGCACAGTTCTGTTAAATCAATATTTACCAATTTCGGTCAGCTACTCCTTAGCCATGTGTCCCTCTCCGATTAAAACTGTATCCGACTGAGTAGAACTAAGGCTTCCAAAACTGAATTTATTGATAAAAATCAACAAAACAAATGGTTGTAGTTTAATCTAAGTTAATAAATTAATCTAGTTTTGTGTGATGCTTTTAATGACCATAAGCAATGACTTATTTGGGGGCCGAAGTTGATGAGGCAGATATTTTCTAAGTTCTTACTGACTATTAAAACCACATTATAACATTAATGTAACTTGTTTATTTCATTTCTTCTTGGCATAAATGTACAGTTAATTTTGTTAACTCTCTTCTAGAAAAAGCTATGCTAATACATGTAAAAGTTTCTTATTCATTTACTGTAATTATCAATATTTTATACATATTTACTTTGAAACACTCCCCCGTTTTGTGGGTAATAACAAACACATTTCTCCAGGTTGGGGGAAGTAGCAACAATAATTGCAGAGAATCAAAATCAACTCTCTGTGAAATACAACATTCACGTAAAGGCTTTGCTTTCAGTAAATTGTATTAGGAGTGTCAAGAGCAAACATTTACCGGAAACACATGAATAAAGCATGCCATTCACAACTGCAATAGAATTTTAATTGGGTTCTGAAGCATCCCAGAAAGGAGGTAGCTGGCCACACCATTGCACCTCGCTATTTTGTTCTACCACCAACATCCTCATTCTTCACTAATAAGCCTTTATCTTACATAGTCATTCAGGACAAATCATTTGCACAATTAACCCAAACCCACTTAATTAACATCTGTGTTATACAGCCTATTCTTCCAAAGCCGTCTTTGGAAATTCTTTCAGAGGTCTGTAAGTTGGTTTTGATAATATATGAATAAAGTCATTTCTATTCTTTTTCTGCCTTTGCTTTTGTAACTGAAGAAAGAAATGGACAAGTTAGTGCATTAGATGGCTGAAGGTCTTAATAGAAACACATTTATTAATACTTATTGAATTATTTTGTGCATGGTAATCTGATAGACCAGTTTCTGACTATTGTTACAGTAAAATACATTTTCTATCTCAAGGGCAAATCCTTACCACAAAGTTAGTTTAAATTTACTTGAGAAGGGAGGAAAATAGTGCTCTGTGTGCCTCTATAAAGGTGATTTTCAATAATTTTATATTAAGTCAGTTATAGAACTTACTAAAATGCAGAATCTAGGAGAGGGATTTGAGAAATCTAGGGTGGAGCCCCAAAATTTGTATCTGAAAAAATAAGAAGGGTCTGTGGTGATTCTGATGTAAATGGTCCTTAGAACTTAACAAAGTTGTAGACCACTAGGTTTACAACTTCCTGACTTCATAGTGAATTTTTGTCAATATGAAACATTTTTCATTCATTGCCTTTGACAGATTTTAATATTATTTATTAAATCCGGCCATCTGATCCTGATCTTTGTTCAGAGTCGCAGTGTTTTTTAAAAAAAAAATCAGTATTTTGATCACTCAGACCCTAAAATTCTCAAGTTGTATTTGCCTCTGTATAACTGTGTAATTAAAAAAAGAAACAACAAAACAAAACAAACTTACTAGATACAGTAGAATGAGTTATGTCTATTTTAAAGTTAGTTAAGAAATGATACTAAGGAAAACAAAAAAGTTTCAGTGTAGTTGGTGGGAAGACGGGGTGGGGGGAGGGGCACGTGAAAAAACAAACTCAACCTATTAATTATGTATTAAGTGAGAGTCTCCAATCCACAGTACACATGTAACGTCAAAGTTCTCCACTAAAATGGTTTCTTATTAGCATTTAAGTAAGATTTTTATCTAGTCCTATCACAGTCAGAGGGTGAAACCAAAGCAGTTTAAAAAACACCTCATCACTGAAGGTCAGGCCCCTAACAGGGCCTTAATTAGCATGTGGAATATCTTCCCACTTGAAAAACCTGTGCCAAGGGAACGTGTTTTTTTACCCCCTTTTTTCTTTCTTTTCCTTTTTTTGTTGGTGACAGTTTGCTTATGTAGGCAAAAGAGACCATTAAATATCTTGCAACTGAAACATAACAGACATTTGCTCCCTGTAATTTTTAGATATTTTCTGTGTTCACAGTTTCTCTGCTGTTAGAATTGTGTCATGGTGGGAATGGTGACAAGAGAATCCAACATTACCAGGAAAGTGAAGCCAATTTCAGATTTCTTGAGGCCGCTGTATGTAATAACTGCATTTAGAAAGCCTAAGGAAATTATGTGAGTTTGTAGGCACATGTAGGCTTTGAGTCAAAAGTACAACAGACATATGGGAGACTTCAAACATTAGGGCTATTCTGAGTGTCTTTTATTTCTGAAAGCTCATTTGAATAATCTGGTATAGCTCTGATTTAATTTTTCAGGGTCTTTTCGGTTGTTCAAGGTTGGCTTTGAATGTTATTTGAGGGATCCTGAAATTGCTCTGATCCAAGGCATTTCACAAGTGGCCTGTCAAATGTCCTGAAACCAGTCCCTTCTTTTTTCTTTTTTTTTTTAAATTAAAAAGACACTTCCTATTGAAAACTCAGTTCAATGCAAATTTGCTACGTTAAGGTTGGGATAGAGAAGGGCAAGTAACTTGTTACTTCAACACTCAGTCTTCAATTATCAGATGAGCCTACCTCTTCATCTCTCACAGACGTTTGCAGATAGAAGGCCCCTGGTGATTCTGCTAATAGATACCCGTTTGATATTAGACAAACCACTTAACTTCTCTGGCTTTCATTCTTTCCATGAATAAAATAAATGGATTGGGTTTAAGTTTCTCTAGGATCCTTTCAACTCAAACAATCTATTGATCTTGGAGTTTAAAATATTTTATTTAATGTGTCTTGTTGAATTTTCTAACTTTTTTTCTTACCCTGATCTTGGATGTAATTATTTGACAGTTGCAATTTAACAAATTCAATTCAAAGTAGGAGAATTTAATGGTAGATCTACACTGTACAAGGGACAATAAATAAATATCCCTACAGATTAGCTCAACATTCTACAAAGTTTTATACCAATTATAATCATTCTTCTTGGGTTTTCTGGGATGGTCCTGATTTCTAATACACTACTCCATTGCTCATATAAACTGAGGGCTAAAAACTAATGGGCTGTTGCCCATATGCAGCTGTTGTATGTGTTTTACTTTACCCATAAAGTGTTTAGAATTTCAGTTATGAGTTAGGGCAAATGATCTCTAGTTTGCCAAGATCCTAGCTGTCTATATTGTTTACATCAAGTCTGTTTCATTCATGTACTTACCTGCCTAGCATCATGAAAACATTGAAGTTTACAACCCCTGTTAAACTACAGAAATAAATAAATAAATAAAACTACAGTACTGAAGAGTACTTTTAGACCAATACTCTTCAGTAGAAATTTCTGTGTTGATAAATATGCTCCATATCTTTGTTGTTTAATATAGTAGCCATTGGCTGTATGTGGTCTTTGAGCATTCGAAATGTGGCTAGTGTGACTGAAGACTAAAATTTTTAATGTGATTTAATTTGAATTGATTTAAATTTCAGGTTAAATAGCCACACTAAAAGAAAGAGAGATAGAGAAAGAAATAAGTGCATGTGGGCAATGGCCAACATATTGGACAATGCAATATCTACATTGTCTGTTCAGGTTATCTACGTCTGTGCAACAAACTACCAAAACTTATTTTGCTTACTGATTCAGTGGGCCAGGAATTCAGACAGGGCAGCATAGATGGCTCATTGAAGCCCCAGCTGGGAAATTGCAAATGATGGGGTGACTCAGCTTGGCCTGGAATCATCTGGAAATTGCTTTTCTAATCTCTGATGCCCAGGCTGGGGTGACTTGCAGGCTGTGTTCAGCTGGGACTATCCACCAGAGCACTTGCAGGTGGCATTTTTTGGTGGCTTGGACTTGCCAAATCATGGTGCCTAGATTCTAAAAGGGAGTGTCCAGGCAGCAAGTGTTCCTTGAGAACCACGGCGAAGTTGTGTGGCCTTTTCTGACCTACTTTCGGGAGTCTGGAAATGTCACTTCTGTGTGCCTCATTCTGTTGGTTATGAGCAAGCCGCCAAGGCCAGCCAGGATTTAATGGGAGGGAGATTGAACTCCACCTCTTGATGCAAGTGTGACAAGATCACAATATAGAAGAGCACGTGGGATGGGAGATATTGTTGTGACCACCTCTGAAAACACAGTCTGTCTCAGTCTGCCCCGTGGTCACAGCAGTGCACATCCTCCCACATGTAAAACACACTCAGCCGTCCCCAATCTCCAGTGTTTCTTCCTATTATGGCATTAGCTGGAGCTCTAGGATTTTATTATCTAAATCAGCTCAGGTGCAGGTGTGGCTCCTTGGCTGTGGTTCCTCTTCGAATGCATTGCTCCCCCACTCCTGTGACCCAAAGAGTCCATTATCTGGCCCCCCTTCTCCTCCCTGGCACCCAGGATCATGGCAGCCACAGTGATAGGCCAGCTGTAGTAGACATCCCCATGCAAAGAGGTGGGGCGTGGGGAGGACATGATGGAGTCACTGGTCTACAGTATTTCTGAAATCTAGCTGGCCACATACCCATTTACTTGATTGGGGCTTAGTACTGCTCCTGTGGCTTTTGGCTTGCTGCCCCAATCTCATAGTTTTGCCCTTTGAGTCATCCACTTTTCTCTATAAAAATTAGCTTATGTTTCCAG
The DNA here is from genome assembly GCF_964374135.1 of Grampus griseus. Taxonomy (NCBI): domain Eukaryota; kingdom Metazoa; phylum Chordata; class Mammalia; order Artiodactyla; family Delphinidae; genus Grampus; species Grampus griseus. Next base: position 42,808,223 of record NC_139010.1, read on the forward strand.
CTGAGTAGTTTTCTCAGTTTGATCCCTGCCTACAGAAATCTGTGGGTTCAGAAATCTCTCTTCATTTTGTACTCTCCCTGTGTCCATTAGTTTGAGCTGATAGTACTTACACACATACACATCTCTTAAAAATTCTGTGGATTCTATGACTTTGTGGGAGTTCACTCCATTAGCCGAAAGCCATAACCATGAATCTCTTTAAGTCAGGCCCTTCTCTGTCTTGAGAACCTTATTACTTAACAGGAAGAGTTTTCCAGGCCTGTCCTTAAGCTTCTCAGAAGGTCTTTATATAGCTCTACCATTCCATGAGACACCACCTTCTGAGGCTTAACAGGGATTTTACAGCCCAACCTGAATTTGATCTTACACTAAAGCCATTTCCTAATTTGAGAATTTTTGCCTTCTAGAGAGACTGGGACTGAGAATCAGTTTTATTGTTGCATCTAGAAAGTCCTGCCTCCTTTATAGTATCGTACCTGTAATTTCTTCTTGAAAATGGAATAATTTCCTTTTTAGCACTGCTCTTTCTATCTGTATCTTGTTTTATGTAGCTAAACCAGTTGACATTTTTTATGTTTCATCCAGAAATAGTCTTAGATCCATCAATTTATTAATTTCCGCATTACTACAGATGATAGTTTTGCAAAACTTTCTACCACTACATAACAAAGGTCCCCTTTTCTCTAGCTTCCAAAAACATTTTTCTCACTTTCCTCTAAGCCCTTATGGGTAATCTCCTTGAGGCGTATCAGATTTCTATCCCCTGCCCAATCCTGAAACCAATGAATGATACATGTTTTAGTGGCATAAAAAAACACTTTGTTTTTTTTTTTTTTTTTTTAAATGCCCATAGATTCTGTAGGCCAGGAATTTGTATAGGGCACAGTGAGCATGGTTTGTCTCTGCTCCGTGATGTCTAGGGTCTCAGCCAGACAGACATGAAATGGCTGAAGGCTAGAATCATTTTAGAGGCTTCTGTGTTCGCATGTTTTGGCACTTGGGCTGAGATGACTTGAAGGCTGGACTCAGCTGAGTCTATTAACTGTAGTAGAGAACATTGGCTCTCTATGTGGTTTGGGCTTTTCATAACATGGTGGCTAGATTCTGAGAAGACGTGTCTAGGGAGAGATCATCCAGAGAGCTAATACTACAGGAGAATTGGGTGGTAGCTGCATGAACTTTTTAGATACAGACTAAAAAGTCACACAGCATTACTTCCATTACATTTTATTGATTACTGGAGTGTCTGTAAAGCCAGTCCAGATTCAAGGAGAGGGGGATTAGACTTTGCTTTGGGATAGGGGAATGGCAAGTTCATATTGCAGAAGAGCATATAAGATGGGAAATATTGTTGGGCCATCTTTGAAAAAAACAATGTTCCACAGTGTGTAAAAATCCTTTATCAAGTGATGTATGGAATAGGGAATTTTCTGAAGATTCCTGTCATAACAATTTCTGCTTAGGATAGGAAATGCTTTGGAGGTTGGACTTTGAGTTACTGCTGTTCATACAGTTAGTTGTATGAATAAGCTCATCAGCCAAAGACCACCAGGGACTCATCTGTGGTCAAACAAAATTAGGTTTGGTTAACTTACTGCAGCCAGGAAGAGACATATAGAGGAACTGTTGAGTAATTTGGTAAGAAGGAGCTGGGAGGAACCTGTAGAATTTGGGCTTGTCCTGGGTATTTTTAAGTAGGGTTTAGGGGAAGTGGAGTACAGTTCTGTATTGGCTGTTGTCAGGAAGTGAGAGAGTATTTTGGTAAATTTTATCTGGAGGCGGAGGGATTAAAGTGGGGTCACTGTTCGTTGGTCAAGAAGCATCAGTCACCCTTGTGAGCAGCACAAGGGATGTTGAGATATTTGTGTGACTGCAGGGCATCCTTGCCTCTGTCTGGTTTCAGACACAATCACAGGGAAGTCTTAGCTCTGTCTCATTGGACTATCTCACAGTGCAGCCTTGCCCAATTCTTGTTTATGTTCTGCAAAACTTGTTTATGTCTTCTTGGGAACATTAAGGCCTAGCTGTCATGTTCTGGGACTATTTTCCACTTTCTCACATGAAAAAGTGATCTTTGCCTTTTAATGAATAGCCTGAAGTGTAAATAAACCAATTAGAAATTAGTCCCCAGTTGTCATTAATTCACTTTGGTGAAGGTGAACCAAGAAGCAATGGGATCACTTTCTATCATTATCCATTGTGTAACCAACAGATCAAATTGCTTTCCACTTTCCGAGCGTGGGTGTTGAGTGCTTATTTTTCCTCTGGTTTCTTGTCCATCAGTTCGGGAGGGAGAACAAATGAACTTGCTACTGCTAAAGGAATTAAGTCTTTTTGGGAAGTTAAAACCTGGTACAGAATTTTTGGTTGTGGTAAGATGTTGCAGGGAGTCCAAAGCTTGCCATCTTTTAGGTTCTTTAGAAATTGAGGGATGATAGAAGAATTCTGGAGTACTACTGCATCAGATTTACTGGACAGGGACTAAATCTTAGAAAGTAAGGACGCATAGAAAACCTTCCTAGGTGTCTGGTAGGCTTGTCTGCCCTCTTAGGATGTGACCTCTACAGCTAAGGCTTTCACTCTTTTCATCCCTCTCATATTTGTGGTTGGAACTTTTAAGTTACTACCCAAGCACTAGGATCTCATATAAAAAATTTATGTATCAATTAAAAATAAAAATGGCATTCAGGTCCTCGAAGGAATGCTTCTCCATCACACTGCAGAGCCTATTTTCAGATACTTCTTTGAACATGGAGTTGATTTGGGATTGAATGAGGTCAGGCTGACGCAGCAGTCCCTGACCTAGGTGAGTCTTAGACAAGAAATTCCTAAGAGCCCAAGGGCAAAGGATATGCTAACACCAGCTTGCTTCCTCGTGGGAATTCCAGTTACTGCTCTAATGTTGCCTGAAAACAAAACTGCCTGCCTTCCCAGTTCCCATTTCTCAGTACAGGGCTGGCCCTGTGTGGATGGAGAAAACAGTGATGGGGAAGGAAGGAAGTCGCTGGTTCCCACTTCCCTCATCACTTGCAAATTCCCCATCCCCAGTACCAGCTTTCTCAGCCCCTCTTTATTTATTTCCCTGTTCCTTCTGCAGGACCCAGACCTGCTCTAACTATGAGGTTTAAGAAGCCCAGGATATGTGGAGTTTCACTTTCCTTTGACACGTAAATTAATCTGCTTCTCAACCACCTACAGATCCACCGTTATTACCCATGTGCATAGAATCTAAAAGAAAAAGGAAGAGTGTGGGACGTTCCATAGGAAGATTTCTTTCTCTCCATATATTCTCGTACAGCTGTATAGTAATCAGAAAGTTGGATGCTAATTGGGGCAAAAAACAATGCGGAAAACTGAGGTGGGGAAGGGAAGGCAGAAACAGATCAGAGGCACCAAATTGTACTAAAGGAGAAGAAAGTGGTCCCGAGGTATACAGAATATGAAGGTAGTGATGGGGAGATGAGATGAGGCTCCGACTGCTGTGGCTCCTTGCCATCCACTTCCTAGATCACTTGCTTCACACTTAGACACAATTGATCCATTAGTTTCACAGAGCCCCGTCTCTAGGCCATGGGTATAGCTTGGAGGTATGGAAATACCAGGAGGGGCTAGAGGAGTGGAGTGGGGCAGTTGCTGATTTTAAGTATCCCTGGTTAGGAATCCTAAGGCTCATTCTGGTAAAAGCCTTGTGGCCAGATTCTACAGAACAGCATCTTGCTGCCAAGAAGTTTAGCTTCAGAAAATTAGCAAACAGTCCTATAGAGGGGGAATTCTACAGATGCCTCCAGTCTGCTCCTCTCCCCTCCCAAGGATCCCTGTCCCCTGGCTGGTCAATCAAATACTAACCTAAGTGCTGCTGTGAAGAGATTTTACAGATGTAATTATAGTCTCAAATTGTTTGACCTCAAAGTAGGAAGATAAGCCAGGTGGGCCTGTTCTAATCACACAGGTTCCTTTAAAAGTAGAGGAAGTCAGAGAAATTCCAAATCCAAGAAGGGTTTGACTTGCTGGTGCTGACTGAAGATGGACGGGGCCACACGAGAGAAGCGTGGGCAGCCTCTGCTAGTTGAAAGTGGCTCCCATCTGACAGCTAGTTAGGAAACAAGGACCTCAGTCCCACCACTGCTAGGAACTGAATTCTACCAACAACCTGAACGAGCTTGGAAGCAGATCCTTCTCCAGAGTCTCTGGAAAGGGATGTAGCTCTGCAACACCTTGGTTTGAGCTTTGTGAGACCACGAGCAGAGAATCCAGTCGTACGGTGCAGGACTTCTGATCTACAGAACTGTGAGCTATTTTTGTTGCTTTAACCTGTTAAATTTGTAGTGAGTTTTTACATAGCAATAGAAAACTAATATAAGACCTAATATTTACACCGAGTTTCCTACAATGCTCAAGGGGACTGCAAAAATGCAGAATTGAGGAAAACATGCTTTCCTTTCAAGGTATGTATTCTCCTTGTTAGCAAAGGTCTAAATTCAATGTTTAACACCAGTGCAGTGTCTCCAAGGAAAAAAACAAATAGATTTGTAAAAATAGGTCTGTAAAATACGTTGAATTACATGTTGACACCACTATATCCATGCTGTTGGGGCAACATAGATATTGACCCTGTTCTTCAAGCACATTCTTTTTAAATAAATTTTATGTATTTATTTATTTATTTTTGGCTACGTTGGGTCTTCATTGCTTCGCGTGGGCTTTCTCTAGTTGCGGTGAGAGGGGGCTACTCTGCATTGTGGTGCGGTGTGCGGGCTTCTCATTGCGGTGGCTTCTCTTGTTGTGGAACACGGGCTCTAGGCTCGCAGGCTTCAGTAGTTGTGGCACGTGGGCTCAGTAGTTGTGGCTCGTGGGCTCTAGAGCTCAGGCTCAGTAGTTGTGGTGCACGGGCTTAGTTCCTCCGCGGCATGTGGGATCTTTCCGGACCAGGGCTCAATCTGTGTCCCCTGCATTGGCAGGTGGATTCTTAACCACTGCGCCACCAGGGAAGCCCCAAGCAGATTCTTAACAGAGTTCTTTTCTTTTATTCACGCAGAGGAACTATAGTAGAATGGAGTGGTTAAGAGCACAGGTGAACTAGGATTGATACCATCTCATAGAGGTGTTGTGAGAATTAAATGACATAGTAAATTCTAAATAACTGTTAGTTGCCATCATCATCATCTTGCGTCTCTATGGCCAGAGGAAATGCAAAATTTTCGGAAAATCCCTGACGAAATATCAGAAGAGGAGACGTCCTTTCTTTTCTTGTCAGGTCCCAAATTAAATAATAGTTCTTTCTGTAAATTAGCACTCTAAGGGAGACATCAATCAAAAGAGGTTTTCAATATTAATTAGTAATCGCATATAAATTCAACGGCTTTGTCATTTCTCTAATTGTGAGGTTTTGTTCTGTGGAGTGTTTCTTTTTTTAAATTGACATATAGTTGATTTACAATATTAGTTTCAGGTGTGCAACATAGTCTTTCAAAAGGCCAAACTTATCCCCATCCTTTTCCCCTTTACTCCTAATCTTAACTTCGTTTGTATAACCTACTGCTTCCCTGGGGCCAAGGATTACCTGACTCCCTCTTTTACACCCAAGATGACTGACATTCACTTACAACTCTCCAACCCTCACGTCATGCACCGAGAGGCAGGCTTTATAGAATTTTGCAAAGCAGCGAAAATGCAAAAAATTCTCATGATATAAAGAATGAAGAACTTTTTATCATTTAATTTTCTTCTTTTATGTATATTGCCTCTTAGGAAAGGACCATGCAAGCCCCATGGTACCCTGTACTCTAATTTCCAGAGGAAGGAAAGATTGTCATATAGAAAATGGTAAGGCTCTTTCTGAGGAGACAGGACTGCCCAAGCTTTCCTGGTATACCAAGGAAAGTCAAACCTAAAGTAGATTAACTTTGACCTTATTTTCCAAGGATTTGTTCAAATTCCCCTAGTTTCCTTTTTTTTTTGCTTTTGTAGTTGAAAGTTTGTTTTATAATCTCCAGTAGACATTGTTAGTTACTATCCCATGTACATTCAATCTGGACATTAGCCAGGTGGAACAATTAACTACCTATACCCCTCTAGTGTCACTATAAGCAGAACATGATGTCAGGTACTTTTGAATAAACAAAGGAAGCTAGGGATGAGGCCCTGCCTTCAATCAGACAGTCCACAGATATTTATCAAGCACCTTTTCTGTGCCTGGCGGACAAGATAGAAGTTGTGTTTTCTCGTGGAGCTTACAGTTTAGCAGGGACAAGACATAGTAAACAATGATGTGTAGTGTGAGGGTGGTTGTGAAGGAGGCGTCCAGGGAACCCTTCAGCATCTCGCATTCTGCTAGGAAGAGCAAGAATATTTAAAGCAGAGATTATAATTGCTAGCCCCACGTCTGATTTTTGCCAGTAGATAGGCACCGTTGGATCTATGTCGTTCACCCATACAGGATTTAAAATCTGATTTATTTGTTAATAGTGCAAAAATTCATGTAACATTCCAGATTTCTAGTTCCTATTGAAAAATTAGAATTTCTGGGCAACACTGGAGCTGCTCTTTTTCTATTGTTGCATCTGTTTAATGCCCTACAAATGCCTCACGTGCTCTCCATTGTGCCATAGTTCCTGCCAATCCCTGTTGTGTGTCTGATACTGAAGCTGAGGGTCATGTGCCATTTATCATCTAACACCTGGGTGTTACATTTCACTCATTTCCATGACTGGAAATGGCCTGGCTCCCACGGGCATTTGAGTTTGCCAACCCTGACTGCCACAGGAAAAGTTTATAGTGTGTAAAATTTATAGTGCATTACTCAATGAGCTTTAATAGAACAGGAATGCCTGGGAATCAGAGTAGAAGAAGCTGTTGGTAGAAATGAGTTACATTTCAGATAATTTCACAGAAGTAGTGATGCCTAATAGCATTTCAAATGAGGCTTGTGCCTGGTTTCTTTCTTTCTTCTTTTTAAAATAAATTTATTTATTTATTTTTGGCTGCATTGTGTCTTTGTTGCTGTGCGCGGGCTTTCTCTAGTTGAGGCGAGCGGGGGCTACTCTGCATTGTGGTGCGCGGACTTCTCACTGTGGTGGCTTCTCTTGTTGCGGAGCACGGGCTCTAGGCACACAGGCTCAGTAGTTGTGGCTCGCGGGCACTAGAGTGCAGGCTCAGCAGTTGTGGCACATGGGCTTAGTTGCTCCGTGGCATGTGGGATCTTCCCACCAGGGCTCGAACCCTTGTCCCCTGAATTCTTAACCACTGTGCCGCCAGGCAAGTCCATGCCTGGTTTCTTAAGATGAGAAGATAAACTGTTCCTTATGAAAGGATTATTTGTTCAAAGTCTTAGGGTTGTCAGTTGAATACAAGTCACATTTATTGTTAACTGGAAGTTAACTAGAAGAGGTCTTTCAAGATGCGTAAGCGCAGCGAATGCTTCCTGAGGTTATTTTATTTCTTGAGATTTTGATTCATACAGTCTGGAATGAGGACACAAAATGAGCGTTTGCCAAGAGTACTCTAGGGTATTCTCACGTGTGTTCTCTCCCTGGACTCCTGCTTTGAAAACTACTAAGGTAGAGCCTACTAGAAGATCAAGGTAAGTGGAGGGGAAGGTTAAGACTTTGTAATCCATGGCTCAGAGGGTGTGTCTGATTTGAAAGAACAACAACAACGACACACCCCTAGCAGCAACAACCACCACAGTTACTGTGTGCCAGGCATTATTCTGAATCCTCGACATATAAGAAACTCATTTAGTCTTTACAGTAATCCTAGAGCAGGTATCATCCCCAGAGAGGCTGAGTAAATTGCTTAGACCAAAAAGCTGAGGCAGGTTTCAACCCAGGCAGTCTGGCTCCTGAGCCCTTCTCTTAACCACTATGCTGTTCTGTGTTCATGAATGAGCTATAAAGGGATCTAAGGAGAATGGCCAAGTGCGAAGATGAGGGAGATACCTCTGTCTGCAAGACTGTAGGATGGTTTACAGTGAGGAAGATTGAGGAGGCAGCAAGATTTCATGTGGTTCTTTGGGTTAGTTTTTTGCCTTCTTGCCACCTGGGTTTTCACCATAACCTTGTGATGGTTTGGCAGTCACCTAGGCAACTGTTCATTGTTTAATAACAAAATGAGCATGAGTTTTAAGCATACTTCTTGCGCTCATCTATATCATGGGGGCCATTAATTGCCTTTAATTGTGCTTATAATGAATTATGAATTAATGTGCTTATAATGAATTATCTTAAGAAAATAAGACCATCAGTCACTTCTGATTTTAACAACTTACTCCAAATCCACTTTAAAAAGACTATTGACTTGAAGGAAATATTCTTCCATGGCCTCATCTTTCAACTCTCATTCTTTATTGCTGGAAATGTACACCACTCACGATTTCTTACTTTACTCAGTAAGAAGAGAGTTGGCTGAGGGCACCATTTCTGCCTCCAGATTCTTCTCACTGGGCAGAGTGGCTCATAGTTGGAGGTCACCTCTGAACCAAGACTAGCCCCTAGTTTCTCCCCCTGCATCCTCCACTGAAATAGCTGCTTGCCAGCCGAGTTTCAGGAGCTACCTTTTTCTTTACTGTTTCTGGTGCCTGAAGCTATTAATCATCAGGGGAAAAAAGTGTCGATTTCATTGGAGAAAACAGTTCTGTAACAGCAATATTGTTGTCTCAGAGCAGTAAATACAATGCATTTGGGCGTATTTATGTGAAGAAGTTTCAAACCAAATTGATCACAGCTTTTGCAATGAATATCCAGGAAATTCACTCTTGCCATAGAGGAAGGGACAGGGATGACTTTTTAAATAAAGATACATATCATTCTTCTCATAAGGAGGGCACTGGGGACCGTTCTTACAGAAGGATCGCAGTTCAATTTAAAGACCCAGGCAGTAACACCAGATGGGAATACTCCCACCTCTGATGTCCTGTTTCACCTCTTTTCTTTAAAATAACAGTGACTGAGACTGCTTCTGGGGAGTTAGACTAAATGGTCTACCAGTGTGAAATTCAGCCAAACTGATGTGAAAAGTCCCAGCCTCTTATCATTTTCCCTCCACTTTCTCCACCCTCTGAAATGAAAATGAAGGAATGAAGCAAGTGGACAGAGTGGAATTTTGAGCCCTGTTCTCATTTCTCCACTCAATATGACTATGCATTATAAAAAATACAATAAATTGATAATGTGAGCAAGACTATTAGAGAGTTTTTTCAGATTTACTGAGGTATAGTTGCCAAATAAAATGGTAATATATTTAAAGTGTACAATGTGATGATTTGATATATGTATATATTGTGAAAGGATTCCAACAATTGAGTTAATTAACACCACCTCACATATTTACTTTTGTCTGGGGGGTGGTGAGAACACAAGTTCTAGCTCTTAGCAAATTTCAGTTACACAATACAGTATTATCAACTATGGTCACCGTGTTATACATTAGGTCCTCAGACCTTATTCAGCTTATAACTGAAAGTTTGTACCCTTTGATCAACCTCTTCCCATTTCTCTCATCCCCCCAACCCCTGAAAATCATCATTTTACTCTGTTCTGTGAGTTTGCCTTTTTTTTTTTGATTCCACATAACGTTGCCACCATGCAGTATTTGTTGTTAAGAAGACAATTAAAATTATTTATCCATCCGATATTTGCTGGATATCTATACTTGCCTGGTGTTACGCTAACACAGATAATATTATCACAGTGTGGAAGAACTGATATCTTTCCTCTTTTTTTTTTTTTTTTTGCCTTGAGGCATGCGGGATCTTAGTTCCCCCACCAGGGATCATGGAACCCATGCCCCCTGCAGTGGACGCGAGGAGTCCTAACCACTGGACCGCCAGGGAATTCTCAGACTGATATCTACTTACTGTTTTTTTTTCAATTCTCTGTATTAATATTGAAGGGCCATAAAGTACAGTATTTAATTGTTTGGGCTTAGCTGTCAAACAAACCTACATTGGAATTTTAGCTCTGACACTTAGCTTGTGACCTTAGGCAATTCACTTAACTGTTAAGTCTCTGTAAAATGAGTATTTTAAAAGTACCTAGAATATAGAGTTGTTATGAAGATTGAGTAAAACAATACATGTAAAGTGTTTAGTTCCGTGCCTAGTATTTACTAAGTACTTAAAGATGATAGTTATTAGTATAACATTTCTCCACTACTGGGTAACACTATATCCACAGCAGCCTCTCTGAGTAGGTAGAGCAAAAGTGCAGGGCAAATTCCACTAGTTAATGGGAGTTAATTACTGGGGGAATATTGCAGCTAAATTAACAAAGAAACTTTTAAAAAATAAGTGTGGACTTGTATCTTTAAAATTCTCATGTTAGCCAGAAATATCCTAACAAAATCTTTAATAGAGTTTGTGTTCTAAGAATAGACAACAATGATGAATAATTTGTAGGTCAAAGTCAATTAATGGTATTCTTTCTACTTACTGAGACCCATGCATGTTATGGGAACTAGTCTATGAATAATAGAAAAAACTACCATTCTGACTCGTGGAAGCAAGTCTCTGATCAGGAATCTGGGTAGAACAATAGCAAAAGAAGTTTACCCACAGAAATCAAAGCCCCATCTGTTGCAGGGGCAGTTTGCTTAATAATACCCACCCACATGGTACTGAAATCTCCAAGCCACGAAATTCTATTTAAAACTGGATTCTGAACCATGAAACACCTGGGAGCCCGACAGATAAATACATAAAATTGCTGTGTAGCAACACTTCCTTGACCCATGGTAGCTGGGACACTGGAGGGCCAGAGAAAGAAGGGGAAAGCCTGTACAGTTGGTGGGACACCCAGCTCCTGGCACTGGGCTTAATTGGGAGCAGGGAGCAGGACAAACTAGCCCTGCCCTCAGAAAGCTCATCTTCTACCTGTGAGGAGCTTTTCTGTGCATTCGACATGCTATTCCTTCTTCTGTCTGCCACCCAAGCTTCTTATGGTTCAAGACTCAAATCTTTTTTTTTCGGTACGCGGTCCTCTCACTGTTGTGGCCTCTCCCGTTGCGGAGCACAGGCTCCCGACGCGCAGGGTCAGCTGCCATGGCTCACGGGCCCAGCCGCTCCATGGCATGTGGGATCTTCCTGGACCGGGGCACGAACCCGTGTCCCCTGTATCGGCAGGCGGACTCTCAACCACTGCGCCACCAGGGAAGCCCCAAGACTCAAATCTTATCTGCTTTACCAAGTCTTCCTTTGCCTGATTCTGTTCCCCCTCTCTTCTCTCAGAGTTTACTTAATGCCTTGCTCACACCTCTGTTGAAGCAGTATCACACTTAGTAAATTTGTTCAAGAGCCTATTTCCTCCATTAGAGGTTAAGTCTTTTAGGGATGAATCTGTTTTATTCAGTATTTTTCTCCAGTCCTTAGCATAGTTCCTGACATACAGTATTTGCTTAGGAAATGCTGAACAAACTAACAAGACAGTGTGTTCGTGTTCTGTGAGATAGTTAAATGCTCACCTTTAATCTTGCTGATGTTGATTTACTTATTTTTCATTTTTATTTTGCATAGCTAGCACAAAGGTAAAGGCTGCCCAGGTTTTATGAATTATAAATCTGGAATTTGTGAGACAAATAAATATTGTAAAAGAAGGTGTAGCATTGTGTGCCTATATGATCAACCTCCAGTAAAATCCTTGGCACTGAGTCTCTGATGAGCACCCCTGGCAGACAACATTCCACGTGTTTTGTCCCTAATAATTGTTGGGAAGGTAGGTCTTATCCTGTGAAACTCCACTGGGAGAAGACCCTTGGAAGGCTGTACCTAATTTCCTCTGAACTTTGCCCCATGCACCTTTTCCCTTTGCTGATTTTGCTTTGATCCTCTCAGTCATGACTGAGTATGACTGAGTATAGTATGACTCTATGCTTCCTAGTGAATCACTGAAACTGGGGGTGGTCTTGGGGGACCTCTGACACAATATATTTTTTAATGGAATTGAATCTGGTCCTTCAATGTCATGTCTCTATCATGCAACAGAAATATAATAGTTGCTTAATACTCAGTTAATTTCATTTTTTAGTTAGTAAAACCTGAACATTTAGGATTAAACTGGGCTCTGACATGCACTTGGTTATTGTGGAATAAGTATGACCTCAGAGTTGGTTCAGCTACTCCTTGATGTATGTTAAGGTAGAAATGAAAAATGAAAACTGCAATGCAAGTTTTGTCCAAACTAGTTTATATTTTTATTTTTCAGCAAGTCATAAGACTGACTGAAGCCTTTCAGTACTCTTGTTGGTGTATTAAATGATCAAACAATCTATGAAAATTTATTTGCAGTTTACTTTTGGTGCAGACTGTTGTGTTCATTCATTATCTTCCTCAACAAAAATTCACTGGACACCTATTTGGACCAGGCACTGTACTTGGCACTAATGATTCATGGTAAACAGGATAGAACACAGCTTGCCATCACAGACCTTCCATCTAGTAGTGAAGAAAAGTGTATGAAAAATATGTGAATGTTACAGATTTCGAAAAATAATCTATGTTTTGGTAGGGTTCAGCTTTAAGGAATTGGAGGATTCCCAGAGGAGTTAATCAGGACAGAAAAGGTGATCACCCTGTGTAGTGGGCTAAATGCTGGCCCCCTAAATGATTAGATGTACTATGTTTATGGCCAGAATTCAGCATTTTAAAATCTGTGATCTTTCCTCCTAGACAATTTCATCCCATATCTGGTAAGTTGAGTGTGTGTGGACTGGTATCTTAAAGTATTTTAAATAAAAAACCAAAACGAATTCTGACAGATACCACGCAAACAACAATCCTTAACCATTTCACTTTAGCTGAGACCTAAATCTGAGCAGGTTATAATGAATTTTAACAGGCTGTATAAATTCTCTCTCTATACTAAAATGTTATTGTTTTCAAAGCATATATATAGGAAAAATAGCCTAAAATATATAAAAAAATGTTCATCCTTACTTATAATCAGAGGAACGAAAATGAGAACATGAATTATCCTACCTTACTAACTGGCATATCAAGCAGTTGATAATATGGGTTGAATAGATCTTTTCTATAATAATAGGGTTGGAAAGATCCTTTCATACACTGTTGGTTGGAATGTAAATTATTACAACGTTTTTGGAGGGCCCTTTGGAAGTTTCAAATAAAATCAATATAGACATACCTTTTGATCCAGATATTTCTGCTGTTTGTACACCCAGAACGACTCCCCATTCTTCTTTCAGCCAAGCCACATTCCAAACCTACTTTATGGTAAAGCTCTTAGTAGATTGTATTATTGTATTGTTATATTACAGTAATGTATTATTGTTGTATTATATGCCACCTTCACTCTAAGAGGATTTTGTATCCTTGTTGGTTACTAAGTGATTTGCTGTGCTCCTCCCAATAAGAAAACTATACTTTCTACCCCACGGATGGCAGGCTTGTTTATATGACTTGCATTAGCCAATGGAATGTGGGTGGAAGTAATATACACCATGACCAAGCAGAAGCTTCAAGAGCCATTGTGTGGTTTCATTATTTCTAATACTTTCTATTACTTTCATTATTTCTATTATAGCTCTATAATAGAGCTGTAATAGCTCTATTACTTCTCTGTGCCAACAGGTTAAAATGAGGCTGCTCCTTTAGCCTGAGTCCTTGAATGAAGAAGACGCGAGCAGAGCTGAAGCCAACTCCAGGTATCATGTATGTGAATCAAAAATAAATGTGTGGTAAGCCACTGAAATTTTTGGTTATTTGTTTACTCTAGTGTTGTAACCCAGCATAAACAAACAGAAGCTCCATCTCCACTTCTTCCACAAAGTCTTCAGTGTTTATCCTAGCTTATGTTTGTTTTTCCTTCTCCAAAGTCTACAAAGAACTTAAAATCTATAATGCAAGTCTTTTAAAGTGTTCATTTTTCTGATACTGGTTTCCAATTATATTAAATATGTCATTGCTCTCCCCAGATGTACTATAAATTCTTTGAAACCCCATGCCATGTCTTATACTTTTTTTTTTTTTATTTTTGCGGTATGCAGGCCTCTCACTGTTGTGGCCTCTCCCATTGCGGAGCACAGGCTCCGGACGCACAGGCTCAGTGGCCGTGGCTCACGGGTTCAGCCGCTCCGCGGCATGTGGGATCTTCCCGGACCGGGGCACGAACCCGTGTCCCCTGCATCGGCAGGTGGACTCTCAACCACTGCACCACCCGGGAAGCCCATCTTATACTTTTAAATTATTTTTTTCTGGTCCTGGAAACATAGTAGGTACTGAATAAACACTCTTCAGCCAACATATCCACAGATACTTGTTAAAGACCTATAATATGCAAGCCACTGTTGCTTTATCAATTGGTATAAATGATATTTAAGGACTTTTTTCTGCCCAGGTTGGCGAAGAATGTTTGTCCATTCCCCTGGAAGGGGGTAGTTGGTGTCAGAAAGACTTGCTTGCTGGATGAGTAGCAAGAGGCCCTTGTAATGATTGACATCTCTACATAACTCATGTTTTCACCCATGAAGGGCCTGAGGCAAGCCTTTAAAAAATACTCAGCTCAAAGTGGTTTCATTGCCACTAGATAGAGAAAGATGTGGCCCTTTTAAGCTTAGACCAACAGCAAGCTTGTTTATTCTTACAGTGAAGTATAAGACAATTATTTGATATGTTTAGATGTGCCTTAGGGAAAGATTACTTTGCAAAGGAATGTTAGTTTAAAGTGAAGAGAACAGAGGCAGAGAAGGCAGAAAATACAATGATCAGTTTAATTGCTTCCTAAAAACAACTCCCATTTTCCCTGGGGCATCAGTGGCTGGCCAGGCATCTCAGGCATAGGGTTTATTTATAGACTTTAAAAATTTCTTAACAAGGAATACATTAAGCTATTGTATTGAAATGTAGTGTATTGAAATGCATTTAAGCTATCTACTCATTTGAGCTTCAGAGTATATGTTATTTTTTTTTTTTATATGGTGAAGTAAAACTGATGTCCTCTCTCATACTGAAAGGAAGGTAGCTCACTGAAACCCGTAAAATGACTTCTGGTGACTTAATATAGGAGATCCTTCTGGAAGGACCTAATTGTATGATTATCAGGTAGGACCCTAGTAAGGGAGGAGGGGCACCACTGTCAACCCTTTGAAATAAGATTGAATGGCATTAGTCTGAGAGCAGTGGTTGTCTAGGATAAATAGTTTACACAAGAGGAGGCAGAGCAATACAGCTATAAATTTTCTATTTTAGCTGAATAGCTCTAACAAGTGTATGACATCTGTATTATTTTCTGTAAGTGACCTAATAATATTTTGATCCTTAGATAAATGTCATTGAATTATTGCACGGTTAACCTTGTGGGGTTTTCTGAAGCTAACCGGCCAAAGTAATGTGAATTGATAGGTGGCATTAGCCAAGGTTAAACGGTTATTACTATTAGGTGGCACGTGGACCATTGCAGGGTCTGGCAAGAGGAGGAAGTGCTATTTTTCTAGCAGGAATATAGATGGGGTGGGATTCTTCCCCGTTCTATAATGGACTATGTAAAACAATTTGGAAAACCCCTTCATCTCTTCATGCTTCATTTTCTTTATCATCACAGCATCGGTACAGCTCTGTCTGCGAAGTTTGTCACTCTTCAAGTGAAAATGTCTAGCAAAACTCAGAGAATAATACACTTCTAGAGTTACAATGGGCTGTAAGATTTCTGGTCCAACCATTTGTTTATCGATGAAAAAAAATATTTCCCAGAGTCATTAAGTAATTTGCCTGAATTCAGATTTGGTGTAAGAGTTGCAATTAAAATATTAATGTTAAAAAATATATTTTAGCTCAAGGAAATTTGAAAAAACACTCACAAAAATCAACTGCACTGAAGGTTATCACCGAGAGTGTGCATGGGACCAGAAACCTCCTCACTTATAGAAGGGCAGGGAAAGTGTACCATGATAGGGAGGTAAGCACATTTACAAAAATTGGCAAACCTGGGAGTAGATGCAGAACAGGGAGACAAGCCTGGAGGATTGTGGTGTGCTGATGACCACAGTTCTGTCATCCTGGAGGGAATTCTCATGTGGTGTGCTCTACAGCTTAGTCCTTGGCACTGAGCTGCCCAATGTTTTATGTAGTTGACTTGGATAAATCTATAGAAGAGAGAGCAATCATAAAATAAAAATACAGGAGTGAAGAACAAATAACATGTTTAATGGCAGAATTAAGATTCAAGACCATTTACATAGATGTGAACCTTTAGCCCAAAGCAATGAGTGAAAATGAGAATAGAGCTAAAGAGAAGTAACTAAATGAAGAACAAAGAATTTGTAGAAGTTCAGAATTGGCCATACCTCACTTGACAGCAGTTCAACTGGTACAAACTTGGGTGTTTTAACTGCCCATAAACTCAGTGTAGTACAGTATTCTGTCAAAAAATGAAATGTAATCTTAGGCCATCTTCATAAGAAGTGTATTTTTGTTCCTATCAGAAGATATAATAGAACGATAGTATTTACCAATGGTCAGACCATTGCTAATCTACTGCATCCCTAAGCATGGCCCTTGAAAGGCAATAATGCAGCATTGAAGTGGAGGTTCCTAAACATTCTCAGGTTGACCCCTTTGAGTTCCCTTTTCTCAGGCTGACCCTTTTGAAAGCTATATCCTTTCTCCAAAGAATATAAACATAATCACAAAAATCACATAAAATTTAAGGGAGTTTTATGATTTTTCAGATGCAGGTTGATAACTCTTATAGTAGAGATGACAAATGGGCAGTCAGAAAGATGAGGGCTGTGGAAACCATGTCATATGAAAATCAGTTGATGGAATTATGGATGTTTAATTTAAAAAAGGAAAGATACCAGAGAGACCTGAAGCAGCCATTACCAGAGCTCACCAATATCCAGTTCTCCTTTTCCAAGAACTTGGAGAAGTGCATTTTTCAGCCTCTTTGCAGCTGTGTAATCCATGTGAGTAGTTCTGATCAATGAACCCGGAGAGGAAGGGGTGTGTGTCACTTCCAGGCTGCAGTATTTCATTTCTGGTCTGAGACCCTCCAACGTCATCTTATCCATCTGGTGATCAGATTATATTTTCTGGATGGTGACTCTTCCATCAGTCTAGGTCTCTGAGTGACCATGTGAAACAAACTCCCTGCCACCCTATTTTACCATTGATCAGAATTGGGGACGGGGCTCGCCACCCCAAAATATGTCTCAATAGCATATTGATTACTTTGATTTAAAGTTACTTAGGAAACAGCCAATGGAAGAGGGACATTTTGACCCTCCTCTCTGTCTCACTGAAAGCAGGAAATAAATCTCCCATATGAAACGGGTCTTCCCTGTAACAACGAGGTGTAGAAAGACATCATTATCAACAGATACAGGAAATTCAGGGCTGAGAAGCAAACCTTGTTACTTCTTTACTAATTTACGACCAAATTTTTGGTAGTAAACCCAAACTTTTCTTAAATTCCTTACTAATTAAGCACTCAAACATAGGTTTCTTTTTTCTGAAAATTATTCACGTATTTATTGTTTCTTTGTGTAAAAATTATAAAAGCTTCCTGCTTTGGCCATTCTTAGGTCCCTTTCTATGAGATCTCTGTGTGCAAAAATTAAACGTGTTTCTTTTTCTCCTGTTCATCTGTCTTGTGTCAATTTTATTATTAGTTCAACCACAAGAACTCAAGAGGAGTAGAGGGGGAAATATCCCCCTCCCTAACACCATCAATTTCCAGGGGTGGGGGTGAAAGGTACTAAACTCTTGTATTGTTTCATTCAGGGTGGAAATTGTGTGCCCATAATGACGTGGAACACAATCCCCATTTGGGAAACTATAGTATACTTTTCTCTCTGTTCTTTTGCAGGAATATAAAAGTATAGCATACATACTTTCTTTAAAAGGGGGGGCTTTAAGCAGAGGATTTGCAGACAGTATGTATTTCCGTTTTTGCAGATATGTGGTCTATCTTCTGTGAAGGGGCACATGGGTTTTTGATATCTCTTTTAAGCCTAGATGATAATCATTGCTTTCCATAAGAAGAAAAAATTGTTGTTTGCTACAGATGATCTCATGTCCCATTAAGACGATTTCTCAAATAGTAAGACAAACCATTTCTAAGCATTGGAGCTATTCAATAATTACATGAGCTGAGAGCCACCTGGAGCTCGGACTGTTCCAATAGTGATTACATAGAAGGGATATGGGGACTAGGTAGGACCTTTAAAAAGGTCCAGTCTCATGCTAAGAGTGTATGGCTGTTTTCTCCTAAATTTCTGCCTGCCCCCCCTCACTTTATCAGGCACTTTTAATCATAATCATTGTTAATGCCATCACAGAATTTTTGTGTATGGTACACACATAAATATTTATGATGAATTCTAGAACACTGTATAAAACGTTATTACTTTGTAACATACTCTTTCTTTTTGTGCAAAAGTCCAAATTTCTGAGGCAGCAAATACACTAATTGCCTGGTAAATTAGAAGTTTATAGATAATGGAATGATTCATGAAAATGCCAGGGAGTTGATGATGAGCAGTCTTCTTTAAGGAGTGGAAGTCAGTACCAAATCTAGGATCAGACACTATCTTTTTGCCTTTTATGTCTAGGCCACTAGTGCCATGTTTCTTAATATTCAGGAGAGTGAATCCTTGTGAATCATCTGATTTAGGAGCACATCTTCCTCGTCCCCTCTTCCCAACACAGGAGTTATCACATTTTCCCTTGCATGAAGCTCTTGTGGCCTGTTTTATTTGAGTCTTAAAATGAGTGTGAAGTGATATTTCCAAGAAAATGAATCTGGCATTACAAAGATGTTGGCTGTAATCATTTACACAAAAAAATTAGAATCAATGCTTTATAAAACAGGTGTGGCTGTCTGTTAGAGTCACCAACACCTTATATGATGCTGCAGTGATTCCTTTGCCTAGAAATGTGAAGTAATGGGTTCCTGAAAAAAACAGATCTATACAGATGTACAGCAATCCCCTCTTATCCATGGTTTCGCTTTCTGTGGTTTTAGTTATCTGCAGCCAACTGTGGTCAAAAAATATTAAATGGAAAATTCTAGAAATAAGTAATTCATTAGTTTTAAATTGCATGCTATTCTGAGTGCCACAATAAAATCTCTCACCATCCTGCTCTGTCCTGCCTGGGATCCCCAACTGTGGACATTGTCTGCTGCTGAGATCCAACTAGGGACATCATTATGGCTCAGTGATCCAGGATCACCCCAAGCAGATGATCTTCCTCCTGACATATCATTGGATGGTCGATAATAGCCTAATACTACATCACAATGCCTAAACCATTCATTTTACTTCATCTCATCATGTAGGCATTTTATCTCACATCATCACAAGAAGAATGCTGAGTACAGTACAATAAGATATTTTGAGACAGAAAGAGAGAGAGGCCACATTCACATAACTTTTATTACAGTATATTGTTATAATTGTTCTATTTTATTATTAATCTTATGTTTACTTATTTATATATTATATATTTTAATATATTTATAATCTACTTTATAAATTAAATTTTATCATGGATATGTATGTACAGGAAAAGATATAGTGCTCTCTGTGGTTTCAGGCATCTACTGGGGGTCTTAGAATGTATCCCTCAAGGATAAGGGGGGACCACTGTTATTTACTTGAGTTTAAATTCTCTGTTGTTTATCTCTGGAAGTAATCGCAATGGAATCAAATGCAGTAAGGCTATGTTACTTGTCGGTGAAACAGCACACTTGTTTAGAGTAAATTATGATAAATTCTATTAGTGAGTGTGTTGGGTATTGTGGACTAAAGATTAATGGAGAATGAATACTTGCCTTATAAAAGTGTGACATTAATGACATGGTGGCCAGAGGGGACTAGTCTGTCATTCTGAAAAGGTAACTTACCATTTCTAGATGTGTGATCTTAGACTCATAATTCATTCTCTTTAAGCCTCAGTATTCTCATTTGTAAAATTATAGTGATAATTTTACCTCTACTGTACTGTTATTATCAAGATTAAATGAGAATATATATGTAGAGCAAGTAACAGATTGATATGTAGTAAGGAATTGATCAATATTAGCCCTTTTTTTGGTTCTTGTTATAAATGTCCATGTTTGATCTGCTTGGTGGGAAGCAGCATGGGGATAGAAATAGTACTAGATTGTGAATCAGTGGGCCTGGCTTCCTGTCCTTGCTCTACCACTAAAATGCTGTGTTGCTGTCAGCAAATCACTTGCCATCTCTGGGCCTCGATTAAGTTTTGTATTGCTTTGTTTTTATGTGAAAAAGTAGATACCTAGACTTAATATTCTCTAATTTTTTCCAGCTATAAAAATCTTTGATTTTATGTAACCCAGCATGATGACTGTGAAAACAACTTAATGTATATTCTTTACTGATTTTCAATATTGAAAACTACATATTATGACAAAGAGCATGTATCAATTAAGTGGCTTAGAGCAGTGCTTCTCACACTTTAATGTATATTTGAATCAGCTGAGGGAATTCTGGGGAATTTTTACAATGCAGATTCCTATTTAGTAGGCCTGGGGAAGGTGGGACCTATGAATCTGCATTTCTAACATGTTCCCAGATCACCTGAGAAACGATAAAAGTCATAGGTCTTCTCACTTTGGCTTCTGTTTGAACATCAACCTCTCGTGTGAATTTGAACATTAATGTTCTCCTGTTCATATCTATTTGTGGTCAGAATAGTTTGGAAGAAAATAAAGGAAAAATAATTGAAATAAATCAATATGTTAGAAATATAATACCAATTCATCACATCAATTCAAAAAGTACAACAGTAGCTCTTCTAGAGCTACTTGTCAAATTATGACACTTTTAGGACTAAAATGAGATGAAAATTACTGGGCAGATGCCAGAGTCCCAGTTTCCGTTTTTCTCCCCTTTGGGTCTTAAGGATCAAAATGTCTACATAGGGACTTCCCTGGTGGTGCAGTGGTTAAGAATCCGCCTGCCAATGCAGGGGACACGGGTTCGAGCCCTGGTCCAGGAAGATCCCACATGCCGCGGAGCTACTAAGCCCATGCGCCACAACTACTGAGCCTGAACTCTAGAGTCCGTGTGCCGCAACTACTGAAGCCCGCATGCCTAGAGCCCGTGCTCCACAACAAAAGAAGCCACCGCAATGAGAAGCCCATGCACTGCAACAAAGAGTAGCCCCCGCTTGCCACAACTAGAGAGAGACCGCGCTCCACAATGAAGACCCCACGCAGCCAAAAATAAATTAAATAAATAAATAAATAAATTTATATATATATAAAAAGATCTATGTAATGGACAAGTGAAATTATCCTGAATATAAATGAGCACCAAAAGATTGTAGGACTGGAGCAATTGTGCTGTCTTAATTTATTTCTCACTAAAAGTATTTTTTGCTGCCAGTTTTAACCCTGGCAAAATTTTATGATCAGACGTTGTCATAAAATTTACTTTTCAGTTAAGAACTGTGGATAATTTTGCCCTAGAAGGAATTTTGCACAAAACTTATTTTCTTTCAATTGTCAGTGTGAGTGTCATGGAGAAGAAAAGGGCTCAGGGGATAAAATGAGATTAAACTTCTAATAACTCTCCGGCCTTCAAGTTTCAGGGTGCTGATGATGATCTAATGTGAGATGGGCAGAAAGAAGGAGACATCTCACAAAATACCAGATCATAAAGAGAGAAGAGCCCCATGTATTTCAGGTTAGGAATTTCCTTTTGATTTCTCAAATTCTTTGATTTCCCAGAGTTCTTAATATCTTTGGTGATGGAGCATGGAGAATGCATGCTGATGACTAGAAGGATCAGCCAATTGTCTTTCTCTTTCTGTTGGTCAGACTTTGAAGTCATGGAGGGAACAAGATAGTAAAACGTAACTTGGCGAAAGATGCTGGATTAGGTCCTCATGTTGGCTGGTAGCTGGTGGTTTATTGGTTGAGAAATTGTTTGAACTTTCTACATTAGGCATATAAAGCTTTTAAAGGAAAAGTTGAACAACAAAAATGAGTGGGAAATTTTGCTGTCTTTAATTCCAAATGTCCATAGCTATGTGAAGTGTGTGGGGAAATATCTGGAAAAAAAGTACTGTGTTAGATTTTGAGAATATGTCTGACTATATAAATATATTTATGGAATATTTATATATTTGTAAATGTATTTATACTTATATATCTTATATATTTATAGACTATTTATATTTATAGAATATAGAATACAGAGGACTTCCTGAAATGTAATTCAGTTCTTTTGTATGTAAAATTTTCTTTTCTGTTCTTTTTTTCTTTTATTTTGGCCGTGCTGCGTGGCTTGTGGCATCTTAGTTCCCTGACCAGGGACTGAACCCAGGCCACAGCAATGAAAGCGCCGAGTCCTAACCACTGAACCGCCAGGGAATTCCCTATAAAATTTTTTTTTTAAAGGCACTTTTCATATAAATCCTCTGATATAGCTAAGAATTCTTTTGTGGCATAAATATATACTTGCCAATTAGATTGATAATTTTAATACTTGCTTTCCTTATAGGAGGAAATACCTGTTCTTGATATTTTCTTTCTTTTGGAAATTGATTACCTTTTGCTCAGTGACCTAAGTCTAAGTGTCACTAGGGGAGTTTAATCTCAAGCTCTTGATATTTTGCAAAGGTTGTTAGCTTGGCCTGAATGTTAAAAATTCATAGATTATGATACTCAGATATATTCAGCTCTGAAAGTGTTTTTGATACTATCTTATTGCTGGATTTAGCAGTTAAATGCCTAAGATGAGAACATTAGTTTCTTTGTTCTTTATCCTTTCTCACCAGGCTTTTAAAATCTTGGTCAGCCAACACTCAATCCTCCAATTCCACCAGGTTGTTTTGGTTTTAACTTTGTCTTGGAAATGCCATCAAGCCTGGATTGATAAATTGAGATTTTTTTTTTCCCATCTGGAATGGGTCAAATGATTTGATGGAATCCTTTCAGGAAGCTGGGCTTGCTCTGCATGTCACTTGGAGGTGTATGCCCATTTGAGGTTAAGTCAAGGGTCCTATTACTTAAAGCGCTGATGGTCACTTTGGACATGACCCAGTGTAGTTAACAACCCCACTTCTGTGGATGCTTTGAACTGCGTCTGACCTCCGACCTGGCTAGTCATAGGGCTCTGCTGAGGTAGAAAAAAATCAGTCCTGATCACCCTGGGCTACAACACGCCAATTTGCTGGTCTGATAAGCAAGAGCAGATTATTCAGATCCTGTCCTCTAGATGTGACTTCCTGGCTTCAAGGGCTTTATTACGCCTCCTCATCCTATGTTTGTATAGCGAGTTCTTGTTGACAGGGTGACTTAGTAACATTCAGAGTTATGGGGTATTGCTTAGTAGAGAATTGATAAAATCAAGAAGCAAGTTTTCATATATTTCATATTAATTCTCGAATGCATTATTTTAGAAATGTTCGTCGGGAGTAGAATCATAGAGTCTTAAGCGTTTTCTTGTGTTTCTCATCTAGTCCCAGACTATCTCCTCTTACATTCCTGTTGAAAGATTAGTGGTCATTAGTGAAAGGAAAACCATCCCACTCTTACCCACAAATTATTGAGCATAGAGTCATACCACCATCTAACAAGTACTATATCTTTGCCGGCTGTCGTGTTGGGCATTGGTCATGTCTAGATGACTCAAACTTGGTTCCCACCCTCAAAAGATGACTTTTTTATTGTTGTATTTTAGTGCTTTAAAATTCCTTACAGATAGCCCATAAAATTGGGGGATTCCTATGTATTTCTTTGCTACATGTGTGTAAAATTGTCCCAAACTATGCAATAAATAGGCTTCCCGCTAGACTATTAGTCAATCCTGTTTATTTCTTGTATACCAGCTCAATCCTACTGGTTATAATTTCAGAAAGAGGTATGTGGTGATCCTTTTCCCTTTTTGTCTATGCCAGAAGCCGTCAATTAGTAGCCCACATGCTGAACATGGATAATAGATGTACTTTTTTGGGGCTTGTACTTCATTTCTAATACATTTGAACTGACATCTAAAAATTGAACAATTTCCTTAAAATTGGATTGTAGTGATGGTTACACAATTCTGAATATACTATGTGAAGATACTTTAAGTGGATGGATTGTATATTATATGAATTACAATCAGTAAAGTTATTACAAATCTATATTTCCTATTTCTCTTGAAAAATCCAAACTATCTGGCAGTCCTGGACTTACATTCCCACATGGCAGCCATCAGCAGGAACCAAGCAGCTGTTGCTTTTAGGTGCAACATGAATTCCCTCATCCAGCCCTACTATTCTACTAGCCCAACAAATAGTTGAGTCTCAGATTCTCTTAAGAGGCCAGTAATTCTCAGTTCAAAGCAGTTTTGCCATGATCCTTGCAGCTAGGAGAGGAGAGAGGCTGGGACATTAAAAATTAGCTTATGCAAGATGGGGTCTCCAGGGTCCTTCCAGGAAAGATTAAGTTCACTGAGTTCCCCCATCAACAGCAGTTCTCATGACTACATAAAACAATGGGAGAGGCAGAGGCTTTCCTTTCTCCTGGGTCTGTTGCCTGACATTTCACCACCCACCACTGACCACTCAATAGAATGCTGTAGGCCAGGCAGCTAGATTCAAAATGAATTGGTATGACATGTTGAATTGCATGTCATGGGGTGGTCCATTTTGGTCTCATCTGTCAAACCTCACCAATTGATTCAACCCTTTAGAGAAGTACTTCCAAAACTGTTCCCCTCAGAATGTTAGAGTCTCAACAGAAGCAAAAAAATTTCTGTGGTTACCTGTGTTGGGGAAATGCTGGATACAGTATTCACTCTCCATATGAACAATACACATTAACATATTAATGGCCTTCAGAAGGTTGGCAATAAAGGAATCTATTTAATTTTGTTGTTTCCCAACTAAAATTGATCTGGAAAGTTGACCCAGGAATCTTAGCCCCAGCTTCCTACGGTCACATATCTTGTGAAATATTGGTAGATCATAGTCTACAACATTGCCACAGAATGTTGTTAGGGTATGAATTAGCTCTATGGTGTTTTAGCCATCAACCACTATCAACTGAGGAAAGTTTGGGAATGAATAAAGGCAGGGGTAGAATATTGAATAAAGGCAGGGGTATAATATTGAGAGATAACAGGTTCATCACCATTTTAAGCTTTTAAAAGTTGGAATTACAGAGAGAAAGATCTCTGTTCAAGTAGGATTTAAAGTCACTGAGGTTGGATATAAAGCCACCAGAGGATATGATTTCTCTTGTATGCATTGTGGTGGTCAAAATCTTTCTTTTGGTTTTTTGAGAATAGAGAACATATCTTCTCTCTCTTAGTACTTCTATAAGAGTCAAAGTATAGGTTTTCTGTACAGGTAACATTCAAGAAAAGTATTTCTTTGGAGAACCTAGTTTGAACCTCCCAGTTTGGGTAGAAAGGTAGGACAAAGAGATAGTAGGAGATTTACAGATGGCTAAGAGAGGAATAAATTTTAAGACACTTCCACTGTAGCTGTTTCACATATATAAAAATATATTATTCAGTAACTATTTGGCAAATAATAAAATCATTCCTTTTCTCTGTGGAAAATTCAGAAAAGTGTAAAGAAGAAGAAAAAGTAGTTGACCAGATGCAGCCACTTAATAACACTTTGATGTATTTCCTTCTCAGTATATATTGAGCATAATGTAAAACAAGTTCTGGCTTAGCTTTGCTCACTTAATATTATGTTGCAAGCATTTCTCTCTCCGTAAAAATCTTTCATGAACATTATTTTTAATGGCTACATTATATTCCACCATTTGGATCTATTATAATTTTTTAAATTTTCATTTAGATTATTAATATATGTATGTGTATCTGGAAAGGCCTCTATCCTAAGACATTAGCAAAAGAAATGTTAAAATAGATCAGATGAGAGCCCGTGGATGCAGAGGGGTAAATGGCCTGCTTAAGTTTCCACCAGAGCTGAAAACAGAACCAAGGCCTCTTGTTCTGTGTCTGATGTTCAGTTCAGTGCCCCCAGCTCCAACCCCTGCTGCTGACACCCTATCCCACACCTCTGAGACTGTCATTTGGGGGCTATTGATCTGATGGGGGATTTAGCCTGCAGCAAGGGGAGCACAAGTGAGAAAATTGCTGTCAAAATGGAGCGTGTCCCTGGGGTGTTGCTTTCCCTGCTTTGAACCCTCAGAGACACGGTGGAGGGCACAGGCAGGAAGGTCACACTGCTGGCCTCTCTCAGTGAGAAATGAAGAGGGAAAAAGTGGCTCTGGAGCAATTACCACTCTTAATTGCTTTGAAATAGACAAAATGCTTTTCAAGGGGTGATCCACAACCGAAAACCATCTATTTAGTTTACAAATGAAACAGAGGAAGATGGACATCCCCATTTCTTAGGTAATCAGCATAGATTGCTTTCAGGAGAGTTAAAGAAACCACCAGGCAATGGGATAGAATGGGAGACTCAACACTGACCAGCTGTGAGAATGACAGATTCATGCCATAATCCTCTTTCTTTCTGGGGTTATTATCCTGCATATTTCCCTCTTTCCAAACCAATCATGATTCAAGAAGATGTGGTTTTGGAGGCTCAAAGGACACAGAATAAAATAATTGTTTTACTATTTTTCTGAATCTATTCATTTGTTTTTGTTTCCTTTCAGGAGAAAAAAATATATAGCTTGTCACAAAAATTATAAGAACTCTTCCATAGTGGCAAATTTATCCTATATTAGAATTTTTGAGAATTGAATCATTTCCTCATTGATTAGGATGATAAAATCATATTTTTCAAAATTCTGTGTTCTGAGAGAAAAAAATGGGTGTCAACTATAATAAAATTTGTATTTAAGACTACAAGTATTCACATAAAAGAGCATCTGCATGTGTGGAAAATGGAAACTGTGTACATTGAATTATCGCCCACAAAACCCACCACAGAATCAGGTTGGACTTCCCCTGAAGTCTCTTAGGTTACTCCAGATCCAAGAGTGAGCATTTGACTCAAATGTTGATTGGGCTTCATGGGAAGGGACCTCTTTCTGACAGGGCTCTTAAAAAAGGCTGCTGGTGGGAACTTAAGGTATTCTTTTCCTAAAATCAGAGAGACAATACCCTCTAGATCAGCACAGAGCTCAGTTTCTACACACCAT
Organism: Grampus griseus; assembly: GCF_964374135.1. Taxonomy (NCBI): domain Eukaryota; kingdom Metazoa; phylum Chordata; class Mammalia; order Artiodactyla; family Delphinidae; genus Grampus; species Grampus griseus. The sequence continues at coordinate 42,835,318 of NC_139010.1, forward strand.
CCTTGGTGGCTTGAAGAGCTCTCACATTGCCTGTTGTGTGTGCCAATGCCTGGGCTGGCTCAAGAGCATAAGAGTAATGCCCTCTCTTCTGTCCCACGTGAAAGCTTGCCATGATGGGAAAAACAATGAATCATCATCATCTCTATCTTCTTCATCCTCATGACCATCTCTAACATTATCATCATCATTAGTTATCAATGAGTACTTCGTCACAGTGTAATTCTTAAAATGTTAAAATCATGATTCTCATACAGAATGTAAGCATATATCAACTTTTACTTAATGTATTAATGAAGGTGCCAGTGGCATGACAGAATGGCTTCAAAAGAGAATAGGAGAAACTGGGGTTTCATTTTTGTTTTTGTCTTTTTAGTTGGTAGAAATAAAAAAAGGAATGCTGAGATAAGATCGCCAAATTTGAAACAAAACTGATTCATGTCTCATAGGGGAATAACTGTTGGGGTTTTCTTCTCTACTAAACAGAAAGTAAGATAATCATACTCTATTAGTTTCCTAGGGCTGCTGTAACAAGTTACCATAAACACTGTGGCTTAAAACAACATGTTACATTTATTCTCACAGTTCTTGAGGTTAGAAGTCTGAAATCAAGGTGCTGGCAGAGCCATGCTCCCTCTGAAGGGTCTAGAAAATAATCTTTTCTTGCCTTTTCGTAGGCAAGGCAAGTTAGTGCTTGCTTCTAGCAGCCATCCTTGGTATTCCTTAGCTTGTGACAGCGTAACTCCAATTTCTGCCTCTATTTTCACATGGCCTCTTCCCTCTTTATCTCTGTTTCCTCTCCTCTTGGAAGAACACCAGTCACCCTAAATCCAGGATGACTGAATCTTGGGATCCTTAACTAACTACATCCGTAAGGACCCTATTTCCAAATAAGGTCACATTCTGAGGTTCCAAGTGGACATGAATTTTGGGGGAAAACTATTCAACCAACTATACATAAACAGTTTTTTAAGTTGTGAAATGTTTGCACGCTAATTAGTTATGCCAATACACTTACATTCTCCTACAAAGTCAGATAACTCTGAGGCTGATTTGTTTAAAAATGCTCTTAACAGGACAATAAAGGATCACATAATTATCTTTTTTATTTTTTCCCCCAAGTTTGGAAAATTTTTCTTAACTTTTATAAAAAGTTTCTCTTCTGTGCCAAGCATAATGATGCATGATATTTATATATTATCTCATTTGATCCTCACCAAGTAGGTTTTATTATCTGCATTTTCATAGATGAAGACAACTGAGGCACAGAGAAGTCAAGTAACTTGCTTAAGGCCACACAGCTAGTAAATGACAGTTTTTAAAATTTGAACAAACCCTATTACTCTTTTGACTACTTGTTCCTTCTTTAAGTCAGGTTAGATAAAAGTCTCCCTCTTCTACCTGTCACAGAAGATGAGTGACCATAAACAGTCACTCCTCCTGAAGTGTGATGTTATTTCTGAGCTAACCTCTCACTGGAAGAAAGATATCACAGTGCATGACTCTTTGAAGATGCTTTCCTTAGATCAAGGCAGTCCCAAGGACACCCCAAAGAAACATTAACTGAATTGCTTTTCCTTTTACTGCTTTTAAAACAAATATGCAGATAATGCTGAACTTAGAGTTTTTTTTGAACTTAGAGTTTTTTTTGAAGGTTTTTAAAATACCTGCTGTTTGCTCAAGCCACATTTAAGTAACACACAGTGGTAGAAAGGCATGCATGTGATACTTTGTTTGAATAATAATGTGTCCTGATCTATTAGGATAATACTCATTTTAGTGTGTTTTAATTTGGAAAATGTGTATTATCTTCAGGATGTGATTTTTGTTGGTAGGCTCAGTGAGGACATTTTTCTAATCCTTTGCAAAGATGAGCTTACTGAAAATCAGTGTTAGCTTAAACTGTAGTTTATTTATTTATTTATTTTTTGTGGTACACGGGCCTCTCACTGTTGTGGCCTCTCCCGCTGCAGAGCACAGGCTCCGGACGTGCAGGCTCAGTGGCCATGGCTCACTGGTCCAGTCGCTGCGTGGCATGTGGTATCTTCCCGGACCAGGGCACGAACCCATGTCCCCTGCATCGGCAGGCAGACTCTCAACCACTGCGCCACCAAGGAAGCCCTGTATTTAATTTTTGATAGTTTGATTATTATGTGTCTTGGCATGTTTCTCCTTGGTTTTATCCTGTATGGGACTCTCTGTGCTTCCTGGACTTGATTGACTATTTCCTTTCCCATGTTAGGGAAGTTTTCAAATCTAATCTCTTCAAATATTTTCTCAGACTCTTTCTTTTTCTCTTCTTTTTCTGGGACCCCTATAATTCAAATGTTGGTGAGTTTAATGTTGTCCCAGAAGTCTCTGAGACTGTCCTCAATTCTTTCCATTCTTTTTTCTTTATTCTGCTCTGCGGTAGTTATTTCCACTATTTTGTCTTCCAGGTCACTTATCTGTTCTTCTGCTTCAGTTATTCTGCTATTGATTCCTTTTAGAGAATTTTTAGTTTCATTTATTGTGTTGTTCATCATTGTTTGTTTGCTCTTTAGTTCTTCTAGGTCCTTGTTAAATGTTTCTTGTATTTTCTCCATTCTATTTCCAAGATTTTGAATCATCTTTACTATCATTACTCTGAATTAGTTTTCAAGTAGACTGCCTATTTCCTCTTCATTAGTTTGGTGGGTTTTTACCTTGCTCCTTCATCTGCTGTGTATTTCTCTGTCTTCTCATTTTGCTTAACTTACTGTGTTTGGGGTCTCCTTTTCACAGGCTGCAGGTTTGTAGTTCCCGTTGTTTTTGGTGTCTGGCCCCAGTGGCTAAGGTTGGTTCAGTGGCTTGTGTAGGCTTTCTGGTGGAGGGGACTGGTGCCTGTGTTCTGGTGGGTGGGGCTGGATCTTGTCTTTCTGGTGCACAGGGCCACATCTGGTAGTGTGTTTTGGGGTGTCTGTGAACTTGGTATAATTTTAGGCAGCCTCTCTGCTAATGGGTGGGGTTGTGTTCCTGTCTTGCTAGTTGTTTGGCATGGGGCATCCAGCAGTGGAGCTTGCTGGCCATTGGATGGAGCTGGGTCTTAGCGTTGAGATGGAGATCTCTGGGAGAGCTCTTGCCGATTGATACTATGTGGGGCTGGGAGGTCGCTGGTGGTCCAATGTCCTAAACTCAGCTCTCCCACCTCAGAGCCTCAGGCCTGACACCAGGCTGGAGCACCAAGACCCTGTCAGCCACATGGCTCAGAAGAAAAGGGAGAAAAAAAGAAAGAAAAAAAATGATTAAAATAAGAAAATGATAATAACTTTTTTTAAAAAGAAGAGAGCAACCAAACCAATAAATGAATCCACCAATGATAACAAGCATTAAAAACTAACCTAAGATAAACATAAAAATCAGAAACAAATCAGTCACAGACAGCAAACCCCAAGTCTACATTTGCTCCCAAAGTCCACTGCCTCAAGTTTGGGGTGATTCATTGTCTATTCAGGTATTCCAGAGATGCAGGGTACATCAAGTTGATTGTGGAGATTTAATCTGCTGCTCCTGAGGCTGCTGGGAGAGATTTCCCTTTCTCTTCTCTGTTCGCACAGCTCCTGGCGTTCAGCTTTGGTTTTGGCCCTGCCTCTGCGTGTAGGTTGCCCTCAGGCTTCTGTTCCTGCCCAGACAGGACGGGGTTAAAGCAGCAGCTGATTAGGGGGATCTGGCTCATTCAGGCTGGGAGAGGCAGGGGTACAGTAGTTAGAACTGGAAAGCGGGGCGAGCCTGCGGTGGCAGAGGCCAGCATGACGTTGCACCAGCCTGAGGCGCGCCGTGTGTTCTCCCGGGAAAGTTGTCCCTGGATCACAGGACCCTGGCAGTGGCGGGCTGCACAGGCTTCCGGGAGGGGAGGTGTGGATAGTGACCTGTGCTTGCACACAGGCTTCTTGGTGGCGTCTCATGCCTGTCTCTGGGGTCCGCACTGATAGCCACAGCTCGCGCCCGTCTCTGGAACTCCTTTAGGCGGCGCTATTAATCCCCTCTCTTAGCGCACCAGGAAACAAAGAGGCAAGAAAAAGTCTCTTGCCGCTTCGGCAGCCCCAGATTTTACCCTGGACTCCCTCCCGGCTAGCCATGGAGCACTAACCCCTTCAGGCTGTGTTCACGCCGCCAACCCCAGTCCTCTCCCTGGGATCTGACCTCCGAAGCCCGAACCTCAGCTCCCAGCCCCCTCCCATCCCGGCGGGTGAGCCACAAGCCTCTCGGGCTGCTGAGTGCAGGTCGGCACTGATCCTCTGTGTGAGAATCTCTCCGCTCTGCCCTCTGCACCCCTGTTGCTTTGCTCTCCTCTGTGGCTCCAAAGTTTCCCACCCACCTACCCCCACCCCCGTCTCCACCAGTGAAGGATCTTCCCAGTGTGTGCAAACCTTTCCTCCTTCACGGCTCCCTCCCACTGGTGCAGGTCTCGTCCCTATTCTTTCGTCTCTTTTTTTTTCTTTTTTCTTTTGCCCTACCCAGGTATGTGGGGATTTTCTTGCCTTTTGGGAGGTCTGAGGTCTTCTGCCAGCATTCAGTAGGTGTTCTGTAGTAGTTGTTCCACCTGTAGCTGTATTTTTGATGTATCTGTGGGGAGGAAGGTGATCTCCACGTCTTACTCCTCTGCCATCTTGAAGGTCCCTCCAGGAATTTGAATGAAGAACATTGCTTTACAAGAAACAGTTTCAAGAATACACCATTTGCACAGAGTTAAAAATATTTGAAAATCTCCATAAAAATAATGCTGGTTTTAATGAACAATGTGTTTTGTCCAAGTAATCTATAATTCACACTAAAACTATGCAATGTGGGTTTTATTTTTCCATTTTATAGATGGGGAAACTGGCTGCACTTAAGTAACTTGGCAAGGTTAATGAATTGTAAATGCCAGCTGTAGGATTTGAACCCAGGTTTGAGTACTCTTTCTGCTCTATCACACTGCTCTTTTCCTGTCAGGAGGAAGGAAAGGGCTGTTTCCAGAGGATGTTATGTGACATCCTCATAACAGAAGTTAGGGTTTACTGAGAAATTACTTATCCTAACTTTTACTGCCTCTCTGAGATACATATTAGTTATTCTTTTCAGCTGCAGATTGAAATGAATTCACTTAAAGAATCAAAAAATGTATTATAGTGAAACAGTGATAATAAAACTTTCAAAGACGCTGGAAAATTCAATTTATAGACATATAAACAATTCAAACACAGATGGTAATTCACTGTAAAGAAAAATACAAAGTAAAGGAAATTTTTAGACCCTAAATATCAGTATTTCCTGTAAGGTAGGGCACATTTGAAAGCGAAATAAGAACAGTCTGAATTTAAGAGACATTGATGAGCTCCCCACACTTAGCAGGCTGTATGAGGCCACTGAGATCAGCTGTCAAATAAAAATAAAAATACCGATCAGTTGTTTTATATGAAGATTTCACCAAAACCATAGAATTATGGTTGGGTGAGGCAGAGGGTTTTACATATTCAATCAACAAATGTTCATTACTGCATGCTGGACTCTGTATTAGCCTGTGGGGACTTGGTGGTAAACAGGAGAGAAGGAGAGACACAGTCCTTGCCAATCCAGAACTTATGTTCCTGAATGGGGATAATGTCCAGTGGCTGGATAATGAGGCACAATCGTGTGCTAAGTGTTAACGACAGCAGAGCGTTGGATGCCATGGAAATAGATGGGAGGCCACTGAATCCAGATTCGTTAAGTTGGGCAGTCAGCCAGGTGAATAGGGGCCAAATGTGTAAAGGAGTTATCCAGTGAGAAGGAATGGCATTGATGAGACCTCTAGAAGAAAAATATAGCATGACATGTTATAGTACCAAAAGAAGTTCAGTATAGCTAGAGTGAAGGGTGAGAGTGGGATGGGCTGGAGGGTGGGAAAGTGGCAAGATATCAGGGTGATTTTAAGACATTTGAATCCCTAGGCACTTTTACCTTGAAGCTTTCAATTCACACTATACCCAGTGCCCATATCCCACATTTAATATATCTCATAGATAAGGTCACAAGAACTGTATTGAACAGCAATTGAGTAGTTGAAAAAATGTTATGTTTTATGAAAATTTCATGCAATATTTGGTAAATTTGATATCTGATTTTTCTTATATTCTGAAGCCAACTTTTTATTAAGCTTTCAAACCTTTCCACAGATACTTCAGAAACTTGAGGATTCTAGGTACCATGTCCACTGGAGCCATTGGACCAAATGGAACCATATGACTGATGAAGAACAAGATACAAAAAAGTCTTGCAGTGATATTAAACCTTTTCTGTCCTAGGGGCAATGGGAAACCATGGCAAGGTTTAAGCAGCAGAGGAACATTTCAGAATTGCACTTTAGAAACGGCATTCTGGCTGCAGTGTGCAGAATGCATTGAAGGGGAGTTAGAGGAATGTATCAGAGTAGGGATTGGAATGGGGATGTTAGAAGTTTGCTGCAAATTTCCAGGGGAGAACTGATTGGCCCCTGGACTAGCCTGAAGTTATGACAAAGAGTAGAATTGCAGCTCTGCAGGATAAGATGAGGGACTAGTGATTTATACTGAAATCTTTTCTTCGGTTCTTGAAAAAAATCCTTATCATCTGATCTTTTGGTGGGGTCATTCATTAGACCTGGTATAGCTTGTGAATTATACCCCATCTCAGAATGAGATTAATAAAAAGTTTACTGAAAAACAGTTTGCAGGTCTTTAGCCAGTGGACCCACTTGTCCATTTGAACATATCTGTAGGCAGACTGTCGCCTTCAGGACTTCAAAAGTGAGTTGTTGGTCTAGTGGAGATGTGGATCAAATGGTCTCTGTCTTCCTAACACATGTTTACCAAGAAGTAAATGCTTTTCATTTTTCTTTTTCTCCTGTAAAACCTAACAGAACAGGTAATGTCTGCTTTCTGATTTGGCGCTCTAATGCATCATTCATAAGAGCAAGTCCCAGGTAATGTGGCTGAAGTACACGGACCTCTCTCACCTGTGTTAATGCTCCCTGCTCATTGATGTGACCCTGCCAGGAGTCTATTCATTTTTGTGGCAGGTCAAAAAGAGCTGCCTGTTTTTTTTTTCTTAGATCAAATCTATCTGGAATTTAAGAGTCAAGAGAGAGCTTGTGTGCCTTACTTTTTACTTTGTGTAAATGGATGTTAGTTATGCACGGTGGCAATATATGCCACCACAAAATATGTGACTTTGGCATAATGATTATTTTGAGCTAAGGGCACTTAAAAAAGCAGCAGATGCAAGAAAGGCATTCTAATGTCCTCTTTTATTCCTGAAAACAGGGGATAAAAACTCCTATATGGAAGATGTCCTCCTTGAACAGCAGAAATAAACATTCTTCGACAGAGTCAAAGCTGTGAGAATTCTGTACAAACAAATTGTGTTAAAATAATTATTATCTTCCTTTAGCTCCTCCATAAATTTTAGTTACTTTTCCACCATTGCCTCTCTTTGTTCAACCTGATATAAAATATCAATATGTAGGTTTTGCCATTTCTTTGGGCCTTCCTTTCAGTATGAGGTCTCTTGTGTCACATAAAATATTTGTAAATTTGTATGCTTTTCTCCTGTTAATCTGCCTTATGCCAGATGAATTCTCAGGCCCAGCTGAAAAGCCCTAAGAGTGTTGAGGTAAAAACTTGCCTTTCCTACAGTTATACACCATGTTTGCATTTTTTATTTCCAATTTTTCAGGGAATGACAACTTCTAGGATGTAAATAATTATATAACTGCCTGAGACTCTGAGAAAATTATAAGCAAAACTTACTTCAAGATGTATTTATTGAGTGCATAGCCCTGTGTTCCAAATGATATTAGCTAAAAAATAATTTCATAACTTGTTCCCTGCCCTATCAATACTTATGATTTTAGGGGAAAGATAGAGTTGGACATAAAACAGAGAAAATCAATAAATATTTTATTAACAACCGTGACACTGAAGAACTTTTGGAAACAGTTTTCTTTACTGGAAGTAGAGGTCTATTTGGTAGCATCTATTTATTATATTTTTTATTTATTTTTATTTATTTATTTTTATTATATTTATTATTTACTTTGTTTGCATGTGATTAACCAAAATAGTGAATTTTAAACTATCTCTTAATTATATTTGATTTTTAGAGGTTATAGGAAAATGGGTATGATACACATGCATATGAAGTATTTCCAAACAAATATACAAACCATTCTAACAAACAAAGATAAGGAAAAAAATAGTATACAACTTTGTGTGGTTAATATACACATTGGGCTAAACCTCCTTGTGCCCTTACGTGGGAAGGTGACTTACAGCAATTCAAATGGTTGCTCTGTGAGCTTTAGTTTTGTCATTTGTAAAACAGGAGCGATGTATCTTAATGCTCCTTTTACCTCTGTGATTCAAGATGTAATCGCTGTTAGGCACTAGAGAAGCAAAAAAGGAAATGCTCTTATCTTATCTACCACTTACTAAGATAGGAAAATATCCTCAACATTTAAGAGAAAATTTAAGTAACCTGGGTTAAAATAGCCCAAGCCCCCACCAGTGATATGTTTAGTACTTATGAACCAGGAAATTCAACGAAGCAATTTGATAAACTGATATTTTTATTGAATTTATTTATCATGCAATCATTTCCTTCTGGACTTTCTTCTTATCTTAAATAACTCACATAAGTCAGAAAATCAGAAATAGCCGTCATGTCTTCAAGTGGCTCTTTTCCCACTTGCCTGGAAGGTAAACTGCAGGCAGCTGTGGGAAATTAAATTGGAAAAGAAAGTTCAGGCCATTTCGTGAAGGGTAAGAAAGTGAGGGTAAGAATTTTATTCTTTAGGCAATGGGGAGTCTTTAAAGGTTTCTTAGCGGGAGAGTAGCTTGTTCTGAACTGTAGAACGTTAATTTGACATTGGTGTCTAAAATTCACTGGATGGGGAACAAACAGGAGTTAGACGCTTATTTTAATTGTTCAGATGAGAGGCAATGAGTGTGTGAACAAGGATGGTGGCAGTGGGAAAGGAGAGGAGGGAATGTGGCAAGGAACACCACTTAGGCTGATTGAATAGGGCGGGGTTGGCTAATTAGATATGAGACATATGGGAGGGGCAGGAGTCAGATGTTACCTGGCTAGGGACATAAAAATGGTGTTTAAACTGGAAAGGAAAAAAGAAATAGTTAAGAGGCTTTAAAACTGTGAAACTAGAATCATTAAGAAAAAGTATTTGGGGCTTCCCTGGTGGTACAGTGGTTAAGAATCCACCTGCCAATGCAGGGGACACGGATTCGAGCCCTGGTCCGGGAAGATCCTACATGTCATGGAGCAACTAAGCCCGTGCGCCACAACTACTGAGCCTGCTCTCTAGAGCCTGCGAGCCACAACTACTGAGCCTATGCACCATAACTACTGAAGCCTGTGTGCCTAGAGCCTGTGCTCTGCCGCAAGAGAAGCCACCGTGATGAGAAGCCCGTGCACTGCAACGAAGAGTAGTCCCCACTCGCCACAACTAGAGAAAGCCCGTGTGCAGCAACGAAGACTCAACACAGCCAAAAATAAACAAGTAATTTTAAAAATATTATAAAAAAAGGAAAAGTATTTTGTTAACTTAAATAAATTTGTATCAATGGGTCTAGAAAAATCATATCCCAGGGTAATAATAACAACAACTATGAATTTTCAGGGAAATGCGTCAGATATGTGGTATACAGCATATTGTGTATGTCTTACAATGTCTCTTGAAGGTAGATATGATTATTTTAATTTTAAAAATTAAGAAACAAAGCTCCTAGATGTAAAGAAATTTTCCCAAGCATTAACCAGCTTATTAGTGACTGAACAAGAAGTAAAATACAGATCTGTCTGATTTAAAGATCTTTTTTCTGTATGCTATGTGAACTCTCTTGAAAAGACTTACAGATTTGTTACCTGTAGTTTAAAAAAAATTGTAATGATGAAGCTAACTATGCTAAATTTTGCTAAATTATTAGCATTTTGCTCATATTATGACAAACTCTGCTAAACCATTCATATATTAAAAAAGATATAGCATATATCTATGTAGACTTATTTTAATGTTTTGCCATATTTGTTTCAGTTTTTGTCCTTTTACGAATTAGATCCACTGAATGCCTTTCAGTCCACAATTTTAATTTCTATTTGTCCTTGCAAATAACAAGCAAGTAATTTCATTATTCTTGGTTTACTGATGAATAAACTGAAGTCTTGTGGTAAAGTAAGTAGCTTGAAGTTCTATAGACGGTACCAAAGCTGGAGCTAGTTTGGCTTGGGAGGGTATCTTTTTTTAATACTACACCAGTCTGTTTTGGAAATCTATCAAAAGCCTAGAAATGGACAAATATTTCAAATATCCCAAGAGAGGGAAATTTGAATCCCAGAAACTAAAGTTCATAAGCTTGATATTGATCCAGACATTGAAATTGATTATTAAATAGTTTAGGAACAGTTATAAAAGAAAGAAGGAACCATTAAAGATCAACACTGGTTTTTTAAAGATAGGTAATGCTAAATCTGGTTTCATAAAGACAGACTGGTTAAGGAGATGAATGCTATAGATATAGTTTTATTACATACTATACAATTATGGATAAGATAATAACATATAGACTTACTTATGACAAAATTAGCTGAATTTATACTCAGACTGTATAGTAATTAAAGTTCAATGTTTTCCTGAAAGAAGTTCTCCGGTGCTGGGTCCCATAAGTCTAGTCTGGTTCTCTTCTTTAAAATTTTAATCTACAGCAGTAGTTCTCAATGATTTTATACTTGTGGCACACTTTCAAATCTAGAATTTTTGATAGTATGATTGAAATAATTGACAGCCATAGTTACTGGGCTTATCTCTTGGTCACTCTTTTCCCCCAGTTCCTTGTTAGTAGACTTATTAGAATAGAACTGTTGAATGTTGGCTGCATTCTACTTTCATATGCACATGTGAAGCAACATTTTTGTATGTTCTGGTTCTCTGGTGCCTGCTTGATATTACCTTATACCTCTTAGTGCTGCATGAAAATGTGTACATGCTTTATCAGTTCTGCCCTCTCAGCTCAGTGCTCCATATGACAGGTATATAGAGCTGTTTTTCAGCCTGTTTATTGCAAAAACAAATTTTTAGTGGTCAACATTTTTGGTGGCACACTTATGAAAACTTCATGTTACCCTGGTGTAGTAATTCTCATTGACTGAGAACTACTGATCTATGAAATGGGTAAGGTCACAGAATAGAAAGTATGTGCACTTATACATGGCAGGAGATAATAGGGCTACTTAAAATTCTTCAGTGAGGGGAGCAAATTATGGGTTCTCATAAGATGCACACACATGCACACATACTGAGCAACATTTAAGTCATTTAGATACTGGATGGGTTATAAGCTAGTTATGTGAAAAAATTTGCCTATTAAAATATAGTGTGATGTAAATTTCTGTTACTGGAAGTAGAAGTCTCAGTCAAGTGATAAAGAAATCTCACATGCCATAGGGATTTGATCTAAGGCACGTGCTTTATTTGAAATTTCAGCAAGTTGAAAATATGCCTGGATGAAAGAGCCACAAATGCAAGCCACAGGTATGATTTTAAATTTTCCAGTAGCTGTATTAAAAAAAGTAACAGGAGACAGATGAAATTAACTTTAGTAATGTGTTTTACTTAGTGTAATATATTCAAAACATTATTTCAACATGTAATCCATTAAAATATATAGTTTTAAAATTTATTTATTTACATTTGGCTGCGTTGGGTCTTCGTTGCTGCACGCGGGCTTTTTTCTGCTTGCGGCGAGTGGGGGCTACTCTTCGTTGCGGTGCACGAGCTTCTCACTGTGGTGGGTTCTCTTGTTGTGGAGCATGGACTCTATGTGCGTGGGCTTCAGTAGTTGTGGCACGTGGGCTCAGCAGTTGTGGCTCACGGGCTCTAGAGCACAGGCTAGAGTGCAGGCTCAGTAGTTGCGGCGCACGGGGAGTAGTTGCTCCATGGCATGTGGGATCTTCCCGGACCAGGGCTTGAACCTGTGTCCCCTGCGTTGGCAGGTGGATTCTTAACCACTGTGCCATCAGGGAAGCCCGGCTGGCGGATTCTTAACCACTGCGCCCCCACGGAAGTCCCCATTAAAATATTAATAAGGTATTTTACACACTTTGTACTAAGTCTTTCAAATCTGATGTGTATTGTATACTTACAGCACATCTCAATTTTGACCAATTACATTTCAAGTGCTCAATAACTATCTTTCATCTAGTGCAAACTGTCAACTGAAAGAGAAACACCCAAGGTAGGAGTTGTGAGTTTCAGTTTTATTCAGGAAGCTTACCAAGGATTATAGCCTGGGAAACAGCCTCTCAGCTCTGAGGAACTGCTCTGAAGAGGTAGGGGAGGAGCCAGGATATATAAATAAACATGTAAGTCTTTATCAGCTCAAAATTTCTCAAATCAAGAACAATACAAGTTTCAGAAGAAATAGAGGAATAGAAACACAAATAAAGCACAAACTGTACATTAATAATACATGCTTATAAATTGCCCACCCAGATCATAAGGTCAAGCAAGTAGGAAATAGAACCACTGAAATTCTACACGATAGATGACTATAAGCAGAACAAGGAAAGCAGAATAAGTAGAAAAATTTTAAGCACATTTCAGTAAACGTACTTTTAAAGATAAGAAGATGGAAGCTCTACGTGGAGTTTGGATGTGGTGAGAATAATTGTTGACTCCACTTCACTAGTCTTGGTAGTGAAAGAAGAATGCTGAAATCTTAGATTGTGATTTTATAGGATCTCACTAATCATATTTACATAAAAGTAGTTTTTGTGATATTCCTATTAAGATGATAGGAACTTTATCTATGGATGTGTTTTTCCTGAGAGTTCTAAAACCATTTAATGCCCTGATTTAAATTCAAAATTGTACTGACAATTTCTCACTTTATTGGGAATCACTTTGCTTAAACTTCATTAAGAGCCTTTAAAGGAAAATAGGACCTCTGTAAACACAGAGGCCAGTATTCTTTATTAGTTCTTTACTTGCATCATTTAATGAGATTTACAGAACTCTCATATATTACAAAATGCACTTAGGCAGGCAATTTTAAAGAAGGATAGTTTGGTTCCTGAGTCTTACTCTTATATTTAAAATCATGCAATAAAATGCAGGGAGGAACTAAAAATATGTGTTTATTAAGATGATTAGAGTTTTTAAGGTTTTATTTCACTTTAATTTTATTTCTACCATTATAGTATGGTATCATTGATGAACTCAGCAAATAGTATAATGGTGTTGACATGTAGAAGTAATTTCCCCAGGGACTTTATATCACCTCAAACTAAAATTCAGTAGGATATTAGCTCTTTGCTCAAGCCACTAAAGTGGAACTGTTTCATGGAAGGTGACAGTACTGTTGTCTCCACAGTGATTTTTAGGATGTTCATTCAGTAGGGAGCTAGGACCATAAACCTTGTGTCTCTATTTACACATCCAGAATTTACCTTTTTTACTTCATTTTTTACCGTTAGCACCTTAGTCCAAACTACCGTCATTTCCCTCTTAGATTAGCCCAATCAGTGCCTAACTAGACTGTCTCCTGTGTGCCGCCCTACAGTCTATTATCTACACAGTACCTGGAATGTCACTTTTCTGCTTAAAACCACTAGCGGCTTCTTTCCATTGCATTTAGAATGAAATCCAGACTCCATATCCTGGCCCCTCCCTTCTGCCTCCCTGCTCCATTATGCTCCAGTCATAATGTCCTTATTTTGGCTGCTTAGGCAAAACTGACTTCATTTCTGCCTCAGGAATTTTGCACGGGGATGTTCTTCCTCTGATCTTCAGATGACTGGTTCTTTGTCATTCCTGTCTCAGTTTAAAATGCATATTCCTCAGGGGCCCCTCCCCTAACTAACCTGTCTGAGGTGGTCTCCCAGTCACTTTCTACTAAATCTCTACTTAGCCTTTATATTTTCTGGAAAAAAATTTTTTTGGTGTGTGTTTTGAGTATACATACATATACATAAATTATCTCTATATCATCTCTCTGTATAAATGTATATATAGTTTTCTTTTAGCCTGACTTAAAATATCACCTCCATGGAATCTGCCTTGTTCACCACTGTGTCTACAGTATCTAGAAAAGGGTCAGGGACATAACAGATTCTCCATAAATACTGAATCAATGGATGGCTAAGAGCATCAGATTTGATATCAGATGGGCTTGGGATAAATTCCCAGGTCTTCTTACTCGCTGTATGATATTGGGTAAATTGCTCAGCTTCACTAATACTGTTCTGATATTACTAAATTAAGATAATAATCATGTCTACCTTTAGGGTCATTACCCGTCCCCCCCACCATAAAAAATAGTAAATCATAATTGTGGCTTTTGACTTTTACTACCCATGCCATACCCATCTCTGTTTTGGTAGCCGTGGCCCTCTAGGGGTGTCTGGGTTAGCTTAATACAGTCAAGATACAAATGGCCTGTAGAATGTGATTTGTTTTCCTTTCTCTCTCTCTCTTTCTCTTTTTTTTTTTTCCCCAAAACAGGGAAGCTGGTTTGACCCAGGCCACTTAAGGCCCTGTTCTGGGAAGATAAGCAGGCCCTCTGTGTGGGTAGATCTCCCAGGTGTCTCTCATCAGTGGACTCCCGGTACTACCTGTGATGGCCAGGCAAAGGAGTTTACGGGAGATTTAGGAATTCGCAGCTCTGTTTAGGAGCGGGATGGATCCTGGCAGCCCGGCGTGTCTCGGAGAAGCCCCCACCTGTGGCCAGTTTATTCTGACGTGGCTAGAGCACGGGGATCTCTCCGCAGAAGCCTTGATGCTGAGTCATCGTCGTTTGCGCAAGCGCAGCGTCTTTGGCGTCGACGCACCTGCTTTTCATTAGCACCTCTCCGCCTGTTATATACTGCCTGGAAGCACCCACCAGTCAGTCTTTCTGGGCGAGCAGTTCTCTGCAGTGCGTCGTGGCAGCCGTTAGACCGTATGTGGCCCTGCTGTCCTTATGGAACTTGGGGCCTGTCTGACAATCTTGATTCGCAGCTGTCTCCCACCTCTTGCAGCCCTGGTCAGGCCTCTAATGGCTTCGGAAATCCTGCGAATTCTGGCTTCAGGGGAATTAGCAACTCTGTCCTGGGTTGGACGCAGACAGCCTGTGTGTCGCCCTGAAGTCCTCACCTGTGGCCCCAGCCTACCCCTACACGCCTGGACCTGGGACTGTTCCTGAGGAGCCTGGAAGCAGAGTGACACAGCACGCGCCGGTGGAGTTCACTCTGCTCACCGAACCTCAGGCACCAGGACCTTTAGCTCTGCGTGGACATGGGCTGCCCACGCCTAGCAGGCCATCTTCCTGGGCCAGCGGTTCCCCGGACAGCACGCCTGATACAGGACAGTGAAGGTAGTTTGAGCCAGACCAATTTGGCCCTGTTCTGGGAAGATATACAGGCCGTCTGCGGGACCCAGGTCTCCCAGGTGTCTCTCATCAGCCGACTCCCCTGCACGGCCCAGTACGAGGGTAAGGAATTCCGGTGAGAGCTGGCTTCAGGGGAATTAGCAACTCTGTTTAGGAGCGGGAAGGACCCTGGTAGCCCGTTCTGCCCCCCAGAAATCTCCGCTTGTGCCCTATCTCTCCATGGTTCAGGCCCAGAGACGGATCCCGGGAGCCTGGATGCTGAGTCAGCAAGGTACGTGCATGCGCATTTCGCTCCTGTGCACCTGCGCCGGTTGTCGTGCTCTCTAGGCTTGTTGGGTAATCTGCCCGCCTTTGCCCAGCAGGCCGTCTTTCTGAGGCTAACGCTCTGCTCTGCACCCACCCCCCCACCCCGCAATGCGACATTGATGAGGTTTGAACGGTGGTAATCCTCAGCCCTCGTATGGTGCGTCTGTCCTTATGGGACTTGGGCTGATCAAAAAAACAAAACAAAACAAAAAAACTTTATTTTTTAGAGCAGTTTTAGCTTCACAGTGAAATTGAGTGGAAAATAGAGTTCTAATATGCCCTTTACCTCCGCAGAAGCACAACCTCTCCCATTGTTCTTTTTTTATAATTGAAAAATGGTGGAAATTTGCATAGAAATCCTGAGAACCTATACAAAAACTATTGCGTCATTAGCGGAAATACCAGACTATAAAAATCCAATGAAATTCTGTGATGACTAAGTTGAACAGAGAAAAATGAAATAGAAAAGAAATAAGAGCAAGACCTTAAAGGACTTTATTTTTAAATTTTAATTGAAGTATAGTTGATTTACAATATTGTGTTAATTTCTGCTGTACAGCAAAGTGATTCGGTTATACATACATATATATTCTTTTTCATATTCTTTTCTGTTACAGTTTATCACAGAATATTCAATATAGTTCCCTGTGCTCTACAGTAGGACCTCCTTGTTTATCCATTCCATATATAATAGTTTGCATCTGCTACTCCCAAACTCCCAATCCATCCCTCACCCCCCTTGGCAACCACTAGTCTGTTCTCTGTGTCTGAAGACACTAAAGGACTATATAAATAGAAGTACTGGATGCAAACACTTTAAATCAAAGTGGAAAAATATGTTCCAATTAGCACCGTAATGAATTTGGCTATGCATTTCCAGATGCAAGTACCTTTTTCTTCATTAGCTGAATTGTGTCCCTCATAGTCAAAAGGTGATAGTTCCAAAATTTGTCTTTAACACCACTAATAAGTTATGGGTACACGTTTTAACTAAATGTACTTTAATAGATACTTCTCAGGTTTCACTATTTAGTCAAATGATAACATGTTGTTCTAAGCAGTTTGATCATTGGGTGGTTTGATCATGAGGTTTTTAATTGTTTACTAAAAAATTAATTATATTTTAGGCATTTTATTAATATCTAAGAACATTTAGAATATTATTTTTAGCAGACACAGATTTCTAATTCCATAAAATGTACTAAAATTATAATCTGAATTAATCTGTAGATAAGGAATCTACAGTTCAACTAATTTATAGCTAGTTTAATATCAAATGTGTGACTAAAGCCCTAAATTGAGTGTTGTTCCTGAGGTTAATTTTTAGAGTTATACTTTTTGCGGATGTTATGGAATAAAAATACTGGCCTTGATTTCTTATACTATCACCTTAGAAGAAATGATGAAGGATTGGAGTCCAAATGCTACCATTTTTTTTTTTTCAGTTGAAATGAGAAAATGTCAATCGATTTCTATTTAAGTAGATGGCAACTGAATTCTGGCTCACTGCTTTATGCTAAAAGGTTCCCTTAGTTCTAACTAATTACAGATCCTGTTAGATAGTCAAGTGTGTTTAATGGTATCCTTTACATTTCTTTTAATTCCTGTATTAGAATTGGCAATGTTAAGCTGAAGTAAACCGCTCCAAAAATCTCAGTGGCTTGACGCTAGTTTTTTTCTTGCTAATACTTCATGTCTAACACGAGCCAGCAGGGCGCTCTGCTCACCTCCATGTTAACAGGCAGAAACGTGTCAGCATCATCAAAGCAAGATTAGGTGCATAGGATGGCGCCAGACAGGGGTACACAGCTGAGTGCAATCTAGGTGCTTTGAGACTAATGAAAGAGTCAAATCAGGTGTGTAAAATGATTAATGCAGTTGAATTTGGACTAAAAGGTGGGTTAAGTCAGAGAAGAAGGGTTGATATTGGGTAATCAGAATAAGACAGGACTTATTGGACTATCTGGGACACTGGAACAGGTGGGGATAATCATCTGGTTGATGTTGACAGAAGGAAAGTAGGCAAACAATGCCACGCTAAGCCTCACGGTAAATTGTACAGCTCCCAAAGGGCAGCTCATGCAATTGAAGGCTTGCTGTTCAAATGGTGTATTTGAAAGGGGTACTTAGTAATCAACCAGTACATAACACTCAGGGTGGGATGTTTTACCTTTGTCAGGATATAGTCATTAGAGGAAAAGATGTGCTTTTTTTTGGGTTTGTTTGTTATTGAGCTCATCAAATTTGACTCAAGCAGCAGAACCACTGCCTTGGAGTGAATAAGGAACTTCCATGGGAGGTGACTAGGAGTTGAATTTCTCAAATTATTGGGGATGTGCTCATGGAAATGGCATTTGTTTGGATCTAAAACACTAGATAAAATTGAGAGACTTAGTAAGGTGAGGTGGGGTTGAGGGAATACATTTATCTTATAGAAGGAACATTTTGTTAATGTTTGAATTGAACTGTTGATGTTGATACTTAAAACAATTGAGAGACATCTCTGATAAACTGGATCAAAGTAATTATTACAGTCAAGGTGAGACATTATGCAGTCCATCTTTTTGAATTCTAAGTTTTTTTCCTCTTTGGTTTGTTTTATTACATATAAAAGTGAATAAAGAACTTTGTTTTCTATAAATATTATATTGCATTATATAAAAACATTGAGCGTGTAAGGTGGTGGCTTATTGTTTTTCCAACTTCCTATGCTTAAACCTGTGTAACTACTAATTTTTTCAAACCATGTGATAGTTAATCAATTGGAAGCAGAAGAGAGGATAGCAGAACCCATTGGAGAACATTCACTTTCTCTTGAGAGCAGTAGAACACAACTTGCACTTAACGATAGTGATGGAAACAGCACCATTATTGCCCTTTTGCTATTTGTAAAATGAAGGCTTTAATTATTAAATCTTTTAAATATCCTGCTCTTTGAGCGTACTCCTTCCCACAAAACAGGAAATGTTTGGTTCGTAAGAACTGCATCTTTATCATGGTATTATTACATCTGTGGCTTTTAGCATAAGGATTTCTTAATGAGGCTTTTTCATTGTGTAAACTTTTATTTTAAAATTGGACTACGCTAATGTGATCACTTGGTCTGGTTTTAAATTTTAACTTTTCCATTCAGTAACTTTTCATAGTACTGATACATACTGAATTTTCTCCATATCTTTTCAGAGCACAGTTTCTTTGGTGTGCATCATTAATAAATTGGCTTTTCAGTAATGGGTAGAAAATATTTAATTTTGCTCCATTTCATGTTTCTAATAATTATTTAAGATTGTATGTCAGGTTGGAATGTTTCAAAATTGGCATAATCACAAGATTATATCATTAAAGAATTTTTAGTATATATCTGTACGTCCTTGAAAAGAAGACTTCATTATGTTGACACATTAGGTATTTTGTACATCATCATTTTATATATATATCACATTCCATGACGTGTTTTTAAATACAATATCATATTTCCTTAGCTATATTAAGCTGCTTTAAAAGTTTTATTGGTAATGTTTTAACAGATATTTAACTCTATTATTTTATTATCAAGCATGGAGTATAAATCTTTTTCATAGTTATTTAAACATTTAATAAAATGCAACAAACTTCCACATCTATAACCAAGAGGTTTTTTGGGAAAGCTAGTGTTACGTGAGATAACTTGCACCTGTGCTATCAATCGGGAACGTTCCTTGTTTAACTCTAGAGACTAGAGAAGCAGATGATTACATGACCCAGAGACACCACTGCAGGCCCATTTACCACCTCCATCCAGACAAATGATTACAGGCTTCATCAAGCTTTTAAGGAACTCCAGAGAAAAGTTTCAAAATCATGGTCCTTGATGCATGAAAACCCTGAATATTGTCAGCACATATATTTCAGTTTTGTAGAGAATATTAATGTGATGGTAAGAAGAATTGTAAATTGGCAGTAAAATGAAGTTATTTCCAACAATTTTAGTTTAAATTGGAGTCTGGTGTTGTAGGTGTTTTACTTTTTTTTTTTCATGGTTATGACTAGGATTGTCTCACCACTTAGAACAGAAATTGGAATATGAGGAGAAGCATATGGGGAGGGTAAGAAGGTAATGGATTTGAAGGAGATGGGCATAGCTGTTAAACTGGATTCATCTGGAGTTCCATTATATGTGGTGCTTCCATCTTCCCTCCTTCTCTATCATCTATACATTGTTAGGAATCAACTTCATGGCAACCCTTCCAGGAAGCCTTCCATGACCTTCAAGAGTTGGTTAGGGTTTGTGATTATATAAAACCATAAATGTTTTGTATTTCCCCCATCCTACGTAGCTCTTAACACTCAGAGTATTGTATTATAATTTCTAGCTTTCCAGATGTATGCTTCCTTAGACAGGAATTTTATCTGACTCACTAGCACTAACTTCATGGTGGTTGTGTAATAATTGATCAATGAATGAATGGTTATCACTCAGCTTGGAAGAACTGATTGGACTGTGTGTACTGGACTGCAGTATATTTGGCTTCAAAGAAGGGTAACATTGGGGAAAAAAGGAAATATGGCTGGATATTCAAAGTCAGAACATTTGGAAAATTTTTATGTTTGCGTATTTTAGAGCGGTCAAACGTTTTCTTGACCAGATCAGGATTTGAATTCCAATTCTGGTACTTACGTGGCATCTACATCTATGTGCTGTTGGCAAGCTTCCTAACCTCTCTGGACATCAGTGTCTGTATATGTGAAAAGTAGGCCCTTAACTTGATTTCCAGGCTTTCTTTGCATGTGTATCCTATTATATGAATAGCAACTTGATATCAGTGACAGGGCTAGTGAGCTTCTTGAGGTGAGGATGGGTATTGCCTTGTTTTGTCAAATGTCAATAAGCTCTAGTGGAAGCAGATAACATTGAGAACCTTCCATATTTGTGGCAAAAGGAATGTTGCTTATTCCATATTATTACCACTAGATGCAGAAATGGAAACTGAGTTGCTTCACATAGATCTTAGGACTTTAGGAAGAAGAAATTCCAATATGAAATGAATTACAGACCAAGCTAAAATGGGGTTACTATTTATTATTAGATAAACCACCATTGGACAAGTAAAAGGTGAATTAGGTGTAACTGCTCCTGTAACAAAGAGAGCCAATAAAAAGTTACTATTAAAGAACAAATATAGTCCTACCTCAGTATACCAAAATCCATGGATGCTCAAGTCTCATAATTAGCCCTCAGTATCTGTGGATCTTCATCCACACATTAATCACCTGCAGATTATAGTAATAGTATGTAATCTGCAGTTGGTTGAATCTGAGGATGCAGAACCTGTGGATACCAAGGGCCACTGTACATTATTTTCTTTCCCTCACAGTCGTCCTGGAACGGTATGGGGAAGTTATCTTCCACTCAGTCATTCAGGGAATCAGGTTCCTTTCAAGTCAGTGCACTATTCTAGGGTATGTAGTCATCTGTTTTGATTAAAGATGCATTGCTGTGAATTCTTGGTTTCAGTTGAGGCATGTGTGGGATGGGGTGTGGTTGGGGAGAGATGAATGCAGGGAAGCCCATGTGCAATGTTTTAAAGTCAAGGCCTGGAAATGGCACATTTTCTTGTTACATTCCACACTTAGAAGCAAGGGGATTTGGAGGATGTAGTTGGTCCCCAGCTATGTTTCCAGGAAGAAGGGGAGAATAGACTTTGATGGATAATTTAAAATCTCTACCAGTTTTATGACTTTCAGTAATTAGAAGAGAAATGGTCAAATGCATCAAAGATGCAATTTGAATCATCATTGATTTTTAAAAACTTAAACATATCCATCATCAAATTACAAATGCATAATTCCATGGCTAAATATTTTTATAGCATACTCATACAGTAGAATGCTATGTAGCTCTTAAAACGCTTTTGTAAAAGAATAGTTAATACAATTGCAATGAGTACACCATATGTAGTTAATTTAAACTAACAAGATAAGGAAAAAGCTATATAATAAAATTTTTATAAAAACATTGTTTGGATAGGTAAAGATGAGAAAAATGAAGTTCAGTGTAATCTTTTTTTGAGGCTTAAACAATTTAATTTTGCATACTCTTTAAAGTCATCTAAAATTTTTTTTCAGATATTTTGTTAGTCTATGATTTAAGACATGGCAACTGTCTTAACCTAAAGCAGCAGAGTGTGTCATTTCTTGCTTTTATGAATTTGTCGAGAAATAACCTTGTTTTCATCTGCTAGTCAGATCTAGTTTGTTGGATGGAGCACAAAGTATGGAAACAGAAGATCTCGTTTTGAATCTTGACTCTCATACTTGATACACATGTTCTTGGAAAAATCTTTTAACCTGACTGATTGCCCATTTTCATGTCAGGTCAATTCAATGGGGCTAAAAGTATGCACTATATGGAGTTGTTAAGAGCAGTAAGTAAGATAACAGGAGTGAAAGAATTTTATAAATGGTTAATCTGTGTTAGGTATTGGTACTAATACTGCTAGAAATTAAATTGATGTAGCAAATATTTAAATGGCAATTGACTGAATTTGGCTCATTCATATTGGCTCACATGCCCTAATTAATTATAATAAGGCAGTAAATAAAGTTATTCTTATAGATTCAAATAACTATTAGATAACTTGTTTAACCAGGCTGGTGGTGGGACCATTTAAAGTTCTTCTAGTAACACTGTTGTGTCCAACTTCCAAAGAAATGGCTACTGGTCCTAAAGTTCACTTTTAAAACAAGATAACAGTATTCTGATAAAGCTTTTCTATGTATAATTTTAAGGTAAGCTTTTAAAAAAGTTTATAAATAATATGACAACAAAGTACAACGATGCAAATCATTTAGCCCTCCTGGAAAATCCATAACAGCATCATGTTTTTAATTAAAATATAACTCACATGTAATGCATTACAAAGGTCTGAAGTGTGAAATTTGGTAAGATTTACAAATGCATAGAACCATGTAGCCCACATCTTATAAAGATACAGAATATTTCCATTTTCATGACTTCAGAAAGTTCCCCTGTGCCTTCCTCCAGTCAACATCCCCATATGCAGCCACTGTGATTATTCTTATTATAATAGGTGATTTTACTTACTTGAACTTTAGAAATGGAATCATACAATATGTACATTTTTGTGTCAGATTTCTTTTGCTTAACAAAACGTTTTGGTGATTCACCAATATAGTTTTATAAACCTGTTGTTTATTCAGTGTTTAATGATAGAATTTAAGTCATTTATTTTGTGTCTGTTTTTTCTATTCGTGTTTTCTAAATTTTCTCCATTGATTGTATATTTATTTGAGTAATAAAAGTTCAATAAAAGTATTAACGAGAGAATTCTGTGCCCAGGAGAAGTTAAATTTAGCTACACTCAACTTCAGCTGTTGATTCTGATAGAATTAGTGATCTGTTTGGTCAATTAGGTAGACTTATGGTCTCTCAAACAAAATAACCCAGAAAACTTGGCATGTAGAAAGGAATGGTAATTGTGACTTACAGTCCTCTTTCAATGATACAAGAGCTGTTCTCACAGTAAAGCAAATGCATATTGTAACATCTTTGTATGAAGTCTTATCATAAAGCGCATAAAAGCACGTAAATGTTTTACTTCCCAAAATCAGTGAAGCAAAATGTCTGAAATGATAAGCCCTTTTTTCTTATCTAAATGGTTCAGTTGGTTAAATTCAGCGACTCATTATCTACCTGCCCTGACTTTGATTCCAGATTAGTTTTGGTCACAACCAAATTAAACAGGGGAGCAAACTTTTCATCATGGGAACTGCTCACCTTTCCCCCATAAAGGGATATTTTACTTCATTTCCTTTGTAAACCAAAATTGAAAAGAGATTTTAAGAAGAGAAGCCTTGATATTACCATGAGTATTCTCATCTTTTATTGCCAGGTTGTGATATATGTACACATTAGGGGTGTATGTAGAAACACATATGTCAGTCACCTTGGAAATAAGATAATCTGATCTGTAACCCAGTTAGTTACTGGCCCTTCTCTTGTTAAAGGAAACTGTCTTTAAACCTATGGGTATAACCGGAAGGTTTGTTGTGGATTCTTTCTTGCCCGTGTAATACCTGGAATGTCGTCACGGTGCACTGTCAGTGGGCATTAGCTGTGGGTCACCTCTAGTAGCGCTGATCACCACCCAGAGATCTGAGTCATTGCTTAATACTTTTGGCAAGCGGCTGTTCTTTGCTAGATCCAGGAGATACGGTGGGCCAGCCTTTCCTGTATTTTTGGCTCGTAATTGCTTTAGTCTCCCAGCCTGGCTTTTGGGATGCACTAAATCTTGGCTTTAGTCATGTCTCAGTGTCTGCACGAACCTGCTATATAGCTTAGCTTTTGGGAAACTGAGTAACTGCATATCTGAGTAACTGCATATGTATTTTAACATCATAGAAATGTTATTGGGGGTACATACACATGGTGAGGACTGTGAAGGATATGGGAAGCCTCCCATGTTTATGTACACTTTTCAGTTGGGTGTTCAGAAAGAAAACAGCTTAAAACATACTCCAGAATTACTGGTCATAGCTAGAGAGGTAATGGGCCTCTTTTATCATTATTCTTCAGCCATAGACAAACTGCATGATATGCAAGAAATTTCAGAACTGCCTTATGATATTCAAATAATTTGGAATAACTGTAATTACATGTAAAAAAAAAAAAAACAAAAGCAAAAAACTGCTTGAGACAAATAGCTTTAATACTGTCCTTTGCAGTTAACATTACTTGTATAGCTATGAACTAATTGGTTTACTAATACCAGTATAGACATATGAACAATCAATACTGGCCTAAGAGAAAATGGTTCCTTTTACCAGAACTTGCTGAAATTTCTTGCGAGGGCAGGTATTTTGTTACATAATGCTTGCTGATCCTCCTACTGTTCTACTTCAGGAAAACTGGTAAAATGGGTCTATGTGCAGTGAAAGCTGACTTGCAGGTGGAAATTTGGAGACAGTTTTATTATCTTGAAACTCAAGTTTATATCTCCATTGCCTTAAACCTTTGGGGTTTAAGGACAAATTTTTCTCAAAAATGTTTGTGTGAAACATTAAGTGCCTGCAAATATATCAGAAATAAAAATAAGTTAGGGTCTTAAATTTGCTTCTGCAAATAGTCCACATCTTCTGCAAGCAGTACACAAATCTTTAGTTTGGGGATTGCATCAATAAAAGTGTAACATCACTATATTAGTTAGGGTTCTCCAGAGAAACAGAACCAATAGGAGATCTGTATCTATATCTCTATACCTGTATCTCTCTATATCCCCCCTCTACAAATACCATAATGTTGATTTATTGTAAAGAATTGACCTGTGGTAATGGAGGTGGGCAAGTCCCAAGGACTGCAGTGTGACTCAGCAAGTTGGAGACCTAGGAGAGATGATAGTTTAGTTCCAGTCCAAGTCTGAAGGCATGAGAACCAGGAGAGTCAATGGTGTTGTTCCTGCTCAAAGACTGGCAGGCTTGAGACCCAGGAACAGCCAGTGTTTCAGTTAAAATTCGACGGCAGGAAAAAAGTTGATGTCCCAGTTTGCCGGCAGTCAGGTAAAAGGAATTCTGTGTTACTTTGGCGAGGTTGAGCCTTTTTATTCTATTCAGGCCTTCAACTGACTGAGGCTCACCTGCCTTAGTGGGGGGGGGGGGCAGTATGCATTACTCAGACTTCCAATTTAAATATTAACCGTATCCAAAAATACCCTCACAGAAACATCCAGAATAATCTTGACCAAATATCTGGGGACCCCATGGCCCAGTAAAGTTGATACACAAAATTATTCAGCATAATCACCATCAACGTTTGGTTCAGGAGGTGAAGAGGAGATACTAGAGGAAAAGAATTCTTAAGAACTTAGTGCCAACATAATCAGCAGCAACGGGAAACAATAGAGGCAGAACTGATATATTTCACTTATTCTACTCACCAGGGGTTGGAAATGAGCTTTGACTTAGCGTTGCAAATGTGGAGTTTAGGGGCTGCAGAAGCCATCAGCTGGTGATTGTGCTGAGGTTTTTTTCCTTTCTCTTTAGTGCTAAACTTTAAAAAATCTAACCTGTTATATTTTAGAACAGTCCATTGTATTATAATGGTAATAGTATAGTATAGCCTATAGTCAAATATTTCACAATTTTGCATGTAAATTAAGATGTTTAGTTGATCCTTGAACAACAGAGGTTTGTTGTGTGGGTCCACTTACATGATGATTTTTTAAAACAGGTGGGAAAATATTTGAGTTTTGACAATTCAAAAACTCAGAGATGAACCATGTAGCCTAGAAATATCAAAAAAATTAAGAAGGTATTTCATGAGTACATAAAATATATGTAGTTACTAGTCTATCATTTACTGCCATAAATTATACACAAATTTATTGTAAAAAGTTAAAATTTATCAAAATTTATGCACACACACCATACATGGTGTCATTTGCAGTTGAGAGAAACGTAAACAAATGTAAAGATGAAGTATTATAACTGCATAAAATTGACTGTAGTACACACCGTGCTACTGTAATAATTTCGTAGCCACCTCCTGTTGCTGCTGTGGTGAGCTCAAATGTTGCAGGTATTCACTTAAATGCCACGTGATGCTGATTGTCTCTGCCTGTGCAGTTTCTCTCTCCAGTAAATTGTGTATCACAGTAAAAAGTGATCTCTTGCAGTTCTCACATATTTTTCATCACATTTAGTGCAATACCATAAACCTACTAATACCGTGGGACCCATACAGAGTGCCACTAGTGATACTGGAAGTGCTCCCAAGAAGCAGAGAAAAGTCATGACATTACAAGAAGTTGAATTGCTTGATATGTACCACAGATTAAGATCTGCAGCTGCCCGCCATTTCAAGAGAAGTGAATCCAGCATAAGGACCATGTTTTAAAAAAAAAAAGTTCAGGAATCTATTGTTGCACTATGGGTGCAGATGCAAAAACTTAACAGCTTTTTGAAACATTTTTTTATTTTGTATTGAAAATGCAGCTTAACTTTTACGTGGGTGTAGGAGTGCTACAAGAAAGGCATACCTATAGACTCTAAAATGATTCAAGAAAACGTGAAGTCATTGTATAGCAACTTGAAACAGAAGGAAGGAAGGGTCGATAGCTGGAGAATTTAATGCAAGCAAAAGGTGGTTTGATAATTTTAGAAAGAGGTTTGGCTTAAATGTCAAGATAGCAGGAGAAGCAGCTTTCTGCCAACCAAGAGGCAGCAGACGAGTTCCCAGATGCCATTAAGAAAATCACTAACAAAGAATATCTGCATGAACACGTTTTTAATGCAGATGAAAGCACCCTATTCTGGAAAAAAAAATACCACGAGGACATTAGTAAGGAAGAGAAGCAAGTACCAGGATTTAAGGCAGGAAAGGATAGTCTAACTCTGCGGTTTCATGTGAATGCAGTAGGGTTTATGGTCAGGACTGCCCGTATACAAAGCTGCTTACCCCTGAGCCTTGAAGGGAAAAGAAACACCAGCTGCTAGTCTTTTGATCGTGCAAGAAGGCCTGGACAACGAGAACCCTTTTTTTCTGAATTGGTTCTGTCGATGCTTTGTTTCTGAAGTCAGGAAGTACCATGCCAGTAAGGGACTGCCTTTTAAAGTTTTTTTGCTTTTTTTTTGATATTGGACAGTGCCCCTGGCTACCTAGAATCCCATGAGTTCAACACTGAAGATATTGGAGTGGTTTACTTGCTCCCAGACACAATGTCTTTAATTCAGCCTCTAGATCAGGAGGTCATAAGAACCTTTAAGGATTATTACACACATTACTCTATGGAAAGGATTGTAAACACTATGGAAGAGAACCCCGATAGACAGGACATCATGGAAGTCTGGAAGGATCACATCATTGAAGATGCCATTGTTGTATAGAGAAAGCTATAAAAGTTATCAAGAACTACCGTATGATCCAGCATTCCACTCCTGGGTATTTACCCAAAGAAAAAACACTAATTCAAAAAGATACATGCACCCAATGTTCATAGAAGCACTATTTACAATAGCCAAGACATGGAAGCAACCTAAGTGTCCGTCAACAGATGAATGGATAAAGAAGATATGATATATATACACAATGTAATATTACTCAGCTATAAAAAAAAATTCTGCCATTTGGAACAACATGGATGGACCTAGAGAGCATTATGCTTAGTGAAATAAGTTAGAGAAAAGACAAATACGTGTCACTTCATATGTGGAATCTAAAAAATAAAACGAATGTATATAACTGAACGTATAAAGCAAACTGACTCACAGGTATAAAGAACAAACTAGTGGTTACCAGTGGGGAGAGAGAGGAGGAAGAGCAAGATATGGGTATGGGATTAAGATAAACTACAGACAAGCAACAAGGCTATATTGACCAGCACAGGGAAACATAGCCATTATTTTATAACTTAAAAAACCCTGCTTATTGTACTTGAAAGTCTTATATATCCACAAATGAAAAGCAAATGTTTGTTAATCTGGGGTATGCTTCTGTGTATTGAAAACTGTCATGGTACCGTTAACCCAACTAACATCTGGCTTCCCCCATTCAACAGAGCAGTAGCACAGATTTAGGGGAGCTAATAAATGATAGAGTAACAATCTGGAAACTGTCTAAAAGGAAATGATTTCTAGCAGGTGAACAATTTTCCTAGTTATACAAATTTGGAGGTGTTTATGTGATATTTTTTAAAAGCATGGGAATCTTTTAAAAATGTACAGTTTTCTTTGTAATTGCCAAATTATTTTATTTGGATTTTCTTTAGAAAATCTTTGCCTCTTTGTTTTTCTTCCCATGAATTACTTCCAAATTTCTTAATAGAAAGTGACGAAATAGAAAGCAATGGCTAAAATACTATTTGTTTCATAAGTAATAATTTTAATCAAGTGTGAGGAAATTATATGCAGTATATCTGAATCTTATAAGCAATTTAAGATATGATGTGTCATCTTTCAAAGCAGCTCCTGAAAGACAGGCAAATTAATAAAACTGTTGAAAAGCTAAAAAAAGCATAATATTTTAAACAGCACTCAACTTGAGAAATATCATTGCTATCTGGCAATTTTGGGTGGGTAAAAATTTACCAATCATTCAGAAAATGCCTTATTGCTTAAATTTGTTTATGTGTGATTTCTGTTTCCCAATTTGAAACTAATGATACAAGAAAGCTATTTGATATGAATGAAGCCATTATACTACAAAAATAAAAATTGAAGATGATTTCAAAGTAGGAGTTTCAAATACATTTAATGTATTTAAGAATATAATTCTACCATTCCACAAACGTTTTGATTATGCTTGATATAGCTAGATTCTTAGACTACTTCATTTAAAAGAGTGTGGTGTTCCTCAACACTTGGGGCATTCGTCCTTTTTACGTAGTAGGTCAATGATTAAATTGGGCTCCTCCAGGCATCAGAGTTTAGAAAAAGTTCTTGTAGTGGAAGGAAAATGGTGTTAGTAGTGGTTTTTCTGTGATTCCTTCTTCTAAGAGAAGACTAGACCATAGATAGGACATTGGCGGTGGGTGAGAATGGTGTAACTGTATTTGTAGTCCGAAGTTTGTCTTATATGACGGAAGCAAGTAGCTAAAGGTCTGCCTCTCTTCTTAACTAAGGCTCAGAGAAAGCTGAGACATGGTAGAGTGAATTTTCAGTCATTTTCAAAGTTTACTCTGAAAGCAACCCTTAAAGATTCTGAGGATGTGTGTCTAGGGCTATTCTGCGTGAGAGAGCAAATAACAGCACTGGTCTTTATGTCCTCCTGTCATTACTTCAACAAGAAGTTCTGTGGGGGTTTTTTTATGTTTTGTACATTGGGATTTTGTATCAGTTTTGTTTGAAGAAAATGTTCTTGAGCTAAAAAAAAGTTGTTTGAAAATCATTAAACCAAGATTTCTTTTTAAAGAAGTCTCTTCTCAAATATCCTATGCCTGTGATTTCTGTAATTTAAAAATCATTAGGATTAAAATATACATTTTTTTGGGAAGATATGAGGATTGGGTAAGGGGGAGGTATCACATCAGAAATTCTTTGCTCAGGTGCCTTAGTCCAATCAGATTGCTTCCCTAATATCCATTTTAGGTCCACAGGAGGAGAAAGGGGGGAGCTTTGTGGAAAAGGGAAAAAGATGTAACTGTGGAGCATATGACATGGAAGATAGGGAAACCCAAGGGACTCACACTGAGCAAAATTTTGATAGCCAAGGAGCAATTTGAAGGCATTTAATTCTTGTGGAGTAACAGAGAGGAAGAGAAGGTATTAGTACTACGTAGATTAAATTAGGGAATAAAAATAAAAATTAACTTTAAAATTGGGCTTTGTATTGGTTGTTGTCCTGTTTCTTTGGTATGTCTAGTGTGGTGCGGGTATTTTTTTTTTTTTGGCTGCTCCACGCAGCTTGAACCTGGGCCATGGCAGTGAAAGTGCTGAGGTGCCGAGTCCTAACCATTGGACTGCCAGGGAACTCCCAGGAGTGGTGTGGTCTTGAATGAGAAGCCCAGGGCTACATGTCAAGATTGGATTCAAGACTAGCTGGAAGAGTAACTGAAGAGTCTTTCTGATACAAAATGTGTGCCTGTGCTCATGTGCAACATAAAGATAGTTGTGACTGAGGTCCTGGGTTAAAATCAGCTGATCAAGTACTTGAGTGCAAATAAAATTCCATTTTCTATCCTTGGCATTTTTCACATTTTCTCATTTGGGAAAAACCAGTGATATTTTGTGTATAAAAATGAGAAATCCACGTGCATATTCCAAAATTGTTTATTGTAAAAAAATAATTATGGCCTAATCTTTGCAATACGTGTCAGTAGTGTTCTCTGTCTCAGAAAAAAATCAATTGGTTAAATTGATGTCTAATTTACTTTGTATTAGAATTTAGGCTGAACCCGAAAATAAGACTTTGAGCCTTTCAGGTTATATGATACAGAGTGAATATCAGAGGAGTACAGTCTGAGAAAACAGTTTTATCCCATGCATTCTCTTATTTCTCGAGAACTTGGGCAATCTTGCATCCCTGTACTCTAGGCCGTTATGCACATTAGGATAGTAATGCCCACTCTCGGACATACCTCTTAGGCACTGTATATTTATGAAAAGCTTTTCTATTCATCTGATATAATTAAATTCAGTTTCCCCACACATGTCAACTGTTTAAGGTGCAGCCTCTCTGTAAATTTATATTGACTTAGCTCTTGAAGGGTTGGTAGGCCCGCATGGAGTAAACCACATTTTCTCACAGAAGGCAGTTCTATAACCTCTCTACCAAGGTCTGACAATTGGACTGAATGTGGATGCTGAACTTTGCACCTAAGAGGGGTATCATCTGAAGAGAAAGCCACTAGGAGCCATGCGAGGGACACGGTTTATTTAAGCAAATATTTTGCAAAGCCTGTCCGCCTCCACCAAGGCTGGTAGGTTTCATCTGACTCATTGAAGCAGCAAATACTTCTCACCTTTCCAGCAGGCGTCAGCTTTGCTGAAACACATGAATGTTTTCTCTCCATCTTTGAGCTCTGTTTCCTCTTCAGTGAAATCTTGATGACACTGAAGCAGTTGAGGCAGATCGTTGGCTCCTGCTGCTGTGAGATTTATGTGTGAATTTGAGGACTCAGGTTCTTTAGGTGACTCTAACAAATTCTTTTAAACTACGTTAAGGAAGAAGAAAAACAAGCTGATGAGTTTTAACACTTTTGTCAATACGGTATGCTACAGGAAAACTTTATCAATACAATAAGAATCTATCAGCATTTTGTTCTTTGGTAAGAAAAAGAAAAAAGGGTCCTTAGTCCTTACTGGCCCTCCTCCATATAACATTTTGTTGTATATTAATTTTAGGTACTTCTAATGAAATTACTGTTTTTATGAAAATAATTTTTAAAAATGAAAATGCCATATTATGATTTACATGACTTAGGTTTAGAAGGCTGTATAAAACCCCCTCATAAGTCTTCTTAGTTGGAAGCATTTCTGCCCCAGGCAGATGAGGCTGTATATCCCTACTACTACTTTGGGATTCTGGGAAGTGTAGTCCAGAAGTTCCGAGTAGTGGATAATACTTCCTTTTCAGTAGACTGACTGTGGCCTTTGTAGTCCTGGGGTTGAGAAAGTAATAGCCCCCAGATTCTGAATGTTTCTTCTGAATATTTATTATGTACCAAGCACTGCGCTATCTACTTTTCATGTAATCCTCACAAGAAACCCAAGTATGACATCTAAGTGTATATTAATTTTTTTACATACAGATTCTATTTCACTTGTAGTGATAAGTCTGTTCAGGTTATTTTTTCTTGATTCAGTTTTGGTAGGCTGTATGTTTATAGAAACTTGTTCATTTCTTCTAGGTTGTCCAATTTGTTGGCATATAACTTCATCATATTCTCTATGATTTTTTTGTATTTCTGTGGGATCAGTTATTATTTATCCTCTTTCATTTTTTATTTTGTTTATTTGGGTCCTCTCATTTTTCTTCTTGGTGGACCTAGTTAGGGGTTTGTTGATTTTGTTTATCCTTTCAAAAAACCAGCTCTTGGTTTCATTGATTTTTTTTTTTTTTTTTTTTTTTTTTTTTTGCGGTACGCAGGCCTCTCACTGCTGTGGCCTCTCCCGTTGCGGAGCACAGGCTCCGGACGCGCAGGCTCAGCGGCCATGGTTCATGGGCCCAGCCACTCCGCGGCATGTGGGATCCTCCCTCACCGGGGCACGAACCCGCGTCCCCTGCATTGGCAGGCGGACTCTCAACCACTGCGCCACCAGGGAAGCCCAGTTGTCTAATTTTGATTGGCTCCTCTTTATAGTTTCTAGTTCTTTGTTACAGTGACCTGCATTTCTACTGCTAGTCTTAATTCGGTATTTTTATTACCTTCTTTTTGAACTCAGGGTCTGTTAGAATGGAGAGGTCTGTTTTATCATTTGTTCTTTTTGGGGATTTCTCTTGTTCTTTTAATTGGGAGTGGTTCCTCTGCTTGTTCATTTTACTTAATGTTTCTCTGACTTTATGAATTTAGGAGAAACAGTTATCTACTGTGGTCTTGAAGGGCTGTTTTTATGTTGGAGCACCCCTGTGTTGCCTGTGCGAATCCAGTATTTTTGGTGCAAGGGTTGTTTTGGGTATGGGTGCCAGATGTGTCTTTCCTCAGTGTGTGCTGAGCGTTACCCCCTTGAACAGGGGGTGTGACCAGAGCCTGCACTGAATGTTGGATGGGGCCTCCTCTTTGCTCTGTGGTTGTCACAGCCCTGTTGGGGGCAGGGTCTGCTCCTCCCAGTTGTTGGAATAGAAGCCGTCAGATTAGGTTCTAAGCTGTGGTGTGAGGTAGGTGGGACTGGAATGCTCCTGCTGGGAATGGAGCCACTGTGTATTCCTCCCCAGGAGCTGTCCACCAGGACGTGTGCTCTGTGATGTCACGTGCCACCTGTTGTGTGCACTGACCAAGCCTGCTGCTGGACCTGCCTCAGCTGTGGGAACACTGGTAATTGGCTTGGATGTCCCTCAAGTGCTGTGCTCGCAAGGTGCTGGTGTAAACCTCCTGAAGCTGTGCCCTGCACCTGCTGTGGGAGTGCCAATAATCAGCTCAGATTTCAGCCCCACCTCAGCTTTTTGGGCAACCTGCCAGCACTTGAGTGCTCCCAGAGCTCTAGTGGTGGAGCTGTACTCCCTGTGAGCAGGCTGGGATGTGACTGCTATGGTTAGGCCACACCCCTCCCTTCCTGTGTGCATTGACAGTAGGGCTTCTGTGGTGGACCCAGGCTACATGCTGTGTACGCCCCCAGTTGAAGCCCAGACCACACTCCAGGCCTCTTGGGCTTCTCTGCACAGCCAAATGGAGTCCTGTCCCCAGGTCTGTCCACTGAAGCCTGAGTTTCAGCACCCAGCCTCTGCACATACCAGCAGATGTGCCTCTTGGGCTGGGAAGTACAGTGATGTGACAAGGACCTTCTGAGCTGCTCTCTTTCTGCCCTGCCTGCCACAAGCCATCTGCCTCACTCTCCTGTGAGCCTCTGAAGCTCCCTGTCTGTCCCAGCTGACCTCCCAGCCAGTGAAGGAGGTTTCCAGTGTGAGGGAACCTTTCTTCTTTCACAGCTCCCTTGTAGGGGTGCCAGTCCCATCCTGATTCCTCTTTTTTTTTCTTTCATATTACCCGGTTATGTGGTGATCTGTCTTGTGGTTTTGGTTGTATGAGATCTGCCAGCATTCAGTAGGTATTCTGTGAGAATTGGTCCACATGTAGATGGATTCACCTCCTCCCACAAATGCATCAGAAATATATGTCCTTAAGGCTTCCCTGGTGGCACAGTGGTTAAGAATCCGCCTGCCAATGCAGGGGACATGGGTTCAAGCCCTAGTCTGGGAAGATCCCATATGCCGTGGAGCAACTAAGCCTGTGTGCCACAACTACTGAGCCTGTGCTCTAGAGCCTGCAAGTCACAACTACTGAGCCTGCATGCCACAACTACTGAAGCCCGTGCGCCTAGAGCCTGTGCTTCACAACAAGAGAAGCCACCACAATGAGAAGCCCATGCACTGCAACCAAGAGTAGCCCCCGCTTGCCACAACTAGAGAAAGCCCATGTGCAGCAACGAAGACCCAACACAGCCAAAAATAAATAAATTTATATTAAAAAAAAGTTCTACTCCACCATCTTGATCTCCCAGCCCAACTTGTTTCTTAAAACACTTAATTTTGGCTTGTCGATAATCTGGATAATACTGGGCTCCATGTATAGGAGGAATTTAACTGCTAAAATGAACCACACCAGTATGGTAATGGCAATTCTTTCATCATTTTGTGTTTCAAAATTTATTTCACCTTAATACTGCAATGCGTCACATTCTTATCACCTTTTATTCAGTTCCATCATAAAAGATATTCAAGGAGTTTTAAGAGAGATTGTTTTAATTTAATCCTATGTAGTTATTTTCAAGATCAATAAATATTTTTCTCTCCCTCTCTGTTGATACTCCTTGTGGAAAGATAGAAGAGCTGTGTTCCTGTTACTCAGTATGTTGGATAAGGTGTCCTTTGTCAAAATGCTAAACTTATCCACATAGGCCAGTGATCCTTAACGAGGGGCAATGTGAAAATTTTGGGTGAGTGATTACTGAGGTCCTATATAATCCTGACATTCCATGAGACCCACCATTTCATATGCTGAAAACATTTTCATGCAAATCAAACTTTGACCTTGCATTTGATGACAGAACTTTCCATGCATTTTAATGATCATTTAAAGAACTCAATACAGATGGCAGAAAGGATGGTACTTTTTTCCCTAGAAAAGCTGGACTTTGTATAATGATGTATATTAAACAGTGAGGGAAGCAGATGTTACTTCAATATAGTTTCTTGCATGAATACAAGACACATGTATTTCGCCATGCTTACAAAAAGGTATGAGGGGATGACTAAGTTGCCTGCTACAAATAGATACCAAACTGAAATTTATTTCAGAGAATTTGCTTCTCGTATTCGTCCTTTTGAATGCTGACACCATTGTATTGCTGTGGAGAAACCATGAAAGAACGATACGAGCAAACAATTGCTGTGAATAATTCTTTTTTTATTAATAAACAACCAAGTGTTTATTAAAAATCGCCTTTGAATTTTTAATCTGAAACAAGGGACTTTTTAAAATGATTCCTTCCAACAAACCATTTCAATTTTTTTTTTACTGCTGTCTTGGCAATTACTATGCCAGTAACACTAAATGATTTTCTTTAAATCCCAGAGGTTCTTAGAAGCACCTGATGAAGGGTTGGCCTGACTGCTCCTGTTCTGGTATGATAAGTCACTAACAAAGATAGTACATCACAGTGCTAAAGATACACACATGGGTTTTCTGCTGACTGTCTAATCTAAGGAAAACAGTGCACCTCCTTAGAAGAATTCATTAATAAACCATCACGTCAGCCTTTTAGAGATCATTTGACAGTTACTTTAAAATCGGCTGTAATTAGAAAGGTGAGATGGCATGACTCTGCATAGCCAAAATTGACATCATGTGTTACTGATGCTGAAATCCTGAGTTGTGAGATGAATAGTCATAGGCTTCAGAGGCACAGCTACATACGGAAACGGTTGTTGTTCCCCCTCCCCGCCCCCCTTGAGGTTTTACTGTTAAACATGAAAATACATTGTTGAGTAGGAGGACAATTGTATTTTTGTTAAAATAGATTATTTGAGGGGCTTCCCTGGTGGCGCAGTGGTTGAGAGTCCGCCTGCCGATGCAGGGGACGCAGGTTCATGCACCGGTCCGGGAAGATCCCACATGCCGCGGAGCGGCTGGGCCCGTGAGCCATGGCCACTGGGCCTGCGCATCCGGAGCCTGTGCTCCGCAACGGGAGAGGCCACGACAATGAGAGGCCCGCGTACCGCAAAAAAAAAAGAAAAAAAAAAAAAGATTATTTGAGATACTTTGAGCTAAGAGGATGAGTACTTGATGCTATTACTTTATCATCAGCAACTAACTATTGGAAACCCAGAGAAGAGGCTTATAAGTATATGAACATGAGTTGGCCCTAAAGAACATGTTAATTTCTTCCTGAAGGCACCTCAAGGTCCTGGAAGGTTGCCTGGTTTGTTTGACGAATGCTTAGATTCGATAGAATAAGATTCCTTCTAAAATGTTTCATAAATTTCCTGAGCACTGCTTTAAAATAATTTAACTCACTTAATAGCCTTAGATAATAAAAAGTTTTGTTTTTATTTTCACTTCAAAGTAAATATTGGTATAAGAACTTTCTATCTTTGGGCAATTATTTGCCTTCTTGGTCATTATAAATCTATACTGCCCTGTATGATTTCTCCTTTGAACTTGCAAATTATGACTTGCATAAAGTTTTTCAGCAAGTTTCTTTCTTTTTTCTTTGTTTTAGAATATCAGAAGTTTAGCACTAGAAGAGAGTTTAGTGATCATGAAACACTGTCCTTATTTCCAATGTGAATAAACAAGGGTGAGGTAGATTGAGCTACATGCCTCAGGTTACACACCCAGCAAGTAATATTCATGAGCCTCAGGATTAACAAATGTATGAGTCTCAAGCAAGTGTGGGACCAGTCCTGGTGTGGATAAAATAGTTCTTAGACAAGTTTATTCTGGTGGGATTTGCTCTTAGTTTTCCCAGGCCTCTCATTCTGGTAGTCATGTCCTTCTGTTGTTTTCTCTTTTTGTCTTAAAAATTATTCTTGTAGGTCCTTTCACCTGTATCTGAAACATGGAATTTAGATTCAGATTGCCTAGGTATAAATGTTGGCTCTGCCACCTTCTGGCTGTGTGACCTAGGGCAAATTACTAAACTTCTCTGTGCCTCAGTTTCCTCATATGCAAAATGGAAATAATGATAGATATGAAGACTATATAGAATATTCCATATAAAACATTTAGTACAGACTTTGCTCATAGTGGATAACTGGCAATGGTAACTGTGATAACTGCTTTTATTATCATCACTTTCAAAATGGCACCTTATAGGTATCTCAGATTCCTTAGTTTCTGCTGAAGTCTGCATCTTCTACATTTCCAAGTGTGGCTGGTGGAAATGTGATATACACGGGAGTCAGTAGTGACTCCAACTCTTTTCTCAGTTTTCTGCCCTGATCCAACAGTCACTTAATGAATAGATGTTGTTGATTTTAAACTAATAAATATCTCAATTCTATCCTTACTTCTCCAATGGTACTGCTACTGCCTCATCCAGATCCTCATTGGTTCTTTTTTTTTTTTAGTTTTAAGAATACAACTGAAAAATTTTATTTATATTTCATGTTTATAAAAATTAATGTTATAAAGGTTGCTCATAGATCACAAAATCAACTCAAGATATCTGAATTTGGTTTTATTAATAAATAAAACTGATTTATTGATATTCATAGAACCACAGACAAAGCTGTAAACAAGGCTTATGTACAAAACAGAATTCATCAAACACAGGCCTTGGACCTACTGCCTAATTGCCTAGGATGTGTCGTATTTCTTCCCACTTAAAACGTGCAAAGCCTTGAGTCAAGGTTCACATTCACCTTGGTCATGTGTAATAATCCTGTTTATTTTTCAGTGTCCCTGGAAACATTGCAGTGGGTGGCGGTCTCCATTGCCTCTTGACACTGGCTACATTCCAGCTCTTCCTTTAGCTCCATTCCAAGGACTGATACATAAATTCCCACGTGTCTTTGTAAACATGGTTATTTTCTTTGTTTACGTCTACTTTTATATAAATTCCTCATCATGTAAATATTTCCCTTACAAAGAAGTCACCAAAATAAAGGGATGCTTGAGGTTGCTTCAGTGTTAAATCTGGAAAAAGTAAAGCAGACTTGTTTTTACTGTTTTGATGAGCCTTATTTTATAAAAATATATATGGTATTGTCACAAAGTTGGGTTTAGAAATTACCCAAACAATAAGGCATTTACATTTCTCTCAGAAATGAGAGCTGTAAGTACTGCTCCTGTTGCTGGGTTTGAACTTGTACTTTCCAATAATCTGTTGTGAAAAATTTAAGTCACTGAGCAGATGAAGGAAGTTTAAACTTGTTTCACTGTCAAGTTTTGAATTCCCCGTGGAAGATAAACCACTGTGTCATGTTACCCACTGCAATACTCAGTAAATAGTATGATCTGGAAACATGGTTCTTAGTATTTTCTGAATTTCCCTGTGTAATGTCTGCAGGTCTTCACGGAACTTCAGGACAGTAGAAGGGAAAGTTCAGAATAAGTAGAAGACAGTTATTTTGTGTGTAGCTTCATTTCCCTAATGTTGCTTTATGTTAAGACATTGCTTCTCTCAGGCAAAGCTTTAAAAGCAACACGATCCTGCTTATTCACTAAAAATGAAAAAAGAAAATCAGTTAACTAAAGACTATTATACTATACATGTAGAGGTATAAGAAAGTACTAATGATGAAAAGAAATCACTTCAAGCAGACTCAGGAGATGTGTTCAGTAAGAAAAGCTTTGGGGTGTTTTATCTCATCTGTTGTACGGAAGACATGCTTCTTCTCTTTTCATCTTTAGATTTTACATGCAAGCTTCACAGTGGGGAGGCACTTTTGAGGAAGACAAAGACAAGGCCAAGGGTACCACCAACCATTGGCCCTATGCAGCTGAAAGCAGTTTAGTTAAACCTCGTTCCTTTTCTTCAGGGATGCATTGTTTTACTGAAAACTTTAAAAAAAAATCAAATAGCTATCATTCTTTTATTTCTTTGTGTCAAAATTTAGTAGTGACATGACTGGAAAAGTACTGGGAAAATCCAAGCATTGAATATATACAGAGTTAAGCCCAACGCGGTACTAGACCAGGGTATACGGTTAGGCAGCTGGCGACCAACTTTTCCAGCAGATTGCTTTCCACGTGAGGAATTTCATTTCATTTTATTTTAAAATTTCTTCCAGGTTTGTTGAAAGATAATTGACATATAACATCATATAAGTTTAAGGTGTACAATGTGTTGATATGATACACTTGCATATTATGAAATAATTACCATCATAGCATTAGCTAACACCTCCGTCACATTGAACATTACCACTTCTCTTTTGTGGCAAGAACATTTAAGATCTACTCTCTTAGCAACTTTCAAGTATATAATACAGTATTATTTAAAAATTTGTAAAAAGTTTTAGCTTTATTGAGATATAATTGACATATTAAGTTATTTGATTATAATACAGTATTAT
This sequence comes from Grampus griseus, assembly GCF_964374135.1. Taxonomy (NCBI): domain Eukaryota; kingdom Metazoa; phylum Chordata; class Mammalia; order Artiodactyla; family Delphinidae; genus Grampus; species Grampus griseus. Next base: position 42,874,684 of record NC_139010.1, read on the forward strand.
TAACTGTAATCCCCATGCTGTACGTTAGATCCCCAAAATTTATTCATCAAATAACTGGAAGTTTGTACCCTTTAACCAATATCTCCCCATATCCCCCATTCCCGAGCCCCCAGCAACCACCATTCTAGTCTCTGTTTTCATGAGTTTGGCTGTTTTAGATTCTACCTATAAGTGACATCATATAGTATTTGTTTTTAATTGCCTACAACAATGTACTGAGATATTATTAGCTGTGTGGGTTGACTTTTCACAGACAAATTTGTGAGAAACTTCTGTCACACCGTCAGTTTGACAATATTCAATGTATTGGTAAAAACAAAAAAGTTTCCCCCAAGACAGTTTCTTGAACGTTGGATGTTTTAGAGAGATTTTTGAACTTTTCTTGTCTCAGAAATTCCTTGGCATTTCACATCTTCAAGAAGAGTTAAAGCCGGATGTTTCAAAATGGTCTTTCTCTGTGGTTCAGCTACTTGGTGTTTTGGGAATGAGCCTTTGGTCTTTGCATTTTGGGAGCATAGAATCTAAAAATTTAGAATCATTATGAAGGTTATTAGTAGCACTGCGATGAAAATGTGGGGCTTCTGGATGTATCTATTACAACTTCTCACCTGTTGCATTTCTGTAACTGAAGGATTTTGGGATATAGAATTTCAGTTTTTTGGATACCTTTGAGTTAGCTTATTATCTATTTCTTGACCTCATATTTTAGTCTCTGGCTTTTTCTTTTGAATCTTTGAATGACTTTCTTTTGAATGACTTCTTTTTGAAATCATTCCATCCTGGACTTCTGGGGGACAAACACAACTTGGTATAGGCAGCATCATCTATCTCTTACTCACTTATGTGCAGAGCAGGTCCACGAGGTGCTGAATAGCCTGTTTCTACGTAATGGTCATGTTGGTCTTGAAGATTTATAAGTTCAGTGCTGGCTACATCACCCCTAGTGTGACGGCACGGAGTTTATTTGAAGAAAATATAATTTAAAAGTTCATGTTACATCAGGTTGAATGACCATGGCTTCAGGAGAAATTGCAGAGTTGGTGTCTAATGGGATGGTGGGAATGTACAAAGGCATATTTCTGGAGGTCATGACAGGTACTCCAGAGTTTATGGATTTAAGAGTGTGAGCTGATCCTGCATGACCTGCTCATCTCCTGTGATTTATGTTAGCTGAAATGTAGACAGGAGGTTGGCCTTGAACTATATTCAAAATATTGAATATAGTTCCCTGTGCTATACAGGAGGTCCTTGTTGTTTATCTATTTCATACATAGTGGTGTGTATCTGTTAATCCTAAACTCCTAATTTATTCCTCCCCCACCCACTTTCCCCTTTGGTAACCATAAATATGTTTTCTTTTTTCTTTTTTTATTCAGTATAATGCAATGAGATTTTATTTTTAACATCTTTATTGGAGTAAAATTGCTTTACTTTGTTGTGTTAGTTTCTACTGTATAACAAAGTGAATCAGCTATACGTATACTTATATCCCCATATCCCCTCCCTCTTGCGTCTCCCTCCCACCCTCTGTATCCCACCCCTTTAGGTGGTCACAAAGCACTGAGCTGATCTCCCTGTGCTATGCAGCTGCTTACCACTAGCTATCTATTTTACATTTGGTAGTGTATATATGTCCGTGCCACTGTCTCACTTTGTCCCAGCTTACCCTTCCCCCCACATGTCCTTAAGTCCATTCTCCATGTCTGCGTCTTTATTCCTGTCCTGCCCCTAGGTTCTTCAGAACCTTTTTTTTTTTTTTTAGATTCCATATATATGTGTTAGCATACAGTATTTGTTTTTCTCTTTCTGACTTACTTCACTCTGTATGACAGACTCTAGGTCCATCCACCTCACTACAAATAACTCAATTTCGTTTCTTTTTATGGCTGAGTAATATTCCATTGTATATATGTGCCACATCTTCTTTATCCATTCATCCGATGATGGACACTTAGGTTGCTTCCATCTCCTGGCTATTGTAAATAGAGCTGCAGTGAACATTGTGGTACATGACTCTTTTTGAATTATGGTTTTCTCGGGATATATGGCCAGTAGTGGGATTGCTGGGTCATATGGTAGTTTTATTTTTAGTTTTTTAAGGAACCTCCATACTGTTCTCCATAGTGGCTGTATCAATTTACATTCCCACCAGCAGTGCAAGAGTGTTCCCTTTTCTCCACACCCTCTCCATCATTTACTGTTTCTAGATTTTTGATGATGGCCATTCTGACTGGTGTGAGATGGTATCTCATTGTAGTTTTGATTTGCATTTCTCTAATGATTAATGATGTTGAGCATCCTTTCATGTGTTTATTGGCAGTCTGTATATCTTCTCTGGAGAAATGTCTATTTAGGTCTTCTGCCCATTTTTGGATTGGGTTGTTTGTTTTTTTGTTATTGAGCAATAATCTAAATTTTTAAGATGAGGAAACTGAGGATTATGCCTATTTAGTGTTTTTCTGTAGGTCACAAAACCAGTGTTGGCATAATCAGGATTTGAATACAGAGTGTCTCCTATTTGAAAGTCTTTTCTTTTCCCACTAGGAAATAAATTATTCATGCAAAAAATATTTGCTAACTTAAGTAAGATGTTATGGTAGATGGCACAGTCTTATTCAGTTTCTTTTTAGAAAAAATTACTGCTGATTCAAAACTTCCTCGTTAGTGAAAAAGTCAACAAAGTATCTGTCATCTGTGAGATGAAATACTAGCTCATGGGAACTGAAGTCTGGGATTAGTTACTTGTTTTTTAAATTTATCCTGATGTCTGTCACTGTAGAAGATAACCCTTCCTACAAAAGGTGGTTTTTATAGACTGGAAAGGTAGGAGCTATAAAATATAAGCAAAATAGACATGCTCTGTGGGTAAGTTTGGCATATTTCATGTGAGATTTTCAATATAAATAGTACTTCAGAGCAGCAAACTATGACTGGCACATTACATGTTTTTAATGATTAAAAGACTGGAGGTTTTGGTCTCAAACAAATTAACATTGGAAGAAGGTATACTGAGCCTGATATTGTACATTTTGAGTAGCGTAGGAGATTGTGGCTGAGAAAAACCTGACCTGGAGAAACCACTTTCTCATTTTCCTCTTGTGTATGAGAGAGATGTGTTCTGACAGTGGGAAAAAAAGGTAATTTTGGAGGCTGTACTGGTGCTCTTAGATAAATCTTACTCATGTGGAAGGTTAATTTTGTTGCACCAAGGTCTGAAGTAAAAAATTATGACCTATGATGGACATGCATTTGTGAAGTATGGATGGGGAGGAGGCAGTATCTACCATGAGCTAGACGTACCAAGTGTTTTATGTACAGTTTCTCATATTACTTTAATGGAAGTTTTAAAAAATGAGTCTGATACTTCAAATTATTTTTACCATTAAGCAAACTCAATATATCAGCGCCTACAAGGTTCTGGAAAAGCCTGCTGAATATTGATGAAGGTAAAGAAAGTTGAAGGGAGTTTCTGTGAAATTTAATCAAATGTCAAAAGAGTCCCTGGGGAGGAAAAATGGGAAATCACTGTTGCTGTTACCCTTCCAGGCCAGCAAGAAAAAGATATATAATTTTGGAATTAACTAACCTGTTGAGAATGGAGCCTGTGATTTTCAAGTGTTTATATAACCATTTATTTACAAGAAATCTTTGCAAATGTTCTCCCCTTAGATGATTGTTTTTCCCAATAATTTTGCAATGCCGTTGCTTCCTGTCAGTTTTTTAGACTGGTCACAGCAGAGGACTGCTGTCAGTAAAAGAAGAATTTATTTTTTGAACCAAACTTCCATCACAGCTCCTTTTGCTGACCCTAGCTATCGATTGTGGCCTGAAGTGTTCACCCCTTCTTTTCTAAGTTCTTGCAGTCATTGCTTTCTGCTGTTAACGAGGCTAAATTCCATTTTGTTCCTTGTGCACAATGATCAGTGAAATACTACTCTGAATACTGAGTTTTTCTTCATGATTTTTTTTTTTTATTTTATTATTTATTTATTTTTTGGCAGTACGCGGGCCTCTCACTGTTGTGGCCTCTCCCGCTGCGGAGCACAGGCTCCGGACGCGGAGGCTCAGCGGCCATGGCTCACGGGCCCAGCCGCTCCGCGGCATGTGGGATCTTCCCGGACCGGGGCACGAACCTGTGTCCCCTGCATCGGCAGGCGGACCCTCAACCACTGCGCCACCAGGGAAGCCCCTCTTCATGATTTTGTATTGTGAAATTCCCTGGCCTGTACTGTTTAGTCATTAGAGGATTACACATGTGGAGAAACTTGTTCATTGTGGATTATTTTTTTAATTGAAGCATATAGTTGATTTACAATATTATATTACTTTCAGGTGTACAACCTAGTGATACAGTATTTTTATACATTATACACAGTGCAAAATGATTACAATATTACTGACTATATACCCTGTGCTGTACTTACTTATTTTATAACTGGTAGTTGTACCTCTTAATCCTCTTAACCTACTTTGCACATCCCCCATTCCCCTCCATCTGGCAATGACTAGTTCTCTGTATCTTTTTCTATTATGTTATATTTGTATATTTGCTTTGTTTTTTCAGGTTCCACATATAAGTGAAAACATACAGTATTGTCTTTCTCTGTCTGACTTAGTTCACTTAGCATAGTACCCTCTAGGTCCATCCATGTTGTTGCAATTCTTTTTTATGGCTAATATTCCATTGTATGTATGTATGTGTACATAAATACATACCCCCGTTATCTTTATCCATTCATCTGTCAGTAGACACTTAGATGCTTCCATATCTTGGATATATTGTAAATAATGCTGCAGTGAACATTGGGATGCATCTGTCTTCTCAAATTAGTGTTTCCATTTTCTTTGGATAAATGCCCAGAAGTAGAATTACTGGATCAAAAGGTCTATTTTCAATTTTTTAAAAAATAAATTTATTTATTTATTTTTGTCTGCGTTGGGTCTTTGTTGCTGTGTGTGGGCTTTCTCTAGTTGCGGTGAATGTGGGCTACTCTTTGTTGTGGTGTGCAGGCTTCTCCTTGTGGTGGCTTCTCTTTGTTGCAGAACATGGGCTCTAGGTGCGTGGGCTTCAGTAATTGTGGCACACAGGCTCAGTAGTTGTGGCTCGTGGGCTCTAGAGCACAGGCTCAGTAGTTGTAGTGCACTGGCTTAGTTGCTCTGCAGCATGTGAGATCGTCCCGGACCAGGGATCGAACCCGTGTCCCCTGCATTGGCAGGCAGATTCTTAACCACTGTGCCACCAGGGTAGTCCTATTTTGAATTTTTTGAGGAACCTCTGTACTGTTTGCCATAGTGAGTGCAACAATTTACATTCCCATTAACAGTGTATGAGGGTTTCCTTTTCTCCACATCTCATCAACACTTACTTTTCTCTTTTTGATGACAACACTCATTCCTTTCCTCTGAGCCAAACATCCTTCTGATTTTTTTCCATTAAACAAATAGTATCATCTGGTTTAGCATATAAATGGAATTATATAGTATATACCCTTTGACGCTTCAGCAAGTTTTTTAGATTTATCTGTTCTGTTGCATATATTGGTGTTTATTTCTCTTTATTGCTGGATAGTATTCCACTGTATACCACATTCTCCTGTTCATCCACCCCTGGGTCCTTTCTAGTTTTTGGCCATTATGAATAAAGCTGCTAAGAACATTACTGTTTAAGTCTGTTTGAGAGCATGTTCTCATTTCTCTTAGGAAAATATCTAAGACTGGAATTGTTGGGTCATAGGTTGGGGTATTTGTGTGTGTGTGTGTGTGTGAAATTGCCAGAACTTAAAAAGAAAAAAAGCTTGGATCATATTTTAATCTCACTATCAAATTATGAAGATTTTCATTTCTCCACATTCTAGTTACCATTTAGTATTATCTGTCTTTTTAATTCTAGCCATTCTGATAGGTGTAGGTAGATATCATGGTTTTAATTTGTAGTTCCCCGGACACTAATGCTTTAAGCACTTCTTGTGCTTATTGGCTGTTCTTATATCATCTTTTGAAAAGTGCATATGTTTAAACAAGATTTGTTTCTTACATTTTCTGGATACTAGTTGTTTGTCATATAAATGTTTTGCAGACATTTTCGTTTGGTCTGTAATTTACCAATTTAATTTCTTAATGGTAGCTTGGAAGAGCAAAATACTTTAATTTTGATGAAATTTATCTTTTTATATTTCTGCCTAAGAGAATTTACCAACTCCCATGATACAAAGATATCCTTCTGTGTTTTCTTCCAAAACCTTTATATATTTAGTTTTTAGGCTTAGGACTATGGTCTACCTCAGATTCATTTCTGTGTATGGTGGAAGGTAGGAGATGGACCATCATTGTGTTTTTCCATGTGGATTTCTAGTTGTTCTAGCACACTTTGTTGAAAAAAAAAGTCCTTTCCCCTTTGAATTGCTTTGTTTCCTTTTTTTAAAAATTATCAAATTACAGTGTAAGTGTAATTTCTACTCTGTTCCGTTGATGTATTTTTCAGTCTTTATGCCAATACCACATAATCTGAATATTCTAGCTTTATAGTAATTCTGAAGTCAAGTAGCCTAAGTCCTTCTTCAGCTTTGTTGTTCTTTTTTCAAAATCCTTTGGATTTTCTAGTTTTTTGCCATGCTATATAAATTATAGGATACATCTGTCAATTTCTGCATAAAAGCATGCTAGGAATATGATAGGGATTTTATTGACCCTAAAGATCTATTTGGGGAGAATTGATATCTAAACAGTATTGGATATTTTTATCCACGAACATGGTTTATCTCTCCATTCATTTAAATTCTATTTAATCTGTTTTAGGTGGTGATTTATTTGGTTGTTCTCAAACTATAGCTCTGACTCTTGGACAGTGGAGTGGTTTAGTTATTAATTCAGTTTCTTTAGCTTCTTGAAATCTACCCATGTGTGCATTCTTCAGAGGTTCACCAGAGAATGGGCAAAATTTATACATAGAGTTTTGGGCCCCTGCTCTCTGGCTCTGTTTTCCAGTTTGCTTCTCTCACTTTTCAGTGGCTTTGGTGCTTCCAAATGCTGCCCCTGGTTCTTTAAGCTAGAAAGATGGTGGGTTTTCTCTTGGGATCTTAGCTACCATGCAAGGTGTTGACTGGGGCTGCTCAACTAAAAGCTCTGAAAGCAGGGAACTGACCCAGTGCTAGTCCCTTTTTTCAAATATCAGCTCTCCTAAAGAATGTGTATGCTTTTCTTAGCTTTCCAATATGTTCATGTAATTTTTTTTGTCTAGAGTTTATAGTTGTTATCTGTGAGAGTGTCACTTCTAGGAGTTGACTCGACCATTGCTGAGAGAAGAACCCGGTTAATTTAGTTTGGACATCTGGTTTTTAGCAGTGCATGAGGGCTTCTTTAATTTGTGACTTTAATGTTAAAAAAAAAAGGATTACTAGTGAATCATTGAAGAGAAATTCTGTAATAAGAACTCTGCATAGTTTACTGAGTCTATTAATTTTAGTAGAAATATGCATACAGTCATAATATGCAGTTCAGTTCTTTTTCAACTTCATAACCCAGTGAAAACCTTCAAGCTGAAGGTGGTTGTAGGAAAGACCTCTTTGTCATAATCTTTCTTCATTTGCCTGAATCTGCATTTAATATATTGCCTCTCTTCTATATTCTTCATCTTACCTTTACTATTACATATATTGTCTCACGGATTTTAGTATTAATTAAAAAATTCCTTTGTTTCTCCATATGCTGCTGTTCAAAGGTGGCACCTAGGCACCAAGTCTTAAGAAACAATTTTTATGGAGCATATTGCATTTTTTAAATTGGAATTTAAGGTTTTTAAAGCTAGCACATACTGCAACATTTCTATTGTATTTTCCTTGTATGTTTTGCTCTTTTGTATTTTTTTCCTTTATTCCTCTCTGACTCCATTACATTCCTTGACATACTGGTAGAAAGAGAATTTAGTTTGAAAATCACCTCAAAATGACTCCTATCATATTCCTTTGATTATTGACTCTGATACTTTGTATGTTGTGAAATCAGACACCTTTCCTGACTGCACACATTTCAAGAATTGTGTATTTGTTCTCTATTATGAATAGATGCCACTTATTCCTAGACCAATGCTGTTTTTCTATTTCAAAAAATCTTTAAGTTTGAACTTCAGAAGTACCCTATTAACTTAATAGATCATTTCCTGGACCCTCAACTTCAGAGATTCTGATGCAGTAGATCTTGGATGAGGCCCTGGTATCTGGGTTTTCATGAAGTTACTGTCATCATAAGAATCTGTAGTATCTTACGTCAAATTATCTGGTGCACTTTAACAAATGAGTGGGTGGTGGGCAGGTGCCACTGTGTTCCTGGTGTAGATGGAAAAAATAAAGACATAGGGAAGAAGCACCATGAAGAGTTAAAGAGCTTTACAGTTAGCAAATTCCATGTCTGCTATTAATGGCTTCAGTTTCTTCCTCTGTAAAAGTGAGATTTTTCTTATCAAGCCATTGAAAGAATTAAATGGAATAATTTTGTTCCTAGTCCTTATTGTATGCAAACTAAAATTAAGTTCCGTAAATAGTAGAAAAAGCAGAAATGTGTTTTTATGCTCTGAATCATCTTTTATGAATATACTTGCTGAGATCTCACTTGGGACTCTGGGTGGTGGCCTTTATAGTGCCTTTTTCTTGGGTTGAATCTAGTGGCAGGAATTCCACCAAAGAGAGAAGTGCTGGGTCTTGTAATATCACCCTTAAGTGAGTATCTACTAACAGTATTCTGCACATAGCAGAGACTCAGAAATGTTTGTTGAGCAAATGCATCCTTCCTAAAAAACCAAACAAACAAAAAACCTTCGCCCTTCTCCTGGTTTTTGTTACACTAATAAGCCTCTCTGTGCAACACTTACCCTATTAGAAGAAAGAAATGAGGGTTCTAGTATTTTTGTATACTCAGTGAGACAGTAAAACATTTTCACAAGTTGAGTAATTGGTTTTTAACAGTGGGGGGGGGGTGCTACCTGCAATTTGATAGTGATTAGTTGAAATGGATGATGTTTATACATGCAATGTTTCATGGAATTATGGAGGGGCCCTCTCGCATAATAACCTGTGAAGTTTTCTTGGAAATCTTGAAAACACAGGATGAAGCTCCCACTTTAGCCCTTATATCACATCTCCTGGATGCTTCTCCTATAATGGTGTTCTTTGTTTTCAGGACCCCAAGCTCTACAGAAGATATTATGCCTCTTATTAACTGTTAATTCCACTCTTATACAATTCCTCATACCGGTTTAAATGCCTAGAGACACATCTTAGCAGCAAGACAAGCCCCATAGTCTTGATTTCTTGTTCCTTGTTTTACCTTTTAATTAGTCTTGATTTTTTCATGCTATTCCCCAGTTTAAGAGCTACTAATAATTGCATTGTTTATTGAACACTTGCTATGTACCAGACACCCTGCTCAGTGCTTCACATTGCCTCATAAAGCTCTCAATTTATTTATTTATTTTTAACATCTTTATTGGAGTAAAATTGCTTTACAATATTGTTAGTTTCTGCTGTATAACAAAGTGAATCAGCTATATGCATACACATACCCCATATCCTCTCTCTCTTGTGTCTCACTTCCACCCTCCCTATCCTACTCCTCTACATGGTCACAAAGCACCGAGCTGATCTCCCTGTGCTATGCGGCTGCTTCCCACTAGCTAGCTATTTTACATTTGGTAGTGTGTATATGTCCCCACTCTCTCACTTCGTCCCAGCTTACCCTTCCCCCTCCCCATGTCCTCAAGTCCATTCTCTACGTCTGCGGCTTTATTCCTGTCCTGCCCCTAGGTTCTTCAGAACCATTTTTTTTTTTAGATTCCATATATATGTGTTAGCATACAGTATTTGTTTTTCTCTTTCTGACTTACTTCACTCTGTATGACAGTCTCTAGGTCCATCCATCTCACTACAAATGTCTCAATTTCGTTTCTTTTTATGGCTGAGTAATATTCTATTGTATATATGTGCCACATCTTTATCCATTCATCCGATGATGGACACTTAGGTTGCTTCCATGTCCCGGCTATTGTAAATAGTGCTGCAATGAACATTGGGGTACATGACTCTTTTTGAATTATGCTTTTCTCGGGGTATATGGCTAGTAGTGGGATTGCTGGGTCATATGGTAGTTTTATTTTTAGTTTTTTAAGGAACCTCCATACTGTTCTCCATAGTGGCTGTATCAATTTACATTCCTGCTAACAGTGTAGGAGGGTTCCCTTATCTCCACACCCTCTCCAGCATTTATTGTTTGTAGATTTTTTTTGATGATGGCCATTCTGACTGGTGTGAGGTGATACGTCATTGTAGTTTTGATTTGCATTTCTCTAATGATTAGTGATGTTGAGCATCCTTTCATGTGTTTGTTGGCAGTCTTTATATCTTCTTTGGAGAAATGTTTATTTAGGTCTTCTGCCCATTTTTGGATTGGGTTGTTTGTTTTTTTGATATTGAGCTCCATGGGCTGCTTATATATTTTAGAGATTAATCCTTTGTCAGTTTCTTCATTGGCAAATATTTTCTCCCATTCGGAGGGTTGTCTTTTCGTCTTGTTTATGGTTTCCTTTGCTGTGCAAAAGCTTTTAAGTTTCATTAGGTTCCATTTGTCTATTTTTGTTTTTATTTCCATTACTCTAGGAGGTGGGTCAAAAAGGATCTTGCTGTGATTTATGTCAGAATGTTCTGCCTATGTTTTCCTCTAAGAGTTTTATAGTATCTCGTCTTACATTTAGGTCTTTAATTCATTTGAGTTTATTTCTGTGTATGGTGTTACAGAGTGCTCTAATTTCATTCTTTTATATGTAGCTGTTCAGTTTTCCCAGCACCACTGTTTTTTGGATATTAAGCTGCATGAGCTGCTTGTATATTTTGGAGATTAATCCTTTGTCAGTTGCTTCATTGGCAAATATTCTCCCACTCGGAGGGTTGTCTTTTTGTCTTGTTTATGGTTTCCTTTGCTGTGCAAAAGCTTTTAAGTTTCATTAGGTCCCATTTGTTTATTTTTGTTTTTATTTCCATTTCTCTAGGAGGTGGATCTTGCTGTGATTTATGTCATAGAGTGTTCTGCCTATGTTTTCCTCTAAGAGTTTTATAGTGTCTGGCCTTACATTTAGGTCTTTTAATCCATCAGTTTATGAGGTAGCTTCTATTACTATCTTCATATGATACAAAGACTATTATTTTGGAACAGTTCTTTGAGGCAGTGCTATGTGCAGTCATTGCCGGATAGTACAGACAATTCCTGTGGAAAACAATGAGGAAAACCTAATAAGCAGGTTTGTTTTTTTTGTTTGTTTTTTTTTTTTTTTGGTGAACTGCCTAATACCTCAGTGATGAAATGTATAGACCAGCATGAAAACTCTTATCTGCATGAACCAGTGGCAGCCTTATTTGTTTCATTTGGGAAAAATTGACAAAGTAGGAGACAAGCTGGCTGTATAATGTGGCATTAACTCAGAAAATGCGATGACTTTATATGACCTGTACCTTTTTATAATAGTGGATGGAAAATGGGCTGTCATTTCTGATATATGGGACATTATCACTGTGCTGTACAATGGTTGTATGATTCACAGTAATGTAATTTACTTTTCAGTAGTTTTATAAAGAATCATTTGACTTCTGGCTGCTAATTAGAATGGAGCTACATTGGAAATTATTTTGTAGGCAATTTGTGTATTATGTGTCAAAATCGTGTTGCAGATTCTGAAAAAATTTTCTAATATCACTCCTTTAAAAGGGTTTTCCATAAAATGTTAATGGTGTAATTTTAGTGGAAAGAATATTTATGCATATTTTAAAGGAATTTATATTTTAAGGGCATTATGACATTTGAAAAGCTTTGATATTTTACCAAATGCTTTTAAAATTTGTATTTTCTTAAATTTTCTAGGTCACCTCTTAGCAAGTTCTATCTAGATGATCTGTCACCTCTCTTTAGAATATATGGGCACTTAACACCCTTTACTTGCAGCTTCAAAATCCCCATTGAAAATATGAGGCCACAGGAAAAGTGTGATTTAATGTCTTACATTAGTGGCCTGTACACTAAAGCTAAATAGCTTGAATTTGATAGGCATGTGTACAACTTAAAATGATTTAGTGTAATTTTGGTTTCCGTTTTTGTGTTGTAAATATTCACACTTCTCAAACTGTTACTATTTTATTTGGAAGATATTTTTTAAATCAATAATATATGAACATAGCTTTAAGAGTTAAATAGTTCTAAAAAAAACAAATCAGGTCCTTTGTATCTTCCCCTCCTTGGCCCTGCTTCTCTATGACAAGCTTTTAAAACTTCTTTTGCTATTTCCTTTGGTATTTAACTCCATATTTCTGTATATTCCTTTCTTTTGATTTATTAATTTTAGACATGTCTACTATTCCATCTCTCTACCCTCATAGCAGAGAGTTATTAGGTTGAACATGTGAAATTGCCAACATTTTTTACCTATAAAAATTGCAAGTTAGGCTTCCCTGGTGGCACAGTGGTTGAGAGTCCGCCTGCCAATGCAGGGGACACGGGTTCGTGCCCCGGTCCGGGAAGATCCCACATGCCGCGGAGCGGCTGGGCCTGTGAGCCATGGCCGCTGAACCTGCGCGTCCGGAGCCTGTGCTCCGCAACGGGAGAGGCCACAACAGTGAGAGGCCTGTGTACCACAAAAAAAAAAAAAAAAAAAAAAAAAAAAAAAATTTACAAGTTATGTAGTTAAATCTAATGATTGCCTAATATTTTCTTCTGCTTAATTTTTTGAGCCTATGACTGTATCCTATGTCCTATTATCTGTTAACTATTTCTGAAAAATTCTAACAAAGTCAAAACTTCTATATTACCTATTCCACATTTTCCTTTTCTGGAGACAGCCCTCTTGGAGTTCTTCATACTCCTGCTCCAATCTCGACTGACATAAAGCCATAGTCTGGGAATTATTTTTTTCTTCATTTTTTTTCATGGGCCTCTTAGTTTCCCAAGAAGAGTGCACAGCAAATATATTATTTAAGCCACTGCCTTTCTGAAATACCTTTATTCTGTTTTCTTATTTAAAAGATAGTTCAGCTGGATATAGAATAATTTCAGGATTTTCAAGGCATTTATTCTTTTTTTTTTTTTCCTCGTTTCCAACTTTGCTCCTAAGAAGTCTGGTCTTATTCTTATTTCTGGTGTCAAGTAATTTTTTTCTCTTGAAACTTTAACATTTTCCCTTTTATTCCCAGAGTTTTGAAGTTTCATTAATGATTTTCTTTGGTGCAAATAGCATTCTAATTCATTATTCTGGGCACATAGTTGGTCATTTAAATCTGGAGACTCATTGATATTGAATTTCTTGAATTATTTATTTGATTATATACATTTTTCCCATTTATTTGTAATTTTTGCCTTTTTATGTATCCTTAGAGCAAATATTTTGGAATACATGGTGCTTTTGCTGTGATAGTTAAATATTTTGAAAATCATCCCTTCTTATCTTGTTTTACCATCTGACTTGTACTTTACATTTCAGTGAGGGGGTTTTATTCATGATACTGAAATATGCTAGGCTCAAATTTCTTCATGCTATTTCTCTAATCTGGAGTACTTTTATACTGCTGCTTTTTTTTTTTTTTTTTATGTTTTGGTCTTTTGGCCACAAAGCATGTGGGATCTTAACTCCCTGACCAGGGATCGAACCCACATCCCCTGCATTGCAAGGTGGATTCTTAACCACTGTACCACCAGGGAAGTCCCTAATCTGGAGTACTTTATCAGCTCTCAATTACTTCCTTCTAATAAGTCAATATTAATATATACTATTCCTCTTTTAGTCTTCTACCCCTCATGATGTTGTCATTAATCACTTAAATCGTAATTGGTTTATCTCCTTGAATATCATATTCCTTGCTTGAAGCATTCTATTTAGCTCTTGATTGTATTCTATATTCAATTTATAATAAAAATAGGGGATAAAGAAGATAAAATAGTTAACATGAATGTTTAAATATACAGTATAGCCACTGACATTAAAAATCCAATAGATGAGATCAGCTCTAGACTATTCACAATTAAAGAGAGCTTGGTGAACTGAAAGATAGAACTGAGGAATTCATCCTGAATATAGAACAGGGAGAGAGCTAGAGTTAACAAGTGTGAAGGAGCAGTTGAGACAAAAGTGTTAATTGAGTTACTCCAACATATGTTTACTAGGAGATTCTGAAGATGAGAAGTGAGGGAATGGAAGAGAAGCAATATTTGAAGAGAGAGTTTAGAATTTTCCAAAATTAAAGAAACTTTTTTTCCCCTTCAAATGGGAGAAATAGCAGCTTATTTATTTGTACGGGGGATGATAGCCATAGCTATATGTATAAGTAGATGGGAGGGGGTTAGATCAAATACTTAAGTGAAGACAGTGACTTTATTTAGGAGTGAGGCACTTCTCCACTGTAACCTATGTGCCCATTGTCAGAGTAGCAGATTGATGAGATATAGTGGTGAGAAGCATGGAGATTATCTTCTGATTCTTTCAGTGTTCTCGGTGAACCAGGAACTAGAGTCATCAGCTGAGGATGATATATGGGAAGAGATGTTGGAAGTCTGAGAGGAGGAGAAGATGAAATAATACTCTAGGAGAGTGGAAGTATGAGTGACTAGGGAAATGTCTATTGCTGGACAGCACTAAGAATCCACTTGGGGTCAGTGGTCATTTTCAGTGAGAAGAGTCAGCTATGTCCTTCTTCAGACATATTCAGCAGTCTGGCATGAAGGAGGGATTGACCTGAATTTAACTAAAGATAGAGTCAAAAGAGACATAGAGGATCTGAGACTATACATAAAGGTGGGGTTATAGCTATTAACCATGAATTTAAGTTGGTAAGAGTAAAGTCAGAACATGAAAGGGTGAAGGGTAGATAAAGGTGGAAGGATTATTGTAGAATTAGTTCCGATGGGGTTGATGAATTATTGGAATTGGGTACTAGAGAGATGGTTTGAATGGTTAGAGAATATGGTCAGACAGTGGGATGTTTGAAATCAGTATCATGGAGGGGGTGAAGTTATTGGTAATGACAAGTTCTGCAAAGAGCTTTCCAACCAAAGTGACACAAATAGGTCACAGTTTTGCTCCAGTGATTAATCCAGGAATCTAGGGACTCACAGAGCCAACTAAATCTGGAGTGGCCCGAGTCCCCAGGCCCAAGGGCAGCCTCTTTCTCCTCTTAGTGATTTGCATGCGTGACGTGAAAGTAGTTGGAATACAGTGGTCTAGTGTATGACTATAGGAATGAGTGGATGAAATAATGGGGAGGATAGGATTACTAGAGAAGAGGAGATCAAGCAACTCAGGGGCCAGGGTTTTGGAAATATTATTTCTGGGGTTTTAGAAATGACAAAGAATTATGTCAGGAGCAGTGTTTGAGAAAGTAATTGAGAAGCAAGAATGGAAATCTTCAGAGAGTGAGAGGGAGCAAGTCAGGGAGCTAAAGGTGACTGACAAATAGGGGTAGGGTGGTGATGGATAGCCTGATGACATGACATCAGGATAGCCTGATGACATGAGCTTAAGAGCTTAATGGAAGAAATGGTCTGGACATAGCAATGAATAGAGAATTATCCATGTTATAAAAGGGCTGCAGGGTCTTTAGGAGTCGATCAGAGTTTTGCTGTAACAAGAAAGAATGTTCCAAAAAAAGGTTGTTGCCTGACCTTGCATTCCAAAAGCCACTTTGGATAGGGGTGGAAATAAGGTTAGAAAGAGGAATGGACAGAGCATTATGGATTTAGAGTCCAGGGGTAAGGGATAGCTTGAGTCTTGGGCTTTCTATGGTGAGTGACAGGAACAGGGATAAAGCACATTATGAAATTATCACTAATGCTCTTAAGGTAGATAATGGAGATGAGTCTGGATATTTAGAGAGTTGGAATGGTGGAATATTTGACAGAAACAACTGCTAAACTTCCACTCCTTTCTTGTACACTCCCTTCTTCTTCTACTCCCTCTCTTAATCTCTTCCCAGTTTGACTTTGTTGCTACAGGAGCTGGCTCCTGGTTTAGTTCAAGATAAACAATTATCTACAAAGTTCTTTGTTTTTTTATTTTGATTGAAAGGAAAGAGTTAAGTGTGTGTAAAGTGCAGTGAGCAAAGGGGAGAGTAGTATGAGAGATATGATATTGAAGTATCAGGCAGGGACTGAATCATTTGGAATCTTTTAGACAAAGGAAAGGGGATTAGAATTTATCCTAAACGTTAGAATAAATAGAACCACTCAATAGATCTGTGTTTTGCTGAGATGGAGAAGACTGTGGGAGTATCAAATTAGGGGGAAAATCAAGACATGTTTCTGTTATGGTAAGCTTGAGATAGATCCCCACTAGAAGGTACATTCCATCAGGGCAGAGTTATTTGTCCATTTAATTCATTGCTCAATCCTCAACACCTTGAACAGTGCCTGACACATAATGCAGGCTCTTTCTTTATATTTGTTGAAAGAATGAGTGAACAGGTGAATGAATAAATGAATGAAAGAGTGAATGAATAAAAGAATAATAGGTTTCCAAGTCAAGATGGAAGGTAGACATATGGATATAGGGTCTGGATTTCAGGGGAGAGAGGCCAGTGCTGGAGATATAAATACATGTTCATTCAGGAAAAATTTGAAAGTATGATGATGGTGAAGATGATGACACAAATGATGTTAATATTTTTGTACATAATCTTTCTATGTATATGTACTGGAAAAAATAAAATCATACTGTATGTAGTCTGTAATATTTTGGTTTGAGTTAATATTTTGTGACTACCTTTAACTATCACTACATATTATTTTGTATTTGAAACGATGGCATGTTATTGCATACCTATAGCATTGTTTATTCAGTGTTTATTATTCAAAACTCAAATTCTGTTGGATTTTTAAAACTGAACTTCCCACTAGCTAGATCTTGTGCATATTTTACATTATTTCCTCAGGATAAATTTTCTAGAACTGGAAATCAGTCAGAAATGATTAGAACTGCATATATTAAAGGCTTAATGAGCATTGCTCCTCAGAAAGGTAAACTCCCCTTGACAATGTATGAAAGTGCTTTCTTCTCCAATACCAAACATTACCTTTTCCTTTTATATCATTATTTTTTCTGACAGGTTTCTGTTGCTTTGAAAACTTCTACATAATGTTACTTTATATGAGGACACTTTGAGGGAAGAAACTTATTTTTTACTAAGAGTAGGAACAGTTTTGATCACAATGCTGATCTGTAACATATTACTGAAAGCACATCAATAGGGGACACATTTTCTTGGAAACATGAATTGGATGTTTCCAGAGTATCTGATTTTAAATTCTTTAGGACAAAGAAACTCGGTATCATGTCAGTACAAACATTCAATATCACACTAATTCAATCAGCAGCTATTTTATTCTCTGTAAAGTCAGACTGATTAAAAAGTCTCTCCTATATGCTTTGAGATCTATAAATGACATAATACAGAGAGGACCTAACATAAAATAGAAATATATTTAAACCTAAGTTGGAAAAATTTTAGAGGTGCGGATTTACATATACATTCCTTGGAAATACTTACAAACTTTCACTCATATGTCCTAATATCTTTTCTTATCACATCTCATATTTTGTATTTAAACAAATATTTTCTCTGGGGCTAGTGATAAAACTCAGTTAATGTCTCAGCATAGGGTTTTTATCCTCTTTTCATATTATGAATCCCCTCTTGTTGAGAAAAATACCCATCTGCAGTCCTAAACAGCCACACTCTTTATTTTCAGACAGGTCGATTCTGTAGATGTTAATCCCATGACTGGAGGTGATGTGGAAGGCAATAACCCCCTCCTGTTTCATAAACAGTGAGATGTGAAACCTGAGAGCTTAGGACAGCAGGAGACATTTACTGCTGAGTGACAGGTTCTACCACTCTGGAACTACCACGCAAACAAAGCAAGATTATTAGACCAAGGATGTGAAGATTTTTCTTCACTCTTTTAAACAATTTTGTTATGTAGGAAAATTTGAAGAAAAATACTTGAAGACATAAAATCAGCAAGCAGTGGAGCTCATTATTATACAAAAGAACTGGGTGAGATGTGTCTTCAATCGGGATATCAGAGGCAGGAATTTAGATCCACCCTGAGACGAACAGGAGGGTCAATGGGTCACTCACACCAATGGTATGGCTAGAAGCAGTCTCAGATGCCTAGGAAAAATCAGACACAGGAGAAGGACCAGCAAGCAAACACAGTTGTACAACAAAACACAGCATCAGACTGTGCGTTTAAAACATACATATTGATTACTTTCCTTTTTTAAAATTAATACATGCTTACTAAGAAAAAAATAAAAACAGATGGAAGATTTTTATAAAGTCTCTATAATTCTACCACTCAAATACTTTTCCATTGTGATGTATATTTTTCCTCTATCCTTTTAGAAATACAGGTTTTTTTTTTTTTTTTTTTTTTTTGCCGTACGCGGGCCTCTCCCTGTTGTGGCCTCTCCTGTTGCGGAGCACAGGCTCCAGACGCGCAGGCCCAGCGGCCATGGCTCACGGGCCCAGCCGCTCCGCGGCATGTGGGATCTTCCCAGACCAGGGCACGAACCCGTGTTCCCTGCATCGGCAGGCAGACTCCCAACCACTGCGCCACCAGGGAAGCCCAAGAAGTACAGGTTTTTAAAAAATCCTTTTTAAATAAAAAAAAAGAATTCTTTTTTATTATAATAAATGAAGTAATCCAGAAATTTATATGGTAAAGAGTTAAAGATCCTCCAGCTTTCTAAATTTCTCTCCACAGAATAAAGCACTGTTAAATTTTATTTATATATTTCTAGTTTTGGTCTATGCACATGATACCCACTATACATATATGGCATATGTATGATATATAGTATATATTATCTACTATCTATAGTAGATATATATGTGTATATTATATATACATTACATTATTAAATATAATATTTATATTTTACATAACTATAATCATATTATATATGAAAGTTGTAAATCTCAGCTCTAGAGGTGCAAACATAAAACCTGATTACCCTTTTACTGTTGTGGTTCCCAGGCCTTTCCAAAGAAACATTTTTCCCCTAACTCATTCCAGAACCTTGACACCTTGGTCCATATTTGTTCCATTTCTTTCTTTGTCTCTCAGGTAACAAGCTCTATTTATTTTGTTCTTTTGACAGGTGATAGATAATCTAATTATACAGTTGAATTTCTTGTAGATCACAAAATGATAAATTGTTTGTGTCTCATTATGTATGGATTCATGCACCATTTGCAATGCAGTTGGCCCAGAGAAATACAGTTACTGCTGTTACAGTTCATTTTGAAGAGTTTTCAACAGTGTAAGATGTTATCATTTCAGAACTGATAGTCTTTTAGAGAGATAGACATTCATATATATGTAAATTATCTTGCCAGACCTAAAAAAAAAAACAACTAAAAAAGTGAATCATAGATTCCTATAACATATTTTTAGTTTTCCTTGATAAGAAGAAAAAGACTCTTTAATCCTCATAGTTCACAGTTTGACAGTTTAGAAAGCGAAAAATCTGTTTCTTCACATCACTGAGTTTTGTTGACTTCGTATAAAGTCCAACAGATTATATCATACAGAGTATACAAATAGGGCCTGTTAAGTGATTTTTCCACTATCATAATTCTTTTGGGTGAAATTTCTCTTGTAGAAGGCTTCCAAAGTGATTTACTCACATCCACATAAAAAGACTGACCCTTGACAGTAATGGCTCATGGAGACTTTATTTACATTTTTACAAATATATTGTTTGACACAGTGGCAGGTTTTTAGTCTCAATTATCAAGTTTTGATGTGACAAAATAGCAATTCTATTCTCCAAAGGGTAGTATAATTGGGAATTATCAAATGAAGTTACATATAATATTTTAAATAAAGGTCCACAGTTACTAGTTTCTGTGGCTTTTATTTTTTATAAATTTTTCTCCATGGACATTACCATATTACTAACATTATTTTTCTTCTTTTTTCATGATAAGTGTAAACTTTTATTAAAGACTTAGATGACATAAACATATTGGAAGCATATACAATATTTGTTATATTCACTTAAAAACAATCTTCAGGACATATCTCAACAAAATTCCCAAACCTTTTAGTTAACATTGAGTTTTCTTTTCTCTGAAAAATAATTTTAAATCACATTTCTAAACATCTCTTAATTTTTTAGCTCCTAGTTGTTGTTTTCTTCTAAGGTCCATGAGAGAAATAATTGCCAACTCCATCCAGCGTATCTTCTGTAACAGGGTTAGAGTAGCCAGACAGCAAACATGAATACAGCAGCCAGATTAGTTCCCCTGACACAGACATACTTGGTTTGCATTTTAGACAGGTAGAACTACTGTAAAGAAATGTGTGCATTCCCATTTCTCAAAAACATTCTTCAAAAAAACCCACAAAATCCCCCAAAACATTCTTGACTTCATTTTTTGCTTTTTCATAGATTTGGGTGTAAGAAATACTTATTTCACTGTCCTGTTTACCACTAAAATGAGAATAATAACACAACTGATTCTTGGCTTCAGTGTAGGGACTGTGGCCGTGTGGAGAATACCACATGAGAATGAAGCTCAGTATGCCAAAAGGACAAATTATTTAAGCAAAGAAAGAAATGTAGATTTATTGGGGAGTTCTCCCAAATTTCGTAACTTCTTAAATAATTTAAAATTTAAAGATAGTGCAGACCAAGAATGTATGGCCCATATAAAACATGTATGTAGGCATACCACCAATTTACCACCTCTGGTCTGTAGTATATAACAATGAAAAGTGCTCGTTAATCCAGTTTACATGATATGTTCATGATGTGGAACCGAACCAACTTCTCCCTTATAGTTAGAGACTAAGCTTGCTCTTCAGCTATAAAGAAATGGCTGAGCAGGTTTCATTCATTAATGTGATAGGTTACATTAATTGGTATCAGTACAGTGGGACTTTGAAACGGTTTTGTGATAATTGCTTTTTAATTGATTATAACTTTACCTGTAGTTCCTTAATTTAAATATCTCAACTACATAAGATGTTAGTATATTGAAAAACATGTGTTATTCTTAATAAAAGAGGACTAACAATGATGTTTCCAGGTTTAGTCCATCAGTCAGCTGTCCATAGCATAAATTAGAAGCTTAGGGATTGACCCCAGGTTTAGCCATCAAGGAGAGTATTGTTTGTTCTACCCTTACCATACTTTTTTTTATTGAGATATAGTTTATATATGATACAATTCACACATTTAGATGTTCAGGTCAATGTCTGTGTTACGACCAAGCCACTTAATATAAAGACAATTCCATTTCCCCACAAAGTTCCCTGTGTCCTTTCGAAGTCAATATCCTTCATTCCCACTCACCCCAGAAAATCCCTGATCTGATTTCTAGCACTGTAGATTAATTTTGCATGTTCTATATTTTCATATAAACGGAATCCTTGTGTAGCACTTTAAAAAAATCTTTTTTCACTTGGCTTTGTGTCTGTGAGATTATCCATGTTGCTTTTATTAGTAGTTCATTGCTTTTATCGCGGAGTGATATTACATTGTGTGAATCTACCAAAATATAGTAATTCATGCTCCTGTTGAAGACATTTGCATTCTTCCCAATTATTGGGTATGATAAGCAAGGCTGCTATGAACATCTGCGTAGAAGTCTTTGTATGAACATGTATTTTAATTCATTTTGAGTAAATATAGGCATACATTGGAGATATTGCAGGTTCAGTTCCAGACAACCACCACTGTAAAGTAATATGACAATAAAGCAAGTCACATGAATTTTTTGGTTTCCCAGTGCATTATAGAAGTTATGTTTACAATATAGTCTATTAATTGTGCAATGGCATTATGTCTTAAAAAACAATGTAATTACCTTAATTAAAAAATACCTTATTGCTAAAAAATGCTAACCATCATCTGAGCCTTCAGCAAGTCATAATGGTTTTGCAGGTGAAAGGTCTTGCCTTGATGTTGATGTTTGCTGACTGATCAGTGTGGTGGCTGTGGAAATTTCTTAAAATAAGACAGCAGTAAAGTTTTCCACATCAGTTGACTCTTCCTTTCACCTGCAATTTCTCTGTAGCATGCAATGCTGTTTGATAGTGTTGTACCCACAACAGAACTTCTTTCAAAACTGGAGTCAGTCTTCTCAAACCCTGTCACTGCTTTATCAACTAAGATTATGTAATACTGTAAACCCTTATCGTTTCAGCAATCTTCACAGCATCTTCACAGGAGTAGATTCCATCTCAAGAAACCACTTTCTTTACTCATCCATAAGAAGCAATTCCTCATCTGTTTAAATTTTACATCTTACTGCAGCAAATCAGTAACATTCAGGCTCCACTTCTACTTATAGTTCTCCTGCAATTTCCACCACATCTGCAGTTGCTTTCTTCAATGAAATCTTGAACCCCCAATGTCATCCATGAGGGTTGACAGCTTCCTTCAGATTCCTGTTGATGTTATATTTTGACCACTTCCCATGAATCTGAATGTTTTTCATGGCATGTAGAATGGTGAATCCTCTGCAGAACATTTTCAGTTGCCTCTGCCTAGATCCATAATAGGAATTACTGTCTCTGGCAGCTACAGCCTTATGAAATGCGTTTCTTAAATAATATGACTTGAAAGTTGAAATGACTCCTTGATCCATGAGCTGCAGAAAGGATGTTGTGTTAGCAGGTGTGAAAACATTAATCTCGTTGTATATCTCCATCAGAGCTCTTGGGTGACCAGGTGTATTATCAGTGAGCAGTAACATTTTTAAAGGAATCTTTTTCTCTAAGCAGTAAGTCTCAGCAGTGGGCTTAAAATATTCAGTAAACTGTGTTATTAACAGATGTGCTGTCATCCAGGCTTTGTTGTTCCATTCATAGAGCACAGGCAGAGTAGATTTAGCCTAATTCTTAAGGGCCCTAGGATTTTCAGAACAGTAAATGAGCATTGGCTTCAACTTCAAGTTTCCAGCTACTGTAGCCCCTATAACAAGAGAGTCAGACTAACCTTTGAAGCCAGGCATTGACTTCTTGTCTCTAGTTTTGAAAGTCCTAGATGACATCTTCTTCCAGTATAAAGCTGTTTTGTCTACATTAAAAATCTGTGTTTAGCATAGTCACCTTCATTAATTATCTTAGCTAGATCTTCTGGATAACTTGCTGCAGCTTTTTTTAAAAAATAAATTTATTTTATTTATTTTTGGCTGCGTTGGGTCTTTGTTACTGCGCATGGGCTTTCTCTAGTTGAGGCGAGAGGGGGCTACTCTTCATTGCGGTGCATGGGCTTCTCATCGCGGTGGTTTGTTGCGGAGCACGGGCTCTAGGCACGCGGGCTTCAGTCATTGTGGCACACGGGCTCAGTAGTTGTGGGTCGAGGGCTCTAGAGTGCAGGATCAGTGTTTGTGGCACATGGGATCTGCCCGGACGAGGGCTCCAATCTGTGTCCCCTGCTTTGGCAGGAGGATTCTTCACCACTACGCCCCTGGGGAAGTCCCCTTGCTGCAGCTTCTATATCAGCACTTGCTGCTTCACCTTGCAGTTTGGTGTTTCGGAGACGGCTTCTTTCCTTAAACCTCATGAACCAACTTCTGCTAGCCTCAGACTTCTCTTCTGCACCTTCCTCACTTTTCTCAGCCTTCACAGAATTGAGGAGAGTTAGGGCCTTCCTCTGGATTCAGCTTTGGCTTAAGAGAACATGTGGCTGGTTTGATCTTCTATCCAGACCACTAAAACTTTCTCCGTATCAGCAGAAGGCTGTTTTGCTTTCTTATCATTCATATGTTCACTGGAGCAGCACTTTTAATTTCCTTCAAGAACTTTAACTTTGCATTCACAACTTGGCTGGCTGTTTGGTGCGAGGGCCTAGCTTTTGGCCTATCTCAGCTTTCACTGTGCTTTCCTCCCTAAGCTTAATCATTTCTAACTTTTGATTTAAAGTGAGAGACGTGTGACTCTTAACTTGAACACTTAGAGGTCATTGTATGGTTATTAATTGGCTTAATTTTAATGTTATGCCTCAGGGAATAGGCAGGCCTGAGGAGAGGTAGAGAGATGGGGGAAGGGCCGGTTAGTGGAGCAGTCAGAACACACACATTTATCGATTAAGTTTGCCGTTTTACGTGAGCATAGTTTGTGGTGCCCCAAAGCAATTACAATAGTAACATCAAAGAGCACTGATCACAGATCACCATAAAAATATAATAAAAATGAAAAAGTGTGAAATATTGTGAGAATTATCAAAATGTCTTGTGTCTCATGAAGTGATCAAATGCTGTTGGAAAAATGATGCCGATAGACTCGTTCAAAGCATGGTTGTCACAAACCTTCGGTTTATTAAAAACAAAAACAAAACCCCACAGTATCTGTGAAGCACAGTAAAGTGAAGCACAATGAAAAGAGGTGTGCCTGTATCCAGAAGTGCAATTGTTAGATACCAAGGAGTGTGTCTGAAGTTTATAGTTAAACTGTTACACTGTTGCACATTCACTCCATCCACAATTTATGAGAGCTTCAGTTACTCTGTATCTCTAACACTTGTCAGTATCCTCACTTTAATTCCAGCCATTCTAAAGGGTAGGAAGCTATATCTGTTGTGCTTTCACCTTAAATTTTCCTGAAACTAATTCTGTTTAGCATCTTTTCATTTGCTTACTTGAAACTTTTCTATCTGTGTTTATGGCATGTATGTTAAAGTCCTTTGCCCTATTTTTATTAAGTTTATTTTCTCACTGTTGAACTCTTGATATATATCTGTAGATAAGCCTTTGTTAAATATATATGTCAAGGATTTCCTCGCAGTCTATAGCTTGCCTTTCCCTTTCCTGATGGTATATTTGGAAGAAGAGAAAGTTTTAATTATTATGGATCTCTGAAAATGCTGAGTCTTCCAATCCATGAACATGGTAACTCTCTTCACTTATTCAGACCTTTAATTTTCCTCCTTATTGTTTAATGTTTATTAGTTTTCACGTAGAGGTATGGAACACATTCTGGTAGGGTAGGTGTGAGGGAAGACTCTGAGTGACTATATACCTTGTCAGATGTGACACAGATATAAAAACTAATGTGTAAAGATAAAAACCTAAAGACTAACTATTAGCTGGTAAATAAGTTTGTGGCAGGAGTGTGAGAGTTGTTCCTTAAAATGATAGTGAGGGCAGATGAGCCATTCCTCATTTGTTCCTTGTAGCTGAGTGTAGCGAAAATCTGAGTAATAAGCATTTAGCAGTTGGCAAAGAAAACTGCTATTTTCTGAAAAATATTTCCAAGCAAGAGGGTGGTACCAGTATACATGGGCACTAAACAGCTGCTGACTGTATGAGGCTGGGGAAGGAGCTTGAGAACTGTTCACAGTGATAGCTTGAGTAGTTTAGACAAGCAAGGTAGGCAAGATAAATACCTTTTCCCCCTTTGGGTTTAATCCACTTAAGACAGTTGAAGCCAGTTCCCATGTTCTCCATATCATAAAGAGTTACTGCCACTTCGCCTGATCCAAGGCAGATTTGTTGTGGCTTTGGCTGGTTTCTTTGTCTCATATTCCTGGTAATAACATTATTGGAAGAGACCTTAAGTGTATTGCAAGTGTGATGTGTGACAGTTCCAGGCTGAGACATGATCATGCTGGTCATGGTATTTGAAATGTTTTCGTAGAGTGATTGTATAAAGCAGTGAACTCCTTTGAGAATCTTTTTGTATATCGTGTTCTTGCCCACAGAAGTTATTAGGTAGGTTTGCATCCTCGTCTTGTTCTTGAAATTTCATGATTTCTTTCTGTCTCAGCACTCTAGCTATCCATGTGCAATCAGAGACACAGTTAGTGCTGAATGATAAAGATCAAAGAGCAGCTTATTTTTTAATAAATGCCCATAATAAATGAGAAGTGTGCTATAAAGATAAATTTGATTCAGCTGTAGTTTTAAATCACTGTAATTGTTTAAAATAGGAATCATACTATAACAAGGCAAAGCTACAGTAAGACTATTTGAGAGCATATTAAATTATAAAATATGAATAGCATGTTATAAGGAAGTGTATGATTCCAGTTTAGATTGGTTACATATACCCTAAATCAAGACTGGAATTTAAAAAACACACATACACAAGGGGAATTCTAACGTAGATAATAGTGAAACTTTAGGTTAAATGATTTACAAAAAATATACATGTGAACAATTGTGATATCCAGATATTATAGAATTGCTTTTGGATTATCTCTAATATATTATAAACAGCCCACTTGAGTTTTCTCTTGTCTACTCACATGTTACATTCAGTTTAAAGGTTATTAACACCAGTACTCCAAGAAAAGAAAATAAATTTATTGGGTGTTAAAGAGAAAAAGGGAAAGAGTGTAGCTGCAATCATCTATGGCCCTACTCTTGTATCCTGACCCCAAGTAGGAAGTTTCCCAGGAAGGGATTTTTTTCTCAAGATGTTTGTGGCTACAGTGTATAGAAGACCCTTCTTGGTTTCTCTTGGGACCTTATCTTTGAATGGTTCTTATAGGAGATGTAAAGGTTGAGCAGGGTCTCAAATAATCCTCTGAAAAACAATACGCTCCCTCAAGACATTCCAAGGCATAAAACTCCACTCTGAGTGGACTCAGAGTCCACTCTTTGCCTGACTGGTCCTTCCTCAAGACTGATACTTAGAGAACACGAGCTTATTTCAGTACCTTTATCTGAAAGATTCAGTCAAAGTGGTTCACAAGCTTACGAATGAAACTGTTTCTCATACTAGGTCCCACGTTTCTTTGTCTCACAATATCTTTGATTCATTGTTCATTGTAAGCCTAAGATTCTTAGTTTCAAGATCCTAAACGTAACAATATTTTTACTTGTTTTCTTCCAAGGGCAGGAAAAAAACCCATAACAATACTCCATTATAAACTTTTATGTGGTGTGGATACCAGCTTTTTAATTTAATTTTTTAATTAAAAAATTTTAAATTTTTTATTAAAAAATTAAATTAAAAAAATGGCTGCCTTGGGTCTTCGTTGCTGTGCGCAGGCTTTCTCTAGTTGCGGTGAGTGGGGGCTACTCTTTGCTGTGGTGTGCAGGCTTCTCATGGTGGTAGCTTCTCTCGTTGTGGAGCACAGGCTCTAGGTGCGTGGGCTTCGGGAGTTGCAGCATGTGGGCTCAGTAGCTGTGACTCGCGGGCTCTAGAGCGCAGGCTCAGTAGTTGTGGTGTATGGGCTTAGCTGCTCCATGGCATGTGGGATCTTCCCGGACCAGGGATGGAACCCATGTCCCCTGCATTGGCAGGCAGATTCCTAACTACTGTGCCACCAGGGAAGTCCCCCCAGCTTTATTTTTATCCCAACTTCCCAAATTTAGAATTTTAAGGAATATCCTCTATATCAGGAAAAAGCACATAAATATGAGAAAACTTGATTTAGAAAGAGGTTGATATCTGAGCAGTGTTCAACTTCCTAATTCTGGGTTAGAATTAGAAAATGTTACTACTCGAAGGAATCTTAGAAATCTGAGGCCCAGATGATGAAATGATTTTCCCAAGATCACTTATTAAATATTTGTGCTGGAGGAGTGATGATATTGCTTATCTCATTGAGTTGATGTTAAGGTTTATTGAGGTCATACATGTTAAGTGCTTGACTCAGTGTCTGGCACATATATGCATAATAAATATGAATTGTTATCCTGTTGTAGTTCTTTAAATCACATTATTACCAAAAAAAAAGTCCTTGTGTGACAACGATACTCTTGAACCTATATATGTACTGACTTCCCATTAATGGTAATGGGTTTGGGTTTCTTTGTTTAAAATATCCAGCTCCTTATTCTTTACAGTTTGTGATACATTTACTAGAAATAAGCCAGGCCGTGAAATCAGTGTAGACTGACTGCTGTTGCAAACAACTTCCAAATCTTAGTGTCTTAACACAACCCAATTTTATTTCTCACTCACTGTATCGTCCAGTGCAGGTCTGCAGTGCGTTTTCCTTCACAAAGTCATGTAGGGACTGGGCTCCTTTGATATAGTGTCTCCACCATCCTTTTAGGGCCTTGCAATCCTTCACTGGGTCCTCTGCATATGGCTGACCGTGGAAAGTTATGCAGGAAGTTTTAGAGGTGTGGCCTGGAAGTAGCATATCACTTTGCTCACAGCCCATTGAAGAGATAAATTAAAAATCAAATTTACTTCTACAGATTATAGCTCAGAAATTTCTAAGTTTATTAATGAAAAGTATCACTAAAATAATCCATGCAAATTATTCATTTATTGCCATTTAGGAAATTCATGCTTATGGGTACCATATTTGCATGCTATTCACAGTTCAATTTTTACTTAATTAAAAACTTAGAAAATTAAAAATGTATGCAATGTGCTTTCCTAAAATCCATCAATTTGCAAAT
Source organism: Grampus griseus (assembly GCF_964374135.1). NCBI lineage: Eukaryota > Metazoa > Chordata > Mammalia > Artiodactyla > Delphinidae > Grampus > Grampus griseus. Next base: position 42,903,081 of record NC_139010.1, read on the forward strand.
CTCAAGCATAGAATTGCCATTTTTGGAATGCAAACACACAGGCAAGCTGGAGGATGTAGGCCCAGGAAGAAAAGAAAATGGGATTTTATGATCATATGGCCTTGACTCTGCAACAGCCAAGGTACAGAGTACAACACACTGACCCACGTGGGAGAAAATAATCATACGCTTTCCAAAGCATTATGTCATTTGTGCCTATCACATCACAGTGGTGTTGGTATATATTATCACAAAGGAACTAGAGGTAAGTGATTTTTGTCTAGATGCTATGATTTCTGTTTCATTCAGTTTTAATAATTAGTTAATTCATGAAAAATTCTTCCTGAGTTTTTCATATTGGCAAAACAAAAGTTTTAATCACACCCATTTTTTTTAGAGGCTGCTTAAGAGACTTCATAAATCCAGTATTTTGCAGAATAGTCTTAACTGCCTTTGTAGATAATAGTGGTTTTTTGCTTCCTGAATAAAATTTCAGTTTGGATAGCATAACGTCACATTTATCAAAATCTTATTACCTAAATGAATGCTTAAAGTGATTTAATGATTTAAAAATTCTGCCCTTAATTAATTCTTGGTGTCTTCCTACAGGAACCTTCCAAAAATGGCAATGCTATGCTTCTTATTTTCGAGTTGATGGATATTAGGCATATTCATTGCATAATTTTTTAATTTGCTAAATTTTAATTAAATAAAAATTATACTTTGACTAGCATGCAAATTTGGTACTCACAAACATGAATTTCCTAAATGACAGTCATGAATATATTTATGTGGATTATCTCAGTGATTCTTTTAATTAATAAACTTGGAAACTTCTGCACCGAAACCTGTAGAATTAAATTCAAACTTTATCTCTCATTCTTTCATTTGAAGGAATTTGATTCTACCATATATTTATTTACTGGGCTTTTATGAAAAATAGATATGAACTAGCTAACAATCCAAACTGACAAAGTTGACTCCTAATTAAAAATTTAAGTACCTTTTTCATTTCAGTAGGTACATATTTATACACTAAAATAGCATTCATTTCTAAAACTAATTAAAATTTCATATTGAAATCTTACCAGAAGTTCTCATTTCATATTAAACTTTTGTTTTTTTCTCCAACCACCTATTTGTCCTTCCACGTATGTTGTTCTGAGTCTTCTACCTACAGTTTGGGAATGTACTTTGCAATTATGTTTCTTAAAATTTCTTTCAGGATATTTTGCCATGTGACTTCTGTGGTTTTATGTTTCCCTGTTGGGTTGGGAAGAGGAAATACCTGTAACAGTTAGGGATTATGGAAACGCTTACTACTTATCGTCCTCTCAAAATCTAGATCTGGAAGTACATCAAGGTTGACAAGACATCCACCACTTTATACAAATCTTATCTATGTTAAATTGAATTTTTAAATAGTGGTGGAGAGTTTCGAAATGGAGGTAGTAGTTGGTCACTTCACGTGTGGCAGAGGGCTCACCTGAGATGAGGGTCAGAGCGTCTTATGAACAAAAATGGCATCAGCAGTTTAAATCTCCCAGAATTTACATGTTACAGCTTCAATCCTAGCTCCCAAATTCTGAAAGATGGATTTATTGGCCCCCTTTAAGTCTGGAGTTGGGATTGATCCAAGCTTGGGTGTCAGGGGAGGGTCTTGGGGAAGAGATAAATGGTTTTGTAAGGGGGAAAGGTGTAAGGAGGAAAGGGGAAGAGGACCAGAGCAGATATATAGACAGGAGTCCACAGAAAAGGAGGAACAGCCGTGGTGATGTTCTAAGTCCTGAGTTCTAGCTTGCTGCAGAGGCCTTATCCCACTCCTCAACTTGGGTTCTCTGCGGCAACCAGCATCCTTATGATTAATATATTCTCTGCTTGAGCTCCTTCAAGATGGATGCCTATTATTTGCAGCAAAAATCCTCTGTAATCTAGTACCTATCTCATTTTCAAACTCCATAGAATAACTTTTTGGAACAGGATCTGCTTGATGACAATATCCAATATTTTATTTTGAATAAAGCTTTGGAATCTATGAAAGCTCTCACTACATTGTCTCCTTTATCCTTATAAAGTTTTGGGAGAAAACCTTGACTCCGGGTAAATCTGCTAAAATATTTGCATCTGAAGGAAGATCTGGTAGTTCTGTTTTATCTATTTGTCATTGATAGAGGATATGTCTTTCTCTTAAGCCAGTTAAAGTGTAAGTCATATTTTGCTGACTACAATTGAAAGAGATATATCCAGACATAAAGAATATGTCCTACGTATATTTGGAAACCAATATCTTTTATAATATACTGCTTGGTGTCTATTGTAGTTGTAAATCAAGAGGTTCCTGGTCTCACACTTTGTGATACAGCTATATGGAATGAATTTTTTTTTTTTTTTAGCCTTACCCTTTTTATAGTGTAGAAATTCTTAAATCTCCCTACAGGATAAATTGTTTCCCCAGAATGTCGGTAGTAGAAAATACATTTTCATGGCCTCTGATGGAGATTGGAATTTTGTAGAAAGGAAGGAATTTGTTCAGGTAGCCCACTTCCACTTAAAACTCAATTATTTGTAGTTACATACCTCAAGCCTACATATATTATAATTCTGTTTCCATGAATAAAATAAAGACAAGACACTGGTGTTTGGGTTAGTCGTTATCCCTCTTATAAGCATAGAGAAAATGGAATAATCAGAATCATTGACGTAGGAAAAGTGGTGTTACTGGTGTTTTATCAAGAACTAAGCCTCAGAAAAATGCAATTTTTTATTTTCATCAGAATAAAATATTCAGTCTAGCATTGATTGTATCTTCAGTTAAACACACAGAGTCGTTAGGTGCTTATAAAATAAGTTGTTTTAATTTAAGAGGGGTGTATTAGCTGTATATTTCCTTGAGTTTTGCTGGCAATGATGATTCACATGTGTGCTGTTTTCCAGTATGTAAGACACTGCCTCATGGTGCAGTGAAGAATGAGTTTATCTAGAGTCTCAAACTCCAAACTGATTGCTACCATATGGGCCTATCCATTTGAAGGCAATCTACTTCTCTTACTGTTTTCAGGCTCCTAAGGAAATGGAGAGTATAAGTTATTAATGAAAAATTCTGAGTAACTAAGCCATTGATCTTCTTATCCTTTCCTTGCTGTTGTTAATGAGTCTTACACTTATAACCCGAAGTCATTGGCAAATCCCATTTAGGGAGGGAAGCTATGCTTTTCACAGTCCTCACTCGTATTTTCCCATGATTCTCTTAGTTTCCTTTCAGATTCTTATATGCTAAAAGAAAGGATTTACACACTTGTTTCAAAGCTTTTATTATTTTTCTACTGATTATTAAGTTATTTTAGTGGTGTAATTTATTAGGCATACTCGTATAGATCTTACCAAAAATTGTAATTTTAAAATCCAGTAAAATATTTACATTTGAAGCCGAACTGAATTAAATACAGCTAACTTTTATGAAATGATCCTGTCAGCACCTCTACAAAGCTGATCTTGGGGTGAAACTTACAGGTTCAAATCAACTGGATTTTGGCATTTCTCAGCTGTTGCTTCTTGTGAGAAATTACTGACAGTTTGAGACACTAAATGTTAACTGCACCAAATGATGATAAACATTCTGGGTACTAGCATTTTTTCCTTCAGTCTTTCCCCTGAAAAATGAGATGTTTATATCTTCCCTTTGCTACTCTCACATGTTCTGAAATTGTTGCTTTTAGCCATAAGCAGTGGCACAAGGGTCAAGGGTATAATGGATATGTATATACAGAGAGTTTTAAAAAAACCTCCAGTTTTAAATTGCGCTGTTTTAGGTTGGTGCTCCCTGCTTTCTGCCAAGAAATTTTTATAAAATGTCTGGTTGTAGAAATATTTGAATCAAACATTATTGCCTTGATTTTTTAATTGATAGTTGTACCTATTGTTTTAGACCTTGAGAGATAAAGTGGATGACATAAAAATAGGAGCTTTTCATGCATCAACAAAACTGTCTATAGTATACTATTGTGTAAAAGGGAAGACCAGGGTAAATGAACTATGAATATTTTCATACTGCAGGATTCCTGTCACTTATTACTCTCTTTTTTCTTGTGAGTATTTAACCATTTTAGCAAATCTAATTCCACTGAAGCCATCAGGAAAGGGTTGGAAAGGTAATGATTTGGGTTTTTAGAATATGGGGCTTATAATTGTCTCTATGTGACTGAACATAAATAAACATTGAATTGGAAGGTGATATTAGCAATCTTGTTTTGAAAAGATACGCCAGGCTATTCAAAGAACAAGTTACTCTTGACTCTCTAGTTAATCGGAACAAATGTCAGACTGCAGTGAATTCACACAATCTGTTATTAATTCTCGTGAGAGCATGTTTTATAGCAGAGTAATTTTTTTCTCTTAATGCATATCTATTTAAAATACTTATACATGATTAAATGCCATACTGCCAAAACTAGATTGTTAATGTCATGTGCCTGAATTAGATATCAATCAAGTTTGGCCATTGTTATTAATGTTAAGATCCAAAACTAAACATTAGTCACCATATTCAACAAAATGAAACACAATGTCCTCTTACGAGAAATCAGTTCTAATCAAGAGAAAATTCAACCAAAATCTTTTTTTATTCATTGGTATGCCATTACGATTTCTGATTTGTAATGCCATTTCAATTTGCAAAACATGAACAAAGAATATGAATAACATAAAGAGAAGGAAATAACCATTATGAGTAAAAACCTAGATAAATTTTGCTGGTAATGATTGTCTTTCCTTATCCTACTCAATAGAATGTAAACTTCCTAAAGACAGGAACTTTTTCTTCTGTTATGGAATCAGTACAGAGCAGTACCTGGCACATAGAACTGCTCAAAGAAGATTAGATAAATGAAAGTCCATTTAGAAAACTGATAATTATTCCCCATTTTCCTAGGTATTAAAATGGCTTGTATATTGAATTCCTGAATAGTTACAACCACTGACATATTCTATATCTGTTATATTTTATATAGATTAAGAATCCTTATAAAACATCAAAAACCTTCAATAGTTAAAATAATTAACTAATAATAACTAGGAATAGTTAGTGATTAAAACATATTATCTATGAATTTTGATTTAATTCTTGAGTTAAGGCAGAAAATCAAATCTGAACCCTGCAAATTGCTAAATCATGATCAATGTGTTCATTTTTATTTCTGAGTCAAAAGTATATATCCAAGGCAGTATAGTGACTGTATCTAATATGAATTAATCACCAAGAAATTGGCATATTCTAGCTTTATTGTTTAGTTTCTAAACCACCAGCACTAATATAATTCAATCTTAATTGACATTTCAATTAAATTTTAATGAATCCAGAAATTATTACTCTATCAGATTTATACTAATTAGTGTTTAAAAACACATTTCTTTAATGTTTACTTTTAGTGACCATTAGCTAGTGAATGAACTTAGGTCTGACATATTCATTGCTCCAAACTTTATTGAATAATATTCTGTACCTGGTCCTGAATGAATGTATATAAATGCATATAAAGTAATGGTAGTCAATGAGATAGGTGGTCCGGGGTTTTAAAAATTTGAATTGGTTATAAACTTTTAAATTGGATTTGTATGTAGAATCTAAGATGTGCTTGATGTTGGCAGAGAACTGTAGTAAAACAAAACAAAACAAAAAATCCTCTGGTCACCATCTAAATGTAAGGCAAGACACTCTAAAACTCTTAGAGGAAAACATAGGCAGAACACTGTATGACATAAATCACAGCAAGACCCTTTTGACCCACCTCCTAGAAAAAGGGAAATAAAAACAAAAATAAACAAATGGGACCTAATGAAACTTAAAAGCTTTTGCACAGCAAAGGAAACCATAAACAAGATGAAAAGACAGCCCTCAGAATGGGAGAAAATATTTGCCAATGAAGCAACTGACAAAGGATTAATCTCCAAAATATACAAGCAGCTCATGCAGCTCAATATCCAAAAACAACCAACCCAATCCAAAAATGGTCAGAAGACCTAAACAGACATTTCTCCAAAGAAGATACACAGATTGCCAACAAACACATGAAAGGAGGCTCAACATCAGTAATCATTAGAGGAATGCAAAACAAAACTACAATGAGGTATCACCTCACACCAGTCAGAATGACCATCATCAAAAAATCTAGAAACAGTAAATGCTGGAGAGGGTGTGGAGAAAAGGGAACCCTCTTGCACTGTTGGTGGGAATGTAAATTGATACAGCCATTTTGGAGAACAGTATGGAGGTTCCTTAAAAAACTAAAATAGAACTACCATATGACCCAGCAATCCCACTACTGGCCATATACCCTGAGAAAACCATAATTCAAAAAGAGTCATGTACCACAATGTTCATTGCAGCTCTATTTACAGTAGCCAGGACATGGAAGCAACCTAAGTATCCATCAACAGATGAATGGATAAAGAAGATGTGGTACATATATACAATGGAATATTACTCAGCCATAAAAAGAAACAAAATTGAGTTATTTGTAGTAAGGTGGATGGACCTAGAGTCTGTCATACAGAGTGAAGTAATTCAGAAGGAGAAAAACAAATAGTGTATGCTAACACATATATATAGAATCTAAAAAAAAAAAAAAGGTTCTGATGAACCTAGGGGCAAGATGGGAATAAAGATGCAGATGTAGAGAATGGACTTGAGCACATGGGGAGGGGGAAGGGTAAGCTGGGATGAAGTGAGAGAGTGGCATGGACATATATACACTACCAAATGTAAAATAGATAGCTAGTGGTAAGCAGCTGCATAGCACAGGGATATCAGCTCAGTGCTTTGTGACCACCTAGAGGGGTGGGATAGGGAGGGTGGGAGGGAGACATAAGAGGGAGGAGGTATGGGGATATATGTATATGTATAGCTGATTCACTTTGTTATACAGCAGAAACTAACACACCGTTGTAAAGCAATTATATTGCAATAAAGATGTTAAGAAAAAATGGGAATAATAAAAGTACTTTCCTTAAAGGTTTATGGCAAGGGTAAAATGGGACAAGACATGATGTCAGGGAAGGTATCATTAAAGGGACAGAGTTAGGAAACAAAACCATGTATATATTTTAGGATATCATTCTACTTCCTATTGGAGTTTGAGGACTTAGATAAATCTGTTACACTTACGAGAACCCAGTGAGGTTTCAAAGCTGGTCATCGGTAGTATATTTTAAGCAAGCATAATATACCAGAATCTAAATTGACAAAGGAAATAGAAATCATCACTACAAAAGGACACACCCAGATGTGTGCAAAGAAATAATTTCTTTGGTTCATTTTATAGTAAGTCAAGTTTTAAACTTTGGGAGTGAATCTATCATCTTGTTAAAAGCTGCCCTTATGAGGCAATTCACTTCATGGACAAGAGAGGAAAAATACTTAAAAAAGGTTCTAAATTCCTGATATGATATTTAGCTGTATAGAATAACTAGAACATTGGCTTTAGGGTCAGATGATTGTGTGTTTAAGTTTTTGCTTTTAGATTTTAGCTCTCTGACCTTGGGCAAATTGCTTAATCTTTCTAAGCCTCAGTTTCCTCATCTGTAAAGTGTTGATAACAATACTTACCCCGTAGTATTGTTGTGGGCATTAAATAATAGTGGGTAAGTGTTGATATACAAGATATACAAGGAGTGAGCCCAGTTGGCCACTTCTGTAGTTCCAATGTATAAGTGTCTATGAAACATCACTGTAATACATCAGAAATACACATTAATTTGGATGCCCATGTGTCATTACATACTTGCCTTGTGATATGTAAATTGGTCTTTCTCCCATGGGATAAAGCAGAGCTTTGGGGTTCTGGAAAAAAAAGTGAATTTCCTTTTCACAATTGTCTAACCTATCTCTGTTGAATATTGTGTGTGTGTGTGTGTGTGTGTGTATCTGTGTGTGTGGAGAGAGAGACCCTTAAACCATAACTCAGAATCCAAGTACAACCTGTGCTACACCGTAACACATACAAATATAAACCACATTTAAGTTAAATGAGCTCTTACTATGTATAATGTCTGTACCATGTGCCATACATGTATTCCTTCCTTTGATGCTCAGAACACCCAGTGAATTGGATACTATGATTTGCATTTTTTCTGATAGGAAAATTAGAGATTAAAGCGGTTAAATAACTCTCCTAAGGAAACACATCCGGGAAGTAGCAAAGACCAAATTTCAACTTAGTTACTCTGCTCAGAATCTCATGTTCTTTCTTTCCTTTCTGGCCTCACTGTGTGGCTTGTGGGAGCGGCTTGCGGGATCATAGTTCCCAGGTATTAAACCCAGACCCTGACAGTGCAAGCACCATGTCCTAACCACTGGACTATCAGGGGATAGTCCCTCATGTTCTTTCACTGTGATATGTTGTGATGCTACTTACTTTACTTTATTACATAAAGTGTAAGCCCTTCCTAAGAAGTTCTCTGGTTCAGACCATTGCAAACCAAACTCAAGTACAGAAATTACAGAAAACTGGGAACTGTTTTGTAAAATGTATTTTTCATGGATTTTGTTTACACATTTCTGTATACCTTTTTGTGTGTTCATTAACTTATTTTTAAAATACACTTGAATTGTGAAATAATTGTAGACTCACATGCAATCGTAAGAAATGACACAGGGAGATCCCTTGTATCCTTTACTCAAGTTTCCCCAATGATAACATCTTAGACTGTAGTACAGTATCACAACCAGGGTATTGACATTGGTGCAATCCACTGATCTTATTCCAGTTTCCTCCTTTTTACTTAGACTTACTTGTATGTGAAATGTGTGTATGTTAATTCTATGATTTGCGATTTTAGCACGTGTAGTTTTGTGTGCCCACCACTACAGTTCAGATATAGCACGTGTCCCTCATGCTGCCCTTTTACATCCATACCCACCTCCCTCCACCATAACCTTCTTCCCCCGCCATCCCCAACTTCTGCCAACCACTAATCTGTTCTTAGTTTATAAAACATTTTGAGAATGTCATGTAAATGGAATCCTATAATATGTAATCTTTTGGGATTGTATTTTATTATTCAACATTATTCACTTGAGATTCATCCAGGTTGTTGCATGTGTCAATAATTTGTTCCTTTTTACTCCTGAGTAGTCTTACGTGATATGGATGTCATATCACATAACATGAGTTTGTTTAAGCATTCACTCATTGAAGTGATTGAAGGACATTTGTGTTATTTCCAGTTTTGGGCTATTATGAATAGAGTTAATATAAACAACTGTGTACAGCTTTTCATGTGGATGTGAATTTTTATTTCTCTGGGATAAAGGAATAAGAGTACAATTTCTGGGTGTATGATAATTACATGTTTAGTTTTATAAAAAACTGTTTTCCAGAGTGGCTGTACCATTTTACATTCCTACCAGCAATGTATGAGTGATTCAGCTTCTCTACACTTTCACCAACATTTGGTGTTGTCACTATTTTAGTTTTAGCTATTTTGATAGGCATGTAGTGATAACTCAGTGAGATTTTAATTTGCATTTCTCTAATGAAGAAGATGTTGAATGTATTTGTATGAACTTACTTGCTATCTGTATATCCTAGTTGCTGAGATGTCTGCTCATGTCTTTTGCCCAGTTTCTAGCTGAATTTTTTATGTGTGTGGTTGAGTTTTGAGAGTTTTTTGTATATGTGTATTCTAGATAGCAGTCCTTTGTTAGATAAATGGTTTACAAATATTTTCTTAGTCTGTGGTTTGCCTTTTAATTCACTCCACAGGGTCTTTACAGAGCAAACGTTTTTAATTTTGATGAGGTGAAATTCATCAAGTTTTCTGTTTATGGATTGTATATTTGTTGTTAAGATGAACTCTTTCCTTTTTCTACGTCCCCAAACTTTCTCTTACAGTTTTTTCCCAAATGTTCTATAGTTTTCTGTTTTACATCTAAGTCCATAATCCATTTTCAGTTAGTTTTTTTACATAAGGTATGAGATTCAGGCTGGGGTTTATTTATTCATTTGTGCCTGTGGATGTCCAGTTTCTCCACCACCAGTTTTTGAATAGGTTATCCTTTTTCCATTGAATTGCTTTTGCTCTTTTATTCAAAGATCAATTAAGCATATTTGTGTGGGTCTATTTCTGGGTTCTCTGTTCTATTCTTTTGAACTATGTGTCTCTTTTGCTGATGCCACACAGTCTTGGTTACTGTAGCTGTATAGCAAAACTTAATATGTTAGAATGATACCTCCTACTTTCTTCTTTTTTTCCCCTCAAGATTATTTTTGCTATTCAAGGGCCAGTTCCTTTTCATATAAATTTTGAAATTAGCTCATCTAGATCTAAAACAAACTTTGCTGAGATTTTAGTGTAATTGCATTAAACTCTGATCCATTTGGAGAGAATTGGTAACTTTATTATGTCGGGTCCTCCAATCCATGGGCATAATCTCACCATTTATTTTGGTCTACTTGGATTGTTTTCATCAGCTTTTTCTAATTTTCAGTGTGCTATACTGTACATGTTTTGTTAAGTTTATATGTAAGCATTTTGGGGGGATCAATAGTTGGTGGTATTGTGTTCTTAATTTTCAGTTTCCACATGTTCATTTTTAGTGCATAGAAGAGCAGTTGATCTTTTTTGTGTGTGTTTTTCTTGTATCTTGCAAACTTGATTAACTCACTTATTAGTCCAAGAAATTTTTTTGTAGATTCCTTGGGATTCTTTGCAGACAATCATGTGGTCTGCAAATACAGTTTTATTTCTTCCTTTCCAATATATGTCGTCTTTTTTTTCTTGCTTCATTGCAGTGGCTAAAATTTCTAGTACCATGTTGAAAAGAGTGGTGATGTATGCATTTATTCTTGTGAGAAAACCAGTTTTTTGCGTCAGTACCAAAAAATAATAGTAAACAAAACCCAAGTTATTAGCTTATCTAGAAACTGTACATTATTTTGGCCCATGAATGATTGCCTAGCTCATCATAAACATTGAGAAAACGTTAGCTAACATCATCATAATTATGTATTTTTCCTTATTGTTTCTGTAATTTTAACAATGACTAATAATTTGAAAGATATTTTATTAATTAATCACGTTTTTGTTATTTCACGTTTTAGAGAGCACTAATCCATGCTTATTTTGTCTTGGACTCTAATTCATGGCGGATTGTTTGTGTGTTTTAATAATGTATTATGAACTCATTTTAAGTACAAAAAAATGTTCTCCCTTGAAGAAGGTAAATATGGCAAGTTTTGGGAAAGCATTCTTCTGGAATGGTTTTAAATTTTGTCAGGAGGCTTAGATGCATTATTTGCCTTTCCCCAATTTTCTAAGTAATTCAGTGGCTGGATATTTCTCTATACCACCTGTGCATAGTAAATATGGGCTCCAAGTCAGTGGAAAGCAATCCTCACTGTAGAATTGCTTTTTCCTTCCATATCCAGGACAGACCTAACCTGTCTTAGTTTGGGTTTCCCCAGAAGGAGACCCCAAGGTAAGGATTCACATGCAAGTAGTTTATTTGGGAAGTTATCCCAGATAATAGCAGTAGGAGAATGGCCAAAGTGAGACAGAGAGGGAAAGAAAACCAACAAAAGTTGATTGACCATTGTAAATGATACAGGATTTTTATTTTCAGTTCCCACATGCTCACTTTTAGTATATGGGATGAGGTTACCACTGTGGGTAACTAGAACACAATTCTGCTAGAGATAATGTAGAACCTACCCCAGAGTTTCCCCAGCAGAGGGAAAATGTTGAGATGTTTATATACCCACACACCAGCTGTCATTGGTCAGGATACTTCTGAGGGACATTCTCTCCAACAGTTCATTTGCCCTATTTATGCACAAAGCAAAAAACCTACAGTAATTCCTCAGACAGTTACATTTTATTGGTGACTCAGGTATTTGCTTTCCACATTCGGGAGACGTGGACAGGGCACTGAAGGCATCTGTCAAACCTCTTTTGTCATTTCCCTGGGTCAGTGAGTTGATTAAATGGAGTGTTTGCGTTGGACTTGTAGCCCTTTCAGGGTCCAGTTATCTGCAGAGTGCTGAGTTCAAGTCCCCTGCCTGATGTAGGCCTAAGGCCTGTTCTCCTGTTCTGTGGGGATGTTAAACGCTAAACCTCTAGCCCTTGCAGCTCCAATATTTCCCCAGTGCTACTGCAGTGTTGGCTCTCTTGCCCACTGCTCTGGTTTTCAGCTTCTTCCTTGCTTTTAGCACGTGGAGATTTCTTTTTGTTTTTTGCTGATAAATTCATCATTTTGCTGGAATTTGAGGACAGCTCACTCTTTTGAATAGCTACTATAATGAGGGATGGATTCACATTTATTCAAACTATTTACTTGGTGGTGGATATTTACTTTTTGTGTCTAGGTTTTTGTTTTTTTTTGCACTATAAACATGCAGTTGCTCTAAACTCCCCTTTACATGTGTCTTTTGTTGTAGTGCCTTTACGTATGGGATAATGCCTTAGAAATGATATAACATCCCAGAGATTTTAATTTAATATTTACTGCATTCCAGAAAAGCTATAACGATTTATATTTCCACCAGCAATGCATCCTGGTGGAAGGATTTATCAGTCTTATAAATATCAATCAGAAATTAAAATCTTTTCCTTAGAGCATTAATGCTTTAATTCCCTAGCTCCTCATCAAAGAAAGTAAATTTGCCATTCACTTAAACAGAAAAATTGTATAATAATAATAAAACCAAAGCGCAAGGATCGAACAATAAATCTGCAAACCAGGAAAGTTGAGACTATACGAACTGTCATTTATACCTGGACCAGAGAAAAAGAAATAATAAATCCTCACTTCCAAGGAAAACTAACTCCATCCAAGGAAAGTTATTACTTCTTAGCTCCTTGGATAATGAGGGGTCATTCAGGTGCTTGGTATGAATCCTTAGGATAATGGCTGCCTGGAGACATCAGCATGGTAATTAGAACATGCTCATGAAATCGGATGAAATAACTACTTCCTTGGAATTTAAAAAATGCTGCTTTTTATAGTATGTAGTCTCAAAGTTATCTTGGGGATGCTTGAGTTCACAGGTTTCTGGCACTGTTGACTGGAAAGGCTTCTCTAAATCCAGCTTGGTTTATCTCTGTTAAAATGAGTTTCTATTTCTGACACAGTCCAACTGATAAAGATCTCTCAAGCTCTGTGTGGCCCTGGCTTCTGCGGCTGCAATATTCCTATGTGAACTGAGAAACTTTTAGAAGCAAAAGATCAACTCTGATGCCAGTACTATTTCATTGCATTAAAATATAATTCCCGGGCTTCCCTGGTGGCGCAGTGGTTGAGAATCTGCCTGCTAATGCAGGGGACACGGGTTCGAGCCCCGGTCTGGGAAGATCCCACATGCCGCAGAGCAACTGGGCCCGTGAGCCACAATTACTGAGCCTGCGCGTCTGGAGCCTGTGCTCTGCAACGGGAGAGGCTGCGATAGTGAGAGGCCCACACACCGTGATGAAGAGTGGCCCCCGCTTGCCTCAACTAGAGAAAGCCCTCGCACAGAAATGAAGACCCAACACAGCCAAAAATAAATAAATAAATAAATAAAAAGCCAAGCATTTGAAGCCCTTTAAAAAAAATATATATATATATAATTCCCATAAAATTAATTTCTACCTATAAAAATGTAGACACTGATTGAAATTTAACCAACAATATCACTATTCAAGTCTTTTAAATTCAGAATTTGTAATTTTAAAATCCGTTGTTGTACTGAAATTTATTTTTATATTATTTTCAGTAAAACCTCAATAATATAAAGACTATGAAGGAAATATTTAAAACTACCAGAGAGAGTAATTTTCAAGCACTACAAGTACAATATTTAATATAACTTACATCCCAGTGAAAGACACTGTAATGTAATTGTAAATCTTTTTCTACATAATACTTGGTAAGCCTCTTTCTAGTTTTTGTGAGTGCTTGAAAGTTTAAGAAAAAGATTCTTTTCAAAATATAAATTCCATTTTATTAGTTGAAAATGACTTTTTGTTAATTCTGACAAATCATGTGTAGTTTTATTTACTTATTTCTATTTGTTTATCTGTTGTGTGTTCTGAAATTGTTAGAAGTGAGTTTTGGCTTTCAGAATAATATTTTATGTATGTCCAGATGGAGTTCTTAATAATTCAGTCTGTTTTCTTGTTTTTTTTTTTGGTGCAGGAGTAGAAAGGGAAGTTTGGTTAGGAGAGGAATCTTAAGTCTTCAAATGGTCTAACTTCTCTCTTGAAGAGGTTGTGTAGATTCGCCTATTTATTTGATTGATTGTGGGAGACAGGTGCTCTGAAGGAATGTTAATGATGCCTTAAGAATGTATGGAAGAGAGACCTTGACTTAATTTCAAAGGGTAGGTCTAAGAATGTTGCCTTGAGGAAACAGTGTTTGAGCCAAGACCTGAAGAATGACTAGAAATGGATTAGAGAGGTTTGCAGAGAGGGTGGGGCATGTGGGTGGGGCACAGAAGTGAAGTGTATTCCAGGTGAAAGAACATCATGGGCAAAGAGCCAGTGGGAAATGACCTAACACTGGGGTGGGGAGAAACTGACAGAAGGTGGCAGGTGTGAGGAGTCCAGAGGCCAAGGGGCAAGGTGGTAAGAAGTGATATCCATGAGGGTAGGCTCAGGCTAGGCCAGGCAGGCTCACTGTCTTTATTGCTTTTGGCGTCAGCATATTTAAACACATTCATGTCTGTTTCCTTATTTTATTTTCACTTTACCCATGTAATGTAGGTGGGCACAGTGCCTACAGTTGACAGAGGGAAGGAATCTGAGATTCAAGTGATATTCTGAGGCCTCACCGTCAGTTAATGAAGTTGCTCACAACAACCAAATAATCTGAGTCCTGGTCCCAGAGATTTTCTCCCAGGCTATGGTGAATATTAAATTTGCTTTCAGTGACTGTTCCTTCTTTCCTTGATTGTAGTCATGATAGTTGATTTTGCTTCTAAAACACTTAGCATATATGTAAATTTGGTATAGTTTTGAGCTGTTGGAGGATTTCAAATTCTGGTCTTTTTTTGGTCTGGTCTGGCTTAATGTTAAACTCTTAAGAGAGGAAATTGTACTATGTTGCATGTTCATAAATTCAAAATGAAATACCTTACAAAATAAGAGTTTTTATAGTACTTAAAGTTGTGATGCTATTTTTAATACAATTATTAATACTCTTCAATCTAAGTATCCGGAACTTTGTTTTTTTATATCCTTTACCTCAGAATCATTCCTTTTATATTGATTTATGCAAATGTGTCAGTGACGTTGTCTCCAATATATACTCCAAATTTGTAGAAATGCAGAAATGTATTCAAGAACTGACAGAAACATCTGGAGACAGTCTCTACAAGGATTCAACAAAACCAACTTGTGTTAATCCAGTGATCTCTTTTTGCAGATAAAAATTTTCCTAAAACATCCTTCCCTGAAAAAATTTCCTATTTGATAGTCAATTCCAACTTAACACGGGAATTATCTTTATGTGGCTTGTTTGTGGGAATTTTTCACTCTCTTAATAGCAGCTAGCTGTTCTGTTTAACATTCAAAAATTATGTGTATTTATATAACACAAGTACAAATTTGCCTATACTGAATTTATAATCTCTTTAAAAGGTAACTGCTCATTAAAAAATGTAATAATACTGCCATATTATATATGTGGCTTTACTGTGTTATTAAAATTTCAACCATGTGTTTCTCTGTGTTTACAATGAAGTTGATTAAAATTCTTTTAGTAATGCATTTTGTAAACAATGCATGAAAAAGTATCCGTAGCCTTTTTTTTGTTTCATAATGATTTCAAAATCATAACAATTTCTCCTTTCTTAGAGGACGCTTCATAAATGTTTTGTATTCCCTTTTACTTTTGAATTGTGCATTTGTTCTGCTACTACTAAATGGCCATTTAATCTGATTTCTTAAGTTACGATATACAACACCGCCTCCCCCAAGTGAGCTCTGCCAATATTCTATAAATACAGCTCTGTTGCTCTTGACTTCTTGGAATATCTGTCATTATCTATACTCTAGTTACAAAGGAGACTAGTAACAAGCCTGAAGCCCAAGAAGACAAATGACTGTACACCATAAAAAGGGTGTATTAAGAGGATAAAGGAAAATCCTAACAGAGAAGACAACGCAGGCCCCCGTATATTTAATGTTCCACTGTTCCTGAAACAGGATGACAAGGATGGTGTGCTACAAATTGTTTTCAGTGTTAGCAGAGGAATTTTGGCTGTGTAAGGATAATTAAAACTTAAAGCAGCTGAAAGGAAAGTTACAATCACATATCCTTTCACAGTGCTAAAGAAATAGTGTTATGGGGAAGAAAGGAAGAAAAGACCAGCATTAAATGCTGGTTGCTAGAAAGACCAATACGGAACATTATTTAGTTAATGACCTCAACTCTCTCCAGGGTCTTATGGCACTGCCTATACTCTGATAAGCTTGTATTCAGTATTTGTATTTGTCTAATGTTGTATCTCCTTGTTTTATGATGTCATTCTCAAAAGAGATGAGAGGACCCAGGACATCCTGTATGGTGCTCACATATGTCATCTGGATATGAGAAATACTTCACCTATTCTAGGGAGGCTGTCATGAGACCTCATAGAAATGAGGTGGCATTCTTCTTCATCCCAGATAACAGAACTAACTCTAATATTATCCATCTAGCATACCTGTCTGCCTAGATATTGAATTCTGTCACGGTCCACAAGTTGTACACAAAATAAAGGCAATATTTTCCTTTAGAGCTCTCATCCAATATTCCTGTCTTTTGATTAAAAAAAAATCTGCACTATGAAAGTTCTAGGGAAAAGAGAACTTTGTTCTGTGATACTGTGGTTTAAAAATTGTGTTTACCAGGAAATCCAGTATATTTAGGATATGGGATTCTTATAATGGAAAACAATTCAGAGAAAGGTATGAACCCACAGTCAAGATGCTAAGGACAAAGTAAATTCAGGAATGACAGAAAACTACAAAACAATAATAAGTTTTAAATCATCAATGAAAAGTACTATTGATATTCATTCTTCGGGCATGTATCGAATGCTTCCTATGTGTCATTCTTTGGGCTCGAGGATACAGAATAAGCAAAGAAGTGGGCTTAGAAAATGTGTCTGAGGATAGATTGAAGGAAGGTAGCATTGTAGGTGGGCCTCTGGACATAGCGCCTGAGACAGAGATTTCTATGCTAGTGATTGAAAGCAGTGCTTTCAAGAGAAACCTGAAAGGGAGTGAGGAAGCAAGAGAGAGAAACTAGTCAGAGAGGTGTGTCTCCAGGTGAAGTCTAGCCTCAGTCTGATCCTGTGGCAAGTTCTCAACTATAAAGAGGGTTGGGCTTTTGTACCCTTCACACCAGTCACTGGCTACTGGATGTAATGGAGAGTGGTCACAACCTTGCATGTGTTTCCAGGCAAGACAGCTTTCATTATCCAAGGATACTCCTTCAGAGAAGGTGGCAGGAGAAAGCTCTTAGTGGCAACAGACACATTAATTGAGTAAAAGGGATTCCAAGAACCTGTGCATGGCACCAACAGTGTCTGCTGTTGTAACTGACAAAGGATGGAAAAGACGTCGTGGATGCATATAAGGAGAAATGCATTGTTTCGGATTTGAGAAAAGAGAAGTGATAGGGAAATACACTGCATCTCATTAGCATTGGGGACCCCAAGGGTGAGTGAGGAATTGAGTCGGATAATGCATCTACCAGAGTGCCCCTTACCAGTGCATGCGAAAACACAGTCTGGATGACTACCCTTCAGACATGCTTGCCTGGAAAAGGGGTGTACCTGCTGATCTATAAGGTCATTTTCAACTCTTGGGTTTTATAATCTTGCAGACACTTAGTCCTATGTGTTCCTGCATACCATTTAGCAAAATATTTATATGTCAACACTTCTGAACAGTATCCTATAATTAATAACTATACTTAAATTTTTAGTGAAACAATAATGCTACTGTTAGCTATTCTGAATTTTCATGGGATCTTGGTTCAACAAATTGCCTAGTAAGTTTGATAATCTCCAGTGGGAGGTAAATACTTTTAGGAATAAGCTAAGAACCATATGTAGAGTGGGACTGGATATTATTAAATACAATGGATATCGAATTAGTTTCTCAGGGTGAGTCAGCTTCTTTTTGCTGTGATCAGGTACCTGTAGAAGCTATGGAATCTCTATCTTGTGCTGACATTTTACTTTAGAAAAGCAAATAACAGTTTCTGATTCCTCCTATAGTATGGCTTCCTCATTTGGCTGGTAGTTTCCCAAGTAGAGATGGTTGATTTGAAGTCAGCAGCTAGGCTTGTGGGCTTTCTAATTTGGTAGGGGCCATTCTGATCTTGTGAGAAGCAGCAGCCCTTAGGGTGGCCCAGCCCTGTGATGTGGCTTTGAAAATCCATCCTGGAAGCTCTAGCCATGGTCTGTTATTTCAGTCATCTAATCATTATGTAAGTGGTACAGTACCCTTTCTGTTAAAAATCAGCTAGAATACATTTTATTTTCAGGGGGTTGAACCCTGACTGATCAACTTTTAAATTGAAATTTAGTGATTCCTAGATGTAGGGTGTAGAGGTAGGTTAGTTCTTTTAACTCACAGAGTTGAGAAACTTTTTTTCGCTTTGACAGCTATACATGTATATATTTACATGTATATATTAGATTTTAGATTTTAGGTAAAAATGTTTTATTAAAAATTTACTGGCTAAACTATGATTAGAAACATTTCCCACATTATGCAAAAGTTGAAAATGATTTGCAAAGGTACTTGATTGCTTAAAATATTTATTATTTTTATCTGACTTTAAAAATAACATTCACATTAAAGAATCTTTGGAAAGCTAGTTGCACTTTAAGTCTGCTTTTGGTGCTACAGCCAGCCCCTGTCTTGCCTTACAAATCCCTCTACTCTGGAAAGACAAACTGTAAATTCGCCAGCTCCTGTGACACATAATGAGCATCAACCAGTGGCTTTTTCACACAAGTGTACAATTATCTTTTACTAGCTACTTTGTCAGTGACTTGGTAACTTTAAATTCTGCATAGATTCCAATGCTTAGATTTTGTTTCTTCATGAAAATTAACTCTTATGCTAAGGTTTTTTCTCCTTTGTAATAGTATGTAATATCACGGGCTCTACAATTAAATTCAGAAAGGGACATTGTAACTTGCTAGTGAATTATTTATTTCCACTGAGTCACCCATAATATTGTATTCTCAGTAATATGATGAAAATAATTCCAGAGAGAATACTCTTAATACATTATAAATTTCAACGTTGTTTTACAATGGATAATTTGATTGCTAAACCAAGCAAAGCTTTAAGCAAAGGCTTCCTCTTTTTAAGAAATAAGGTAATGGGTAGGGAGAACATTCTTCAGCTTTCTTCCTTAAAGGTGAAGGAATTTTTTGCAGTCTTGAAGTGTGACATATATTGCATGTCCTTAGAGAATGCCACATAAAATTACAATAACAAAAATATGTCAGTGTGTTTGGTACAATATTGCCAGTGACTTGATTTCATTTCAGTAGCATAAGGTTTCTTATCTCGGGGTGATGATATGCTTATTTTTATACTGCAGGTATTCAAAACTTGACGTTCTTCATGCTTCTGAAGGGTTGTCAGCAGTCACTCACCCAGCTAAGAAACTATAGAGTTGTCCGTGTTCTCTGATAAATGGAAGCAACTTGCCCAAGGGCAGAAGTACTGTTACATAATTAATATTATCTTGGAAATAAACATAGTGCCTAAAGAACTGGACCATAGACCATGTCTATAGGGGTTATTGATTTAATTATTGATGTTGTGTATCACACAGCTGACTCACTTTTAGTGTTTGGAGATAGCTCATGAAAATTAATTCACTGAATGGCTTGGTTATTTTATGATCGAAGTCAAGGCAATTAGAAAGTAGCATTTTTATCATATTACTATATTTACTTGCATATCAATTTAGTGTTCGCTAGTAAAGGACTTAGAAAACAGGCTACTGTTCTCTTTGGCTCCCTTAATAGAATTGATTTGTGTCAACAGTGACTGGGTGAAACAATGAGCTTTAAAAATTAAATATTATTTTCTTGATAGTGATGAGGGTAATAATTATACTAGAGGAGAAAACTGAAGATTTATTAGACTTTGCAAAGTCCTGTGACAGAAAAATGGGAAGGAGAAATAATCTAAACATATGAGGTTTCAAAGGCTACATCTCTATCTGCCACTTACTGATGTTTAACTTACTGAGTTTCACTCTGATACAGAATTTTAAATTTACTGAAAGAAAAACAAGGTACTACGTATTAAAAATTATATTTTATATGCACAGGCAACCTTACTAACAACTCATATTTAATAAGCATGTATTAGGCACATTTGTATACAAGAGTGATTTTCAGAGTTAGAATGTGGCAAGTATCAGAATTCCATAGGTATCTTTTAGAATATGCTCTAAGATTATGTATACCTGGAGCAAGCCTTAGTCAGCTTGGGCTGCCTTAAAAAATACCATTATCTAGGTGACTTAAACAACAAACCTTTATTTCTCATAGTTCTGGAGGCTGGGAAATCTAAGATCAAGATACTGACAGATTGAATATCTGGTGAGAGCCCTCTTCCTGGTTTGTAGATGGCAGCCTCCTTGTTGTATCTGCAAATGACAGAAAGTGAGAGGGTTCTGGCCTCTTGCCCTTCTTATAAGGGCACTAGTTGCATCACGGGGGCCCCATCTTCATGACCTCATCTAAACCTAATCTCTCAAAGGCAGCTCCACCTCCAAATACCATCACGTTAGGGATTAGGGCTTCAACATATGCATTTTTTTTGGTGGCGGGGGTGGGGGGAGGACACAAGCATTCAGTTCATAGCAGAGTGTATATTTCAGCCATTGTGTCATTGTTGCTGATGAGAGCACAGTCTTAGGTGCAAATAACTGAGAATCAAATAAATGTTGGGAATCGGGGATATGCATCAACCAGTGAATCCTTATGGCTTCCATACCTGGCTGATCAGCAGGAACAGGTGATTCTGCAGACCAGATAAATCTGGGAATACACATATGGCTTATTGTCCAAGCTGAGGTAGTAGTATTACCACAACATTTCGGTTAGAATGCAGTTTAAATAGGAAGACCCCTACAGCTTCCAAAGAAGGATCAGTAGTTCAAAGGATCTGTAGTGGCTCAAGACTTCTTGAATTTGATGAGTGGCCTTATGTCCCCGATATTGAGCCATTTTGCTCTCTGAAACCTTTGGTTCTGATTCGTCCTGTGGCTCTTAAGATTTTTAGTCAACTTTGCTCAGACATGCCACCCTACCAGCTCAGGCCCCAGAACCAAACTCCAGGTCCATTTGACTTGACTGGACCATGTTGAATATCATCATGGGTGGGGAGAATGTTTTCAGGGGCATCCTCAAGTCATATATACAGGGGCAGGGTATACACTGTCAGGTCTAGGACTTGGAACTCATTTGCCCACTCATGGGAAGTGGGGTCAGTCAGCTATGCAGGTGTTACAGGTATGTTAATGGCAAGGGACAGCAATTCAACACAGTCATTGACATCAGGCTTGGCCATTACTGCACAATAAGGATGTATCTCCGTACGTGCATGGAGTACGAAAAAGAGGACTGTTTTAGGGAAGCCTCTCGGCAGAGCATCAAGCCTCAGTCAGTCCTTAGGAAAAGAACAGACAGGAAGGGGGCAGGGTCCAAGTCCTAAGGCCATTAGTATATAGGAATATGCCCAAAGGAGAGGAAATGGTGGAAATTAATTTAAAAGCTTTGTCTTTAGTTCTAGACTGGAAATTCACATGGCCTACAGTCTACTGCACATACCAGACTGTACTACTGGCATCTCATACTTAACATGTCATATACCTGAGCATGCCACTCTCATTCCTGAGGTCCTCTGCTGCAGGGAAAAAAAAGAAGCTTCTGTCCAAATGCCAGAGTCATGGGTAAAACAGCCTTCTTAGATTTTTATACCAGCAATGACAAGCCCACTTAACATTTACTTGTATCTCACAAACTTCCTTTTCCCATAATGAACCCAGAGAAGGCTGCTCTAATGATAACCATTACCTAGTGCTTACCACGTGTCAGGAGCTGTTCTAAGGAATTTACTTGTAGGGGATCAAATGAGGTCCCATAACAATTTTATGAAGCAGTTTTTATTATCATTAGCATTTTGTAGATGAGGAAAGGAAGACGCAGAAAGGTTAAGTAACTGGCCTGAGGTCAGCTGGAATTACGGCCCAGGTACTTCATCTCCACAGTCTACTATGCTTTTCACCATTGTAGTATATTGCTTCCTAATTCTGTTATACTGCTAAGATGTTAATCGGTATTGCCTATTAGCCTAAAAGGGTTTTGTGGGGAAAATAAGTTTAGAAGTGTTGACTTCATTATGCAGATCTATGGACTGTTAGTCTGTGATGGGAGTGGTTGTTTTTGGTGGAATATCTCCAGGAGCCAGGCTTCTGCAAAACACATTTCAGGGAAAACTGATACTAGTTATTCAGCAGCCGGCTTTTGTATCCCAGTATATTCTCGCCAGAAAGAAGTTTCATAGGTAGGCTGGAATGCTGCTCTTTCTGGCTGAAAGCACTTTTTAAATCTAACTGATTGCTTATGCTATTGACTCAATACGATTCTGTGGTAATCAGAGCTGGAACTGCACTTACTCACCTGGAGATTCTCATTTCCGGCATTATCTGTGGAGCTTACCTCCATCTCAGGAACCAACTCGAAGCCTTTCTCTCCTTGAGGCTTTTCTTGTTTCCTCCATCTGAAGCCTTCACCTGTCCACGTTTGAAATACCATGACTGCAGTTCAGCAGTTCACATTAAAGATTTTTCACGAGCTACCTGATGGAGTAGTAATTTTTGTACATGTTTCTTAACTCCTCTATTATAAGCACTGCAGATCAGAAAGCTTGTTTACACCTCACAGTAAATTCCTACAGCTGTGGCAGTTGAAGATCTGTGTTTTGATTAGTGAATGAAAAGTTTTTCATGATTTGAAAATTACTTTAGGTGGTCATTTATTTATTTCAGGTATAAATGTAATGTTATTACATTTTGTTTTATTATTAATGATAACTTAATTAAAGTTTAAAAAAATAAAGATATCTCCAAGTCCATCAGTCACATGCATCAAACTGTTGGCCATTTTCTCTGATGGTGCTTGTCATTCTTGCCCATATCACATGGATGTATAATTGTTTGTAGTTTTGATTATAATAGAGGTCTACTTTCTTATATTTTTAAAGACCTTATTTTTTAGAGCAGTTTAGGTTCACACCAAAATTTAGAAGAAAGTACAGAGGTTTCCTGTATACTCACTGCCTCTGCATAGGTATAGCCTTTCCCATTATCAGCCTCACTGAGTAGAGTGGTACATCTGTTACAACTGATGAACCTGCATTGACACATCCCAATCGTATTTATTAAGCTGCATGGGGTTGCATTCAAGAAATGTTCCATAATTTAGTCTTCCACTAATATTAGATACCCACATTGTGCTCTTTTTCCTATTTAACACAAAAATTAAATCTATGTGATTATAACATATACTAAAAAGTTGCAACATTGATGATGGGGGACGATGTGGTCAGTGGTAGATTAGATTATGGGAGCTCTTTTCTAAAAATCTTTTTTGCTTAATTTAATAAAAATATGGTAAAGAAAGTTAACAGAAGAAATTCCTTAACGTAAAATATGCTGACTGAAATGAGAAAAAAAAATCATTTAGTAATTGATTTATTTTTTTGGCTCAGTCTGAATCAAAAAATGGAAAAAGGTTTTTTAAATCAAATTTTGTTTTATGCAGAGGCCTATGGATTGAAAACAGGTCATGGGGCTTAACTGAGAGAAGAAATAAATAAGAGGGCTGAAAAAACACTGTGCCCAGCCAGCAATCAATGAATTGTTGCACAGAATAGAACCTAAACACACACACACACTCAGTGTAAACTCAGAAGCAAAGAAAATAGCTGCTCTAACATATTGGTCTTGCCTGCATACAGTACAGGAGACTTCCGTAGGAGAAGAGCCTTGTGTTTAAAACCTAAAGTGGCTCTACCCTACAATAGTAGACAGAGTAAGGAGGGGCTCTTGATAGTTGATGTGGCTCTGGCAATTCCAGAAGAGGCTGGACTAACCTCATCTGCTCTCTACTGGTTTTTCTTCCTTCTTCTTTCTTGCTTTCCTTTCCTTTTTCTCTATTTTCCTTCTTTTCCTCTTCCTTTCTTTCTGTTATCCTCTATTTAACAGGGTCTACGCTGTGCCAGACCCTCTTCTAGGAGCTAGAGATGCAGCAAAGAACAAGACAACATACACTCCTGCCCTCGTGGATCTTTTATATTCTGGTGAAGGGAGTCATAAAATAGACAAATGCATCTATAAACAAATGGAATATTTCAGATCTTGGTAATGAAAATAGAGTAGGTGATCTGTTAGTGATTGACAGAGGCTATGTGTGTCATCTTTGGATTAAGTAATCTGGAAGAGGTACTTTGAGGAACTAAAGATGAGTTAAGACCTGCAGAGTACTCATTAATAAGACATTAATTATAAGAATATTACAGGTAGAGTTTTCTGACAGAGGAAATAGCAGATACAAAGACCCAGGAATGACCTTGGTGGTTTAAGAAGCCCAGTGTGGCAGGAACATAGTGAATCACGCTTGGAGAGAAACAAGTCAATAACTGCTTGTTTTCTGGGGTGGGAAAAAAAATAGAGACCTCTGTGGGAATCAGAGACTGTATCACACCACACCTTCATAGCAAGACTGAATGGGAAGGTTTTAAAGAACTTAGTGGTTCTTTAAACCACCAAGGTGGTTAATGGAGGTAGTTAATGGAGCCATCAGAGAAGAACATGGTTTTTCCATTCTTTAAATGTGCATCATGG
The DNA here is from genome assembly GCF_964374135.1 of Grampus griseus. Classification (NCBI taxonomy): domain Eukaryota; kingdom Metazoa; phylum Chordata; class Mammalia; order Artiodactyla; family Delphinidae; genus Grampus; species Grampus griseus. Next base: position 42,927,967 of record NC_139010.1, read on the forward strand.
AGAACCTTCTTCCCATTGGACAAAAAGTATATTCTCAAGCTCAGTTGGATTACATGTTAACAGACAGTTTATACAAGTTTGATGCCTAAAGTGTTATATTTGTCATGCCAGAGTGAACAGACAGAATAGTGCCTGTAAAACTTAATTGTTCGCTAGGAAATAACTCCTTGATGGCACAATTGATATTTAATTCAACAAGTTAATTGAGGGATAACTCAGGCTTACATTTTAGAAAATCGATTTACCATCCAATTTGTTAAGGCAAAAAAAAAAAAGTCAGTGTCTGATTATGGATGAGAAAAACATGAACAAATGAGATTATGAAGCTGCCTTATTTTCAGATATTTGGCAAAGAAAACCCAAAGAGAATATTTTCATTGTTGGAGCTCTTAAAGATAAAATTTTCAAAGTATGTGGATTAAAATGTATCATATTTTACATAAATGTTTGATCCAATTTATGAAAGAACATTAAAACTTGAAGTTCCTTCATGTTTTTGAAGAAAAACAGGCTGGTGTTCGTGGAAAATGAGCCACAGATAGAATTACCATCCCACTGGGAAATCTTTCAGTTAAATTTCATATAATTTTCTTCAAGCTTTGACATAATTCGAGTTGACTAATAACCATATGTAGTTTGAAACACACCTGTGTATTTAACTTTTCATGTGTCACTTTATTTGGAGCTGCTTGACTAGATTACAGTGTTCTTGAAGGTAGAGAGCACATTATCTGTTTCTTTTTTATGATGTTCTATAGGATCTAGACCCAAGATAATATGACAAACTTGGTAGCCATCATGATTTTTACTGGGGTTTATGTAGGTTTTAGGTAGGACACTGAGATGAGTTAGATAACGATTGGAAAACTATGGCCCTAGAGCCAAAACTGGCCCTTAGCCTGTTTTTGTAAATAAAGTTTTTCTGGAACACAGCTATGCCTTTCTTGTTTACTTATTTTCTGTAGGTGCTTTGCTGCTACAATAGCAGTTGAGTAGATGTGACAGAAACTATACGGCCCTCAAAATCTAAAATGTATGGCCCTTTATAGAAAAGGTTTACAGGACCCTGAAGTAGTTTTTCTGTTTGTGACTTGGAATGATCAAAAAGTATGTGCCTACGTCTGCAACTAGATTTAAAGCTTTAAAGTTTTATATTTGCTTTTATTTTGGTATAGGTGTAATGTAAAAATCTAACTACATTCCTACATGGTGGTTGCCTCCATGCCAGTTATTGGGTGACCCGTCTGTTCGTCACTAATATGAAATATAACATTTATTGTGTATTCAAGGCCTGAATTAGAATATTAATATGTGTTGAGCTTTTACTATATGATAAGCACTTTGTTAAGCATTTTATCAGTATAATTTTATTTATTGATACACAGTAATTGTGTGATGTGTGTACTTTTATTATCCCCATTTTACAGATGAAGAAACTGAGGTATATAGATGTTATATAACCTGCCCAAGGTCACACAGTTAGAAATTTGTGGAGAAAGGGATTTTTATAGATTTGAAAGAGATGAAAATGGCAATTGAATAAATTTTGAATGATGAATGAATGTATAAAATTCTTATTTGTATTTTCTTTCTATTTTGTTTATTTAATTACATAACAAACACGTGGTACCAAGCTCTGTTCTAAGCACGTTATAAACATAAGCCATCTAAACCTCAAAACAACCTTATGAAGTAGGTATTATCATAGTGAGTATTTTGACAGTAAGAAATTGAGGCAGAGAGATGAAGTAGTTTCCTAAAGATCACCCCACAAGTAAGTGTTAGAGCTGGGATTTAAACCCAGGGAAACTTATTTTAGGCTCCCTGCTTCTGATCCTTTGATTTGTTCTAATAATCACAGAAGTGTGTGTATCTAAATCTTTTTTAAAAAATGAACAGTTGCTGACCTGTAGGAACAGTAACAATTCACGACTGAGACAGAATTTCTTACACATTTATATAAGTAGAAGTCCCAAGAAAATCACCTAAATCCAGTAGCATTAATCAAAAAGCCTTGCCTTGTGTTCCCCAGCACACCAGAATATGAAATGCTGTCTGCTTGATTTAGAGAGGCATATTTATGTGATATAATCTTGTAGAAACAAGAACTGGTTGTGTGAGTGGCTAATTCTGATAATAGTCTGAAACCTATAAACTCCCATGATGAAAGAGTTCAATATTTTTAAAGCATTAAAAAAATTTTTTTTCAGTAAAATTGGCTTTCCTTTTCTCCCCTCTTTTAATTTTAAAACTGGGTTTGAAAGGAGCATCTCTTAGTTACCTAAACTTTTACAAATATGTGAAACATTCCTTAAGAGGTACGAATCTTCTCCTTGTTCTCTTTATTTGAGCTTGGATGTGTCAAATACAATGAAATGGAATTTTAAACCTTGTCAGAAAAATCACCCGCGGATTCTGCAGAAGCTGGATTGATGTCAGCCTTAGAGTCATGTATTTCAGACTCCTGTGTCTGAGCGTAGTGGCCCCTCTTCTGGCTCTGGTGCCTCAGCAGTTACTAGATTAGGAAGAGCACCACTCTGGCATTCAGAACCATTTTCTGGGAGCAAACCAAGTGAAGCAGAATAATATATATATTTGTTTCCTAATTGTTATACTTTTACAGTGGGGCTTGAGTTTTTCCCAGAAAGGTGTTGGTGTTGGCCATATCCAAACCATGTACACAGTCAGGTCAAAGTTCATGTCATAGGAAGATAATTCAGGGGAAATTATTGAGGGAAATATTGAACGTGTAGCATTCTGGGCAGCCTGCTCAGTTTGGTGCCATTCATGACTTCTGACTTTCTGAGAGCCAAAACCTAAATCAGTTTTAAATGTGAACTTTTCTTTTATCCTGGAAGATGAGGATGTTATTTTAATTTTTCAGAAGTTATTCAATGTTGGTTCTCCAACCATGAAATAAACAATGAATGAATGACCGTACTTCTAATAACCAGATACACATCATTCTTTGAGTTTTTTATGCCTGCTGATTTTTTTTATGTCCTCTGATAATGGGAAATAATTAGGTGAAAATGGTGGGTTTTTTTTAAGTAAAAGTGCTTAAAATAGTAAAATTAGGTTTATTTTCTGTTTTTATACCAATACTATATATTCATTTGACAAATGGTAAAAATTCAGATCACTATGTCCAATAATCATATTGGAATCATAGCCCTGTAGAATTAGTGCTGTTGAAACCCAGAACTCGGGAGAATAAGTTAATTGTTTCTTTGTAAAGTTCTAAAAATATCTTTAAAATGCAAGACCTCAGTACAGCTCATCTGTTAAAGGACTATCTTTCCTTTAGGTAATGACAGATAATTCTACTTGTTTTGTACTCTCTAGTGGAACATTTGTTTGTTTATCATGCAACCCAAGAGAATATTTGTGTCTGGGGGACCGATAGACCTGCTAGTGCCAATATGCTTTTATTTTAATCAGAAATGTATTGGTGCAGCAAACCCAGAGTATTCTGAAAGTTTGATAACGCATACTAATAATTCATAGCATTTTAGTCACCACACCAACAACAGACATTTAATGCATACTGATTAAGAAGTGACTTGTGATACAACTTTTCTAACATTTGTGTACCAGAACAAGGGAACATGAATGCCAGATAACTAAATTACCCTGGACTTTCTTTTAATCTTTCTGTATACATTTTCATTTGGAGGAGAAAGACATTTACCACTGACTAGCTGCTTAATAGCTGTGTGAAATTGGACTTGCAGAATTGTAGAATCTTCTGTATAAAAGGGATCTTAAAGGTTATCTTGTCAGTCTACTAATAGGATCCTTGAATCGCCTCTTCAGCATGGGCACAGAGTAGGTGTCCAGCTTCTGTGAGACTCCTTCCAATGATAGGGAAATCAATAACACCCCAGGAAACTTGGCCATTTTCAGGCAACTCTAAGTAATAGTATATTCTCCAAACACTGAGTTCTTTTGTTTTCAGTTATGTAAATAAATGTAAATGGATATAATGACTACTGCCTTTTTTATCTCACAAACTTGTTGTAAGGAAACAATGAGATAATGCTTATAGAAAATGTAGTGTATTCAGTGAAGTGAGATGTATCTGAAGGTATCATTCTTATTACTCTATGTGCTAGACTGGATGATACGCACATTTATTTGCTCTCCCTCTTGGAAGGATTCTGTTTCCCTATCCTAATGACATTAGGCTTGTCCATGTGACTTCTCTGACCAAAGAAATAGAATTAGAAGTCCCATGAGTCACATCTATGCAAAGTGTTTAAGAGCCAGCACATGGCCCCAAGCCCCCTTCCCTCTGCCATAACTGTTAATATTCAGAAGAAGGCTGCTTCAACAGCCTGGATCCTAGAAGGAAGATGACATAGGGCAGAGCCACAGCCTTTCCACAGGGGTGCTGCATGAGGTGGAAATAAATCTTGGAATCATTTGTTATCACAGTGTATTCTAGGTTTTACAGATTGGTGTATTCTTTTTCCCACTTTGAGTTCAGGCCTGAATTACAGGTTATATTCTTGTGGACTTCTTACCACTATGGGGGATCTGCTACCACCACAGATCTTTCTCTTTTTTGTAGCAGCCACTGTAGAAGGCAGAGATGTGGTTTTTCTTAGACTGGCCAGGTAAGAGTTCAAAAGCATTATGGAGTTAAGTTGGCTGTTGTTGGGTACTTGAAAGCCTTGTGACTTTGATACTTTTTCCATGAACATTCTAAGTTATCAATTTACATCTTTGTAAATTGGGAACTATGAGTATTTTTCTATAACTCAGTGTTTCTCTAACTTTTTTTCATTATTTCTCATCTAGCCTTTTTAGAAATTTTTTCCCTGGTTACCCTCCCCACCTCATGAAATTTTAGTACCATAGATAAACTGTATATCTGTTTATGTTTGTATTCTCTAGTGGAACATTTGTTCATTTATCCTACATCCCAAATTGTATGTATATTTGTGCTTTATAATTTAAAAGACTAAGATTTTTTTGTTAGCCTTCATTAAGACTGGATGCTCTACCTAAACAATGGACAAATTAGGAAAGGCCAGTTTCTGAACCTTCACGCTGCTGTGGGACATCTCACAAGGGGTGGCCCCAAGTAGAGCAGAGTGAGCAGAGGTTTTTTCCTGGGGAACAGAAGCTTTCCTCACTATAATTTAGAGGCTTTTGAGAGCTGAAATGCAACATATTGTGTAAAAAAGAGAAAAAAAAAAGGCTGTAAATCATCACAATTTTGTAGTGTCAGAAGTGAGTGGGTGGAAGACAGCATAGACTGTAGTACAATAGAGCATGAAAAAATCTATATATAGCAAGCATTTAGTAAGCACTGCTGTATACCTCACCTTTGCATTATTTCATTTAATTCTTCTGGCAAGTTTCTGAAGTACTGTTACAAAATTAATTTTATAGATGAGGAAACTTTGACTTAGAGAGGTTACGAATGTGCCAAGGCTATAAAGTGGGGAGGAGCTGTGTCAGGATGTGCAGGCATGTTTAAGACTTCAACTTCATACCCCTTGCTAGCAGGTAACACTATGCCTCTCAGTCAAAAAGAGATGTATCTGGGAATGAGCTCACTACTGGCAAGGCAAGTAAGTCATAGAAGGATTAGTGTTGTTAAGTTGCATTTTTTTAGGGGAGTCTGTTCCACTGTTTTCTGAGTAACTAAATAGTGACTGTATATCTGGAATATCAAAGATACATGTACCGTGATCAAGGGCTGAGTCTTATTAGATATCACATGCAATATATATCCATTTTGTACTTTATATTTGTTTTATAATGTGCATTATTTCTGTGGTTAAAAAGAGCCCCATAGGGCTTCCCTGGTGGCACAGTGGTTAAGAATCCGCCTGCCAATGCAGGGGACATGGGTTCGAGCCCTGGTCCGGGAAGGTCCCACATGCCATGGAGCAACAAAGCCCGTGTGCCACAACTACTGAGCCTGCACTCTAGAGCCCATGAGCCACAACTACTGACGACCGTGTGCCACAACTACTGAAGCCCACGTGCCTATAGCCCGTGCTCTGCAACAAGAGAAGCCACCACAGTGAGAAGCCTGCGCACCGCAACAAAAAAAAAAGTAGCCCCTGTTCTCAGCAACTAGAGAAAGCCTGCATGCAGCAGCGAAGACCCAATGCAGCCAAAAATTAAATAAATTTAAAAAAAAAAAAAGAGCCCCATAAATTTATCCCCACCCCACTTTATCAAGGAGAAAGCAGTGCTGGGTCAGTCCTTCTCCATTTCACCAGACTCCTTTTAGCTGCCCTTATGTGATTTTTCACATTCTAGGCTAGCCTTCATATTTATGTTATCCCAATGTCCCCAGTGTGATAGTCTTAGGGCCCATTATATTTTAGTCTCTTTTGTTAATTTCTAATCAATTCCTAATCAATTCTTGGTATATAGAAGGAACACAATGAATATTTGTTGAATAAATAGATGAATGCTTAACCTATAGAGGACTACTCAAATTCCAGGGCTATTGTTAACATAGGAGTTGCTGCCTTCTTACAATACAAACAGTAATGTCAGCAACACATTGGTGAGTGGCCACTTTGTCTTCTTTGACCAGTGCAGTGGGTCATAAACTTTGGATAAACATATATTTAGGTTTCTGCTTTAAGGTGATAGAGTGAACACATGCATTTGAAACGCCAGTGGAATATTAGTAAAGAATTATAAAAGATGATATAAACGTTTAACTGTAAAGGATCAATAGTTAAAAGAGATGTCAGTAGAACTTCTGGAAGACAAAAAGCTTTTGAAGGCACATTGGTGGGTGAAACAGAATTGAAAACATGCAGAAGGGTACTGCATGAGAATTGATTTTCCCAGTGGTGGAAAATCAGTGGTGTGGTGGAGCCAGGTCTCATTGGCCTGGGATTGTGATAATCTCTTCCCAACTGTGACTTCAGAGGTACCACGTTAGAATCTTGAAATTGGCCATACTGGGAGTACAAATTTGGGCCTTTCCTTCTCATTAGCTGATTGTTAAGCATTTACCAGTACATCTTTATAAGGAACCCCATAGAAAATCCAAGATTTCGGTATACTGGTCCAAATGGTAAGAATGAGGGTGTGCTCAAAAAAGGGAGTAGAACTATTAAAGGTTTAGATCAGCTGTGACAATCCTTTTACCCTGTTTCTGCCTGTACTTGACATTTGCCTCAGTGCCAAACCCTAGAGGATTCTCTCTAAAGCAGTGGTTTTCAAACCTTAGCCTGCCTCATGATCACATGGAGCCTTGTTCAAACACAGATCACTGGACCTCACTTTCAGTTTCTTTTTCTTTTTTTATAAATTTACTTATTTATTTTTGGCTGTGTTGGGTCTTCATTGCTGCACACGGGCTTTCTCTAGTTGTGGTGAGCGGGGGCTACCCTTTGTTGCGGTGCACGGGCTTCTCATTGCGGTGGCTTCTCTTGTTGAGGAGCATGGGCTCTAGGCGTGCGGGCTTCAGTAGCTGTGGCTCGTGGGCTCTAGAGCGCAGGCTCAGTAGTTGTGGTGCATGGGCTTAGTTGCTCTGTGGCATGTGGGATCTTTCTGGACCAGGGTTTGAACCCACGTCCCCTGCATTAGCAGGCGGATTCTTAACCACTGTGCCACCAGGGAAGCCCACTCTCAGAGTTTCTGATTTAGTATCAATAGTTCAGGAGTGAACAAGAATTTTCAACTCTAACAGGTTCCAGGTACTGCTGCTGCTGCTGCTGCTGGTCTTGAGAACCAGTGTTCTAAAGAAAGTAAAGGAGAACCTTGGGGTGGATGTTGGCATTGTGAAGTGAGGTGCTTCTCATTTGACCTGTGGGGTGGTAGGGGGCAGTCTGTCGACTGGCTTCTAGCTCTGCATCCTAAAGTTAGCCTCCCAGGCAACAAACCCCTTCCATTAGAGACAGCCCAACTCGCTTTGCCATTCAGTTAAGAGGTCTGGTGAGGAAACAAAGCCAGTTATTCTATAGTGTCCTAGAATCATCCTTATCTTTCCTGTAGGGAATCAATCATTATATAGACATGTCAGTGTAGCCTCTGTTTCTTAGTTTTCAACTTTATAGTCAACCTTTCATCAAAACATAGATAATGTAATTAAGCTTACAAAATAAAATGTATGTGCTATTAATGTTAACGATGTAAAAATAGAGAAAAGGGCAGAAACTGGGAGATAAAAGTTGGGAAGACAGAAAAAAAAGAACAAAAACATAAATATTTTATATAGTGAACAACCAAGTGATTGTTTAAAGTTGATAGCCAAATGTATAGAGTTTTGGGTATAATACTCAACTTTACCAAGGCAACCAATAGAAGAACTGAAAATTTTTATATCTCAAAAATTTAAAAGATGAAGAGGTATCATAAATAAAATGCTCATTTTTTATAGCTGGGAGTAAATAGAGGGGTGAAAGTAAATAAATAAATGGAGACGTAAACATATTATTTAGTGTTTTGAAGGTAACAGCAAGAAGTAAAGACAGAAAGAGTTAAATGCAGTGAACTCTGAGGAGTGGATAGTTGGCATGGAAACCAAGGAGAAAACTGGTGCTTCTCATTATAAAACTTCTGCTATCTTATAATTCAAATGGACATGTGAATGTATCGTTCTTTTTAAAAAATGTCCTTTACATTAAGATGACTTCTTATTGGTATGGACAGTCTTGAGCATTTATAGTTTATAGCTTAGTTTGAAAATGGACAATGGATACAGAGACTTTCTTAAAATTGAAGTATTGTTGATTTACAGTGTTGTGACAGTTTCAGAGTGATTCAGTTATATATATATATAAAAAAAACACACATATATATATGTATATACACACACACATATATTCTTCTTCAGATTCTTTACCATTATAGGTTATTATAAGATACTGACTATAGCTCCCTGTGGCACAGTAAATCATTGTTGCTTATATATTTTATATATGGTAGTGTGTATCCATTAATCCCAAACTCCTAATTTATCTCTCCCTCCACCCCTTTGGTAACCATAAATTTGTTTTCTATGTCTGTGAGTCTGTTTCTGTTTTGTAAATAAGTTCATTTGTATCATATTTTAGATTCCACATATAAGTGATATCATATGATATTTGTTTTCCTCTGTCTGACTTAACTTCACTTAGTATAATAATCTCTATGTCCAACCAAGTTGCTGCAAATGGCATCATTTTGTTCCTTTTCATGGCTGAGTAATATTCCACCTTGTATATATATACCATATCATCTTTATCCATTCATCTGTCAATGGACATTTAGGTTGCTTCCATGTCTTGGCTATTGTAAATAGTGCTGCTGCGAACATTGGGGTGCATGTATCTTTTTGAATTAGGGTTTTCATCTTTCCCAGATAAATGACCAGGAATGGAATTGCTGGATCATATAGTAAGTCTATTATTAGTTTTTTGAGCACCCTCCATGCCATGTTCCACAGTGACTGCACCAATTTACATTTCCACCAACAGTGTAGGAGGGTTCCTTTTTCTTCACACCCTCTCCAGCATTTATTATTTGTAGACTTTGTGATGATGACTATTCAGACCAGTGTGAGGTGATACCTCATCGTACTTTTGATTTGCATTTCTCTAATAGTTAGCAATACTCTAATAGTGAGCATCTTTTCATGTGCCTGTTGGCCATCTGTATATTGTCTTTGGAGAAATGTCTGTTTAGGTCTTCTGCCCATTTTTGGATTGGGTTGTTTGTTCTTTTAATATTAAGCTGCATGAGCTGTTCATATATTTTGGAGATTTATCCTTTGTCCATTGATTCATTTGCAAATATTTTCTCCTATTCTGAGGGTTGTCTTTTCGTCTTGCTTATGGTTTTCTTTGTGGTGCAAAAGCTTTGAAGTTTCATTAGGTCCCATTTGTTTATTTTTGTTTTTATTTCCATTACTCTAGGAGGTGGATCAAAAAAATATCTTGCTGTGATTTATGTCAAAGAGTGTTCTTCCGATGTTTTCCTCTAAGAGTTTTATAGTGTTCGGTCTTACATTTAGGTCTCGAATCCATTTTGAGTTTATTTTTGTGTATGGTGTTAGGGAGTGTTCTAATTTCATTCTTTTACATGTAGCTGTCCAGTTTTCCCAGCACCACTTATTGAAGAGGCTGTCTTTTCTCCATTGTATATCTTTGCCCCCTTTGTCATAGATTAGTTGACCATAGGTGCGTGGGTTTATCTCTGGGCTTTCTATCTTGTTCTATTGAGCTATGTTTCTGTTTTTTGTGCCAGTACCATACTGTCTTGATTACTGTAGCTTTGTAGTATAGTCTGAAGTCAGGGAGTCTGATTCCTCCAGCTCCATTTTTTTCCCCTCAAGACTGCTTTGGTTATTCGGGGTCTTTTGTGTCTCCATACAAATTTTAAGATGATTTGTTCTAGTTCTGTAAAAAATGCCAGTGGTAGTTTGATAGGGATTGCATTGAATCTGTAGATTGCTTTGGGTAGTATAGTCATTTTCACAATATTGATTCTTCCAATCCAAGAACATGGTATATCTCTCCATCTGTTGGTATCATCTTTAATTTCTTTCATCAGTGTCTTATAGTTTTCTGCATACAGGTCTTTTGTCTCCGTAGGTAGGTTTATTCCTAGGTATTTTATTATTTTTGTTGCAATGGTAAATGGGAGTGTTTCCTTAATTTCTCTTTCAGATTTTTCATCATTAGTGTATAGGAATGCAAGAGATTTCTGTGCATTAATTTTGTATGCTGCAACTTTACCAAATTCATTGATTAGCTCTAGTAGTTTTCTGGTGGCATCTTTAGGACTCTATGTATAGTGTCATGTCATCTGCAAACAGTGACAGTTTTACTTCTTCGTTTCCAATTTTTATTCCTTTTATTTCTTTTTGTTCTCTGATTGCCATGGCTAGGACTTCCAAAACTATGTTGAAAAATAGTGGTGAGAGTGGACATCCTTGTCTTGTTCCTGATCTTAGAGGAAATGTTTTCAGTTTTTCACCATTTAGAATGATGTTTGCTGTGGGTTTGTCATATATGGCATTTATTATTTTGAGGTAGGTTCCCCTATGCCCACTTTCTGGAGAGCTTTTATCATAAATGGGTGTTGAATTTTGTCAAAAGCTTTTTCTGCATCTGTTGAGAAGATCATATGGTTTTTATTCTTCAATTTGTTAATATGGTGTATCATATTGATTGATCTGCATATATTGAAGAATCCTTGCATCCCTAGGATAAATCCCACTTGATCATGGTGTATGATCCTTTTAATGTGTTGTTGGATTCTGTTTGCTAGTATTTTGTTGAGGATTTTTGCATCTATATTCATCAGTGATATTGGTCTGTAATTTTCTTTTTTTGTAGTATCTTTGTCTCGTTTTGGTATCAGGGTGATGGTGGCCTCATAGACTGAGTTTGGGAGTGTTCCTTCCTCTGCAATTTTTTGGAAGAGTTTGAGAAGGATGGGTGTTAGCTCTTCTCTAAATGTTTGATAGAATTCACCTGTGAAGCCATCTGGTCCTGGACTTTTGTTTGTTGGAAGATTTTTAATCACAGTTTCAGTTTCATTACTTGTGATTGGTCTGTTCATATTTTCTATTTCTTCCTGGTTCAGTCTTGGAAGGTTATACCTTTCGAAGAATTTGTCCATTTCTTCTGGGTTGTCCATTTTATTGGCATAGAGTTGCTTGTAGTAGTCTCTTAGGATGCTTTGTATTTCTTCGGTGTCTGTTGTAACTTCTCCTTTTTCATTTCTAATTTTATTGATTTGAGTCCTCTCCCTCTTTTCTTGATGAGTCTGGCTAATGGTTTATCAGTTTTGTTTATCTTCTCAAAGAGCCAGGTTTTAGTTGTATTGATCTTTGCTATTGTTTTCTTTGTTTCTATTTCATTTATTTCTGCTCTGATCTTTATGATTTCTTTCCTTCTGGATTACTAATCCTTTTTTGATAAGTTCTTTCACCAAATTTGTTTTTATTTCTAATTTTCCATGGTACTAAATGTTTATATACAGACCTCAAAATCATTGATTCCATTGCCCTTGACTTTATTGAATGAATGTTCTGTATCAGCTCTCACAAAATGCTCCCAATTTCATGCTTCTTATTGAATGAAGAGTAACATTCCCCTTCTTAACCTCAGAAATGCTTCTTCCAAAATTGAGACAGTACTTCCAATAAGATCTAGGAAAATTGAGGGTATAGAATATTTTTGGTATAGAGTAGTTTGGTAAGACAGCAAGAGAAAAGTAGCATTAATTACATTTTGAACTAGATTTGTTTGTGGCCTTATACAAGCCACTTCTCTGTCATTCCCAATTTTTATATTTGTGAAAAATTTAATTAGATGATTTCCAAGGACCATTTTGACTCTAAAATTCAGAATTTGTCAAGAAATTAGATAGTTGTATTAGTGAGGATAATTCTGAAGTGTATAGATTTTGTTTATTAGTAGAGGCTATAGAAATGAGCTTGATTCACCCTCAGTCTAGTTTGTCAGTTCATAGAGGGCAAGCATGGTTATTTTCATTTATCATTAGATCTTCCTAGCATTTATTAAACCTTTTTGCACAGTCAGTACCTTGATCAGTGTTATTTAGTGTACATTCAGACCCTCTGGACGGCTTTAGTAACCTGTGGAATGATTGTATTGTATATTTCCTCTAGTACTAAGGGGTCCAGAAGGCCACCAGGAAGAAAGAGCATATTCTCTAGTCCACTCTATATTTTTTAAGGACATGGAAATTAAGATAAAGGGTGGTAGAGCTGCAGGGTGAAATGCAAGTGGTGACCTGTATGGTTATACTGGGGGTGGATGGGGTTAGGTAATAAGCTTTCAGATCCAGGTTTAGTTGGATGAGGGTACTGACAGCTGTAGTGCTGTAGTTACTGAGAGAAAGCTGTGGAAAAGACTGCTGGGAATCAAAATAGGCAAGCAGGACTCTACTTGTGTCTTTGAATTCCTTTGATCTTCACCCCATTCTCATTAGTTCCAGAGCAAAGAACTTCCCTGGCTTATCCCATCCCTCAGAAATAACTGAGTCTACCAATCTTTGAAAATAGGGTGTCCCAAATCAACAATCCTTTTGTTCTTTTGGCTTTTATTTTAAAAATAAATAATTGGAGATTGTTGCAAACCACCCATAATGATTTACTTTAAGAAAATATCATATGATAATTATATGGAAGGGAAGATTTGTTATAGCTGACATAAGTTATGAATCATAAGGCAGAAGAAAATATCTGGTGAGAGGACCAGAAATTAGATTTGCCCTGACACAGTGAGGATGCCATCAAAATGTGCAGTGGCATCTCTACACGTCATAAAGGTGATTATTCCGTGTCAAATCTCTGGCAAGGTTAGGTCTCAGATACTATCTTTAAGATTAAGGAAATGAGCGTTACAGCAGGTAGGCTGGGTTTAAAGAAACTCATGATTTTTTGTTTTTAAATTTGTTTATTTATTTTTGGCTGCATTGGATCTTCGTTGCTGCACATGGTCTTTCTCTAGTCGCTGCAAGTGGGGCTACTCTTTGTTGCAGTGCGCAGGCTTCTCATTGCAGTGGCTTCTCTTGTTGTGGAGCACAGGCTCTAGGCACGCAGGCTTCAGTAGTTGTGGCACGTGGGCTCAGTTGCTGTGGCTCACGGGCTCTAGAGCTCAGGCTCAGTAGTTGTGGCACACAGGCTTAGTTGCTCCACTGCATGTGGGATCTTCCCAGACCAGGGGTCAAACCCGTGTCCCCTGCCTTGGCAGGCAGATTCTTAACCACTGCACCACCAGGGAAGTCCTGAAATTCATGTTTAAGCATTGAGGAGATTGTGTTTTGAGAGAAGATTATGGGCAGTACAATCATGATGCAGAGGTTCATTGTACATGAGTAGGAGTGAGCGTGTTATGTGGTAGCAGTTCAGTATGTTGGGCAATGATATGGACCATAATGCATAAATCATAAAGTTAAGCTACTGAAGGACTTTGCTATGTTTAGAAAAGTAAATTTAAAAGGATAATTATGCAGGGCCAAAAGAGGCTGCTGTGTCTCTACCTATGCATTTTCATATCCACTGAGTTAGTCCTATGAGAACATCAAAGTAAAGGCTAGTACATATGAACTTAATGTAATCCAAAATGCACTGGTAACAAGGAAGAAAATTAGGACTGTTTCTCCTATTTCTAGGTGGTGAAATATAGAGGACAAGATTTTTGGTTTTATGGAGAAGGAGGGCACTGAAATTATCTCAGGGCTTTAAGACTAGTGATGGGGAAAACATCCCAAAGTCGAGCCCATGCAGGTAGTAGAAAAGCACTAGAGAAAGTTAAATACAATTCACTGAAATAGAGAAGGGCTTTATACCAGATATTTTTGATGGGGAACTTTCAGAACAACTGTGGAACTCAGATTAAATCTGGACTCAACATCAGTCCATAGATCTGCTCTATTAGTTCCCCACGGGGAACTTTTAAAAAATATATAAATCTCAGAGCTTTACACATAATATTTCTAGAAATTAGGTGAAGCCTAGAAACTGAAAAAAAAGAAAAATCTTTTTCTGATTTCTGATTCTGATAAGCCATCAGGCTTGGGAAACACTTCCTAGACAATTCATAAAGTATCGGAACAGTTTCTGATGACAGGTAACATGTGATGAGAAAATGAGGAGATGACCACATAAGTTCCGACTGTCAAAAGAGACTTTCAATTTCCTGAGATAAAAGAGAGACTTACAAAATGCAACTCAGAAAAACCCAAAATTTCCCTGTTGTATTATATTTTTCCTGGTTTAATTAAATTATGCACGGAGTTTGTCTGAGGAGGCTCTGCTCACTAAACCAGTATTTACTTTGTGTGGTACAGTTCCAGGTAAAACCAAATCAGGGATATTTAAGAAATGAAACAATATTAAAGAACCAGTTCCATGATCCTCATGAGTTGATTTCATTAAAACACGAAAGACTAGTTTGTCAAATACTCTTTTATTGGTCAAAAAATGAGCTATAAAAATAACACCATTCATAGATTTTCAACTATTTGAGCACCTTTTTATAATTAGCAGGAACAGTTGTATTGATAAGCTAAATGCAAACTCTAAGAACTCGTCATATATGGGGTGAAAAGTAAGATCGACATACTTTAATCTCCATGGAAATTAATTCAAGTAAGATAATTTAGACTAGGAGGAATATGGGAGCAGTTTTCTTGCTAAAGAACACAGCCATGTTATAAACCCGAATTGTGAGAAGGCGGTTTTAAAATACTTTAATATAGTTGACTTTATGTCTTTGTGGAGTGAAGGCTAAATTATCCTTAAACATCAGAAAAAAGACATTTAAGAATGGTAAACTATTTTAGCTATAATTTAGGAGCTTTCCCTGTTTGTACTTTTAGCTTGAAATCTCAGCTTCTAAAATCTGAGGAGTTCTTTAGACAATGAAATTTGGTTTATATATGTACTTCTACAGAGTCACTGAGGTCTGGAAACTGCTTTTAAAGGCTTATTTCAGAGTTAATTTTAGATTTTGCTATAGACAATCAACTGCTCAATATCTACGGAGCATGTAATATGCCAGCATCCCAAAGTACAGAAGAAATAGAAAATCTTATAATCTAAATGGGAACAGGCATTATTGGTTGTCTTTTCTACTACCCATATTACCTTTTTTTTTAGTGTGCCTTTTACAGGCAAACTGCAGCCTCTACTTTAATACCTCTTGTGATAAGAAGCACACTACCTCACAATACTATTTCGTTGCTAGAGAGCCTACATGAAATAAAAGATCCTCCTTATGTAGACCATTTCTTTAAAGTCTACAAATTGACTCTAGTTCTATAAAATACCACAGGAAACTTACATTTCTGCATTTTACCCAATTAATATCAGAAAAAGTATACTGTTCCCCATGAGTTCTCCGTTTCCTTGGCTGAAAATTTCCTGTTCTGTATCTGTTTATGGAGCTTTTCTTCTTACCTACAGCATAAAATTCCAAATGTCTTATCATGGCAAGGGCCTTAATCATCTAATTCCTGCTTACTTTTTCCTTTTTTTTTTTTTTTTTAGTTTCACCTTCTGTAATTCTCTAATACCTCTTCTATGTGCCAACCATGCTAAAATACCCATAGTTTGACAAATGCATCATGCTCTTTCACAGTGATGTATTCAGAGGCATATTTCTTCCTACGTTTGAAGAGCTCGGAAGAGCTTTCCCACCTAGCAAACTCCTGTTGTCTTTTAGGACTCACCCTAATAACACCTACTTGGAAATCCCCTTTGATCCCTCCAGGGGAAGAAAGGCTTCCTTACCCATCTGAAGATACCTCTGCCCAAGGTATATTCATGCATCTCTCTTCCCGAGATTGTAAACTTCTTGAAGGCAATGACTGTGCCTTTCTTTATTGTTCTGGGTATTCTTGAGTTGCACACAGTCACACAATGGATATTCAGCAAATGTTCATGAATCCGTGTCTCATAACTTTGACTTTAAATATTAGATCAGCCCTAAATCCATAGGTCCCCTGGTAATAATTACAATTTACCATGCTTATGAGAATAAATATAATTGAGGACATATGACTACTTTTCAAGTCTCAGTCTCACTGCTTTGTCTCCAAAAATCCTAAGTGCCAGAGCTAAGCTATTTGGGTTACGTGGGTCATTGACCTTATCTCCTCTGACCCACAAGATTACATTTATTCTTTTTTTTAATTGAAGTATAATTGACTTACACTATTATACTAGTTTCAGGTGTACAATGAGGTGATTCTATATTTTTATACATTATAAGATGATCACCACAATAAGTCTAGTTACGATCTGTCACCATACAAAGTTATTATACTGTTATTAACTATATTCCCTATGCTGTATATTACATGTGTGTGACTTATTTATTTTATAACTGAAAGCTTGTACCTCTTTAATTTATTTTATTTTATTTTTTTGCGGTACGCGGTCCTCTCACTGTTGTGGCCTCTCCCGTTGCGGAGCATAGGCTCCGGACACGCAGGCTCAGCGGCCATGTCTCACGGGCCCAGCCGCTCCGCGGCATGTGGGATCTTCCTGGACCGGGGCACGAACCCGTGTCCCCTGCATTGGCAGGTGGACTCTCAACCACTGCACCACCAGGGAAGCCCTGAAAGGTTGTACCTCTTAATCTCCTTAATCTACTTCATTCATCACCCAACCTCCTCCTCTCTGCCAACCATCAGTTTGTTCTCTGTATCTGGGACTCTGTGTTTTGATATGTTGGTTTGTTTTGTGTTTTAGGTTTTGTTTTTTAGATTCCACATAAAGAGAAATCATTTGGTATTTGTCATTCTCTGTTCATTTCACCTAGCATAATACCCTCTAGGTCCATCCATGTTGTTGCAAATGGCGAGATTTCATTATTTTTTTATGGCTGAATAATAATCCATTGTGTATGTATATGTGTGTGTGTATGTGTGTGTGTGTGTGTATACAGACCACATTTTCTTTATCCATTCAGCTATTGATGGGCACTTAGGTTGCTTACATATTTTGGCTATTGTAAATAATGCAGCAATAAACATACATTTTTGAACTAGTAGTGTTTTTTTTTCTTTGAAAAAACTCAGAAGTGGAATTGCTAGATTGTATGGTAGTTCTATTTTTAATTTTTTGAGGTACCTTCATGCTGTTTTTTTTTTTTTTTTTTTTTTTTGCGGTACGCGGGCCTCTCACTGTTGTGGCCTCTCCCGTCGTGGAGCACAGGCTCCGGACGCGCAGGCCCAGCGGCCATGGCCCACGGGCCCAGCCGCTCCACAGCACGTGGGATCCTCCCGGACCGGGGCACGAACCCGTATCCCCTGCATCGGCAGGCGGACTCTCAACCACTGCGCCACCAGGGAAGCCCCTTCATGCTGTTTTTATAGTGGTTGTAACGATTTGCATTCCCACCAACCGAGCATGAGAGTTCCCTTTTCTCCACATTCCCCCCCACACTTGTAGTTTGTTTTCTTTTTGATAATGGCTATTCTGACAGGTGTGAGGTGATGTCTCATTGTGGTTTTGATTTGCATTTCCCTTATGATTTGTGATGTTGAGCATCTTTTCATGTGCTTATTGGTCATATGTATGTCTTATTTGGAAAAATGCCCATTTAGGTCTTCTGCCCAGTTCTTATGGGTTGTTCGTTTCCTTGATGTTGAGTTGTATGAGTTTTTGTATATTTTCCATATTAACCCCTTATCAGATATATTGTTTGCAAATATCTACACCCATTCAGTGGATTGCCTTTTTGTTTTGTTGATTGTTTCCTTTGCTGTGCAAAAGCTTTTTAGTTTGATGTAATCCCACTTGTTTATTTTTGCTCTTGTTTCTTTTGCAGAGGGAGACAGATTCAAAATAACATTGCTAAGACTGAAGTCAACATGTGCACTGGCTATGTTTTCTTCTAGGGGTTTTATGGTTTCAAGTCTTTTATTTCTTTAATTCATTTTGAGTTTTTGTATATGACATGAGACAGTAGTTCAGTTTGATTCTTTAGCATGTAGCTGTCCAGTTTTCCCAGCACCATATATTGAAGAGGCTGTCTTTTCCTCATTGTATATTCTTTTTTTGTTTGTTTGTTTCGTTTTTTGCAGTACGTGGGCCTCTCACTGTTGTGGCCTCTCCCATTGTGGAGCACAGGCTCCGGACGCGCAGGCTCAGTGACCATGGCTCACGGGCCCAGCTGCGCCGCGGCATATGGGATCTTCCCGGACCGGGGCACGAACCCGTGTCCTCTGCATCGGCAGGTGGACTCTCAACCACTGCGCCACCAGGGAAGCCCTCATTGTATATTCCTGATGCCATTGCTGAGGATTTAACCACCATAGAAGTGGTGGTTCATTTCTGTGCTCTATATGGCTCCATTTGTGTCTGTTTTGTGCCAGTTCTATACACTTTTGATTACTGTAACTTTGTAGTATAGTTTGAAACCAAAGAGTGTGATTCCTCTAGCTTTGTTCTTAATTTTCAAGATTCTTTTGGCTATTCAGGGTCTTTGGTGTTTCCATACAAATTTTAGAAATATTTGTTCTAGTTCTGTGAAAAATGCCATTAGGATTTTCATAGAGATTGCATTGAAGCTGTAGATTGCCTTGGGTAGTGTGGTCATTTTATTTTACTTTATTTATTTAGTTTAATTAATTAATTAATTTTTTTGATGTGTTGGGTCTTAGTTGCAGCACGTGGGATCTTTTGTTGTGCATGGGCTCTTCATTCTGATGCGTGGGCTTCTTGCTAGTTGTGGCGTGTGGACTCCAGAGTGCATGGGCTTAGTAGTTGCAGTGCTCGGTGTCTCTAGTTGTGGCATGTGGGCTCTGTAGTTGTGATGCACAGGCTTAGTTGCCCCGCATCATGTGGGATATTAGTTCCCTGACCAGGGATCGAACCAGCATTCCCTACATTGCAAGATGGATTCTTAACCATTGGACCACCAGGGAAGTCCCTTGTGGTCATTTAAAAAATATTACTTCTTCCAATCTATGAGCACGGTACCTCTTTCCATTTGTTTCTGTCATCTTCAGTTTCTTTCATCAACGTCTTGGAGCATTTAGTCCATTTACATTTAAAGTAATTATTGATAGGCATATACTTGTTGCCATTTTGTTCATTGTTTTTGTGGTTATTTTTTGTTCCTTTATTCTTCTTTTGCTCTTTTCATTTGTGATTTGATGACTGTCTTTTGTGTTATATTTGAATTCTTTTCTTTGTGTGTGTGTGTGTATTAGACATTTTTGTTTTGTGGTTACCGTGAGGTTCATATATAACAACATACCATATATATATATATGTGATTATTTTAAGTTGAGGATCTCTTAATTTCAGACACATTCTAACAACCCTGTAACTCTGCATTTTTGCGCCCTCCCCCCACATTTAATGTTTTTGGCATTATATTTAAAATTTTTGGCTTTTGTATCACTTAACCTCTTATTGTGGGTATGGATGATTTCATTACTTCGTCTTTTAACCTTCCTACTAGCTTTATACGTGGTTGACCTACTAACTTTACTGTATGTTTGCCTTTACTAATGAGAATTTTCTTTTCATAATTTCCATATTTCTAGTTGTTGTCTTTTCTTTTACAGCTAGAGAAGTTCCTTTAACATTTCTTGTAAAGCCAGTTTAGTGGCATTGAACTCTTTGAGCTTTTGCTTGTCTGTAAAACTTTTTATGTTTCTTTCAAATCTGAACAGTAGTCTTGCTGGCTAGAATATTCTTGGCTGTACTTTTTTCCTTTCATTGCTTTGAATATATTGTGCTACTCTCATCTGACCTGTAAAGTTTCTACTGAAAAGTCAGCTGATGGTCTTTTGGGAGTTCCATTGTATGAAACTAGCTGCTTTTCTCTTGCTGCTTAAGGTAGTCTTTTTATTTTTGCTTGTTTAATCATAATGTGTCTTGGTGTGGACCTCTTTGGGTTCATCTTGTTTGGGACACTCTGCTCCTGAACCTAAATGTCTTTTCCCTTTCCCAGGTTGGGGAAGTTTTCAGCTATTATTTCTTCAAGTATGTCCTCTGTACCTTTCTTTCTCTCTTCTCCTTCTGGGTCCCCTGTAATACAAATGTTAGTATGCTTGATGTTGTCCAGAGGTCTTTTAAACTGTCCTCATTTAAAAAAATTCTTTTTTATTTTTTATGTCCAGCCTAGGTGATTTCCACTACTCTCTTCTAGCTGGCTGATCTGTTCCTCTGTATCATTTGATCTATTGATTCCTTCTAGTGTACTTTTTCAGTTATTCTTCAGTTCTGTTTGGTTCTTTATATTTTCTAACTTTTTTGGAATTCTTGCTGTGTTTTTCTGCTGAGTTTGTTGAGCATCTTTATGTTCATTACCTTGAACTCTTTATTGGGTATATTACTTATCTTTACTTCACTAAGTTTTTTTCCCCTGGGGTTTTATCTTTTTTTTTGAAACATTCTTCTGTCTCCACATTTTTCTTAATTCTCTGTGTTTATTTCTATGTATTAGGTAGGTAGATTACATTTCCCAATCAAGGAGAAGTGGCATGTGTAGGAGACATCCTATGTGTCCCAGCAGCACAGTCCCCTTTGGTCACCTGAGTTGTATGTTCTAGCACTGTCCCCTATATGGGTTGAGTGCACCCTTCTGTTGTGGCTGGACTGATTACTGGTTGGTGTGCTGGCAGGTGAGGCTGGCCCCCGGCCCTTTTGGCTGCCAGGCCCTGCCTTGTGCAGTGGCTGGTGGTCTGATGGTGGGCAGGGCTCAGTTTCAGCATGGCTGGCTGCTGGGCCCAGGTGGCCCTGAGGTTGGTTTTGGCCCTCTGGTGGGCATGGCCAATTCCTGAGGCAGCTGGCTGTGGGGCCTGGGCGCTGGGTCTGGTGGTGGCTCGCTGGTGGGTGAGGAGGGTCCCAGCATGGCTGGCTGTGTGGCCCAGGGATCCTAGGGCTGTTGCCAGCCTGCTGGTGGTTGCACCTAGGTCCTGGGGCAGGTGGTTGTATGGCCAGTGTGGGCTTGGCCTGGTGACTGCCTGCTGGCGGGTGGGGCTGGCCCCTGGTGCAGCTGGCTGTGCAGCCCCTGCTGTAGCTGCTGATGGTTCAGGCGAGTCTAGGGTGGCTCCTAGGTGGGCTGGGGGATCCTGGGCCTGGTGCCCACCTACTGGTGGGTGGGGCTTAGTTCCAGGGTGGCTGGCTGCAGGCTGCAATGATTACATTTGTTCTTTGTAATTATTGCCCTCTTGCCACCCTTGACTCCACGTTTTCTTTGTTCTCTCTTTGACCTCCACATTGTAGTGGGTGCTGGGCATAAAAGAGGCAGTACATATAGTGAATTTAAGCGATGAGCCAAGATAGGGATATCTGATAACTAGTAATCAAAAAAGGAGAATGGTCCTAGAATCAGATAATCAGTCTGAAAGGTAAGGACAAGTATACCAGACGAAGCCATTAAGCAGGTCAAAGTTAGGACATACACAAATCATGAGAATCAGAGCCTCCAGCAGGAGACAAACCTAGGAGAGACGTGACTAGAACAAGAACAGTATATAAGCTAGAAGGCTCACAGTGCCGTTGGTCAGAGTCCAAACAGATAAGTCTTTACTGGTCCCTGACTACATACGAGGCAGGTACTGTGAGGTGTATTGTGCACTGAGGCATGAGCAAGGGAGTCAAGCCTCTGCCCTTGGGTTGAGTACAGTTGGGGGACAGTTAAAGAATAAGCAATTATGACTGTTTGTGAGAAGAGTTGTGATGATGGAAGTATGGGATGCTATGAGAACACTTAAGGACACCTAGACTGCTCCTCCCAGGCCTTGCAGGGGTGCTTCTCTCAAATCTCAGGGTTGCTTTCCCTCTCATGTGACCACCTGAAGATTTTTCATTCCTGGATCTCAACAATCCCTTTTTATGCATTCCAGTCTCAGACTGCATTGTTGGGCCCTGTAACAACACTGCTGCTCGCTCTGCTAGTTAGCAGTCCTTTTATTTATGTCACGTTCACTTCCTAATGCATCGCCTGAGTGGCTACTCCAGTCCTGTCCCTTCCAATCAACCTCAAATCTTTCATCCTTAGCACACAACCTTGTCTCCCATTTTCCTGAGCAGATTGAGGTCATTGAGTGAGAACTCCTTCATTCCTTCACCCCTTGTTACCTGCCAAAACACCATCCTTGCTGTGTCTAATTACTTCTGCACTTTTGCTTATCCATATTTCTTTCCTCCTGACTCAGAGAACAAGGTAACCTTCCTTCAGAGCTGACTGCTCCCCTGTGCTTTGGCCCCACTCCTCCTTCCTTATCGAGAACTCCTTCTGTTTCCCTCCTTTTCTTTGGCAGGTTCAGTTTTTCCCTCTTCACTCACTTTTCCAGTACCAGAATGCATGCACAAGTGCTAGCCTCAATCTAAAACTAGCTTCCTTACCCACTATCCATTTCCCAGTATCTGTAATTGTCAGAAATTTCTGGTTAAATCAAGTTGCTAACATTGTGTTGTTGGGGAGAAAGAATTTTCCTCTATCATTCAAAGATTCTTGTGGCTGGTCGCATAATCAAGTTGATGTGAAACAGATTAACAGAAGAGAAACCAAATTTAATTTTGTACGTATGAGAGGTTCAAAGACAGAAAGGTAATATGAGGATATGTGCCATCCTGAGTTAAGGATAAGAGCCTGGGACTTTCAAGGACAGGAGAGTAATTCACAGGACAATAAGAAAAAGCAGATGTTGGGTAATTACATGTTTGCCCTGCCATACAGATGGGTCACTCAGATAAAATTTATCTCTGGTAATAATTCTCACTCTAAGACCCCCAATTTAAATTCTCCTAAGTAGTTGAAGGAAGGTAGAAGTTTTTCTTGAGGCTGCAAGGTTTCAGTTGACTTTAGCTCGGAATAATTCATGCTAAAGTGGCACATTTTGGGGGAGGGTCCTTCTGAATGCTTTCAGTGCTTTGCACATGATGGGCTGCCAGGTGTAGAGGTGGTCAGTGAGTATAATGAGCCAGACTGAAAAGTTACAATCAAGTCTTCATTCACTTATTACCACAGTGCAGTCAAAAGGCAAAAAAGAGAGACACTGGTTCTCCAGTATTCTCTTTCCCCCCATGGAAGCCACCTGGAGAGGGTCAAATGGATGTAGCACAGACAAGGAAATTATTTCACAGCCTCCAAACAAAAGGCTCCTGCATTTTTATGAAGCCTTGGTCTTGGGAAAGACAGGGAAGGGCTAGGAGTGGAAAAGTACTGAGTCAGAGGGGAGAGAAAGTTCCTTAGCCAAGGCCGCTCCTCCATATGGCCTTGACTGTAACTCCTGCCGGAAAACTGCAATGAGGGAAGAAGTAAGTTTTTAAAATTGGTAAAAGAGTATTTGAAAAGTCAGGAATAATCAACAATTTAGGAAGAATTTTACAAGAAAACTGCTTGTTTAGATACCAGATTGGTTAACGTCAACAGACATTTCCTGTTCCAACACCAGAAATTGTTTGCATCTCTGCTGGGCAAAAGTCTTTAATCTTGGCCTTTCAGACTTTATTAAATTGCTCAGACAATATTAGTCAAGTCTAGCACTACATTGGGAAAAAAACCCAGTAAGCACTTTCAACTGCTCCTAAGTTTCGGATAATTTTTCTGACATCATGTAATGTTGTTATTCTGACCTACCTCACAGGGTTGTTGTATTAAATAAGATATGGTATGTTAAGCCCATACACATTATGTAGTGATCACTCAGATGCCAGGTGCTGTTATTATCATTAGATTGTCATTGTTCCTCTGCCATAACCTTTGCAATCTGACTCTTCTGCACTATTCAACTGAAGTGTTCCATAGCTAAGTTAATTGGCCTATTTTTGGATCTCACTATTATTGTTTCTTTCCCTAGCATTTGGCCCAATTTACTGTCTCCTACTTTTTGAAACTTTTTGACTAAATTGTTTTTCCTGATTCATGTTCCTCCTATTAGCTTTTAAACGTGAGCACCCCTGCACTGCTTCAACTTTCTTCATCTCATTCTCTCCATGCTTTAATCTCTCATACAGGTAACTCATATTTCTAGTCTTCCCTCCTAACATAAGTTACAGATATATTTTCAGTTACATTTGGGAAATTTCCACCTGTACACTTTAATCAGTACTTTACACAACACATCTTATCTTGCTAAAATACCTCCTGGCCTCAGTATTATTGTCATTTGTTTACTCTCTCAGAAGCAACCCATATCCTAAGATATTCAGGCTTGAAACTCTTCACTGTAACTTTTGGCTTATTCTTCTCCTTTATTTCTTATATTTAATCAATTGCCCAAACTTTTTGATTTTTTGCCTTAAAATACCTCTCACATTGTGGTAGACTGCTACTTTGCTGGCCCCAAAGGAACTATGCTTCCAATATTCATGCCTTTCGTAGATGGGGGCAATCTGCCCTAGAATGCAGGCATTGTCTGTAGAGCCTCTACTTCAGTTTTAAACCATGTCAGTGATCACATACTTTTTCTTGATGGAGTGGACTCATTCTTTTGCTTCCACCTGGGTATACACCTTCGTGTATTTACTCTAGGTTTAACTTTTCCTGATGGATCACCAGCATGCATGATACATTCAAAGCCTTGGTAACACCTGCACACTGGACCTTGCTTTCTGAAATGTTTGCTTTTGGCTGCTGCCTGTCATCATTTAGCCACCATGCTGTAGGAAGCCCAAGACACATGGTGATGCCATGTGGAAGGCAGCTGAGGAGCTCTGGTCAACAGTTCCACCTGAGTTCTCAGTGTTTTATAAATCTAACAACAAAGTCTCTTACTTCATCTAGGTATGTTGCAGACCTAGTAATTATCTCAAAAAATTATGCACACACTCCCCACCAAACAGTGCCTATACAGACAACAGAGACAACGTTAAAAACAACTGATATAGTCATGTTCTGAGAAATACAACTGCAATAAGAACTGAATTTCTTTTAGGTCAACACCAGTCATCTTATGGAAGAATATAAAAGGTTACTAGTAACTGGCAGGAAGAAAATGAGGTTTTTTCCAAACTTAAACCGACTTCCTGAAATATAAAGGCAGAAGTTAATGTTTTTAGAATACCAATATTATTATTTTATGATGTAGATTTCAGCAAAATTTAGCATATGGGAGGATTTACAAAGAAGTGCGTAAACTTGAGTGGCTTTAATACTTGCTATGGTTTAAAAAATAAATTTATAATTTTTTTTGAAAAACAGAAACACCTAACACTCAATGTTCATAGATCTTAAACATCAATTAATGCAATATCAACTAAGCTCTGTGATATCTGGATGTATGAAGATAAAGCAACCTGCGGACCCTGCCCTCAAGATTTTAATCATTTAGGAAATTGGACATATGCACTTATAAAATTAATAGTGTGAGAGTTAAACAGTAACATGTAGTAAAAAGGAAAGAGAGAATTCTCAGAATTATATGTTTAAGTGCCCAATAAAATACATGAAAGAAGAAGAAGTGCCAACAACTTAGATGAATTTTTCTTTTGGGTCCATGTGGAGAGAGAGAGGTAAAATACTGGAATGGTGGGGGTAAGTGTCAGATTGTGAAATACCCTGTGTACTCTGGTTACCTAACATATCAAAGATTATAATTTTAACTGTAGCCATACAAAACTAAAAAGCTTTTCATATTTAAATATAGGGATGGGCATTTTTTCCCCTTTTAATCAGAGTTATAAGCAGTCCAGAAAGTTGCTTTAAATAGTATGCATCATTCATTCATGTTGCAAATTATTATTAATCGGCTCTTACTACGTGATAAGCACACTGTGAGGCATGGGGGATGTAAGAGTGAGGGAAATATACACACTTGCACTCATGGAGCCGAGACTCTAGAAGATAAGGCAGTTAAAACTAGTCCTTGTAATGCAGTGGGCTATAGGGGGGCAATTAAAGTTCTTAACATAAGCCCAGAGAGGTGAAGCTAGCTTTGGTAAAGGAAGATCAGGGAAAGCTTGCTGAGAATGAGAAAATAGAGACCTGAAGGTAAGTAGGGGTCAGCCAGAGAAGGGGATGCAGAGGAACTTTATGCAAGAGCCTAGAGATTAGAGAGAGCAAGAGAGTTTTGAAGAACTGAAGTATTTCTTAGAATAGTCTGATAGGAGAGGTGAGTATATCTATATCAATCTATCTACCTATCTCTACTTCTCTTTCTCTATAGAGTGATACAGAAAATTATATGAAATTGTAGCTTGTTTAATCAAAAGTTGATGGTTGAGGAGAAAGAGAAGGTATTGTGTGAATGGATATCATGCTTTACGTCTCTATACTTGCTTTGGTTTGTCCGGTTCAATAACTCAGCTAACATTTATTCAGAAAGCCAGATACAGTGCTTGGTGATTGGGATGCTGAGATAAAAAAGACAAGGACTCAGTATCCAGTAGTGGAAGAGACACATCATGGGTGAATTCAGTATTGTCCTGAGTGCTGTGTGCTAAGAGATTGTGTACTGGATTCTGAACACACTGGGCTGCAGAAACACAGAGGAGGGCACTTCACTTGGCCTCAGAGAATGGGAGTGACTTGCCAGAAGACTGATACCTGGGCTGAGCTGAGCCACAGATCTGCTCCATTCAGTGTTTTTTATTATGTACTCATATGAAAGCCTAGAAGTCTACAAAGAGTAAGCCTTACTAGTGTCAGCAATGAATTAAACTATATGATTAGCATACCTAAAACATAGAAAACATTAAATGTCTTGATTCATTAAATAAGAGACAATTTTATTATACTTGTGAATGAAAGCCAAAAATGTTAATAACGGTAAAATTAAAAAAAACTTTACAGGTTGGAATAACTGTCCTTAATAACAAGACATTTACTAGTGAAAAATGTAGTGGGTTGTACTAAGCTCATACAATCAAATGTCTAAGAACGAGAGTGGAGAGATCCTATTAAAATGTCAACGCCTCAGAATGAGTTCACATTATGCAGAGGAAGTAAAGACATTATTTAGATGGAAGTAGAGTGTTCAGTGCAGAGGGGTTGATAATTCCACTGGTCTCATTGCATTTGTTGGAATCTCTGGATAATTGTTTACAGTTCTTAGTGCAACATTTAAAAGAATGGCTATGACAAAATTGAATATACTTGGAGAAAAGCAGTCAAGGCAATGAAAGCTTAAAACTAACATGAGGAATTTTCATGGTGGAGGAGAATTTTCCTCAAGAAAAATAATGCTGTTTTGTTATTGAGATTGTAGGTGCCAGCCTTGAGTTTGAGAATTCAGTATATTTCTATAATTTATGACTTTAGAAGAATAGGAAAGTGATGAAGAAAGTGTGAATATTGCTACAGTTTCACTTTATAAAATATTTTCTTGTTTTCTATTTAGTTCAATTTCTGATTTATATAATCATATATATTCATGAACTGTTAGTATAGTACTTAATAAGTTTAAAAGTTTTTAGGTACTACTTTATAAAATTTGAAGTTAAGGGCAAGCAAAGAGCATATACATACTTTTATGGCTTGATGTCTCCCCTTCTCCCTAGAAAATGATGGAGCATCCTTAGATTGAGAAATAAGCTATAATCCTTGCTTCTTAAAACACTTCAAGTGAAAAGAAACAGCATCGAGACTGCTATCTTACTATCACTCTGAAAGGAATAGATGAGATAATATCCAAAGAATGTGTAATGTAATAATGGATCAGTGTAGCTGTATCCCTTGATATTTTCAAAATGATTGTATAGTAACTTTCTGCTATCTATAACCAGTGGGAGTGTACAAGGTAGTGATGGTAGAACAATCTGTGAATATTTAATGATAAACATATTTTATTATGGTTTAAAAATCTTGTCCTTCTGAAGATAAAATTGCAATAACGTTAAAACATCTTTTACTTTCTGTGATTTGTTGAAACTATCAGGATAGTATCAGAAGCAAAGTGTGTATTTTCTTGAGTTTTTAAATTTACCTTACACACAAATCAGGCTAAGCTGAGAAAGTTAAATGTGAGAATTATGCAATAAAATTATTTAAAATCTTGAGTTCAAAAAGTGAGATTTGAGCATGCTTCAGGACATAGGGCATGGCTTTCAATCCTTGAACATAAAAAAAGACAAAAATAAGTTAGGGTCTGCTTTACCTTGGAGATACATTTTTTTAATATTATAGGGACTGTGAGTATTTATGGCAAGAAAATGAACACACAAATTAATGAGTGAATCAAATAGAAAGGCATATAATTCTGTATCACCAAAGTGAAACTTTAACACTGATTAAATCCAAATCTTTGCCCCTCCTTGGATCTGTAACTGCACTATGTGAATATGACTGGTCAAAACCACATTTTTTTTCTCATTTAAAATTCAGGGTACTAAATCTCAGGCTTACCGTCATTGCTGCTTAGAAATCCTACTTTAGTTCATTCATTCCCCTATTTTCCTAGATAATAATTTATACTTCTCTTCTTTCAAACCTCTTATATTTCTTCTCCCATAATCATATACATGAAGTTTTCTTGATTTTGTCTAAGACAAACCACTCCAGTTCTACAAATATTACATCCTTTCGCCTTTTTGCCAACACAAGGCAGTAGTTCTAGCGATTCTCTGTCTCCTTATACTTTATCAAATGTTACCTGTTTGTTGTATTTTTTCTACTAGCATTAATATCACACTAGAACCCCACATTTCCTTTTGTTAATAAAAAAAAAGGAATCCAACTTTTGTTTTTAGCCATGGAGTAAGAATATTTGAAATTACCCTTCCATCACAAACAAACAAAAAACTAAAAAACCTATAAAAACAAACATTTTTCAGATATTAAAAAGCAAATAGCATGAGACTATGATCCCTGAGAAGGAGGAAAATGAGTTTATCCCTACATAAGCTAGACTCTCTACACAGAGGTAATTTCCAGATTGTGAAGGAGAAAGAGAGACCCTAAGCAGAAGATTTAACAGAATTCTGGGAGGCCAACACAGAATTTTGAGAGCATAGTGCCCAATAGAAGAGGGCTGCATAGAGAAAGAATGCCAGAAACTTGCATAGGGATTTCTTTGAGACCTTAGCCAAATACAAATCTGAGAATGCATAGGATAAAACCCTGTGAGGTCAGGAAAGAAGAAATTCTATGGAAGGAAGCTGAAAGCTGAACAATTCACAGGTTTTACATAGGGCTGGGGATCATTCAAGTTCTCACCAGCCAAAGTGGACAGATCTTACTGAATACATGGGGCATTCAGTAGAGACTGTAGATGGGTCGTGACTAAGAAGTGGAACTAGTACAAGAGTAAAGTCTTTTCTTGAGCTTCCCTAAAAGAAATTGTAAAAATAAGGCCTGAAAGGATCAAACTGACCTGCAATAACTTAACTGCCTACTAGGGAAAAAACTCATAAACTTGAAAGAAATACACAGACAATCTAGTATTCAACAATATAAAATGTCTGTCATTCAAAGAAAAATTTCTAGATATATAAAGAAGCAGAAAATGTGACTTATAACCTGAAGAAAAAAACCTGAATAAAAACAGACACAAACTCAGAGATAATAGTATCATAAAAAGAAAATTAATATCATCTATTATAAGTATGCTCCATGTGCTCAAAGGTGTGAGCAAAAACATGACCATAATGAGGGAAGAACTGGAAAATATAAACAAGAACCAAATGGGACTTCTGGGGATGAGAAATATAGTATCTGAAATGAAATTTCTTTGGTTAAAATTAACAGATATGACACTGCAGAAGAAACAGTTCATTTAAATGCATAACAATAGAAATTATCCAAAATGAAAACCAGAAAATAATATGATTGGGAATAAACAGAGTTATGAGAAATTATCAAGCAATTTCACATATGTGTTAAGTGAAGTCCCAAAATGAGTGGGGGAGGGGAAGGAAAATTATTCTCAGAAATAACGGCTGATATTTGTAGTGAGGTGGATGGACCTAGAGTCTGTCATACAGAGTGAAGTAAGTCAGAAAGAGAAAAACAAATACCGTATGCTAACACATATATATGGAATCTAAAAATGGTTCTGAGGAACCTAGGGGCAGGGCAGGGATAAAGACACAGATGTAGAGAATGGACTTGAGCACACGGGGAAGGGGAAGGGTAAGCTGGCATGAAGTGAGAGAGTGGCATGGACATATATACACTACCAAATGTAAAACAGATAGCTAGTGGGAAGCAGCCACATAGCACAGGGAGATCAGCTCGGTGCTTTGTGACCACCTAGAGGGTTGGACAGGGAGGGTGGGAGGGAGATGCAAGAGGGAGGAGATATGGGGATATATGTATATGTATAGCTGATTCACTTTGTTATAAAGCAGAAAGTAACACACCATTGTAAAGCAATTATACTCCAATAAAGACATTTTTAAAAAAAGAAAGAAAGAACGGCTGAAAATCTTCCACATCTACAAAACTTACTGAAGTCCAAGCAGGTCAAACACAACATTAAGGCATACTATCAACATGCTGCAGTCTGATGATAAAGGAAAAAAATCTTAAAAGCAGTTGGAGAAAAAAAGCATATGCAGAGAAAAAAGATAAGAATTACTACAGATTCCTTTTCAGGAATTATGCAAGCAATTAGAAAATGGCATGACATATTTTAAAGTGCTGAAGGAAAAAAAGTCAAGCTTTGAGAGTTAGATATTGCAGGAGGTGGTGGCTCCGTAAATTAATAGCCTAAAAAGCCTAAGAGTAAAGTTCCTGCTTCTCACTCTCCACTTCTTTCCAAAGACTAAAACCAGATAGCTGGAGTACCAGTAAGCCAGAAAGCGGCCTTGTTCTAAGACATCTGGGTTCCTCAGCCCAAAGTTGCCCATCCATGTATTAAATAACTGTCATGAATATTTCCTAATTTTTCATTTTTAAAATCAAAATGAATAATATAGAAAAACAGAACATAAGCTTCTTGGGGGTGGGTCTGTTTATTTTATTCACTGTTTATTCACATCACTAAGAAGGATGGATAGCATATTGTCGATACAAAAATATTTGTTTTGAATGAATGAATAAAAGTAAGTACTGCAGTTTACCACCCAGAATAGCATTAATATTTTGTTTGCTACCATATTTTCTTAAAGAAGATAAAAATATTACAAATGAAAGTAGTTTCTCTTAACAACCACTTTTGATTTTAAATTCACTTCATCTATTCCTAGAGGCAATCCTACCATAAATTTGGTATGTTTTCTTTTTGTCATCATAATTCCCTTGCAGATAGATAGCTATAAAGACATATAGAAACATCACTATATACAGGTATATACTCAAGCACATGCAAACACAAATTCATCCTGTCTTCTATCATTAACACTTTCTAGCAAATCTCCATAAATGTTATTTAAGGCACTGCACAGTTCTAGGGGAAGCCATTCATGTTGTGCTAATGTGGATATCATTGCTTTTACACTAGACATATTGTTCTGTATCTACTTCTTTCATGTAATATATTTTTTATATAGTTCATACCTTATCATTGCTATGTAGTATTTCATTATATGAATAGGCCATATTTATCTATTCTCTGAGTGACAAACTTCTAAGTTGTTTGAATTCCCCAGTGTTACAAAAAAAGCTGCAAAAGTATGTTTATATATGCATCTTGTACAAGATCCTGTGTAAAAGTTTCTCAAAGGGTGTGTTCCTGGAGGTGAAACTGGTGGGTCATAGGATATATTCCTTTTCAATTTTATTGGACTTTGTAAAATTACTCCACAACTCACAACAGGCTGAACCATTTTAGTGTCCCACCATCCATATATGACAAAACCACTTTCCATATATCTTTGTCAATACTTACAAGGGCCAAATGTTAATTTTTGCCAATATGAAAAATGAAAACTGTTTTCTCATTATTGTTTTAATCGAATCCTTTAATAGGTTGAGCATGTGTTCCAAGGTTTATTAGGTATTTCTCTCCTTTGGGAATTACCTGATCTTGTCCTTTGCCCTTTGTGGCATGTTTTTACACTTTGAATTCTTTTTAGAATGAGGCAAACTTCTGGTTACATAGTGGCAATAAGTAAATATTTGTTCATAGAGTTAGGAAAAGTGTGTTCTTCTGGTCTTTGAAGAAATTGGTGTTTTCCTCCTCTTTTTCTTTGAGCTGTGTTTTAAAAGACTCGATTTTTAGAGCAGTTTTATGTTCACAGGAAAATTGAGAGGAAGGTACAGAGATTTTACATATTGCTACTGCACTCACACGTGTATAGCCTCCCCCATTGTCAATGTCCCCCACCAGAGTGGTACATTTGTTACAACTGATGATCTCTGTGCTGTTTTCTGAATCCTGAGTATGGTAGGATATGGGAGCCAGGATGGTTTAATGTGAGAGCCTGTGCTTTGGAGTCACGTAGACTTGGGTTTGGGTCCTGGCTCTTTCACTCAGTTATTATGTAACATTGGAAATTTACTCAGACTTTCTGATATTTGGATAATAATTAGTAGCTCATAAAGTTCCAAGTATTAACTTGAGAAAGTAAGTATAAAGCACTTAGCGCAGTGATTGTAAAGTAGAAAATGCTTAATAATAATAATAATTGCTTTTTCCCACACCCTTTATCCCAAACTGCATATGTAAATAAACATTGCTTTGGTCTGATGAGATGTCCAGTTAATCTTTTTCATCAAATGTTACATTAAAACCCCATCCAGTATCTGGAAGGCCTGCTAGTGTGCTTCATCTACAACTAAGTGTATTTTTCTTTCTGGGAAAACTTAACTCCTGAGTTTACACTAAAAAGTCTAAACAACCAATCAAAATAAGTGTTGCAGCTGTGGGTGATAACGTTTCTTATTGTGCCCTTTTAAACTTAACATGTTGAACCTTTTTTTTTGTATTACAATCTTAGCCATACACAAATGGGGCTGGAGAGGGACAGGTGCAATGCCTGTGGCTAATTTGCAGGGAGTTTTGAGGAAAAGTAGAACTATTACATGCTGACACATCGGTCCTTCCTTCAAATTTTGCTGAATTATCTACTTCTTGAGAATAAGAGTCATACTTTTAGACCTTGCACTGGTTTCTAGTCTAGTGGCCTTTATTACTAGAAACTTAAAGAATATTCAGTAATGGTGTTAAGTTTTTCCTTGAGAATTTAAATGTGCGAACACGTGGACAGCAGGGGTCACAGTTGTCTTAGATTAACATCAAAAAACTGGTGTGCACATGATTCTTGTTTGTTTTTGCTGCTGTTTTTAGATTTATAGAATAATAGTTTTAAGAACTGAGTTTGGTTTGGTTTGAAAATTGCAGTCTTTGGCCATATTAAGAGGCTTAAGATCTTGTCTTTCCCCCATTCTGCATATTTGCATAATTGTTTTCAACATTGCTTTTCAGAGAGAAATCTTCATCCTTAGACAGCTAAGTTCTGAATAATGGTATTCTTTTAATCACTGCCAAACCAAACAGGGATTTTCATTAGGGACTTTTAAATTTTCTAATCAAAGTTCCTGAAAACAGTTTTTGAAAAAATGAGTTTCATATTTTACAGTATGGTAAAAACGATTTCTCTCTTCTACTTTGAAGAAATGAATGAAGTTACATTAAAGCTATAGTTGCTAGGAAATTATTGTAGCTCATTATTTGCCAGTGATTGGTTAGGATAGATATGTTTACTTAAGGCTCTGCATCACTTAACTGTAATACATCATGAGAGCTCTTACAGCCAGGAAAATTTAATGCAGTATTTGATGCAGCAAATTATGCAGTTAGTTCATAACTTTTTGATTCAGAAATATTTGTAGGAGATCAATGTACTAGATAAACACAAAGGGGCGTACTATTTATTGTAGACTAAAGGAGGATAACAAAGCACTGATGAAGATATGCAGTAACTGCAAATCATATTGCTAGTGAGAGTGAAAACTAGTACAACTCCTTGAAAGACTTGTTTTGGGCAGTACCTATTAAAGCTGATCGTATTCATATGTAGCCACTCTACCCTTAAAAATATACCCCACACTTTTGTAGTAGTCCTAAATCAAAAACTGTCTGAAAATCCATCAACGTGTTATACTTCCATATAAAATTAAAAAGACCAAGAGTGTAATGATGAATTTGTTCTATTAATAAAGAATGGTTGGATGGTCTCGGTGCTTGGTGATACCTTTTTTTTTTAAATTTTGTTTTTGGATGTGTTTGGTCTTTGTTGCTGTGTGTGGGCTTTTCTTTGGTTGCGGCGAGCGGGGGCCACTCTTCGTTGTGGTGCGCAGGCTTCTCATTGCGCTGGCTTCTTTTGTTGCGGAGCACAGGCTCTAGGTGTGCAGGCTTAGTAGTTGTGGCACATGGCTTAGTTGTGGCACATGGCATAGTTGTTCCGCGGCATGTGGGATCTTCCTGGACCAGAGCTCGAACCCATGTCTCCTTCATTGGCAGGTGGATTCTTAACCACTGCGCCACCAGGGAAGCCCAGCTTGGCAATATCTTTATACACTTTCTCCATTGCTCAGCATGTGATCCTTAAGTTGCATGTCCACAATCATGTCTTTGCCAGTGTACTTTGTGTTGCTTATATTAAGAAAAAGTTATTCCTTTGAACTAAACTTATAGAAGACTGATGAATATATTAAGGTAGATGCATTAATTTACAATAAGTAATATTCTTTTTATCAACTGGAATATTCAAGTCCCTTGTTCAGGTAAACCTTTCTATTATTGTGAAATTAATAATTAGAAGTTGGTTTTAGTGAGTTTAGAATGAATGCAGAGGCAGGTGAATAATAATGAGGAGTTTTTCTTTATAATATGTTGATGCCCAATGATTTATTTCTTTTATATAACAAAGTTGTTTTTTTCCCCTAGTGCCTATGTTAGTATCTTCCAGATGTGGTCTCATTCTGTAGGATGCTATATACACAGTGCTTGCTCTTAATCCTTTTCATTTATTTTCAGGCTGACCATTTTGTTTTTAGTCATCTTTTTTTTCATTATTTTCAAAATGATATGAGCATTTTCCTTATGGTCATGTCATCTTTTTTTCCCCATTGTCTGTAGAGGGCAATGTATATGAAAAAGTTTCAGACAACTGCAGATGTATCTTAGTACTGTATACCTGAGATGATATCCAGATCACCTTGGAACATTCACAGCTCTTTTTGGTCACACATTAATGATTTCTTAGTGTACTCCCCCACATGATTAATCATATTCTTTGATTGGGGATGTGTTCAAAGGGCCATCTCAATTTCAAGTTCTTTGGGGCTAACTTGTGCCCTCACTTATGAATCTCTGATATTATTATTATTTTTTGGTGGTACGTGGGCCTCTTACTGTTGTGGCCTCTCCCATTGCGGAGCACAGGCTCCGGATGCGCAGGCTCAGTGGCCATGGCTCACGGGCCCAGCTGCTCCTGGCATGTGGGATCTTCCCGGACCGGGGCACGAACCCGTGTCCCCTGCATCGGCAGGCGGACTCTCAACCTCTGCGCCACCAGGGAAGCCCTATTATTTTTTTTAAATTTATTTTTCTATTGAAGTATAGTTAATTTACAATGTGTTAATTTCTGCTGTGCAGCAAAGTGACTCAGTTATACACATATATACATTCTTTTTTGTATTCTTTTCCATTATCATTTATTCCAGGATATTGAGTATAGTTCCCTGTGCTATACTGTAGGACCTTGTTGTTTATTCATTCTCTATATAATAGTTAGTGCATCTACTAACCCCAGACTCCCAGTCCATCCTTCTTTCATCCCCCTCCCGCTTTGCAACCACAAGTCTGTTCTCTACGTCTATGAGTCTGTTTTGTAGGTAGATTCATTTGTGCTGTATTTTAGATTCCACATACAAGTGATAGTATATGGTATTTGTCTTTCTCTTTCTGACTTAGTATGATAATCTCTAGTTGCATCTATGTTGCTGCAAATGGCATTATTTTGTTCTTTTTTATGGCTGAGCAGTATTCTGATATTACTGAAGTAGTTAAGCTATTTTCACTTCTTTATAACTGGAAGAAACATTAAAATATCATTGTTCTTTCCCCCTGTTCCAACTACATTAACATAAACCAGTTCAACTAGATGAGAATATATTCCACTTTGAAGAAGTATTTTTCAGGGAAGACAACACAGTTATAACACAGTTGTTCTCAAAACCTTTTTTTTTTAAAACTAGTTCTAGAATGGAGGAGAGAAAGCAATAGCACTAATTGTGAAGACAGAGCAATACACCTAGTAATATTGTAGGGAGAAACTCGGTTTCCAATTAGTTTGGAGAAGTACTTGATGATTCAAAAAATTGCAGGCAAATTTCCTCTTGCTACTCATCACTTCTTGCTCATCCATTTTTAAAGTCAAGCGGCCACAGGGACCAAATACAACAGAATGAGAGGATGATTACAAACCCCTGTACTGGGGTGTTGGTATTTTCTAAAAATTCCTCAGAAGAGGCCCTTAACTTCAGCCCAAGATCTGAGGGCACACATTCAAGCAACCGAGCAGTACCCAAAAGAAGGATGTAACGTGTCTTCATAGAACTAACCACAGATAGCTGTGGAATCCAAGTCAGCAGGGGTGACAGTATTACATTCAAGCATGCTGACCTTGCCACATTTTTACAGGATGAAACTAGAGCAACTAGTTAAATGATGTTGAGGGTAAGGTCAGAAATATAGCAAGGTCAGATACCTCTGGTTAGAGAGCAGGCATAAAAGTCAGTATAGATAAAATACTGGCCTTTTAGAGGATTTTGAGTATAGAACATTTAACATTTCCACTGAAGTTCATGATGAAGCATGACAATGAGCAAAGGAGATTGATTTCAAACATTTGAATGCTTGAATATAAAACCATATTATAAAGGTGGAGAAAAGGATTAGTTTAAAGTAATTTTAGAAATTAGTTTATTTCTTGTTGACCTGGTTACTTCAACTGGTGATCATGTTTAGATATAATATTGATAAGATAAAATGATGATATTTACAAAAATTAATTCCTCTTTGCACCATGGAGGAATTTCCAATATATCTGAAAAATATTTTGTGCTTTCATGAATGGTGGATTCCTGAACTTGGATGTTTTTGTTTAATGAAGATTCACTCATTCACTTATACATGTATTCATTCATTCAGTGCCTACCCGATTCTAAATGCTTTGCTAGGTGCTATTAGAGGATTCAAAGATGTCTAAGAAATAATCCGTGTGCTATAGGCATTTATGACTTGGTAATTGATTCTGTATCACTTACTAAGTAAGTATAGTTTAAATCCAAATTAAATTCATGCTAGAAGAGCTGTATTAGTAACTTGTGCCTCAGAAGAAAGGACAATTAATTCTTCTTATCAGGGAGAGCTGCAGAGAGGAGGTGACTTTTTAACTGAGTCTAAAAGATAACTAGTATTTTAAGGTCAGGGAAGGGTGCATAGGACAACCTTGGCTAAGAGAACAGCAATAACAAAGATACAGAGTAATGTTCTTGGTGTACTCTGGCCTCTAGAGGTGGTTTTACATTGTGATGCTCAGTAGGGTATGAAATGTAGTGAGATGGGAGAGAGTTGATTAGGAAATACACCAGTCTTTTATAAAGAGAGAAGCTGTAGTCATTTCTCTGACATTTAGCAAACTGAGTTTAATACTGAATATCAAAATAACTGAGAGCAAAGTGTTCTACAAACACATTTGATCTAGAGGGAATCTCAGAGATTATCTGGTTTAACATCTCTCTTTCTGTTTCTCTCTCTCCCCAAAACAGAGGCTCATAGAGAGGTTAAGGATTTTTAATCAAGACCATACAACCAAGTTGGTTAGGTATGAAATATCTCAGGTTGCTGGAGTTGGTCTGTAGCTGTTTTGACCACGGTAGGTAGAAGAGAGGCTGCTGGGCTGTGAGGCAGAGTAGAGATCAAAAGTAGAGTTAGTTCCCATCACTGAAGGTAAAGAAGGCATTAAGTTCCAGTTTTGTAGGTAGATGGTGGTCTAAATTTGATGTAGGCAACTCCTCAATATAGCAGATATGCTGGGAGGGGCATTTTCGGGTTTCTGAATTGAACCGTTCATAACAACTGCATAGTAGTACATCCAGGTAGTCAGATTCGTGTCCTCTGAGGCAGTTCACTACACCACCTACTTGACCCAACATGGACGTCTGCTTCAAATTGATCCAGTAACATGCCTTTCCTGGGAATGGGATCGGGAAGGCTGAGATGAAAGATCATGTTAGGTAAATTCTAGTGCTGGAATCCTGACAAGCTATAGCCAATTGTAAGAAGAGTTGGAAAAACAATAATGCCAGTAAAAAGAGGGAGAAAAAAGAGAAGGGAGATGTGCAGACAGAAGGAGAGACAAAGAGGAACAGAAGCAGAGCCTCAGTGGTACCTATCTGCAGCTCAGTTTCCCATTGCTCAGTGATACCTGATTTCACCTTTTCGTGTGACATGAGTGAGATCTGACATCTTTGCATGGGCCTCTGCTATAGGCAGGCAAAGCAGATTTGATCTGAAAAATCATTTCGTTACATGACTCTTTTTAACTTCAAATTGTGAATAACCCCTCTATTTCCCTTTGAGTTGTGTTTTCCCTACTTTTCTTCAAAATAAAACTGAACAAGAACCCCCTGAAAAACCCTACCTTATCCATTTTTTTATTTGGGGGAAAATGCTTACTTCTTTTTACATAGATCTGCTGAGTCAGGATTACCTCAAGAAAGTACCACAGGACAGTGGAAACTGTCTGAAGCATTCTTGAGTCTTTCATGCACAAGACCAATGTGTGTTAGACAGAAAGGCTTGAATTGCCCCCTGGAACTGAACACTGCATCAACAACTCGCTTTCCTCCATCCATTGCAAAATCACCTTTCAGTTGAATGAATAACTTGAAAATCTGAAGAACAGACGAGTTATCCTTAGTGGTTTTCTTTTCCATCTTAATCATCAATCCATTGTCATTAAAGGGAGTAGTGGATCTTGACAGAGATGCTGAAATGAGCACTTTCTATTATAAGGAAAAAAATCTCTGTAGACACCGTGCTGGGGCAGCAGTCACAGAAACTTACTGAGCTTCTGGAGCTTCTGTAGGGATAATGAGCCATCATAAATCTTTCTAACTGGGAAAAAAAATGTAGGTATTTAGTTGGAGACTAAACAAAATATTAGGAGTGTATTTCAATTAAATACATTTATTTTTATAAACATTCATTTATACATATTTAAATATCTATATTTATAAACTACTTATGAATAATTTACTTACAAATTATAAACATGAATTTAGAAGACACCTCTCGACTACCCAAAATCATTTTGCCTAGGAAATAGCACATGTCCTATTTAGTAAAAATTGACTTGCCTCCTGCTTTCTGAAAAGAGTACTTTTCTATTTGTAAAGTTTTTAGCATGTTTATAAACAAACATACACATAGGTAAGGGCTTGAATTTGCCAGGATGTTCAGGATGTTCATTCACTGGAATGTTATCGTAGACTTGCAGAAGATTTGGAAAGACCAAGAAGCAGATTAATCCAGGCTTTAGTTTCTTGGAAAGAATGAGCCTTCTTGGGGAGGTTAGTACTGGAGATTAGTCACCAACTCTACTGCACTTAATTCAGGGCACATTATGGGTTAGTGCTTGTATTTCTGTCCCTTTCTTTGCTGAAAGGAAATAATCACCTACAAGACTCATCCTCATTAAACTACACATAAAGGACTAACTGCAGGTAGCTTTAATCAGCAAAATAAAAGCAAATTCTGTCTGAGGCGTATAGCTCAGCAGGTCTGCTCACCAGTGCTGTTCATGATTCTGTGTGTATGCTTAACTCTGAGCACTTGCTCGTAATTGACCTCTTATGTTTTAGCAACAAGTCCCGAGATTGGATCCCTTGTCTACTCTATCCTGTGATATGTGTGGAACTCCTCCTTTTCTTCTGAATTCAAAGGCTAGCTAGCCCCTTCTGACTAGCTGTCTCTCTGGCACCCTGTACTATAGTTGAGGCACCAAGAAAGAAGAATTAGGTTTCAGATACTGATGTCCACACATACCATTCCTTAGATGGTTACTTAGTCTTTGAGGTCTCACTGTCTTCTTCTGTAAAATAGGAAGACTGAGAACTATGTTGCATAATTGTTTTAAGAAATAGGTAAACCATATATTTGATAAAATATATATAAAGTGCCTAAAAATTCTAGACATATGGCAAGGGTCTCAGAAAATAGTAGTAAATTCTTGCTTGCATGAGGAAGTTGGCTTTGGATTCTCAGAGGGTCTATTATTATTACTATTATACCATAGTTAAAACACATGGTCAGATTTTCACATTTGCTAATGAACAAATACAGCAGTATTGAAAATGTATGTGCAAAGTACGTCTCCTGCTTAGGCCCTGATTTAAATAATTACTTGGGGTTTTATGGAATACCCAAGATTAATCTTGTAGAGTAAGCTTTCTAATATGAGATTTCAAAATACTTGCTCAGCATTTGAACTCATTTTTTCCCCTAAAATAATCGTTATAAATGCACACTGGAAGTGAAAAATGATATTAAGGGAAACATTGCAGCCCTGTGGTCTCTGTTCTTTCATTAAAGAAGCATCTGCTTTTTATG
Organism: Grampus griseus; assembly: GCF_964374135.1. Taxonomy (NCBI): domain Eukaryota; kingdom Metazoa; phylum Chordata; class Mammalia; order Artiodactyla; family Delphinidae; genus Grampus; species Grampus griseus. The sequence goes on from NC_139010.1 coordinate 42,968,887, forward strand.
CCCCCAGAATCACATTTCCTAGCTGCTGAGTACTAAAAAGCTATCTTTTTTTGGGAGAAAATAAAAATTAGCATTGTAAGTCTATTAACATAAAGGGAATGTACTTTAAGTTTATTCAAATTATGAAATGCTAAGAAAATCAATTTGTGTTAATTTAAAGCCCACTTAGTCCTCACAGGGCTTTGACTGGAGTAAAATTTAAGTTGTTTCTACACATATGTCAGCAGCTCTTGCTGGGCCTGCCATAGGCCCAGGGTTGTGACTATTGGTAAAATGATTTAAGAGACGAGATGTGCAGCTTAGATAGGTTCTCAGAATTTACTGTCCAAAGAGAGGCCTGTGACTAAGGGGAGAGAAATGATCATTCCATTTATCTATCATCTTCCTTCACTTAGAGAATTAGGGTCCTAAATGTACATGTCATAGTGCCTTAGAGAGAACATGGTGTCCCAGTTAAAGGAGTCTGGAGGATAGTGCCACTAGTCTCTGTACATCTTCGGATCCTGGGATTGTATGTAAGTGATACAGGCATACCTCCTTTTATTATGCTTCGCTTTATTGCACTTTGCAGATACTGTGATTTTTACAAATTGAAGGTTTTTGGTAACCCTGTGTCAGGCAAGTCTATTGGCATCATTTTTCCAGCAGCATTTACTCACTTTGTATCTCTGCATCACATTTTTGTAATTCTTGTAATATTTCAAACTTTTTCATTATTATATTTGATATGGTGATCTGTCATTGATCTTTGATGTGAGTTGTGTGACTCAATGAAGTCTCAGATGTTGGTTAGCATTTTTTACCAGTTAAGTATTTTAAATTAAGGTATGTACATTTTTTATACATGATGTTATTACACACTCAATAGACTACATTATAGTGTAAACATAACTTTCATATACACCGGGAAGCCAAAAAATTTGTGTGGTTCACTTTATTGTGATATTTGCTTTTTTGTGGTAGTCTGGAACCTGCAATATCTCCATGGTATGCTTGTATTTATATTTGAGTTGCTGAGAAAATGAGGTTTTTACTTATCATTTTCAGAACCTTGAAAGTACACTTAAATTTGAGCCCTAGCTCAAATTACTGTTATGGGTTGAATTATGTCCTCCCCAAATTCATGTGTTAAAGCTCTAACCCCCAGTACCTCATGATGGACTTTATTTGAAGTTAGGGTCTTTACAGAGATAATTAAATTAAGATGAGGTTATGAGGATGGACCCGAATCCAGTACAACTGTTGTCCTTATAAAAAGGGGGAATTTGGAGGCAGATACACACACAGTGAGAATGCCATGTGAACATGAAGATAACCACCTACAAGCCAAGGAAAGAAGTCTGGAATAGAACCTTTCCTCACAGCCCTCAGAAGAACCAACCCTGTGAACATCTTGATTTTGGACTTCTAGTCTCCCAGAATTTTGAGACAATAAATTTCTGCCACTCAGATTGTGGTACTTTGTTATGACTGCCCTAGTAAACTAATACAATTACTTATTAGCTGTGTGACTTTGACAAATTAATTTTTTAAAAAGCCTGAGTTCTCCCCATTGTAAATTGGGAATGATAAAAACAGAATTGTTTAAAAGGATGAGTTCTGAGGTGAGTCCTTGTGTTCACATTCCAGCTCTACCACTTAATAGATGTATAACCTTGAGCAAGTTGCTTAAAACCTTTCTCTGCCTTAGGGTTTTAATTTGTAACATGAAGATAGTAATAGTACCTAGCTCATAGGTTTGGTGTGAGGATTGAATGAGTTCATGTGTATAAGGCATCTAAAACTATCTGGTACTTGCTAAGTGCTCAATAAATGTCAGCTAATATTGGTCATTTGGAGGATAAGTTAGTATGTATAAAACATACTGCATAGTGCCTGATACATAATAAAGTCCTAGTAAATGTTCATTATTATATTAGTTTTTCCTACTAATCATCTTAAGTGGTCCTAATAACATTAAAAAAATTCAGAGGTTTGAAAATTGAAATTATAAAAGATAGTGATTATTAATAATTACATATTAATAAAAACCTTAATGTAGAATTTTATTTCAATTATTGCCTGTAAGATCTTGAAAAGCTGTCATTTTTCATATTCAGCAATACAAATTTGTACTCATTTTTGAAGATCTTATTCATGTCCTTATTTTTGTTTTTATGTGTTTCTTTAAATGTGTCATGGATTTTACATTTTCCTTCAGTAGAGCTAGAGCAGAGTTTTCTATAACTAATATTTCACTTAGAATATCTTCTGTATTATGCTACATAGGGGGATGCTTGTTTCCTTTACTTTTACTCTTTTCATTTTCCCTTTTCTCCCATAAAATAGCATTAAAATCAGAAATACCTCTCTTACAGCTATACTTGATGAAATTAAGATATAAAGACTTCATGATTTATTAAAATGATAGTCTCTGTGGTTAAGGCAAAATTCTTAGTAAATGGCTTCAACTATCAAAAATAAGTAACTTTTTTAAAAATTAAAAAAAATATGTATATATTTTTTGGCCGCGTTGGGTCTTCGTTGCTGTGCGTGGACTTTCTCTAGTTGTGGCGAGCGGGGGCTACTCTTCTTTGTGGTGCATGGACTTCTTATTGTGGTGGCTTCTCTAGTTGAAGAGCACGGGCTCTACGTGCACAGGCTTCAGTAGTTGTGGCTTGCGGGCTCTAGAGCACAGGCTCATTAGTTGTGGCGCACAGGCTTAGTTGCTCCGTGGCATGTGGGATCTTCCCAGAGCAGGGCTCGAACCCATGTCCCCTGCATTGGCAGGTGGATTCTTAACCACTGCACCACCAGGGAAGTCCGAGAAGTGACTTTTGAACTGATAATATACACTACCAAATGTAAAGCAGAGCTAGTGGGAAGCAGCCCATAGCACAGGGAGATCAGCTTGGGGCTTTGTGTCCACCTAGAGGGGTGGGATAGGGAGGGTAGGAGGGAGACACAAGAGGGAGGAGATGTGGGGATATACGTATATGTATAGCTGATTCACTTTGTTATAAAGCAGAAAGTAACACACCATTGTAAATCAATTATACTCCAATAAAGATGTTAAAAAAAAAAGAACAAAAGAAGATAGCTCATGGTGACTAAAAGTATTTTCTTTTTAAATTCTCAATTCATATCAGTTAAGGAATCAAAACTTTCTTCAGGGAGAAACTTCTTATAGTTCAGGCCTTTATAATTCAAAGTTACACCAAGTGGATTGCAAAATAGTCTGTTAGCTCCCAAATGGGTTGCAGGTGTGGTTGTTGAGCACAAGGAAGAATAGCAAACACTCATTAACTGCATAGTGAACATTTTATGCTTGCTGTAGTGTGGTGAGAAGGCACTCCACCGTGGAGAGATGTCTCCTTGTTTGTTTATTGTTTCTGTTTTTTAAAATTAGGTATATCAGTCAAGGTCCCAGGTGGAATATAGATGTCTTACGCAAAAGGGTATCTGAAGAGTTGGAGGGGCTATTTATAGAGATGTGGGTGGAATAAGGAAATCAACAAGAAACATAGGATAGTAAAAGTGAAAACCTGTTACCACTTTTCGGCATAAAAGGGCAAGGAGAGGGAGCAGTTACCTGAACCCACAGGAAATACAGCTCTGACAAGAGTTGTGCCTTTACACAGAGGAAAGAACCACTGCCAAACAGCATCCTGGCAGAACGGGATAGAGGCAGTAAATTCTTTGACTTGTTTATGTTCCCACCTTCTGACCCTGTAGAGCCTCCCAGCGGTTGAGTGTGGGAAGCCAGAGAGCAAAGGAGCTTAGTGACCAAAGTTCTTGCCAGTCAGTCTCCTGAGGCACAAAGTAGGGCACAGAATTGCTGAAAATGGATCTGGAAGGACAAACTAAGATAAAATGCATGTAGAAGTTTTGTTATTCTAAGTTAAAGCTGTATCTTAAATATGTGACTCAGTTACACATTGATTAGAATAGCAGTGATCATTTCTCAAATAACTCAAGTGGGCCTTGAATTCATTCTTTTATACTCCATAATAATCTTGATCCACAAAAAATAATATTTGATATATTCTGTTCAAATGTTGTTTTTTTCCTGCTGATGGGCTATTAAATATAAGTGAAATATTTGTCATAACTTAGTGCTTTACTGATTATGCAGCTGAATATTCACGTTTGTTTGCACCTAGAAAGTTCTTGATATCAGGCATAATCATCATCCTTGTATTGAAGATAAAATGATGCTTTGTTGAAGAGTGAGACTGGCGTGCTGTTGGGTGACCGATTGAGCATTAATCTTGCCATAATTGTTTCTGTTTGCTTAGTCATCACATCAAATAAGCACTCTAGTCTTGGTGATTTGACATTTAACTGCTGGGAGCACTTAAAAGCTAAGCCAACCACATGGTGAGTGATTAATAAGAGTGTAATTCTGGAGTCCTAATACCAGTGTTTCAACTGCAACTCAGCAATGAGAAAGCTTGGGTTAGTACCTTAACATTTTAAAGTTTATTTTTCTGATTTATAAAATAGACTCAATAATATTATCCATGTTACAAGGTGATTTATAAGGATTAAACAAAAATATAAATGTAAAAATATTTAATGTTTGGTACATGAAATAATTATCATGAGAAATACTGAATTTACCATTTAGACAGAATCTATGACAAATATAATTAATCTGGGTTAATATTGGGCCTACGGTGTTTAGAAGAGTGTCCTCACTAATGTGAGATTATATACGCAATGGAAAACATACCATATTCTTGAGGCAGCATGAAGTATGGTAGGAGGAAAATGATAGAAAAATTATAGAAACAAGGAAAGGAAGAAAATATAAAAGAGAATCTCCAAAATCAAAGCGTTAGAGCTACTTTCCTATTCTTCAGAAGCTAAATCAATTGACTACTGAAAGTGTAGATGTGATTTTTTCATCACAATATTATAAAATTTTTAAAAAGATATAAGACTAGTTGGAATTCTTCTCAAAACAGTCCATGAGATGGGCTGGAGAGTAAGGATTGACATGAAAAATATTTCTTCCTCTAGACATAGAAAACTTGAATCCTAGTTCTATGATTACCTGTGACTTTGAATGAGCCACTTTTCTGAAATTCAGCTTCATTTTGTGCACAGAATGAGTTGGACAGAAGCAACAGTTTTCAAAATATCTTCCAGAAAAATTGGATTCATTAGTTAAACAAGTTTGGGAGATACTGCATTCTATATCTCCCTCTCAGAAATTCCTACAGTATGTGTATTCATTAAAAATTCAAAAAACATTCAGAGATATACTGTAGCAAGGGAAAAAAATAATAGCAGTTCACTTTTGTTTAACCTTATTTTAAATTTATTCATCATGAGATTTTTTTTCCGTATAACATCTATTAATATCATATAAACTACTAATAAAGGGCTTCCCTGGTGGCTCAGTGGTTAAGAATCCACCTGCCAATGCAGGGGACATGGGTTCGAGCCCTGGTCCGGAAAGATCCCACATGCCGCGGAGCAGCTAAGCCCGTGCGTCACAACTACTGAGCCTGCGCTCTAGAGCCCCCACCCCACAACTACTGAAGCCTGCACGCCTAGAGCCCGTGCTCCGCAACAACAGAAGCCACGACAATGAGCAGCCCTCGCACCGCAACGAAGAGTAGCCCCCACTTGCCACAACTAGAGAAAGCCTGCATGCAGCAACAAAGACACAATACAGCCAAAAATAAAATCAATAAATTTAAAAAAACAAAACTACTAGTTAAGAACTATCTTATTAGAGGACTTACGTCCTCTTACAAGTCTTGGAATCTAATTCTTAAACTCTGTTTTATGATACAGTAACTACACAATAACTGTTAAAAATCCTGATTGATTTAATATCTCACTTCAGTTAGGTGAGTAAGGGTTAAGGAATAGGAGAATCCTGGACAGTTCATTTCTTCTTCTGCCTGAGACCCAAAGGAAAATAGATAATTAAATCTGATTCCCTGGAGTAAAATCAGCTTTTTTGTTGTTCTGTAGTATACAATGTGAAATCCTACATGACAGACTAGAGATAATTGGATGTATATACATTTTAATGCACCTGTCATAGAGCACACTGAATACATAAATTTGTACTGAATACTTGCCATGTTGTTTTTAAAAAATCTGCTTGTTAAATCTTAGTAAAATATAGCTATTATTTTACTGGTACAAGTACGTAAATTAAAAGTATAAAAATAGAAGGTATGATAGAATTGTTGCCACTTACTATGAACTTGTAAACAAACCTGCTTCCTAGTCATTCCAAAATAGTATTTGCCTTCAGGAACCATAATATAAATTATCTTGGGTACTAACTGATCTTGTTATTGGGCCCAAATACTCAAAATGTATGGGAAATATGTTTAGGACATTGGCTCTTCACTACCAAGCTCCAGAAGCAACTGCCAGAAGCATATCTTGTTACTACTTCAGCTCCACTCCCTAGCAAATTTTAGTTTCCATTGATTGTCATCTCATCACTTAGAATAGATAAGGCTTCTCTACTTCTTACTTAAAAGGGCAAAATAAGGAAAGAGTAACAGCTACTTCTGGGTGTTCATGATAATGAAACAATGTTAGTTACCCTTCATTGAGCCCTTCCTCCCGTATTATGTTGAATTCTTTCAGCAAGCTGTGAAGTAGGCAATTTTGCTATCCACAATCTCATACAAGTTGAAGAGCTTGTCCAAAATTTAACATCTAGTAAATTCCTAAATCATGATTCAAATCCAGGACTGCCCCAGTGTTCTCATTCTGTCACAGACAGATTTAAACCACAATGACTGTATGCACATGGCCAGTCTGATACCACATATAGTGTAGCACATGGTTTAGCAAATGGTGTTTTCTAGAGAATGTTTCATGTACATTTGGAAAGACTATGTAGTCTGCTCTTTTGGGGTAGAATATTCTACCAATGCCAGTTATATCAGTTTGGTGGCTATTGTTCACGTCTTTAATATTCTTACTGATTTAATGCAAATTGTTCTTTCAGTTACTGAGAGGGGTATTGAAATATTCAACTTTAAGTGTTGAATTATCTACCCTCTTCAGTTCTGTAAGTTTTTGCTTTGTGCCTTTTGAAACTCAGTTGACACATGCATAAACCTTTATAATTTTTATATTTTCCTGATGCATTGATAATTTATCATTATGAAATTATTCTTTGTTTCTAGGAGTGTTGCTTAAGGTCTGTTTAGTATTAACATAATGCCTGCAGCTCTTTTATGATTACATTTTGCGTTTTTTTCCACCATTCATTTACTTTCCACCTATTTGTGTGTATTTCTGTACAGAGCATATGGTTGAATCTTGCTTATTTATTGTGTTTGACAATCTCTGCCTTTTGATTAGAGTATTTTGTCCATTTACATGTAATATAATTATTGCTATGTTTGGACTTACATCTGCCACTTTATTTTTTTTCTATAGATTTCATGTCATTCTTTTCTCCTTCGTTTAATGTCATCTCTTTGTTTAACAGATATTTTTCTTTCTACCATTTCATTCCTCTGTTGATTTTGGACTATTTTTAGAGTTGGTTATTTAGTGATTGATCTAGAAATATGATATACAATCTTATCAGAGTTTTCTTCAGATTAATACTAATGCAATTCTGGTAAAATAGAGCAACTTTGCTCTAAGATAGCTCCATTTTCTGCCTCTCTTCTTATTTGTGCTAATATTAACATATATTACACTTTTATATGTTGCAAGCCTAATCTAACAATACTATAATCATTGCTGGTTTTTTTTTTTTTTTTTTTTTTACAAACTTATGTTTTTTAGAGAAACTAAGGAGAAAATAGAAAACATATCGATATAGTGTCTTAGTTCAGTCTGCTGTAACAAGATACTGTAGAGTAGGTGGCTTATAAACAATGAACATTTATTTCTCACAGTTCTGGAAGCTGAGAAGTCCCAGATGAAGGCAGTAGCAGATTTACTGTTTGGTAAGGCCTTGCTTCCTGGTTTATGGACAGCTGTCTTCTTGCTGTGTCCCTGCACGGTGGAAAAAGCAAGAGATCTCTCTGGGATCTCTGTTATAAGGGCACTTATCCCATTCATTATTTACCTCCCCAAGTCACCACCTTCTAATACAATCACACTGGGGGTTAGATCTCAACATGTGAATTCAGAGGGTGGACACAGTCAGTTAATAATGTGTAGTCTTTTTTATTTGCTGACCTATTTTCTATTTCTTATGCTCTTCATTTCTTTGTATTAAACTTGCTATTTCGTGTCATTTTCTTTCCACCTGAAAGACTTACTTTAGTATTTCTTGCAAGGCAGTTCTGCTAGAAATAAATTATCTCACTTTTTATTTATGTACGACTCTCTTGGTTTCACCTTCATTTTTCTTTTTTTTTAACATCTTTATTGGAGTATAATTGCTTTACAATGGTGTGTTAATTTCTGCTTTATAACAAAGTGAATCAGCTATACATATACATATATCCCCATATCTCCTCCCTCTTGAGTCTCCCTCCCACCCTCCCTATCTCACCCCTCTAGTTGGTCACAAAGCACTGAGCTGATATCCCTGTGCTATGTGGCTGCTTCCCACTAGCTATCTGTTTTACATTTTGTAGTGTGTATATGTCCATACCACTCTCTCACTTCGTCCCAGCTTACCCTTCCCCCGCCGTGTCCTCAAGTCCATTCTTTACTTCTGCATCTTTATTCCTATCCTGCCCCTACAATTTTCAGAACCTTTTTTTTTTAGATTCCATATATATATATTAGCATATGGTATTTGTTTTTCTCTTTCTGACTTACTTCACTCTGTATGACAGACTCTAAGTTGATCCACCTCACTAAAAATAACTCAATTTCGTTTCTTTATATGGCTGAGTAATATTCCATTGTACATATATACCACATCTTCTTTATGCATTCATCTTTGATGGACACTTAGGTTGCTTCCATGTCCTGGCTATTGTAAATAGAGCTGCAATGAACATTGTGGTACATGACTCTTTCTGAATTATGGTTTTCTCAGGGTATATACACCCAGTAATGTGTTTGCTGGGTGGTATGGTAGTTCTATTTTTAGTTTTTTAAGGGACCTCCATACTGTTCTCCATAGAGGCTGTATCAGTCTACATTCTTACCAACAGTGCAAGAGGTTTTCCTTTTCTCCACACCCTCTCCAGCATTTATTGTTTGTAGATATTTTGATGATGGCCATTCTGACTGGTGTGAGGTGATACCTCATTGTAGTTTTTTTTTTTTTTTTTTTTTTGCGGTACACGGGCCTCTCACTGCTGTGGCCTCTCCAGTTGTGGAGCACAGGCTCCGGACGCACAGGCTCAGTGGCCATGGCTCATGGGCCTAGCTGCTCCATGACATGTGGGATCTTCCCGGACTGGGGCACAAACCCGTGTCCCCTGCATCGGCAGGCGGACTCAACCGCTGTGCCACCAGCGAAGCCCCCCTCATTGTAGTTTTGATTTGCATTTCTCTAATGATTAGGGATGTTGAGCATCCTTTCATATGTTTGCTGGCAATCTGTATATCTTCTTTGGAGAAATATCTGTTTAGGTCTTCTGCCCATTTTTGGATTGGGTTGTTTGTTTTTTTGATATTGAGCTGCATGAGCTGCTTGTAAATTTTGGAGATTAGTCCTTTGTCAGTTGCTTCATTTGCAAATATTTTCTCCCATTCTGAGGGTTGTCTTATCATCTTGTTTATGGCTTCCTTTGCTGTGCAAAAGCTTTGAAGTTTCATTAGATCCCATTTGTTTATTTTTGTTTTTATTTCCCTTTTTCTAGGAGGTGGGTCAAAAGGGTCTTGCTGTGATTTATGTCATAGAGTGTTTTGCTTATGTTTTCCTCTAAGAGTTTGATAATGTCTGGCCTTACATTTAGGTCTTTAATCCATTTTGAGTTTATTTTTGTGGGTGGTGTTAGGGAGTGTTCTAATTTCATTCTTTTACATGTGGCTCCCCAGTTTTCCCAGCACCACTTATTGAAGATGCTGTCTTTTCTCCATTGTATATTCTTGCGTCCTTTATCAAAGATAAACCCACACACATATGGTCACCTTATCTCTGGACTTTCTATCCTGTTCCATTGATCTATATTTCTGTTTCTGTGCCAGTACCATACTGTCTTGATCACTGTAGGCTTGTAGTATAGTCTGATGTCCGGGAGCCTGATTCCTCCAGCTCCATTTTTCCTTCTCAAGATTGCTTTGGCTATTCAGGGTCTTTTGTGTTTCCATACAAATTGTGGAATTTTTTGTTCTAGTTCTGTGATAAATGCCATTGGTAGTTTGATAGGGATTGCATTGAATCTGTAGATTGCTTTGGGTAATATAGTCATTTTCAAAATGTTTATTCTTCCAATCCAAGAACATGGAATATCTCTCCATCTGTTTGTATCGTCTTTAATTTCTTTCATCAGTGTCTTATAGTTTTCTGCATACAGGTCTTTTGTCTCCTTAGGTAGGTTTATTCCTAGGTATTTTATTCTTTTTGTTGCAGTGGTAAGTGGGAGTGTTTCCTTAATTTCTCTTTCAGATTTTTCATCATTAGTGTATAGGAGTGCAAGAGATTTCTGTGCATTAATTTTGTATTCTGCTACTTTACCAAATTCATTATTAGCTCTAGTAGTTTTCTGGTAGCCTCTTTAGGATTCTCTATGTATAGTATCATGTCATCTGCAAAGAGTGACAGTTTTACTTCTTCTTTTCCGATTTGGATTCCTTGTATTTCTTTTTCTTCTCTGATTGCTGTGGCTAAAACTTCCAAAACTGTGTTGAATGATAGTGGTGAGAGTGGACAACCTTGTCTTGTTCCTGATCATAGAGGAAATGGTTTCAGTTTTTCACCATTGAGAACGATGTTGGGTGTGTGTTTGTCATATATGGCCTGTATTATGTTGAGGTAAGTTCCCTCTGTGCTTACTTTCTGAAGGGTTTTTATCGTAAATGGGTGATGAATTTTGTTGGAAGCTTTTTCTGCATCTATTGAGATGAGATGATCATATGTTTTTTTTTTTAAATCAGAAAATCATTCAGTAGACTCTTCACCATAGAAGATGTGCTGTAGTAATTGAAAATTTAACTATTATGTTGTTGAGGCACTGGGTTTATCTGACTAACCCATGAAAACTGAAATGCATGCAAATCAAAATGGTGCACAGCAAGGACTACCTATATTTTAAAAACATAATCACAACTACTTTCAACGTTTATGAATTTCATGTGTTTTCATTTGTACTAAGTGTTGGGCAAGGGACACATCCTATAGTATTTTGGGGGAGAGTGCCCCACCATGAGTGCATTGACATCTGGTATGAAACACTCTTTGCCCTAATTGCCCTTACTGACTAGTAATAAAAATGGCCCACATGTATTGCATCACGTGTCAAGCATAGTCTAAAGGCTCATCTCATTTTCTCTTCTCACAGCAAAGTAAGTACTCTTATTCTTTGTGGAGGCTTAGGTAGGTTCAGTAATTTGGAGAGAAGAGATTCAAACTCAGCTGGACTCCAGAACCTGTGCCCTTCACTACTGTATACAGGTGGAAATGATCGATATGGTGACTTTGCAGAGAGGGGAAACACAAGGAGTTATGACACTATGCCAGAGTGAACAACTTAGCTGTGGGACCAAGATGGACTTTCCCAAGGAAACACGGTGTACACTTCTTCTTTAGTGAGAATGAATGCTAGACACACGTGCACAGAGACAAGTGGGTTCTAACCAGGCCTTTGTCAATAACAGGGTAGGCAGTGTAGACCAGTGATCTCCCTGAACAAGATTCTGTCCTTCACTCATGTGGCTACTGTCTTTTCAAGCTTCAACTTTTTATGCTTATCAATAAATAGGCACCTTTAGTAGATAAAGATTTTTATTAGATTTTTACTTTAATTTTCACAACACTTTGAAGTTATTATTCCCGTAGAGTAGTTGGCAATACTGCAGCTCAGAGGAGTGAAGCAGCTTCCTCAGAGTTACACAGCTACAGGTGCAGAACCAACATGCTAATTCCAGCATATCTTCTCCAAAACTTACGCTGGGAATCCTTTGCTTCCCATGCCATTACCCAACTAATCCAGCCGTCTCTTGGTTCAGACAGTTTGCCATGAGCATAAGATAGAAGGAGATCATACTTCATAAGACCATTTTTTTTAATGTTTTTCTTTTTTGTTCTTTTTTTTTTTTTTAGTATTTATTTATTTATTTGGCTGTGCTGGGTCTTAGTTGTGCCACATGGGATCTTTAGTTGCAGCATGTGGGATCTAGTTCCCTGACCAGGGATCAAACCCGGACCCCCTGCATTGGGAATGTGGAGTCTTAGCCACTGAACCACCAGGGAATGAACCAATTCATGCCTCCTCCACATTCCTCACTCCCAGCCAGACTCTGATTTGAGTTCCTAACTGCCCATTACCCATACCCTTTATTCACAATTCTTACCTATGTTTCTTATTTCTACCTTGATTGGTCTTCTTGACTATTTGGTACCTGGCTGATCTTTAACTTTTATTTGATCACTTTGGACTCTATCTCGGATCCATTTGAAAGTGGAATCCTCTTAATGTACCTTTTCAAGCAGAATTACTGGTCCAGATCCCAGGCCAAGAACCAGACCTTTTCCTGATGTTTGTATAGGTTGACCAGAAGTGTAATCTTCCTATAATGTCCTGCAAGTCACCTGGGTCCTCTGGTATCAGAGGAAATGCTCACTCATGCGTCACCTTTTTTAAAATTGAAGTGTAGTTGATTTATAATATTGTTAGTTTCAGGTGTACAGCATAGTGATTCAGTTATTTCTTTGCAGATTATATTCCATTATAGGTTATTACAAGATATTGAGTACAATTCCCTGTGCTATACAGTAAATCCTTGCTGCTGATTTTATGTATAGTAGTTTTTATCAGTTAATCCCATATTCCTAATTTGTCCCTCCCTCTCCCCTTTGGTAACTGTAAGTTTGTTTTCTATGTCTGTGAGTCTCCTTCTGTTTTGTATATTGATTCATTTGCATAATTCTTAGATTCCGCATATAAGTGATACATAGTATTTGTCTTTCTCTGACTTTTTCACCAAGCGCAATATTCTATAGGTCCATCCATGTACTCTTTACTCTGAACTTTTTTGTTCAATAATAGCTTTAGAAAAGCAGTGTCTGCTTTTGCTTTCAATCTTAAAAATGTTGAAAACAAGCTTTTATCTCATATAAATTCTAAAGTTTTATACATTCATTTAAAAAACTGTTAGTACTCTTTTTAAAGTTTGCATTGACAGCTGCATAAATTTCTGTCCGTTTAAATAGCCGTGCTTGAAAGTCACTGCGACTTTTGAAAGCTGCCAGATTGCCTTATCATTGTCTGAGCGATTAGGGATGCTTGTTTGGAAGGTTGTTTTATTTCTAAATAAAACTGAAGTTTTGTTGTTCCATTGTAATGTTTCATTTTAATCTGGTTGGTTTCTATCTGGATATAATTTATAGTAGGAACCAAACATAGTTCAGTGAAAAACCTTCCATTATAAATGGCTGACTGTCGTTTGCTGCCTTTAGGTGTCCTTGTCAGCTGCATTAGACTGCTGCGTTTGATAGACGGGGAAGAATTTTCTCTGGGCTATTTAGGTCTGTGTCGGAGCAGGAATTCTATTCCTTTCTTAATCATGAACCATCGACAAGAGGAAGAAGCCATTTTCCATACAAATATCCTCTCTTTTCTTCTCAAACCTCCAACACTTTCTTTTCCTTCCTTCCTCTCATCGTTGACTTGTTTTGCTGCAGGGACTGGAAAACGGAGGTGAGGTGTGGGGAAGGGGAATGGTATTCGATAAGCAGTAAATGCTCTGCTGCAATGACGCAGACCCCCTTCAGCCACAATTTCTCTGCGTTTCTTTGTAGCCAGACTCTCTAACAAGGGTTGTCTGCCCACCTGCTCCATGTTCTCATATTCTCCTCTTCCACCAGTGTCGCTGGGGCTCTAGCCACTTCAGTAACTGAAACGTGTGTCAGATCAACAGGTGACCTCGGCACTAAATGCAGTGTTCATCCTCAGTCTTCATCTCAGTCGACCTTTTGGCAGTTCTGACACCACGGGTCACTTTCTCTTTGATAGACTTTAATCACGTTAACAGGTAGTATCACACTCCCCAGGGGTTGCTCCAGGTTGGACCACTGCTGTTATAGTGGCTCCACCTTATCTTCACGTCCCTTCATGCTTCTTTTCTCATCCCAGTTGACCCTGTCTAGCCCCACAGCTTCAATGCCATCCGCATGCTGGCGGCTTCCAGTCTGCATCTCTTGTCTTCATGTCTCTCCTGAGCCCTGGACTTGTATATCCAACCTCCTCCTGGACATCTGCCCTAAAATTCTGCTAGGAGCCCACACTTACCACTTCTGAAACAGAGCTCTCAGTTCCCCTCCAGTCTTCTCCAAGTCAGGAAATAAGACTCGCAGGCATCCCTGACTCAGTTCGTTCTTTCACAGCCACATCCTTCCTATCAGAATGTCCCGCTGATTTTGTCTTTAAAGTACATCCCACATCAGATGGCTTCTCGTCACTTCTGCCATGACCACAAGGTTTAAAGCACCCTCAGCTCTCAGCTGGACTCTACTGCGGCTCTCACCTGGTCTCCTTTCCACATTTCTTCTCTCTAAACTCTGTTGTCCACATCTTCTGCTCAACACCTCTCAGTGGCTACTCACCACTATTAGGACAGAAGGGAAACTCCCTCACTTTGCCCTCAAGGTGCAATGTGATCTGGCCCCTCACTTCTCCAACTTATCTCCTGCTCCTTCCCCTAGTCACACAGATACAGCGTGGAGCTTTAGGCTGAGCTTGTTCTGGATTTCTCCTCCAGATCTCATGTCATCCAGTGACCAGCTGGTTCCTGCCCAAATGTTAGCATCCCGTCTCACTTTCTATGCTTGGACTCCACCTTTTCTCTCCACACTACTTTGCACTTCCTAGGATTTATGAATATTATTATTTTTGTATTACATTAATTTATTATTCATTATTTACATTAATTTTTTCACTACTCCGTTTTTCTTAGTTTCTGCTTTATAACAAAGTGAATCAGCTATACACGTACGTATATGCCCATATCTCCTCCCTCTTGCATCTCCCTCCCACCCTCCCTATCCCACTCCTCTACATGGTCAAAAAGCACCGAGCTGATCTCCCTGTGCTATGCAGCTGCTTCCCACTAGCTATCTATTTTATACTTGGTAGTATATATAAGTCCATGCCACTCTCTCACTTCATCCCAGCTTACCCTTCCCCCTCCCCATGTCCTCAAGTCCATTCCCAACGTCTGAGTCTTTATTCCTGTCCTGCCCCTAGCTGCTTCAGAACCTTTTTTTTTTTTTTTTTTACATCCATATATATGTGTTAGCATACGGTATTTGTTTTTCTCTTTCTGACTTCACTCTGTATCACAGACTCTAGGTTCATCCACCTCACTACAAATAACTCAATTTTGTTTCTTTTTATGGCTGAATAATATTACATTGTATATATGTGCCACATCTCCTTTAACCATTCATCTGTCAATGGATATGTAGGTTGCTTCCATGTCCTGGCTATTGTAAATAGAGCTGCAATGAATATTGTGGTACATGATTCTGTTTGAATTATGGTTTTCTCAGGGTATATTGCCAGTAGTGGGATTGCTGGGTCGTATGGTAGTTCTATTTTTAGTTTTTGAAGGAACCTCCATACTGTTCTCCATAGTGGCTGTATCAATTTACATTCCCACCAACAGTGCAAGAGGGTTCCCTTTTCTCCATACCCTCTCCAGGGTTTATTGTTTGTGGATATTTTGATGATGGCTATTCTGACTGGTGTGAGGTGATACCTCATTGTAGGGTTTTTTTGTTTTTTTTTTTTTTTTGCGGTATGCGGGCCTCTCACTGTTGTGGCCTCTCCCGTTGTGGAGCACAGGCTCCGGACGCGCAGGCTCGGCAGCCATGGCTCACGGGCCTAGCTGCTCCATGACATGTGTGATCTTCCCAGACTGGGGCATGAACCCGTGTCCCCTGCATCAGCAGGTGGACTCTCAACCACTGCGCCACCAGGGAAGCCCTTGACTTTATTTTTGTGTATGGTGTTAGGGAGTGTTCTAATTTCACTCTTCTACATGTAGCTATCCAATTTTCCCAGCACCACTTATGGAAGAGGCTGTCTTTTCTCCATTGTACATTCTTGCCTCCTTTATCAAAGATAAGGTGACCGTATGTGCATGGGTTTATCTCTGGGCTTTCTATCCTGTTCTCTTCATCTATATTTCTGTTTTTGTGCCAGTACCATACGTCTTGATTACTGTAGCTTTGTAGTGTAGTCTGAAGTCAGGGAGCCTGATTCCTCCAGCTCCGTTTTTCTTTCTCAAGATTGCTTTGGCTATTCGGGGTCTTTTGTGTTTCCATACAAACTGTGAAATTTTTTGTTCTAGTTCTGTGATAAATGCCATTGGTAGTTTGATAGGGATTGCATTGAATCTGTAGATTGCTTTGGGTGGTATAGTCATTTTCACAATGTTGATTCTTCCAATCCAAGAACATGGTATATTTCACCATCTGTTTGTATCACATTTAATTTCTTTCATCAGTGTCTTATAGTTTTCTGCATACAGGTCTTTTGTTTCCTTAGGTAGGTTTATTCCTAGGTATTTTATTCTTTTTGTTACAATGGTAAATGGGAATGTTTCTTTAATTTCTCTTTCAGATTTTTCATCACTATTGTATAGGAATGCAAGAGATTTCTGTGCATTAATTTTGTATCCTGCTACTTTACCAAATTCATTGATTAGCTCTAGTAGTTTTCTGGTAGCCTCTTTAGGATTCTCTATGTATAGTATCAGGTCATCTACAAACAGTGACAGCTTTATTTCTTCTTTTCCAATTTGGATTCCTTTTATTTCTTTTTCTTTTCTGATTGCTGTGGGTAAACTTCCAAACTATGTTGAATAATAGTGGTGAGAGTGGGCAACCTTGTCTTGTTCCTGATCTTAGTGGAAGTGGTTTCAGTTTTTCACCATTGAGCATGGTTTTGGCTGTGAGTTTGTCATATATGGGCTTTATTATGTTGAGGTCAGTTCCCTCTATGACTACTTTCTGGAGGGTTTTTATCATAAATGGGTGCTGAATTTTGTTGGAAGCTTTTTCTGCGTCTATTGAGATGATCGTATGGTTTTTCTCCTTCAGTTTGTTAATATGGTTTATCACATTGATTGATTTGCGTATATTGGAGAATCCTTGCATTCCTGGGGTAAACCCCACTTGGTCATGGTGTATGACGCTTTTAATGTGCTGTTGGATTCTGTTTGCTAGTATTTTGCTGAGGGGTTTTGCATCTGTGTTCATCACTGTTATTAGCCTGTAGTTTTCTTTCTTTGTGACATATTTGTCTGGTTTTGGTATCAGGGTGATGGTGGCTTCATAAAATGAGTTTGGGAGTGTTCCTCCCTCTGCTATATTTTGGAAGAGTTTGAGAAGGATAGGTGTTAGGTCTTGTCTAAATGTTTGATAGAATTTGCCTGTGAAGTCATCTGGTCCTGGGCTTTTGTTTGTTGGAATATTTTTAATCACAGTCTCAATTTTAGTGCTTGTGATTGGTCTGTTTATATTTTCTATTTCTTCCTGGTTCAGTCTCGGAAGGCTGTGCTTTTGAAAGAATTTGTCCATTTCTTCCAGGTTGTCCATTTTATTGGCATAGAGTTGCTTATAGTAATCTCTCATGATCCTTTGTATTTCTACAGTGTCAGTTGTTACTTCTCCTTTTTCATTTCTTGTTCTACTGATGTGAGTCTTCTCCCTTTTTTTCTTGATGAGTCTGGCTAATGGTTTATCAATTTTGTTTATCTTCTCAAGAACCAGCTTTTAATTTTATTGATCTTTGCTATCATTTCCTTTATTTCTTTTTCATTTATTTCTGATCTGATCTTTATGATTTCTTTCCTTCTGACTTTAGGGTTTTTTTTTGTTCTTCTTTCTCTAATTGCTTTAGGTGTAAGTTTAAGTTGTTTATTTGAGATGTTTCTTGAGGTAAGATAGTATTGCTATAAACTTCCCTCCTAGAAGTGCTTTTGCTGCATTGCATAGGTTTTGTGTCATCATGTTTTCATTGTCATTTGTTTCTAGGTATTTTCTGAATTCCTCTTTGATTTCTTCAGTGATCTCTTGATTATTTAGTAGTGTATTGTTTAGCCTCCATGTGTTTGTATTTTTTGTAGACTTTTCTTTCTGTAATTGATCTCTAGTCTCATAGCATTGTGGTTGGAAAAGATAGTTGATACCATTTCAATTTCCTTAAATTTACCAAGGCTTGATTTGTGACCCAAGATATGATCTGTCCTGGACAATGTTCCATGAGCACTTGAAGAAAAAGTGTATTCTGTTGTTTTTGGATGGAATGTCCTATAAATATCAATTAAGTCCATCTTGTTTAATGTATCATTTAAAGCTTATGTTTCCTTATTTATTTTCATTTTGGATGATCTGTCCATTGGTGAAAGTGGGGTGTTAAAGTCCCCTACTATTATTGTGTTACTGTCAATTTCCCCTTTTATGGCTGTTTGCATTTGCCTTATGTATTGAGGTGCTCCTATGTTGGGTGTATAAATATTTACAATTGTTATATCTTCTTCTTGGATTCATCCCTTGATCATTATGTAGTGTCCTTCTTTGTCTCTTGTAACGTTCTTTAATTTAAAGCCTATTTTGTCTTACATGAGAATTACTACTCCAGCTTTCCTTTGATTTCCATTTGCATGGAATATCTTTTTCCATCCTCTCACTTTCAGTCTGTACATGTCCCTAGGTCTGAAGTGGGTCTCTTTTAGACAGCATATGTACGGGTCTTGTTTTTGTATCCATTCAGCCAGTCTGTGTCTTTTGGTGGGAGCATTTAATCCATTTACATTTAAGGTAATTATCAATATGTATGTTCCTATTCCCATTTTCTTAATTGTTTTAGGTTTGTTATTGTAGGTCTTTTCCTTCTCTTGTGTTTCCTGCCTAGAGAAGTTCCTTTAGCATTTGTTCTAAAGTTGGTTTGGTGGTGCTGAACTCTCTCAGCTTTTGCTTGTCTGTAAAGGTTTTAATTTCTGTGTTGAATCTGAATGAGATCACTGCTGGGTAGAGTAATCTTGGTTGTAGATTTTTCCCTTTCATCACTTCAAATTTGTCCTGCCACTCCCTTCTCACTTGCAGAGTTTCTGCTGATAGATCAGCTGTTAACCTTATGGGGATTCCCTTGTATGTTTTTTGTTGTTTTTCCCTGCTGCTTTTAATATTTTTTCCTTGTATTTAATTTTTGATAGTTTGATTAATATGTGTCTTGGCGTGTTTTTCCTTGGATTTACCCTTTATGGGAGTCTGCACTTCCTGGACTTGATTGACTACTTCCTTTCCCATATTAGGGAAGTTTTCAACTATAAACTCTTCAAATATATTCTCAGTCTCTTTCTTTTTCTCTTCTTCCGGGACCCCTATAATTTGAACGTTGGTGTGTTTAATGTTGTCCCAGAGGTCTCTGAGACTGTCCTCAATTCTTTGCATTTTTTTTTTCTTTATTCTGCTCTGCAGTAGTTATTTCCACTATTTTATCTTCCAGGTCACTTATCCATCCTTCTGCCTTAGTTATTTTGCTGTTGATTCTTTCTAGAAAATTTTTAATTTCATTTATTGTGTTGTTCATCATTGTTTGTTTAGTTTTTCTAGATCCTTGTTAAACATTTCTTGTGTTTTGTCCATTCTGTTTCCAAGGTTTTGGATCATCTTTACTATCATTACTCTGAATTCTTTTCCAGATGGACTGCCTATTTCCTCTTCCTTTGTTTGGTCTGGTGGGTTTTTACCTTGTTTCTTCATCTGCTGTGTGTTTCTCTGTCTTTTCATTTTGCTTAACTTACTGTGCTTGGGGTCTCCTGTTCGCAGGCTGCAGGTTCGTAGTTCCTGTTATTTTTGGTTTCTGCCCCCAGTGGGTGTGGTTGGTTCAGTGTGTTGTGTAGGCTTCTTGGTGGAGAGGTGCCTGTGTTCTGGTGGATGAGGCTGGATCTTGTCTTTCTGGTGGGCAGGTCCACATCTGGTGGTGGTTTTGGGGTGTCTGTGACCTTATGATTTTAGGCAGCATCTCTGCTGATGCTTGTGGTTGTGTTCCTGTCTTGCTAGTTGTTTGGCATAGGGTGTCCAGCACTGTAGCTTGCTGGTCCTTGAGTGGAGCTGGGTCTTAGCATTGAAATGGAGGAAATCTCTGGGAGAGCTTTCGCCATTTCATATTACGTGGAGCCGGGAGATCTCTCGTGGAGCAGTGTCCTGAACTTGGCTCTCCCAGCTCAGAGGCACAGGCCTGACACCCGGCTGGAGCACCAAGACCCTGTCAGCCACACGGTGTTCAGAGGCCTGAGCAGTGGGAGCTGCAGCCCTGACTCCAGCAGAGGCCTGAGGCCCAGTTGGTCCTCAGCAGGGAGTGGCAGGATGGGCACTGGGGGCTCCTGAGCACCCTCTGTGGCCTCAGGTTGAGGAGCAGTAACCCCTGGAGCTGGCGCAGTCCATTCACCATGAAATTCCTCCTCATTTGTGGCCCTTTCGGCAACCCCTGCCCTTCCTTTTCAATTTCTTCAGGATCTGTCCACCTTAATTTTTGAAGGATAATTTTACTTTGTTGATAGTTTATTTTTCCTGCAGCACTTTGAATATGTCATTCCTCTGCCTTCTAGCCTCTATTGTCTCTGATGAGAAGTCAGCCATTAATCAT
Organism: Grampus griseus; assembly: GCF_964374135.1. NCBI lineage: Eukaryota > Metazoa > Chordata > Mammalia > Artiodactyla > Delphinidae > Grampus > Grampus griseus. The sequence continues at coordinate 42,989,592 of NC_139010.1, forward strand.
ATTGTTGTTACCTGTTGTGTCATGAGTCGTTTTTCTCTTGCTGCTTTTAAAATTTTCTCTCTTGCTTTCAGTGGTTTGACCATGATGTGTCTGGGTGTGTATCTCTTTGTGTTTAGTTTTTGGTTTCCTTGAAACTTTTGCATCTATATAATAATTTTTTTAAAAAAACTGGGGAATTTCCAACTGTTATTTCTTTAAACAATTTCTTCTTTTTTTTTCTTGTCATTCTAGGACTACTATTACACATATATTAGTACGTTTGAATTTTTCCTGTAGTTCTCCAACACTTTGTTCAATATTATTCAGACTTTTCAACTTTTCAACTGTTTTTTAGATGGGACAGTTTCTTTTGACATATCTGTGTGAGTGTAAAGTTACCAAGTAAATTTGACAGTGGAGATGATATCTTTTTCTTTTATTTTCTTCTCATCTGGCCTCAATTTCTTAATCTAAAGAACACTGGCAAAACCCTGTGAATTTCTGAATAGGAGATAAATATAGATAGCAGAGACACCTCCACCCTGAAAAAACCCTGAAAACCAGAGTGAAGGGAGTAGTGTGGCTAATCAGTTTAGCTTTGGATCAGAATTTGCCTACTCCATCAGAAAAACCAGAGCCCCACAGTTAACATGACCCATTTTCTTGAGATGGTAATTAGTGATCATTTATTCTTTTTAAAGTAAATTTTATATGTGTGCGTGTTTGGTTCAGGAGGGAATGATAATCTCATTTCCCATATGAGGTGGTTGATCAGAGTGTTCCTTCCAAAAACAAAGAACAATTGCCCTGGAAGGAATTCTTGCTAATGCAATTTTTTTTTTTTTGGACACATTACTTACCTTCTCTTGTGACTCAGTTTCCTGTAATCTGTAAATGGGGATAATAGATTATCATGACTAAATAAGTTAATATATGTAAATATTTTAGGAAAGTGTCTGGCACATAGCAAGCATTATGTGTTAGCCATTATTATGATCATTTAATAACATTTCTATGGTATTTAGAACCTCAGAGATGTACTAGAACACCAGATGAAATGGCACCCCAGGTCATTTCTCAATGGAGCCCTGGGCCAACTTCATTTCTCTAGAACTTGTGTCGCCCATGGTGGAAAGAGTTTTCCAATGATAAGTGCTTTGAAGAATCACTGGGACAATATCAGGTGTGAAATTCAGTTGCCCTTTAATGGTGTTTTTACCTGGTGATAGTATCAGTCAGTGATTAAGGCCACATTTCATTTTGGTTACTTTTGAAAGAGAATAGTCACGTCAATCATACGACAGCTTTGTTGTGGTTGTTGTGAACATTGCCTTCATCTTTCAGATCCTGATTTTTAAATGCACCTGTGTGATGCAGTACCAACACTAATGGATTCTGAGTTCTTAACAGCTATTTCCACTCAAGTACCCCTTTCCCTACTTCCAACAATTGAATTTAAGCAGAACTGAATTGAGTCATCTCCAGTGTCCTGGTTCTGTTATAGCTAGCGTTAAAACAAACAAAAACGTTTGACAAAAGGACCCTGGACCATTATGACACATTTTTTGAACAATCGTTAGGAAATATAAATCACCTTGTTGAAACCAATATCTTTAAAACACTTTGCTTTAAAAACACTGAATTTATTAATCTTTTTGTAAAATTTGCATATATATAGAAGAAAACCAGTATAAATTCCCTTAACTAGGATGCCCTAAATAACTCTAATTAGAGCAGTTGAAGTGGGTTTTACTACAATTCAGGTTTCCACAGAGGGCTTAATCAACCTTCATGCATAATGAACACCCAGTAATGTTAAAGTGTAATCTATATGTGAAAAGGGCGTGAGAAAGAAACTATCCCCAGAGGTAAGACTGGGTCTTCAATGATTCAGATGGTTCAGAGCTAACAGAGATCTATTTCAGAAGTTCTGTTACACTTGTTGACTAAAAAAAATATATTTGACAACCTAAAATTTGAGAGGTACATTTTATTTGGCAGAAATTTTTAAGACTTCAAGCCCAGGAGGTAGCATCTCAAGTAACCCTGAGAGAACTGCTTCTAGGAGGCGAGGCGGGGAGTCAGGATATATAGGAGTTTTGCAACAGATGGCAGGTAGTCTGAATGTCAAAAGATTATTGTTAAAGAAAACCAGATATCTCAAGTTAAGGAATTTAGCGCTTTTCTATGTATGGGAAGATGCATGAGTCTGGGCTCACTGAAATCATTCTTTTGATACGCACCTCAGCTATCTGAGGCCAGTATCCTCATATCCTGAGTTTCCTCAGGGCTCACCGTGGGGAGTGGCTGCAATCTGATGGCTGCTAGATGTCAGGTATTCTTTTCCTTCCTTAGTTCCCTCAGGGCTCACCAGCCACTGCTGGCAGTGGCTGCAATAGCTGATGACTGTGATATCCTTTGTTTACTGATATGACAGGCAGTCTTCCATTTCTCACACTGAATGTAAATTCTGATATTATTTTAGTACATTCAAGCTTTAGACGATGAAAATATGCATGTAGGATTTATAATACTCCATGTTTTATTAGAGAATGGCAGTCAAATATCTTTTTAGAGCTATCTTAAGTATATAAAATCAAAGTTACATGCCTCCAATTCATATAATAAAACTTTCAGCATTCAGTATTATGTGAATACTGTTACAAATATCTTTCTTATTGTTACTGTTTACATAGATCAGTATCTTTCGTGATCATTTTAATTCCCTCAGCATTAAGTAATTTCCTAAAGCAAGTGGCGAATAGGAGTAAGCAAGAAGCGTCTCAGTAAACCTTTGTTCACTGACTGGTTATTTAGTCTCTTCATTTGGAATAGGTACTTAATAACATTGTGTTGATCATTGTTCCACATGAAGCTGAATCTGGCCTCTGTACCCCAACACCGAATTAAATCTTGGAGACAGAGTTTTGGGTGAAGTAGAAAAGGATAGCTTTATTGCTTTGCCAGGCAAAGGGGGCCACAGTTGGCCATGACCTCAAAACTGTGTCCCAACCTGGAGCGCACAGTGAGAAGTTTTATATAATGGTTCAGAGAGGGTGTGATCAGCTTGTGGACATTCTTCTGATTGGTTGGTGGTGAGGTAAGTGGGAGTCAGCATCATCAACCCTCTGGTTCCAACGGGTCTGGGGTCTAAGTGCCTGTGGGCAGCATACTGTTAATTTCTCCCACCTGGTGGGGGTTTCAGTATCTGCAAAACAGCTCAATGATATTGTGATGTGTATCCCTTGATGGGGAACCAGGACCTTGTCCCAAGGCTGCACTATTGTTTCTCTTGACTGTTCCTCCCTTGTCTCCGCATCCCCTCCCTTTCCTAATTAGCAACTGTTGGAACCTGCTCATTGGAACTCAGGGAAGGTCATGGAGGCCGAAATGAAGCATATTTCCAGTAATCAAGAAATGGGGAACACAGAAAGGCTTTTGTGCCCAGAAGCCCCATAGTGTCCTGCTCGGTATCATACAGAGTCTTAGGTAACTGAAAAGTTGGTCTTAATATTAATCCTGTGCAGAAAGGAATGAGAGGAATCAAAGTGTTGAATAGTGGGCATAGGTGGAATTTTTACAGTTTGCAGAGATGTCTTTATGACTGAAACGCACAACTGTGAAGGAAAAGATGTATTCTGACCATTTGAACAGTAATTATCAGTGATTTCTGTGACCTCTACCTGATTTTCCCATGTCTATTCAAACATGACTAAGAAGAAGGATCCTGGAAGTGCTATTTCCTGTGGTTTCAGGTGACTCACAATTTGTGAAGTTCACTGCCTGTGATTGGGACCTCTGACTTGGTTTACAAGTTGCTATCTCAGATCTCTTTTGTTGTGCTTAGTATTGCTCAGATGGGGATGTTGTACTTGATAGAACGTAAACCTGCTAAGGACTAATTTTGCTCTTTATTTATTTAAAAAAGTATTTCTTGAGTGTTATAATAAGTACAGGGGATAAAGTGGTTAACATGGGGCTGCCCTTGACCGCAAATAGCTCCCTAGTGGCTCTGGCTCGTTTGCTTTAAAGAGGGCTGCATTTTGGATATGCCTGTGTTGCCTTGCTTTCCATTCCTTACATCTACCATTGACCTTCCCCAAATAAATCCCTACATTACCATAGTATTTTGCTTCTTGTTATGATTCACAGTGCTCTTACTATTTACAGCCAATATTTATTGAGCTTTATTCCATGCAAGGCACTGTGTCAAGGTCCTTGGAGGGATCATCTCATTTAGTTCTTACAACAACAGGTACTATTATTTTTTCTATTCAGTAGGAAATGAAACAGAACTTTAAAGAGTCTAAGTACATTATTGCAGGTTATAAGCTGGTGGAGCTGAAACTACTGTTACAGTCCCACTCTAGAACTCAACACTTAGTTACTGTGACAAACTGTCTCCTACTCACTTTATTTTCTTTACTTACTCTAGTAATTCCTAACTAGGAGAGCTGGGTAAATGGGGGGTTGAATAGGGGAAATGTGTTAATTAGTCTTTTTGAATTATAAGAGGAAATTTCAAAATACACCTCTTAGATCTTCCTCCCCAGAGATTCTGATCTGCCCTTTGCTGGTAGGAGGGACCTGTAATTTGATCTGAAAAAAACTCCGGCAGTAATTTTGCTTCACCCTCTCTGAGAACCATCAGGGAACAGTTACATTTGCTGTATCCTAGACTGCATACTTCCTACTTCACTCTTCCAGCCATCTGATTTCCAGTTGGACTCTTGGCTTTTTTTTGACTTTGATCATTCTTTGTTCTGGGTGTCTGACTCTGCTAACCCTACAGTAAATGGGAGCACTGTAGCACCCAGTTTGATCCCTATCTCCCCTGAGCTACTCCCAAAGAGGCTGCAGGCCTTCAGGTTGGGCTCCTTCTTGACTTCTTTCCGCCCATAGTGTAAAAAGTCTTTTTTCACTTTTAGTATTCCTTTTCTTGGGGCTTTTAAGTAAGTTTTAATAGGAGGTCAGTAATTGCAGCATAACAGATTTAAGGCAAATGGGTTGCAGACAAAAAGTCCTAGAAGATATATGACCAGAAGTTAATTCCCAATTTGCTGTTTTCAAGTGACCTTTGATCCATGTGGACATTTGATGGGAAAATAGTAAAAAAGAATTATCCGCTGACTTTGAAAATTGTGTAGTTTTCTGGAATTATTTAAGTAAACCCAGCAAGCATTTATTCAGTTCTTAATACATAGGGTACTTTTATAGGCTTTACAGATGATATCTGAGTGAGATGTATAAACACTGCTCTTAAGAAGCCTAGAAGGAAGAACACAAATGCAGCTAACAATGATGAAAAGCATGAGACCTGTGGCAGAGGTTTAAAGCCATGCCTGTGGAATCCTTGGAGGCTGTTAACTTTTTTGGTTGTAGGTATCTTGGGATTCAAAGCACGAGCACCACATGCATTACACCTAAGCCTCATGGGAAAAGTCATTGTTAAGCTACAGGGAAGTGAGGTAGAGAGGAATTGGAATTGGAGAGAATAGCAGGAGGAGAGGCTAGAGAGGAAGGGAAGGGCCAGTACATGTAGACTGTTGCATACCATCTGTGTTCAGTGTTATGTGTCTTTGGGTTCAAACCAAACAGTGTGTTTCATTCGTAGAGTTGGTGAATCTGATAGGAAGTAGCTCATTTTGATTTTCATTGATCTAGACTTACAGGCACTGGTGGACTCTTTTCTCCTAGCTATTCACAGGATTGACTCTGAATATGTTTCCCTGAGAGTGACCGAAATGCACAACCTCTTTTTATTTATTGTTCAGTGAGTCTGTGTGGCTCATACCATTCTATAATAGGGGCAAAATTGTCATCGAGAGAATCAGGACTATAGTTTTCATTAGTCTCACTTATATATTATGCACCAAAAAGGGAAAAGATAGATCCTACCATTAAAAATGATTGCCCTTACTGCTAATGACATGATCAACTTGTCGTAGTCTAAAAGCTAATTTTTGATAGCCAAGTCTGAGGTTCAGCAACACAAAGGTAATTATTATGCCTCTTACTTTCTTTAAAATTTACTGCCCCCACTAAATACACTACCACCATATAATTGTTTTCCTTACCTCCATCCCTTCCTCTCCTCTTCACTTGATCCCCTAACTTATACTCCATTATCTCAACCTAAAAAAATAGGGTAAATTGGCTAATCTTTTGTATGAAGTAAAAATCTTCTTCCTAAAATTCCCATCGTATTTCTTAAGGCTTGAGTTATCCCAATCTTGCCATATATTTATGCCCATTAGGTACATTTTCTCAAGGAGACCATTCATTACCCTTGAATAAAGACTGAAATTTAGGTTTTTCCTTCAAATGGCAGGAATTCAGGATTCTGTTTGTATCAGTGACTTTGAAATGATTGCAAGTACATAAAGTGCAATTTATTGCCACTTTAAAAAATATAAGCTGAGAAAAGGGGCATGAAGTTACTTATCCCACACTATACAATGAATTACATCTATCCATCCATCTATTCAACAGATGTTTATTGAAGTTCCTTTAGCTAGTTTCTTGGAATACAAAGGTGAACACCAATGATAGCTGATCTACTTTATGTATTGCCCATAACTTATAGTGTCATATTCACAAGAAAATAATTATACAGAATTTATCAGTAACCCTGCTTTCTTTAGAACTTTAGGAATTAGCTACTTAGGGGACAATGAGTTTATACTGGTTGATATTGGTTTCAACTACAAAAGCAACTCATAGATGAGAGAAATCTGTGTGGCCTCTGGTAATTAGGAAAGGATTGGCAGAGAAACTGGGACTATATAAGAGCCTTGAAAGATGATTAGTACTTAAATAAATGAAGGCAAATGGAAATGTCCGTCCAACTATGGGAAGGTTGAGAAATAAATTCCATTCTTCCAATGCCCAGGCTGTTTTCCACGCGTGTGTATCTTTGGTTTCATTAGACTGACCATGAAGAGCAGGACTGGTTTGAAGCCAACAATTTTGGTTTTAGGATTCTTCCTTGTGGCCACATTGACAAATTATTCATTTAGCCTTTTATCAATACTTCTATCAATCAGGTGAACAAAAGATAGAGAAACTTACAGAAATCTTCTCATCTAAAGGGTGTCCTGCAGTGGGATCCATTTATCATTTTTATGTGAAGTGAGGCGATGCTCCTTGAAGACACTTTTTATTTGCTTTAGGTTTTTGCTTTATTTTTTTCTTGTTTACAGTAAACATTTAGTTTATAATAGTATATATTCATTAAGTATTCGGTAAATATTGAGGATACTGGGTAGAGGAAGAGGGTAGAGATTGTAATTTCTCATTGCCTCTTAGGAGGTAATTTTATGTAGGTTGAATGGAGTGGGCATGAGAAAACTATGAACCAGCAAAACCTGATTTTGTTGATTAACAAAAGGACACAGTGCTGAGAAATTTTGTTTTCTGAAATCATAGACTATCAGAAACTTTGCTGTTTGAAGACCATATCAATAAGAATGGAATAGCTCACTTTGCATAAAGGATCTGAGTCACTTTGAGGCAACCTGAATTGCTAACCCATGTTCAGAGCTATATAGATAAGGAGTTTCTAAATAAAACCTGCTAAATTTATTTTAACTTTATAGTTTCCACGGAAACAGAGCCTTGAGTCCACTTTGCAGTCCAGACAGAATGTAAACCTTTTTAATACCAAGCCCTTGCTTTGCTTTGAGCCTATCAAAACTCCATTTCATTTAAATTTTACCTAAACTCCACCCTTTCCAGGAATCCTACAATAAATAATACTGCTTCTTCCTTTGTTTTGTGAGAGTCAACACACCGTTGCTTTGAAGTGTACTCCTTTGTTGCAGCAAGAAAATAAACCTATCTTTGTTAGAGTATAAATTTGTTCCTAAGATTGGCTTTATTAAATCTTAATACTTTAGATCATGATTTTAGGGAAAAAGGAGATTATTTTTCTCCACCTGCTGAATAGTATTTGTTTCAAAGGTTATTGATCTTCGCTCAGTAATCTGTTTCAAAAATACACACACTGCCTGTAATGGAGAAGGTTATTTGATGTAAACTAGAGGAACTTTGGGTGAATTGCTAAGAGTGTAGATTCTTGGTCATTACAATGCTTAGGGATGTAAAAAAAAAAAAAATTAGAAAATTTTCCACTGCCACTAAACAGAGATTTTGTCTCTTTTATTCAGTGGTGTATCCCGAGCACGTAACAATGTCGGTCATGTATTTTGTTCTCAGTATATATTTATTGAATGATACATTCACACAAAGGTTTGCTGTGAAGGGCTAGAGGGAATGAGAGAATCATACAATTTTAGTCTTAAAGAAATAAAATAGAGGCAATTGTATCACTTTGTTCCTACCTTTTATAACCTGAAACTGTATATGAGCCTTTACCCCATTCACACTGTCCTCATTTATTATGCCTTCTGGGTTATAATAACTTAGTTACTTACACAATAAAATCAAATTCTCACCTTGCTATCAAAAGATCTGACTTAACGTTTTCATATTCATATCCTGTTACTTTCTCATTTGAACAAGAAACTGTTGGGTTGTTTTTGTTTTGATTTGTTTTTAAATTCCTACTTGTGGTGACAGTGATTGCCCCCCAGATATTCATGTGCTTCCCTGACACTTATGCCTCCTTTTGGGGCTGGATGACTAGTTTTGGTGGATGGACTTTGTGAACAAAGTGACATGGATCACTCCCAGGTTAAGGAAGTTAGAAGCTGTTGTACCACCTCCTCTCTCTTTCCCTAAATGATGAACTTGGAGACTGTGTATTGTAAATAGCAAAACTCCAAGATAGATGAGGGCAGCTTGCCTAAATCAGAATTTACATAAGGGACATGAGTGACAAAGCGTTATTGTACTAACGCATTGGAATTATTGTGTGTGTGTTATGAACTGTGCAAGATAAAATTTTTATATTCAAGCTGTTTCTCCAGTCTGGGTTGCCAGATTTCTACATCTCTATTAGAAGTTTTCCTATTTCTCAAGGTCCAAAAATAGTTCTACCAATTTTGAGCAGCCTGCCTAATCGCTCCAAATCAAAGGGGAAGATTGATCTGTTTTCCCTCTGATGACCCACTGAAAGTTAGTCTGCAAAATTTATTTAAAATTAACTGCTTATGGACTAGACAGGATGGCTTGGATTATAGTTTACCTCTTTCAATATAGTTGTAATTATTCCTCTAGCTTCATTATGAGTTCCTGCATCTTTTACTACATCGTGATCCCCAAAGACCTAGGACAAAATGCTTACAGCCTCCTCCTAGTGATTAATTATAGGATAGATTTTTATCTTCTGAACATTCTAACAATGAATTTTTTATTGGAGATGTCCAACATGTTGAGGCATGTAGATATTTTTCTCAGATGATTTTTCAATAAAACTTGCGCCTTTCTAAAGCTTTTTTTTTTTTTTTTTTTTTGCGGTATGTGGGCCTCTCACTGTTGTGGCCTCTCTCGTTGCGGAGCACAGGCTCTGGACGCACAGGCTCAGCGGCCATGGCTCACGGGCCCAGCCGCTCCGCGGCATGTGGGATCTTCCCGGACCGGGACACGAACCCGTGTCCCCTGCATCAGCAGGCGGACTCTCAACCACTGCGCCACCAGGGAAGCCCAATAATAAATATATTAATAGGGCTATTGTGAGGGTCTAATAGAAAATCAGACAAAGATACTCTATATATTGAAAGGAATTGTTCAAAGTCTAGCTGCCTCAGAGCTGTTTTTTTGGAAAGGAGTTAGCAGTATGAATCCACTAGAAAATATATTGATGCCCATAATTAGTTTCTATATTTTTCTACAGATGATGCTGATAGAGTCAAGGTGGGGGAAATCTTGCAACAGTTTGCAATAGTAAGTGACAGAGAAGGTAACTGCATTGGGTGCGGATTAAGGAAAGTCCACAAATACAAAGTTTCTTTTATTCTCAATATATTTAACAATAATTAAAGGCTATAGAAATTGGGAATTCCACACACCTAAGTTCCTCTTCTCTTCACAACTTTGAGAAGAAATTCTTGCATACTTCTTGAGGTTATCTTATTGGTTAATATGATGGGGTAGAAAATAATGTGATCTATGCCATCTATGTAGTTAAAATTTGTGCCCATTTAGCATTGCAGCACATGAAAACTGCTGGATTGATTGTCCAAAGGTTTTGTGCGTGTGATTGGAATTTTCTGACACAACATGGGATACATGACATATATTATGTTCATTTCGGAGAACTCTGGGGCCATAGAGGCATGAAGGGCTGCTGTGGGTGAGACACTGTTCCTGGCAGCTGAAACTGTTGTCTAGCCAAAAGATGTTTCCTTCTTATTGGGTGAGTCCTACATATTATTGTGTCAAAGTGAGGATTCTAAGAAATCTGTGAAGTTCTAGAATTTGCCACTCTTGTCAAGTCCTGAAAGCTGTATGCTTTCCTACTAGTAAGTTCAAATTGAAGCCGATATCCAAATCCCTCAGAGATATGGAAATACTTGTTAACATAGAAACATTCAGACTTGACATATAAAACATTTCAACAGGGTATATAATATAAGGAGATGAGTCTTCGCAGCAACCTCCACTACCTCTGATTTCTTAAAGTTACCCATTTACTCTAAACTGTTAAGTCACTACGGCAGTTGTGCTGATTAACTGAGGCCGACTTGTGAACAAGTTGCTTTGCATGTAGACAGACTCACAGAGCATGCTCTAAGATGAGGCGCAGCAGGGATGGGTTCATCTTTACCCTGCAGACTAGAATAACAAACATGCCACTTAAAAGTAAGTTTTGTTATGAAGTAGAAAATTATGTAAGACTGTATTGATTCTTAAAATGACAAAGTGATTACAGTTCTATAAGCAATACTTTAATGTTGCTAATGAAATTTAAAATATTTGTAGATTATTTTCTTGAATAACACAAGGCAATAGAGCCAATTAGTAGTGATGCTACTAACAGGTGACACATACTGAACTCACACTATACGCCAGACTCTGTCCTGAGTGCTTTATGGGCTTTATCTATAATTGTAATATATGTTAAGACTTTGAGAAATTAGGTCATTTGCCTATGATGACTAATTCAGTAAGTGTTTTTCTAGAACTCACACTGGTCAAATTCCAAAGGCCACGCTCTTCGTGACTATACTGCATTACCTCCTTTGCATCACATGCTTTCTGCTTGGGTTCGTAAACAAAGTGATGTGTGGAGGAGTATAAAGCATTGAGGATATACTCACAAACACTGGGTGGTATTTGTAAATGTGGACAGGACTAGATGTGTTTCACATAGGGATGATGCTGTTAGAATAATGACTCAAAGCTGTGCTGCATTTTTCTCCATAGATTCTCCCCCATGCCAGTGTGGTCAGAAGAAGGCTATGTTGGCAAACAGAATGTACAGTGTAATTGCTCAATTAGAAGCTGCTTATCCAGCAAGGGTATTAAGCATGTGCAAAGCATTATAACGATCCCTGGGAAGGATCTGGGGGAAATAGATGCTTAATGTCTAGTAATTTCCTTCCAGCACTTGACTACATCTGAAACTAAAGCTGAGGGCTGCCTTTAGCCTAGGCTATTGCACTCTGTCATGCTCGTTTCCACTGTAGTGTATTCTCAGGTGCTTCTCCCTTCCTTAGGAAATTTCTTTCTTTATAGCTTCCACTCATCCTACACACTGAACATCATTGATGGTTCTGGTCAAGTCCCACAGTTCTTTGCCAGCCCATACTGATGTTTTTCCTATCTCAATTCTTAGTACCAGATAAATATGCCCTTATGCCTGTAAGTCCTCAGTTAAAATGACTTTCTTGTATTCTTCTTTAAAAAAGAAAAAATTGTGCAACTTCAGAGACATTGTCTTCATTTGTGTATCTTGCCAACAGTCCTCATACACTCCCAGACATAAAATTAAGGTAAAATGAAGACCTGTTGGTTGGTGCATTTTTACAAATTGTGCTCATTTGAATGTTTCTTTTAAAAGTTGATTCCTATATAGCTTTTCCCCTGCCCTGGGTGATTTAGGCATAAGTGACTTCCCAAGATCTCATTCCACACAAAGATTGCAATATCATGAAAACCTTAGATATTTTGTATTAAGAAATGTCTTTTAAATGGATGCAATTTAAATCTTATATTCTTTCTTTCCTATTTTGTCTTGCTAAATGCAGTTAGTATATATTTGTGTATTGAAATGACCCCTATTCCTTGCAGTTTTTCCACACAAACAGTTCATAGTATTTTGTTTACGAACTGCCATTCCCCAGAAGAGGTGGTGGATTTTAAATGAAGAGCTCTTATAGAGATCATCTTCATGAAAAAGTTATTTCCTCCTTTTTATTGTGCTTCTCCAGGCTCCATCTATACTAAACATTTGCAATTATTCTTGTCTTGATATATGTGAGCGCTGTGACATTTCAGGACATCCACCTCTGCTGAGCTGAAAAGTCCTCAGTTCCTCGTGATGCAATACTGGTAAAGTAAATAAACAGTACTCAGATTTGTCTTGTGGTTGATGAAGCAGCTCTGTTTTTGTTTCCTGGGCATCCTTTTGCAAATCATCATACGCTCGTTTGCTTAGAGCTTCCTATCAATCATGCACTGTTCTAGGATCTGGGGCTACCATAATTCAAATATAAAAAGGTCCTTGCCCTCACAGAACTGACATTTTAGTGGAAGCAGACAATTAATGACAAAAATATAATACATCTCTCTTTAGCATAATTCTGAAATCAAAAACTTCTGGAGACCAAAATTTCCTTATAACTCATCTCCTGACCTAAATTAATGAAAGACTGTTTATAACTTTTACTCATCACAGAGTGGATATTCATATATTTTATTATAGGAGTATTAATTTGCTTAATTTGATATGGACAGTGTAACAGAAGTAGAATATGTGCACTGTATTGCTTTTCTAAAATTAAAAAGCATGTGAATTCTCAAAGATATTTAGCTTAGGTAAGTGAGTGTGACCTGTATAATGTGGGGAGTGATAAATCCTATGCATAAAATAAAGTAGGGAAAAGTGATAGGAAGTGCCAAGAAGTGTTCTTCCCTTTCTTGAAGTTGAGTTTATTGAATCCTTGTTGTTTTCACAGATCTCTGGTATCTTTAAAATGATTTATTTTTGTTAGGCATTTTTGGTCTTCAGTGAGTGCTTTGGCCTGTTGCATCCTACTGTATCTTACACTGAAGCAGAATCCTGATATGTGCTTCTTTCAAAATATGTCACGGATGTAGAAAAGTTAAATATCCTCAAATTCAACCATTTGGCTATAACCACTGTCTACATGTACATATATCTAAGTGTTTATTTTAGAACACTACACCCAGGAGAGTCTTAATTCATAATATTATTAACTTTATTTTTCTCATTAGCATATAATTTCACCAAGTTACTCTAATGACAAAATATAGGGATGGCAGAATGTATCTGATTTCTCTCTTATTCCTGGAATATTATTTCTCTCAGTCCCTCAGCGGGAGTCAGGTAACTTGTAATGGGTCTTCTGGGTAATAAGGCTAAGTCCATGTTTTTTCCTCTCTACTCATGGTTGAATAACATCTCCTTGCATTTTTTATTACTTTACATTTATAAAGTACTTTTAAAGTTTATACTGAAGATGGTTTTAGTCTAAAATAATATCCTCTGTTAACATTTAAGTTGGGATATGTATGGAATGAATATAAGCTACTTGACCTTGGCCAATTTAAACTCCCTGAGCTTTTTTTTAAAAAAAAATCACCTTGGGCTTCCCTGGTGGCGCAGTGGTTGAGAGTCCGCCTGCCGATGCAGGGGACGCGGGTTCATGCCCCGGTGCGGGAGGATCCCACATGCCATGGAGCGGCTGGGCCCATGAGCCGTGGCCGCTGAGCCTGCGCGTCCGGAACCTGTGCTGCCGCGTATGCCAAAAAAAAAAAAAAGTGATTTGTTTGTTTGGTTTTTTGGTTTTTTTGTTTTTGTTTTGTTTTGCGGTACGCGGGCCTCTTACTGTTGTAGCCTCTCCCGTTGCGGAGAGGCCCAGGTTCGACCCCTGGTCTGGGAACTAGATCCCACATGCATGCTGCAACTAAGAGTTCACATGCCACAACTAAGGAGCCCATGTGCTGCAAATAAGACCTGGTGCAACCAAATTAAATAAATAGGTGACATCTAGGAATATCTCAAAAGAGAATTAAATTAAATGATAATGATTATATAAGAAAAATATCCATTTATCAATTCTACGAAAGAATGGCTTATAACAGGTTACATATTTGCAAATATGTAAAGCTTAAAAGTAGGAAAAATATAAGATTTTATGTTAGGAAATGAAGGTTATTAGGTCAGTAAACTAATCGAAGTTAGTGTGACATAAAATACAAAATACTCCAACAAAATTTGGGACACTTTGCCTATGCTTATACTTCTGCTTTGGTGAGAAAAGGAACACAATTGTAACAAAAAGGACACGAAGGTTTTCATTCACTCTTACCTGGAGCAATCAGCTTAATAATAAATCTTCGAAGTAGCATATATCAAAGTATTTATATCAAAAAACAAAGATTAAAGAAAGTGTCCAGAAAACACGTCTGGTATAATTTCTTTCTGATTGCAATATATTTGTCTTACTAGACAAAACAATCTTAAAAGTCAGATTTACTGTAGATTTATTTTTTTTTCACCTGGTTTTTAAGTATATATTGACAGGTTGGTGATAAAATATTCAAAGTTGGTTTTAACTACTTGTTTTGAGTTGTGTTAATAATAAAACATCCTTTTCTTGCCTCTAGCAAACCTAAAAGCAAAAATTACTTCTAACACCCAGATGGTATTTTTTTTTAACAGTCATTGAAAGCAAGAATAGCAAACTGACATGCTGTAGTTGCCTACCTGTCAAGCCTGTATAAGTATATTCATAATGCACATGAAACTGCTTGTATGTTGAAACGATTTGTATTGCAATAATAAAAATATAGCTTTTATAGGATAGTGAGGTAGTCTGATGTAGAAGAAAGAAGTCCAAACTAGAAAACAGGACACTGGGTTCTGGTTCTGACTGTGTCACTAATTATGTGGGGTAAGTTTTTGTAAATCTCTTACCCTCACCGGACTTTTGCTTCTTTATTGGCTAAATAACAAGGTTAGAATACACAACTTTTAAAGTTCCTTTTAGTCCAAAAATGTTTTAATTTCATAAGCCATGTACCCAGAATAATTTTCTTTTGTGATTCAACTTAAATTGTATAAAGCGCTTCTTCTGCCTCTTACCAGACAATGTAATTTTGGTTATGCTTGCTAGATTTTATCTAGTGACATTTAAACCCAGTAAGTTAATGATTGTCCCTTCTTTCTCATTCATTGTAACTTGAGTGGCATCTAAATTGCTAAAGTGTCAGGTGGGGTTACCTGGTCATCTGTCTGTGTCTGCCCATAGTGGCATCTGCTGAGGTGTATAGAGTGTCCCGTCTGGTTCACAGGCATCACAGACTTCCACAGTGCTGTCCTCTACTGTATCTGAATCGGGCGCTTTATAGTCCAGGTCACTCCCCCTGTAGCTACTCTCATTACAGTCAAAGATATTTCCAAATAATCTTCTCTTTCTCCCTCTCCCTCTCCTTTTCCCTTTCCCCCCACCCTCTCTGTCTGTCTGTCTCTCTCTCAGCTAATATCTACAACTTTCTTGGAGGCATAAAAAAAACAGAAGCTGCTCTCTCATGAAGCCAAATGGAAATATTTGTATGCTGCCTGGACCAGTCTCAGCTTATATATCCCTCATTTTCATATCTGTCACCATGGAGACCCTTTGAAAACTCCTGAACCTGGGTTTGGGAAGCAGTCCTCTCCATTCTGAGATCCTCAAGCCTGTCTAGCCGTTGTATTGCACCTCTGCCCAGAGCATAGCTAGAGGGGTGGGAAGGATGAAGCTCTGCTCAGAGAGTCTGTCATGGTCTGATTTTCTTGTTCCCTCTCCAGCTCTCCTTTTGCTTCCTTCTCCTTAAAGGATGTCTATCTAATCTCAGAAAGGGAGGAAGGTGACTAGAACAAAGATCACTTGTTTTACAATATCTATTATTAAACCAAGACCTTGGGGCCGCAATGTGAAAATGTTTGAAACTCAAAAGTCCTTTTGTTCTCAAATGTATTACCATGGGCATCAAAATTCTACCTTAAAACTCACTACCGATCATTGGCTCATATATTTCTCAGTATATTTTTGCAGTAATTTTACTGAGGTCATTTTACTGAGGGCAGATGTGAAGGGGGGAGGGTTTTTACTTCTTGGGATCAGGGATGGCTTTGCATCCTGTGAAAAAGGTACATATTTTCACATACCAGTTTATAGTTGAAAATGTTATCTTTTCACATAATTTTTAACATTTTATACTTTTGCCTCAATTTTTATAGTAAAGTACTTTCGATAAATTGTTATTAGGTTAATGTAATACACAAGGGTAATAGAGTTTGATTTTTCTAACGTATATCAATATTGCAAAATTCTGAGGTTACTTGGGCATTCTCAATAAATATTGTCTTTTATTTTTATAGCCCTGAACAGGGGTGGAAATTGTGAAGTTATTTCATTTTCAATATCTCTGGAAATAGACTACTTCACAGATTTTTACGATATAAAATTAAATTATTTGGGCCTAAAATTTTACTTTTCAGAAAAGTGTAAGTGGTATTAGAAAAATGACAGTGTAGGCTGAGTGACATTTTAATTCTATGTTTACCTTTTTGAGGAACTGCCAGATTGTTTTTCACAGCTATACCACTTAACATCTCTTCCAGCCGTGTGTGAGGGTTCCACTTTCTCTATGTTCCTGCCAATGCTTTTTATATTCCTTTAAAAAAAATGATGGTAGCTGTGAAGTTGTATCTCATTATGGTTTTGATTTGTATCTTCCTAATGAATGATTTTGAGCATCTGTCCATGTGCTAATTGGTCATTTGTATATCATTTTGGGCCAAGTGTTTATTCAAGGCCTTTGCCCACTTTTAACTGGACATTTTTGGCTGCTGTTGAATTTAAAAACAATTGTCTTAAATATGCTGAAAGAGCTAAAGAAGAACATGGGCAAAGAATTAGAGGAAATCAGGAAAATGAACTATGAATAAAATGTTAATAAAGAGATCAAAGTTATAAAAAGGAGCCAAACAAAAATTCTGGAACTGAAAAGTACAATAACAAATAAAAAATTCTCTCAAGAGGTTCAATAGAAGATTTGGGGAAGCAGAAAACAGAATCAGAAAACCTGAATATAGGATAATTGAGATTATCTAGTTTGGGAAGCAAAAAGAAATACTAAAAAAGGAAAAAAAAGTGAACAGAGCATAATGGACTTGTGGAACTCTATCAAATAGAGTAATACATTTATTTTGGGAGTCTCAGAAGGAGAAGAGAGGGAGAAAGGGGACAGGAAGACTATTTGAAGAAATAATGGCCCAAAATTTCCCAAATCTGATGAAAGACAGGAATCTAGAAATCCAAAAATGTCAGTGACGTCTAAGTAGAATAACTTCAAAGAGAACCATGTCAAGACAATTATAGTCAAATTGTTGAATGCCAAAAACAAAGAATCTTGAAAGCAGCAAGAGAACAGTGATTTACCATGTACAAAGGATCCTCAAAATAAAGCATGGAGGCCAGAAGGCAGTAGGTTGACATATTAAAAGCTATATGAAGAAAAAATGATGTCCAGTAAAGGTAACACATGGGAAGATATGTAAAAGCTAGCATTATCGTCTTTTGGTTTGTAACTGTTCTTTTTATTTTCTATGATTTGGAAGAAAAATGCATAAAAATAATTATAAATCTATGTTATTTGGCACACAGTGTATAAAGATGTACATAAATGGTTAAAATGTTAAGCTTTACATTATGCATTTTTACCACAATAAAAATGCAAAAGCATGTCCCAAACTGTTAGAATATATTTTTAGTACATAAATCTAACAGACAACTGATATTCAGAATATATAAAAAAATTCCTATGACTCCATAATAGGAAGGAAAACAACCTAATTTTTAGAAAATGAGTCAAGACTTGAATAAACACTTCACAGCAGAAGAAAGGTCAGTAAGCACAGAAAAAGTGCTCAGCATCATTAGTCATCAGAGAAATTCAAATTAAAACTATAACTAGATACTACTTAATATCCAGTGTGCCAGCTAAAGTAAAAAGAATTGAAATAATCAAATTTGGTAAGGATGAGGGGCAGTTGGAGTTTTCATTATTGCTGTTGGGAGTGAAAAACAAAAAAACAGCCATGGAAAAATTTTTTGACATTTTCTATTAACATAACACATATACTGCCTTATGATTTAGTAACCATACTCTTAAATTTTTAGCCAAGGAAATAAAAACATATATTACACACACAAAGAAATGTACATAAATATTCATAGTGGCCTCATTTATAACAGCACAAACAACAAATAACATAAATTTTCATCAACATGAGAAGGACTAAGCAAACTGTGATATATTTATATAATAGAGTGCTATTCAGCCAAGAGAATGGACACGTTGTTGGCATGTACAAGAACATTGATAAACTCAAAAATATCAACAGTCTAATGCAAAAGAGTTGATTAATTATAAGTCAATTTATGTGAAATTTAAGCACAGGCAAAACTAATCTATGTTGAGAGAAAATGCCTTGGGGTGAAGGAAGATTGAAAAGGAACACAAAATTTTTGAGCGTTGGAAATATTCTGTATCTTGATTGTGGTAATGTATAAAGATTTTATGTGTATATACATACACATATATATGATTTTGGATGAATAAATATCAGCAAGTTGTGACCAAGTGTGCACAAAATATGCAATAGGAATTTTGAATTAAAAATAGGGGTAGAATTTGCCTGAGGTGTGTACAATATCTTTGACAGTCCAATGATTTATCTTATTATATATAGGATAATTCATTAATGAGTTAATGTACTATGCGAATACCAGACAACTATGCTGAAAAATGTGTTAATACTGTGTAAAATTTTAAAAAGCAGGCTTTCAGAGTCTGTCATCATCAAATGTAGGTAAACCCCTAATAAATCAGAAGTAATGAAATGCTGTATTTTAGACTTCCAACTTTGAACATCACAAGAGAGTCTGTATGGTGAACTATTACCATGTTGGGAAAGGGAGGCTATGGCAGGGGTCATAGATAGTGATTTATTAAAACCCTTACTCTACATTAGAAGATCTGTCCTTCAGTCAGATGCTCAGAAGCGTGAGATGACTAGATTTTTCTGATAAATTTAGGAAGCTGGCTACTGGTAATTTCCTGTTCAGTTTTTCACATTAAGTGACAGAAACTCTCATTCTAAAAATACAGAGTAAAATAAGCTACATGAATTCAAATAATGGAAATGATACTTGTTTGGAAATTTAAGTTGATATCAAAAGATATATGGAGTAAATAAAATTTTTGAACACATATAATAAGATGCTGAAGAACAGAGACTAGGACAGAAAGCGAAACAGAAAAAGTTGAAGGACATTCTCGTGTCTACTACTTTCAATTTCCTATGTAATGGGAAATATTTAGAAGTGAATGTAACTGTAGTAGCTGTGCCCTGGGCATGTCCTTTAAGAGCAAGAGCTCAGTCACCAATGATCCCCAGATGAAAATAATGAATGAATGAATATTCCAGTGAGATCTCTCTATACCGTATGTTTTTGTCAGGTGATTGGAGAGAGAGAATTTATCTTTGGTTGCCAGAAAATGACATATTTCTTCCTGTGCAGAGCCAGTGATGATGATGACCAGGGTGCCTCAAGTAAGAACAGTGAAAATGTGACTACAACAAGGATAGCAAAATGAGTAGGAATGCAAGGACTGTGAGCAATTTGTATGTATTTGGGGGTGGGGGAGAGAATAAAGATTTTTATTCTCATGGCTCACCAAACTTGACCAACCTTGTAGTTTAATGATTATAGAGTTTGGAAATCATCATAATAAAAGAAATCTAGTCAAAATGTCTTTTGATGGACACCATCAAACATCTTAAACTCTGTGAAATACAAAGAATCTCATTTAAAAATAACATAAAATAAGAGCTTCCTAATATAACAATGTTGACTAGAGATTTAATTTACAGTAAGCAATTTGGTCTGAGAACAATACCTTGTTACACAGTGGTAACGGAAAAGAATGTTATTGAAATAACAGATCCAAAGGTTCAACTCCAATATTTTAACTTACTGTGTATTTTGTAGAGTTACTTACTTCTGAGTGTAAATTTTCTGAATTACAGAATAGGAAAAAATAGCACCTCATGTGACTATTTGGCATTTTATATATATATATATATATATATATATATATATATAAAATCAACATAGTGTCTAGTATCATAACCATTAGTTATTGCATAGCAAATGAAGTTATTGCATAACAAATGAAAAATTTAGTAGCTACAAACAGCAATCATTTATTACCATAGCTTATGAATCATAAGGCAAGGGGTCAGGTGATCTCAGCTGGGCTCACTCATGAATTTTTTGTCTTTGATGGGGGTCTTCTGATCTGGGACAGTCTTTACAGGAGTGAGTATGGACACTTGGTTATATTCCACATGTTTCTCATCTTCCAGAAGATATGTTCTCCTGACAACGGCAAAGGGACAGGAGAGCAAACAGAAACACACACAGTCTCTTGAGTCCTAGGCTTGGAAATGGCATGCTGCTGCCTCTGTCACATTCCATTGGCAAGTTACATGGAAACCAAGATAGAAGGATTGGGAAAAATAGGGACTACCTCCTTCTTGAGAGGAAATAAAACGTCACATCAAAGGGTATGAATACTGTGTTAAAAAAGGAGAAGAAGAAAAAAGAAACAGGCCCAAGGTGGAATCACTTGCTCCCAGGACAGCAAACCAAGATTTAATTGCAATTTTAAACTTTCCCAAGAGTGGAATTTCTGAAATTTTCTGGTCAGCACTTGTGAGGCAGCCTTGCCTGAAATCCCTTCTATTCTTTTGCTAATAACCTCCTTATCCTGCCTATTTCTATGAAAGCCTTCCATTTTATACAGTTCCTCAGAGCACCTCTCTATTAGGTGAGATGCTGTCCAATTCATGAATCATTTAATAAAGCCAGTTAGATCTTCAAATTTACTCAATCGAATTTTATTTTATTTTTTTAACAACTGGGAGGTATAAAGAAAAATGGGCCTATTAATGCAGTCTGTCTTTTATAGTTATAGAGAAAGTGGTTCAGAAACGGTAATTACTATTCCTGCAGAAAATCGGTGTTCAGTAAATTCTGCTGCTGCTGATAAATTTGGCAAATTGTTTAAACATTTTTCTATATTTCTGTGAAAACTTACTCTGCTCCTTTAATTGGTATTTATCTTTAGAAGTGCATTTTTTTTTCTTCTTAGAAAATACTTGGTTCTGGTATATGAGAGGAAAAGTACAAACTCCTCCCTGCCCCCTCTTCAGGAAATGCAGATCAAAATGACAATGAAATACCAGTTCACACGCACTAGGATGGCCATAATCAGAATGACCAACAGTAATGTGTTGGTGAGGATGTGGAGAAATTGTTGGTAGCGATGTAAAATGGTAGAGCTTCTTTGAAAAATACCGTTTAGCAATTCCTTAAGTTAAATGTAGAGTTACCATGTGACTCGGTGTATTAGTTTCCTATTGCTTCTGCAACATATTACCACAAACTTGGTGGCTTTATGAATACAAGTTTATTATCTTAATCATTCTATAGATCAGGAATCTTGCACTGTTCTTACTGGGCTAAAATATAGGTGTTGGCAGGTCTACATTTCTTATAGAGACTCTAGGGGAAAATCCATTTCCTTGGCTTTTGCAACTTCTAAAAGCTGACTGCACTCTTTGGCTCATGTCTGACCCTGCACCCCCCCACCCCCCACCGTTCAAAACAAGTAATGGCAGATTGAATACTTTTCACATTGAATCATTTCAACATTTTCTGCCTCCTCCTTCCATTTTTATGGACTGTTGTGATTATGTGAGACTCACTTATGTATTGTAGGACAGTGGTCCCCAACCTTTTTGGCACTGGGAACTAGTTTTGTGGAAGACAATTTTTCCATGGATGAGGGGTGGGGGAGGATGGTTCAGGCAGTAATGTGAGCGATGGGGAGCGGCAGATGAAGCTTCATTAGTTTGCCCACAGCTCACCTCCTGCTCTGTGGCCTGGGGTAGGGGTGGGGTGTTTGGGGACCCCTGTTGTAGGATACCTGATTTCCTAATTTCATGTGCAACCTGAATTCTCCTTTTCCATTTCTCCTAACAAATTCATAGCTTTTGGGGATTAAGACATGGATGTACTTGGCAGACCTTCTGTCTACCACAGTTTCAGTTCTACTCCTAGGTTCATACCCAAGAACTGAAAACATATATCTATATAAAAACTTGCACACAACTGTTTATAGTAGCATTATTCACAATAGCCAAAGAGTGGACACAACCCAGCTCCCTGTCCACTGATGAATGGGTAAACAACAACAATAAAAGAGGCATTGTCAATGTAGCGTGGCCTTCACGTGAAGAAAAACATCCCATTCAACGTTAGAAAAATCACAGAATGCTTCATGGGGGATGTGAAATTTAAGCTGAACCATGGAGGAAGTATAAGACAGAAACAGAATTAATATTTTTTTCTTAAACTAGATACAAATTTTAATTACAAGGTGCTATCATTCAAATTACTACTTCAGCAAGATTCTCTGCAGAGATTTGGTAGTATAGGTCATGATCCAATTTCAGTAGACATTTGTTTTCTGCAAGAGAGTAGTGTTTTATTATTCTTATCAATCAAATAAAATATATTTTTCCATGGTTGAGATGTATGGGATGATACGTCAAGCCATAGCTGGTTTTGTTCATGAAAAGCATCTTAATCCTCTTTCCTTTAGGATTTAAAAAAGAAGAGAATAGTTATTAAAGAAAATATTCACAGAATGTACTCTTCATTCAAACTATACATTTCATGTTTTGATCACAATTTAAGTGTTTGCAAAAGCCTGTGGGTCTGATAAATGCAGCTAAATATTTATGCTTGACCTCTTTTTCTGCTCCTTTATCCCTTCCCAAACAAGCAATAAGTTCAGTCTCTTTACCTATAGGGACCAAATGCAGATTAATTTATCCATTACCCCTTATATTTTGGCTATTTTGAATGGTTCAGTTTTGTTCAGTTGTGTCTGTTCTGTAGCAATATAGCACATTTCTGAAAGTTCCGATTCAAATGAGGAGAAAATCATCCAAGTGATTGTCATCTTTGACATAAGCTTGAGAATCATGAGTATATGTGCCTTTCTCTGTAAGACAAAGACTTAAGCCTGAATTTATATATCAGGAGTTATATATCAGGTAGTGACTCTATTTTGTTGTTTTTCTGCTTTCTTCAATGGTATTCAGTTTGAATCTTTTACTATTTGGTAAAAACTTCAAAAACCAGACTTGATGAAAATAGAGTTGGAGTAGTAAAAAGAGACAAGTTACTTGACAGTAAGGCAAATGGTAGAGATCTGAAGTAATTCATTGGCGCACTTTTTCTGTGGAAAGGAAACTTATTATTTCTGGCAGATTACCTAACCCTGCAGAAAATGCAGACCGTGTGTTTGGAATCCAAATGGGATTTCCAAAAATTCATCACTGAGGTTAGTTGAAGACATGCCTCGTCAGTATTCAGTGCCTCTATCTTAAGATGAAAGAGAAGAAGCTCCTTGGGTGGAGAGAAAATAGAAGTTACTTTATCCGACAGCAAAAGCTGCCATCGTTTACTCATATCCAGCTCCCATTGACTTCAATCATCTTCATCCTCTCAGCAGGAAGAACTTGGCTGCAGGACAGAAATTTGAACATCACTAATAGTATTACAAGGGGATCAAGGCTTTTATAATGAGTTTAATAACTTGGGTGCAGAAAGAATCATTGGACACTGGAGAGTCTTAAAAAATTTTGTTGGCTTGGTGATTTTTATCACAATTCCAAATGGTGAATTTCTGGAGATGGAAAGTTTTAAGCCAAGTGCATATATTCATATAGATATGTAGTTGCTAGAACTCAAAAATAAATATGAGACCATCACAATGTTATATAAATGGTGTCCATTTATAGGAAAAATTGGGGTGAAAGAATCTCCAAATAAAGAGTGTGAATTGTAATGAATTTGATGATGAAAATAGCAACATTCTTAAGTGACTCCCATAGCATCCTTGCATCTTTTCCTCTCTCCTCTGCCCCTCTCAGTTTCTTAAAAAAGAGTGAATAATAAGATTTTTGAGTGTTTCCTGTGTGTCAAGTAATGAGCTATTGAGTTTTACATGCATTGTCTCATTATTTCTTATTACAGTTGCTTCGTGTGGGAAACTCAAGGCAAGTAAGGTTAAGCAACTTTTCAGGTCACATACCTAGAGGGATGGAATATAGGAAATTAAACTCAGGTCTGCTTGAATCCAGATTTTGATGAATCGGTTGATTGAGGCCACTGAATCCCTTATTTCTGTTCTGTGTGGTGTGTGTACATGTGTATGTGTATATGTGTGTGTGTGTGTGTGTGCGTGTATATATATATATATATATATATATATATATATATATATATATATATATATATATATATAGACCAGCTTTTTTTGCCTGGTACCCAAGTTTACCTAAAAGAGCAGCATCAGCGTTACTAGGCATATCTCCATAGCTGGACGTATCTGTAACTACACTAGGTGATTTGAAAAGAACTAGGCATGGGTCTAGCACCCAGTACGGTGAGTGAGAATCAGAGCATGGCCCTTGACCACTGGCCCAGGCAGCCTCCAGTCCATGTGAGAAGCTATGCTATACTGTAGCATACAGTAGAGCTACAGTGTAGCTATGCTAAACTGGTCATATTTTTAGAAGATGTTTTCATATTGTTAGTATTGTTCTATGTGTGTATTTTACTCCTTACTGCTCTCTATATACTATATATAGCTGCTTTTTTTTTTTTTTTTTTTTGGCTGCACCGTGCAGCTTGCAGGATCTCAGTTTCCTGACCAGGGATTGAACCTGGGCCATGGCAGTGAAAGTGCTGAATCCTAACCACTAGACCACCTGGGAACTCCCAGTTAGGTGCTTTTTAACAAATATCTAGTCTTTCTAGATATTCTAAAGTGCCTGCTATATGTTCAAAGTAGAGGTAGTAAAATAACACATTGTATAAATATCCTTTTATTAAAATTGATATGAAATATTGTCTTTTGGAAATGCAATTGCTAAACCACCCCTTTGTATGGTCCTGTGTTTTTGCACTGGTTCCAGGAAGGAGGGACAAGAAAGACATGCAAAGGAGTCTATGCCAGTGTGATTATAGTTAGGCAGTGTTCAACATCGTCTCATGTTCTGTGCATTTTATTTTACTTTGTGTGAATAGCACGTTTAATGGACAAATGAGTCCTAATTTTTCATCTCATCTTTCTGTGTGTTAAAGAGGTTGCCAGTAAATAGAAGAAAATTAGTAAACTAATTCTTTTATAAATTTTGTGTTAAAATTTATTGGAAAGACTATCTTCTGAACATGACTTGTGGAAGTTCAGTTGTTAAAATTAGCTCATATCAAATCAGTTATTAAGACCCATGGATTCTAGTAGCATTTGTCCTCGTTTTCTTAAAGAACTTGGACTCTGGAATTAGACTGCTTGAGTTAGGGTCTTGGTTTACCAACTTGCTTAAAGCTCTCCAAGTCTCCTGTTTTCCCATTTTCAAAATAAGATAAAAATATCATCTGCCTTGGTGAGTTATTCTGAGAGTTAAGGTTGATAATAAATAGAAAGACTTAAAATGGTCACTGGCTTATACTAATTTCTCAGTATCTGTAATCCATTCTTATGGTTCTATATGACCAGAGTATAGCATGCTTTTAGGAGACTTGGAGAAATTGAGTCTGAAAAATAGGCAGAAGCTGGGTAGAGAAGAGCCTCATTACCCTGTTAAGAGTTAGGATCAAATTCTCTATGTAAGAGGGAACTGTGTAAGGATCAGCTTAAGATGAAGAGTGCCTGGTAAACCTTATGGCAAACCTTTATCAACAGGTCAAACATGGGCTACTGTGGTCGTCTAAGAAGGCCATGATGTGATCCTGAATGAGGCAGTAGAAATAGGGTACAGTAGAGTAGAATGAATCTAAATAAACATGACTTGTGATATTTTGAATGTAGGTGTTGAATAAGGAAGAGAGATCTGGGAAGAATTCCTTTCCTTCTTTGAATGACTAAGTAGATACCAGTGCTAAGGTAGTGAATGCAAAGCAAGAAGTAGTATTGGTGCATAGATAATGGCTAATATAAGTTTGGATATGTTAAATATATGATACCTAAAAAAACCTTTCAGGTAGGCATATACAATACACAGTTGGAGGTAAAGGGCTGGAACTTGGAAGGTTGGGCTGAAGTTACTGATTGGAATTCATCACAAATATAATGATATTTAAAAAGAATAGATGAGCCCACTGAGCTAATGAGAAAAAAAAATGCAGGTCAAGGGTAGAACTGCAAGAAATTCTGCACAGAAGGAAGTAGATAGTTACTGAAAAGACCAACTGGATTGGGTAACAAAGACGTCACTGATTTTCTTGGGGTGTGCCAGGCCAGTAGAGGAAAATGAACAGAAAGCAGATTGCAGCATTTGGGGAAGAGCAAAAGGGGAGGAATTGGAAATATGAATGTAGACCAATATTTTTTAAGAAGTTTAACAAATGGGAGGGAGGGAGGGGCCATTAGCTAAAGAAATCTTATAGTTGAGGGATGCAACTATTTTGTTTGCTTTATGTGTTTAAAATGAGGAAAGCCCGTTTGTAGGCTAAGGGAGGGAGGCTGTGGGGAAGGTGAATTTATGGATGAAGGGCCTTGTTTTATCATATACCTAATAGTTGAAGAACCCATTTTCTTTTCATCCAGAGTCATCCGCTTATTTCCTTTATCTAGATATTTCCCCATTCTCCTTTAATCCTTTTTTGTTTCTTACCTCTTCTTCTTCCTACATTTATACTTACTCTGGTACCTATATTCTGCACCTATCTGTTGACATGTCTATTGGTGGTTATGGATAATACTGGTATTTTATTCAGGTAACACTTGGGTAGTTTATCAGGTATAGTCAATGCTTGAACTCAACCCTGTGACCTAAGGAGAAATCTGGGTCCAAGATAGGTGAAATAAGGGTAGATAGGTCTGCATAGTGTTTTGACACTATTTAAATAACAGTTTTTAAAAGAAAAGTCACAACGCAAGGTATATGCACAGGTCGGAAAAGGACCAAACTGTCACTCGCAAATAACCTGAAACAGAAACCTTAAGGTCTGAACTTGTGTAACAGTTCAATGTTTCCTGACTCTTCTTTCACTTTCAGACTATCTTTTGGGAGGAATATGACCATCTCCGAGCTATGAAGCACTTAGACAATCAGGAGAAATCGAGTTTTACTGTTATTAACAGACTCCAAGGACTTTCCTTATCTTTTTAATTTCTATTACTCCACAACTTGTACAATCCCTTAGATGTTTTATATTCAGAAGTCAGTATCCAGCATTTTGAATTTTAATGGTATATTTATGCTCTGCTTACTTCTCCTATCTCCTGAAGAGTGTCTCTTGAAGAGTTATGGCTATGGTCATAAAATCCAATAAAGATGCATTTGTCAAACTGATTTTTCCCCCCAAACTCTGTCCCTGTTAAATTCATAAAAGAAACCAGATTTCCGCAGATATTTGACTACTGTAGTGGAAATGATAAGAAGCGCAAGAGTCATCCAGGCACAGATATTAAAAAGAGCCACACGAAAGAAAGCTCTGTCACTTATACTAAATTGTTGCTTCTCAAAAGACGAGGCAATCACGTAAATAGAAAAATTAATCATAAAGCATGTTAAATCATCAGGCATGAAAACAGTTGGGTTTCATGATTCATGATAATGTTTGGAGAACCAGAAGTTATAACTAAATAGACTTGTGAGAAGAACTCACAACTGGGTAAATTCATTTTATTTTCAGACTGAGCACACAAGGCAAATGCTTTACCAAAAAAAAAAAAGTCTCTTGGATTTATTTGGTCATTATTTTAAAACCTACATTTTGAAGTCAGGGAACCTCAGCACCATAGTGAGATTTTATATACCACCTGGTAAGTAAGTAAACGACTCAGGCAAAACCTCAAAATAAGAGAAGAGTTTGTCCTCAAGTTTCTGTCCCCTTTCCTTGTCATCATAGTTCCACAAAATTCAATGCCTTTTTTTCTTGTTCCTTGGTTGCTTCATACAATAAAGTCACAATAATAATAGTAAAATTGTATCACCCTGGTTTCAGCTGTCATAAGTAAAAATAGCTGGAAATCTCAGACTCAAATTTTTCTTTACTGTTTCAGGGGAGTGACTCAAATGTCCTATGTGTGCTTGCAATGAACTGTGACTATCAATTTTTTTCCACTTCATATTTTTTATCTTGTCTTTTGACACTCGACATAATCCATTCATTCTGTGGTCACTGTGTTCACTTCCAGTGGATAATTTGTTCCTGTTATGTCTCTTTAATTACCATGTTGGCTCCAGGTTAGGACAGTTGTGAGGATTTTCAGTTTATGAAACTGACTTAGCTATTTCACCATGCTCCATTTCTTTTCCTAACCTGTGTTTACCTGTGCTTTTCTCCTCCTATTTTGAAGATACATTGAGGACACAGCTCATTGACATAGTCCTTCCTCTCACCCCTTCTCACTAGGACTCTCTTATAAGTCACTTTGGGCTGGGCCAAAATCTAAGTGACTCAATGGAATATAAACAGATTTGATCCCGTTCATAAATCCTCTTACATTTTCCATACACTGAAACCTTCTGCATCTTTTCTCCTTTTACTCTCAGATAGGCCTATTGGGTCTTCTTTTTGAGAGGTTTAGTAGAGGAGTCTTTATTGTCTGATGGATTAGAGGTGAATGACCTGAGGACTAGCCATTAGTCCTAATGTATCCAGTTGTTAGTGACACGATTAAAATTCTATTTCCTTTCTTGTCTTCAGCCATATAGTAAAGCAAGTCTATAAGCAAGGATCAGGCCTGAGAACATCTGATTTTGCCATAGATATAAAGCTTAATTCTGTAGTACCTTCATTCTGTAGATGTTGTCAAGTTACAAACCAGAATTATTTGCTTATTACTGAAATATATCCAGGAGCTTTATACACATAATTGGTGTCCCCACTCTACACTTTACCATCACGTGGAAAACAGGGCTACTTTTCATGAAGATCCATATTTTCCCCCAATATAAATCATTAAATGTCCTTTGGAATCCATGCTTATCTTTTCATATGAAAAACTAGACCTAATTTAAATTAAAATGGAATTTTATTACATTCAGCCTTCATCTTTAAAAACTATTTGGCCATCATCTTTTTCAAAAAAATTGCAAATTAGGACAGTATTGTTAGTCTTTATTTTGCTGGTCAGGAAATGAGGGACAGGGAGAGGTTGAGTCACCTGGGACTATAGAAAGTCAATAGCAAAATGTGGACAGAAAATAATATTACAGGGACTTCCCTGGTGGTCCAGTGGTTAAGATTCCACGCTCCCAATGCAGGGGGCCCGGGTTTGATCCCTGGTCAGGGAGCTGGATCCCACATGCCACAACTAAGACCCGGCACAGCCAAACAAATAAATAAATATTAAAAAACAATATTATGGACTCCCTGGAAACCTTTGTTACTTGGTTTGTTTACTTATTATCTACTGAGCAGCAAAATCTCGTAATATAAAGAAAAATCATAGTTCAAGATTTTTAGCCTCTTATAATTTAGTTATTTCTAAAAAATAGGGAAAGAAAATCATAATCTTTGAAAAAATATTATGATATGAAGATGATTTAGACATTTAAATAGTTTACAGATATTGTGAAGTGGTGCTTCTTTGAGTGTACATAGCAAACCCTTTTTGTAGCTAATGTTATATATCAAGATCACATTAATTCAGATTCTTACAGCATCAGCAAATAGAGTCAGGAAAATATCTGAGGCAGTTGTTGCTTGAATGAATATATGTGTAAAATACAATGATCACCTAAATTCATTCTTTAATCAAATATTTATTGAGCACCTACTATGTGCAGAGTTTATTCTTGGTGTTCAATACTGGGAAAATGTGTGCCTAAAATGCTTTACTGAGAAAAATGCATACTTAATCCTTTCAAAATGGGGAGAATTAACAGTTTCGAGTGCATCTTGAAAGCCAGTTTTGCATAAATTTTATTAGTCCCTTTCTGTATTCCTTTTGATTTTGCTCTTCTCATTTATAAGCCCATCTTCAAATGATTGATTAAACTACTGCCTGCTTCTGTTCTGAATGTTGCGCTTTGTACAATGTCAGAAAATACATGAACTTACTTTGCTTTTCCAGTGTTTCATATCTCAGTAGTCAATTGCAAACTATTTGATTCTTGTTGCTCTGACTTACGATTTCAACTCTCCTCCTTTTATTAGCTCTGTTTCAGATTATCTATTCTACCTCTGCTTTTGTTCTTTTTTTTGATAAATATTTCTTTTTTAACATCTTTATTGGAGTATAATTGCTTTACAATGGTGTGTTAGTTTCTGCTTTATAACAAAGTGAATCAGCTATACATATACATATATCCCCATATCTCCTCCCTCTTGCGTCTCCCTCCCACCCTCCCTATCTCACCCCTCTAGGTGGTCACATGTACTGAACTCATCTCCCTGTGCTATGTGGCTGCTTCCCACTAGCTATTGGTTTTACATTTTGTAGTGTGTATATGTCCATGCCACTCTCTCACTTCGTCCCAGGTTACCCTTCCCTCTCCCCGTGTCCTCAAGTCCATTCTCTATGTCTGCACCTTTATTCCTGTCTTGCCCCTAGGTTTTTCAGAATCATTTTTTTTAAGATTCCATATATATATGTGTTAGCATACGATATTTGTTTTTCTCTTTCTGACTTCACTCTGTATGACAGACTGTAGGTCCAATCATCTCACTAAAGTAACTCAGTTTCGCTTCTTTTTACGGCTGAGTAATATTCCATTGTATATATGTGCCACATCTTCTTTATCCATTCATCTGTTGATGGACACTTAGGTTGCTTCCATGTCCTGGCTATTGTAAATAGAGCTGCAGTGAACATTGTGGTACATGACTCTTTTTGAATTATGGTTTTCTCAGGGTATATGGCCAGTAGTAGGATTGCTGGGTCATATGGTAGTTCTATTTTTAGTTTTTTAAGGAACCTCCATACAGTTCTCCATAGTGGCTGTATCAGTTTACATTCCCACCAGCAGTGGAAGAGGGTTCCCTTTTCTCCACATGCTCTCTAGCATTTACTGTGTGTAGATTTTTTGATGATGGCCATTCTGACTGGTGTGAGGTGATACCTCATTGGAGTTTTGATTTGCATTTCTCTAATGACTAGTGATGTTGAGCATCCATTGATGTGTTTGTTGGCAGTCTGTATAGCTTCTTTGGAGAAAGGTCTGTTTAGGTCTTCTGCCCAGTTTTGGATTGGGTTGTTTTTTTCTTTTTTGATATTGAGCTGCATGACCTGCTTGTAAATTTTAGAGATTACTCCTTTGTCAGTTGCTTCATTGGCAAATACTGTCTCCCATTTGGAGGGTTGTCTTTTCGTCTTGTTTATGGTTTCCTTTGCTGTGCAAAAGCTTTGAGGTTTCATTAGGTCCCATTTGTTTATTTTTGTTTTTATTTCCCTTTCTCTAGGAGGTGGGTCGAAAAGGATCTTGCTGTGATTTATGTCATAGAGTGTTCTGCCTATGTATTCCTCTAAGAGTTTTATATGTCTGGCTTTACATGTAGGTCTTTAATCCATTTTGAGTTTATTTTTGTGTATGGTGTTAGGAAGTGTTCTAATTTCATTCTTTTACATGTGGCTGTCCTGTTTTCCCAGCACCACTTATTGAAGAGGCTGTCTTTTCTCCATTGTATATTCTTGTCTCCTTTATCAAAGATAAGGTGACCATATGTGCGTGAGTTTATCTCTGGCTTTCTATCCTGTTCCATTGATCTATATTTCTTTTTATGTGCCAGTACCATACTGTCTTGATTACTGTAGCTTTATAGTATAGTCTGAAGTCCAGGAGCCTGCTTCCTCCAGCTCCGTTTTTCTTTCTCAAGATTGCTTTGGCTATTCGGGGTCTTTGTGTTTCCATACAAACTGAAATTTTTTGTTCTAGTTCTGTGAAAAATGCCATTGTTAGTTTGATAGGGATTGCATTGAATCTGTAGATTGCTTTGGGTAGTATAGTCAGTTTCACAATGTTGGTTCTTCCAATCCAAGAACATGGTATATCTCTCCATCTATTTGTATCATGTTTAATTTCTTTCATCAGTGTCTTATAGTTTTCTGCATACAGGTCTTTTGTCTCCTTAGGTAGGTTTATTTGTAGCTGTTTTATTCTTTTTGTTACAATGGTAAATGGGAGTGTTTCCTTAATTTCTCTTTCAGATTTTTCTTCATCATCAGTGTATAGGAATGCAAGAGATTTCTGTGCATTAATTTTGTATCCTGCTACTTTATGAAATTCATTGATTAGCTCTAGTAGTTTTCTGGTAGCATCTTTGAAGTTCACTTCTTCAACGGCCTAAACAGGCCGTTGGTGGCCTGCAGTCTCATTTTCCTGCTTTTCTATGTGTCCTCTGGGCATCAGCTGGTCTCCTGAAGACGGAAGGCTTGCCACTTTAGGAGCTGCTTGGGTCAGTGACTTTTTGCTGACCTTGTCCATGCCTGGCAATGCCAGCCAATGCCCAAGAATTTCCCCATCTCTAATTAAATATGACAGTACATAATCTCCTCCCAAGATTACCTCTAATTTTAACCTTACTTACACGGGATATTTTTTATTCTGAACATTTAATGTTTATAACTGGATCCATACACACTATTTATTTTACCTTGGGACCAATTGCTTGTAAATAATCTTCAATCCCACATGAAAGTTATTGCATTGTTGCATAAGATTTTAGACAAATTTTGTAGGGTATATTTTTCCTTCTCCACTAGAAAAATGAATATGTGTATTTGGACATGTTCTGTGACTTTGGTTTATAAATTGGGAATACATGAGATAGGAAGCAAAATCTATAATATAAGGTAAATTGTAGTCTTACAGTGAGCAGATACCTTTTTTTTGAAGATCTTGGTGTGGCTAAGCAATATCTTGTGTACTACTTGGAGCAGCGAAAAATAAACAAGGAATAAGGGAAAAAAATGAAACACAGCATTGTGAAAAACAGGGATGAGTGTGATGAGAGAAGTACAGGCCTAATACCTATAATGGAACACGTGCCACAACTTTTATATACCTTAAATCTGCCCTCTTTGTGGGCTTTGTCACTTATAATTACTAGGGGATATGTAAAGGTAAACTTTCCACTCCCAGCTCATTTTAAACACAGTTTACCAAATGAACAGATTTTTTTGGTAATTAAAAAACTAATATTTATCATATTAGATGAAAAGAGTGTAAAGGTAATTTAATGCTATAATTGTTTCAATCTTGATTTTTAAAACTCTTTGTTTTGAGAATTGAATGTTATCACATAAGTCAATCTTTGAAGGTAATGAAAACAAGCATTATTATCGCCACTTTGCAGTTGGTGAAACTGAGACTTAGATGTGAAACAGTCTTCTCTAAGGCTAGCGCATGTTAACAGTCCACTAAACGTAACCCTCTAAACTTAGTCACTTGGGTACAAACTAAAGGTATAGAAACTTCCAATTTTTTGTGTATCAAAGTGGGCTTTTCCCATGAAGAAAACCATCTTAGAAGCTAATCCTGGTAAAGTGAGGAAGACTTTCCATTCTGGGCTGTGGAATCAGGCTAAGCAGTTACTCAGCCTTGGTGGGCGGAAGTGGGATGTAATGCCCCCAAACCTCTGTATGTCTGCTACTTGCAGCAAAGATGAGTTGGTATTGATGTAGTCTTCTGATTTCTGGTCCTCTAGCAAATACTGAAAGGGCTAGGAACTAACCAACAACCAGAGTCCTCTCCCTGCAGTGAGATGAGAGCTGGTTCTGGCTCAGCATTTAACGGATGCAGGAGTCCTCCCTTACCCAGCTATCATGTCATTGAGTGTGGCATTGAGAGGAAAGGGCTGTCTGTATCTAAAACTGAATAAGCTGGCCTCATTGATATCTACATGTCCTCCAGAATTTTAAATAAATATTGAAAGAGCCCCAGTTATCAGAGTAATACTACAGTAAACAGGCTCTACCTTCCAACTCCTGGGTGTCCAGGTTTTTGGAACATGCTTTCTATGTTGCATGTTTGTACCAGACTTCTGGAAATCCTGTTCCAGCAACAATATCAGCAACAGTTGATCAGTCTAACTTTCTGGCACACTTGGAGTTCTTTTACTCATCATGACTGAAGAAGAAATGGACTTTGCTCAATCAGTGGGATATAGAATTGTAATTATTTATCATGTATATTGTGTCAACTCTGATCCTGTTTTGTACTCCAGCAAATACATGGACTATATTAATTATATAATAAATAGAAGTTTATTTATCTGATGGGAACAGCTCTTTTACAAGTTTCATAAGAATCATGTTACTACTGAATGTAAGAACATTTGAATCTTTGAGGGCATATGTATCATTTTTCTTGTCAATTTTAACAATTTTTGACAAAAATAACTATGACTTTTAAAAGGTATAATTATACCTACTTCCTTCAAAGTGGAAATGTTCTGAGTTGCTATTTCTTTGTGAGGCATTTATAAGGTGTTAGATTTTTAACACTTGTCAAAAATATCTCTTCATAAAGGTCTTTTACATTTCTGGTATCTTTTGATGACTTTATTTTTAATTTAAACTACATCCTGGACAGATTGAATAATGAATAATAAGTATTTTTTAATACCTACCAATTTTTGGAAGCCAGAAAAATTGTTTTTTCTCAAATAAAGGAAAGGAATCATATCAGATTCAATCATAATGTAGGTAAAAGGAGTAACTTGAGAAATTACTGCTGCTCAAATAAGTTATTTTTATCTGGAATTAATTTGGGATTGCTACCTCAATTACATGAGTTATTAATTATTCCATATTTGATCTATGATTAAGATATGTATATTGTACTATATATATGCACATACATTTGGAGTAAATAAGTATGATTTAAATATTTTTCTCTATCAAAATTATCATCTTCAATTGGCAAAACATTTCTTGAATTGTTAAGCCACATTCTGAAAGCATTTCAAAATGTTTAAATGGATATTATTTCCTAATTTATAAACCTTCAAATGATTCCAGGAATAAAGATTGAGAAAAGAAAAAAAATAAAAGTGGTACAGTTTAAGAGCTTAAGGTCAAGGGACTCAGTTTAGCATGAATAGTGTTGATGGCTTTTTACTCTTTGGCTGGAGATGGTTTTCTGAAATACTGAAAGAAAAGAGAAGCTTGGATCATGAAGAGCTCAAATGTAGGACTACAGATTTCTCTTTCAAGTGGGTAGTTCCATTCTATGCAAACTCCTGTTGTTTGAAGTCAAAAAAAACATTAGTGTATCTATTATGTTTTGTGTTTTCACTGCAGTAGCATTGTGGCTCTGTTACATTTAGACACACTTTGAAGAACAAACTGATGTAGGTTGTTGAAGGTGAGCAAACTTGCTTGTTCTCTGCAATTATAAAACCAGACCTGGAACAAGGACTTTCTGTTTTCTACTGGGCAAATTTTCTATCTGATTTTGAGTTGAGGTCCTAAAGCCTTTAATTGAATTCTACAAAATGATTAAGAGACAGGGTTCACATGGAAGGTGTTTCTGCTTGTATTCTTAGAGTTGCAGTAAAGCCTAGTGGTTAAGACCTTGAGCTTTGAAGCAAAATAAATAAATAAATAAAAAAAACTTGGGTTTGATTCCTGAGTTTATCACTACTGGCCACGTGATACTGAATAATCTCACAAGGCCTTGGTTTCATCACCTGTAAAATGAGAAAAAAAGAAATGAAAATGACAAGGAAAAGAGAATGGTTAGAATGAATCCTGTGGAGTTGGCTTAGAATTGCAGTTACCAGTGATATATATATATATATATATCTCATATATATGTGTATGTATGTGTGTTTGTTTCCTAGCTCTGAGAGGACCTAGAAGTGATAAAACCTCAGTACCAATAAGTATACCTAGAGTCCATAACTTGTTTTCTAAATTCCATTCTCCAATAAATTTCATTCCTTTCCTCCTACCAGGACCCAAGGTTGCCTAGAGAAATGTCTGGTTTCAGAGCTATGGCAGAGAAAGTATAAGATGAACCTGGGATATTTTGCACTAAAAAAATGAGATGTGCAAAAAATGATGGGGGCAACTCAAAAGAACATAGGAGCCAACCTGAACTGCCTTTCAATGTTAAGCAATTTAAGCACAAAATAAATAATATTGATAATGCTTTATAACCTATAGAATGAAATGATAATCCATGAGTCCATATTATAAATACATAATTAAATAAACACATGGGGCTGAAGGAAATGTCTTTGTGGAATATAGAAGGCATAATACTAATAGAAAAATAACAAATTACCATTTGACAAATACCACTGTAATAATGGTTTCTTATAAGAATCAGTAATAGTACTAAATGTAGTACATGAAAGGATGGTCAGAAACAAGATAATTGCATGTTCTCAAAGTATCATAAGATACTAATATTTATTAATTAAAAAGGCACAAAGTATCCTATATAGTGAAGAGCCTAATAACAGACACCACCTGAGCTCACATCTTCAACAGTGAGACAAATCAGCATCACGACCCTTCTGATATGAGAAGTTAACATCACTTTTGTGGTATTTTTGCCAAAACTGATTAACCTGAACTTAATCATGAGGAAATATCAGACAAACTTAAACTGAGAGAGATTCCATAAAATAACTAGCCCCATTTCCTCAGAAGTGTCAATATTTTGAAAGACAGGCAGATGGGAACTATTCTAGATCAAAGAAGACTAAGGAAGCATGACAACTGTATGCAATGCATGGTCCTGGGTTGGATCCTGGACATGAAAAATGACAGTAGTGGGATAATTGGCAAAATTTTAATAAGATCTATAGATTAGATAATAGTCTGTGTCAATATTAATTTCTTGATTTTGATCATTGTACTGTGGTTGTATAAGATGCTAATAATCAAAAACTTCATCTCTTAGCCCAGTATTTCTGTGTGCAGTCTGTACTTTGGACTCACAGTTGAGCTCATAAATCATGAATTAACAGGATTATCCTTTTGATTTTTTGAGGAACAGATTTATCTACTATATTCTACAAGCATTATGCATAAATTTGGGTGGGTTCTAGTTCATTATTTTAATCAGAATTCTCATCAAGATGGTTGCTACGCAATTAGGTTATTTAGGCATGTTGTAATGGTTGGAATTTCCATTTGCCTTACCTTTTAAAGACAATCTCCTTCAGTGAATTACTTTGATATTTTGGTCACAATTTGGGGCTACAAGTTAACTCCTAATTATCTAGCACTTTGTATCTGTATCAGCCCTTAAATTTGTGAGGAAATGATGAAAGCATTGAGAAAATCCCCATTACTTTCATTTGAATGTAAATTTAACTAATCTAATTCTCTGCTGGGCTTCTGAAATCTTTCAGAATTTTTTTCATTTTCAGTGTTCATGCAATAGCCGACTTTAATTTCAGACCCACTGGTAGAGTCCTGACTTAGGGGTGAATAACAAGCCCACCCTACCTCTGATGGGGTACCTCCTTCAGTATGGGATGTTGGAAGATATCAATTGTTTCCTCTAGGGTTTATTTCCCACCTTTGCAAATTGTGTGGTATGGAGAGAATTGAGGTGAATGAGGTGATTTCTAAAGTCTTGTTTACTGTGGAACAGTAATCAGTATCCAGGCTACAAAGAACAAAGAGCTTTATTTGGAGTCTTAAGAATTACAGGGAGACACAGATTCGGTACAACTGAACAAGTATTCTGGGGAAGGGAAAGAGTTTAGGGGCGTATAAAGGCAAAAGCCACAAGGCTGTATTCTGACATGAGAAAGGAAATATTTGTCCTTAAGTTTGGCTGTCATGAGTTGTTTCAGGATGCATGTCTGATAAATATCTTGAGTTCTGGCAGATGTTCTAGATGCCTATGTTAGGACAATAAGTGGTCAAAAGGTCAGATTCCATCCAGGCTGAAACATACATAAGTCACCTTTCCTCAGTGGCCTCCCAGCTGGGTTTTAGAGAGCTCTCTTAGCAATACTGACTCCATTTCGATTTTTCTTTCACATTAGTAATGGTGGGGATGGGGAGTGATGGTGGTTGGGCTGTACTCATATAGAAGGAGAGCTGTAAAAATCAATGTGTTAAGATACTAAGTACAGGCAACAAAATAAACAAGTGGGACTACATTAAACTAAAGGGCTTCTGCACAGCCAAGGAGATGATACATTGAAAAGTCAACCTACAGAATGGGAGAAAATATTCACAAACCATATATCTGATAAGGGGCTAATATCCAAAATATTTTACCCTTTGACCTACATCATGTGATCTCCCCCTCCTCCTAGTTCCTGGCAACCACCATTCTTTCCTCTGCTCCACCGTAAATTCCACGGGTGCAGAGAATACGAATGTCTTTTTAACTGAAACATTGCTAGAACTGATGCTGAGTAAAATTTTCACTAAGAACCAAAACATGGCCTTGGTATTTAGCCAAAATCTAAGATTTGGCTTCAGTTTTGGCCTCAGATTTAGGAAGACTGAATTCCTGAATGACCACTTCAAAGACATTTCTGACATTTCTGGTCTTGCAAATGATGGACGATAGATAATCAGGTAGTTTAGCATCAGACTCAATCAGCATAACATTTTCAGTAATGTGTACAAGTTGTGTCATTGGGATTTACTGTTAATCTGAGAATTCACTTCAAATGTAAGCAAGTAACCAATATACATTGGACTGAAAATCTAGTGTCCTTTGTACATTGCAATGCTCTGTGTGTTAGAGTAAAATTTTATCATTGCAGTAATATAATCCTGCAATAATTGTGAAAGATTTATATGCATAATAAATATTTATAACTTTCAAACAGTTATGAAGATAAAGATATTTTCAATATGACTATCAAGAGAAAGTATGTTAGGTAGATAACTTTATGAAAAATACTTCTTTTGAAGTAAAAATACTTATAAAAATTTAAATAATATAGCAGAAAAATAAGAGCTTAATTTATATCACAATGATAAATTTGTTACATTACATGTGATCCTTGTATTTTAATAATAAACACATGATCTTTAAGAAATCCATTTACTTTTTCATTACTTAAGTTGTGAGTCATGAGTCTTGGGCATGAGTATAGAGAAGCAGAGTTACTTACTTGAGGACATCGTATGGCTTGTTAAGGATTTTGGATTTTATTCTAAAGGGAATAAAGTGTCTTTGAAGGATTTAAACAGGGGAGTGATGTGGAGACACCTACATTTTATATTACTCACTTCAGCTTCAGTGTGGAGGACAACATTAGTTTGCCTAAAACAAGATTCTGGGGTACAAATTATTAGATTGTGCTGCAGTCCAGGAAAGAAAGGTGAGAGTGGTTACACTGGAAACCAGTGTTTAGGAAGTGAAATTAGCATGCTTTAGTCTTTTATTTCATTTAAGATAAAGTGATAAAGATCTCAGTTTCTGACTTGTGTTACAAGGTGTATAGTGCTTTTATTAATTGAGATTATATTAAAATGAGGAAAATCTGATTTTGTAGCAGTCTGAAGTTTTGAGTTTTGGACCCAAGTGTGAGGTATTAGTGGAAAGCCAATAGATATGTTTAGGAGTAAGTTTTATTTGTGAAAGTAGAGCTTATAAAGTGTTCACAATGTAGATACAAATATGGATTGGAGAGTTGTCAACATATAATTAGTTAAATAATGTATGAGAGTCACATTTTAAAGTTTTTTGAAAATTATACTTTTAGCACAAAATGACCGTGTTTATTTCTTTTGACTTTTCTTTGTAAGCAGATTATCCTCTTTGGGGTATACATATTTCTTTAGATGAATTAATATCTATAATTGAGGTATAGCTTAGCCTGTGAGCATATGAAGCATTCTTTCACTTTACTCTGAATCTTGATTTAAATAGTTTAAGTAAAAGAACTTTATTTCCTCATCCAAGTTACCTTAAAATCTGCTCTGTCCTGCCTAAAATGAGGTTACAAATGTGAGACATTTATGAATGAATCATGACAAGGTATTTAGAGACTGATTCAATAGACCTGAACTAGAACTCAGGAAACTGAATTTTAATAAGGATCAGGCAGGTTCTTCTCATACTTAACCAAGGAATACCTCAAAGGCACTGCTTATCTACTGACCTTGTCTGAACTGTTGCTGTCACTTATAGAATGATGTCCAGAGTAGTTATTTTGTTACAATGCAGTTAAAATAATAATTGTTCCATTGGATCACAGACTGCATCTGGGTCACATTGTTGGGTTGCTTCAAGTATGAAAAGGCCAGGATTTAAACTACATTTTTACATATGGGCAAATTTGCAGTCTAGCTGGTAATCTGGGGTTAGTTTTTACAAGATCTACTCCGGGGAAGGGGCATGAGTAGGGATGTGGTTTTTGTAACAGGTTGACTGTCAGTGTCTAGATGTTTGAGCCATGTAAGAGGCTGCAGTATCAATACACAGGTAAAACTCAGGTTTATTCTTCTCAGGTTATGAAGGACCAGGTTTAGGCAATGGGTTTCTCCCAGGGCTCCAACCAGCAGGTGGTTCTTTACTCAATCCCAGGGCAATAGCTGCTAGCCTTAACACCTGGATTTAAGCAGCTCTCAGAATATGAATGACTAGGGGATAATAAGTTCCTGTTGCTCTACAAAGTAAGGCAGGGTTTTCTAGGTAAAGAGCATTTTTCTGGAAAGTCTAGTTCTTCTGGGCGTTCCTCATGCTTGACATTCTCCCAATAGCTCCAGCTTTTACAGTTGCCTCGTAGTGTTATTTTGAGTAAGCTAATCCTTAATAAGAATTTCTGATCTCATTTTCAGGAAATGTAAATGAGAATACTATGCCAGTCATTACTTAATAAAATCTTCTCTAAACTTTTCTGACTCCTTTTAGAACTAAAAAGAAAAAATAGTCATAACTCTGAAAATATGGCCTTAATATCTGTGGAAAACATGATATGGAATTTGTTACTAGCTTGGACTTAAACCAATAAAATAAAAGCTATTTATTTAAAATATAATATTTAAAATATAAATATTTAAAACATAATCATTTCTACATTTTACACAAGTGTAGAAAAAATATTAGAATGGAAGACTAAGAGCTATAACACCTGGAGGTAGAATTGAATGAGTTCAAATTTTCTTAGGGTCCACCTTTTCATTTATGTTTCCATGATCTTAAAATATTTCTCTTTCTTTATGTTCTCAGTATCTTATTAATAAGCTGCATTTTAAACTTTATGTATACCTTTCTAAAGCAGGTCCAAATAAGATGTGTTGTTTCCTTTATTTTTGGAATATCCTTATTAACCAAATGATCTAATTAGAGAAAATAATAGGCCTTAATTTTTAGCTAAGGTTTTTTTTTCCCTTTTGATTAATATTGTTTTCAAACCCAGACCAAAATGTTCCTTGTTTTCAATTAACTTTTTTTGGTTTCCTTCTTATTTGAGTTATCATACTCTTGATTTGATTAATTTATTTAGTCTCTGGGTATATTCTTCTGTGATCCTTTATATTTTTAGAAGTAGTTAAATGGTTGAAAACTGGGGGAAAAAAAAAAACAGGTGGAGAGAGATGGATAACTTATACCAATCACTAATACCTCAATGTTTATCCCTTACCCTACTGTTCTGTCTCTGCGTCAAATAGTCAACTTATTCACTTGGCTGGTTCTGCTAGTATTCATGGATTCTGTAGATTTGCTCTAGACTTCTGATTTACGCTAGACAATACGAATGGATTATCATTATCCATTTTCACTGCTTATTAAGCACTCTTTTTGATGGCAACCTGAGTATACACATGGTCTATATGTTGAGGCTGCAGTAGAAATTCCATCTGGGAAGATAAATATTAGGACCTCCGTCAGAACTATGGATCTTTCTGGCCAACACTCTGTCTCTACCATGAAAGTGTTTTGAAGAGAAGACCTAATCTTTCCCGATGATTTTACCTCAAAAGGCCAGGAATGAACCCTAAATGTCAACTCGTCAGCAGGTATTTAATAAGCAGTGAATACTTATTCATTTCATTCATTCAGTAGCTGCTTACACACTAGGGGCTTGGTGGCTAAGTGTGTAAGCTCTGGTGTCAAGTTACCTGGGTCCAAATCCTTTCACTGCCACTTATAATCTATGTAACTTGAGTGACTGACTTAAATGGTCTTTGTTCCTTAGAAGTATTGTATGTTTCATAGGATGCATGCTTATATTTATAATATCTAGGTCATGGAAGAACCCGAAATATGTTCACCATTATATTATGCACTAAAGATCATGCTAGGAAATGTGAGAAACCTTAAAGTTCCTTCAGAAAGTACCCCTACCTCTAGTAGTTGACAGTTTAAATGGGAAACATGTACCAATAATACATTGTAATCTCAGCGTGGCTGGCAGCCTGGGTTTTTACTTCTTGCCCATCTTAAAGTTTGATTTTGCTTTTTGCTGCTTCTGTCCTTCCTCTCACCACAAAATAATTCCAAAGGCGTTGGTAATTAATGTAAATTTTACTAAAGTTTCTTTTAGGAGATGGATAAGAAGTTTACACGGCGCACTGTAAATTCACTAGCTAGCCATTTGCCCTCTGTCTCAAGTTTCTGTCTTTAGCCATATAAATGCCAGTTCCTCACTTTCAATTTTCTTTCTATCTGTGGAGTGTCTCCAAATTCCTTTTCTATTCCAGGACGATTAGTTTTTGTGCAGCCTGCATACTCTACTCAGCAAAGCAAAATCTCAGAAATGAGCAAATTTTTTCTCTTGTGCCACAAATATGTCCCATGGGGTGTCAGTTCATTCAGTCCAGATATAACAAGGTAAAAAAGTGACATATCAAAGAAAAGAAATAAGTGCTGTGTGACTTTATAAATGGAAGAGTTTATTTCTGACTAGGGATGCTGAAGTCTTTCTGGGAGTGAATGACAGTTCAGCTGGACTTTGAGAAATGAGTATGATTTGGACACATGGAAATGGATGGGTGGGGGAGGGGAATGAGAGACGAGACAACAGGGTATATAAGATGGAAAGAACTGAAAGTGTGTATAAGCAGACTGAAACGCTGCGCTGTATATGTAAAGATCAATGTTCAGTTCAACCAAGCACCACATTATACAAGCTTTCATTACAGTAGAGAAATATTGTCTGTTAACTCATCCTGAGAAATAAACTCTGGAAAAGAGTGTCCTAGAATATTCAGAATTGGGAGATTGCCTCTTCCCTACACTTCAGTAAGGGAAGTGACTATTGGATAGCACAATCTGTGCAGTAACTCAGAAAGACAAACCATGAGAAAAAAGCTGGCATGCAGTAAATAAGTATAAAACTCCTCCCCCTGAAACTTCTCTGCCATCAAGGGTCAGTGGAAGGGGAACCTACCAGACATACCTCCTTCCCACTAAATGCTCACAAATATCCCTCAAATCACAAGTCATTATTTTAAAATATCACTGTCTCTTCATTTCTATTTCCATATACCTACTTTGCTTTTCTTGGTAGTTGCTGAAATTTGGAACAGTGACTAAGTTTTATGACTGTTTTGACACGGTACAGCTTCAGAACAACATATGCATGAACAGAAAGCCAGGAGTGACCAGGAGAACACAGGCTGTGGGCCTAGAGAGAGGCTCTGGG
This sequence comes from Grampus griseus, assembly GCF_964374135.1. NCBI lineage: Eukaryota > Metazoa > Chordata > Mammalia > Artiodactyla > Delphinidae > Grampus > Grampus griseus. The sequence goes on from NC_139010.1 coordinate 43,033,394, forward strand.
AAGGTACTGGTCTTCTACAGGGTAGGAAACGAGGGTACATCCTATCATTCTTACATCGCGAGGTCAAAGAGATCTCAGCAGTCATCTGGATTTCAGAAAATGGGCTAGAGGAGGTTGGACTGGATTATTGAAAGGACTCTTTAAGAGCAAACAGTCTGTGACTTTTATTTATTTATTTATTTTGCACATTGAAATTAGATGCAGAATTATTTTTAGAAAATTATTTGGAGTCAGGTTGCAATCACTTGCTTAGCTCAGCTTTCCCGATTTCTGTTAACCATGACCGGAGAATCACCCTGGTAACTGCGGTACATGTTTGTCATTTTCAAAAAGCCAGGCTCATTTACCTTGATTTGAAAGAGTAAATGGTGGACTTTGGCTTCTGTTTTCCTATCTGTAAAGAGACTGTGGTGATTAAATGAAAATCACTAAGATTTTGAGAGCATAAGTCATTGGTTAAAATCACGAATAGCTGGATCCGGACATATTAATGTTCCAAAGCAATTAACTACAAAGACATATTTTTCATGTGACCAGAGACAAATTCAGTTAAGAGAGCTGTCTGCTATCATAAATAAAAACTAAATATCTCCCATAGCACCATATTCTAATGAAAATGCCAGAAACAAGGGAAATGTTATAGCTAGGTGGTGATCCCAAGCCTTCTCTGAAGAGAGGACAGGGCAAATAGAAAACTGTGTAGAACTGACTGTTCAAAGTGCAAACTGATTTATCATTGGTAATTAGAACAAAATTGGGAGAGGAGTACCCCTAGGGAGTCATTTAGCCCAATTCTATAAATTATCACAATGAAAAAACTAAAACCCAGAGAGGATAATAAAATCAGTGTGCATTTATTGTATTCTTGTCTGTGTCAGGCATTGTGCTAAGTGTCTTTCGTATTTCCTATTTATAGCAACTCTGTAAGGTGGCTACAGCTATCCCAGTTTTACAGTGGAAAATTTTTAGTTTTTAAATTTTCATAGATTGCATAGCTAGCAAGATTAAAAGGATGACCTTAAACCCAATTTTTCTTTTTTCAAATCTTCACCTACTTTTAGATGAAGTATTGTGCCCAAGGCCTAAACAAGCACATCCATGTCCTGACTCCTAGTCTGATTTATTTTTTCTTGCTGCACTGTTTGAAGATTATTATGCTGAATTATTGATCCAAAAATCAATCTACTGAACCGTCTAATCCATGGGTCAAGTAACTGTATGTAAAGAAAACTGTTTTGCATACGTAAAACTATATGTAAAGAAAAACACATTAAAGTATTTGGCCCGTTAGCATGAAAGGAGAATTTTTAAAGAAAGGAAATCTTAAATGCATGATGAATTGCTATATATTAGAGAGCATGAATGAATTGTCCCATGTGATACTCCAGTACTTATCACATATTGTTTTCCAATGTGGCCTAGGAAGGGCAGCTGGATGAAGTAAATAAATATCTACTTGCTAAAATTTTTATTTTGGCAGATGCTCACTTAGCACATTGTTATTTTATCTGGAATATTCATGCTTTTATGTATAATGCTCAACAGCAAAACATTACATGCACAGTTTTACACAAAAGCTTTTACCTATTACTGAGTAAATACTTGATATTTATATCCAGAATAGTAACTGATGGTCCTAATGTGTCTACAGGGCTGTAATTCACTTCAGCGTTTTCTGCTGACTTATACACTGCAAGAATACTATCTGAGTGCTTTATTACTGACTTCAAAATCCTGAGGCTAGGGGCTTCCCTGGTGGCGCAGTGGTTGAGAGTCCGCCTGCTGGTGCAGGGGACACGGGTTCGTGCCCCTGTCCGGGAGGATCCCACATGCCATGGAGTGGCTGGGCCCATGAGCCATGGCCGCTGAGCCTGCGCGTCCAGAGCCTGTGCTCCGCAACAGGAGAGGCCACAACAGTGAGAGGCCGCATACCACAAAAAAAAAAAAAAAAAAATCCTTAGGCTAAGTTTAAAATTCTGGAATATTCACTCTATGGACATATTTTGTTTCCCCAAATTAGAGAGCAAAAATGGCTTGTAAAGTACTTAGAAGTTGTCATCCAATTATTTGTGTATTTGTAGAATCAGGACAGTGTGATAGTCTTATGTGTCAGCCTTTCTAGGCTATAGTGCATGGTGGTTTAAGTAAATACTAGTGTTGGAGATACGATTGACAGCTATAATCAGTTGACTGAAAGTAAAGCAGATTACCCTCCATAATGTGAGTGGGCCTCAACCAAACAGTTGAAGGCTTTAGGAGCAAAGAGTGAGGTTACCTGGAGAGCAGTTCTGCCTCACAGCTGTAGCATCAAATCTTGACTTTACAGCTTGCTGGCCTGCCCTAAGAATTTTAGACTTTGTGGCCTCTTCAGTTCTGTGAGCCAATTTCTTAAAATAAATTTTTTATTTATATATACAGGCATATCTTGGAGATACTGTGAGTTTGGTTTCAGACTACCACAATAAAGCAAATATTGCAATAAAGTGAATCACAAGCTTTTGGTTTCCCAGTGCATACAAAAGTTTTTTTTCTTCCAGTTTTTTTTTTAACATATATAGCACTGTATAAGTTTAAGTTGTATGGCAGAATTTTTTTGACTTATATACATCATGAAATGATTATCACAACAAATTTAGTGAATATCCATTATCTTATATAGATACAAAATTAAAGAAATAGAAAAAAGTTTGCTTGTGATGAGAACTCTTTTTTTACTCTTAATGACTTCCATACATAACATACAACAGTGTTAATTATATTTATCATGTTGTACATCACATCCCTAGTACTTATTTATCTTATAACCAGCAATTTGTACATTTTGACTGCCTTCATTCATACATGGGTGATTTACTACCTTTACTGTACATTTGCCGTTACCAATGAAAATTTTTCCTTTTGTATTTCTAGTTGTGGCCTTTTCTTTTTCATGCAGAGTTCCTTTAACATTTCTTTTAAAGCTGGTTGGTGGTATTGAACTGTTTCAAGTTTTGCTTGTCTGTAAAACTTTTGATCTTTCCATCAATTCTGGATGAAAGCCTTGCTGCGTAGAGTATTCTGGCTGTAGGTTTCTCCCTTTTATCACTTTAAATATATCATGCCACTCCCTTCTGGCCTACAGAGTTGCTGCTGTAAAGTCAGCTGAAAAGTTCAGTTTTCTGCTGTAAACTCCTTACAGAAATTCCCTTGTACACAACTTGTTGATTTTCCCTGGCTGCTTTTAATATTCTCTCTTTATATTTACCTTTTCCATTTAAATTACAACATGTCTTAGTATGGCCCTTTTTGGGTTTATCTTGTTTGGGACTCTCTGTGATTCCTGGACCAAGATGTCTGTTTCCTTTCCCAGGTTAGGGCAATTTTCAGCTATTATATCTTCAGATATGTTGTCTGCCCCTTTCTCTCTCTCTCTTCTGCTCTAGGACCCCTATAATGTGAACATTAGTACACTTGATGTTGGCCTAGAGGTCACTTAAACCATCTTCATTTCTTTGTATTTTTTTTTTTGTTGTTCCTCATCTTCAGTTATTTCCAGTACTGTGTCTTCCAGCTCACTGATCCTTTTCTCTGTATCATCTAATCTACCGTTGATTCTTTCTACTGTATTTTATATTTCAGTTATTGTACTTCTCATCTCCGTTTGGTTCTTCTCTGTGTTTTCTCTTTGTTAAAAGCTTCTAACTTCTAACTCTGTTCATCCAGTTTTCTCCCAAGTTCTTTGGATATCTTATCATCATTACCTTGAACTCTTTATTGGGTAGATGCTTATCTCTACTTCAGTTAGTTCTTCTTGGATTTTATCTTATTTCTTTGTTTGGAACATTTTTCTCTGTCACCTCATTTTGCCTAATTAGCTGTTTTTATTTCTATGTATTTGGTAAGTTGGTTACATTTCCTAACCTTGGAGAAGTGGCCTTTTGTAGGAGATGTACTATGCACCCTAGCAGTGCACTCCCTTCTGGTCACCAGAGCTTTATGTTCTAGGGGAGCCCCCTATGTGGGCTGCATGGATCCTTCTGTTGTGGTGGGTAGACTACTGTGGGAGATATGGTAGGCATTGTTGGCCCCTGGTCTGGTTAGTTGCTAAGACCTGCTTTGTGTGGAGGCTGCCTGGTGCTGGTGGGCAGGGCGGGGTCACAAAGTGGCTGGCTGCAGAATCCCAGGGGGTCCCATGGCTAACACTGGCCCACTGGTGGGTTTAGCTTGGTTCCAGGGTAAGTAGTTGCAGGACTGGGTTGTCAGATCTAGCGTCAAGCCTGCTGGCGGGTGGGGCTGGTTCCTGCCACAGCTGGCTGTGGGGTCTGGGGTGTCCCAAAGCTCGTTTTGACTCTCGTGGGAAGGGATCCCGAGGTAGCTGGCTGAGGGGCCCAAGGTGTCGCAGAGCTGGTGCTGGTGTTCTTTTTGTCAGGGCTGGGGCCCAGGAGGTCCTGAGTCTAGTGCTGGCTCACAAGTGGGCCGAACCTACCCCTCGGGTCTCTGGCTGCAATACCCTGGGGGTCGAAGAGTTGGCGTATTTGCCCATGATGGGTGAGGCTTGTCCCAGGGCTGGTGCCAGCCCACTAGTGGGTGGAACCACATCCCAGGGTCTCTGACTGCAGGGCCTGGGAATCTCGGGGCTAGTGCGGGCACACTAGTGTGTGTGGCTGGGTTCTGTGCCCTCTGGTGTTATAGTGCAGTGTTCTGGGTTGGCTTTGGGCTCAAGGGCTCTTAAGATAGCTGGCCTGCTGGTGGGTGGGGCAGTGTCCCTGCCTGGCTAGTTGCTTGGCCTGCAGTGTCCCAGTACTGGTTCTGACAGGTTAGTGGGTGGGGTTGGGTCCAGGTGCTAATAAGCTAGAGAGAGGATTCCAAAATAGCATTTGTCAGCACCAATGTCCTTGTGGTAGAATGAGCTCCCCAGAAGGGCTGCCACCAGTGTCTGTGCTCCCAGGGTGAGTTCCAGTTGCCTTCTGCCTTCAGGACGCTCTCCAAGATCAGCAGGCTCCTTTCAAATTACTGCTTCTGCCCTGGGTCCTAGAGCATGTGAGATTTTGTGTGCGTCCTTTAAAAGTGGATTCTCTCTTTCCCATAGCCCTCTGGCTCTCTTGAAAATAAGCCCCACTGACCTTCAAAGCCAAATGTTCTTGGGGCTTGTCTTCCCAGAGCAAGACCCCTAGGCTGAGGAGCCTGATTTGGGGCTTGGACCCCTCCCTCCTTGGAGAGAACCTCTGCAATTTTAATTATCTTCCCATTTGTGGGTCACCCCCCTGGGGGTGTGAGTCTTGACTAAACCATGATTCCACTCCTTTTACCTATCTTGTTGTGGTTTCTTCTTTATATATTTAGCTGTAGATCTTTTCTGCCAGTCATCTGGTCTTTCTCATCAATAGTTGCACTGTAAATAGTTGTAATTTTGGCCCTTGGGTAGAGTCTTCCAACTCTGCCATCTTGGCCACACTTTCTGTCATATAGCAGTTATGTTTATACTCTACTGTAGTCTGTTAAGTGTGCAGTAGCTAACCATCCTCTGAACCTTCAGCAGGTTGTAATATTTTTGCTGGTGGAGGGTCTTGCCTATGTGTTGACCACTGCCGACTGATCAGGGTGGTGGTTGCTGAAAGCTGGGTTGGCTGCAGCATTTTTTAAAAAAATAAGACAACAATGAAGTTTGCTGCATTGATTGACTCTTCCTTTCATGAACTATTTCTTTGTAGCATGCAATGCTGTTTGATAGCATTTTACCCACTGTAGAATTTTTTTTTTAAAAAAAGGGGGGCCAGTCCTCTCAAACCCTGTCACTGTTTTATCAAGTAAGTTTATATAATATTGTAAACTCTTTGTTGTCATCTCAACAGTCTTTACAGCAGCTTCATCAGGAGTAGATTCCATCTCAAGAACCCACTTTCTTTACTCATTCATAAGAAGCAACTGCTCTTCTCTTAAAGTTTCATCATGCGATTTTAGTAATTCAGTCACATCTACAGGCTGCTCTTCTGATTCTAGTTCTCTTGCTCTTTCTACCATATTTGCGATTACTTACTCCTCTGAAGTCTTCAATCCCTCAAAGTCATCCATCAGGATTGGAATCAACTTCTTCCAAACTCCTGTTAATATTGATATATTGACCTCTTCCCAGGAATCATGAGTGTTCATAATGGCATCTGTTGTAGAATGGTGAATCCTTTCTAGAAGGTTTTCAATTGACTTTGCCCAGATTCATTAGAGGAATTACTATCTATGGTAGCTATAGCCTGACAAATTGTCTGTCTTAAATAATAGGACTTGAGAGTTGAAATGACTCCCTGATCCATGGTCTGCAGAATGGGTGTTGTGTTAGCAGGCATGAAATCATCATGAATTTCATTGTACATCTTCATCAGAGCTTTTGGGTGACCAGGTACATTGTCAATGAGCAGTACTTTTTTGAAAGGAATCTTTTCTTTTTTCTTTTTTTTCTGAACAGTAGGTCTCAACAGAGTTTAAAATATTCAGGAAACTGTTGTCAACAGTTGTGCTGTCACCTGGCTTCGTTGTTCCATTTATAGAGCACAGGCAGAGTAGATTTAGCATAATTCTTAAGGGCCCTAAGATTTTCAGAACGGTAAATGACCATTGGCTTCAACATCAAGTCACCAAGCTGGCTTAGCCCCTAACATGAGAGTCAGCCTGTCATTTGAAGCTTTGAAGCCAGGCATTCACTTCTGCTCTCTAGCTATGAAAGTCCTAGATGGCATCTTCTTCCAATATAAAGCCGTTTTGTCTACATTGAAAATCTGTTGTTTAAGGTAGCCACCTTCATTAATCAACTTAGCTAGATCTTCTGGATAACTTGCTGTAGCTTCTACATCAGCACTTGCTGCTTCACCTTGCACTTTAATATTACAGAGGTAGCATCGTTCCTTAAAACTCATGAATCAACCTCTGCTATTTTCAAACTTTCTTCTACAGCTTCCTCACCTCTCTCAGCCTTCATAGAATTGCAGAGAGTTAGGGCCTTGCTTTGTATTAGGCTTTGGCTTAAGGGAATGTTATGGCTGGTTTGATCTCCTATCCAGACCACAGTAATAAGGCTGTTTTGCTTTTTTATCATTCATGTGTTCACTGGATTAGCACATTTTTTTTTCTTGGCTGCGTTGGGTCTTCGTTGCTGTGTGCGGGCTTTCTCTGTAGTTGCGGTGAGCGGGGGCTACTCTTCGTTGAGGTATGGGGGCTTCTCTTGTTGCGGAGCACAGGCTTTAGGCGTGCAGGCTTCAGTAGCTGTGGCTCATAGGCTCTAGAGCCGCAGGCTCAGTAGTTGTGGCACATGGACTTAGTTGCTCCGTGGCATGTGGGATCTTCCCAGAGCAGGGATTGAACCCGTGTCCGCTGCACTGGCAGGCGGATTCTTAACCACTGCGCCACCAGGGAAGTCCCAGGATTAGCACTTTTAATTTCCTTCCGGAAGTTTTGCTTTGCGTTCACAACTTGATTAACTGGTGCAAGAGGCCTAGCTTTCGGCCTATCTAGCCTTTTGATATGCTTTCCTCACTAAGCTTAATTGTTTCTAGCTTTTGATTTAAAGTGAGAGATGTGTGACTCTTTTTTTCACTTGAACACTTAGAGGCCATTGAGAGATTACTAAGTGGTCTAATTTCAATATTGCTGTGTCTCAGGGAATAGGGAGGCCTGAAGGGAGGGAGGGAGGGAGATGGGAAATGGCCAGGGGATAGAGTAGTCAGAACACACACAACATTTATCAATTAAGTTCGCTATTTTATATGGGCACGGTTTACAGCACCCTAAAATAATTACAATAGTTACAGATAAGATCACTGATCAAAGATCACCATAACAAAGATAATAATAATGAAAAAGTTTGAAATCATATGAGAATTACCAAAATGTGACACAGAGACATGGAATGATCAGATGTTGGAAAAATGGCACCAAGAGACTTGCTTGACGCTTAGATAGTTGCCATAAACCTTCAATTTGTTAAAAAAAAAAAAAAAAAAAGCAAGCAGTATCCGTGAAATGCAATAAAGTGAAGCACAATAAAAAGAGGAATGCCTCTATACGTAAAGTTGATGAAGTTCTTAGACTTATATGCTAACTTTCAGGTTTCTGTGACAGTGAAGACAGTTATCTTTGAAGTGTTTTGAAAGATTATTAGTCACAACTCTCATGGTTGAAAATAAAGGAAACCAAATTTAAAAAATGGGAAATTGTTGGCTTTTGCCACTGGGAAGTGTAGAGATACAATTAAGCCTTAGGTGCCCATGAAACTAGGTGCAGCGTGGGCCAGGACTCTCACTCTACTCACAGCTTTGCTTTTCCATGTATGTTCCATTCACTTTATCACCCTGCAGGCCAGCTTCATCCACATGGTAGGAAATTCTGTATCAGGAGTTCCTGAGCATCAAACCTCCTCACAGCTTCTACCCTCACTGAGTCCTTTTACTCATTTCTAATAAGCAAAACCTTGGCAAAAGACCTGATTGACTCAACTTCAGTCAGGTGCCGTTCCCAAGAACCCTTCAAATGTGAGTGGAGGTGGGGCCATGTAGCTTCTTACCAATATTATAGAAATACAGACAGGACAAGGGACAATACTTGGCTGACAACACCAGAGGATTCTCAATCCAGAATAAGAAATGACTGATTTTGTTCTGGGTGTGTATATAATAGTTCACAGATTGAACTCTATTTCTTTCATGAACTAGAGAATTAGCGCTAACCAAATGACAGCTGAATATGAATCAAGTGTGAAATACTCAATTGGGTGAGTAGTTTTAGACTAGCAAAGAAACGATTAAAGGGATTTGGGGTGTTATGTAGGTAGATTAACAGTAAACTCATATACCAAATATCTTGACCCACAGGGCAGGAATCTCAACTTTGGCCTGTGCAGGCAGGTTGATATGATAGAGTTTGATTAGGAATCAAAACTCTTCAATCAGATTCTTTTCTTATAGTTGAATAATCATGATAAAAAATATGTCACTTTATGTTTTCTTAAAAGAAAAAGGCTTTATAAAAATTTCTCTCTAAAATATTGATTTGATTACTCAAAATATAAAGATTATTATCTATTTAGTTAGAAAAGTTAAAAGTAGGCTGAATGTAGTTATTCTAACCAAAAGAAGATTCTTAGATAGCATAAGTTCTCCTCAGTTGGAGAAATTATGAGTTGAAATACATTTTTTAGTCTCATTTTGTACATCGCTGGCTAGGTGAAGAGAGAGTTTTTTCTTGCCTTTCAGCTCTTTTGGCCATTTCCTGATCTGTCTGTTTTCTTTGGAAGACCTTGCCTTTTCAGAGTTACCCTTCAGTATAGCTCAACATTACTCACTTTACTCTGCCCCGTAAGCTGCTACTTGAGAATAGGATTTTGGTCCTAGGGATCTTCTTATCTCCAGCACTAAACACGGTGTCCCAAAGCTAGAGCGTTCAATCAATGTGTTCGGTCTTTGTCTGCGAGTACCCTAAAAAAGGCACAGAAATATGAAAATATGTAGTGTTCAGGTACCAAGAAATAGGGTGGAGCCTAAGGAACTCAGGGTGATCCTGCAAAGGGAAAACCACTTGTAAGTCATGTTAAAGAACTTAGGCTTGAACTTCTGTAGGCTCTGGGGTAGGTTTTATGCAGGGCAGTCAATTGGAGAGCCAGTGTTGTGCTAGGACCATGCTAACACTGGTCAAATAAATCTGGCTGAGATTAATATGGTAGACTTGCGTTTACAGAATTAACAGAGAAAAGTCTTTTGGCAAATGACAAAGTTTTCTTTGGGTTCTCCTTTCTTCCTCTCATTGTAAAGGAATCTGTCTATGGAGAATAGTTCTAGGGTTTTTTTATGTTTTAATACCTGAATTTATGTGAGTAAAATTACTTGCAGCAGCCAGGAGTGAAAAATGTCAGAAGAAAGATATTTTAGAGAACACTGTCAGTCAATCTGGGAAAACCAAGATCAGTTGACAAGTCTAAAGAACAGGAGAAGGGAAAAACTTTACAACCACCACAAAACAACTGGAAATAAAAAGCAGAAACATAAAGGAAGCTTGAATCTGGAAGAAGATTGATTACAAAATGAGGGGTCACAGGGCATGTGTTTTCAGTCTCAGGCTGTGGGAATGGGCCAGGCTGGGTTAAAGGAATAGGGTCAGGCCTGGGATATGTGAATTAGAGAAGAATGGAACATGAACTTGGAGGAGTGTCATAATTTCAACAGCTGACATACAGTCCACTAAGCATAGTTGGCAGGTATTAGCAGGTGAGGGTGATATTCTACGATTGTAAAACTAAGGAAATAACATGGCTTACATCCCCTGAGAAAGTTATGATATGAAACAGAAAGATCAAAATACTGTCTGTTTGATTTTTTTCACTTGTGAGGTCATCTTAAAATACAAGGACAATGCAGTATCAAACATCAGTTACACACTTAGATATGTAAATCGACTTGAGGATGAAATGTGACAAACTCCAAATGGATTAACGGTTATAATAATAACAGCATATTGCTTTTTCAATTTTCATTCAGCAGCAAAATGGGGAAATACTACATTTGATACTGTACATATCAATGATGAGACCTGTGGGCCACACGTAATAGCATAGTGATACTTTACATCTACATAGAGGTTTTCACATCAGCGCACAAATGAACTCTCAGTGGCGGCATCATTATCCCGTTTGCAGAGCAGAGGGGCCTGTGCAACTGCCTGGGAGAACAGATGGTCTTTATGTCTTGCCCTGGATAGTGACTGCTTTGATTTATTTGGAGGATGAACTCATTTCAACCCTGTAATTTTCCTCAAGACCCAGGTTCATTTTCTTGATCCTGAAATTCTTCTCTTCAGTTAACATACTGAGGGGGCATTGAAACTGGTTCTGGATCCCACAGCATCTGCATTTGAGGGACTAAGTTATAAATACAGAAGAGCATATATGTGTACACATAGATATGCAGGAATGCATTTATATATGCATGTGTATGTGTATAAAATGGCTTTATTGAGATTATAATACACATAGCATAAAATTCAGCCATTTAAAGTATGCTCCATTTGGAGCATATGATAGTACTGTTTGAGCAAAGTGTATTGTGAAGGGGATGTTTCTCATTGCAGGGAGGAGACTGCTGGAGCTCATTGAAAAGAAAGAAGGATGGGTAGTGGGAGGAGAGCCCAGTGTTAAGAGCAGGTGACCAGCCACCTACAACGGGTCTGTTGCCCAAGAGCCTGGTGACCCAAAGAGTGAACCTCAGGAGAAGTGCATCATGGCTCTACGGATGCCAAAGCACTATACACTGAGCATGGAGAGAGAAGGAGGGGTAGAACCTTTCACAGCTTAGGAGTGACAGGTGATAGCCTCCCTACTCCTAGAGTTGAGGAGCCCAAGCAGTAGTTTCAGCAGGAGTGGGAAAGTGGGGGAAGACAATAGGGATGGATACATCATAGTTCTCAATCAGTAAGAGATCACACTAAGAATTTTGCTATGCAAAGAAATGGGGGCAGTGCCATTTAAAAAAAAGTAGATTGATTCATCATTCATTCATTTAGATGAGAAAGATTACATTAAGCTATTATACTGATAGGAATAATCCAGTCAAGAAGGGAAACCTTTTGATGCAGGAGAGTAAGGTCAGAGGGGATGGGGTCTAAGGCACGAGGGTAGAGGTTGGTCTTAGGTAAGAGCATCAACAGTTCTTCCATTATAACTGGAAGGAAGGCAGAGCAACATGGACACGTGTGAGAGGCCCCTATTGGGAGGAGAGTTCCCACAATCCTGTGAGTGGGAGTCCAGACCTAGAAAATGTAATTCGGTTAATGTTGTGGGACCCCCATCCATCCCTCCATTCATTCATTTATTGAAGAAAATTCTGTACTAGGCATTTTACTAGCTGCTGAATACTGTGTAATAGTGAATAAATTAAAGACCGGAATAGTTTGGCAAAACAGTTTTCATAGAACAGTCATGTCTGAAAATTCTAGAAGGTAAATCATTTTTACAATATACTGCTTGGTGGAAAATTTAGTTTTACACGTTCTATTTTGGCTAACATTGCTAAATGATAAGCCAGGGATGAAAAGGATAAAACATGGGAATTATAAGATTCATGGAAAAGGCAAGTAGCTTTATTATAGAGGGACATTATCATTTTTAATTTTATCTCTCATTTTTCACTATTAATGTTTTAAATCACTCTTTTAAAGAGGACTATAATAAAGAAATACCTTTTGAAAACTGCAAATACAAATTTAGGCGCTAAATGTGTCGGGATTCTTTGGCTGAATATGGGATGGGGGTGATGATCAAGCATCTACAGTAGAAAAAAGTAAGCACATTTGTGGAATATCCATATATATCTGTATCTGTCTGTGTATCTGTATCTATAAAACATCCTCTCCTGCACCAATCTCCAGCTGTGTTAATTTCAGTCTCCTGTGCTCTTTTTCTTCCCCAGCTTTATTGAGGTATAATTGACAAATAAAATTGTAAGATATTTGAAGTGTACATTGTACTTTTTTGATATACCTGTGCATTGTGAAAGGATTTCCACTATCACCTCACACATTTATCTTTTTTTTTGGTGACAGTATTTAAATTATACTCTTTGTAAATTTCACTTATATAATCCAGTGTTATCAACTCTAGTCACCATGTTTTACATTAACTTATCAGACCTTATTTATCTTATTAGTCTCTTATGTTCTTGACTTTATTTTTTGTTGGCTACGTCAATTTCACCTCAGATACTGAATTACAACTGACCGAACAACAAACAAAAATACCAACTACATAAGGCCATAAGTGCAAACTTCTAGTTCCTTTATCCCCTTATTTATTATGAATACTTTTCAGAAGCAGAATACAGCAGTTATGTGTCAGATTGTCTTCTGTTCTTTTCTAACTATCTTTTCCCCATACAACCACATATAAAGCCAACAGGTAAGACAGTAGACACTTTTCCTGTCTCCAGCTGGCATGAGAATCTGTGTGTCCATGTATGAGTGTGATTGGGGAGCCTGATTTCAGGTTGGACTCTCTCCTAGTAATAATCGTGATACCTCTCCATGTTTCTCAGCATTTGTTAGAACTGGTAGAATTAGGAATTAAGCTTCATTAAGCTCCCTCTTCCTTGCTAAGTGAAGAAGGCACAGATTTTTCTGCAGGTCACTGAGTATATGATAAATTTTCCTCTGGGTCAGCCCAACTCTGAGGGCAAATTTTAGTTTCCTCCCGGAACGTCACTCTGGCTTCTGTTGTGGTGGTACTGGCGGTGGCTGTGTGGATGACTTCTTGATTTTACATGAGTTTTGGTTTTAATGGCATTTTGTAAGATTTGCAGCTCATTAGCTCAGTGCTCTGAGTGCTTTTATCATGAACAAGTTCAATCTGTTCAGTGTGGCTTCAGATTGTGATTGAATTTTGACCAAGGAAAGAGGTAAGGTTTTTAATTAGTAAATGTGGAAGGTGTATCCAAGTAATTTTGGCTCCAACTTTGTCGTTAAAATTTATTGGGTGATTGTTAAGCATCTTCTATTAAGCGATATTATAAATGTACCATCAGCATTGTTTTGCTTTTCCTTACTGACTCTAGCTTCGTGTCACTATGCAATGTAAAAAAATGGTGTGCTGATTATTTTAAGGCACAGTATGGTTGGAAAAAGAGGTAAGAAGACTAATATCTATATCTATATATATATGTTTAAGAGCTTGAATATCTCACTTAAACATTACAAAAACTTTTCAAGGTAGTCACTCACATTCACATTTTATTGACCAAGGACCTGTGCTGTAGGGAGTTTGAGTTGCCCAAGTCTTATCGTGAGTGGTCAGTAAAGCTGGGATTTAAACTTTGTCTTTCTGATTCCGCTTCTATATTCTTTTTCACTTTAGTATACTTGCATTTAAAAAATAGTTAGTTCATCTATTTGTTCTTCAGTGAATTGTTTGCCAGGAGATTTATCTAGTATCTTTATTATGGGATGGAAGTAGAGTTCAGAGATTGTATCCTAACCTTATGTCCCATGTACCACCTTGGGATAGAAATAAGATACGGTTTGTTTTAATGATCTAATCAATGACTCCATACTTTTAACTTCACTCTGGGAGAACATCCTCTTCCTATTAGGAGTAGGCCATCCGGAGTAATACTCATCCACACTCTCCTGACTCCAGTATTTCACTTCCGAATACTCCATTGGTGTAGGCCTTCAGGACTGCCACCTTATGACTATTTGCTTCTGGCCAAGCCTTTAGCTGGAGACTTGCTGCTGACAGGTAGAAAATAAGCAGGAATCCCTTTTACCCACCCTCAACCCTACTGTGAGAGCTTCTCAGAAATCACCTGTGAGGTAATATTGATTACCTCAATATAAGTGTCCTTCATTGGAGAAAACTGGAAGGAAGAAAGCAGGAGAGCTGTGTTGCTGTCAGGTGGAACTGCTGCTGAAAAGAATCCACGTCATACCACTGGAGGCAGTGTCTGGTATCAGTGGCTTTGAGAGGTGTAGGATCGAAGCGGGCAGGGGCAGTGCTGACTTCCTAAAAATTGTATACCACTGTATTGTATACAATTGAATGGCAACATATTTTTAATTAAGTAAAATTAAGTTTTAAAACAACTAAGAAAGGTTCAGACTCAGCTAAGGTTGATCCACAGCACTGTAGGCATGGCATCCCAGATGTCACAACTCTGTATTTCATAGTCACAGCAATTCCGACAGCCCTGAGCTTGCCAGCTGTGCCAGGGTGGAGAAGAGAGCTTTGTGGTCCCAGGCACATATTGAGCCTCTAACAGGCCCCTGGGTCCTGATGCTTCCTGCTCTGTGGGAGTGCATGGAGGAGGCATCACTGTCCTTTCTTGCCTAATGGTCCCATTTTGGACTGTTTTAAGCTCTCAGAGAAATTCTGCAACACTGAGCTCTGAAAGAAAAGGTGGTTTGGATGTTATGATTCCTTCATTGCAGGCGACTCTGGTTCTTAAGCAAAGGTTTCCACTGTGTCTCAAGTAGCAACCAGGAACAAATAACAAGCAATATAGGGAAGAGGAGGTCTGTGCCTCAGACCATTATTGAAACCAGTATTTGTTATAGTTGTCTGTAATGTATTTTGTGGCTTTAACACTCTCCTTACAAATACTGGCATTTAAAAAATTGTAAGAAATTAAGCTTTGTTCACTCAAATAAGCAATTTGATTTTCAGGAAATTATTTATTTAGAAAGCAAGATTTAACAAAAAACCCTCACATTTACTGAGTTTTGGATTAAATTTCCCCCTATGTTAGCAACTGGGAATAAACCAATAGTTCAGACAATTTCTGGCTATTTATTGGCCTATGAATACAATCCAATATTCTGTGTATTCAGTATTTTAATACTGATTCAGTGAACACTAAGCCTTAAAATATGCTGGTATTTCATTTTAAAGAAAGTGTAAAATTTTTTTCCTGAGTAAGTTTTAACTTAGAAATAAAGGGAGAAATTAGAAAGTACAAAAATTCCAGTTGAGAAAAATTAGTAATATATGTTTGGCCCAACTTCTGGAAAAAACAATTTGTTTCTAATTAAATACATCACCATATTGAACTTGAGCACCTTTGACAATACAGTGCTGAAGGCAGGTTACACTGTGATTATCTGGCAGTGCCTTACGAGGGCCTCTCACTGTTGTGGCCTCTCCCGTTGCGGAGCACAGGCTCCGGACGCACAGGCTCAGCGGCCATGGCTCACGGGCCCAGCCGCTCCGCAGCATGTGGGATCTTCCCGGACCGGGGCACGAACCCGCGTCCCCTGCATTGGCAGGCAGATTCCCAACCACTGCGCCACCAGGGAAGCCCTGGCAATGCTTTTTTAAGAGGACATTTTATTTTAATATGTTAGGTCTTGGTAATTGGCAATTAATTCTTTTAAAAATGTACTTTAATTTTGTTGGTGTAATAAGTGTGGATGCTAAAGGTTAACTGTCTCAATCAGCAAGAACCCAATGCTCGCTGGTTACTAGCAATAAATAAAAAGCTTTTCTATTATGAAAGAGAAACTTGATTTTATTGGGCTTTGGGATGTAAAGCGATTTTTCCTCTCCTGAAGCAAGCACCAGTGAGTGGATGTGTGGCTCTATGTTCAGATCTGAGGCTGCTGTGTTATCACTGTCAGACAGCTGGAAAAGCAGGGGAAATGTCAGTGTCAGGCCTATCAGTTGTATCCTGTGGGAAGAAGTGGCAGCCAGAGCCATTCAGTCACAGCCATGTAAAATATTGTGCGGACTGGAGTGAGGGATGAAAGTGATTCTTGCTAATTCATTGTATGTTGCTATTGATGTGGTCTTAATAGAATACAGAGGCAGAGAGAATGAGTTTCAGCTACTGCAGTGTGGGTAAGCATAGATTGTGGTAACAACGTGGTGACACTATAGGAGACGTGATTCAGAGAAGAGTATTAGAACTTTAGGGGCTAAAAGGTGAACCACAGCTTATTTATCCATTCACTCATTACAGGGCATTTGGGTGGTTCAGGCATTGATTCTCATCTTAAAGTGGCTTCTTTACACTAACTCCAGGCTTCTGAGAGCTCATAGGACTCTCCATACCTTCAAGATTCTTTACTGATACACTTGGTCACTTCCAAGTCTCTTACTCTATATGGCCATTGAGAATTAGGAACAGTGCTTCCATTTCACTCATTCTATTATGGCTGTTGTGCCAGCACCTTGGTGGAGAATGGCCACACTTGGGGCTTTCCTATAAGCTTGCAGGGTTCCTCTACTAAATCCAGTCAAGTATGCCATTAGACCCAATGTTTTAGAGTGTCCCATACCTATCTGTAAATTAGAGAATAAATCTCCCTGCCTGCCCACATGCCTGGAAGTTCAGCCTCAGGATGAAAAAGGGCTCTGGAATCTGACTTTATTCTTCCTCTTTTTTTCCCCTCTTCTCTCTATAATAAAGAAGAGACATAAGAGGAGAGCTTTCCATCTCTATATTTCATATTCTCCATCTTTAGTTTCTGGGGATATGATAATACACTCTAATAGAATCCTCTCTCTCTGTAAAGAGAGGATATAGCAGAATTAAATGTCTTTCAATTCTGTTGCCTTGATGAGGATTCAAAAGTTTTATATTGGATATCAGAACTGAATATTAATTCTCTCTCCATGCATTCTTGTTTGAACAATTCTGTTACCCTAAACTTCATAGATATATGCCTCTTGATCACTGAGGAAAAGATTAAGTACATGAAAGTACAAGAATAAAGCATATTCACTTGTTTAAAATACTCTTATAATGCAAACAAATGTGCATAAATTTTTAAAATTGTGTATAAGGACTTTCAGTAGCAACACATTGAAAACAATTTGAAATTCTATTAAATGGAGAAAGATTGAGAAATTTCACTATATCCACACTAAGGATTACAATTCATCTATTAAAAAGAATGAGGAAGAGCTACATATACAGAAAATGGGCCTGTTTTAGAAAAATATGTAAAATATTCCAGTTTTTAAAAGTCCTGCATAAGTGTGTACATAATTTTATATGTTTGTAAAAACATAGAAAAACCATGGAATAAAAAACACCTCAGCCTATCAACTTTAGTTACCTGAGAGGTGTGGGATTAAAGGGGTTGAGGAACATGATTGACTTTCTAGCAATTTTATACCTCTGTACTGTGTAAAATCAAATGCAAATGTAAGTTGCTAATGAAGTGAAATTAAGTTTTAAAACATATAAAGACTGGATGGACATTGCTATGGAATGAATTTCCCCCCAAAGTGATGGTATTTGGAAAGAGGCCTTTGGGATATACTTAGGTCTAGGTGAGGTCATGAGGGTGGGGCCATCAGGATGGGTTAGTGCCTTTATAAGAAGAGACCTCAGAGAGCTCTCTCTGCCACATGAGGACACAACAAGAAGAAAGCCATCAGCAAACCAGAAAGAGAGCCCTCACTGGGAAACTGAATTGGCCAGCACTTTGATCTTGGACTTCCCAGCCTCCAGAACTATGAGAAATAAATTCCTCTTGTTTAAGCCTTCCTGTTTATGGTATTTTGTTACAGAAGACCAAGAAGATGAAGAAAGATTTTAGTACTGAGAAGTGGGGATGGTGCTGTAACAGATACCTAAACATGTGGAAGTGACTTTGGAACTGGATAATGAAGAGTTTTGAGGTTTTTGCTAGAAATATGGCCATTAAGGGTGATTCTGGTAAGATCTCAGAAACAAGGAATGTGTTATTGGAAAGTTATGAGGAATATGTTATGAGGAAAGGTTATCTTAAGTTGGCAACAAACCTGGCCAAATTGTGTTCACATTCTAGTTTTTTGTGGAAGGTAGAGTTTGTAAACATTGAAGTTGGTTATTTAGCTGAAGAGATTTCTAAACAAAGAGTTGAAGGAATGGTTTGGCTCCTCCTAACTGCTTATAGTAAAATGTGAGAGGAAAGAAATGAGTTGAAGAAGGAATTTTTTAGCAAAAAGGAACCAGAACTAAATATTTTGGAAAATATTCATTCTGTTCATATTGCAAAAAATACAAAGTGTGTCTAGAAGAAAACACTGAGGGATTATCACTTGATAAATAGATTAAGGGATTATATGAGCAGAAATGTTAGTTTGAACTGAAGCGGATGGAGACAGTATGAAATGAGGGAAGATTGTCAGGCTTCTTAGATACTACAGCTATACAGCTGTGAAAGTGTGCTATTGTTCAAGACAAGGGGAAAATGACTCAAAAGGCAGTTCAGAGATCACTGGGGCTACCTCCTAGGTATCAAAGTGTGGGTAGAGGGGTGCTGCCTCAGTTTCATGGTGGGGCCACCTGGAGGCTTGGGAGCTTGACCCCTGCCTAGCAGAGTTTTGGGGTACAAACCCTGCCCCAGTGGGTCTGGAAGGCAGAGCATAGGACCAAAGAGGATTATTCTCAAGTCTTAAAATCGAATGGAATTTGCTTTCCTAGGTTTTGGACTTGCCTGGGACCCGTCATTCCTTCCTTCTTTTTTATTTCCCCCTTTTAGAATAAAATATCTGTCTTTTGCCTGTCCCACCATTGTATTTAGGAAGCACATAACTTGTCTGGTATCACAGGTTTATAGCTAGAGAGAAATTTTGCCTCAGGGTAAATCATACCTCAAGTCACACTCATTTTATATGACTCAGATTTTATTTAGATGGGACTTTGGACTTTAGAGTTGGTACTGGAGTGAGTTAAAACTTTTGCAGATGTTCAGAAGGAATAAATGTGTTTTGCCTGTGAGAAGGACATGAATTTGGGGGGGGTGCAGCCAGAGACAGAATGCTAGGGACAGAAGTGTGTTCCCCAAAATTCATGTGTTGAAGTCCTAACCCCCAATGTGATGATACTTGGAGATTAGGCCTTTGGTAGGTAATTAGGTTGAGGTGAGATCATGAGGGTGGGGGTATCATGGTGGGGTTAGTGCCCTTAAAAGAGAGATACCAGAGAGCTTGCTTCCTCTCTCTCTGTCTCTCTGTCTGTCTGTCTGTCTGTCTGTCTCTCTCTCTCTTTCTGCCATGTTAGGACATAGTGAGAACGTGACGATCTGTAAGCCAGAAAAACAGCCCTCACCAGGGAACCTAATCAGCTAGCATTTTGGTCTTATACTTCTCAGTCTCCAGCTGTGAGAAATAATTACCTTTTGTTTAAGCATCCTTTCTACGGTATTTTCTTATGGCAGCCTGAGCAGACTAAGACAGGTATACAAAAATGTTATACTGTATTTTCTATTGATTATCTGGGGCTTCTGTTTTGTTAAAAATTATTTAATTTATGCTTTTATATATTCTCTAAATGTTGAGGGTTGTTTATGAACCATAACACATGTTTTATCATTTTTTACAAACACATTTTCTTTTTAATAAAATGAAATTAATTACATGTATTATTATCCAAGTTACTCAGGGAGAATGGTGACAGAGCCAGTTGGTGGCAGTATCAGGGATACACATGCTTTTTTTTTTTGGTACGTGGGCCTCTCACTGCTGTGGCCTCTCCCGTTGCGGAGCACAGGCTCCGGACGCGCAGGCTCGGCGACCATGGCTCACAGGCCCAGCCGCTTCGCGGCATGTGGGATCTTCCCAGACCGGGGCATGAACCCGTGTCCCCTGCATCGGCAGGTGGACTCCCAACCACTGCGCCACCAGGGAAGCCCATAACGTGCTTTTGCATAACAATCTATATGCCGGCATTCTGCAGTAGCAAAAGGTTTTCACTGATGGTATTTGAAAGCAATAGCTTCTGAAACATATATGTGAAATACATGAGTATGAAGTTTAAACAGTATGTTTCCATCAATAACATACCAACAAACTCTTTTTTTTTTTACATCTTTATTGGAGTATAATTGCTTTACAATGGTGTGTTAGTTTCTGCTTTATAACAAAGTGAATCAGCTATATGTATACATATGTTCCCATATCTCTTCCCTCTTGCCAACAAACTCTTAAACGAGACTTAGAAATCCAAATGTTTAGAGAGTCTAAATACATAGCATTACATTTAAAATCAATGAGAGTTACTGGGTGGCTAAGTATGCACAGTATTTTGTATGTTTTTTGAATGTAGATTTGGTTGTATATTTATTAGAATTATGGGTAGAAAGAAATGGAATGGTGCAGAAAGCTCTTGTCAGCGATATAAAAGGAGAACCTAAATTGTATGCTTATGCTGTAGCCCAAGTATATTACTTTTCCCTTTTGATTTTTAGAACATGCAATAGATAACCTTCCTATTTTCCCATTCTAAGCTTTAATTATGGGACTACTTTGTATCATTGTTATTATAACTAGTATGTTTATACTTTCATGCATATAAAACTTTGGGAATCGAACTTAGATATCTATGTACCTAAGTGAAATTGAAGTCCAAACTGACTGTTCTTTGGGCTAAATGATAAATACCCAGTAATCAGTCAATACTGTCTTGAATATGGGTATATCCAAAATCACTTTCATGAGTATAGTGGAAAGTAATAGGGTCAATTTCTTGGGCCACAAATGAGCCACTTAATGAACATGATAAAGAAACAACAAGAGAAAACAGAGAAGTTCAAATGGTTAGAGGGATGATGTCAGTCTAGTGCAGAGGTTAAGAATAAGTTCTGTGGATCCAGACTGCCTGAGTTAGAAGCTTGTTTCTGCTGCCTGTATTATATGCATGACAATAGGAATTTGCTTAATTTTCTATATGGGTTTCTTCTTCTGTAAAATGGAGATAATAATTATAATGCTTACCTCATAAATAAACGAAGACAATTCCACAGTTCTGAACAGCTCTATAGTACATTTTTTTTCTCATATGTTTGGTACTAAAATTAGATGGGCAACATAATTGGACTGGAATGTACAATTATATTTCTTTCTTTGCTGTTCACAGATATTTTATTACCTTTCTTTCTTTCTTTCTTTTTGTTTTTGGTGACTGAGTTTGATTGCAGTGGGGAAATGTAAACAAGTAAGCAAGTGTTAGTGCGCCTACTGCTCCCACCATGTGTTTCAGTGAAAAAGAGTAAAGGAAATATTTGTTATAATCAGTAATGCGTAAAATAGGGTTATTGCCCAAGTGTGATCATATTAAGTCTTTTGGAAGACTTTTATAAATGGAATGTCTAACGGAAGTGTCTAACTACAGAATACTATATGGGAAATATGACTTCCTATCTCTTAAGGAACTAGAAAAACAGTTGATGAAGTTTCTCACTGATAATGGTAACTGAAAACTAATATAAAAAGGGAAAAAACTGATCCTGTAGAAAACTCAAAACAAAATCAAAACAATTAAGATTCCAATCGTGTGTTGAATGAGTAGACTCAACAACTGTGAAGTGAATCTGAACTACTGACTGGTGTGTGGGTCGCAAAACAAACTTGAATAGACCATAAAGACTGAATGTTGAATGTGAGTACAAATATTCAAAATACTGGCTGCAGAAATTTCAGAAGCTTATGGTGTAAATTACCGGGAAATTTGTTGCTTAAAAGTTGCTGCTGATCATAAAGCTGCAGATTTTATTAGCATACTTGCCAAGATAATACCTAATAAAAATCTGAACAGATTGACAGTGCCAGTACAACAGCTTTCATTGGTGTTAGAGTTCTAGAAAAACAGCAGCAGAGACAAACGAGAATCAAGAGGGTTTTAAGGACACTGAGCGTAGACGGACTGTGTATGTCAGCGTATACAAGGTAGAGTCTATAGTGACTGGAAAAAACCAGCATCCAGATGTTTAAAAGTACATGCAGTTTGCCTGAACTTGAGAAACCAAGACATACTTTTGGTGAGCTCAGTTACTACTAATTATTAGTGTAAGATCACTGCAGGCAACCTTAATTGGGGAAAAATGTAAAATTTTATGTTTTCTAAATAATGATCAGCACATACCCATTATGAAATTTTATGGGAAGTAATGTTTTCAGAAATTACTTTTCCCTCATGTGACATATGAAATACAGCCTTGTGAAATACACAAGGAACTTTACAATCCTTGGGAGAAATAAAAAGCAAAAACAAAGTGAGTTGCTTATTCCAGTTACCAGAGAATTAGGAATTAAGACTCCCTGAAAGACTCCAGTCTTCAGGATGGCTGCTAATGCTTGAAAATCTATCTATTGATAATGTTGATGAATTTATATTAGTAGATCACTGACACATTGTTGGATTAAAATAAATTTGGAAAAAACCTGTATCTAAAGACTTTGAAGGATTTTTAGTAACTGATAAGAAAAAAATTATGTCAAACATTTTACCTAAACCAGCAGTCCGTGGGCAGAAAGAATAGATGAGCCAGAGATAAAAAGCTACTTACCATCACAGTGATTGGTCATGAGTCCAGAAAGTGGTGAATAGTTGTGTCAGAAAAGACAGCTATTAGAATTGTTCTTAAATCATCAGAGCTCCTCTGAGACTAGAGATAGTATATAGAGAAAATGTTGTGCTCATAAAATATTTGTTTCTTGAGAGAACTTGCTGTGTTTGCTTTTCTTTTGTATCCTCAACATGCTTACAAGTCTCCATTTATAAAAGTACATGTTTTTGTATGTCTTCCTTGTAAACTAAGATACTTTAATTTTACAAAAATAAATGTCAGTGCAACATTCACTTGCTAAGAAATAGCAAATTTTTATATTATTTATTTTGTGATTATGTATTATTCTTGCTTTTCTATGTTGACTTATGTTGTTGCTTGTTCCCAAATGGAGTTTTCTATCATAATCAAACTGACATAATCAGTATATGACATATAAAACTTATCTGGGTCCATGTCTTTGATTCCATTGTCTTTGATTTTATTTCGAGGCCAGATTATAGAAAAGTTATTATCTTCAACAGGTATATTTATATAAGGAGTTAGAATCAGACCAGCTAAATTTACAACAAGGCACTTAATTGTTTTCAAATGTTGTAACTGAAGATAAAATTAGAATTATGATAGATAAATTTGCATAAATAATAACCAAAGATGTATTATTTTCTAGAGACTGCATAATTCAGTGTCTTCTGTCTTTTGTGAAGTATAATCTTTTCTGACAAACTGTATGATTTTAATTTTTTCCTATATTTTTGGCCCTGAATTCTTCTCAAAAACAAATCTGGCTTAGTTTGATAAATCGTGAATTAGGGGTAATCACTCTCAATTAGCTTATGGATAGCATTGTGTAGAAATATATTGCATTTAAATAAATGCTCTATTTTATGTGGTTGACATAATCTTGTATCTCTACATTTAAAGCCTGACTAAACCACACTTTTAAAGGCTTTTTCTGCAAAATGAATTGTATTTAAATGTAAATTTGGTTTTATGAAGCTTAGGAAATATAATTTTTAGACACAGAAATTTGAAAAAGATAATGAAATGAATTGCTACAAAGAGCAGGAATAATCCTTCAAATCTTAATTAAAGAGAGAATGTTAGCTGTTCTGAATGTGTCATAGTTATGACACATTCAGAAATAAGTTAATTGTAATAAGAAAAATGGAATAAAAGGTGTATTACTGTCAAATTCATGTAAGAGGAAGAAATTAGCTGATTCAGGGTTAAGTGAGGAAAACCTGTTGATGGAAGTTTAAAAAGGTCTCTTAAGTACATTATTCATTACTTTACAAATTTCTTTTTTTAAGTCTGGAAGTCTGGAACTCCTGTAAGATAAAATAAGATAAGATGATTTACTTTTGCTTATAAGGTTAAATGTAACTTTTTGTTAATGATATGAACTAAATATATCAAACATAATGTCTGGGTTTTCTAAGGGTAATATCTGCCTGTTTATCACTTATATGGGAAACCCTAGAGGTAATCTTCACAGAAAGTTCATAGTGCCAATAATTGGAGCTAGCAAGAGTGTGGGATACAGAGGAAATATTTTTGCATTTCTGTGGAGTTGGGGCATTTTGGATAAATTCTGCTGAAATCTTGGGATGCTGGTCTAAGAGCAAGATTGGGGAATTAATTTACAACTGTAGAGATAGTATGAGAACTCCAGACAGGTTTTCCTAACTCTAGAGTATATGCTTACCTTTCAAAGGAAGATAAGGCTCAGGGCTTTGGAGACATCTCTAGGTCAGAAAAGCCAGAGACAGTGGGCTTATCTGGTCCTTGGAAGTATGTATTTACATCCCAAAAGTTTATAGTGAGATCTCAGGATCTTTTTCATCATCCAGTATCCAAAGAGCAAAGGTTTTTCTTCCTTTGTCAAGAAGGGAGGAGGAGGTGGCCGTTTCTTTCTCCTGTAGATAAGCAGGTAAAATCCAATTTTCTCCATTCCTCATCTGTAATATAGACTTTGAAACTGGTGTGTGTAGGATATCTGACCCGGCTTTCATTGCCCTAGGGCTAATAATTGGGGCTTTGGGAAATACGCAGTCATTATCTACTTTTAAAGTGAATAATAGTAATCTGTCTTTGATTCAGAGCACCTTGTATGCACATTCAAGATAACATTAGTAAAGGTCAACATTAAAACCCTAATAAAGACTCAAAGTAAAGAACAGATCAAAATAGAATACATGATAATTAATATCTAGATCAGGGGTAGAGTCAGCAAGATTGATGTTAAACTTTAGAAAAGCCTTTTTTTAAACTTGTATATCATACAACTTTATCAGAATATCACAGTATTTATAGATACAAATTGCTAATATTTTATTTACCTATAATTTAAGAGGAATCACATTTATTGTAATCATTAAAGATAATAAATAGAATCCTACTGAAGGGAGTTCTTTATTTCCTATAGTTGTAGTTCATATTCTTGAATTGTAATTCCACATTAATAAAGAATAATTACAGTATCATTCATGTGATGATGTTTTCAGTTTGTGAAGACTTTGTACTAAAGCAACTGCATTTAGTTTCTTAAAACTGTGGGAAAGTTGTGTTTAGACACGTTTTACTTTTGTTATTTAATATTTTCATAAATAGTAGATCCAGTATAGATCCTATCAGAAAACAGTACTCAATAAACTAATACCTCTAATACTTGACCTTTATTACTTGGCTTCTGCTGACTTAATGCTTATTGGCAGCTGAAAAAACTTATAATTTCGAGGTCTGACCCCTCTGAACTGGGCATTGGAAAAGTGTGGTTTGCTGTTTTCAAGAAATCAGAAGAATCAGTTTAAAGTGAGATTTTAGAAAGCTCAAACAGATGTTGGTTTAAATGCTACAAAAAAAGGTTTGAAAATGTTCTTTTTTTTTCATTGAAATAACTGCTATGTGATGGAATTGAACAGGATTTTAAAGATCACACAGCTAGAACCCAGTTTCACTTTTCAGTCCTGTGGTAAGAAATCCTACTAAAAATATTTAAAATTCACCTAAAATGTGTAACTTTAAGACATTCATATTGGCCACAACATAAAGTTACTTAAGAAACATGTCAGTGTACTTCACGGGAAGTGACTATTAGCACTGAATGAAAAATGTTCAAAATGTTTGCATATGTATTCACTGACAGTACTGTCCTGTATCTTGTAGCATTTTATATTGCAGGGATATTAATGTACACTTTTGCATTTATGAGAAATAAAGTTAGAGCCAACAGCTGGTGCCTCATAATTTCAATTTTTAAGATAGTGATCTTGTATGGCACAGGATTTAATCACTGTTCCTGTAATTGAAGCTTTTCCCCTCTGTGCTAACTCTTTCTGGTATAAAAAGATCTACAGACTCTGCATTTACTAGGGCTTCTGGGAAACATTACAGATTAACAGATAGATCCAATGAATAGCATTTCTGTGGGAGATTTACAGGAACATCTTTGAAACGATTATATTTCTTGATGTCCCAGCTTGGCACTGTGGGAAATGTGTGACTGCAACCACACCATTTCTCTGAGCTTAAGACCCTGAACATTTTTTGCCAATGTGGTGGGACGTTTTTCTAAGAAAAGTCGAGTTGAGATTTTTGGTTTAAAATGGTGGTTTGAACAGACACATTAATGCCTTTTCCCTCATGAAACCCCACTCAAGTGAGAGAAAAGGATTTTAAAGATGCTTATTTTGACAATGACAAAGAGAGCATGAGAAGAGAAAATAGCACTAAAATTTTGGATATTCAGAAAGAAGGTGATGGGTTTGATTGATTTAGCATGTCCAAGAAAGTTGAATCCTAACCTGACAATCAGTGAAGTCAAATTGTGAACCTCATAGAATCCCCCAAGGCCCAGGAATTGGTAGAATTCAGGACCTCTGTAAGAGATAGATGGAGGTAGAGCGAATAACAGGATTGTTTAAGGTCTATTTACAAAGCATTTGGACCCATATCTTCTCACTACTCTGAAACTTGAGTGACTGCCATCTCGTATCCTGGCAGAGTTCTGACGATTTATTATTGAGATTTATCTGAAGAGCATAAACAGAAAGTCTCTAGACTGAAGGACAGAAAACAAAATGGAAGGTATAGGTTACATATTGAAAGTGGTGATACAGTGAAAGTTTACATAGTGAATATGGAGATCATATGTCCTTGCTTATTTGATTTCTAGAAAACTGGAAGCAAAGCTTATATCATCCAGATAGGATAATAAAATAATTTTGCATGGGAGTATCTCATCGTCCCAAGAAGAAAAGACTTAACAGTACTCAGTACTGAGATGGGGGTTCCCCAGTGCATCAGAATATTTCAGAAAAGCTCACAATCAATACATCCCACCCATGGACACAGAAACTCTGATCTATTTTTAACTGACCCACTCCCATAAAAGTAGGCAACCAAAGATTACCAGACATTTGAAGAAACCTCAAATACGGAAGGCCAAGAACCACCCCCCCCCAATTTTGAATATAGCACATTCAGGAGGAGAAAATTGAAAGGTGTGGGAGTAGGAGAGGGAGGGAGGGAGGGAGAAAAAAAGAGGAGGAGAGGGAGGAAGGGAGGGAGGGAGAGCAAGGGAGAGAGAGAGATGTGGAGAGATTGAAAGAAAGAAAAGGAAGAAAACATCTGCTTTGGATTGGTCTGTTTGCTCATTATGCAGGTGGTAAAGGACAAAAGTTGTCAATCCCATGAAGGCATGTCTGTTGTTGGGTTTCTTGGGCATTGAAGGGCCTTTCATTGGTTCGTTGGATGATGTATGTATGGGTGGTAAGAAGAGTTACCCTTCTCTACTCATGTGCAGGGGAGTCTGTCATTGGAGAGACATTGCCTTTCCTTTAGCATTTGGATTGTGGGATAACTTAGGGTAATGCAGAGGTGAGATAATGAAACCATAGAGACTATGTTTTCCGAGTCATGACTGTATTATCCTAATCTCATAGGGCAGTTGTATAATTTGGGGGATCCCTTCTTGTCCCTGACTTCCAGTTAGTATGTTAGGTACAAAGTAGTCAGTTTGATTGTACTCATCCTTTAGTCATCATTGGATGAACACTCTCTATGCTGGTGTGTGTGTGTGTGTGTGTATGTGTATGTACACGTGCACACAAACACTTGCATGTACAAGTTTTTCAGTAGGACTTCCTTCAGTAGTTAATCACAACCAAGGAATTCTATTTCAGGTGATCTTACTGCTGTGAGTCTTCTGTTTTTAGGGAATAAGTTGGGCTGGTTCTTGGGAGCATCCAGTGACTGCATATGTTAAAGACTGGCCAATTTGTACCAATGGACTTTCCCTCCTTTAAAGTTGGTCATTGTCCTCTGGACTCTCAATCCACTTCTAGAAATCCATGGTGGATACCTGACAAGATATACATCTTGCCTTGATAACTCTCATACAAATGAGGGGAAATGGTGAGACAGCACACACACACTAAATATACTGGAACAGCATTTATCAGTGAAATTTCTTGGAGACAGGAGTAGTAGTAGCAAGTGTGTGAATGCTCATTGCGTTCTAGGTCAGTGCCAAGAATTCAGGCTGGGCTGGAAATCAGACTTGGCAAAAGGCACCTCACAGTTTGTCCATAGGATTTTTTTTTTTTTTTTTTTTTTGCCGTATGTGGGCCTCTCACTGTTGTGGCCTCTTCTGTTGTGGAGCACAAGCTCCAGACATGCAGACTCAATGGCCATGGCTCACGGGCCCAGCCGCTCCGCGGCATGTGGGATCTTCCCGGACCGGGGCACGAACCCGTGTCCCCTGCATCGGCAGGTGAACTCTCAACCACTGCGCCACCAGGGAAGCCCTGTCCATAGGATTTTAAGTTACATGGTTAAGAAAGTACAAGCCCATCCTCTGGTGTGATTAGTGGCTAAGAAATAATGGTAATATGTCATAGCAGAACCTTGGCTTCACCCCTATTGTGACAGATATCAGGCTGCACTCTGTGCTGAGGAGTAGATGAAGACTAAAGGCCCTACTGTAATCAGAAGCACTTTTGGTGACCCCCTAGATGGAATAAAACCATTAGGGATATACCCATTACCTTTGTCTTGTTTTATATGATAATTTATTTCCAGGTCCAAACATTATGCCATGTAAGTACCATACTGACTTTTCTCACTCTGGTATGAGTACAAATGAGTGTATTACAATCAGGAACATGAAGGTCGATTAATGTGATGGTAACAGGGAAATCACTGGTCCACATCAAGATGACTTGTTTTGGTATGGGACAGGGCCTATGGATATATTCCAACGAAGATCCTTGCCTAGTAAGAGGGGAACACTGCATTCATTGGAGGCTGGAAATAGGTACACAGTCTTGTACTTGGATTTCTCCAGAATTGCCGCTAAGGCCATTCCAAATTCTTTGCTGCTGTCTTTCTTTGTTCATCTGTCTCTGATCTGCCAACAAGGGGGAGGGAGAGAGAATACTTTCAGCATCTGCTAACATACCTACTCTGCTTGTGAAACTTCATAGCAAACTTGATCTCTATACCATGTAGTAGTATTGGCAAATGAAAGTGATTGCCAACAGTGGATTTAGATCCCAAGGTTTTGGAAAAAATTATTTGGCACTTTCTTCTTCCAGAATGATACAGATCATTGGAGGATACTTGGGAGAAATCTAAAAGGTCCTCAAAAGACTTTTCTCAACCTTCATGCTGCTTCTGTGAATGGCAGCCTTATCAGTACTTTCCATACTAGATAGTGTATGCTTTTTAGGCTGTCCATAAAAATGGTCTTACCCCATATTTCTCAGGAGAAATGATCTGCATACTGAGGAAAGTTGTCAGGCACTGCTGACAAACCTTTAGTTTCTCCTTTGGCAACTTCATTTCAAATTCATAGCTCTTAGGAGATTGATAATTGAATGTGGTATTTTGCTTACAGGACACATTTTGTGATCAGGGTAGTAATATGATCAGGTAGATCATAATAGGGTTAATATGCCCATCAGCAGTTTCCCTAAAGGGTAACTTCCTAGAAAAGAATTGATTGACAAAGCTCCACAGAAACTGGCTAAAGTCTAATAAATAATCTTGGTCAACCATAGAATCTGGACCCTTAGTCCCAGATCATTCCAGTGAAGATGTATCAGTTACTTATGGCTATTTAACAAACTATCCCAAGGCTTAGTTGTTTAAAACAACTACTGTTTTTATCCCTCAGAAATTTACGTATTAGTTAGCTTGATATTTCTGCTGATTTGGACTGAGATTAACTGGTCTTGGCAATATTCTCCCACATGTTTCGGGGTCTGCTGGCTGCTGGATTGTCCAGAATGACCTCAGCATTTTCCCTCTTGTATACCTCTGTCAGGCTTGCTTGTTCTTGTGGCGATTGCAGACACTAAGAGAGAACGAGTACTACTGTGTAAAATAGCAAGTGGAAATGCACATGCACTTTTCAGTTCTCTGATTATGATATGTTTGATAACATCTTATTGGCCAAAACTAAGTCTTAGGCTGATCTCAGAGTCATAAAGGGAAGGGAATAGAAAAAGGGCATGGATATAGAGATGACGTTAATTGATGACATTAATGTCATCAATCTACCATAGTCTATCCTCTGTTCAAAATTATGCACCTCCTAAATGCGAAACACATTCATTCCCTTCAAAGGCCCCACAAAATCTCATCTAGTCAGAGCATCAGGCTAAGAGTTGAGTATTTTATGGTGTACTTTAAATCAGAATGTGTTTTTCCTAATCCAGAGACTTATGAACAACTTCATCAATACGACATAACACCCGATGGATGAGTTAATTTGGGACAGTGTAATCACAAGAGGCATATTCACTCAAAAACGGGGAAAATGAAAACCGTATAGCAGACATTTGTCCATTAGTAATCATGACATCCAGCTGCTAGGTCTTCCTACTCTGGGCCCAGAGGCTGTTCCTTGATGAGACCCAGTTCTGCTACTTGGGAGTAACTCATCAGTTCATTACTCTCCGCACCTCTTTGCTTCGCCCTTATGGATGTACTTTGTTTTCCATGCTCCTTGACCACTTTTGAAAAGAGCATCATGCTCTCTGGGCAGTTTTCTTGACCTGTTTCCTGCCTGTAGAAAGTTGGTGTCCACTTAGAAATGGAGCAGATGAATTGCTAACATTTAAGCTGCTACTCCAAGATCACACAGGGTCAATGTAATGTTTTTACACAGTTTTTAAAATATGAAGTAAAAAGTGCTGTTAGTACCTATTATACATAACTATGATTCTAGGAAATAATCTTCTTAGTTTGTTTATTTTAACATATTTTATCTTAAGTAGTTTCATGGATAAAAGAGCAAAACAACAAACACTGTCTCAGGTGGTTGTGTTACCATGGTAACAGGCTTCTGCCAATGAAGTACATTATTCAGCAACATTATTGTTTCACATATTGGTGTCCTCCCTCCCAAAATATTGTTCTTTCAGTTTTTAAAGAGGAAACTTGAGAGTAATACAGAACAGTAATAGTGTGCCATTTCTCATTGACATTAATTGTACCTCTTTTATTACATTATACGTTTCTTAACTATGTTTTGTGACCAAGGAACTTTTAAACTGTTTTGAATACCCTTAGAAAGGATGACAATGGTTCACAGGCATTCAGTATTTCCATGAAGACTAATTTTGTGCATAACATATGGTGAAGAAAGGGCCTATTTTGAATACAATAAATGTTTGTAATTTCAAGAGAACATGGTTTAAAATTTCTCATTTTAATCATTCTCATGTTTCACACTAAAATGCAAAAAATATTATGGCATTTTAATGCACTTGAATGTAGTAATTTCAGAAGACACAGATCTATAAATATCTTCTCAGATTGGAACCAAGATGGCAGAGTAGAAGGACGTGCTCTCACTCCCTCTTGTGAGAACACCAGAATCACAACTAGCTGCTGGACAATCATCGACAGGAAGACACTGGAACTCACCAAAAAATATACCCCACATCCAAAGACAAAGGAGAAGCCACATTGAGATGGTAGGAGGGGCGCAATCACAGTAAAACCAAATCCCATAACTGCTAGGTGGGTAACTCACAGAATGGAGAACACTTATACCACAGAAACTTATCCACTGGAGTGAAGGTTCTGAGCCCCACGTCAGGCTTCCCAATCTGGGGGTCCGGCAACGGGAGGAGGAATTCCTACAGAATCAGACTTTGAAGACTACTGGGATTTGATTGCAGGACTTCGACAGAACTGGGGGAAACAGAGACTCCACTCTTGGAGGGCACACACAAAGTAGTGTGCACATCGGGACCCAGGGGTAGGAACAGTGACCCCAGGGGAGACTGAACCAGACGTACCTGCTAGTGTTGGAGGGTCTCCTGCAGAGGCGGGGCATGGCTGTAGCTCACTGTGGGGACAAGGACACTGGCAGCAGAAGTTCTGGGAAGTGCTCCTTGGCGTGAGCCCTCCCAGAGTCTGCCATTTGCCCCACCAAAGAGCCCAGGTAGGCTCCAGTGTTGGGTTACCTCAGGCCAAACAACCAACAGGGAGGGAACCCAGCCCCACCCATCAACAGTCAAGTGGGTTAAAGTTTTACTGAGCTCTGCCCACCAGAGCAACAGTCAGCTCTACCCACCACCAGTCGCTTGCATCAGGAAACTTGAATAAGCCGCTTAGATAGCCTCATCCACCAGAGGGCAGACAGCAGAAGCAAGAAGAATCCTGTAGCTTGTGGCACAAAACCCACATTCACAGAAAGATAGACAAGATGAAAAGGCAGAGGGCTATGTACTAAATGAAGGAACAAGATAAAACCCTAGAAAAACAACTAAATGAAGTGGAGATAGGCAACCTTCCAGAAAAAGAATTCAGAATACTGATAGTGAAGATGATCCAGGACCTTGGAAAAAGAATGGAGGCAAAGATCAAGAAGATGCAAAAAATGTTTAACAAAGACCTAGAAGAATTAAAGAACAAACAAACAGATGAACAATACAATAACTGAAATGAAAACTACACTAGAAGGAATCAATAGCAGAATAACTGAGGCAGAAGAACGGATAAGTAACATGGAAGACAGAATGGTGGAATTCACTGCTGTGGAACAGAATAAAGAAAAAATAATGAAAAGAAATGAAGACAGCCTAAGAGACCTCTGGGACAACATTAAATGCAACAACATTCACATTATAGGGGTGCCAGAAGGAGAAGAGAGAGAGAGAAAGGACCTCAGAAAATATTAGAAGAGATTATAGTCAAAAACTTCCCTAACATGGGAAAGGAAATAGCCACCCAAGTCTAGGAAGCTCAGAGAGTCCCATACAGGATAAACCCAAGGAGAAACATGCTGAGACACATAGTAATCAAATAGGCAAAAATTAAAGACACAGAAAATTATTGAAAGCAGAAAGGGAAGAATGACAAATAACATACAAGGGAACTCCTGTAAGGTTAACAGCTGATTTCTCAGCAGCAACTCTACAAGCCAGAAGGGAGTGGCATGATATACTTAAAGTGATGAAAGGAAAGGACCTACAACCAAGATTACTCTACCCAGTGAGGATATCATTCAGATTGGATGGAGAAATCAAAAGCTTTACAACAAGCAAAAGCGAAGAGAATTCAGTACCACCAAACCAGCTCTACAACAAATGCGAAAGGAACTTCTCTAAGTGGGAAACACAAGAGAAGAAAAGGACCTACAGAAACAAACCCAAAACAATTGAGAAAATGGTAATAGGAACATACGTATCGATAATTATTTTAAACGTGAATGGATTAAATGCTCCAACCAGAAGACACAGGCTTGCTGAATGGATACAAAACCAAGACCCATATATATGCTGTCTACAAGAGACCCACTTCAGACCTAGGGACACATTCAGACTGAAAGTGAGGGGATGGAAAAAGATATTCTATGCAAATGGAAATCAAAAGAAAACTGGAGTAGCAATACTCATATCAGATTAAATAGAGTTTAAAATAAAGAAAGTTACAAGAGACAAGGAAGGACACTACATAATGATCAAGGAATCAAACCAAGAAGAAGATATTACAACTATAAATATATATGCACCCAACATAGGAGCACCTCAATACATAAGGCAACTGCTAACAGCTATGAAAGAGGAAGTCGACAGTAACACAGTAATAGTGGGGGACTTTAACACCTCACTTACGCCAATGGGCAGATCATCCAAAATGAAAATAAATAAGGAAACAGAAGCTTTAAATGACACAATAGACCAGATAGGTTTCATTGATATTTATAGGACATTGCATCCAAAAACAGCAGATTACCCTTTCTTCTCAAGTGCACATGGAACATTCTCCAGGATAAATCACATCTTGAGTCAAATCAAGCCTCAGTAAATTTAAGAAAATTGAAATCATATCAAGCATCTTTTCTGAGCACAATGCTATGAGATTAGGAATGAATTACAGGGAAAAAAATGTAAAAAACCCAAACACATGGAGGCTAAACAATATGTTACTAAATAACCAAGAGATCACTGAAGAAATCAAAGAGGAAATCAAAAAATACCTAGACAAATGACAATGAAAACACGACGATCCAAAACCTCTGGGATGCAGCAAAAGCAGTTCTAAGAGGGAAGTTTATAGCTATACAAGCCTACCTCAAGAAACAAGAAAAATCTCAAACAATCTAACCTTACACCTAAAGGAGCTAGAGAAAGAACAGACAAAACCCAAAGTTAGCAGAAGGAAAGAAATCATAAAGATCAGAGCAGAAATAAATGAAATAGATATAAAGAAAACAGTAGCAAAGATCAATAAAAATAAAAGCTGGTTCTTTGAGAAAATAAACAAAATTGATAAACCATTAGCCAGACTCATGAAGAAAAAGAGGGAAGGACTCAAATCAACAAAATTAGAAATGAAAAGGGAAAAGTTACAACAGACACCGCAGAAATACAAAGCATCCTAAGAGACTACTACAAGCAACTCTATGCCAATAAAATGGACAACCTGGAAGAAATGGACAAATTCTTAGAAAGGTATAACCTTCCAAGTTGGAACCAGGAAGAATAGGAAATTTAACAGACCAATCATAAGTAATGAAATTGAAACTCTATTAAAAATCTTCCAACAAACAAAAGTCCAGGACCAGATGGCTTCACACGTGAATTCTATCAAACATTTAGAGGCGAGGTAACACCCATCCTTCTCAAACTCTTCCAAAAAATTTCAGAGGAAGGAACACTCCCAAACTCATTCTATGAGGCCACCATCACCCTGATACCAAAATCAGACAAAGATACTACAAAAAAAAGAAAATTACAGACCAATATCACTGATGAATATAGATGCAAAAATCCTCAACAAAATACTAGCAAACAGAATTCAACAACACATTAAAAGGATCATACACCATGACCAAGTGGGATTTATCCCAGGGATGAAAGGATTCTTCAATATATGCAAATCAATCAATGTGATATACCATATTAACAAATTGAAGAATAAAAACCATATGATCATCTCAATAGATGCAGAAAAAGCTTTTAACAAAGTTCAACACCTATTTATGATAAAATCTCTCCAGAAAATGGGCATAGAGGGAACCTACCTCAACATAATAAAGGCCATATATGACAAACCGACAGCAAACGTCATTCTCAATGGTGAAAAACTGAAAGCATTTCCTCTAAGATCAGGAAAAAGACAGGGATGTCCACCCTTGCCACTCTTATTCAACATAGTTTTGGAAGTCCTAGCCATGGCAATCAGAGAAGAAAAAGAAATAAAAGGAATACAAATTGGAAAAGAAGAAGTAAAACTGTCACTGTTTGCAGATGAGATGATACTATACACAGAGAATCCTAAAGATGCTGCCAGAAAACTACTAGAGCTAATCAATGAATTTGGTAAAGTTGCAGCATACAAAATTAATGCACAGAAATCTCTTGCATTCCTATACACTAATGATGAAAAATCTGAAAGAGAAATTAAGGAAACACTCCCATTTACCATTGCAACAAAAATAATAAAATACCTAGGAATAAACCTACCTAGGGAGACAAAAGACCTGTATGCAGAAAACTATAAGACACTGATGAAAGAAATGAAAGATGATACCACCAGAGGGAGAGATATA
Source organism: Grampus griseus (assembly GCF_964374135.1). NCBI lineage: Eukaryota > Metazoa > Chordata > Mammalia > Artiodactyla > Delphinidae > Grampus > Grampus griseus. The sequence goes on from NC_139010.1 coordinate 43,069,245, forward strand.
CCATGTTCTTGGATTGGAAGAATCAATATTGTGAAAATGACTATACTACCCAAAGCAATCTAGAGATTCAGTGCAATTCCTATCATATTACCAATGGCATTTTTTACAGAACTAGAACAAAAAATTTTAAAATTTCTGTGGAGACACAAAAGACCCCGAATAGCCAAAGCAGTCTTGGGGGAAATAAATAGATGTGGAGGAATCAGACTCCCTGACTTCAGACTATACTATAAAAGCTACGGTAATACATACAAATGGTACTGGCACAAAAACAGAAACATAGATCAATGGAACAAGATAGAAATCCCAGAGATAAACCCACACACCTATCGTCAACTAATCTATGACAAAGGAGGCAAGGATATACAATGGAGAAAAGACAGTCTCTTCAATAAGTGGTGCTGGGAAAACTGGACAGCTACATGTAAAAGAATGAAATTAGAACACTCCCTAACACCATACACAAAAGTAAACTCAAAATGAATTCGAGACCTAAATGTTAGACCAAGCACTATAAAACTCTTAGAGGAAAACATAGGAAGAACACTCTTTGACATAAATCACAGCAAGATCATTTTTGATCCACCTCCTAGAGTAATGGAAATAAAAACAAAAATAAACAAGTGCAACCTAATGAAACTTCAAAGCTTTTGCATAGCATAGGAAACCATAAACAAGACGAAAAGACAACCCTCAGGATGAGACAAATATTTGCAAACGAATCAACAGACAAAGGATTAATGTCCAAAATATATAAACAGCTCATGCAGCTCAATATTAAAGAAAAAAACAACCCAATCCAAAAATGGGCAGAAGACCTAAACAGGCATTTCTCCAAAGAAGACATACAGATGGCCAAGAAGCACAGGAAAAGCTTCTCAACATCACTAATTATTAGAGAAATGCAAATCAAAACTACAATGAGGTGTTACCTCACACCAGTTAGAATGGGCATCATCAGAAAATCTACAAACAATAAATGCTGGAAAGGGTGTGGAAAAAAGGGAACCTTGTTGCACTGTTGGTGGGAATGTAAATTGATACAGCCACTGTGGAGAACAGTATGGAGGTTTCTTAAAAAACTAAAAATAGAATTACCATATGACCCAGCAACCCTACTACTGGGCATATACCCAGAGTAAACCATAAGTCAAAAAGACACATGCACCCCAATGTTCATTGCAGCACTATATACAATAGCCAGGTCATGGAAGCAACCTAAATGCCCATCGACAGATGAATGGATAAAGAAGTTGTGCTACATATATACAATGGAATATTACTCAGCCATAAAAAGGAATGAAAGTGGGTCATTTGTTTAGACGTGGATGGATCTAGAGACTGTCATACAGAATGAAGTAAGTCAGAAAGAGAAAAACAAATATCGTATATTAACGCATATATGTGGAACCTAGAAAAATGGTACAGATGAACTGCTTTGCAGGGCAGAAATTGAGACACACATGTAGAGAACAAACATATAGACACCAAGTGGGGAAAGCGGTGGGGTGGCGGTGTGATAAATTGGGCGATTGGGATTGACATGTGTACACTGATGTGTATAAAATTGATGACTAATAAGAACCTGCTGTATAAAAAAAAAGTCTTCTCATTTTAACCATGTTATTAAGTGATCTTCTCCAAGTCCATTCTACTACTTTTATATCCCCTTTCCTCTGTAATTTGCAAGTTATGGAAGCCAGCGACTTATCTCTCTGAGATGATTAGTTGCCGTAAATAGTTCTTATGTTTCTTAGGAAAGGTTGTCATCAATATATTCTGTAATTATTGTTTTAGTAATACCTGTTAATTTAAACTTATATAACTTAGTTGTTCCCCAAATCTCAGGCAAGAAAAGCATTTGAGGAAATGCATGTAAATGAGCTATTTCAACAGAGCAGTGAGGATCAATAAGAGTAAGTAATTATATTTACTCTAAAATTTTAAATAGGGGGAAAAGTACACAAATTTTAATAGCATTGGTAGAATCACCCATTATCTCTGAAAGAAAAATAAGTAAGTTGAGATAAGGGAATAATAAAATTAAATAATATAAAATTAACAGATTAAAACAAGAAAAAATCACCCCAAATTAAAATTTCTATGCCAGGTCTTTGTTTTAAGACTTGGAGAAAAGAACTCTCTCTCTTCCTTTTCCTACTTCCCTTCCTTCTTCCCTCCCTCCCTCCCTTCCCTCCTCTTTTCCTTCCTTTCTCTGTAATATGCAATGATAAATAGCCATGTCATTTATTAGACGTAAATATGATGAAATCAATTCGAAGATGTCATGAGAAGAAATACCCAAGTTGCCTTCTTTAGTTCTATTTTAATGACTTGAAAAAAGATATAAGTCAAAGTGGAATTTTCATTCAGCTACAGTAATGACAATTCCCCTAAGCTCAGGGACAATGGATTACACTTTCTCATTTACTTCTCAGGAATTAGTTCAATACCTTGCTCTTAGTAAGCTCTCAAAAAACTATTTTTGATGAGAAAATATTTATTTCTAAAAAAGGTGACAAAGGATTTTCATTTCCACAGCATTTTAGTGATTTTCCAAATGTAATGACAAATGGAAAGGGTGATATAAAAGTTAATGGCAATAGATCCCAAAATTAGGTAGTCCATTAGCAAATCATGTAAATTCTCTTGGCTTCAAATTTCTTATGTGTAACACAAAAGGGTAGAGCTAGAGGACCTTGGAAGTATTTTTAGCTTTATGGATTAAAAAATTATATTTTTAAAAGTTGAAAATTTATTTGCTCGTTATTACAATTTTGTTACATTTCCTTTTGTATAATTCATTCTACAATTATGGAACTCTATGCCAGGTATTGTGTGAAACTACGATAGAAAAATGAGTAAGACAAACTTTTCCTCAAGAGTTTATAATGTAGTTGGAGATATGAGAATAAATTTATTATTGCAGTAAAATAATACAAGCACTATGATTGAAGATTCACAAATGAGTGCTTCTAGTCTGTTCAGGCTGCTGTAACAAAATGCCATAGACTAGGTGACTTACAAAGAACAGAAATTTATTCCTTATAGTTCTGGAGGCTGAGAAGTCCAAGGTCAAGGTAACTGTAGATTCCCTGGGGAGGGCCTGCTTCCTGTTTCATGGACAGCCATCTTTTTGCTGTGTTCTCACATGGCAGAAGTAGAGGGAAAGCTCTCCTTGGTCTCTTTTAAGGTGACTAATCCCATTCATGAGAGCTCTGCCTTCTTGATCTAATCACTTCCCAAAGGCCCCACCTCCAAATACCATCACATTAGGTGTTAGGATTTTTTTTTTCTTCCATTCTTATAATTTTATTTGTTCTTCTTGCCTTTTTACAGTAGCTAAACCTCTCCGGGTTAAGTTAAAGTCGTGAGAGAACATATTCTTCTTCCAGGTGTTAGGATTTAACATGAATTTTGGGGGACACAAACATTGGACTGGAGAAAACAGTGGATAGAGAGTTGAGAACTAATTTCTAGAGGAGATATTGAGTATAGAGACTCCTAAAAGGTGGTAGTCTTTCCTCATGGACATGATAGTAGAGGAATTTCAAGATGTAAGGAGTGGAACATTACAAGGCAAGCAGGTGTAATGTCATGTTATCATTGTGGTAGGGGAGCTAAAAAAAATTTTGTTTGCTCATTTTTTTCCCCACTAGACTAATAATTTTAGTGTTTCTCAAGAAAACGTGGCTCTGGGAAGGTAGTCAGGACATTTGCTGGAGGATTTTGTTTGTCATATTAATAAGGTTATATTTTAAGTAATAAGTAGCCTTTTCGGGGGGGGGAGCTTGGGAGAAAGAATATAACGACTGAAGGAGAGAATTCAATAAACTAGTGGGGAAGGGGAACTGACACATTTTCCGTATTCTTAGAGCTGTTTTTCATACTGCAGTTTTCCCTACTCAACCGTTTTCTTTCAGGACCTTTGTTTATTAAAATTTTTTTTAATTGAAGCATAATTGATTTACAATATTATGTTAGTTTCAGATGTACAGCAAAGTGATTCAGATATATATGTTTATCTGTCTATATCATCAAAAGAATATATATATTCTTTTTCATGTGCTTCTCCATTATAGGTTATTATAATATATTGAATACAGTTCCCTGTGCTATACAGTGAACCCTTGTTGTTTATCTTTTTTATATATAGTAGTGTGTATCTGTTAATCCCATACTCCTAATTTATCCCTCCCCCACCCCTTTCCCCTTTGGTAACCATAAATTTGTTTTCTATGCCTGTGAGTCTATTTCTGTTTTGTAAATAATTTTATTTGTATTATTTCTTAAGATACCGCATATATGTGATATCATATAATATTTGTCTTTGTCTGACTTCATTTAGTATGATAATCTCTAGGTCCACCATGTTGCTGCAAATGGCCATATTTCATTCTTTTTTTAATGGCTGAGTAATACTCCATTATACACACACACACACACACACACACACACACACACGCCTTACATCTTCTTTATTCATCTGTTGATGGACATTTAGGTTGCCTCCATGTCTTGGCTATTGTAAATAGTGCTACTTTGAACATTGGGGTGCATGTATCTTTTCGAATTAGAGTTTTCGTCTTTTCTGGATATATGCCCAGGAGTGGGATTGCAGGATCATATGGTAACTCTATTTTCCATTTTTTAAGGAACCTCCATACTGTTTTCTATAGTGGGTGCACCAATTTACATTCCTACCAACAGTGTAGAAGGGTTCCCTTTTCTCCACATCCTCTCCAGCATTTATTATTTATAAACATGTTGATGATTGCCATTCTGACCCATGTGAGTTGATACCTCATCGTAGTTTTGATTTGTATTTCTCTAATATTTAGCAGTGTTGAGCATCTTTTCATGTGCCTGTTGGCCATTTGTATGTCTTCTTTGGAAAAGTGTTTATTTAGGTCTTCTGCCCATTTTTTGATTGGGTTACTTATTTATTTTTTTTGATATTTAGTTGTATGAGCTGTTCTTTTAAATTTGCATATCTTTTTTTATTGTGCAAAGTGCCAATCTATTATGTCAGCAGATCCAAATAACAATCAGTAATATGGAAAATCAAGGACATTTGCAGATATTAAAACTAGGAGTTATAGACATTAAAGTCCCCCAAACAACTATTTAATAAGAGAGAAAATTATACAATGTAATATCCAAATCCCCAGAAATTTTTCCAGATAACTTCAAAATTCACCAAACCCTTTGCCTATCATAGTTTTCCCTGAGGAAAACTTTTACATCTTCCCTAATGAATCTCTTAACTTTACGACCAATTATGAAATCACAATAATCATATATAGGACCAATCAATGTACACTTAAGTTAAATATATATATATATATATATATAGAGAGAGAGAGAGAGAGAGAGAGAGAGAGAGAGAGAGCGCACTTACTGTGTGACAGGCACTGTTCTAGCAGCCAGAGAATTTTTTTTTTACATTTCTTTTTTTATTGAAGTATAGTTGATTTACAATGTTTGAGCTGTTTTTATATTTTGGATATTAATCCCTTGTTGGTCACATCATTTGCAAATATATTCTCTCATTCTGTAAGTTGGCTCTTCATTTTGGTTATGGTTTCCTTTGCTGTGCAGAAGCTTTTAAGTTTGACTAGGTCCCATTTGTTAATTTTAGATTTTATTTATATTGCTCTGGGAGACTGATCTAAGAAAACATTGCTATGATTTATGTCACAGAACGTTTTGCCTATGTTCTTCTAGGAGTTTTAACATGTCATGTCTTATATTTACCTCTTTAAGCCAATTTGAATTTATTTTTGTGTATGGAGTAAGGAAGTGTTCTAACTTAATTGATTTACATGTGGCTGTCCAGGTTTTCCAGCACCACTCGCTGAAGAGACTGTTTTTTCTCCATTGTATATTCTTGCCTCCTTTGTCGAAGATTAATGGACTGTAGGTGTTTGGGTTTATTTCTGGGCTCTATGTTCTGTTCCATTGGTCCATATGCCTGCTTTAGTGCCACTATCGCACTGTTTTGATTACTGTAGCTTTGTAGTATTGTTTGAAGTCTTGGGAGGGTCATGCTTCCAGCTTTGTTCATTTTCTTCAGGAATGCTTTGGCAGTTTTGGGTCTTTTGTGGATCCATATAAAATTTAGGACTATTTGTTCTAGTTTTGTGAAAAATGTCATAGGTAATTTAATAGGGATTGCATTAAATCTGTAGATTGCTTTGGGTAGTATGACCATTTTAACAATATTAATTCTTCCAGTCTGAGAGCATGGGATATCTTTCCATTTCTTTGAATCATCTTCAGTTTCCTTTATCAATTTCTCAGTGTATAAGTCTTACACCTCCTTGATCAGGTTTATTCCTAAGTATTTTATTTTATTTTTGATGCAATTTTAAAATGGATTTTTTTTTTTTACTTTCTGATATGTCATTTTTAGTGTTAAGAAATGCAGCAGATTTCTATATGTTAATCTTGCATCTTTCTACCTTGCTGAATTCATTTATCAATTCTAATAGTTTTTGTGTGGGCTCTTTAGGGTTTTCTATAGAGTATCATGTCATCTCCATATAATGATACTTTTACCTCTTCCCTTCCAAGTTGGACACCTTTTATTTCTTGTCTGATTGCTGTGGCTAGGATTTCCAATACTATGTTGAATAGAAGTGGTGAGAGTGTCCATCCTTTTCTTGTTCCAGAATTTAGTGGGAAAGCTCTCAGCTTTTCACCATTGAGTATTATGTTGGCTGTTGTTTTGTCAAAATGTCTTTTACTATGTTGAGATATGTTCCCTCTCTACCCAGTTTGGTGAGAGTTTTTATCATGAATGAAAGTTGAATTTTATCAAATGCTTTTTCTGCATCTATTAAGATGATCATGTGGTTTTTGTTTTTTCTTTTGTTGATGTGGTATATAACACTGATTTTGCATATGTTGAACTATCCTTGTGATTGTGGAATAAATCCAACTTGATCTGGTGTATGATCCTTTTTGTGTTGTTGGATTTGGTTTGTTAATATTTAGGACCTTTCTTAAAAAAAAATTTCTGAGAAAACTGTGGCCTATTTAAAAGACAGTTTTATTGTTGAAATGGGATAAGTTACTTTCTCCCCTCTTATATGGCCACTAATGGTTATTTCTTCACTAGGGCCATTGACTTGAGAACATACAATGTCTTGGTGCTGAATAAGCTATGAGCGTAACTGGTGAGCAATGAAACAATGGAAAGGGTGTGCTCAAACCACCTCTACTCTTTTTTTTTTTGAGGTATGATTGACATGTAACATTCTATTAATTGCAGATGTACAATATAATGATTCGATATTTGTAAATATTGTGAAATGATCACGGAAAGTCTAGTTAATATCTGTCACCTTATATAATTACACATTTTTTCTTGTGATGAGAACTTTTGAAATTTACTCTCCTAGTAACTTTCAAATATGCAGTACAGTATTATGAGCTATAGTTACCATGCTGTACATTATATCCCCAGGACTTATATATTTTGTAACTGAAAGTTTGTACCTTTTGACCCCCTTCACTCATTTTGCCCCTCCCCCCATCTCCCATCTCTGGTAACCACCAGTCTGTTCTCTGTATCTGAGCTTGGGCAGCTCTCACAGAGCTCTACTTTTGAGGTGAAGAGAGTCTCCAATATGTGGCCATGGATATTTCTGAGTCTCCCACTGATGTGAACAAGATTAAGATACCTGTGAACAAGAAAAACTGAGTTTGTGGGTACTCTGAAAGAAATACCAGAGATAAATGAAACTTTCTCTTTTTAATGAGGTAATAGAGCTAAAATATCAGTCAATTAAACAATCATTAGTGTGCTTACTACTTTGTATTTGGATTAATAGGATAGCGTAAAGAAATTTTTTAAAAACATCACAAAAACGTGTGAGGAAAACCATCTCATCATGGCTGAGCTAAAAGAAAATGTCATCTAAATGCTATGTGGAGCAATAATATTCTTGATGGTCAAAATTGTTTGTAAAGCTGAAGCTGAAAAGTAGGCATGTTCAAATACTCTCCTTTTCTTAGTGATTCTGTAACTGCTAAGTCCTAGATGACATATGGGAAAAGTGGAGTACAGTTTAAAGCCGCAACAGATATTAGTTAAAATCTGGAAGTTATATGTTGAGCATGATGTAATAACAATTCTAATATAAACCAGAAGAATGAGAATTTTGTGTTTTATATTGGCTGCTTGTTTAGAAATGATTTTGTGAGATTTCTCTGCTTCAGATACAGTCACCGAGTAGCTATTTGGAAGCATAATTGAATTTGAGCCTCATTCAAATGTCAAAAAGCCTCTTATGGGGAAACAGAATCCCAGGAGTGTTGTGAGAATACATGTTTAAAAATGAGGACAGTGTCACAGTGACTCCAGAACTCTTCTGAGCACTAAGTTATATCTTCTCATACATTTTACAGGTAGAGATCAGTCTTTTCATGACATACAGCTAAAAAAATTCTTGTAAATATCTGAGGAAATCTCTCTGGGGGTCCGCACTACTTGCAAAAAATGTCCATATTGATGACTTCTGCATTCATTTTCCATCCTAAACCAGGGCATATGATTTGCTAGACTGAACTGTTCATCAGAGCAGCACCACGGGATCCACTGTGGAATGGCACATTTGCTCTCCTTTTTGTCATTCAGCAAGATTATAAATGAACTGTAAACACCCCTGGTATTTCTTTTTGAACCACTTACATTTGTCATCAGTGAATTTAGTTGCATCATTTTGCTAAAATGCTGAATGCCGTCTGAATGTTTTTTGTAGGGTTGATGTATTTAGTGTCAAGTCTGAAATAGACCACAAGCATTATTTAATAGTTATTAAACTATAGGGAGTTACACACTCTTCTAGACCCCTCTCCTTCACCAGATTACATGTACATAAAGGCCCTCCTAGTATTTTTTTTTTTTTTTTTTTTTTTGCGGTACGCGGGCCTCTCACTGTTGTGGCCTCTCCCGTTGCGGAGCACAGGCTCCGGACCCGCAGGCCCAGCGGCCATGGCTCACGGGCCCAGCCGCTCCGCGGCATGTGGGATCTTCCCGCACCGGGGCACGAACCCGCGTCCCCTGCATCGGCAGGCGGACTCTCAACCACTGCGCCACCAGGGAAGCCCCCTCCTAGTATTTTGAGTTAAAATTCCAAACAAAACTACCTCGACTGATACATGTGGTATCTGAGGCCAAAGTTAAATAACTTGTTTAGGATACACTCCTAATTAATCTCAGCCTCATAAGTGTAACCCTTCTAACTTGATTTCAGAATTGATGCCCTTTGTGTTACCAAGCGTTCTCTAAAAGGTCAAATGCCAGTTGTCTGAATCTCTAATCATAGGACTCATAAGACCCTGTTTGCATTTGCAAGCCTTAATAGACTTTGCATCAAGCTTTTATCAGTATTTGTTCTGTTCTTTAAAATCTCTTATTAAATAGTAGTTCCATCAATTTCTTGACCAATTTCTCTGACCACCATCGTTTCATCTTTCTTCGGTCCATGTGAGATTTGGACTGTATGTCCAATAATGCATAATCAGATATAACTGAAAACTACTTTCACAATCCGCATGATATATTTAAACACTGTATATTTAGTTTTTTTAAATTAATGTTTTTAGGAGTATAGTTGCTTTACAATTTTGTGTTAGTTTCTGTTGTAACAGCAAAGTGAATCAGTTATACGTATACATATATGACTTCTTTTTTAGATTTCCTTCCCATTTCGTTCACCACAGAGCGTTGAGTAGAGTTCCCTGTGCTATACAGTATATTTAGTTTTAAACATATCTGAGGAAAAAGAAATGAAGGAATCAATCTGGGAAAAATGCATTAGTTTTCAGAGTTTCAGATCTTGTCTATTTTTCTGCAATTGGGTTTAAATGGATAGAGTTGCAGATTCACAGGACATTTCTCTCCTAAAGACAAACTCTTCCTTGATCTTTCTATTTTTTATTTTATTTTAAAAGACTAGCATATGTCTACATTTTTTGACACTACAGAAATTCTTCAGATTTTTGAGTAAATTGTGATCACTGAGTGTGTTCTCTATAGCAAGTTTAACAGAAGAGACAAAAATAATACCAGACTTTCCTTATTAGTTCTTTTTTCTCACCTTTTGAAAGAAACTATATATGCTTATGAGGAATCATACATGCCTAGGTCTATGTGACTAAGTACAGTAATGGTGAGTTGATAAAGTTCTGTGGGCTAGAACAAAAAGGACAGAATTTCCAAATAGCATTGAATTTGGTCCTTGTATTTTTTGACCCAGGATTTTATTCAATTTTAAGCTATTTGTATTAGACTTCAAATAATTTTCAGTAGTGGAAATAGAGATGAAATAGCACAAATGGCCAATTTATGTATTAGAAAAGATATTTTTAAGAAGCTCTTGATAAAAATGTTTTAGCATATAATTAAAATTTCTTCTCGAAACTAAAAGCAACAACTGCATAGGAAAAGAAGTTTGAACTCTTCTATTAAACAACTGTTGTTGTTTAAAATACTGTACATGTTAAATCTAAAGAAAAATGCCCATTTAGGTATTCTGAACTAAAAATACACATGGCACTGATCTCGTTTCCATTGCAGATCCCAGTCTGCATGGAATTAAGAGGTAGAGATTATTTGGAGGCAGGCGGACTTCTCGGACACTTTCTTTGAGTTTAATTGTTTAATTAGGATTGCTCAAATTTTAAATAGCTGTCCTGAGGGGTGCAGGTCATGGATCTGCACATCAGCAATTGACAGGGTAGCACATCTTCAAATCAGCTCACGAGGGAAAAAATGAGTTAGAACTCTACGTTTAGGAAGCTGAACTTGTTAAGCCAGTGGCCACATACATTTTAAAAGCTAGGTAAATTCCACTTGCATTGACTTAGACTGAATTATTTTAACTGTAGATGGCTATGGCTTGGAGAGACCAAGGAAAGAAAATAATCCATTATGAAGCATGAGTTCCATTAGCCAGGTGCTGTGGTAACTGCGTTACATGCAGCATCTCTTTTAATCTTCCTAACAACTTCATGAGATAAATACTATTGTTCTCGCCTCACAGCTAAGGAAACAAAGGTTTTGCAGGGTAAATAATTTTCTCAAGGTAATTAATGGAGCCAGATGTTGAATTATAATTGGACTGTACAGTATATTCTGGTGATAACTCTGATACACCCTCATTTTAGGGAACCACAGTTCAGAGCTTAAGTGAATTCCTTAAGATCATGTGGCTCATTGGCTAGGGGGCCAGGGCTTGTATCCAACTCAAGTTAAAGGAAGTAAAATCAGATATTTACTGAGGAGTGTTTTCTTAAGATGATCACATAATATTTAAATTGATCAGAGTAGGGCCAGAGTTCACTCCAGTTTGCAGAGCTGGGCAAGATGCCAGCTCCTCAATGATCAATTCCTTTGATGGAAGTGCTTACAAATGCCCTTATAACAAAAGACTCAAAAGACTGTGCCTGTATAGCCTAATATACCTATGCTACCGCTAGGTGGTGCTGTCTGCCTTCAAGAATCATTGCACCTGACCACAGGCAAACGTGTGAAATCTAAGCTGGGTGTTTAGAGCCACCCTTGACTACCTGTCATCCTTTCTGTCTTACTTCATCCCTGAAGTACTCTTTATCTTTCCATCTTCTGACAAAATGAGAGTCTAAATAAATAAGAAGAAAACTAATTGGCATAGGCTTTGGGGTTGGTAAGTGCTTACATATTCTTTATAGTGTTTTATCTGTACACTAACCATTAGAGATAGAGTTTTATCTCAATGACCTTAAAATAAGCAAATGAAAGGCCTGCATGCTAAAGTGCCCAGAGACCTGCAGTGATAGAGGCAATACTTGAACTCAAGCCTTCTGACTTAAAAGCCAGTTTGTTTGCCCCACTCCTTCTGGGTAAGGTGATCATGTATCCTGTTTTGCCTGGGATAGTCATTGTTTATATCTGTTGCCCTGGCATAATTATTATTAGTGCCCCTTTTCATATTCAGAGTGTCAAAATTTGAATGATTAAGTCACATTGTTCACTAATGAAATCAGTCATAAATTTCTCTCCCTTAGTGGTATCAAATTATAAGCCTTTATCTCTGGTTTGGTGAACATTTCTTTCTGTAAAGAAATCTCAGGCATCAGTGAATAGGTGAGGGATGCTTGTTGTTTTTCTGAAAGTTTGTGAATGTTTATATGGCATTTGAAGCTAAAGATGGAGAGACTGGCATCTTTTGCACTTCCAGCTGGGCCTGATACCTGCTTCATACTGCTATGATTTGAGTGCACTTGTGTTACTATGTTACGATTCTAGCTGTTCAAATCACAAAACCTCCATTCAAAGCTTGTTTAAACAGCAAAGGAATTGGATTGTTCACATAGCTGTGAAATTCAAAGGAAGTGACCTTGTTTGGACACAGCTGGCATCAGAGCTTCAGTGTCTCTCTTTCTCTGATTGTCTCTCTGTTTCTCTCTGTCTTCCTTTCTCCATCTGTTGCATATGCTTTCCCCTGTATGACTTTCATCTCTCAGAAATGAATCTTCATTGCGGGGATAAAGAAAGTCACCAGCCACTCCAGCACTGCATTTTACCTTTGGCGTCAGCTAAAGGTCTGAGGCTGGTTCTCACTGGATTGACTTGGACTATATGCTTATGCCTAAACCAATCACTGTAGTCAAGGGTATGGAACGTTCTAATTAGATAGATGTTGCATCACATGCCCACATATCCCAGGAGCTATATAGCAGGGTTTGTCAGAACAGATAGAAGTTGAAGAGGAATGCTTCCCTAAAAGAAGACAAGAATGAAGAATAGGCAATGGATGGTGGACAGAATGACACCACAAGGCAAAACAAACACAAGGCATTCACTGTTCTGCTGCTTTGCTTAATTAAAAAAAAAATATGAATGAGATAGAGGTGTAATTAGAGGGACCTTTTTTTGTTATTTTTTTTACAAGTGACAAGAGTGGGTCCCTGTCATGGTCTGTTTAACTCTGGAAAGGGTACTCAGAGATCCCAGTGCTTCCTCAAATTTATGCACTATGACTTCAGGCCTTTTGTTCTAAAGATAGAGCTGTGTGTGTGGGTTAGTTTCCTATTGCTGCGGAAACAATTTACCACAAACATAGTAGCTTCAAACAACACAAAGTTATTATCTTACAGTTCTGAAGGTCAAATATACAAAACAAGATTTACAGGGCTAAAAACAAGTGTCAGCAGGGCTTTATTCCTTCTGGAGGCTCCAGGAGAGAATCTTCCTTGCCTTTTCCAGCTTCTAGAGGTTGCCTGCATTCCTTAGCTCATGGCCCCTTACTGCATCTTCAGGGTGCATCACTCCAACCTCTGCTACTATCATCACATCTTTTCTGACTTTGACCCACTTGCTTCCCTGTTATTAGGACACCTGTGATTACACTGGCTCTATCTAGATTGCCTAGAAAGCCCAGGATAATCTCCATATCTCAAGATCCTTAACTTCATTATATTTTCACAGTCTGTTTTGCCATGTAAGGTAACATATACACAGGTTCCAGGGATTAGGATGTAGGTGTCTTTGGGGAAGCCATCATCCTGTCTACTAGAGGACGCTTCTCTGAATTTGGTCAAGCTTGGCCTTCTCACTTAGAAATGGTCCAGCTATCACTCTCTTGATCTATATTCGGAAGCTTTGGTAAATAAACATCCTGGCTGTTTTCCAGGCCAGGCCTACCAAGTTGAGACACAAATTGTTGAGGGTAATTGCACAACTGAAAGCTCCTTAAAGATCATGACTTTGTCTTACAGCTTTAAGCTTTCTGCCTCACCCTGTATCCACTAGGTCCTCCCACTTGCATCACCCATGGTGAGTCAATAGTAGGTATAGATTGAACAGAAGGGTGTCTTTTAGAGTTTGTTCTGTTGATGCAAAAGAGTTTGAGAGGATAATTCCTTATCCTAGAGCCAGTGGTAGATTTGAAGGACAAACATGACAGCACCTAGAACTCTGTTGTTTGCTTGTATGTTGGGGAAATTGCCAACGTACCCAAATCAGCTTGTGGTGAATGAATGACATATAATGCATTCATCTTTTCCTATATAAGAAATACTTATTGAGTGCCTATGATGTGCTATCCACTAAATTATTTACTGCTTTGTAAAGAACCCCTAGTTCCACAGTAGAGTTCTTTATCTTTTCTGAGACACCTGCATAGAGAAACCGAGTTAATCAGAGGTGGACAATGAAATCACTGAAGGAGCTTTTCCAACTTACATGTGCCCACACACTCATAAGGTTTCGAGTGGGCTCTGAAGAATATACAGTTAAAAAAATCTTTTCAGGTAATGTTTTGACACATACAACCCTGATTAAAACTGGACATTTTATTCTAAGTCACTCCAGTGGGAATGGCTCCAAGGTCCTTTGGTCTTTTCCCAGCCCCACATTCCATCCCTGTGAGTATAAAAGTAAAGAACTCCCTGGGGCATGATGCAAGTTAGGCTGCTGTCAGTTGTTTCAGTTCTCCAGAGCATGGAGGGAATCTTGGCTTTGTTAGTTAAAATACTCAGGGATGTGCAAACGGAGAAGAGCAGCTAACACTTTATTTTCTTATGAGAATAAATTCAGGGAGTTTATTTCTGTTGCAGTTTTTAATTTGGATGCAACGTATTTCTTAACTGCTTTTATAGTTAGGGCTATTTGTATGTCAGGCAGAAAATTACTGTGAAAAGTTATTAAAATATCATTACTGGCCAGGGTTGTCACAATAACCTTTTATTAGAATTGAAATATTCTCCTTTTCTACCTTCTCCTTTTCCCTTCTTTTTGTTTAAAAGTAATAGAAACCCAACTGAGTCTTGTTCAGGCAAAAAGGGAATGTATTGGCTTAAGTAACTTGGGAAGATAGAAGTGGGACAGTCCTTAAGCACCATCAGATAGAGGAATCAAAAATGCTCTCTTCTGCTGTCTCTTTTTCTCTTTCTCCCCACGTTATATATAGTAATAAGGAATTTGGCCTTGCGCAAAGAAAAGGTCTGGCCTTTGCCTTTGGTTTCTGGGAAGTAATATCTGATTTCTTGGAATATCGTGCCTGATAGGAATAGCTTTGCTTGTCCGGGGGCTTTGGGTCATGTGGATACTCTTAAAACTGTGACTTAGGGTGGAGACTGGCCATGCCTGGATGATCGACAATGTGAGTTAGGGTCGTCTGATGATGAGTTATCAGTCTACCTGGAGAGTGAAATCAGCCACATGGGCAATCAGTCATGCTTACATCATGCAGCTCCAATAAAATCTCTGAATGCTGAAGCTCAGGTGACCTTCCCTGGTTGGCAGTACACCATGTGTATTGTCACACATCAATGCCAGGAAGATGATGAATGCATCCTGACTCCATGGGGACAGAACAATGGAAATGCTACATTTGTAACCTTCCTGGACTCTGTCCTATGTGCTTGTTTCCTTATCTGATGTCAGGCTGCGTCCTTTTCCTGTAATAAACTGTAACTGAGAATAATAGCTGTCAGTAAGTTCTGTGAGTCCTCAAACATGAGGGTGGTTTGGGGAACCTCCAGAACTTGTAGGTGGTGTCAGAAGTGAGCATAGTCTTATGGAGGACTGTATGCCCTCTGACTTGGGGCTGTTGGCCAACTCTCGTACCCCCTAAACTTTCTGTAACCTTTAACTCCTCTGCTGCAGACAGGTTATTCTTATGTGAGGAGAAGAAATGGATGCAGACAGCTCCAGAGTTGTATTATTACATTTAGATAGTCTCAGAGCAAAGAGAGAAACATCTTTCTCAGATTCAGTATATAAAAACGTGGGTAAGGTATCTGAATGGCTTTGTTTGAGATATCAGCCTGAACTCTGGAATAATTACCATGGCTAATGAATATGAAAGTACTATTAGAAGCCCCACCAGAATTACATGGATATGGGCGATGTGGGAGAAGCAGTTCCCCTAAAGAAATGAGTGAGTATGTGTGTGTTGGGGGAAGCAGGGTTGGAGTTTGCAAATGGTTCTGTCCGGACAGAAAAAGGAGATAGGGTAGAATAAAATAACCTGTGTCATTAATATCTTTCCTGTGCACTAAATCTCGAATAAAGGATGGGTTGTCCCAGTAGGCTACCCACCCAAGGTTAGGTTTCAGCAAAATTTAGTAAAATTAGGTTTTACTGATCTGTGAGATCCTGTCTCTGAGGATCTGGAGAATTCACAGGAAAATATTGGCTTAATTATGAACACACACACAACCCTTAGTGACAACAGAATGTATCTATAGTAACTAATACTTTGTATAGTAATGTTGTGAGTATATCTGTCTCAGGGATTTATTTTTGTTACAGTTTGAATCCATTACCAAAATAGTCCCCAGATATTGTTACTGTTGTTACTGTTTCTTTATTATGCTGAAAATTTATGGTGTAGTTTGATTATTGTGCAACAGAAGTAGAAGGCCCCTGGGAACTTGAGTTGTTCTCTTCCTACCCTCTTCTTCTCCATCATTTTATTCTGCTTATTAAGTATTAAGTAAGTACTAAGAAATTAGAAATTTTGTGATTAATCAAAAGTTCAATTCAAATAGCTGATAGAGCAACAGTTTCTTTTATATTTTTTTCACTAAGAAATTTGGAAACAGGAAACTGTGACTTGCATCATTTTTTTTCTGCACACTTTTACATTTAAAATTTTCTGAAACCAAGATTATTTTAAAACTGATGTGAAAGAAAACTTGCTAGCCATTGTGTCTCATTTTAAATAATAATAAAAAACAAAACAAAGAGTGCTCTAGAAATGTTTAAATCTTATTTTTTTTTTTACATCTTTATTGGAGTATAATTGCTTTACAATGGTGTGTTAGTTTCTGCTTTATAACAAAGTGAATCAGTTATACATATGTTCCCATATCTCTTCCCTCTTGTGTCTCCCTCCCTCCCACCCTCCCTATCCCACCCCTCCAGGCGGTCACAAAGCACCAAGCTGATCTCCCTGTGCTATGCGGCTGCTTCCCACTAGCTATCTACCTTACGTTTGGTAGTGTATATATGTCCATGCCTCTCTCTCGCTTTGTCACAGCTTACCCTTCCCCCTCCCCATATCCTCAAGTCCATTCTCTAGTATGTCTGTGTCTTTATTCCTGTCTTACCCCTAGGTTCCTCATGACATTTTTTTTCTTAAATTCCATATATATGTGTTAGCATACAGTATTTGTCTTTCTCTTTCTGACTTACTTCACACTGTATGACAGACTCTAGGTCTATCCACCGCATTACAAATAGCTCAATTTCGTTTCTTTTTATGGCTGAGTAATATTCCATTGTATATATGCGCCACATCTTCTTTATCCATTCATCCGATGATCGACACTTAGGTTGTTTCCATCTCCTGGCTATTGTAAATAGAGCTGCAATGAACATTTTGGTACATGACTCTTTTTGAATTATGGTTTTCTCAGGGTATATGCCCAGTAGTGGAATTGCTGGGTCATATGGTAGTTCTATTTGTAGTTTTTTAAGGGACCTCCATACTGTTCTCCACAGTGGCTGTATCAATTTACATGGCCACCAACAGTGCAAGAGGTTTCCCTTTTCTCCACACCCTCTCCAGCATTTATTGTTTCTAGATTTTTTGATGGTGGCCATTCTGACTGGTGTGAGATGATATCTTATTGTAGTTTTGATTTGCATTTCTCTAATGATTAATGAAGTTGAGCATTCTTTGATGTGTTTGTTGGCAGTCTGTATATCTTCTTTGGAGAAATGTCTATTTAGGTCTTCTGCCCATTTTTGGATTGGGTTGTTTGTTTTTTTGTTATTGAGCTGCATGAGCTGCTTATAAATTTTGGAGATTAATCCTTTGTCAGTTGCTTCATTTGCAAATATTTTCTCCCATTCTGAGGGTTGTCTTTTGGTCTTGTTTATGGTTTCCTTTGCTGTGCAAAAGCTTTGAAGTTTCATTAGGTCCCATTTGTTTATTTTTGTTTTTATTTCCATTTCTCTAGGAGGTGGGTCAAAAAGGATCTTGCTGTGATTTATGTCATAGAGTGTTCTGCCTATGTTTTCCTCTAAGAGTTTGAGAGTTTCTGGCCTTACATTTAGGTCTTTAATCCATTTTGAGCTTATTTTTGTGTATGGTGTTAGGGAGTGATCTAATCTCATACTTTTACATGTACCTGTCCAGTTTTCCCAGCACCACTTATTGAAGAGGCTGTCCTTTCTCCACTGTACATTCCTGCCTCCTTTATCAAAGATAAGGTGACCATATGTGTGTGGGTTAATCTCTAGGCTTTCTATCCTGTTCCATTGATCTATCTTTCTGTTTTTGGGCCAGTACCATACTGTCTTGATTACTGTAGCTTTGTAGTATAGTCTGAAGTCAGGGAGCCTGATTCCTCCAGCTCCATTTTTCGTTCTCAAGATTGCTTTGGCTATTCGGGATCTTTTGTGTTTCCATACAAATTGTGAAATTTTTTGTTCTAGTTCTGTGAAAAATGCCAGTGGTAGTTTGACAGGGATTGCATTGAGTCTGTAGATTGCTTTGGGTAGTAGAGTCATTTTCACAATGTTGATTCTTCCAATCCAAGAACATGGTATATCTCTCCATCTGTTTGTATCACCTTTAATTTCTTTCATCAGTGTCTCATAGTTTTCTGCATAAAGGTCTTTTGTCTCCCTAGGTAGGTTTATTCCTAGGTATTTTATTCTTTTTGTTGCTGTGGTAAATGAAAGTGTTTCCTTAATTTCTCTTTCAGATTTTTTGTCATTAGTGGGTAGGAATGCAAGAGATTTCTGTGCATTAATATTTTATCCTGGTACTTTACCAAATTATTTCCCCACAAAAGAAAAATTTTAAGTAGGAATATCATCAACGCTACGGGCAGAGGATGCTGATCAGGGCAGGGAAAACCTAGCTGGCCAACAGCACAGAGGCAGATAAAGAGCTAAAACTTCTGCTTAAGGTCAACCAAAGAGCATGTGCCCAGAATTTTGAAAATTATATTGGAATATAGCAAAAACCTTTTTATAAATTCATTATAAAAGTTGTGCTAAAGAAAAATTTGCTGTAGTAAATGTCCTCAGGTAACTTATGCAAGTGTAATAAAATTTTCACCTCTAATAAAGCAGATAGACATGGACACCTAAGATAAGAAGCATTGAACATGAAACTGTGTAATTCATGGGAGAAAGAAGATGAATCTAGTTCAGTCTGGAATTATTTCCTAAATCACACTGGTTATCATCCAATTTTAAATGAGGAATAACTGAGACATGACAAAATGTATTATATATCCTCAACTTGCCAGTACATGTAAATCTGAGTTTAAAATAATATATAATTATCATTAAAGATGGGCATAATTACTTTCACAGGCTCTTTTCACATATTCTTAAAATCCCAAGACATCTTTACAGTATTAACACAAGAAGGTGTCAACACTCTGTATAGACCGTGAAGTCTCGTGCCCACGTATGGCAAAATTAGATAAGCAGACTTCTTCATGGAATCACATCTAATAAAGGTTTATTTCTCTATGTGTATAACAGATGTTAAAGACTGCATAGCCTACTGGGTCCCATACAAAGTAGTTGGTTGCTTTTAAAACAGAGGAAAATAACTAGGTATTTAGCGAATTTGGTGTAAAATTTTCACTTTTCCTATATATTTATGATTGTGTAGAAACACATTTACGGAAACACACACATATATTTACAGAGGAATATGATGTGTTTCACAGACCTTGACTTAGAAAAATTGGCTACCACATGATTCTGCAAATTATACATTCGTTACTAGTTACTTTAATTATGGCAACAAGCACTCTAACATACTTGATCTAAACAATTTCTAGAGAGTAAGACCTGCCTTGGAATACAACAGAAAAACCAGTAACTTAATCTCTGTGACCTATGCTTACTGGGGAAAAAAATTACAATGAGAAAAACAAAGCAGGGAGAAAATCACTCAGTGCTTGAATGCCTGTATAGAATCTGGAAAGAACTATTGTCAATTTCATAGACGAATGGCCCAGTGCACTATAGAGGAGAGTTTAAATAAATTTATTTTCCTTAAAATTCACAAATAACTTGAAGAAAACTTTACTCCCCTGTTTCAGAAAATAATCCCCCTTAATGTGCATCATGGCATATTATGGCGTTATTCAATGTGCTGTGCTGTTGAGTATTTTTTTCAATGTTTTGCAGAAGGTCTGTACAATGGAACATTCAATCAACTTTCAGGGGAGTAATCATGCTCCCCTGCTGTGATCATTTCACCTTGTTCCCAGATGCACTCCCATTTCAACTAACTTCTAACTGCATAAAAAAGCCCCAATTTTTCTATCAATACATTTGTGTATAATCATAAAGAATCATGTCATTTTTAGGCCTCTTAAAAATACAATTTGTGATGTCTTTTTAAGCTTCTTACAAATGCAAATAGAATAATAACTTCAGATAACCTTAAAAATAAGATTACTTATTTTTTCACCCTCATTGATGGTTGTCCGAACATTTTCACCTTGTACCAGTGGGCAACAATACAGTCTTGACCAAGAAGACAAATACAAAGAAGAATGGGCATATATTTTTAACCTAAATGTGTTTTTTTAGGTAAGGAGTCCATGTAGTTTATTATCTTAAAGAGGAAAGTACAGTAGACATTTGGGACACAAGAATAAACTGGAACTGTCCTGGGAAACCAGTTATATGCTCACCCTAGTTTCAGGTGACCAGTGGATCTCCTGAAGTAGTCTAAACACTGTGTTTTCTTATTTGCATGTGCATTTAGGGATCTAGTGGAGAACACCCAGAGCTTTATATAACTTTTAAAAGGGGTCTATTTCCAAAGAAAGGTTAGGAACTCCTGGTCTGAGCTATTCTGTGACTAAGAAATGGAGGAATACTGCAACACCAGGGGAAGTCACTCAGGAAATATGAATATGACTTGGGCAGAGAAGCTGTGCAAATGATTTATTTATGAACGTATTTATATGTGAACATACAAATTATAGAGACACACTCAATAATTTTCAGTTCTCTTTAGATATCCAATTTATCAGTTATTGAAATTTCATTGATTCAGTTATGGATGGATCTTTTAAAATCTCAAATGGTAAAGAAAGCTTATAATTTTTTGATACACTAACACCCCCTATAAATTCTAATGATAATAGTGGTTTAAATAATGGGGTCAAGAATTAAATAGAGCTTGTTTTAAACTCCTGTATTCCTTAACTATTTGTGTAACTTTGGTCAAGCCACTCATTCATTCTGAGCCTCAGTTTCTACATCTGTGAATTGGGGAGGGTGTAAATAACCTTTTCATATGATTGTAGTGAAGATTAAATGAGATGATCCATAAAAGCTGTGCTGAGGCCAGTGATTAGACCTTTGTAAGTTCACTAAAATATTAGGTGTTAACAATATTGCTATGTATGTACAAACTGTGCTGTTGTCATTCTCTTTTCTGTAGGTCTTCTGAAAACAGAGGGACTGTTTCTATTATCAGCGGTCAGTCTTCATTGTCTAGTAACCGTTCCATTGCATCGTTTGACTGAGTCTCTTGATATCCAGATAATTTATCTCATTTTAGAACATAAATAAAATTTTAGAATTTTCATTTAAATGGAGAGTTCTGATATCAACAACCAGATTATTATGTATACCACCATTTAACTACTTTCCTCTGGCATTTTCCTCCTTTTTTCCCCCCAAGGTAAAAACTCTCTTAATAATACCTCCAGGATGCTTGCTATTTCATTCATATTAGTCACTGTCGACTCTGTCTAATATGGCGTTCCCTAGGAATTTATTAACATTATAATAGCCTTAAAAGATTTGTAGATAATTTTGAGTCTGTTGAAATATTTACATATGCTAAGTGAGAGAGGGAATCTTAAATGAATTAATTTCACCCCCCCCCCGTTTATAAAAGCATAAGTTCATTGTATAAAATAAAAAAAAAATCAGAGAGGTGACAAAAATAGAATCTCTCCAATCCCATGATTAGAGAAGCAATTTTCCTATAACTGGGTCTCCCCATGTCCCAGATAATTAAATGTAGAATATAGGAGGCTAAGAGATTTAAGTTGCCCTAAATTGTCCTCCATGCCATTGGATGAGGTCAAGAAAGGGTCAGGTCTAAATTGATTAGAGAGCAAGAATTTCATGAGGTTTTTATATGCTTCCAAAGTTCCCAATTCTCCTCCACCTGTACAGTCCCACTCAATACTACATCCACACTTTCTCCCCTCTGCCCATGTAGTTATTGACAGAGTACTGACAACTTCCACTCTTGTCTGAGGGGTCTCTTGCTGGTACTAGTGAGTTTTGCACTTTATGACCTTCAGCACTTGAAGAATCTAAACCAGACCTCTTAAGAACTTCCTGCCAAACCCTAAAAGTCATTCATTTGTATACCATATAAAGAAAAATACAATCTTCACCTTTCCTATCATCTCCAGCCTGTTTACAGAGGTGCTGTAACCGATTCCAAGGTCTTATGTGTGCTTTTTAAGAGAGGGATTCTAGTTAATTAGCTGAGGCAGAAAACAATAAAGCCAAGTCCTTATTTTGCCTGATATTCTAAGGAGCACTGAATAGGGGAGGAAAAGTTTGGAAACTTTCTAGCCCTTTCATTATACCCCTTTTTCTATTTTATTATTAGACCTCTGCTTGAATATTGACAGTGTAATTAAGTTTGTCTTCATAATAAGCACTGTTAATGCATTTTCTGAAATCAATGATCAAATTTGTAAGGAATGTGGAAGGATTTATGCTTAAAATATTGGATCATATGCCACTAAAACAATATTAGACAATAGTGTGAGATGGATACAGGTTTAAAATACATCAAAATACCTTAATGTTAACATGTGATCATCAGAAAAGCTTTTGCAAATTAATCTTTCTACGTTAGAGCCATGACCATGACAATCACCAGATCATAAACTTTCCAAAACTCCAGTCCAGTGTCTATCTGATCAAGGTCAATGACTTAAATCCTAAATCAAAGCTCAGTAATTTAGCGTCAGTCATTTTCATCTCTCACTACTTGTATAACGTCTCTGATACTACATCAGTACTGTACAACTGGCTTATAGAAGTCATCTGAGAATGTATTTGTTGCATAAAAAACTTAGACAAGGGGCTTCCCTGGTGGCACAGTGGTTGAGAGTCCGCCTGCCGATGCAGGGGACACGGGTTCGTGCCCTGGTCCAGGAAGATCCCACATGCCGCGGAGCGGCTGGGTCCGTGAGCCATGGCCGCTGAGCCTGCGCGTCCGGAGCCTGTGCTCCGCAACGGGAGAGGCCACAACAGTGAGAGGCCTGCGTACCGCAAAATAAATAAATAAATAAATTAAATTAAATTAAAAAAAAAAAAAAACTTAGGCAATAAGTAAGTTACAAAAGTAAAGTAGCTTATGCACATACCTTTTGGATTCTTGCCACCAAGCTTGAAACTATAGCATCTTTTAAAACTTAAGATCTCACTAGTTTAATGATATATTACGGAAAAAAATTTATAATAAAACTTAAGTAGGCTTGACATTTACTTACAGATCAGACATGTAATTTAAAATAAATGATAAAATTTATTTAAAAGTTTCACATCAGTTGTTAAGGAGGCTTTTTTTTCTGACACCCTCATATTAAGTACCATCTCCTGAGCCTTTTGATACTTACCCTTTTATAGCATTAATAAGTATACTTGTAATTAGTTGTTCTACTTATATCTTCCTTACTAGATGGTAAGAATCATGAGGGCAGCTTAAAAAAAAAGCATGCCTTACTCTATTATTCTGCATCTTATTATCTTATTCCTTATTTCTGTATCCACAGTGCCTAGCATAGAGTGTACTACATAGCAGCTGTTCAAAAGATTGTTGTTGAATAGAAATTAATATCCTACTGCTTTTCTGTCATATTAAGTTAAATATCTCAGACATTTAAAGCTTAACCTAAGACTGAAGCAATGAGATCCCAGGCTTCCCTTGATGCCCTACTCTCCTCAGTGGACTCCTCCTATATTCCTCATCTCCATGCGTGTAGCACCATACATCCGGAAACCTGGGTACCATTCCTTATGCCTTGATCCCTTTCTCCTGTGGCTTATTAATGAGGCTCCTTCCATGTTTATTTATCCCACAGCCACCACGCTGTTCAGGCCCCTTCGTCTCTTATCTAGCTGGTGGAACAGTCTTCTGACTGAACTTGATTTTTTTTCATCTCTCTCCCCTACCTTAGCCAGATGGATCTTTTTAATAAAATGCAAATATAATAATTGCACCACCTTGCTTAAAAACATCTTTAATGGATTCCTATCTGCTGGGGTTTTAAGCTCAAACTCCTGTACATGGCTCATAAATTACTTCTTAATCTAGTCCCTGCTTCTCTCCTTAGTCTAATCCCTTACCAGAGCCCTCCTACTTTAGTTCTCATCAGACTGAGGTAACATGCCATGAACTTTCAGATTTTGGAGACATTGCATCACATGCTGTTCCCTTTGCCTTCACTGCTGTTTGTCCATTAATTAATATCACTTCTTCTCCAGAGCTTTCTGTCACCTTCGAAGTCAATGTTAGGTGCTCTTTCTGTATGTATTCATCCTCTATTTCAATTTAACATTCTGTCATTTCTTTGTATCTCATAATAATCATAAGATCATTAGAGTAGAGAATGTGTCTGTTATTCATTATTAATAGACAAGCTGTGGCACATACTGGGCAATTAAATATTTGAATTAGTGAACAGATAAAAGATTGTTAAGGGGAACCACTAAATGATATTAAGCAAGAGAGGAACAAAACTGATTTAGAATAATTGTAAGAAAATTGGTTCTGGAGCCAGATAGGCCTGTACTTGAATTCCATCTCTACTTCTTACTATTATATAATCTTGAGCAAATCAAAGCTGCACTTTCGTCATTTTGAAGAATATCAGTAATGACATTAATAAGGAAACTCATTTTGTCTGACTTTTAGACATTATGAACAATCATTTTGTTGTTTTGACCTAAAACAAATAGACTGCCAGTTATCGGTCCAGCAAAAAATGAGTTTATTCAGGATCAGAGGAGAATTGCAATTTGGGGTCTGCAGCCATGGCAAGCCACATGCAAGTCCCTGCACAGCAATGGAAGGAGAACATTTTTTATAGAGGAGAAAAGGAAGTTGAGAGGGCTATAGTAAACAAAGAGTTCATGGCTTTTCATTGGCTGAGTTCTTACCGGGAAAGAAGAGGAATCTGTCTTCTTTCTGTTGGACTCTGCTGTTGTCATGCAGGAGAGCTCTGTCTCCTGGTTTCTCGATGCTGTTGATTAAGAAGGTTTGTGTTTACAGGCATACCTTGTTTATTGTGCTTTGCAGATACTGTATTTTTTTCTTACAAATTAAAGGTTTGTGACAACCTTGTATTGAGCAAGTCTTTTGGCACTATTTTTCCAACAGCATTTGCTTACTTGGTGTCTCGGTGTCACATTTTGGTAATTCTTGCAAAATTTCAGATTTTTTCATTATTATATTTTTTATGGTGACCTGTGATCAGTGATCTTTGTTGCTGTTGTAAAAAGATTATGACTCGCTGAAGGCTCAGATGATGGCTAGCATTTTTTAGCAATAAATTATTTTTAAGTTAGGGTATACATTTTTAAAGACATAACAGTATTGCACACTTAGTAGACTACACATAACTTTTATATGCACTAGGGAACCAAAAAATCATGTGACTCACTTTATTGTAATATTTGCTTTATTGCAGTGGTCTAGAACTGAGGCCACACGTTGGAGGGAAAAATTGTAAACCTCTTGAGGTCACATTAGAGTAATAAGGAGGGGTAAGTGGGAACTCTCAGGACCTTTTATCTAAAGTCCATATGTTATCAAAATCATAGACACTGGAGATCATCTGAAACATTGTCCTCATCAAAGGTTTGGCAACAAACTTCCAACGGGATATCTTGGGAAAGCTGTCTCATCAGAAGTTTCCTGCTTCAATTCTGGAAAATATTTTCTTTCAGGACACCAGATGATGTATGAGTCCAGTCAGAGCTTGGTGCTTTCTTTAGGTGTGTCATGTGAATCCAAAAGTCTTTTCTTTGGAGTTTAGTGGCATAAGGGTTGGTTAGTAATACCTGATAGGGGCCTTTCCAGTGAAGTTGAAGAGAGATTTTCTGGAGGTATCTTTCCCAGTAGACAAAGTCACCAGCTTGCCAAGTGTGTTGCTTAAGGTCTTTGTCTCCTGAAGTCACACTATGAAAAGATTGTTCTACCAAAACATGGTTATTTTTAGTAAAAGCAGTTAGGCCTTTGCAATATTGGAATGTATCTCCTTTTATCAGTTGTGGGTCAAAAGAAGCAGGAACCAAGTGCATTGGGCATCCTGTGACTACCTCAGTAGCGAGTTTATGAATTCAAAAGGGATGGATCTAAAATTTAGAAGGACTTTTGGCCAAAGTACATGGAAGGACCTCTACCAGTTTTACCAGTTGAGACTTAATGCTGTTAGTGCATTTGACTAAACCAGACGATTGAAGGTGGTTAACACAGTGAAAGTATTGTAAAACTGGTGAAACAGCGCAGACTTGCTGAAGTACCTGACCAGTAAAATGGGTTCATCTGTCACTTTGAAGTTCCAGAGGAGTTCCCTGGGTAAGAATAATCTTTTCCAAAAGGGCTTTAACCACAGAAGAGGCAGTAGCCTCTCTATAAGGGAAGGCTTCGGTCCAGTGTGGAAACATACAGAATGTGAATAAAGCATATTTATATCCATGAGGTTGAATGAAATCCATTTGCCAGACCTCAAGTGGTCCATTAGGTGATTTTAAATGTCTAGGAGCAGTACAAACAAGCTTCCTCGGAATTGGACAAATGGGACAAGTGAGGTAGGTACTTTTTGTGGCCTTGTTAATGTTTCCTATCAATATTGATTCATAAATGCTATCATTCTGTCAGTAGAGCAGTAGTTTAATGCATATACAGTTGCGAGAAGGCGGAATTTTAGAGTCTCCAGTAGGGCTAGGCTGTTATTTCGTCCAAATCAGAGCTTTCTCCTTTTGTCAAACCAACAATTGTTGAATTTCCAAACTTGTTTTTCCTTTTCTGAGGCCAATTGCCGGGCTTCTCTAGCCAGTTTTTCTAGGTTATCATTTGGGGAAACATCCCTTCAGACCATGACAGAGGTGTGGCTGCTGCTGGTCCCTTCAAGGGAAGCATTCCTTGCAGAAATGTTAGCAAGGTGATTTTCCTTAGCTTCCAGAGAGTCAAGTTTAGAATTTCCTGGAAACTTAGTAATAGCTAAAGTGGAAGGTACAAGTATTGTATCCAATAATTCTGATCATAGGGACCATGTTTAATTTGATTTCCACTGGAATTAAGGAAGCCACTTTGTTTCCACAACATTCCAAAATCTTGAGCTACTCCAAAAGCATTTCTACTCTCAGTATAAACATTGGCGGTTTTGTCCTTGGCTAAAGAGCAAGCCTGTGGAAAAGCATATAATTCAGCCTGTTGGGACAAAGCACCATAGGTAAATATGCTGCCTCAGCAACATCAAAAGGAGTTGCAGTAGCATACCCAGCACAGTATTTGCCATTGTCACCTTTTAAATAAGAACCACCACTGAACCTTGAGAAGTCAGTGTTACCTAAAGAAATTTTCTGCAGATCATCGTGAGGAAGTCAGGAGGTGATCCCCAGCGTTAAGTACTTTTGAGGTACTTTGTTGGTGATGGAGGGGGGACAAGTAGCTGGGTTAATGTTTAAAATTGTAAAAGAGTTACGTGAGGAGCACTTAACAAAAGAACTTCACAGATGAGGTGACTGGTTAAGAAATGTTGACTGTGGTGAGAATTTAGGAGAACATCTACTGCATGAGGTACAAAGATGGTTAAAGGGGATCCCACTGTGATTATCCGAGTGACTTTAATCTAAAGGGCAGTGGTGGTAATGGTTCTAGGGCAGGGAGGCATCCCTTTGCCACAGGGTCGATGGTAATCTCTGTATTTTGGGGTGAGTACCTCAAGGGTACTTTCTTTTCATCAAAAAGGAAAATGGGAATCTGATATTTGGGATGCCCAAGGTCAGGTGGCTTTATCAAACTCTCGTTTTAGGCCTTAAAAGCTATGTCATCCACTTCTTCCCATAAAATTGGGTTGGGGTTGTTATTGTTAAGCAAAGCACACAGAGATTTGGCCATAAGAGAGAAATTTGGAATCCAATATTGGCAATAACCAAATAGCCCGAGAAAACCTTGCAGTTGGCACTCAGTTTTGGGTTTTAGGAAACTGAGGACACCATGAAATCTATCTGGATCTAAGAGTACTCTTGTTCTGATATCAGACGCCCTAAATATTGAACCTGGGTTTGGGCGAACTGCGGTTTTTCTTTGGCGACTTTAGGTCCCTTTAAGGATAAAAGCTTTAGCAAGTGCACGCTGTGTTACTGTGAGGAGGCTTGAGAAGGAGAGCAAAGAAGCCAATCATTCACATATTGCCACAAAGTAGAACCCTAGGGAACTTTATATCCTCCAGATCAGCCTTCAGAATTTGTGAGAAATAAGGACTTGCAGTAAAACCCTGAGGCATTACTGTTCCGGTGAATTGTTTTTCTTCCTAAGTGAAGGCAAAAAGGTATTGGCTAGCTTCATCAACTGGAGTACTGAATAATGCACCACGTAAATCAATTACAATTTACCTCCCATGGTAATGGATGGTGGTAATTGTGAGGGTTAGGAAAAATAGGGTGTTGAGGGATAACAGTGTTTCTTGCTCAGAGGTCCTAGACAAACCTCCACCCTCAGCCCTTAGGTTTTCTCACTAATAAAATAGGAGTATTGCAGGGACTAGTACAAGGGATATTGAGGCCTTGAGGCTCTTAATCTTCTATTATGGGCTTTATGCCTTGAAAAACTTCTTTACATAGAGGATATTGATTAATTCCAGAAGGAGGTTTTGAGGGATTTATTTGAATCTTGATGGGAGCTGTGCTGTGAATTTTTCCAGTATCAGGGGGAGATTTTGCCCATAAGGTGGATGGAAGATGATGTAGTAGGGACAAAATGATCAGTATTTTGAGAAGTAGCTTTAGTATTGTCAGAAGTGGAAGAAACAAAAGTAGCCTGGTTGGCTGTTTTGACGACTATTGTCAAATTCTGGAATTATTTCCTCCTTTTTGGAGAAAGAAATTCTGAAATGATACTTCTCTAAGAAGTCTCAGCCTAATAAAAGGATAGGGGTGGAGGAACCAAGGAGACAAGGATGTGTATCTCTCAAAGGGCCCAAACAAAAGGGAATAGATTCAGAAACAGGAACCTCTTGAGGTTCCCCAGTATTTGAACTGTTTTAGTACTCCAAGGCAGGGATGCTTTATAGTAGTGGGGTTGAGCACAGAGAATGCGGCTCTGGTGTCACTTAGGACTGGAAGAAATTCATCCCCAATCTGGAGTGATGTTTCTCCAAGCCGATTAAGAGGGAAGATTGGGAAGAGCCTCTGTACTTCCTCAGAGGGTGAATTGGGAGGATGTTGGAAAGGCTGGTTAGAGGGCTGAAAGTGCCTAAAGCACTTAAATTTGTAACATTCTGTTTTCCAATGTCCTGCTCTTTGCAATAATAGCAGAAACTAGGAGGGCTTCCATATTTCTCTGGGGGACAGCAGAACACCAGAAGCCTCATAACCCATTTGGTTTATTCCAGAATGGAGACAATTTGTGCACTGCTCCTGGGAAAGCAGCAAGATTCCCTATTTCTCTTTGCCCAGGCCCATGGACATAGCTTATGAACAGTAGGTTAGAGATGGTAATACGGCATGTCTAGGCAGGAGACTTGCGGCAGACCCACAGCATAGTGCCATCTCACTTTCAGAATGGCCTACTTGCTGCTAGTGAATAAAGCTTTGTCCTTTCTCTGCTGTCTTCTGGTGGTTGAACTCTGGGACTTTATCTGCAGTAAATGAATCTCTGTAGGTGTATCTAAACTCAATTCTTTATAGCTCCATCAGTTCTCTATTCACTATTGGTTAAAAATAGAAAATAGTATTTAAAATTTTTAATTTTGATACAGGCTTTTAATTTTTTCCATAAATACAGTTACCATGCGTAAGTAATACATTGAGTATACCATGACCATTTTCACTTACTTTACATTCTACTTTTAATCATATTTCAGATGTCTATGAAAGCAAGAGCCTTTTTACTTCCAGGTAACTGGGTTTGTCTCAAGTAGACAGCAGTTCTAAGAGTTGTCATTCTCTGATGATTGGTGGCTGCTTGAAATGCTGTGAGGTGAGGTTTCTAGTCCACCCTTCAAAGAATACTTACTACTGCAAAAAATGGGCAAACGTCTTTGCTGCTTTAGGAAAGGAGCCAAATTGTAAATGGTTCTAGAATAGAGTCATGGACTCATAGGGCTTAACTTAAGGATGCAAGATATTGAAATCAGAGAACACTTGAAATCAGGAGACTTGGACTGATGTCCTTACTGTGTGAATAGTTAGTCGTGTGGCTTAATTTCCATTACTTATAAAATGTGATTCTGTTATAGATGGCATCTAATATCCCTGCCAGCCCTGGCATTCAATGATTACGGAAGGAGGCATTTGCATCTGTTATTTAGATCACAGTTTAAAAAGTCTTGTTGATAATCAAAAACCCTGAGAACTATGTTAGAACATTGATTCCCAGGTTTCATCCCTAAAGAAGCTGATTCATTAGTTCAGAGATGGGGCCTTGGAATCTGAATTTATAAAATATCTCCAGAGATGAACCAGGGTATATGATGTAGATCTAATTCAAACCACAATAAGATGAGTAAAGCCTGGAGCAATAGGTTAATACTGTGACACAGAGAAACATAAAATTATTTTTAATTATAAAGGTAGAAAATGTGAGTTATAAAAAAACTTAGAAAATACACTAAGTATAACAAAAATCTTAAAATCATTCATTCATAACGCCACTGCCTAGAGCAAATAATGTATTCATTTTTTGTGTGTTTAACATTTTTTGGTAAATATGTATGTGTGTGTATATACACATATGTGTATATATACATGTATACATTCATATTATAAATATATAAATTATCCATCTGATTAGGTTTATGTCAATTCTATTTTGCTGTTTTATTAAATATTTTAAATTTAAATTCAAATATCATGAGTATTTCCCATGTCATTAAAAATTCTTTGAAAATACAATTTTATCACTTGATTTCATTTTTGTGTGTGGAAAATTTCCTGAGTAAAAGTTTCAGGCTTCTTCTGGGCTGACCACCTCTCCACATCCCATGTGCCAGGCTGGAATAAGCAAAGAAGAGGGCTCCTTGGATGGGCCATCCATTTTCCACCTTGTTGAATCATAACTGTGACCAGGCTCGATTTAATGCCGAAAATCCCCCCTTTGAGGTGATGAAATTAGGAACTACAGGGCTTTCATTAATCTTCAACTCAGCTTGTCAGAAAGCACTGCTGATGAATCATTTGCCACAAGGCAGCTTTGTTGTTCCAAATTGTCTGAGTTGTCTCCATGTTCCTTCTTTTCTTCAACTTCTCTTCAACTACTTTACAGAAAAACGGGGATCCTGTTTCTATTATAAAGAGGTTAGTTGGTGATTTTAACTACAGGCATACCTTGGAGATAGTGCGGGTTTGGCTGCATACCGCTGCAGTATTAATCATATGTTGAAATAAAGTGAGTCATGCGAATTTTTTGGTTTCCCTGTGCATATAAAAGTTTTGGGTGCACTATAGACTATTAAGTGAGCAATAGCATTATGTCTAAAAAACGATGTACATACCTTAGTTAAAAAATACTTTATTGCTAAAAAATTCTAACCATCATCTGAGTCTTTAGCGAGTCATAAGCTTTTTGCAATAGTAAGATTAAAGATTGATGATGACAGATCACAATAGCAAATTTAATAAAGAAAAAGTTTGAAATATTGTGAGAATTACCAAAATGTGGCACAGAGACATAGAGTGAGCAGATGCTGTTGGAAAAATGGTGCTGGTAGACTGGCTCAACTCAGGGTTGCCACAGACCCTCAATTTGTAAAAAACAAACAAACAAAAAACCCCCGCAATGTCTGTGAAGCACAGTAAAGCGAAGTGCGGTAAAACAAGATATGCCTATAATTCCTTCACTCTGTTATTTGGCAGACAAAGGGATATAATTTAAGGTCCAATTCTTGGATCATGGACTTACAGATCCTGAATAACTTGCTCATTTCAGAGTCTAACCAAAAGTCGTAGAATTTAGATGACTTGCCTGAGGAGAAATAGCTGATTTGTGACAGAGCTGGAACCCAAGTCTCCCTATCCCTAGTCTAGTATCATTGTGTCTTACTGTAATGACAATTCTTTAGCGCACCTGCTGAGAAGAGCAGGGCAGGTGTGGCAGCAATTCACAAGATCAAAGCCAATCATCAGATACTAGTGGCTGCTGATGTGGTCTTAATTCAAACAATTGACCCCAGCGATAAAAAGTCATAAAACTCTAATACCTCATTTCCAATAACGCATCAAAAAGAATCTGAAGCAGCATTTCTATTAACAGTAGCTCACATTTTATAAATATAATATGGCAAGTATATTTTTCATACATCTCAGAAGATGCATAGCCAGGTTATGTAATCATGTTCTTGTTTCCCTTTAAAACCTCATTTTACCTAAAATACTTAAGACACAATGGCTCCACTCTGCTTACCCCATGTCATCATCTCTCATTACCAAGCAACGATGCCCAGGCCTACCCTTCCTGCCACTTGTGGGAGTTTGGACTCCAGCAACTCCTGTGTTCACACTAAAGAAAGACTGAGGCAGGAGATTTTACTAAATTTCAAAAATGTCAAATCGTTTTAAGCACTGTTCTTATCCTTCTGGATTCAAATCCGTTTCCTTTATGTATTCCCCTTACCTTGTAGGAAACAATCATTGCCTCCTTCTCAATGTGATAAATAAATAAAAAATGCCCAGCAGTTGGGGGCTTAAAACTCTGAGCAAGAAATTTAACAATTTTCTCATCATTGCAGTTTTTCTAAGTTATCAATCTAGTTCAAAGTTATTTTTTATGTATTTGGATTTTTTTAAAAGATGCTTTATTGGGCTTCCCTGGTGGCGCAGTGGTTGAGAGTCTGCCTGCCGTGGCGGGGGACACGGGTTCGTGCCCCGGTCCGGGAGGATCCCACATGCCGCGGAGTGGCTAGGCGCGTGAGCCATGGCCACTGAGCCTGCGCGTCTGGAGCCTGTGCTCCGCAACTGGAGAGGCCACAACAGTGAGAGGCCCGCGTACCACACACACACAAAAAAAACGCTTTATGATCTGTGCTTATAAATGAAGGTTCTAAGTAGTTTATTAATGCAGTTTAACATGAATAATATTTTACTAGTTGAGCTGATATATTTTTATATGTTGTATGATTAAGCACTCTGTTTGGACAAGCCCCAAAGCCACTTTGCCTTCGTAAATTAAGTACTTGGGAAAAATATATTAAGTCTATCAGGGCTCGTGAAGTTACCACATAATTTAGCAAATGGGCACTGCAGTCAATAGGATTTATAAATGATCTGGTGGCTAAACGTATCCCTTATCAACAATTAGCTCTCATGGAATGGCTTGGATATTGAGAAAATTAAAGATTACAGTTATTATGCTTACTAATGTAATTGTTTTAACATAAAATGATAATTCCACACATGAGTGATTGAACCTAAATGACAGATATTAATATGCCCAATCATATGGAGCTAGATTCCTGACATACTCAGGTATTTTTACTTCTCCAGTTTAGCTATCACTTCCTCTTCTCTAAGCCCTATTAGCTGTCTGAATCCCCTACTCAATCTGCCCCCACCCATGGCTACCTAGCTGATTTTATTCTTATTTTGTGCCTTAGTATCAAATTAGCCATGGCTTCCATCAGGAAATCAGACATAATCCTTCTCTGCCCTGGCACCTACTGCCAGTAAAGGCTGGATGCCCCTTTTATATGCTCCTAAAACGCTCAATTATAGCACTTACTGTTCTATTATAATTGCCTACTAAATAGTGGGAAGTGGTAGAATGTAAGTCAAATGAAAAAGTTTAGCATTATCTCCCCTAAACTCAAACTCCATGAATACAGGGACACTGTCATCTGTCTACTGTTTTTTATTCTTAGTGCCAAGAACAACAAGTCATATATAGTTAAATGCAATATATGATTATTATATAGTGACTAATTGAATTAGTGACATTTCTTAGGACAAATGTTGACAACATTTCGACTTAATGAGGTAAAAATGAATTCATTGAGTCCTAACGAAAACCTTTAAAAATATTTTCTAAATTGTGCTTTTTAAAGAAAGAACTTGTCAGTACTATAAAAATATGATTTAAAATACCTCTGAATAGTCTTATATACCAAATTCATGTTCCTCACGTTAACTGGTTATTTTGAATTACTTGCCATTTCAAAGAACTGATTGAGAATTCGGTGAAAGTAACAAATGAACTAAAAGAACAATTCAAAGGAAAATGACTGAGAGAGGTTCACCTTCTTGATCCAGAAGAATGACTTTCAATCTCAACTCTGTTACGTTGTTCATGAAATGTTAACCAACTGCCTTAGATCCCTGGAGTTTTAAGCCTTCTTGTACTAGATTAGCTGCAGAAAATATAAGGGAAATAGTGACCTTGTTGTCTCAAAAGAAGTAAAATGCACACAAGTAACATGTATGGATTGCTTAAAGTTAGCACTCAAGTAAATCAGATGCCAAAATATTAAATGTGTGTGATAACAATCTGATTCATTTAATTACTGTAAGGGGTATTTATTTCTTTAAAAGGAATAATTGAACAGTTGAAATTTTTGAATGTTGATGTTCACAAATTATTAGTAAAGGCAAATGCATTCATGTTCTAAATTCTATTCATTAGAATTCTGTTCAGAAAATTAGAAACATGAGGCATCATTACAGTGGGTATCTCTTATCACCTCATTATTAATTCAGTTATTTATTTAAAAATATTTACTGAGTGTTTATTACGTGGTGGGTGCTGATTACAGCAGTGCTTCAGAAAGGTATGTTTCCCCACTCTTGAGGGGCTTTGATTCTAGTGAGCAGGGAGGAAGAGATGGAATCAATAGAAAGGTCATCAGAGGAGAAAGGTGTTTTCAAATGGCGATATGTACTCTGAAGTTAACAAAGCAAGGTGCTGTGAAAGAGATCAAAAAGCAGATGCAGGTGCTTTCTGTTGATAGGTCAAGAAAGGTATGTCTGACAAGCTGGGTGGCATTTGTACTGATAAGTAAGTGACAAGAAGAAGCAGCCACGGGGGTGTGTGTGTGTGTGTGTGTGTGTGTGTGTGTGTGTGTGTGTGTGTGTGTGTGTGTGTGTGTGTGTGTGTGTGTGTGTGTGTGTGTGTGTGTGTGTGTGTTGTCTAGGCAGAGCTAAAAGCCAAAATTAAAGACTCTAAGGCCAAAAGGATCTTTGCGTGTATGAGAAACAACATTAAAGGTAATGTGTCTGTATATAGTGACAAAGGACTGCAGAAAGTTCAGCAAGAACTAGGTAAATATGAATTTGGATTTTAATCTAAGCAATGGGAAGTCATTGGAGGTCGTTTGTGTGTTGCATTATTGTTGTTGTGTTGGTGGTAGTTATTTTACACGTTTGGACCTCAGCCACCGAGAGTGGAGTCAGTCATAAACTTTAGTAATCAATGTGAAAGATCTCTCTTGATTAACTTATTAATCCTCATTCCTCTTCAACTTCCATTCTTACTTTTCTCACCCTAGGTCTCCACTCTAATTCTCTGGTTGGAATTGTTTTTATTAAATAATAACAGCTATTCAGAAATGTATAAAAATTATGAGAATAGCTCAATGATTGCAGAAGTTTAAACATATCTGTGTAAGAGATAAAAAGACAAGCCACAGAGTGGGAGAAAATCTTTGCAAATTACTTGTCTTGGCCATTTAAATTACATTCTCTTTTCTCTGTTGGTGAGTTTACATGTTTAATTAAATGGGTTAATGCCTGAATGGAGATTTAAATGGCCATTAATTCTTATGATAGCTTTTCAGTCTACTGAGTGTTAGGTACTTTTCTGAGTCTGCAAGAGAAAACAAAAACATTGTCTCATTTCCTGCCATGTTTAAAATTTCACATTTATATACAATTAATACACATAATATGCAGAAATCAACTTTAAATATTGTGCAATAAAGGGGAAATATTTTGCAGTATTCGTTTTGAGGTTTCTGAGAATTTAATGCCATTTCAGAGGTGGTTTTCTAGGGACTTTCTCCCCATAGACACCTGCTAATCCCACTGCTCTGAAAAGTAATGTTTGTAAATAAAGTCATTACTTTTCAATTCTTAACAAAAGGAAAATCTCTAGGAGCTGAAATTAAGGCACTTTTTATAATGGGGAGTTAAAATAAAACTGTAGTTGTGTCATGAGGTTGCATGAAAATTATTTCAGGTTAATCATTAACTCTTCCAAATGCAATGAGAAAAATGTGTCCAAATATAAATGGATTCCCAGGAACAGCTAGTAATTGTTTTCTAAGGCCAAATGGACCTTTTGGCCAGTTTTCTTTCAAATTTTCACCCCTGGGTATGTTGTCAGTAATTTTGCACTATGAGTTATATAGCTTATGATTTGCTTGCATATCAAAACTATACTAAATCAGGTAGGAGTATGGTTGATCTGCCAGATGGCCCAGAGCAACATTGTAATGATTTGGAGATAGTAATTTCTATAGTCCGAGCTCTTCTGTGTGTGTTTGTGTTTGTCTGTCATCTTCTAGTATTTATTTTCTTACAGATTTACAGAGTGGTTTGTAGTAGAAGTGGGAAAGGGAAAATGAATGAAATAAATTGAGTCATGTTCATTGCCCTCAATAGCTGTTATTGTTATTAAACAGTAATTATTCTTTCCTACTTCAAATATGCCATCTGCTTAAATCACCTTCCAAAATCCCAATTAAACTATTAATTATCCATCTAAACAAAACAAAGAGCTTACCCAAATTTCAAGAAACTGAAGTAATAACAGAGTGGTGTGAATATGCTAATTTATAATTAAATCCATCAGATTTAGAAGCTTTCTTGGCAGGCGTAAGAAATAATGATAGCGCTCATATATTTTTATAATGAATATAAGAACTGTTATGCCCTGTATGTTGAAATTTTCATGTAGTCTTCATCACAAACCAATGAGTAGATACTGTTATCCTCATCCTATGTTATTGATAAGAAAATAGAGGTTTTCAAATTATTTTAGGTATCTTGTTTATGGTCACATCTGGCACTGTGTGGACTTGAAAATAGGCAATGTGGCAAATTGTACTTTCCATAAATGACCAAAGTGATATTTCTGCTAACATAATCTTTTAAAAACCTTGCTATTCCTCGCCAAGAGGTGGAGTCCATACCAACTTTCACCCCTACTGGAAACCTTGGTGGGCTTGTGACTGCTCTAATAAAGTGTGACCAACAGAAATGATGTTTTTTTAACACCTAGGCTAGATTATACAAAAAGAGTTTCCATGGTCTCTTTCTGTGACAGGACTGTCACCCTAGGAACCCAGCCTTCTTGGAGGAAATTCGGGAGAGATCACATAACAGGTGTTCTGGCTGAGAGCCACGGTTAAGGATTCAGCTGACAGCCAGCATCAACCTTGAGAGTAAGCAGGCTTAGGCCGAGTGGCCAAGTTTTCAAATGATTCCAGTCTCTTGCCATCAAGACATCTCCTGTCTTTTAGTCTTTTCATAGGAGGCCCTATGTATCATGGAGCAAAGACAGGCATACCCAATATATTGTGTTTGATTTCCTAACTTAAAGAACCCATGAGCATAATAAAGGGTTCATTAAGTTTTAGTGTAATTTGTTAAGCAGTCCTAGTAAATGGAATAGGCAATCTAATTTCAAACTAGTATTTTGAAATATGAGAAAATACTGTCTCTGTCAAGGAAAATGAAGCATAAGCTATGTTATAACTCCAGTTTTTAAAGATTCAGAATATTTCCTCAAGCATAAAAATTATATACACACTTGTAGTCTGCAAAACTTGCAATGTTTGGGAGTCCTGCCTCTTCCATAGACACTATATGACTTCTGATTCCTTCATGACCAGGAGGAGGAAGAGATGAAACCAGGACCAAGGAAAAACCATTTAGCATAGTTGAATCTTTGTGTTGTTATTTTTTGTTCATCAAAACATCTAGCTGGGCAGATTTCCAAACACTGACTCTTTCTCATTGGAATGTTTAATGGATTCTTTACAGACTTCCAGCCTCCCCACAAAGTGAAATCATTTGCACTATACCTTTATCTGCACAGGTGGTACAGTAGCCCTCTGATTTCTTATAACCTGTTGAACTTTTTCTCTGCACATTGACAAGCCACAGTCTCTTTCTGCTGGAGTCACCTCACTCCACCACACAGACTTCTCGGACAGGATTTTTACAAGTTAAAATTGGTTCAAGAGGGAATACCTCTTGAGTTGTCTATCCTGATCCATTTAAGATGTTATGAATTTTTGTCTCATGTCCCTCACATTTCAGGATGCTTCAAATCTCTCTCTCCATCTCTCTGTCTCTAATTGACAAAGTTAGTAGCACTGAACAGTCTTCATCTATGTATGACCTTTTACACATCAACAATCATTTGGTCAGAGGTTGAGGTGCCCGTCTTTCTTCTTACAGACAAGTCCCTTTCTTCAAGTGGTTTGAATGAAGCCTCCCTTTCTCCAAAGCGGTAGGAAAAGAACCCCCTCATCTCATGAAAAACACAGACATATACAGTCACAAGAGGGAAAGGGGCATATGCAGCACATCTTATTTGGCAGATGACTGTATTTAAAGAAAATTCCTAGTGAATCTCAAGCTTTTTCTCTTTTAGGCTGAAGATGGATAATGAGCTTAGTGTTGAGACACTGGGTTTGCTACATCTCAGCAAGTACTCTATTTATAGCAGAAGAATGCTTTGGAATCTGTTTTGGGCATTGGTTACCAGCCAGAATCAATAAGTAGGAAAAATCCATTTTTAACATCTCAAGAATCTTATTGTACGTGCATAAGTTAACCAGACCTTTCTGTGTTTTGAACTTTTACAGTTAAAATAGAATTTGGATTCTTTTTTTGTTTCTTGTGTTCCTTCTCTTGCCCCAAGGGATTAGTGGTTTTTTTTGTTTGTTTTGTTTTGTTTTTGTCTTGGAAATAGTTCGACCACTACTACCTGAAAGAATATGAGGAAAATAAGGTGTCAGGAGAACATGAGTTTTCTCCTGGGTATCTACAGATAACTTACAGAAGTAACTGTTGATAAAAACAGAAAAGATAGTTTGGGACAATATTATTGATGATATTTACTGTAAAATCCTAAATATCTTGAAATTTCTATTTGAAAATAATTTCAAACTTAAACTTACAAGTACAGTACAGAAGCACACTTTACCAGATTCAGTTATTAATCTTCTGCCCATTTTGCTTTATTATTTTGTTCTATCATTATCTGTCTGTCATAATTTAGCTATCATCTATCTATCTCTAGCTATGGTAGGCAGAATTCTAAAGACGTTCTCCTTCCAGCCCCCAGATTCCTGTTCCTTGGTCATTCAATCAAACATTAATATAGGTACTACTATGAAGAGATTTTGCAGATGTAATTAAACTCCAAAGACAGTTAACCTTAAGATACAGATTTTAGGGACTTCGTGGATGGTGCAGTGGTTAGGACTCCATGCTCCCAATGCAGAGGGCCCAGGTTCGAAGCCTGGTGAGGGAACTAGATCCCATATGCCTGCTACAACTAAGGAGCCTGCATGCCATAACTGAGGAGCCAGCAGACCACAACTAAGGTGCTCGTCTGCTGAAACTAAGGAGGCTATGTGCTGCAACTAAAGAACCCTCAAGCTGCAACTAAGGAACCTGCCTTCTACAACTAAGGAAGCTGCCTGCTACAACTAAGGAGCCCACGTGCCACAACTAAGACCCAGATCAACCAAAAAAAAAAGATACAGATTTTATCCTGGTGGGTCTTATATAATCACATAATCTTTTATAAGTCAGAAGTCAGAGAGATGTGATAGAGGAAGGGATCAGAGTGATTCAAAGTGTGAGGATTCCACATGCCATTGTGGGTTTGAAGATGGCTCATGAACAAAGAAATGTGAGTGGCTTTAAAGTACTGAAAGTTTCCTAGCTGACAGCCAGGGAGGAAAGGACCTCAGGCTTACAACCATAAGAAACTTAATACACTCTCTCCATATAACACTGTTCTTTTCCTTTCTTTCTTTTCTTTTTAAAAATTTATTTATTTATTTATGGCTGCATTGGGTCTTCGTTGTTGTGTGCGGGCTTTCCTCTACTTGCGGCGAGTGGGGGGCTACTCTTTGTTGCGGTGCTTGGGCTTCTCATTGCGGTGGCTTCTCGTTGTGGAGCACGGGCTCTAGGCGCATGGGCTTCGGTGGTTGCAGCATGTGGGCTCAGTAGTTGTGGCTCACGGGCTCTAGAGCGCAAGTTCAGTAGTTGTGGCGCATGGGCTTAGGGGTTCTGCGGCATGTGGGATCTTCCCAGACCAGGGGTCGAACCCGTGTCCGCTGCACTGGCAGGTG
This sequence comes from Grampus griseus, assembly GCF_964374135.1. Classification (NCBI taxonomy): domain Eukaryota; kingdom Metazoa; phylum Chordata; class Mammalia; order Artiodactyla; family Delphinidae; genus Grampus; species Grampus griseus. Next base: position 43,109,802 of record NC_139010.1, read on the forward strand.
GATTCTTAACCACTGCGCCACCAGGGAAGTCCAATACTCTTCTTTTTCTGAATCATGAGAATAAGTTGTAAATATTACATCCCCTAGATATGTTATTGGGTAGTCCTTAAGAGTAAGGTTACTTTCTTAGGTAGGAATATAGTTACCAACTTAAGCAAATTTATCTTTGATGTAATACTTTTATCAAATCTGTTACTCATATTTTAGTTTTTGACCTAATAATGTCCTTGGTAGCAATTTTGTTACTCTAGTGAGAACATAGTCTCAAATCATGTATTGCATTTAGTTATCACATCTCTTTTAATCTAGGGTATAGTCAAAGGTTTTCCTTTAGTTTTATTAAATAGTTACTTTTGCTGAGGTTTTTTTGTTTGTTTGTTTTTGTGTTTTTTTTTTTGCGGTACGCGGGCCTCTCACTGTTGTGGCCTCTCCTGCTGCGGAGCACAGGCTCCAGGGCTCCGGACGCGCAGGCTCAGCGGCCATGGCTCACGGGCCCAGCCGCTCTGCGGCATGTGGGATCTTCCCGGACCGGAACATGAACCTGTGTCCCCTGCATCGGCAGGCGGACTCTCAACCACTGCGGACTCTCAACCACTGACTCTCAAATTGTTACTTTTGAATAATACAGTCACCTTTTAAAATAAAGTTCTCCTTATTTTGAGTTTGTCTGATGTTTCTTTATGATTAGATTCATGTTTTGCATTCCTGGCTAGAACATGATGTTACATATAAATGATGCTGTATACTTTTTAGGTTATCACAACTGAAGCTACATAATGTCAGTCTGCCCCTCATTGGTGATATTGGTTTTCATCATCTGATCAAGGTGTTGCCCTTGACAAAGAGTAGTTACTTACTGATTTTCCCCTTACAACTAATAAGCAATCTATCAGGAGACTTTAGAACCATGCAAATATTCTGTTCACTTACCAAAATTTCCCTCCAAGTTTGGCATCTGTTGATGATGAAACTGTGAAATAATAATTACTCTGATGGTCAGAAAGTGATGATTTCCAACTCCAGCACTCTCTTCTTATTCACCACTTACCATTGGTACTGTAAGGAATAGCCCAGTTTCCCTTCTACCCTATTTACTTATTTTGTATCTTTTACTATTGGTACAGATGTATGTTTTTCTACCTTTTTTCCTATATCTTATAATTTATTATGCTTCTTCTTATTTTTGGAGGGAGAGCTCAAATTGTCTGAGATTCGGCCAGTGGTAGCCCCTTTAAACTGACTGCCATGTCCGTGGGACATGGCACTATCACTTTTTTGGAGAAGTTCTTTATTTCCTGACATAATAAGATGACCAGACTCATCTTGTATATATCCTGACTAAACCTAGAATCAGCCCTGTCTCCAAAAATACAATGGAACCTTAGATAGTTTAACTTGAGGAATTATACCATGAAATTCTGTAAGAATATTAATCTTGAAATAAAGTTTGAATTAGAATACATTGTAGATAAAATGGGAAGACAGATTATGAGACTAGAAACTTTATTATTGTTTTTTTTCTTTCCTGTAGATCTTGGTAAAATTTTGGGGTGAATTTTATTTCAGAAGAGATGATCAAATTATCTCTTCTCCTCTCTTCCTCCTGTCCTTCATTTTATCAAAGGAAGACAACTTCATGGCCTTACCCTGGTAATTTCTTACAAAAATATGGTATACGAACACACCTTTCACATCTCTGTTTAGCTGTACACAAAGTCAAAATAAATATTTAAAGACAAATCTTTCTAAATAATCATAGAGTTAGTGGTTTGCAGAGAAGAGCTTTATGAGGACAGTAAGTTCTTACTAAATCAGAGGTGTAATATGAAGTTTAAAATTAGCAAAGCGCTCTGATGGATCCAGGTTTACAACCCTTTGTGCTTGAAACTGAAATATGATTTCATATGGAAGTCAGTGTTCATTTCAGTAGGCAATATTGAAAAAGTTTGCTCTGTAAATTTTTGAGGAACACCAACAGGATTTGAGCTCGTTTGTATTGCCTGAGGTCAAGACTAAATGTGTCATAAAGGAGAACTGTTACTCATTCAATTTTTATTGTATCTTGTGTGGTCTCTACAGAGAATAAGAATTTGCTAGTACTTATCCAGAGAAGGTATTTCTCTGGACTTGCATTATTTATTTTTTAAACCACAGCTAGCAGTAGGTCAAACTCAAGTGGGTATATTTATCTAGGACATTCTGAAACTGGGGACTAGTATCAGACACAAATGGATTATTTTCTAAATGCATGTTGTTTTAAAACTCATTACATAGATTAATAAGGGGATTTATATTCATTTATGCAAGAAAAAATGTCCAGAATTGTCAAGAGCAATACTGCTGGAAAGGTGGTCATGGACTGCTATGATCTGTGAAATGTTTGTCAATGGCCCTTAAGATGGGTTCAGAAAGTGAGACTTAACATTTGGAAACTGTTATTGAAATTAGCATTGCTATGATATACAGGCATGTGATCATTTTTATAGTAATTTATTACATTTTCCAAAGTATCAGTCCAACCAATGGGTTGGAATTTTAAAACAACACAAAAAATAGATCCTTGATTGTAGAGTTTGTAAAGTAATAATCTATAAATTGAAAAATTAAGTCCAAATTAGGGGTTTTCCTGAAATATTTAGATTGAAGAATATTTTTAAAATTATATGTCTATTTGTCACTTAAATTTTCTGGATGAATGTCTTATTTTCAATTTTTCTCTAATTATCTTTATGTATATGAAAAATAAGATTCTTCTACCTGCCACATATTTTTGGCTTCTTCTCAGCTCAATTGTCTGAGAAAAATCAATTTTTATTTCAATATTAGAAAAGGGTCATTGCTACCCATGCTTCATTGCTTCCTCTGAATCTAGTTCAAAGTCTGCATCATAGTGTCAGGAGATCAGAGAACTAGTTCTTGTCTAATTCACAAGCTCTTTTGCAATTTAGATCTTAAGAAACATCAAGGACACAGAGTTCACTGAGAAAATTAGCCAATGTCTTGTGAATAAAGCATGGACATAAAACACAACACAGTATCAAATTGCGTTAGACAGTTGGCAAGATGGGGAAATCAATAGCATCTTGGCATGTTGATGAGAAATGCTGACTGATTTGTGGCATCATTCTGAGCTCTAGGCATCAGTTACTGTATTTTTTCACTTTTATTATATAATGCTTACTGTTTTTTTTTTTATGAAAGCATTACTTGATCATAATACAAACTTAAAATTACAGAAAGCTGTAATGATTAAAATGAAAATCACATGTATTCTTACCACCCAAGGGTAGCTGTTCACAATATTGTATCCAGTTTTACATATGTAAGTATTTCTTCTATGTCAATTGGTGTTATTTATGTACATGAATTTGATAGTGATTTTTAACCTGCTACCATATAGGCATTTTTTCTCATGTTATCTAAAATTCTTCAAAAATGTAACTTTAAAGATCTGCATAGTATTTCATAGTATATTTAACAATTTCCTCACTGTTGAACATTTACTTTAATATTTGTTAGAGCAAACAACATTACTATATATACATATTTGTCTGCATTTCTGTCTGTTCCTTATGATTGATTTCTAAAACAGTGCCATTTTATTGAATTGTATTTATTTCCTACTGGGACATTGCATTTTATTTATATTTTGAAAGTCATATTTTTCTGTCTGTTCAAGTATGTATAATAGCTAGTTTGGTTCATTGCAAAATAGACGTAAATTCTTTCAATTCAGTTCTTAAAATTGAAACTGTATGTTCATATAATGATGCAAAATATAGTACAGAAATGCATGTTAAAAAATACTTAGGGCTTTCCTGGTGGTGCAGTGGTTGAGAGTCCGCCTGCCTATGAAGGGGACACAGGTTCGTGCCCCGGTCCGGGAAGATCCCACATGCCACGGAGCGGCTAGGCCCGTGAGCCATGGCCGCTGGGCCTGCGCGTCCAGAGCCAGTGCTCCGCAATGGGAGAGGCCACAACAGTGAGAGGCCTGCGTACCGCAAAAAAAAAACCCCAAAAACACTTAACCAGTACGTCTGCTTACAATCAAGCCTCCCCCAAAATATGTAAAACTTTAAATCGTTTCTATTTTTAGTTCTTGTGATTATCACTCTAATAGTTAATGATATTCTTTTATATTCACTTCTTGATCTGAGAACTTGGGCATTTTCTATAGATTATTGCTATGAGAGGAGGGTTTCTCTCTATTATGGTCTCCCCGCCCCAACCTACTTCTTTTATTTTTGACGTTTATATTATTATTCTTGCTTTTTATTGCTTATCTATGTAACTCTAGGCAATAAAATTAGGTCATTTTTTTCTTGTATCCTCCTCTGTGGCTAGTTTCATGACTCCTCACTAGGTAAGATGTGGATATTTGCCCTTATGATTACACCATATTTTTAATCATTTTTAATTTTCTACTCTGTGCCCTTTGTACTTTTTTTTTTTTGCTGTACGCGGGCCTCTCACTGTTGTGGCCTCCCCCGTTGTGGAGCACAGGCTCCGGACGTGCAGGCTCAGCGGCCATGGCTCACGGGCCCAGCCGCTCTGCGGCATGTGGGATCTTCCCAGACCGGGGCACGAACCCGTGTCCCCTGCATCGGCAGGTGGACTCTCAACCACTGCGCCACCAGGGAAGCCCGCCCTTTGTACTTTTAATTTTACATTCTCAAAGAAGGAGAAGTTAGTATTGTGTATGCACAAAATTCAGTTTTCTGAGCACTCTCTGTATGTTGATGCCAAAAGATGTTAAATAGTAGTATTTTATTAGTATGAGAGAATAAAGAGATTGGATGCATGTAAGAAAATATAAATGATATTCAAGGAGATCTAATATATGTCACATGTGAGTTCCAGGAAGAGAAGGCTGAGAAGATAGGTCAGAGGAAAGGATCAAAGAGACAAGGGAGGGGAATATCAACAGCTAAAGATGACAGGAGTCTGCAGGTTTTTAAAAAGTTATTATGGTTTTCTAGGCCCTTTGTATTTTTGTTAGACGTTTAGCATAATTTGTCAACTTCCGGAAAAAAGAAAGCCTGCTGGATATCGATTGAGATTGCATTGAAGCTGTAGATTGATTTGGAGAGAACTCTTTCTTGATAAAATTGAGTTTTTTTGGTCTCATGAACATGGTATTTATTTCCATTTATTTAGGTCATCTTAAAGTCCTCTTAACAAAGTTTTGGAGTTCTCAGTATACAGGTCTTTCACATCTTGTGGAAGATCTATCCCTAAGTATTTTATATTTTTGGTACTATTATAAATGATATTTCTAAATTTCCACTTGTTTGTTACTAGTTAATAGAAATACTATTGATTTTAGACTATAGATCTTGAATTCTGTAACCCTGTTAAACTCATCAGTTCTGGTGGTTAATTCATCGGTTCCATAGGATTTTCTACATTGACACTTGTGTCCTCTCTAAATAAAGACAACTTTATGTCTTTCTTTCCATTTCTGATGCTTTTTATTTCTTTTTTCTTTTTCTTCTTATTGCACTGGTAAGAACCTCCAGTACAATGTTGTATAGACGTGGTGAGAGCAGAAATCTTTTTCTTGTTCCTGATATTAGGGACAAAAAATTCCATCTTTCACCAGTGAGTACAATGTTAGCTGTAGGATTTTTGAGGATGCCTTTATCAGGCCTAGGAAATTCTCTTTTATTACTAATTTTCCGAGTTTTTATTTTTTTAAACCAGAAATGGTCTTTATATCTTTAAATGGTTTTTTAAAATTATTGAGATTATTATTTTTTAAACTATAATCTTTTAGATCATTTTTTTCTTTCAGAAAGAAATCTACAAGTTAGTATTTATCTTTACTGTGCCTGAGCTCTAACAACATCTAATAAAATCAAAGACACATCCATTGTCTTGGAGAATAGGAAAGCAAAAATTGCACCAAAGTTAAACAGGTAGGGAAAACTTTATCCAAGGCTATTGGAATAGTGTAGAAAGCCAGAACTAAAGTCTGAACTTAGCTCCACTGAAACAAAAGGCAGGAGAGTTTAATCACTGAGGTGAATGAGTGGAAAAATACTGGAGGATATTAGCGGAGAGATTAATCAGTTGAATATGTCCAGCACATTGAGTTATTCCTGAGTTTTCAACTGTTTTGCTCTGTAAATAGGCCTGTTTTGCTAATTGAGACTGATTGAAGGTAGACTCCTACCTCCTACAGAGACTGGGAGAAAGGGCTCTATCTCCCTTAATGATTACATTCAAATGAATGCCTCGCAAGTCCATGAGAAAGTCATGCCTGGATCAGAAAACTGGCCAGAGGCTTTTAAAAAGTTTTTCATACATCACAAAAGGACAGAGAAAGTTACAAGGCTTTCTGAAATAAGTGCTCTAAGAAAAGGGAGGTCGGGGGCCTAGAGTCAGGAAGTAGCCTGTCTAAAGATTAGGTAAGCTGACAGGAACATTAAGGCTGTCTTGGTCACAACTATATAGTCCCTGGGTAGGCTTGTTAAACAGTGCTCCTGTGTGACATTGGAGGCATGCTGTACTCCTTTTTGATTTTGGATAAGTTTTGGATAAGTTTTCTTAGCCTCAGGTATTTCAATAATCACATAAGGTGGGAGATGATGATTTCTTTAGCCAGAGTAGTGGCAGTCATCGTGGTGGCTATAGGTAGTCAAATTTTTAAAAGTATTTTTTAAATTAAAATTCAGAAAAATTAAAATGTAAGCAAATAAAACTTGCTGATTGAAGAAATGGTGGGATATTAGAGAAAGAAAGGAGTCAGTGATGACACCAAATACTGTTTTTTTCTGAGCAGTGGGAAAAGTAAGGTTTTCATTAACTTTGTTTTTATAGAGTTGGTCATCAGATTAGCAATCAAACTATGTCTTGTTTTATATACTATCTGTGACTTTTTCCCTGCAGTATATTGGTCCCCTGCAATATTGCCTTCACAGCATTTCGTATCTAATTCTTAGCCTTTCGTCAAAAACCTGCTCTTACGCTGTCTTTTCAATGAAATAATTCCAGTTATCTCCAGCCTGATACGATGATGACAATACTATTGTTGGTATTGTTAGTGTTGTTGCTAAAGTTTTTGGCGGTTATACTCTGTGCTTGATACTATGCTAAGACCTTTACATTAATTGTCTAATATCATCCTTATAACAACTCAGTGAGGTATTATTATTATTAATTTGTTTTTACAAGTGAGAAAACTAAGGCTTAAAGATGTTGTCACTCCTAGAGATGAGGATGCAAAGATGGAAGTGGTGGCACTAGTATATTAATTCAGTTTTGTTTAACTCCAGAGAACCAATCTCTTAAACTTTTAGAATGACTTATTAATTGCAATTATTGATGAATGACCATTTGTTCTATAGCTTATGTTTGGTTTCCCCAAGGTGATTGCATTTGTAATTTAATCCTGTGCATCCATCCTTTATTTCTCCTAGTTACCCCTGTGGTTAGTGCTGTACACTATTCAATTCTTTTTGCTTTATGGTTCTCTACTGAATCATATTTGAGAGAGAGATTGTTTCTTTATTCCAAATAACGTAGCAAGATCCTCTGGCAAATTATTTATATAAAGCGAGTGGATTTTATCAAAGGCTTTAGTTACCTGACAATTTTTCTATCCACACACATCGTTCATTACCTAATTATTTATTTATTGACTTGTGTTAATACATTTTTTTTAAGTGAGATAATGATGTTTATTACACAGAAATCTCAGATATGTTTTCTCTCTTTTTCTTCCTGGCATAAATTCTTTTTTTTTTTAACATCCTTATTGGAGTATAATTGCTTTACAATGGTGTGTTAGTTTTTGCTGTATAACAAAGTGAATCAGCTGTACATATACATATATCCCCATATCTCCTCCCTCTTGCGTCCCCCTCCCACCCTCCCTATCCCACTCTTCTAGGTGGACACAAAGCACCAAGCTGTTAATGAGAATAATACACTGTATTGGAGAATCAGAGCTAGGGAACTTGAACATCACTTGGTACATCCTTCTACCCAAAGGTAAATTCCCTGCACAGCCTCCCTGACAAAGCACTGCTCTATTTCTGATTAATTATGGCAGTAAAGGGAAAAGCAGAATACCTCAATGCATTCAGTTTTATTATTGAATGAATATGTTTGTTCAGCGTTACTCACGATAGTTAGTTGAAATCTTCCTCTTTGTAACTTTTCAACCATTGCTTTTAGTTCTACACTTTTAAGAAATAAAAATAAATTTAAGATACACACTGTGCCACATGCTCAAACACTTAAAGATGCCCATCATCTTTCTCTCAAGGCTTCTTTCTTCAGGCTAACTTTGCTCAGTTCCCTTACATACTCTGTGGCGCCCATCCTACTCCCTCTCAATTGGCTCTGTTTTTCCCTGGAAAGAGGCAGCAAAAATATTCATTGCTGTAGGCTGCCATATTGATAGCAAACAGGCCAATTAAAAAATGCCACCACGATAATGACCTAGTTCCTAAATAACTGATCCTTCCATGCATTGATTCTAATCAGTAGATTATGGATTCATGAGCACTTGGTTTATTGACACTAATCACTGTATAGACAATGTCCCTGAAATAGTCAAGATGTTTGTCCACATTATAGTCTCTCTACAGTTTCTCTGACAAGTTTCTGTCCTTCCCATTTTGATCTTTGTCTTTTGCACAATTGCTTTGAAATATATCAGTCTTTTCCTGAATCAGATCTAGTAAACGTCTCCTCTGTCCATCTTAAATGCTCTTTATTTCTTTTAATGTGGTTTTTCTAATTAATGGCATTAACATGAGATGATCTTCAATCTTGGTTAATCCGAAAAGGGAAGTGTAAAGTTTAGTTTTAGCTGGAATTTCTGCTATATATACAGTTGCTTCTCATTATTTGCCATAGTGATGTTTTAGAAAGTTACCATAGATACTGAATTAGTGAATACTGAAATTTTGCTCCTAGGGGAAATACAGGGTTAGGTTCCTGCAAGCCTCTGGTCACAACATTTTTATCAACCAAAACACCATTTATGTTTGGTAGGTTTGCTTGCTAACAATGTCCTTGTAAAACAAGCTAGTCTCTTCATTGTTGAAAACCTGCTCTACCATGAAATCCTTTTCCTAAATAACACTTAGCAGGTATTTTTACAATTCTTCCGCAGTCTCTTGACTCACAGAATCTGCCTCACCTGCAAGTTTAAGTTTTTTCATGCTCTATTACCCTTTGAAATGTCCAAGCCAGCCAGCACTAGCTGTAAAGGGTTTAACATTTTTCTGATTCTAGGTAATGTGATTATAAATTTCTCTGGCTTTCAGCCTCACAATAGTGCCATCTACTACACTTTTTACAATGGGTCATCACCTCATGAATCCACAAATTTAGCTACTTCTGTCTTTTCCATGGTTTCGTTATGTATTATAGATGTTGCTTTAGCACATTCTGGAGTGGTCTCATGGACAGATTGGTGAATTTCCTCTTCATTTTTCTGGATATACCTTATTGTTGATTCATTAATATTAAGCTCATAGCCAACAGCACTATAACTCATGCATGAATGAATCTAACACACATATTTTCCCCATAAAGTATATCACAGCCTTCCACTTAGGAACACTACACAGCACTTCAGTATTATACCTGGGAGAATTTTTAAATTCTCAAACTAAATTCTCAGTTAAATCACCAAGAAAAATTACAAAAATGTAAAAGATATGGCACTAAATAGACTTTTAAAAGCGTGCTTGTTTACAGCATGAGAGCTGACTTGCCTTGTTTGACTTCAGCTGGGAACGCGTGTGTCCAGCAACTTAAGTCTTTGCCTCTATGTACATGTCCATGAATAACCACGTAAGTGCCCAAGTATTGATTTGGAGGTTACAAATAAATTTTAGTGAGTAGACCAGTCTGTAAATATGGAATCTACAAATAATGAGGATCAACTGTATTAGGGTTAAAGAATATGAGCCTTCAGAATGAAAAAGTCCACCAAATGTCCAGCATAAAACCATATGCTTTGACAGATCATTGAGTATTTTCAGAACATTAGGCTTAAGAGAAGATTCCCAGATTATATCCTCCACCTTGTAAACTCAAAGAAAAGTTTTTCTCAGGCTCACTTTGCTGGTTACTTTTATTGCATCCTTTTTAAAAATTATTCCATCTTTTGTTTTTATTTGTTTAGAAATGTATTATCCTTCTACCTTCTACTGATGGTTGTATTCTCATGCTCTTCTTAATTAGAGGTTTATGACTTTATGTATGTTTTACTATCATCTTAGGGGAATTATAACAGAGAAGAAAAACATATCTTCAATCTTCCATTTTTCACTGACAGCTCAGAGACTGAGAAGCTAATGTGCTCTGCATAAGCAGAAAGTAGACAAGTTTCTGGAAGTTGGATATGGGAGGGTAGTAAAAATTACTTGAACCCTTGAAGTGTGTGTTCCAGGAAGATCAGGTAAATCACCTGAGCTGGGGAAGAGACAAGTGACATGAGTTATACATTAGAATGTAGGTTTGGAAAAAGTAGACTAAAGCTTGTGGAAGAGTAGAGAGCGGCTCTGACTTGTTATTTTTTGACCCACCCCTAGGAGCCTGAAAATACTTTTTTAATAGGAAGATATGATATGAAATCCTAATCAACTTTTTCTAGTCACATAGATTGTGTGCTTTTGTAGAATGAAACCACATATTTGTATTGATGTCTTGTATTTGAATGATGCTAAAATTACTTTATTAACAAAATCTATACTTCCTATAAACTCTAAATGAGAAAGACCTCCAAATTGTTGAGTCCTCAGGTCCATGATTTAATGATGGCTGAAATGAGGAGATAAATTATCCATTGTATCATTATTTTTCCACCAAGAGAAAAAACAGAATTAAAGCTTTGTACTTTGTCAGCTTGTCCCCTGGGTAATAGAAGAGGAGTCTGAGCCTGAATAAATGTGATGGGAGGGATACACTGATTCAGGTTCTTACTGAGATGTGGTTGTAAGAGAAATTTACACACGTAAATAATATTCAGGAAAGTATGGAAGCCAAAAAAGTCCTCAGATAAAATTAATGGTTTTGAAAACTCTGACAGCAGGAAACGCCATTAACTATTATGCTCAAAAACAAAACAACCACCTACTGCAAACTTTCTTATTTTGGCATGGCAGAACAAATGTGCTAGAAAGAGAAAAACTGTAAGGAACCATTTTATTTTCGATAGAAATCAAATATCACGATTTGCCAAAGTCTTATGACAATTTTGGAAGGGAAGTTTCTTTTCAGAACTTGGAACTAAATCCATCTGTATTTCTATTGTTGAGTATTTAACCAATGAGGTTTTCCAAAGATGTTACTTTTATCCTGAATTTACATTATCCTGGATCACTTGATTACTGGCTTATGCTATAGTCTCACACATGATTTACCATGTATAATAACCTGCCTTCAAAACTTATGCATATATAAATAGATTACAAGATATTAGTGGATACATAACATAAAATACATGAATGTAAAGAAAAGTCTGTGTTCAGAGGAGGTGGTATTACATTGTTCTGAAGAGGTGATTTTATTTTTTAGTAGGTTCAGGAAGGGGGAAAGTTACTAAATGAAATTAATATTTAAGCAAAAATTCTAAGGAGATAAATATGTACAAACCCAAGAGTCTTAAGAATATTTTATTAAAATATATGAAGGGTTATGGAAATAGCAAAAAGAAATTATTTCATAGTTGAATAAGCCATACTACCTATATGGAATTTTGTAAAGAATTTATGCACATTCAAAGATTTATTAAATATGGACATTTTGGCCAATTTTCAGTTAGCCAAACATATTGTTTCGAAAATGGATTATGGAAAGAAGGTAGACACTTAAGGTAAACATGAATAGAAAAGCAATGAAGATTGGCACAACACTGTAAATCAACTATACTTCAACTTAAAAAAAAGGAAAAAAAAAAGCAATGAAAGAGAGGAAAGAGGGAAGGAGGGAGGGAGGGAAGAATGGAGAGAGAGAGCAGCAGACTTGAGAGCATGCAGCAACCAGAAGAGAAAGTTATTTATATTCCTGCCTTTCCATTTAACCATTGCCATTAGTACTTTAAGCCTTGAGTTCCATGACATTTTTCTCTCTTTAAGTAGTCTCATTCCTTGATTATACTGAATAACTTTTTTTCACTGAAAAACAAAAGAGCAGTGTTACCACCAACTTCAAAAGGTTGTTTGTAGGATTACTTAAAGCGTTGAATATGGAAGCACATTGAACGGAAAATGTACAGTGTTAAATGAAATGATACATTAATATGAAGGCAGCCACTTTTATTGCTTGGAAGTTTTTAATCAGTAAATCAACTTTTTATTTGTTTATAAATAAATTATTGTGAAAAATGGCTGATATTGAAATTGTGTTCATCTCTTTCTTGACTTTGACACCACATCCACAGAGTGTATGACATGAGGCAGCATTATTGGGGTCAAATGGACCTTGTGGGTCAAATTTTAGCCTTATAATTATTCATCTTTTTTATAGGCAATAATGCCTTCCTTCAAAATCACTTGCATGTCAGCTTTGACCTGTGTAAGTCATAATCAGCATTATACACACTCATACAGTATGTTTGTTCACCAAGGAAAGACAAAGAGGCTTATTGAAAACTTCAATACACACTTCTTTCTGACTTTCTCAATATATATTTTTTTACACAGTGCAGACTGCAAGGGGAAGGTAAAGAGCAATCTTATGGGGCTACTAAATGGTTCATTTGAACTCCATTCAACCATGTGATGTGCAGTTATGCTCTAGTGAACTAGGTAGACAACACTTCTCTCAAGTGCTCATAGTTTGTTCAGGGAGGTAGACAATAAATAAGGAAATAAATAGTTTTGAGAGTACTGACTTCTAAGAAGAAAATAAATCACAGTGATAATTAGAAATGGGGAACCATCTGCTTCGGTTAGGATGGTCTGGGAATGTGTGTGTCAGCTTAGATACTCAGGGAAGGACTCTAGGGTGGGCAGAGTGGGGGGCATTTGAGCTGAGGACAGAATGATGAAGAGGCTGAAGCTGGACAGATGTCTGGTAGAGTGCAAACATCCACAGGCAGAAGGAGATTGGCATATCTGAGTGAAAAAAAAGAAAAGATTCAAGCTGGGGATATATATATTTTTCTTCAGTGCATGTGTCTAGGTAATGGGTTATAATCCAGGAAAAATTTTTAGACTCTTGCCAAAGGAGGTAAATTCAATGGATAATGTAGTAAAATGTACAGGTTTAAGATAATCACTTTTGATTTTCCCTGTGGAATGTATTCTTTACATATAGTTTTTCTTGATAGGTTTTGCCTTTGTTTTACAGTCACTGTACATATTAATGTTCTTGCAGAACTGCTTTAAAGGATATTATAATTATCCTGATCAACTATAAAAGCTACACTATAGTCGTAACTGTTGTAGTCCATATCCATGGATGATATCTTCTGGCTACTCATCTCTATTTTGAATAGTCATGGAAGTGTTTTGAAAATTAGAAAGGAAGAGCAAAAATATATCACAATGATGGTTTCCTGAATAGCTATGTTAAGCAGGTGATTTTATGTTTATGTGTGTGTGTATGTAAACACAAGATTTTTTTCTCAAAGGAAACTGTGACCTTTATTGTCTTGACTTTACGTAAGTTATCTTTCCTGGCCTACAGATTCTACAGCCCTCTTCTTCCAATAGACTCACAGCACTAATATACGCAGATACAGCCTCAAACCACAAGTAACATAAATATATTTTTTATTTGTATGAGGCACAGAAAACCAAGGAGAAGCATTGGAAGATTTAAAAAGAAATCTAATGGGAAAAATTGGATGAATGAACCTTCTTTAAATACACACTGCTTTCCAAATGTTCCTTCCAGTGTGGTCAGCATTAGCTTTTTTTTTTTTTTTTTTTTTACTTTGTAGTCGATTTCATACACACACACACACACACACACACACAACCCACCCACAAGGGAGTATTGGTATTCAGCATACAAAAATCACACATTAAAATTGTAGATGGTTAAGTCCAAGCAGATGGTTGCACAGCATTTATGTCTTTGATTAAATTTTATTTTGATTTGTTAATGGAACTATAAAATTCCTTAATTAAGCATATTCACGAAAAGCCAAAGAAGAGAAGATTATTAGCTGGGCTTGTATTACTGAGGCCATAAAATTAACAAGTAAACAGAAAACATAACTGTCAAATTATTTATGGGCTTCTCTTTAGCATAAATATTTTTAAGGCTGTATACCCAGGTTGATTTGGTAGCAGATGGAGTGAAGCAACCCAGTTAGAAAATATAAAAACAGTTCCCCAAGGCTCATATCATTTAGCAAGTGTGTTATTAGGGTATGCAGGGCAACAAGGATCAATGTTGGCTGTCACTCAGAGGACACTGAGCTGGGGAGGAACATGTAGAGATTGGAATTTAGGAACAAGTGAAGATTTGGAATAAGAGTTTATAATATATAATTGCCACTTTCTGGAAGAGATAGAACTTCAGAAATTTGAGAAAGTGTTCAACCAAAAGAAACAATAGAGTTATTAGTTTTAAATATTTTAAAGTCCTGGAGTCAGGATGGTATTTGTGGCCTGCTAGAGAAGATGTATCAGCAGCTCAGTCAGGTGAGGAAAGGGGATTTTGACATAGCAGTTCCTCTGATACTTCTTCCAAGCAAAGGCGGGACCTAATGTCATAGTGTAGATGCCTGTGGGCCTGAAGGTGTGAACTGCATGAAAGGTGAAAGACATTTCCAAGAGCCAGAAGGCAGCAAACTGCTAATTTTTTTTAACAACTTTATTGGAGTATAATTGCTTTACAATGGTGTGTTAGTTTCTGCCTTACAACAAAATGAATCAGTTATATATATATACATATATTCCCATATCTCTTCTCTCTTGCGTCTCCCTCCCTTTTTTTTTTTTTTTTCTTCAAAGAGCAACTGCTTTCCTGTCATTAGGTTAACTGCCAGAGAAAACACATTTAAAACACACCTTTGGAATTTTCTATTCTGCTCTTAAGAAAAGATGCATGTTTCTCCCCTATAAATTCTCTCCCATAAACAGTTCATGGTTGTGTTTTAAACAAAGTGCTTCAAATCTGGGAGGGAGGAAACAATCTTTAACATGGTTTTGAAGAAGATCAATAATGAAAACAAAGTATTGTAAACTCCGTAGTGTTAAAAATTAAATCAGTTGCATTCCTTGGTTTTATGATACAGAATTTGCTTCATCACCTCCCAACCCAGCTTTAGGGCAGGGATGCACTCTTAAAATGAACAGAAGAGGAAGACACTCTTGCTGTGCTTGATTTCCTGCTCGGTGCAGTTTCATCTCCTTTCTGGTTTGGGCAGCGTTTATTATATCTACTGTCTTATTTATGTACATCTTTGATACCTCATTTGATTAAAAGTTTGTTGTTGAGAATGGAACTCATATTTGGATCACACTTGTATCCTTTTGCTAAGCACACATGATGTCTTTTAGGTCTTTGGTATTGATATATTTTTTTTAAACAGTTTGATTTGCAAGCTCTATCAGCTTGGTTTAATCCCACTGTGAGGCAGCCTGATGATTTATCCTATTGCTATGAAAGCTTAGAACTGCGTGATGATAGAACACTGAAGTGCATGTGATTAGTTCAATTCCACAGCATTGCTAGCACAATACTGACCAATACAATATATTGGTAAGTAATATTTAATTTAGAAAACTTCCTCTTGGGAATTGCATTGTAGTGCTAAAGATGTATAAGGCATCCAAAATAGACCACAGTCATTTGGATTATCTAAAATTATGTTAGTTACATTTATGCCAGAAACTGTGCCAAATATTTAGTATGATTTAAACAATATTTACTCACAGTTATCTTTCTTGTATAACTTCATGCATATAGCATATAGATGAGATCATTCTTTTTTTGTTCTTGTTTTGTGCTTGTGTGACCATTTTCTGAATCTGATGGAAAAAATGAGTACTTTTAGCATTGATATGAATATTTTACCCTCAATTTAAGGAACATTAAAGATACACATTTAATTTTATACTACAGTAAAAGTAAATGGCAGAATCTTTATTTTTGTATCTAAAATTAATATATATGAGTAATAAATATATTTGGATACATATATAACAAAATGCTAAAAACTTTTTAAATTAAAAAATTTTACATTAAATGCTCATGTTCTAATAATATCCATCAATATACCTGTGGATCAAAATGACAATATTTACACTCTTTTGAAATTTAGTTCTGAGTGAATAAATTTACATTGTGACTATCATTTTTTGAGATGATGTAAGATATTTAGGAAAGTGGTAAAAAAAATTATGAATCACACAGAGAAATCGTTAGACTTGAAAGGATCTTGTTAAGAAATAACTCCTATGAGAATTCTCGTGCTCTTAGTTTGAAATTGACTTAATAATAAAATAATAATAATAAAATAATAAAATGTACTTATTTATTTTATATGCATTAAATATATATATTAGCCCTGTAGAAATGTATACTATATTTATAATTTGAAAATTGATATGAATATGAAAATTATTTACAACTGAAATGATTTATTCCAGTGTAGGAGAACATTTATCTGTGCAATTGAGAGATTTAAAAGCAGAATGAATGATCCGTTTTTCATTAGGCTCAAGGCCCTGTCCCATGTACAGATTGTTGTTGATAAGCCATAGAAAACCAAGTAGATTACAAGTTTTAACCTAGTATTATATAATTCAGTAAAATTATAATAGGTTTTACATTAATACAGAAATGTTTCCAATGACATTTGTTTAGATTTTTGCTTGTAAATAGCTCAAGCTCATTTTGAAGTAATTTAATCAAAATATAAAATCTATGAGGACCTTGACATCTCATCAAACCTGTAGACTGAAATGTGGCTGGGATTCAGAAGCAATTATATCCAGTGATTTGTCCACTATTGGGAATCTCTCCATTTATCCTCTCTCCCTCTCTCTGTGTCAGCTTCATACTTTTCTCTTTTTCTGTAGTTCTGCCATTTCATTTCTCAGTTCTACATGACAGAACGTATAGTAGCTGATAGATCCTGAGGTTAATATTTTATAATGTCAGCCATTAGGAAGAGATCATCCTTGGGGATGAATTGATTGGTCCAGCTGGGCCAGACACTCATTTCTGACCATTATGTTATGGTCTGAAGTTGGATCATATTGAACCATGGCTGTTCCAGCTGCCATATGACGTGGAAGGGAAAGTCCCCAAAGGAAGTAAGAATGTTGGTCAAATTTCATAGATTTCCTATAAAAATAATCCCTTGGAATCTCAGCATACATCTATATCTTTCAGTTCAAATATAAAACATCACATAATATATACCTATGCATTCCAGGTTGGGAAGTAGACACTGAGATGGTGATTAATGTGTAAAAGTTTTAATAGGGAGTTAAACACCTATGGAAGGAAAGAAAGGGATGGAAGCAAGATTGAGCAGAGGGAGAAGTTGGGCTGAGACCCAGTCTCATCAATGGCTCAGCTGACCCTATGTGGTGCTGTACAGTTGTACGGACCTAAGTAGGGCTGTGAGGCTTGGGCCTTTATACCCCTACATTAACGACTCAGTGGATGTCAGCTGACTTAGGAAAGGAGTATATCCTTGGGCTAACTTTAACTAAGGCAATTCCTGAATAGGGTTCTTAGCTGAAGGCTTACTGCTGGTAGCACCCCCAACAACTGGGAGAGTAAGTTGTTCATCTCTGAAGTGGGACCTGAGCAGGTAGCACAGCATACATTATATTCTTTTACTTGTGTTTTCTGGATATATTTTTTCATATAAATCCAGAGAATAACTCCTCTAATATTCCAGGGAGTTTTTTATTTTCATGGACAGACTTAGTAGAGGGACAACAGTGGGATGAATGAAAGCCCTCCCTGATGAATATAGAGCAGGAATTGCAACTGATGCTCCTCTTCCTCCTCTACTATCAATTCAAAAGTGCTCTGACTCTCAATTAGTATCTCTGCTGGTCTCAGTGGCTTAAGTGGTAATGTGACCTGACCTCAACCTTGAGATGCCTGAGCCCGTAGTCAACATTCTCTTCTCAAGCTGTGGCTGCTGTGCTTGTTATTTACCAACAAAATTGGGCATGGGGTACCATGAGGGTCACTGCATATCAAAATATTTCTCCCTGCTCCCATGATTGATGATCATGATCTATAAAACCCACAAAGATGACAACTCTTAACCTGCTAGGTCATCCCAAAGAGCCCAGGCAGCACCCACTTCTTATAGTTTAATGAAACTCTTGCTGTGTATTCAGGTTTTGTGACACAGAAGATTCAGACAGATCCCAGAGTTCTGAGGATGAGAAGCACACTTTCAGATCCCAGAGTTCTGAGGATGAGAAGCACACTTTCCCCAATAGGGATGATGGAAATGACAAGTGAGATCACTCCTGCGTCCACCTCTTTCTTCCCAGACCCATGGATTCTTCCTATAGGGAAATAACCATATATAAAATTCTTGGTTGAGTGCAAATTGTGTCCTGGAAGAAGGCACCCTATCACTACAAGGTATCACCTCTGAACTGGTAGACAATCTGTGCCTACAACAAACACTGTTCTATCAAGTTGTCAGTTTCTGGGTGATGTGGTATGTGATAGGATCAGTTGATTCTCTGGTTTGGTGCTTACTCCTTACTGAACCTCCTTTGCTATATAAAGTGGGTTCTTTGGTCTGATGTGATATTACATGGCATCTCATGCTCAAGAAATACACATTCCTGAAGCTCAAGATAGTGGGGCTAACTGTAGCCAACTGGGCAACAAGGCAAAGCCAGGGTTTAAATTTCTTTTTATTCTTGTCAAAATGAATTGCTGTCCCTTCCAGGGTGTAGCCCAAATCTGGCCTGGTTTCATTGTTACTTAATCTTGGCTATTAGTCTACTGTGTAGGAGAATGTATGGAGGCAGATCCTGAAGGGGGGGCATGTTGCCCTATAGGGTGGTGGTAAGTCTCTACATGGTCTTCAAATAAATTCTTTTAACATCTCAAAGAGAGTTCACAGCAACCTGTGCATCAATCCAGATGTTCACAACTTAGGTCTTAGGATCTCATTCTTTCCCAACAAGAACCTTGACCTTGGTATCTAGGCTGGGAATTTTACCCTCTGATTTTCTGCTACTCTATTGATTGATTCTTGGGGCTAGACCTAGACTTTCTCTGTTCTCACATTGAAGTAGATTAGAACCTCTTTGTATACTGCTACTTAAGAGACTTCTTTGGCTTTCATATTTGGCTTTTAATTAGAGTCACCACTCCTAGTTGTTTTTTTCCCCCAAGGTATGGATTGTGCTTAAAAATATCTCCCCAATTCCACTATCTTTATAGTTATTATTTTTCTGGAACTTCCTAAATATTTGATACAGTCCTCTTTAGAATAAGATTCCAGTTTATCATTAGTGAAAGTTTAAATAATTGCACTGCTGTCTTATGCCATGTTTGGTTGCAACACAGTCTTATGAAAGGCCTTAGCTGGCTCCATTGCAATTGGGTAAGCTTAATCCATTTTCATTTGTTACGAAACTAACATATGTGGAATTATTTTTACCATTTTGATTTGTGTTTTTTATGTATTGTGCTTTCTCTGCATTTTGTGTTTTGTTATTTACTTTTATGCACTTATTGAAGTAATTAGTGTTTGTATGCTCGTGTTGTCTCCTCTACTTGTTTCAAAGTTATATATTTTATTGATATGAGAAGTTTCTTTTAAATCTTTAAATGCACACTCTATTTAACATAGTGTAAAATTAATCATTATCTTTTATCCTTTTCTAAGACAATACCTTAACTTTTTTCTTTTTTTCATACTAAGTCTTCAAAAATCTGGTAAATATTTTTTTTTATTGAGATGTAGTTGATTTACAATATTATATTAGTATCAGGTTGCAACATAGTGATTCAAAATTTTTATAGATTATACTCCATTTAAAGTTATTATAAAGTGTTGGCTATATTCCCTGTGCTGTACGATTTATCCTTGTATCTTATTTATTTTATACATAGTAGTTTGTACCTCTTAATCCCCTACTCCAATCTTGCCGCTCTCCTCTTTCCTCTTCCCTCTGGTAACAAGTAGTTTGTTCTCTATATCTGTGAGTCTGTTTCTGTTTTGTTATATTCATTCATGTGTTTAAATTTTTAGGTTCCACATATAAGTAATAACATACAGTATTTGTCTTTCTCTGACTGACTTATTTCACTAAGCGTAATACCCTCCAGATCCAACCATATTGTTGCAAATTTCATTCTTTTTTATGGCTGAACAGTATTCCATTGTGTGTGTGTGTTTGTGTGTGTGTGTGCATGTATGTGTGTGTGTATGCCACATCTTCTTTATTCATTGATGGACACTTAGGTTGCTTCCATGTCTTTGCTATTGTAAATAAAACTGCTGTGAACATTGGGGTGCATGTATCCTTTCAAATTAGTGGGGTTTTTTTTCCTTTGGATATATACCTAGGAGTGGAATTGCTGGATCATATGGTAGTTTTGTTTTTAGTTTTTTGAGGAACCTCCATACTGTTTTCCACAGTGTCTATGCCAATTTATTTTCCCACCAACCATATGTAAGGGTTCCCTTTTCTCCACATCCTTGCCAAATTGCTATTTGTGTTCTTTTTGATGATAGTCATTTTGATAGGTGTGAGCTGATATCTCATCATGGTTTTGATTTGCATTTCTCTGATGATTAGCAATGTTGAACATTTTTTCATGTGCCTGTTGGCCATCTGTATGTCTTCTTTGGAAAAATTACTATTCAGGTCTTTTGCCCATTTTTAAATTGGGTTATTTTTTTGATATTGAGTTGTATGAGTATTTATATGTTTTGAATATTAACCCCTTATCTTTCATACCATTTGCAAATATTTTCTTCCATTCATTCACTTACTTTTTCATTTTGTTGATGGTTTCCTTTGCTATGCAAATATTTTAAGTTTAGTTAGGTCCCATGTATTTATTTTTGCTTTTGTATCCTTTGTCTTAGGATACAAATCCAAAAAAAATATTGCTGCGATTTATGTTAAAGAGTTTTCTGCCTATGTTTTTCTTCTAGGAGTTTTATGGTTTCCAGTCTTAAATTTAGGTCTTTAATCCATTGTGAGTTTATTTTTGTATATGATGTTAGAGAATGTTCTAACTTAATTTTTTTACATGTTTACATGTCCAGTTTTCCCAGCATCACTTATTGAAGAGACTGTCTTTTCTCCATTGTATATTCTTGCCTATTTGGTCATGGGTTGTTTGACCATACGTTCACAGGTTTATTTCTGGGCTCTCTATCATGTTCCATTGATCTAAGTGTCTGTTTTTGTGCCAGTACCATACTGTTTTGAATCCTGTAGCTTTTTAGTAAAGTCTGCTTCAGGGAGCATGATACCTCCAGCTCTGTTCTTCTTTCTCAAGATTGCTTTGACTATTTGGGATCTGTTGTGTTTCATACACATTTTAGAATTATGTCTTTTAGTTCTGTGAAAAATGCCATTGGTATTTCGATAGGGATTCCACTGAATGTGTAGAATATCTTGGGTAATTTGATCATTTTAACTATTAATTCTTCTAATCTATGAACATGGTACTCGTCATCTTCAGTTTCTTTCATCAGTATCTTATAAGTTTTCAAGTATATGTCTTTTACTTTATTCCTAGGTATTTAATTTTTCTGATGCAATGGTAAATGGGATTTTTTCTTAATTTCTCTTTCTTATAGTTCATTGTTGATGTACAGAAATGCAACATATTTCTGTATATTAATTTTGTATCATGCAACTTTACTGAATACATTGATGAGTTCTGGTAGTTTCTTTAGGATTTTCTATGTATAATATCATGTTATCTGCAAACAGTGGCAGTTTTACTTTCTTTCTTTTCAATTTCGATTATTTTATTTCTTTTTCTTGTCTGATTGCAGTGGATAGGACTTCCAATACTATGTTGAATAAAAGTGGTGAGAGTGGACATCCTTGTCTTGTTCCTGGCCTTAGAGGAAATGCTTTCAGCTTTTCACTATTGAGTATGATGTTAGCTGTAGGTTTGTCATATATGGCCTTTATTATGTTAAGGTATGTTACCTCTATGCCCACTTTCTGGAGAGATTTTAATCATACATGGGTGTTGAATTTTGTCAAAAGCTTTTTCTGCATCTATTGGGATGATCCTATAGTTTTTATTCTTCAATATGTTGATATAGTGTATCACACTGATTGATTTCCAGATATTAAGTTCAGAAGAGTTCCTTTCTCTGCAATATTTTAGAATAGCTTGAGAAGGATAAGTATTAACTCTTCTCTAAATGTTTCCTAGACTTCACCTATGAAGCCATCTGTTTCTGGACTTTTGTTGGTTGGGAGTTTTTTTATTAACTGATTCAGTTTTGTTACTGATAGACAATATCTTAACTTACCTTAACTATATATATATATATATATATATATATATATATATATATATATATATATATATATGGTACTCAATCTGTTTCTCTGTCTCTCTGTCTATATCTATCTATCTACCTAC
This sequence comes from Grampus griseus, assembly GCF_964374135.1. Classification (NCBI taxonomy): domain Eukaryota; kingdom Metazoa; phylum Chordata; class Mammalia; order Artiodactyla; family Delphinidae; genus Grampus; species Grampus griseus. Next base: position 43,132,350 of record NC_139010.1, read on the forward strand.
CTACCTATCTATCTACTATATGCATAATGTATACCATATATACACAGATATATACTATATACACTGTATATTTTGTATGTATGTATGTACACACACATACACAGTTGACCCTTGAACAACACAGGTTTGAACTGTTCAGGTCCACTTACACATTGATTTTTTTCAATGGTAAATACCACTTCTTTTTGAAACGTTTTCTTTATATGGCTTCAGTCTCAGCACATTCTCCAAGTTTTCTTCCTCTTACTTGATCCATTCCTTCTTTGTCTTATTTGCTGTGCCCATATCCCCTTTCTAAACTTTAAACATTTAAGATTCTCAGAGCTTACCTGTCCTTACCTAGAGTGATCTCATTTAGCTTCATGTCTTTTTGGCCAACCCAATACTATGTACTGATAACCTCCAAATTTATTTCTACTTTAAGCCAAATATATGCTCCCTAAATATGTATTTTCAGATGTCTATTTGACACCTTTCTTAGAAAGCTAATTGCAGTCTCAATATGTTCAAAGGTAACTCTTGGTATTATGCCTCAAAAGGAAAATCTTTCTCTCTTCTAGATGTCTCCACCTAAATTCACTGTACCTAACTGATTCATTTGCTCCTGCTAATATCCTGAGATTTGTCCTTAACTCCTCTTTTTCCTTTACTCCATAAATCCAATCCATCAGTAAGGTTTAGTCACATTATATGACAGATCCCTTTCACCTTTACTACTATCACTGTACTGGCCCAGGCCATCATCACTGCACTAGCCCCTAACTGTTCATCCTGCTTTCAGTCTTGCTGTTAACAGCCTTTTCTACACACAGTGACTAAAGTTTTTTTCATATGCACATCAGATCCCATCATTTTCCTGCTCAAAACATTTCAGTAGCTTCTTCTCACGTTTAGTACACAGTCTAAACTCCTTTTCCAGCCTTAAAAAACCTTATGTGAACTGTCTCTTATTTGCCCTGGTAACCTGATCTCTACTGCTCTTTTCTTTCAGTATCCCTTAGTGCTTTAGCCATTTGCTATTCCTCTAGATATCATCACAGCCAGTCCCTCTATATCTTTCAAAGTTCTACTCAAATGTTGATTCATCCAAAGACCTTTCCTCACCAACCTGCTTGAAATGGAACAGCTCTGTTCCAATTTCTTTCACTCTGTCTCTAATTCTGCTTTACCGTCTACATAACACTTACTCTCTGAAATCAGTTTGTTTATTTGTTCCTCTTCTCATCCAATGAAAATCCTAAGAAGCAGGATTCTTATTTATCTTACTCAACATTGTATCCTAAATGCATACAAGAGTGTTTATAGCAGATTAATAATTCAATAACTACCTGTTTAATAATAATTGAATGAATTGGTCAGGGTGATGATGCCATTTTTTGTTATTTAGATTCCTATTTCAGGGTTGTTTCTGAGACCGCCCCAGGATCATTTAGCTTCAGGTAGCAGTTCATTTTTCCTTCTCCATGGTTCTTTCACAGTTTCCAACCAAGCCTAAAGACGAGGTCTGAGGAAATTGCCCAGTTTACTGTGCTATAGGGAGGACCCTGCTTACCTATCAGAAGAGAATTGACTGCATCTTTAAATACATCTATTTAGTTCATGTTTATGTTAGTAGTAACTTATTAGTTCTCCTCTTCAGTTAAAGGGTACTTTCAGGTTTGGCAACAATTCTAGCTGCTAATGACCGACCCAAGGCTACTTGGGTCCACAGAAGTGAGGACACGGAGCTCCTCTATTCTGAGGTTCAACAACATTAAGGGAAATCAGCAACAATGCTTTCTTCTTTATTTCTAATAATTACTTCCCTCTGCCCAGCCCGTATTCAGTGTCATCATATAACTGGAGAAGATATTAAAACTTGTCATAGACTTATATATAACTTGTCCATGATATAAAAACTGATAGAAACAGATTCACTTCCAAATGCTAGAAATTTAGTAAGCTTCACCATGTGACATAGTAATTTCTTTTTTTACTAAAAAAATTTCTCTGTGTGAGGTAGGAATTAGCTTTTTTTTCGTACCCATGAGGAGACTGAGACTTAACGAAGTTGTAAAAGTGTTCTATTGCTAGTGACAGCACAGCCGTGATTATAGCTAAGAACCTTTTGATTCCAAACCCAGGATATTTCCCAAAGGGGCTTTTCCCTTGTCTGCAAGAGAAGTCCTCATATACCTTATCAAATATTATTGACCCGCTCAACTGTTTATATCTGATCCATTCCTTATAGACAAAGGGCCAGAACTGAATTGAGCTTCGTTTCCAAGCATCATGTCAAGAAGTATAGCTACAGGAAGGGGAAGGTTTGATCTGATATAGGGATAGAAGAACTGGATTCTTAACAATAGTTATATAGTGGGAAGAAGAGAGAACAGTTTGGGCTTCCATGTTTGGAAGAATTCAAAATCAGGACAGTGGCAGTGTCAGAGGGCAAAACTAAGTCAAATGCTTTCTAAATTAGTTTCTTTCCTTCCTGGGAATTAGGGAATTAAAAAAAGTCAGAGCTACTGGTTTATAATTAACTATATCAAATTTTTTTACATGATTATATATTGGTTGCATTTTTATATAGTTTATTATCAAATCTTGAACCATTTTGAAAGTGAAAGGAACAAGGGCAAATGTGAAGTCGCATGAGATGCTCGGGCTGTGAATTGATAATAGTTGAAACTACGTGAAGCAGTTCTTCCTTTGTTTTTTGAAGCTTTCCATAGTAAAAATTAAAAGTTTTTGATAATATTTTCAAGTGTTGGGATGAAATTATATAACATAGAAATATGCATATTACTCTTTTAAGTATTAATGTATGCTTTTATTATTTAAGCACTATATTCAAGCCACACATATGTAGTCTTAGAGATAGTTTGAGAAAATAAATCCAAATACCACACACTTCTATGACAGCACTCCTACCTTGAAAATATTGAAACTGCCAGATTTATTACTTAATACCAATGTCATTGGACATAATCCTGATGTGACCTGTAAAAGGGAGTGATATGTCTGTTTCTCACAGTGATTCAAGTAGGTAATTAGCTGAAAAACTGGATATTTTGGTGTAATCCAGATTCAAACCAAGTGAAAAGTTCAAAAGAGTAAAGCAATAAAGGGACAAATTATGAATCAGCACCAAACCTTATTACAATTATATTTGAATGAAAAGGAGTAGAGCAGATGTATTTCTTCTTGGAGTAGTGAATGAATATCAGCTGCTATAGAAGACCTTAATGTTTTATTATTTGAATTTTGGATATTTCTATAAGTAGACTCTTCTAAGCCTGATGAAGAAGTTTACCAAGTGGAAATAGGAGTTTATTCCCTGATATACTCAGAGACCTCTGATTAATTACCTTTTCCAGCCATTTCACTTAGGGCCCCTTGGCTTGGACTCAATATTGCTCATCATTATATTTTGTTCAGATACCTCATACAGTGGCTGGAATGGAATGTTTGCTCAGCAATTGTTTATTGAATATCTGATGAGCATTTTTTCACTCCCTTAGGATTCACTTCTGTACTATATTTCTTGATGGGAACTGATTGGATAAATTAAGGTGCTACTAGCTGATGATTTCAGATATCAACTTTTTTAGTGCAACTCATCTCATGCAAAGAATGACCACTTAAATTGGAATTTGGCTAGTTGAGAGAAAATTTGGTGAGAGACTTTAGGAAATTTCCAGAAAACTTTTAATAAGATTATATAGATAACAGTTGAAATAGCATTCTTAAATTTAAGAATAACCTCTGGTAAATAATGGCATTGGTCTCTTGTATTACCTATAAAATAAAGAGGTGGACCTACTCTGGGTAAAGCTAATTCAGTGGCATACATATAAAATTATATATATATATTATAGTCATAAGACTTCCCACTGCTCTACATGGGGTGGATATCCCTAAGAACTATAAAAGTTAGCTAGCTGAGATAGTTTTTTGAATATGTTTTCCTCTCAGCACGTTAAATAATTGTTTTCTTGAAAACAGCATACACTGTATTTATACAGCAATTGAGGTATACATTGCCTGTGGTTTTATTAAGCATTAAATAGGAAAGATAGCTTTAGTTTGATTCACCAAAAAATTTTTTCAGAAACATTAACCAAAGGCACTGCATTTCTCTATTTTTATTCCCCTAGGCAATGAACTTGTGGGCAGCACAAAGTAAGATGAATGACAGAGCCACAGAATATAGCTGAGGTAAGAATTACATAATTGCAATTCACACAGATTACATTTTCCTGAACTGCCATTATCTCCCTCAGTTGATACCCACCATTTCTGAAATTATCCTACAGTTTTATCTACTGATGGGCTATGATCAAATTCAGAAAAATGTGTGGTTGAGAGTTGAAAAGATATTAAAAAAATGAATCAGTCTTGCTTTGATTTGCAATTCTACTATATAAAGTCCATAATTCAAAAGATCTCTTTCCCTGTATTTTCTACCACTCTATAGATAAATAAAGGTTAGTTTGGATGAAATTGTTTTAATTGCACAAAATTCTTTCAGGATTGTGACTAATATCAAGGCTTGGAGTCATGACAACTGGGATAAGACTCTGGCTGTCACTTATATTGCTCAGGTTGGAACTCCCTGAACCATAGTTCATCTAAGAGGGCAGCTGAGATTTTGATCACCTGCTGTGTTACAGAGTGATAGGAAAATCACAGGAGAAAAGCCTGGGATGGGGGTAAAATTTGCTAATTTTACCAAGCAAACTCCCAGGTAAACCACAAATCAAAGAGAAAGAGATTCTGAGTCATTGAAACCTCTTTGTCCACAGTTTGGATCTTTATAATGTTCTCAAGGTCATTTTCTTTGATTGAGTAAATGTAACCTAATTAGAAAAATGGGCATTTTATCAGTCTCTTAGGATTAACTTCTCTGCTCTGTTTTTTGATGGGAAGTGTGTTTCTTGTATTTCTGTGGGGTTTAGATGTTTCCAGAGTTAACGCTCATGTAACTTTGCAAAAAGCAGGGAAGTTATTGTTTTCCCGTATTATAGTTATGAGGAACCTGAAGCTCAGAGATGTTAAGTGGTTTGTCCAGTAATTGACATCTAAAAATGGCAAAACGCTTTCATTTCACTCATTTACTTATCCATTCATTTAATACTTAAATATTTATGTAACACATTCTTTGTTCCAGGCTGTATGTGAAACATTGTGTGTGTGTGTAATAATGAACAAGGTGGGGGAATGCAGACAATAAATCTAATCAGGGAAATAAACACAAAATTATAATGTGACAGATGTAATGAATGACAGAATAATAGATGAAGAACTTTCTAAATAAGTGACTTTTAGGCAGATATTAGAAATATACAACAAGAGAGGATGGAGCATATATTCCAGGCATATAGAACAACCTTTGTGAAGGCTTCTGATCTGATCTTTATTGCAGCTCATTGCCATAATTAGAATGCTGTGTGTGGGAGGGTTGTGGGTGGGTTTATGCCTCTAGTGCAGGTCATGCCTTCTCAAAACTCCACTGTCTAGCAATATCTTGGGTACAGTTTATCTGTGAATATAAAATGGGACGTATAGGAAAGGGAGACAAGAGAAATATAGTTGGTACCATTTCTGTTCATGGTTAGAGAACTTAGTCATCAAGGACTTCCAGTCCACTCTGCTAGCCCTGTTGACTTTGGCAAGACCCAGTCACCTATGTGAAGAGAAAGGGTCAACATCAGCAAAAGTCTACATATACAGGGGCTCGTATGATTCCTTGCAAAATGGAACACTCAGTAAGTACTCTTGAAGGACAATAGCAAGGTGATATCCTGGGGCTTTTCCCAAAGAGCTACAGTTTCAGATGGTTTTCTCAAGACCTGTATTCTGCCATTGAGGAGACATGTAAGAATTTCCTAAAAGCATTGAAAACATGCATAAATTCTTTGAATGTCAGTGTCTAACTGCTTATCTCATTTACATTTAAGTCTGAGGGAAGATAGAGTATTTTAAGCAAAAATGGAAGAAATGGAGACATTTAAAAAATCTCAAAAAGAGAGTGCCTCAGTCTCATGACATTCAAATACTCAAATATTTTCACAGGTGGTAGTCTTATAATTTTAATAAAATATATGTGTAAGAAGGCAAAGTCAAATTTTTAATACTCTTATGGGGATACTATTTACTATAAAATTTATAATTCAATGGTTTTTATTAAATTTATGGAGATATGCAGCCATCACCACAATCCCATTTTAAAACGTTCCCATCACCCCCCAAAATACTCTCATGCCCTTTTACAGTTAACCCCTATTCTCACCCTCAGCACTAGACAATCACCAATCTGCTTTCTGTTTTTATATTTTTGCCTACAAAGGAGAAACTTACTAAAATAGTTCTGTATGTCTTGTGCCTCATCTCCAACTGTGGCTACATGACACTTGCCAAGGATCTGAGGCCTTTTCTTTCTGTATCAGAGTGATTCAGGTTTTTAAAACTAAAGTGGGTATGGTAGGCAGAATATGCCCCCTCCTCCAAAGATGTTCACAGCCTAGTCTCTAGAACCTGTAAATATGTTATGTTATATGGCAAGGGGGAATTAAGGTTGTTAATCAGTTGACTTTGAGATCAAAAAATTATTCTGTATTATCTGGATGTATCCAATATAATCATAAGGGTTCTTAAAGGTAGAAGAGAGAGCATAGTTAATGACAATGTGATAATGACAAAAAAAAGTCTACCAGCTATTGTTGGCTTTGAAGATGGAAGGGGGTCCCCTAGAATATGGGAAAAATCAAGGAAGTGGATTCCCACTAGAACTTCTAGAAGGAACACAGCCCTACTAACATCTTGATTTTAGCTAAGTGAACCCATTTCCAACTTCTAATCTTGAAAACTGTAAGATAAGAAATGTGTGTTGTTTTAAAGCCACCAAGTTTTGGGTAATTTGTTACAGCTGAGCAAAGCTGTTAATTACGTAATGTTAGGGGACTAGAACAAGTGCCTCTTTTTGGTACAATACAAGTTTTCAAGCAGTCTATCAAATCTAGTTACTGTAAAAGTGACCTGGCTAATTCTAGAGAAAAGGCTTGGCATTTTCTCTGAGTGCTTTTAAAGGAAAATAGAAAAGAGTTACATAGGTTAACAAGTAATTGCTAACCACAAGAACCTTGAACTGGAGTTGGTCCCTCATCTGGAATTTTCTGGCTCTCTGTTTCCCCTCTTCCTCAATATACACACATTTCTTGTCTGCCCCACATTTACTCATCTTCAAAGCTCAAGGTTCCAGGAGACTTTCATAGTGAGTGTCATAGGAAGGTAGGTTGCTGGACTTTGTACATTGCGCTGGAAAGGTTTCACTCTTCTTCACCTGCCCTGTGCTCATGAAGTTGTACTTCACAGGCTGCAGTTATGGATCCCCTTCTGATTCTCTCTCATACTGGGTTCAGATAATGGCAGGCACTGTCAAGAGAACAGAGGCATTTGTATTCCCTTCATCTTGATATTATCTGTATATGGTAGTGCAATGTCTGAACATCAGTAGTTAGTTAAGCTTGAACTGATTTATCTGGAATACAAATTAGACCTCTCGAAGACTGAAGGAAAACAAGCATACAAATGCAGAATGTTTTCCCAAAGCAATGGAAATACATTAAGCTGCCATCTTTCACTCTTACATATTTTTTTTGGAGATTATGTACAGTTTTGCATTTTAGTCACACAATATCCTGAAAAAAATCTATATTGTATCAAAAAAATGTGCTTTTTAAAAATGCCATAGAGAAATTATTTCACAGTTTAATCTGACAAATTATACATAGCCACCACCCTTAGCCTTTCACTGGTTTCTTCAAAACTAAAACAAGATTGATGACCAGTAGTATTTATAATTACTATGAAAGAACTTACGAAATGGAAAATTATAATTGCATGCTTAATAATCTTAATATTTAATGTATTCTTTATTAATAGTTACATATGTTACTTTGATTTTTCTGGGGAAATATGATTTTTCCATTGCCTGTAGTAAATGTTCTTATCCTATTGAAATCAATGACTCTGATCTTTACAGTAGAAGTAATTAAAAATACCCTGAATATTTGTATATCTCTTGAAGGCAACTAGCTCAGTGGAGGACAGTCTTTGGAAACTGAAACAAGGTTTTGTTTTTGGTGGGTTGTTTGGTTTTTTTGAGGGCTTCAGTTAAGATTTACCTAAGAAGTGATAAACACCGTACTTCCTTAAAAGTGTAACACTATAATAGCAGTGTTCTCTTCCACTGTGTTCTATTTCCTCTGCTTTGCTCTTTTTTCTCTCCCCCTCTTTCCCCTTTCTTCTCCTCTTCTTCCTTCCCAATTCTCCCTCCCCCTTTCCTCTCCCTCTTGGTCTCTATATCCATCTCCCTCTCTTCCTTTTTCCTAGCTTTTTTTCCTTCTTGCAGTACTTTTTCTCCATAGAGCTATTTCGTCTTGAAACTTCGATGTTGCTAATGAACTTTTGAGACATCTCTTTGAAAACCATTAGAAAGGTTCAACTGCAATCTTATATACATTCTTCATTAAGAGAATGTTACATTGTTATTATAAATTTTCAACTGATTGTAATTTGTTTATTGTCAGGCTAGTAACTACTTTTCTCACTGTGAGTTTTAATCACTCATACATGTTTTATAATTTGGAATAACTAAACATAGAAAATCATTGAGCAAAGCATGTTATGGGTTGTCATACCAGGATTTTGTTACGACTCTAAAGATGAAAGTGCTTGACAGATACTGATTTATTTGAAAACTGGAGTTTCAGTACAGCTTGAGTTTTGTGTATGTGTGTGCCTGTTATTTTAGTTTTAAAGAATGCCTTATGGGGATTACATTGATCTAAGACATTTATTTATCATTTATTTATTATTTATATTATTTAACTCTCTTAGCTTGCTATGAAGTTCTGCTTAATATTTAAAATAAGTGCTTACTACATGGTGAGTCTAGTAGTCACTCAGCAAACCCAGGGTTGTAGAGATTTAAATTAGTTTCTTAATGACTCACAGGGAGTTATTCATCTGATTTTCTTATTTAGACTATGTAGTCTTCAGGTTTCTAGTCTCCATCTTTAGTTAGGAAGACTTTTTATTTTTCCAGTGCTTCAGTGGGGTGGCGGGGGGAAACCAGAGTAAAATACCACAGTTCATCCTCATTGCCTATGTTTTGTAAAGTTGCATTTAAAGTATTATTTGTGTATACTCAAATGTTTTTATTCAACTTTATCGAGACAAAATTTTCATAAAATACATGATTATAAGTATGCAGTTTAATGAGTTTTGACAAATATATACAGACTTGTAAAACCACCACCAAAATTAGGATAGAGAATATTTTCATCATCTCAAAATATTTCCTCACGTTTCTTCTGCAGTCACTTTCCCACAGCCACTGCCCCAGGTAACCACTGATCTGCTTTCTATTACTTAGATTACCTCTGCCTAATCTAGAATTTCATAGTAATGAAATCAGTATATGTCAGTGTATACTCCTCGTTCATGTAGTTGTATATATCAGTATAAATTATTCTTTTAAATTTATAAATATCATTCCATTGCATGAATATAATTTGTTGATTCACCTGTGGATGAAAATTTGAGTTCCTTCCAAATTGGAACTATTACAATTAAAATTTCTATACACATTCTTGTAGAAGTTCTTATGTGGGCACATATTTTTATTTCTCTTGTGTAAATGCCTACGAATATAATGAATGTTTTATATAGTAAGGGACTTCATAAAAAAGTAACTTCATAAAAAAATGGAGGAATCATTTCCAAAGAAGTCATACCATTTTATACTTCCACCTACAATGCAGGAGATTTCTGGGAGCTTCACATCACGGAAACGTGGTTTGTCTTTCTAATTCTAGCTACCCTAGTGGTTTATAGTGACATCTCATGGTTTTAATTCACATTTCCTTGATGATTGATATTATTGAGCTTACTTTTATGTTCCAATTGTTTGTTTAAATATCTCTTTTTTTAAGTGCCTGCTCTTACCTTGTATTAAAAGATACAAAGATATGCATATTTTCTATTTCATCTTTTGTCATTTTTGGTATGTTGTTTTTCAAGAACTTTGTCAGTTTTATCTAAATTGTTTAATTTGCTGGTATAAACATGTTCATAGTAATCCCTTTATCCCTTTAGTGTTTTAAGGATATATAGTGATTTTTCATTTTTGATATTATTATTTTATGTTTTTCTCTTTTTAATTTTCATGGCTACTACTTTTAGGAGTTTATGAATTTTATTAGTATTTCTACGGAACCTTTTTATTAGTATTTCTACAGAACCTGTTTGTTTATTTTTTCTAGGTTTGTATTGTACTTCATTGATTTATTCTCTTCATTATTTGCTATGTGCTGCTTTCCTTGGTTTGATTTGCTCTTCTTTAACTAGGCACATAGTGAGAAATCTTAGATTATTATTGAATTTTTCTTTCTTTTCTGTTATAAGTACTTAATGCAATAAATTTCTCTACAGATTGCATCAGCTATATCCCATACATTTTGATATCTTGTGTTTTATCTTTAATTTTCTTTCACTTCGAAGTAGTTCCACACTTTTTTTCTCTTATTTTCCTTTGACTCATGGTATTTGCAAGCGCTGCTCAATTGCCAAATATGTGTTTCTCTGTTTTGGATATCTTTTCATTTTGATTCGTAACTTAACTCCAAGTGCTCAGGGATAAGACTGTATTTTTAAAATTCTTTGAAATTTGTTGAAACTTTCTTTATGCCTTGGACTATAACTTATTTTGCACATGGTTCCACTTGAAAAAAATGTGCGTTCAACAATTACTGGTATTGTGTTCTAGAAATATCAACTAGGTCAATTTGTTTGATGGTGTTATTAAAATATTCTCTTGTACTTATTTTTGTCTAATTGTTTCATCAACTCCCAAGAATGGATCATTAAATTCGCTAAGTATAATTGTGGATTTGTTCATTTCTTCCTTCATTCCTATTAATTTTTACTGTGTTATTAGCTGTGTACACAACAAGGATTGTCACATCTTATTGATAATTTGCTGTTTGATTTCACTTTGAAATGACCTTTTTATATCTTGTAATGTTCTTTTTTGTGAAATATTGATATTAACACAGGCCAGCTTTCCTTCTATTAGTGTTTCCATGGAATGTCTTTTCTAAATCTTTTAGTTTCCATTCTTTGTAAAGTATTCCATTATTTCACCTATCTGGTTTTATATTCAAGGTGGTTTTTTTTACTTGTAAACAACATATTGACCTAGTTCAGTCTTATTTTTTTAATTCAGTCTGTTGATATCTGCCTTTTAGTTGTAGTTTTTACTGTATAAAATGTAATATAATTATTGATATGTTTGGTTTAAGTCTACCATCTTGCTATTTGTTTTGTTTGTCCTATAAATCCATTTAACCTCCTTTCCCTTGCTATTGTTTCATACATTCCCTTGCTATTGTTGTCATGCATTTTACTTAAATGTGATAGGCATGATAACACATTATTAAAACTTTTGCTTTAAACAAATGATCTTTTTATAGTATTTAAGAAAGCAAAACAGTCATTTATATTTAACTATCTACCATTTCATCATTTCTTCAAGATATGAATTTCCATCTGATATTATTTCCCTTTTACTTGTAGATCTTCATTTCATATTATTGGTGGTATGATTCTGCTGGAAAAAAAATTTTTTTCCCAGTTTTATCTTACTCAGGAGTTTCTGAAGTCTCTGTTTAGATTTTTCAACCTTTCAGTTTATTTCTTACGTATCTAATCACACTCTTGCATTACTCAGTTAAGAATTCTGCCAAAGAATTTGAGGGGAATTTCTATGCAAATACTGAGGCTTACCCACTATGGTTGCCTTTACTGTGGGTGTTCCTATTCATTTTCCAGCTGTCTGGTAGCCCAGTATTCTGACCTCTAACTCTAGATGAATAAGACTGCTGCTGTCTGCAGATAAATGCAAGTACTCTCCAGGGCAACTTTTTTTTTTTCCCACCCCAGTGGCTATCCCTTTTAACTCTGGGGCAAATGGGATGAGGCTTGAATCCCAACTCTGACACCTACCTGTTAGTTGGGCTATCTCAGGCAAGTCACTTAACACTTCTGAATCTTACTCTCTTTTGTAAAATGAAGGAACTGGGATCTTCCAGGATGAATTGATTTTAGGATTCAAGATTGTTAGATATGTTTGCATATATTTACATATCTCCCCTAGGAGCATTGGTTTAGTATTTATTAATTCAGTGTTCATAGTGACTTTATAGAACATTACTACCAGGAATATCAAGAATTGAATGCATACCTAGAATTTATACTGGTTATTGACAGGATATTAAAATTAAATAAACAGAGCTGCCATTAACAAAAGAAGAAATCTGTTGATGCTTCTCCTTATTTTTAAGGACACTTCCTGGTAGTAACACATACTTTCCTATACACCTTATAGCCTGGTACGTAATAACATCATTACACCTAACAGTGAGTGATACTTGAAAATATAGTCTTTTAGCTCAACAAAAAATAGCCTGTTTTCATAGGGAAAAATAGGAGATAGGTTAATTAGAAGCATCTGAGGGTCTATGCCATATAGGCAGTGATAAGAATAATTCAACAAAAATAAAAGATGCAGAACTTACCCTTATAGAAGAACTCAAATCTAATTTAGAAACCAAGACTATAAAGTGGAGATCAATGAGAACACTTAAAATATAACCTAATGGTATGGGTTTTAAGAAGCAAAGAAACAAAATGAGAAAAGGGGCAGCCCAGCTGCCATGAGAATGTAGAAATAGGTACTGAATGAACATTTATTGAGTATGTGAAAGAATAACTGTGTAATTAAATGTTCAATTCAAGGAATACTCAAAATATCACTGCTAAGAGAAAGAGTATTTAGCACTCTTTTCTTTTTTACAATTGATATCATAATATCAACTTAATGTTACCTAAATCTTTGACAAAGCAGGGAAACATTGGATGTCTTGATATGCAATCTTCATCGAATATCCTGTGTCCTAAAATGAACGAAAACCTTAAAAGTTTATCTTATCCTTTTATTTTAGCCTGATAATCAGTTGTCACCCCCATTTTATAATGAGGCTTGTTAAGTATTTTATCTATGGGAAATCTCTTCATAAGTCATGACTCAGAATCTAGAGACAGGACCGATTTCTTTCAGGGAGTAACTTTTCCATTTTATTGTTTATAACTACTAATACATAGTGTTAATACTTTTGGTGATTTGGGTAATAATTTATGTATGAAAAGCATTTTTTGTTGTTTGTGCCTCATCCTTTCTCACAAGGGATAAAGGTGAAGTGTTTCAAGTATTTCAGGGAATTCTCAGCCGTAAATTAGTATGAAATGTCCCAAGTGCAGATACCTTCCTTTCCCCCCAGTAATATTCCTCTTAACAAGGCTTACAGATATGGCACCTCCAGAAACAAGGCCAGCCTTCATGTGGGAGGATAAAAAAGTCACATTAAAAATCAAACAGTTGAATCTTTGTGGTGTGTCTGTAAGAGAGGTAACTCACTAGTGGCCTAATGGGCAGCACACAGTGTGAAAGCTTCAGGGGAAAAACACGTTAAAGGCTGGATCCAAACTTAATAGACGGTTTCTTTTTGTTTCTCTTTCTATTCTTTTAGGAAGAGAAGGAAACAATAGGTCTTCTAATGGATGAAGAGCAACTTGTAGAGGCAGTGCAATGATATACTGCATCTCGTGTTTTTATTTTTGAGAATATCCCCATTTGCTCCTGAACTCTGCATAGTTAGGTCATTTACAGTGTTCCTTTGTGCAGATGACATAAAAAAAAAAGAAGAGGACTAATGATAATAGCCTTAATTGAAGTACCAAGAATTGGTTTATTGCCTGAGCATTGAAACAATTTAATAGGGACAGTTTCTTTTAAGTACAGAGAACAGAAATGCTTTTGCAAGAGGGTGAAAATTAGAGGCTCTGATCAATCTATTTGAGATTGTATTGCTAGAGGGCAAACTTTTTAGCAAACAACTTTGTACCATATGGCTGGGAGTTCTACCTCAGATCTGCTAGAGTGTTCTAGTGTGTTTCTCATGGCATTCTCTATGTGTCATTCTGAATTTACTAAGGGGAAGCTCTGTCAGAGTAGCAGAAAAATTAAGAATAATGGACTTGTAAGTTGGTAGAGCCTAAAGTACTTTCTTTTAGAGGTCACTGAACCACTTTCTCTCATTTTAACTTGACGAAACTTCATCCTGTGGAGATGAAGAAGGTGAATCAGGTAATCCAAAATCATGTGGCCAGGTGAAGGCAGATTCAGGACTAGGTATCCTTATCTTGACCATCAGTTCAGACCTGAATCTCTGGCAAGGTGTTTTATTTAAAAAATACCAATTAAAATCTATTCAAATGAAGAAGGCACTGACAAGATCAAGGGTGTTGTTAGAAGCATTGCCTTCCCATTACTTAGTAGCAAATTTTGATTGGGCTAGAGATGGATGTGTTGTTTGAATTTCAAAATACTTTGTCCATGTGTGTGCCCGTGCACATGTGTGCATTCCCTTTGCTCTTTTCAGCTTATTACCTTCCTTATTGGCTTTCTGGTAACCGAGGAATCTACATCTAAGGCAGGCTTAGAGCTAGAATGTGATTATATGCAAAATAATATGGATAATCAAGAATAATTAAAATTATGGAACCAATTGAAGTTTCTCTTTGACTTTGCCACTTAAGCTTTCAGATTCTAATTTAGAAACAGACTCTTTTTTTTCTTTTTTTTTTTTATGTGGGCATCTCACTGTTGTGGCCTCTCCTGTTGCGGAGCATAGGCTCCGGACGCGCAGGCTCAGCGGCCATGGCTCACGGGCCCAGCCACTCCGCGGCATGTGGGATCTTCCCAGACCGGGGCACAAACCCGCGTCCCCTGCATTGGCAGGCGGATTCCCAACCACTGTGCCACCAGGGAAGCCCTAGATTCTAATTTAGAACTGACTTTTATTAGTCTTTAAAATCCCATTAACCTGAGTAGCACCTTTCTGATCTATCTTTGCTGCTCCATTCCAAGCTCTGCACTGCCTCCTGACACTGTTTTTATTTTAATAAAAAAATTTATTATTATTGGTTAATGTATTCTAATTTATATATATAAATGTGTGTAATATATATAAGTGTATGTTCATTTAATTAAATTTTATTAAAATCTGCCCAAATATTTTGTTGAACAATGCATAAAATATATGTAGCTATCAAGAATGTGAATTTCTTAAGTGCAAGCCTTTTTTAAAACAAAATTTTATCTCTGTATTTCAAGCATCTAAATTGACAAATAGAGGACGTTCAGTAGGTATCTAGATAGACCTTTGTATTTGCATATGTTTTTCATGCTGTCTTTTTATATTGGTATGCATTAAAATATAGATAGACTCATCAAGGATCCTTTGTAAACTATATATTTTTAACATGTGGTATCAGTTTCAAATATTGGGAAGCACATAATTACATTAGTAAATAGTTTAACTAGTTCTCATGGACTTTAATATAGATGCATTTTTTTCCCCCAGGGATGAAAATATTCTCACCCCGTTTCTTGATTCATTTTGGAATAATTGCATACACTTTGTAAACCTAAATTGTTGCTCTGGAGAGAGATCATAGTAAATGTGTTAATCATCTAGTTTTAAAATTTGTAATTTAAAACATGCTTTGTTTTCCTTATAATTGCTGTTCCAGGGGAAGTAAATGCCACACATGAATGCATGTTCACATACACACATATAGACACACACTTGTATTCTCTTCTGCACAATTGAGTATTTTATTCAATGTTTTTGGTAAAACAAGGGGATGAGCAAAGTAGAGAAGAATTGTTAATGAAAATTATGCCCCCCCGTGCTAATACAAATGGTTAGATATTTTGTTTTGATGTCCTTTTGTGTTTCATCTTTCTGGACAGGGCAGTATGATAAAGCATTCTATTTATGTATAAATTTATCTATAAAACTAAACCCCAGCCCCGGTGACCACAAAAAGGCAATATAATGGCGGTAGAAGAATAAAAATTCAAATAGTCAATAACTAAATAAAAAAGAATGCGATTTCTAGCAGTATGATTAGATAACGGTAGGTAATCGGTAACTCAAATTGACAAAGTATAGATTTAAAAATCATTATAAAGTACTATTTTTACCCTGGTAATTCAATAGAGATTATGACACACAAGTGGGATCATTAATCTTAGGTTATTCATATGTATATGAATTATACAAACTGAGTTTATTCCCTTCACCTCGATGGGTTGTACCCACATATTTATGCCAATTGCCATGGGATTCCTTGTAATACAAATAGCATAATGTGAAAAAACATGAACTGTTTTTGTTCTTGTATAATTGATACAATGCTAATGCCAAATGTATTGCACAGTAAGTACTTAGGTAGAGTGCTTATCGATTTACAGCCAACATTTCACTTGCTCTTTACAATAATTCTATGAAATGGATAAAATTATTATCACTGTTTTACAGAGGAAAAATACTTTAGAGAATTCAAATAAACTGCCAAAATCCCACTGTTAGCAGTAGGGCCCATCAGAATCTCCACATTGTGTGTTCAGTGCCCAAAGACAGGACACAACTTGCACAACTGTATAGAAATTTACTCCATAAGATGCTGGAATTTAGAAACTCTGGGTGCAAAGAAAATTCCATTAGATGCTAAGATTTTGTATTCCTGATAGAGTCAAGTCTGAGTTGGCTAATTAAAATTTGGAATTTCAGCTGACCTGAATGCAGCAGAAATAGAGAAAACAAATGTGGCAGAAAGGTTGGGGAAATAAAAAACAAATCTCTAGGTAAAATATCTTGGATCTCAGTTTAGAAGTTGCTTTGTTGATTGTGTTCCTCCTGAATCCTCAGTGTCTGGATGAGTACCTTTTAGTGCTTTCATAAGAGGCAGTATTTTTCTACCAAATCCTACATCACTCTACATGGAAGTGCCTGCATATGTGTGTCACCTTCAGTTTACTATAGTTTCTGTAAAGACAGGGACCCATTCAGGCTTTATGCCCAGAGCCTAGAGAAAGAGAGAAATTTGACTACAGAGAAAGACAATGACATGTCAAAGACCATGGATAAATATCTCTGAACTTTGATTTGTAATGATTTCATGAACTAGAAAGAAATATGACCTCACATAGTAACAAAATGAACTCCATATTTTAATGCACCCCCTTTTTCTTTTTAGTTTTTATTTAGTGAAAAGCATTTTAAAGTATAATTAATTTGGGGAGGGGTAAAGTAACATTTTTAATGTAAGACACTAGTGAGTCTTTGGGACACATCACTGAATTTAATTCTCTATTTATAAAATATCTTAAATTATTCTGTTTCTGAAATGTCTTCCAGGTTTGATAAAAGCAACCAAAATAGGGATAATGTATTGTTAAGACTACTTGGGAAAGAATTTCTTGCTAGAAAAAAATGGATTCCTATTTCCATTTCACAAAACGCTAAAATGAAATTAAAGTTATTAAAAAAGGTTTAAGATCACAATGAAAAAGAAAACAGGAAAGGAGACAATAACAGAAGAGAGAGAAGCAGCTGGCAACTCAAAGATGGAAAATAAAGAGCAGTAGTAGCAGGCTTACCAGGCTAGAGAACACCAAAAACTAAATGCCTGAATTAGGGCAAAACAGGAAGAAGCTAGCTTGTATATGAAGAAAAATAGAAACTTAGGAATTCAAAGCATTATGCAAATTTGAAGGATGTTAGATCCCTAGTCTTCAGAAATCACCAGCCCCGGTAGCCTTCCCTATTCCAGCAAAACATGTAGGGCTTACTTTTAGGAGACATTCTGGCCTCAGTGACATCAATATCAGCTGAGGTTCTAAATGAGGAACCAACCCACAAATAAGAGAACCATGTCAAAGTCAACAGCATTATTTGGGAACTTGTTAAAAATGAAATTTACTTAGCCCTCCCCAAGACCTACTCAGAAACTCTGAGGGTGGATGCCAGCACCTGGATTTTAACAAACCTTCCATATGATTCCAAAGTACTCTAAAGTTTGAGAATCACTAATTCAGAGCACACCATCAGTAGTTTAGCTCAAATTCTGGAAAAAGTCACATTGTACCAGTAAAAGAGGGGGATGTTGTCACATTTATTTTAAAAAGCTTGTCCTCAGTGAATGGAGAAAACTACCATCTCTATTTAAAAATGTTTGCATGTTTGTTTATTCTTCTTCTGTGATAAATACAAAAGGATTCCTGACAGCTAGAGCAGATGGCAGTTACTAATAGATTTTATTTTATTTAGAGGTGCTTGAGAAAACCTTTAGCGGAGGGAGAATATATTTATTATTTTGGTGGGGGTAATGGTTTCAAGGCTGTATACATAATGTGAACCTCACCAAATTGTACATTTTAGATATGTACACTTTTTGTACATCAGTTATAGCTCAATAAAGATATTTGGAAAAGGTGAGGTGGGGTTTCCTCTTTATTAAGGCTGAATAATGTTCCATTGTATGCCTATACCAAATTTTCTTTAACATTCATATATTAATGGACATTTATGTTGCTTCCACATCTTGGCTATTGAGAATAATGTGCAGTCAACGTGGGAGTACAGATGTTCCTTCAGGATTCTCATCTCAGTTCTTTTGGATAAATACCTAGAAGTGGGACTTCTGGATCATATGGTAGCCTCTATTCTTAACTTTTAAAGGAACCTATATACTGATTTCCGTAGCAGATGTACCATTTTACATTTCCACTAACAGTGCACAAAGGTTTCCAATTTCTTCACATCCCTGCCAGTAATTGTTAATTTTAAAGTAATTGCTATTCTGAGAGGCATGAGATAATATCTCATTGTGGTTTTGATTTGTATTCGCCTAGTGATTAGTGATGTTAAACATCTTTTCATATACCTGTTGACCATGTATATGAACCTTGAGAACACTATGCTAAGGTAAATAAGCCAGTCGCAGAAAGGCAAATACTACATGATTCCAGTTATATGGTATCTAAAAGAGTCAAACCCATAGAAGCAGAAAATAGAGAATGTAGGGTCAAGGAAGAACTACTGAATCACAAAGCAGCATGAATGATTTTAAGAATAATTGTGTTTATAATATTTTTTAAAACTCATGTTCCAGTTATTATGGTTGACTCATGCTTGCATTTGTGTTTACAATATATTTATTCCACAAGAAGGTGAAGCAATAGTATTGCGTAGGATTTTTAGTGGTATAAATGGAGAGAAATTATGAGAAGATTGTGACATCCCAAGGCAAATAGCAACCTATGCTGTAGCTTTTGGTTCCGCATTTACCATGCAAGCCTATGTTTGACTTGGTTCTCTGTCCCTATCAACTTTCAACAGTTAATTGGTTTAAGTAAACCAATGGGATGGTAGGTGAAGATTTTTTTTACCTTGATGATTATGTATCACTTGAAGACAGAATTCCTGAGTGGTACAATAAGGAATAAATCTCCAAGAAAATAAAAAGCGTTTGCAGGCTTATTAAATGAAACACCATTAAAATTCATATTGAAGATGGCTCTTTGAGAAGGTTTTCATTAAGTGTAATGTCTGATTATAGGAGACTAGCAAACTAAGCCTTTAGATAATTTAATACTATTTGCCTAACATTCTTATGGCCATATACTTCTTTATATTAGAAATATTGAAGAGAAAGAATAGGAAAAAACTAACTATAAATCCATCCTGAGGCTTAATGTTTCTATTATGACCCACAATAGCAGTGATTTTGACAAAAAACCATCATCCATCACAGTAAATTAATGGACTTAATGTGGATTTTATGGGTTTGCATCTAATTGTAAGTGTATTTTGGTTTTATATATGTGAAAAGTCCTAACCTTAGGAAATTTTACTTAGAAACAAAACTTAAACCTAGGAAGAGATGCTTAGCCACATTAGTAGCCCACGGTATTAATAATAAAATAACAGTGCAAAAAAGTTGGAAGAACTATAACCAGGTGTGAATTATAAATTTGTTTAATTTGCAAAATTTAATACACATAATAAATCATTTTGGACATTTCAAGGTAGAAACAAATCAGTTATTTAAAAAATATTTACATTATTACCAGCAAAAAAACCAGTATCCCAGTACTTTAAAATAACATGTTTATGGGAATAGGGTATAAAAAAATTAGTATTTCAAGAATCATAACTCTCCTCAATATTTTTTCCCCATTGGTAGTGTGTGTGTTTTTAAAGCAGCTTTATTACTATCTAATTTACATGAAATAAAATGCACCTATTTTAAATGGATAGCTCAATGAGTTTTTTTAATCTTTAGTAGTCTTTATCTTTTTGTCCAGTTTTATTGAGGTGTAATTGACATACAGCAGTGTATAAGTTTAAAGAGTACAGCATAATGATTTGACTTATGTACATCATGAAGTGATTACCACAGTACGTTTAGTAAACATCCATCATCTTGTACAGATACAAAATTAAAGAAATAGAAAACAAATCTTCTCCCTTGTGAGAACTGTTAGGATTTTCTTTTTTTTAAAAACAACTTTCATATTTAACATACAGCAGTGTTAATTATTTTTATCCTGTTGTACATTACATCCTCAATACTTATTTATCTTATAACTCTTATAACTGGAGGTTTGTACCTTTTGACTGCCTTCATCCAATTTCCCACCCCCCACCCCGCCCCACCTATGGTAACCACAAATCTGATCTCTTTTTCTGTGAGCTTGTTTGTTTTTGAAGTATAATTGACTTACAGCAATATGTTAGTTCCTGTTACAAAACTTAGTGTTTCAGTATTTCTATACATTTCAAAATGGTTACCAGGATAAGTCTAGTTACCATCTGTCACCATACTAAGATTTTACATAGTTGTGGGCTATATTGCCCAGACTGTGCGTTTCATATCCATGACTTATTTATTTTAAACTGGAAGTTTGTACATCTTAATCTCACTCACCTACTTCTTTCCTTTCCCCACTCTACCTCCCCTTTTCCCCTTTGGCAATGAACTGTTTGTTCTCTGCATCTGTAGCTGTGTTTCTGTTTGATTATGCTTGTTCATTTGTTTTGTTTTTCAGATTCCACATGTCAATGAAATAATACAGTATTTGTCTTATTCCACTCAGCATAAGACCTTCTTGGTCCATTCATGTTATCACAAATGGCAAGATTTCATTCTTTTTTATGGCTGAGTAATATTCCATTTTGTGTGTGTGCACCTGTGTGTGTATTCTACATCTTCTTTATTCACTCATCTATTGATGGCCACTTAGGTTTCTTCAGTATATTGGCTATGTAAATAATGCACTGAATGATATTGAGTTGGATATTAACCCCTTATCAGTAAGTGGACTTTTTTTTGTTGTTGATATTTTCCTTCTCTGTGAAAAAGGTGTTTAGTTTGATGTTGTCCTAGTTGTTTATTTTTGCTATTATTCCGTTGCATGAGAGGATATTTCCAAAAAATATTGCTAAGAATATTGCTAAAAATATTGCTAAGGGATCAGTAATATCTTTTGCTACCTTTTTTATCTATAGATCTTTATCTTTTTGACTGGAGATAGGTGTGACCTTAGCACAGGAAAATTAAGCAGCACATTTCATCTTCACCTTTGAGTAACATCCTTCACCCATATATTTTAGTTCTTTACCCCACAGCAAGAATCCAAAAGTACTTTTGCTATTTGTTCTGCCTTTTTGCCTTTATTTTCCTAATGACTTGTTCCACTATAGCAATATTTTGGCTTAAAATAAATTAGTGGATTAAGTGAGCACATCAATTCCCCAATAGTCTCCTGGCGAAATGAAACACACAGTAAGCACATTTTGATATGTGGGTTGGAGGAGTACTGCAGATATGGTATGGGGAATGGTAGGAGGATGGGAGAGAGAAGAAGAGGAGATTGAGAGAAGGACAAAAGAGGGGGAGAGAAAAGTAGAATATCAAAAGTATAGCTGTAAACCCTGAAACTAGGGAGATCTGTATTCAAATATTGCCTCCAATGTGGTAAAATTGTTAATATTTGGGCAATTGTATTTTAGAAGACTGAGAGGAAATAAAAAGTCACAGGTTCTTTATAATAGAAAGGATAGTACTAAGGTGTTAAATTCAGAAAATATCCACAGGATTTAAAAAAATTCTTTTAAAACTATATTTTAATGATAATTTCATTAATAATACATTAACTAATATGTATGATTTCGTTCATCTGATTTCCTATTGTTTTTTTAGATGGACTTTGCCGCCTGGCAGAGATCTAGAAACACAGTTCTTATAGTTTCCATTTCTAGAACAGCCCATCCAACTGGCAATGTCTCAAAGTTATGAGATACAGTTTTTTAATATCTGGCTAAGTAGCAAAGACATTTTCCCCCATATTTTATAGCAAAAATTTTTCTTGTCTCATTAGTTGTGTTTGTGTAATGCACCATGAATCTCAGGTGAATTTGCCCCCAAGGCTCTCCCTGCTTTCTTAATATAAGTTGTTTTTCTGTTTGAGTGCTAATGTAAGTAACATTTTCAGAGCCTTTGCCCAAGTGCTACACAATAACTGATTCAAAGTGAATTAGAAATTTTGCTTTTTCCAAGAACAGCTGTTTTTTATTTTTATTTTCCATTTGTTCAATGATTCTGAGAAGACGTTTCCATCTTAATAATGGAAAAATAATGTCTGTATCATTTACACGCTTAAAGGAATTCTCTTTTGTTTCCCCACTGGTTGTGCCATTTTCTGCCTCAGGAAGATTGGTTGAGCAACGCAGAACTTTTGTGTTTGATATATGGGACCATTAGAGCTTGATGAACTGCAAACAAATACCCCCCCCTTTTTTTTTCTTTTCTGAGTTATATACTTAAGAACTTCTTTAGTACAAATGTGATTACTCTTTAACCTTTGAGATCTTTGAGGCAAGACTATTAATATGTAAATTTAACTTTTTGTGCTTAATATAACATAAAATAAACTAACTAAGGTACCTAATAGAGCATTTGGAGGAAAAGAAAGTTTATAACCACATTTTTGGTGTGGGTTTGAACGGTAATAATTTCCATTAAAAACAAACAGACAAGCTTAGCTTTTCTTTCCAAGTCAGTTCCACGCAGAAGTTTATGTAGAGGTAGCGAACGTACACACTGTGGTCTCTCAAGTCCTATCTTATACTATCACCATGAAGCCCATTATTATGATTTGTCATTTATTATCTAGTTCTTATTTCTTTTTTGTACTCTTCCAAATTTAAATATCAACTCTGAGATATTTTAATATATTTTGAAGTATATATGAGGCACTATTTTCAAAAGAATTTGTGATAAATAGATCAGAAGATACTAATCTATTTGTAGTGTTTTACATATTTATACTTAAATATGCTGGTATAAAATTGTCAACAAGTGAAATAACGAGTTAGGTAAAACCAGGGTTTGGACCTGTGGTAGGCCAAATTCTAAGATGCACCCCCAACCAAGTTTCTTGCTGTTATGCACGGATCTGTCATTATGACAAGATCAGTCCCAGTATTATGTTATCTTATGTGGAAAAAGGAGTTTTGAAGATGTAATTAAGGTTAGTGATGATCATTTATTTCAAGATTATTCAGGTAGGCCTAATGCAAACAGTCAGGCTCTTTAAAATTAAAGTGC
Source organism: Grampus griseus (assembly GCF_964374135.1). Taxonomy (NCBI): domain Eukaryota; kingdom Metazoa; phylum Chordata; class Mammalia; order Artiodactyla; family Delphinidae; genus Grampus; species Grampus griseus. The sequence goes on from NC_139010.1 coordinate 43,155,978, forward strand.
TTTCTTCATCTGGTAGCAGAGGTCAGAGATATTCTTTTTTTTGTGTGTGTGGTACAGGGGTCTCTCACTGTTGCGGCCTCTCCCATTGCGGAGCACAGGCTCCTGACGCTCAGGCTCAGTGGCCATGGCTCATGGGCCTAGCCGCTCCGTGGCATGTGGGATCTTCCTGGACCAGGGCACGAACCCGTGTCCCCTGCATCGGCAGGCGGACTCTCAACCACTGCGCCACCAGGGAAGCCCCAGAGATATTCTTAGCACAAGAAGAATTCAATGTGTCATTGCTGGTTCTGAGATGGAGGGGGCCCTGGAGCTATGACCTGGGAGGAACCTCTAGGAGCTGAGAGGGGACAGAGGCCAATGGCTGGGGAAGAAAATGGGAATTTGAGTCCTACAACCTCAGGGAACTGAAATCTGCCCCAAACCTGAATAAGGTTGGAAGCAGATTCTCTATTCTCCAGAGAGAGCACAGCCTGGCTGATTACCTTGATTTTGGTTTTGTAATACTCTGAGTAAAGAACCTAGTCAAGCCTGGGACATCTGAACTGTGAGCATAAAATGTTTCTTTGTTTTTTATCTTTTTATTTTGAGATAATTATAAATTTATGTTCAGTTGTGAAAAATAATACCGAGAGATTCCATGTACCCTTTTACCCAGTTTCCCAAAATGGTAACATCTTGCAAAACTATACAATATCAAAACCAGGATATTGACACTAATACAATCCATTGATCTTATTCACATTTCCCTAGTTTTACTCGTTCTTCTATGTCTGCTACCACATTCAAGCTGCAGAGTATTTCCATCACCAGGAGGAGCCCTCAGGTTGCTCTTCTATAACCATACCACTCTCATGCAACCCCCTCCCCCTAACCCTTGGCAACCACTAAAATTTTGTCAGTTTTGGGAATGGTACATAAATACAATCATGGACTATGTGACCTTTTGGGATTGGCTTTTTTTCTGTCAATATGCTTTTCATGAGATTCATCCAAGCTGTTTATGGATTAATAGTTTCTTTTTATTGCTAAGTAGTATTCTGTGGTATGGATGTATATAGTTTGTTTAACTATTACACACTGAAGGACATCTGGGATATTTCCAGTTTTTGACTTACAAATAAAACTGCTCTATTTATGTAGGTATTGTGTGTATATAAGTAGATTAGTTCCTGTGGCTGATATAACAAATTACTACACACTGGATGGCTTAAGAAAGCAGAAATTTATTCTCTTATGGTTCTGGAGTCCAGAAATATGAAATCAGTATCATTGGGTTAAACTATAGGTGTTACCAGGTCCAGACTCCCTCCAGAGACTCTAGGGAAGAATATATTCCTTCCCTCTTGCAGTTTCTGGTGGCTGTCCATATTCTTTGATTTGTAACTATCACTCCAATCTCTGCTCTGTGGTCACATTGCCTCCTCTTCGTCTCAAGATCTTTAATTTAATCAAACCCACAAAGATTCTTTTTCCAAATAAGGTAACATTTACAGGTTCCAGGGGTTTGGATATCTTGTGGTGAGGAAGGGGGAATTTTTCAGCTTACTAAAGTAGTTTTTAATTTCTCTGATAAATGCTCAAGGGTGCAATTTCTAGTCACGTGACAATTGCATATTTAGTTTTACATGAAACTGTCCAATGTTATCTGGAATGCCTGTACAATTTTACATTCCTACCAGCAATGTATGAATGATCCAGATTCTCTGCATTTTTTTAAGCTATTAAGTTTGTGGTAATTTGTTATACAGTAACAGAAAACTAATAAATTATCTTAACCAAATTAGTCTATTCGAGTGAGCAATATATTTTTCACCTTTTCAAATATCCAAGATATCAAAAATGTTAAAATGAAAACACAGCTAACCAATCAGAGTGCCTTTTAAAGCATATCAACCAGGAATAACTCTAATAGTTAATCAAGATGATGGTGTATGGAAAACATTTCTCACTATTTTAGATGTATGTGTATGAAAAGATTGCAATAGCATGAAAAGTACTACACAAGTTTCACATTGTGGGAAGTAACTAGTACTGGAAGTTCACCCTTAATTTTTTAAATTAATTTTTATTGGAGTATAATTGATTTACAATGTCATGTTAATTTATGCTGTACAGCAAAGTGAATCAGTTATACATATACATATATACACTGTTTTTTAGATTCTTTTCCCATATAGGTCATTACAGAGTATTGAGTAGACTTCCCTGTGCTATACAGTAGGTTCTTATTAGTTATTTATTTTACATATAGTAGTGTGTATATGTCAATCCCAGTCTCCCTATTTATCTATCCCTGCCTTCCCCCTTGGTAACCATAAGTTTGTTTTCTACATCTGTGACTCTATTTCTGTTTTGTAAGTAACTTCATTTGTACCATTTTTTTTAGATTCCACATATAAGCAATAGATATCATATGATATTTGTCTTTCAGTGTCTGACTTACTTCACTCAGTATGCAATCTCTAGGTCCATCCATGTCACTGCAAATGGCATTATTTCATTCTTTTTTATGACTAATATTCCATTGTATATATGTACCACATCTTCTTTATCCATTCCTCTGTTGATGGGTTGTTTAGGTTGCTTCCATGTCCTGGCTATTGTAAATAGTGCTGCAATGAATATTGGGGTGCATGTATATTTTCGAATTATGGTTTTCTCCAGATATATGCCCAGGAGTGGGATTGCTGGATCATATGGTAGCTCTATTTTTAGTTTTTTAAGGAACCTCCATGTTCTCCATAGTGGCTGTACCAATTTACATTCCCACCGACAGTGTAGGAGGGTTCCTTTTTCTCCATACCCTCTCCAGCATTTATTGTTTGTAGATATTTTGATGATAGCCATTCTGACCCATGTGAAGTGATAGCACATTGTAGTTTTGACTTGCATTTCTCTAATAATTAGTGACATTGAACATCTTTTCATGTGCCTCTTGGCCATCTGTATGTCTTCTTTGGAGAAATGTCTATTTAGATCTTCTGCCAATTTTTTGCTTGGGTTGTTTGTTTTTCTTGATATTGAGCTGCATGTGCTGTTTGTGTGTTTTGGAGATTAATCCCTTGTCGGTCGCTTCGTTTGCGAATATTTTCTCCCATTCTGTGGGTTGTCTTTTCATTTTGTTTATGGTTTCCTTTACTGTGCAAAAGCTTTTAAGTTTAATTAGAGTCCACCTTTACTTTTAAGGAGATTTGGCCTAAGTGAAGGAAGACAGACAATGTATATCACAGTGAAATAAAGTTACTATGTAAAACTGTCTAAATATATCATTTTTAACACATGATTGAGGTGTGCAGAGAAAAAGAGTATGGCTGCAAGAGAATTGAAATAACTGAAATGGTCTGAATAAATGAAATGAATGAAACTTATTTTATGAAATGGGTCAAAGTTTTAAAGTGCTAATGCATTATGAAAGAGGTTAGACTTTCAGGAGTAAAATCTGAGTTAACCAAATGGCAAATGGTTAGAAGAGAAGGAGAGGAGTAACTGGAATAGTCAGACATATCTGCCTGCCAGGGAGAAGGAGCAACTACAGGTAAGAGAGGAAATCCTCTGGATTTCCTAGAACAAGCTTCAATGGCTTCATGGTGGTTTGGAGACTGGCACTGAATTTTGTATGAAACAAAATTGTCATAGCTGGAGTTACCTCAGGGAACGCTGACTGCAAATATCTAGGTTATGCAGTTAAAAAACCTAGGGGAAAAAAATCCCATTATGTGCTTTCTTTTAATGTTTATGTTCATTTTTCTATTAACTTATAAATATTATAGAGCATATACTTTCTGACAGAATTATGACCATAATGCAATAAAATTAGAAACCACAAAATTATTGCAAGAACAAATCCACTTGGAAAGTAATACAAAGATATAAAACATAACCAAACTGTCTTATTTTACAAAGAAAACTCAACACTAAAGCTACTACAAGTATTGTAGAAATTATAGCTAGTGCCATATGTATGAGATATGGTTGCAGGAATAATCAAAGGAAATTATAGAGCCATAAATTAAATTTTAAAATGCAAGATATATTGAAAATAAATTATTAAACATTTGGTTCATTACACTACAAAATATTAAAAAAACAAACCCAAAGAAAGTAAACTAAAAGGACTGGTAAAAATAATAACAGGAAAGAAGGTAAAGAAAAACATTGAAAATTAATTGGATCAGTAACATTAAAGCTTATGCTTTGGAAAGACAATTAAAATAGAAGAAATTTTTGCAAATCTTAAGAGAGAAAAGGAAGCAGGAGGAAGGAGGGGGAAAGAGGTAGGGGAGGAAGAATAGAAAGAAGATGGAGTGAGGAAAATATTATCAATGCAGATATAAAAGACATTGAAAATATTTTCTATTAACGTGGATAGGATGTCTTGACATGCCACAAATCTTTGAACCCTAAAATCTTCACCAATATGATAGGCCTCTGAATCTTTGTATGGTTTGTCTATTATGTTCTGGCACACATTTGTCTTACAGGACATCCAGATTACTTGCCATTTTCTTCTCAAGAGATTCGATCAGTTGAGTGGTGAGGTAGCAGTTCAAGGGCTTCTACTTGACCTCATTATGATGCCTTTTATTCCACAGTTCAGTGAACTCATCTTAGGGTACTGCCAGCAATTAAGAACAGCTGCCCTGATTATACACTCAGAAATTAGGAAGATAACCACAGGGTGACCCATTGGACTCTATGTAAAAATGAAATGGGCCAGTACTTCATTTATCATCTGGTGACTCTATGCCCCCACTTTAACATGGGAGTTATTGTGATGCTCCACATCACCTAGAGCAGCTCAGCTCTGATACTGTATCAAAATGTCAACAGTCCCTAAATCATCTTGGTATGGCCCCTTTCCCCACAATATAGTTACTCTTGAAATGGCCATAGATCCTTTTGAAGAAGGATTGGTGAAATAGATACTACATATTCTTGCTGTGAAATTATAGGTTACTTTTTCAAGAAAACCTTTTAATTTGTTCAAGAGACAACTTCTAATCCGTTGTCATTGAGACTGAGATCTGATTCACATCTGGAAACTGGGCAAGGGCTTTTGTCAGCCTTCTACCTAGCTGCATTTCATTATATAAACCAAGCAGCAGTCTCATTGGATGCCCAATTATATCACCTTGTGTTCTAATTTCCATTACAACAGATTGCTACATGTCAGGGCTCCCTAGTTGCCACTTTGGTCTTGTTCCTTATTATGGTAATTATTTCCTCCTTGCCTCTGATGGTTAATTACTGCCAACTGTCCACTGCTATACTGGAATCTTATTGCCAGTTTACACTAGAGAATCCACTTCTCTAATAATATCTCTTATTATCAAGACTAATTTATAAATGACAACCACCATTGAGATTTCATCAATATCACTTCCCTTTATTAATGTTTGTATTATCCCTGTGAGCTTCTGGAACTTAATCCTCTGGAATGTCTGGGAAACAATATAGAATTCATCCCTGATTTGCCCCAACTGAGGAGGTGGAAAGCTTGGGTATTTATCCACTAATCTCTATTTGGTTTTGGTTGAGTGTTGAGCAGTGGTAAATGTTTAACAGTCATCTCTCTGAACAAATAATCCTGATTTCTAGGATCTGTCACCTGTGTTGGAACCACTCTTACTATGACCAATTTCAGACTACAGCATGACATCACTGAGTGTGGGGTTGAAAGGAGATGCTCAGTAGTGCACCATTATATGGAATCTCCACCCTACAAATACAAATAAGACATTAAGGACCTCAAAAGCATAGATAATAGTAAAGTGTAAAATAATTAGAAAGTGATGAGTTTTGAGCATATTTTACTCTTGTTTTTAATATAATTTATTTAATTGTAAGTTTATATAATTTAATTCTTAATAATGTTGTACTTAAGAACCAAGTTGTAAAATCCCTGAAAATTTACCAGCCAGCATTTGTACACTGGTACACATGACACCAGCACACCACTGCTCCTGTAGATGACAAATTGTCAGCTCCTGTATTCTGACCTGCACAAAATATCTAAGCAGCTCCTTTAGTCAGGGAAAGGAGTCGTTTAAAAATTTGTAAGTACTTGTGATGAGAAACCAGCACTGTGCCTGGGAGCAGTAAGTGCCAAGGATCCGGGGGTCACTGAAAGCATCTGCTGCATTACTTGTCCTTAAGAATTCATGAAAATGTGCATGGATAGGATTTAAAACATTTGTTTTATATATAACTGAGAAGGGAGTTCTCATTTATTGCATACGCACAATGTGTTAAAGGGCCTTAATCTTCACTATAGCTATATGTAGGCTGTTATCCACCATCCAAAAGGCAAGCAGTATGCTCAGGGGCTCTGACCGTTAACTAGCTGAACAAAGCTTTTAACCCAGGTTTGTCTAACCCTGAGGACTGAACTATTTATTTCAGGCTAGAGTCATGTGTGATTGTTTTAATTATATCACACAAGTAGGATAAAGATTAAATCTTTTTTTTTTAATTCTGAGTACCACAAATTAAGTAGAGAATAAGAAACATGTATCTTGCCTAGATTTCTTAATGGGAAATCTTTATATCAGAAAATTAGCCCAAGTTTGTGACTGACAATACAATACAGTTGAATTTGGCTAGGAGAGATTCCCCCTTTCCATTTCAGCATCCTGCCCATCTATCCAATAAAAGGCAAAGATTTTCCAAGGAGAAAGAGTCTTCGTGAGATGTCTATTATTTGTGCGTATGAAATGCAGTGATTTTGTCAAGAAACTCTCTGAAGAAAAAATTTAAATTAAACAGAATGCTCTCATTCAAACAATATTGTTCTAAGTAAAAATCCCCAGAGCTTTTCTTTATAAATCACTGTTACCTCATAAAAAATGCCCGATTAAGTGATAGGAAGTAATGGCAAAGAGAAACATAATTTGTTACTGCTTCTGAAGTTGAACAGCTTACAGTGAGTTCTTCGTAATTATCTCCACTTCGCTTTTTCAAAGTTAATAAAAGTTTCTGTTGACTCCAGCATTGCTTTGAGGTGACTAGAAATATAGAAAGGTAGTGGTGCCAAAAAAAAAAAGGAAATATAGGAAATTAAGCCAGAATTTTACAGTTTAGGCCAAGACTTGGCACATGTTTTCTAAAAAGGGCCAGGTGGTAAATATTTCATGCTTTGCAGGTCATAAAGTCTCTTGGCGTAGCCCAAAAGTAGCCATAGACAAAGGTAAATGAATAAGCATGGATGTATTACAATGAACTTTATTTACAAAAAAAAGGAATCAGGCTGAATGTGGCCTCTTGGACATAGTTTGCAGACTCCTGATTTATGCAGATGAACCATATTGCTAAGTTCCTGATCATTCCAGGTTTTTTTTTTTCTTTAATGAAACAATGCTAACAGTGGATTCATAGTTTATTTTTTTTCATTTTAGTAAATATTGACTTGGTGCTCAACATGTGCCAGACACTGTTCTGGGTACCGGTGGTGCAGTGGTGAACTATTCAAGTCCCTCTCTCAGTGAGCTGTTCTTTGAGTGAAAATGCCTTAAGCAAATAAATAAACAAAAAATATAGAATATTATGCCAGGTATTGCTTAAAAAAACAGGCAGGTAGATAAAATGAAAGATGTTTTAAATTAGATAATTGATCTGGAAAAACACAACTGATAAGGTGATATTTGAATATAAAGCTGAATAAAGTGAGGTGGAATGCCACATAAATGACTGGAAGAATAGTCTCCTGGAAAGAAGAAACCTTTGGGACCAAAACCCTGAGAGTAGAGATTGCTGACTGTGTCCATGGTGTAGTGAGAAGTCCGTGATGGTTAGAGCAGATGAAATAAGAAGAGAAGAGGGGGAAAAATGTCTGAAAGGAAGGCAAGGCCCAGATCCCTGAATTGCAAGAAGATTGTTTTTTCCATTCTCTTCTTGCTTTTCACCTGCACTAATACAACCATAGCAACCACTATCACAGCTTACCACTCCTGATTTTGATGTGGTCATAGGCATAGATGATGATTTTTCTCCTTCTCCTTTTTCTCCTTCTTGCATATTCTGCCCCACATTCCCCTCCCATGACCTTGGTAAGAAAAGCTTAGGCCAGGATAATAGTGTTTAATGTAGTAAGAAATAGATACTTAATATAGTAGTTGGTGGGTAGGGCAAACTGAATATTTTGATAAGTTAGATGTAGAATGTTAGAGAGTAGTCAAGAGTGACTGTAATTTTTTTTTGACCTGATGAATTGATAGATGGAGTTCTCATGTACTGAGATAAATAACAATGTGGATGAACATATCTGGGGTAGAGATTAAATGTCCAGGATTTTTTTTGTTTGACTTCTCTAGGATGTCAAGGTGGCAGTTTGTTTCAAAGCCTGGAGTTTAGGAGGGAGGTCCAGGTTGGAAAAATAACTTGGGAGCATCAGTCTACAGATATTATTCAAACCCATGAGCATGCATAAGATTTCCAAGGGAGAGTGTAGATAGAAGAAAAAAAAAAAAAACAAGCACAGAGGCACCTGAGGCATTCCATCACTTGAAAGTTGGGGAGACATGGGGGAATCAGCAAAGTAGAAGAATGAAGAGTGGATAGATAGCAAGGTAGGTGGCAGTGAGGAATATATTCTGCAAGCCCTATGCAGAAGGTATTTCAGGGAAGATGGAATGATCAACTGTTAAATCCTACAGCGAGGATGTATAAACAAGAACTGGGAAATAAATGCTTTATTTTGCAGCATGACGATCAAGAGCAGTTTTGGTGGATGTTTGGATTAAAGCTTAATTGTAATACGCTCAAGGGAGAAAGAACAGAGTGGAATAGGATAAACTAAGTATAGATAACTATCAGAGAAGTTTAATTTAAAAAGGAACAGTAATACAGCAACACAAACAAATAGGACAGGAGTTGGCAGGAGATGTAAAGATAAGAGAAGGTATATAGACAAAAGTTCTTAAATAAGAAATGAGATGTAAAGAACAAGTGGAGGATATGTCCTTAGGAAGGGCAAAGGCAGCTGCTTGGTGGTAAAAGAGGGGAGGAAGACTATATAGACACATGTGCAAAGAGATGGAGAGAAGAGTGGTGGGTGGTAAGGTATTATCTCTTCAGAGGATCCCTAATTCCTTCAGTGGACAGTTTATCTGCTTTATCTCCTCATATGTGTGCATGATCTATTTCACAAAGTATAATTAAAGCTAAATTATTGCTCTGGGGCCTGAGATGTTATCTAGTGAAAATGAAGCTTAGGTAGAAGGTGGTGAAAGTTTGAGGGAGAATTTTGAAGTGGTTGTCTTAGAAGAATGAATAAACTATGGAAAAGTAGTAAGAATGATAAGCAGTCCTAAGCACTATGAGGTTACTGTTAGTACATTAAGTAATAAACGTGTCAGCTCTGTTCTCTCTGCAAGTGCAGATGCAGATGCAGAATAGGTTGAGAGTTGGATTTAACCAGGTTGTTTTTTCCCACTCAAGTATAATGAAGAAAGAAGGATGGTGGATGGGGATTGAGTATGCACCCAGGTAATTTGTTATGTATAATGCTGAACGCAATAAACTTGTAGGGTTAAGAAGTGATATAAGAAGGTGAGGGGATATGAGAGTGATAAAGTAGTTTTTGCAGTGGATGGTAGGTCTTGATGGAGTTGAAGAATTGTTACAGTTGTAGTACTAGAGGGAGTGAGCTGGGGAGATAAAAAGTTGTATCAGAGGATGGGATATATGAAAATGAAATTGGGGATAGACTATATGTAGTTATTAGGAAAAAGCATGTTCAAGTATGTTTTAGTGAAGTAATATAATAATACATATAATACAATAAACTAGTCCTCATTCATATTTCTTGTTTGCTCTCAAATCCAACCATATAGGAGGATTCCACTTTCACACTCCTTGAGTTTAGGTATGTCCATGTAAGTTGCATTGGTCAAAGAAATGATACCAGAAGGGTCACTCCCATGTTGGGTGCATTTAAAAACCAGATTTCTCCATTCTTTATTTTCCTTACTCAAGCTGTAGTTGTGGACATATTGAAATGATCATAAATAGCGTAACGAATGAAATGTAATAAATGTCCACTGTCTTCTAAGCCAAAGATGGGCAGAACTTGGCCACAAGGCAAGGTTAAAGCATCCTGGAACATTTAATAACCATGTAGAAGTCAGTTGCCCTGGAGAACTTTGTGGGTTCACAGTATTTTACAAGGGTGAGAAATAAACTTTTCTTACGTTAAGCCACTGACATTTTGGTGACCTTTTTTTTTTTTTTTTTTTTTTTTTTTTTTGCGGTACGCGGGCCTCTCACCGCTGTGGCCTCTCCCGTCGCGGAGCACAGGCTCCGGACGCGCAGGCTCAGCGGCCATGGCTCACAGGCGCAGCCGCTCCACGGCATGTGGGATCTTCCCGGATCGGGGCACGAACCCGCGTCCCCTGCATTGGCAGGCGGACTCTCAACCACTGCGCCACCAGGGAAGCCCTTGGTGACCTTTTTAACACAGCATAATCTAGGATATCTGGCTCACCACAAAAGTATGCTTAGTAAGTGAATGGCTGAGATAGGCTGGATGACAAGGTCACTGAAGGAGAGGAGGTCAAGTGAAGAGAAGTCAAGGTATAGAACGATTGTCTGAATGAAAATTTAAGTCACCACACATCATTACGTGATACGTTTGAAGAGATGACAGTGAGCCAAGAGCTAAAATTCTCAAGGCATAAAGAGAAATGACTTGGAGATCTTAAATGACTGCAGCAAGCAGTGATAATACATAGCATAGTATGAGGACATAAAATCCTAAAGCTGAGAGATTCATGGAGAAGAAGGAAACATTGCAGAAGTAGCTATACAAAGAACCATTGAGGTCTGGCTATTTTAATTACATACAGGAAGATTTTATTTAAAAAATATCCTTATATTATTCAAATAAAAACATTTACCGAAACAGTTTCCCTTTTCCAGAACTTTAAAATCTACAATTAAAAAAAAAATAGACCTTTTCCTAGCACTTTGACCATGGAAATGACATTAAAATAAATTAAGAAAAGACTTATTCTGGAATTCCCATCTATTAGGAGGTTACATGGACTTAATGTATAATTTACAAGTCATGTACTTTACTAATTTTGATCCTATTTTTTTTAAATTTACAGTTCAGTTCCAATATTTGCCTTTGCTATTAATAAAGAAATGCACATTTCTTCAACTTTGGAATAATACAGTGTGCCTGAATTCATTTTATATGAATTTCCATATATTTCATTTTCCTTTTCTTTAACTATGAGTCATATGTTTGACTAATGTAACCTTTTGGCTGTTTTACAATTTAGAATATAAATGGTTCAGGCAATAATGTTTAATATTTTTGTAAATTTTGTTCTGTTGCTTGATTTTTTGGCAAAGTTAGGAACATGAGTAATTATGAGTTAATAATGAGAATCTGCTTCATAGCATGGGCAATCCTTATTGCCATATATTTAAACTTCATATTTTGAGGTATGTTTTAACTCACACATTTTAAAGAGTAAATATTACACTGGAAAATACCTTACAATGGACAGAGTGGGGAAGGATCTTTTTGTCTTTAATGGTAATTAGAGGTTAGACTTTCTTTAGGCCCCCAAATAACTAACATCCCTTTACTTTGAATGTAGATAAGAAGTTAAAGATTCTTTTCTGAAAAACTATGCAGGGTTTACTGCATCATTAACAAGTTCACATAATTAAAGAACCTGAAAATGCTCAGTAAAAAGTAGCATGGATTCTGTACAGATAGTAAAAGCTAATCGAAGTATTTTGGGGCTACGAACCCATGTCCCCTGCATTGGCAGGTGGACTCTCAACCACTGTGCCACCAGGGAAGCCCGAAGTACTCATATTTTTACTGAGAATATTAAAATTTTTTTGTCAACCTTCTAAATTCCTCTATGTTGTAATATACTCACTTCTGTTATTTCTGTACTCTGTTTATGGCTATTCCTATTGGCAGAAATGTTTGTTGTAGCTTAAGTTTGAGCTTCTTCCTATTCTTTAAATATGAGCAAATAAAGATATGAGATATGAAATACTATTTTGGAAAATACCATAAACTCTAGAACTTGGAAGAACTGTGAATTCTAGAACTGTGAAGCTCTGCTGTTTCTTTTCTTTATAGTTCAGATATCTATACCCACCAGATTTTGTTATATCGTCCCACAGAATTCGCATTTTATTATTCCTTTAGCTATAAACTCAACCCCCCCATGTCATTTTCAGAAATAAAGGAAACAAGCGTTACATGAGCTCTCTGACTTATTAAACTACACCCAAAGACTAAATTTCTTTGATCTAACGTTTATAGCATATTATAAAAAGTTTGTTAATTTTTCAAAATTAAGTGATATCCTTAATTTTACCAATCAGAATGAGGGGATGAAGCATAGTAATTTCCTTAATACCTGTCATCAGGCTTTGCCTTGTTCTCAGCTCTAATAAGAGTGCTTCTTTTCTTTTTCTTTTTTTTTCTTTTTTTTTTTTTTTTTTTTTTTGCGGTACGCGGGCCTCTCACTGTTGTGGCCTCTCCCGTTGCGGAGCACAGGCTCCGGACGCACAGGCTCAGCGGCCATGGCTCACGGGCCCAGCCGCTCCGCGGCATGTGGGATCTTCCCGGACCGGGGCACGAACCTGTGTCCCCTGCACCGACAGGCGGATTCTCAACCACTGCGCCACCAGGGAAGCCCCAAGAGTGTTTATTTTCTGTGAGCAAATATTCAGTATGTACTATGTGACACGTACTATCCTTTCATTTAATCTTGTGAGATAGAATTTATTACCATTTATTCTGTTAAGCTGTGACTTAGTGAATTTAAGTAACTTGGTAAAAATCACACAGCTAGGACATGGAGATGTTGAAATACAATTATGGGTCTGTCTGTTTCCAAAGACTACTTCCTAACCAGTAACCATTTTTCCAAAATATAATATTCAGATGATTTATGATGCTTTATAAAAAATAATCTAGAGAGTCAGTTTGGGTGAAGAACCAGAACCTGCATTTTTACAAAGCCATCATAGGAATTCTGGCATGCCTAGTTTGAGGAACTTTACAATGACCCCTACAAATGGCCTTGCTTGCTCAGTTGCTGGATGCTTTGGTTCCCACCTTTGATAATCTGCTTTCCTCTACTCTCTAGACCCAATCCCTAGCAAAGACACAAGAAATTAAGAACTAGGGCCCTATAGTGATTAGCGCTAAATCAGCACTGAGTCTACCCTGAGCCATTTGTCTCTTTGGGTTAGAGTTACCATCTACTGTGGGTCACAAAAAACTCTGTATTTATTACATGATTTTGCTGGACTGGTATTTCTTTACGTAAATTTCAGCTGAGTGTGAAACGTTCCACAAGCTCCATTTCAGGGAGCAAACTTATTTTCAGGGCTGTGCCAGTGATTGGATGAGCTATATCCTAAGATATGTCCTGTATCATTAAAAAACAGCAACAACAGGGGGCTTCCCTGGTGGCGCAGTAGTTGAGAGTCTGCCTGCCGATGCAAGGGACACGGGTTCGTGCCCCGGTCCGGGAAGATCCCACATGCTGTGGAGCGGCTGGGCCCGTGATCCATGGCCACTGAGCCTGCGTGTCCGGAGGCTGTGCTCCGCAACGGGAGAGGCCACAACAGTGAGAGGCCCGCGTACCGAAAACAAACAAACAAACAAACAAAAAAAAACAACAACACAGCAATCCTATCATATAGGAATATACCATATTAACCAATAGTATTAATAATGGGGATTTGGTAGATCTTGCAAAGTTAGATCTATGCCCAGTAGATAAGATTTAGGAGCAGTGTTTTTTTGTTTGTTTTGTTGTTGCTTTTAAATCATAACTTATTTCCTTTTTGATAGTTTTTATTGAAGTATAGTTGATTTATAATATTGGTTTTAGGAATACATCATAGTGATTCAATATTTTTGTAGGTGATACTCCACTTAAAGTTATTACAAAATAACATAAATATTTCCCTGTGATGTACAGTATATCCTTGTTGCTTATTTATTTTATGCATAGTAGTTTGTATCTCTTAAACCACTACCTCTATCTTGCCCCTCTCTACATCCCTCTACCCACTAGTTTGTTCTCTACATCTGTGAGTCGTTTATGTTTTGTTATATACATTTGTCTTATTTTTTAGATTCCACATATAAGCAATAACATGGAATGTTTGTCTTTCTCTATCTGACATATTTCACTAAGCATAATATCCTCTAGGTCCATCCACATTGTTGCAAATCACAGAATTTAATTCTTTTTTTATAGATGAGTAATATTCCATTGTGTGTGTGTGTGTGTGTGTGTGTGTGTATAGATGAGTAATATTCCATTGTCTGTGTGTCTGTTATCCATTCACATGTTGATGGACACTTAGGTTGCTTCATATCTTGGCTGTTATAAATAATGCTGCTATGAACACCAGGGTGCATACATCTTTTTGAATTAGTGTTTTTGGTTTGTTCTGGATAGATAGCCAGGAGTGGAATTGCCAGGTCCTATGGTAGTTTTATTTTTTGTTTTTTTGAGGAACCTCCATGCTGTTTTCTGTAGTGGCTGCACCAATTTACAATACCACCGAAGGTATTCTAGGGTTCCCTTTTCTCCACATCTCTGTCAACATTTGTTGTTTGTAGACGTTTTGATGATAGCCAGTTTGACAGGTGTGAGGTGATGTCTCATCATGATTTTGATTTGCATTTCTCTGATGATTAATGATGTTGAGCATTGTTTTTCAAGTGCCTGTTCGCCATCTATAGATCTTTTTTGGAAAAGTTTCTATTCAGGCCTTCTGCCCATTTTTTGATTGGGTAGTTTATTTTTTTGATATGAGTTGTATGAACTATTTATATATTTTGGATATTAACCCCATATCAGTCATATTATTAGCAAATATTTTCTCCCATGCAGTAGGTTGTCTTTTTGTTTTGTCGATGGTTTCCTTTGCTGTGCAAGAGCTTTTAAGTTTAATTAGGTCCCATTTGTTTATTTTTGCTTTTCTTTCTTTTACATTAGAAGACAGATAAAAAAATATTGGTATAATTTATGTTGAAGAGTGTTCTTCTGCCTGTGTTCTCGTCTAGGAGTTTTACAGTTACCCATCTTACATTTAGACCTTTAATCCATTTGAAGTATATTTTTGTATATGGTGTGAGAAAATGTTCTAATTTCATTCTTTTACATGTAGCTGTCTAGTTTTCCCAGCACCACTTATTGAAGAGACTCTTTTTTCTCCATTGAAATTTTTTGCCTCCTTTGTCATGGATTAATTGACCATAAGTGTTGGGTTTATTTCTGGTTCCTCTCTCTTTTCCTCTTGATGAGCCTGCCTAAAGGTTTATCAGTTTTATCTTTTCAAGAAACCAGCTCTTGTTCTCATTGATCTTTTCTGTTTGTTTTTTTTTTTTTTTTGGTCTCTATTTTATTTATTTCCTCTCTGATTTTATTCCTTCTGCTGATGTTGGACTTTGTTTTTTCTTCCTTTTCTAATTCCCTTACATGGAAGGTTAAGTTATTTGAGATTTTCCTTGTTTCTTGAGGTAGGGCTGTATCACTATAAACTTTACTTCTAGAACTGCTTTTGCTGTATCCCATAGGTTTTGGAATGTTGTGTCTCCATTTTCATTTGTCTCGAGGTAATTTTTGATTTCCTCTTTTATTTCTTCTCAGACCCATTGGTTTTTCAGTAGCACATTGTATAGGCTCCATATATTTGTGCTTTCCCCATTTTTCTTCCTGTAATGATTTCTTGTTTCATACTATTGTGGTTGGAAAAAATGCTTGATATAATTTCTGTTCTCTTAAATTTGTTGAGACTTGTATTATGGCCTATCATGTGATCTATCCTGGAGAATGTTCTGTGTGCGCTTGAAAAGAATGTGTATTTTGTTATTTGGGGATGGAATGTACTGTAGATACCTATTAAGACCAACTGGTCTATTGTGTCATTTCAGACCACTGTTGCCTTATTGATTTTCTGTCTGATCTCTCCACTGATGTAAGTGGGATGTTAGAGGTCCCTTATTAAATATTATTGTATTATTGTCAGTTTCTCCTTTTATGTATGGTAATATTTGCTGTATATATTTAGGTGCCTCCTGTATTATGTGCATTTAGGAGCAGTGTTTTACTGACATAAATTTTTTTTTTCTGGACCCCAGACCAAGTGCAGTATTACAGGATTTTTGTTTATTTACTTACATTTTTAAGGAAATAGTATTTAATGTAAACATAACATGTATGCATTCTTAGATACTATCTCAAATATTCAAAATCTCTTACAGCCTCTGCTTTGGAGATTCCATAACTATACAATGTACATTATAACATGTCATTCTTAAGAAATCCATGAAACACCTATTAAAAAAGACAAGAGGTGAGAAAAATAGTATTTCCTTCCTAGAACTTAATTCAAGAGTGAAAATGGCTTGAAAACTAAAATATTTTAACCGTGAAATACAGTGGAAAATTTTCAGCCTTACAGACTCTAAAATAAGCTTCTTATTGCTATTTACTTATTGCTGTCTTTCAAATAACCAGAAATTCCATGGGTATTAATTGATCACCATTTCCTTTGCAGTCCTTTCACCATCTGTTTTTATCATATATTCTGTTGTCTCTCACAGCCTTCTTCTATTATGTATGTCTCTTTTTCTGGCTTATTAACATCAAATCTCAGACCTTGTCAATAGATTGGGATGAGTTCCTGTAGTTTTGTAAATCATTATCTATGACTGATAGTTATATAAAGAAAGGGCTTTATACTTCATTGGTACATTATTACATAATTCTCCAGCAGCGGTTGAGAAAGAGTAATTGAATGAATGACACTCTTTGGTACAGCAGTCTGTAATGATAAAACTTAGGACAAATGCATAGAAAGAAATGTATTTAATTGTCAGAGAGTTTCTGAGGAAGTAAATACCATTCCCCCTACCTTCTTGTTCAGGATATACCAAACACAGAGAAGGATATGGGAAATTTGAGGGTCCTAGCCTCTTGACTAAGGAGTTACTGCCTCTTTTCTTCTTTCATCTTCTCCCACTGCCCCATATATGAAACTTTTCCTGGGAATCTTGTTAAGATGAACAGAAAAACTGAACATAGGAAAACTGCCTATGTCTGCATTATTCTTATGTAGTTGTAACCACTTTGATTTAACATTCTTGCTACTAATTAAATTGGAATAGGTTATCTTTAATAAATTACCTTTAAGTGGCTTATCAAGGTAGATGAAACTACAACTAATATAAAAATTGAATAATAGGCTGAATAATGGCCTTCCCAACAATGTCCACACTCAATCCCTGGAACCTGTGAATAGGTTGCATTACATGGGAAAAGGGACTTTCCATATGTAATTAAGGTTATTGGTCCTTAAATAGGGCAATTATCTTGCATTATCTAGGTGAACTCAATCTAATCACATGAATATAGAACTCTCTGGCTGGAATCAGAGAAGGAGTGATAAACTCCAAACTTATGAAGGATTTGCAGCACCTTTAATGGTTCTGAAAGATAGGGGCCATATGTAAGGTCTGGAGAGAGGCCTTTATGAACTCATGGAAAGCATGAAAAGGAGTGAAGGCAGCCTCTAGAGTAAAGATTGGCTTCTGGCTGATAGCCATTCAGGAAGCAAGGACCTCATTCCTGAGATTATAAGGAACTGAATTAGGCTAACAGTTTGAATGGGCTTGGAGTTCAGTTCTTTCCCAGAGCTTCCAGTGAGGAACAGAGTCCTGCTAACACTTTGATTTTAGCCCAGTGAGACCCGTGTCAGACTTCTAACCTACAGAACTATGAGATAATAAGCAAGTGTTGGGCTTCCCTGGTGGCGCAGTGGCTGGGAGTCCACCTGCCGATGCAGGGGACACGGGTTCGTGCCCCGGTCCGGGAAGATCCCACATGCCGCGGAGCGGCTGGGCCTGTGAGCCATTGCCGCTGAGCCTGTGCGTCTGGAGCCTGTGCTCCGCAATGGGAGAGGCCACAACAGTGAGAGGCCTGTGTACTGCAAAAAAAAAAAAAAAACAAAAAAAAAATAAGCAAGTGTTGTTTTAAGCTGTGGTAATTTATTATGGCAACAATAGAAAATTAATCCAAATAGTGACTTAATGTAAGTTGTTACTTGAGCAAGTTATTTGCCTTCCCTGTGCCTTCAATCCCCCATTTGTACAATGGACTTAATAAGAGTATCTAACTCATTGTATTGTTGTCCTATATGACTATCAGTCCGTATACATCATTAAGTCTAGTTATATAGGAAGAGACATAATGCCAAACTTGTTGCCAGAGTACAGTACAATAAAATAAAGGAAGTAAAGGAAGTAAAAATTCATGCTATATAAAATGATTACATTTTCTTAAATTGAATTCAGATGAAAGAGGAAGCATGCATTTACAGATAGACAGTGGTCACAGGTTATATGAGATATGTATTCCTGACAGTCTCTTAATATTTGAAACTAAGTTAAGAAATGGACAGTATTTTGTTACCTAGATAAGGTTGTGTCACAAGCTTGTGATTCAGTCATTCAGGATTCTTCCAAAGTATGCAGTTACCCCCTTTTGGGAAGCATTTAAATTATATAAAAAAATACATAAAGTAAATTTTAGTAATATTATTTCAGATTAATATGTTTTGATTGGCATTGAATGCAGCCACACTGCTTATATTGTTTTCTCCAAATGGGTTTGTGCAGAGCCAGGTTGAGCATAGGCAGCATTTACTGACTGCAAGTACTATATGTCAAAGTAGTTTGAAGCCTTGTATCTGGGCATTAAATCCCACTACATAATGGGATTTTTTATACTTAACATAGTTCTGGTTAATTAATGATATATGTGAATTATTGATTAGTCCTTCAACTCACATGAATTTGTTATGTAGAAGCCTTGATCAATACATCCATGAAAAGACCTAAAGATTTTATCTTTATGCAAATTGGCTTAGTAGCTCTAAAAATCTTTAAATGTTATTAGTGTTTCATTTTCTACTTATATCTGCTGATAAGAATGATAACTCAATTAGACTTCTGAATATATATCCATGTATACACACACACAGACCCAGACACACACGTGTATATAACCTCAGGGAGGAGTAGAAAGCTGTTCTCAGGAATTTATTCACGAATTTTCCGATGTAACGAAATCATGCAGAAAGGAAAACACCTAACACTAAATTACCAATGCTGTTTGATAGGCATTCACATAGTACTTTTTTAAAAATCAAGGATATTCTCCTTTGCCCCAAAATCCATTTCTGGTACCAACTATAAAAGGATTGAGATGTTTTTACCACGATCCTGATCAAAGAGTAACATGTAAGGATGAGCATTGCTTTTTTCCTGAAAAGAGGGAAAAAAGATGCCAGTCTTAAGCAATGTGACATTAAATTTAAGACCAAAGTCATTCTAATTTGACACTATTGAAAGAAATTTGATTTTTGTTATATCATGGCCATTTTATCATTGTTGACCATTTTAGAACTGATAGATGATACATACTAGATCTATCCAGTAATGTAAGCAAAGTTCTAAAAAGAAAACAAAATTGTGAAAAGCAAAAGGTTATTATGAGGTATAAATAAGAAAGGAAAATAGCACAAAATGTCAATTGGATTTTGAGATTTGTATAAAAAGCCATCAAGCAGTGGGTGTCCATGCGACTTGCCATTTGTGCTTATATTGATTAATTGCAAAATAAATAAAATGTGAGCATTTTACATACAGAAAGAAAAATGCTGTTAACCTTCTGCAGACTGAACTTTATAAAGCTGTTTTTAGATGTGTAAATCTTGCTGAAATTAAGGGACAGAAAGTGTACGTTACACATCTTTCTATTTTTAAGAGATAATGATTCAAATCTGACCCAAATCCATTTTATGACTTGGGAGAGAGTTAGCAATGCTTATATGAACCTGTCGTCCAGGTGATAGTGATGAGTGGGTATACAGTGGCACTTCCCAAGAGAAAGAAGGGGTTATTATACAAAAAAGTAAAATAATTGAATGGGGTACTATTTTCTAAAATGGGCCATTTAGGGAATCTTTTTATGAATAATATTAAATGTCCAATCTGCATCAGTTTACAATGCAACAAACCAACCACCTCCTTAAAATATATACCCTCTACTTTCCTACTTGTTTCATTATCTTCATAAAAAGTACATTTGTCATTATGGACAAGGACCGTAAAAAGCAGAGTTCCTATACAGAAAATAAATACATGTGGGGGAGAGAGCACAAACAAAGAATCAAAAGGCCAAAACACCAGTCAAAATACTGAAGAAAAACTATATAGGTTGGCCTAAGCAATTAAAGAAAATTGGAGGGTGTTAAGTAGTGGAGAAAAATGTCTGTGGGGGGAGTACAGTGAAGAATGTTTATACTAGAGCCTACCTTATTCAAATTGAGTAATGAAAGATAGAGAACCTCCTTGTGATACATGGTTATGAGTCCTTAGAAGTAAATGTGGCTTTTAGGGGTCAAGCTAATTTCTAGATGACATATGATCAAACAGTTGAAAAAATACATTATTTCTGTAACTGATGACATTATAGCCAAAATGAGGAAATACAATCTAAAAAATCAAAAGCTATATATAAATTTGTTTTAATTTATGTTAATTTATTCATATTAGATTACGATTTGCAGGGCACTAACTGGAATAGACAACTAGTGGTTGCAACAGAGGTTCATTATGCCATATGCTGAGAGATCTATTGTCTATTTTAATGAAGTCCAAAGTCTTGGTAAAGCTACTCTCTAGTAAATTTAATAAAAGCATGTAACAGGTACAAGTGTAGGAAATACTTTCATGGTAAACAGTTACATAAACCCCATGTGGCTCTGCATTTCTTCTACCTTTTGACCAGAATGCCATATCATAAGGGAAAATAATACTGTCTTTGGAATCCAAGTTCACATATTACCCTATCAGGGAATACTTCCAACATACTTAGACAGGGATAATCTGTCTTCTGTGTTTCTGCATGTCACATTATATTACCCCATTCCAATAATCTTCACATAGCATTATATATATATCTATATATATCTATCTCTCTCTCTATATATATATATCTTTTTTATTAGATTGTATATTCCATGAAGGAAGATTTTATTCACTTTGCATTCTTACTTTTTATGCCTGAGATATAATGAAAGCTCAAAATATGTAGATGACACAACTGGATGTAGTTCCTGGACTTAGAATTTTGAGTTTGAAATAGATTATGACTTAATTAGTTTTTCAGCACTGTTTTGCCTTTCTATGTTTCATAATTGATGTAGTGCATGAAAAATGCTTACTGCAGTGACTGGCACAGAGCAACATATTAAATAATCAAACTCATGTTAAGTCTCTGCTTTAAGTAATTCTCCATCCCTCTCCTTCAAACACCCAGATCTTCCTACTCTGATACTGAAATCTGAGCCTTCACTTTACAGATAGCATCCTGACCTCAAAGCATAGATAGGTGATATTAGCATTTGTAAGAAAGAGTTATGCTGTTGGAATGAAGTTAGTACAAATCATCAAACTCTCAATCATTGGAAGACTTTCCTCCCTCCCTCTCTCTTCAAAAATATATCTCCTGGCTTGCATGTATTTACAGTGTAATAGAAGAGAAACATGGGATTTTCTATAATAAATATAAGCATAAAATACTGAAATAATACAAAACAAAGACAAGTTAATTCTGCCTGGAACACAAAGGAAGGCATTGCAGAGTTAGATTTAAGCAAATCCTTGAAAGATGAGTAGGCAAGTGAATAAACAATGTTTAAGCAAAAAGTGCAGAAGCAAGAAATTTCGTGGATTAGGTAGAA
This sequence comes from Grampus griseus, assembly GCF_964374135.1. Lineage (NCBI taxonomy): Eukaryota > Metazoa > Chordata > Mammalia > Artiodactyla > Delphinidae > Grampus > Grampus griseus. The sequence continues at coordinate 43,177,788 of NC_139010.1, forward strand.
AATCATGATAAAATCTGAATCACAAAATCATGGGGGTGGTGGAGGGCAGGATGTGAGGGACATAACACCTCCAACGTTGAATAGGACCATATTGCCAGGGTGTTACGTTAAGGAGCAGTCTGGTGTTGACAAAGCCTACATGAAGAGATTTGTATTTTAGAACAGTAAGTAAAGGAAAAAACTGATTTCTGGGGGAAGAGAATGGTTGCCTATCTGTTGTAATAGTGTATGTGTAATATGATGGGGGCAAGTAATCATGAGAATACAGCACAGTAGAGAGATTTGAGAACCATATTGTAGAGTACTGCAAAATTTAGACGGGACACAGTCCAGAAGAAAGTCCTCACTTATGATACCATTTGCAAGTTCGGGGTACCAAAACAACCTCAGGTTCAAAATCTCAACTCACTGAAGGCTGTTACACTCATGGTTATGATTATTACAGAGAAAGGGTTTAGATTCAAATTGGCCAAGGAAAGAGATTCATGGGGCAGAAGACAGGAGGTTCCAAACATGGAGCTTCCAGGTGTCCTCTCCCCATTGCAGTCATGGAAAATGTTGGCTTCTAACAACAGTGTGTGACAGTACTTATAGAGTATTGCCAAGTGGGAAGCTCATCCAAGCTTTGGTGGCTTTATTACATAGGCAGACTGAAGCCTCTGTGGCTGATCTCATTCTGTAGCCTTTCTGGAGGTTGAGCTGACACCATGTGACCCCAAAACCCCACTATAAATGCCAGAACTCACCCTAAAGACACTTTTATCAGGGCTTAGAGATTATGGGAGCAGAAGCTGAAGGTAAAGGCCAGACCTCTCTTTGAGAACGGGTAAGTTCTTTACTACACAAGTATCAACAGGATGTGGTTTTAATGGTGGGTAACTGAATATTTGAATAGTGGAAGGATAACTGAATAATCCAAGAGGATTTTCTGTTCCTAGCTTCTGTCAGACACTAGTTACCTTCTTAAACAACATTTGAAAACAAATAGAAGGAAACTCTAAGAGACTATTAAGGTGGAGATAATAAGATGGTTTTAGAATTTAATGAAGTCCAATGTTTGCAAAAATTTACAGACTTGAGTTTGTGATTTTTATTGGATAGAGAATATGAGTGGCAAAATAGGAAAATGAGACCAATGAGAGAGAGAGGGGAGAGAGAGTAGGGGTGTGGGGGTGGAGAAGAATTGAGTCACCACTATAAAATAGAAACTGATTGTCTTATTTATTTTATGACATGGCATACATTATTAATATTAAGAACAATTAATGATAATAATACAGTCTTCTAATTCATCTATATCTAATAGCAAATAGCATAAATTTATTACTCCATGCTACATATGTGAACAAGTAGTATCATTTTTCAATCATAAAGAGATCCTCTATTATCTATATTGTTTATTAGTCAAAGAGATGCTTAAAAAATACACATTATCACCAATTTTTAAATTTTAGTCCAGTTACCTTAAATGTATCATACTTACCTAAAAAGCTTAATGCTTACTTTTAAGGTGCTGTGACAGTATTTGAAAACATATTGGGAAAAAAGATGTAGCAATATCAAGTCTATTAATTAAAGTCCAGATGAATTAATAGATAAATATTACTTTAAGATAAGTGGGTAGGTAAAAAAGAGGGAAAACCAGCCATGTTCTTTGAAATTTATTGTAAGATGCACAATTTTGTTTTTGGCATCTTTATTGGAGTATAATTGCTTTACAGTGGTGTGTTAGTTTCTGCTTTATAACAAAGTGAATCAGCTATACATATACATATATCCCCATATCTCCTCCCTCTTGCGTCTCCCTCCCACCCTCCCTATCCCACCCCTCTAGGTGGTCACAAAGTTCTGAGCTGATCTCCCTGTGCTATGAAGCTGCTTCCCACTAGCTATCTATTTTACATTTGGTAGTATATATATATGTCCATACCACTCTCTCACTTCATCCCCACTTACCCTTCCTCCTCCCCGTGTCCTCAAGTCCATTCTTTACGTCTGCGTCTTTTATTCCTGTCCTGCCCCTAGGTTCTTCAGAACCATTTTTAAAAAATATATATTCCACATATATGTGTTAGCAGACGGTACTTGTTTTTCTCTTTCTGACTTACTTCACTCTGTATGACATACTCTAGGTCCATCCACCTCACTACAAATAACTCAATTTCGTTTCTTTTTATGGCTGAGTACTATTCCATTGTATATATGTGCCACATCTTCTTTATCCATTCATTTGTCGATGGACACTTAGGTTGCTTCCATGTCCTCGCTATTGTAAATAAAGCTGCAGTGAACATTGTGGTATATGACTCTTTTTGAAGGGAACCCTCTTGTACTGTTGGTGGGAATGTAAATTGATACAGCCACTATGGAGAACAGTATGGAGGTTCCTTAAAAAACTAAAAATAGAACTATTATATGACCCAGCAATCACACTACTGGACATATACACTGAGAAAACCATAATTGAAAAAGTCACATGTACTGCAAGGTTCTTTGCAGCACTGTTTACAATAGCCAGGACATGGAATCACCCTAAATGTCCATCAACAGATGAATGGATAAAGACAATGTGGTATATATATACAATGGAATATTACTCAGCCGTAAAAGGGAACAAAATTGAGTCATTTGTAGAGACGTGGATGGACCTAGAGTCTGTCATACAGAGTGAAGTAAGTCAGAAAGAGAAAAATATCGTATACTAATGCATATATGTGGAATCTAGGAATATGGTACAGATAAACCTATTTGCAGGGCAGGAATAGAGACACAGACGTAGAGAACAAACATATGGACATGGGGGGAAGAGGGGTGGGATAAATTGAGAGATTGGGATTGACATAAATACACTACCATGTGTAAAACAGATAGCTTGTGGGAACCTGTTGTAAAGCACAGGGAGCTCAGCTTGGTGCTCTGTGGTGACCTAGATGGGTGGGATGGGGGTGGGGTGGAAAGGAGGTCCAAGAGGGAGAGGATATCTGTATACGTATAGCTGATTCACTTCATTGTACAGCAGAAACTAACACAACATTGTAAAGCAACTATACCCCAATCAAAAAAACTGATTCCATCATGAAACCAGTTAATATGTCAATTAAGGCTACTGTTAAAGGAGCAGAGCTCAGGGCAAACACTACCCTAGCCTCTTTTTCCTTTTTACTGTTATTTCTTGTTCTGAGTTCTGCGGTAATAAGAAAACATAGTAACTTCCCAACTATGTAAACCGCAAGGTGTTTGTGATTCACAACATAGTATAGTACTCTTAAAAATATAAAAGCACTTCATGGACAATGGGGAAGAAATCAATACATGTGTCAACGTACGAAGGCCTAAGGTCAAAGCTCCCAACTGGAAGGTGCAGGATTTTATAAACACTTTAGGGATTCCTTTTAGTAGAATATTGCCTAGATGTTACTATTGATTTTCTAAAGAGGACTTTGGGAGCCCTGATGGTCTGGAATACAATCCTCCAATTTTCCTAAATTCATGCTAGGTTTCTTTTCTTCCTCTTTCCACTATAATTAGAGTTTATTGACTTCCAATTCTATTCTTCATCCTCCTGAATGAGGGCTTGACCCTCTTTAGCAGAATGAGGGATCTGAGAGAACACCCTAATCAACAGGCTACAATGTTTGCTCCAATCCCCAGACAATTCACAAAGGCTATCAGGAGAGTAATTTCCGTGCTTTCTCAGAACAGGTTTCTTTTCCTGTAACAGTTTCGACAGGGAAAGTGAGGTCACAAGAATACATAAACAGCTTGGTTAATTTGAAAAGACTGTTCAAATAAGTGAAAGAAATAATACACTTATATTGCACCCAAGAAGTTCTCATCATGTACAGGTGCTCTGTATAATTTCTTTTGCTAAATTTTAGGTCCATCCACTGTGATCCAATCCTTGGTCCACCTCACAAATTCCCCTCAAATTCCTGTCCAGATCTTCAATCAGGGTGGAGTTGGCTAAATCACAAGATAATGAACTGCTAATTACTCTTTTCTAAACGGATCCACCTATTACTTATCACATTATAATATTGTTAGCATCTGGGAGGGGCCCTGTAACCTGAACACTGAGAAGTGGTGCTGTGTAGTTTGGTCATTGTCCAGAACATTTTTCATCTTGGCTGGGCTCCTACTGTGACCTTAGGCCACCTCACAGTTATGACCAGAAACAGATAAATGTAATATGATCTTATAATCTTGATTCTGAAAGTCAGTTGGGTAAATTTTTCCTCTTTGTCTTACTGATCAGGGCAACTTAACAAAAAACTGAAAGCATTTTCAGACACTCATAGAACATGATTTTATCCACAGTTTGCAAGGCTTTTTATAGATATAAAATTATAAAGTGTAATTATATATGTATTATAGGGAAGGAAAATTAATTTTCCCTTACCTTTCTGAGTTCTTTGCTAAGACCTCTGTAATAAAAGACAGATTAACAAAAGAAAAACAAACAGGATTATTAATATGTATACTTCATGTATACATCGGAGACACCCAGGAAAAATGAGTAACTCAAAGATGTGGCTTTAGAATTTAGGATTACATACCAAATTAATAGGGAAAGGGGAGGAGGCATGTAGGTCTTTTAGGGGAGATTAAATGGCTTTTAGGAAAAATGAATGGGCCTTTAGAAGAATAGATGGGAGGTATGATAGTTTGTGACAAAGTTGTCTGGGTGTGGTGTCCACTTGTAGACTCTTCTCTCATTTTACAAAGTAATACTTCTGAGATTTCCTCTGATGTGTAATATAGTATAATCAATAACTCTTCAGTCTGATTTTCATTCTGTATACTATTATTGTTAGTTATTGACAGATGAATAAAATCAATTTGCCATTCACTTTCTTGTATCTGGGCACAGCAGAGTGATGTATGTGACACTACTCAAGTCAAAGGCAAGGGGTTGCTTAAACCATTATTGATATGGGCATGCAGATGAGTCTGAACCATTTATTAATCTGGGTAAACTATATAAGAAATGGCTAACTGTACTGATGTGTCCTCTCTTACCATTATTTATTACTTCTATTAATTACTTATATGGAGTTACATATAGACTATAAAATTTCTGTGTGGAATCTAGAATATTAGATCTAAAAAGGACTTTGTAATAAGATCTAGTTCAACCCTTTCCCCTTATAAATGAGAGAACAGATTTTCTCTCATAGTGGATTTTCTGGGTCTGTGTGGTGAGACCAAAAAAGGTGGTGACTAATTGAAGTAGTTTTGCTTTGCTTGATGAAAGTAAATAAAAGTGATAAAATGTGGCCAGGATTGTTAAAATTCTCAGTTCTTATGAAAGTACTGGTTTAAAAGGCCCAGGAAGGAAGACATGTGACTCTCTGATTTATCTTTATGACCATAGTACCTGGCCTAGCACAGAGTAGAGGGTAATCAATTTCATTTAAAAAATAATTAGTTGGCCTTAGCATATGTTTATTACTAGGTTTGGATGCAAGTACTATTCAAGAGAATGTTTGAGGAGTGGCCAGGATAGTGGAGTAGGAAGACCCTGAGCTCCCCTCCTCCCCTGGGCACCTTGAAGTTCCAACTGTTTACAGAGCAATTATCAATGAGAATGACCTGAAGGCTAACAGAAAAAAATCTTCTACAACTAAAGATATAAAGAAGGAACCACAACGAGAAGGTTAGGAGGGGTGGAGATATGATATAGTCAATACCTATATCTCAGTAGACCACCCACAGGCAGGAGGATAATCACAATTGCAGAACTTCTCCCCAAGGAGCAAGGGTTTCAAGCCCTACATTGGGCTCACCAGCCAGTGGGTCCTGCTCTGGTAAGGTAAGCTCCCAGAATGTTTGGTTTTGAAGGCCAGTAAGGCTTATTTGAAGGAGAGCCAGAGGGCTATCAGAAAAGAGATCCATTCTTAAAGGGTATACACAAAATCTCATATGCTCTGAGCCCCAGGGCAGTAGCAGTACTTTGAATGGAGACTGGGTCAGACCCACTTGATGATCTTGGAGAACCTCCAAAGAGGCAAGATGCAACTTGGACTTCCCCTGGGGACATAGATGCTGGCAGTAGCCATTTTGGGGAGCTCATTTTACCCCGAGGACACTAGTGCTGGCAAGCACCATTTTGGAATTCTCTCTCTGGCTTATTAGTGGTGGGACCTGGTCCCAACCACCAGCTGGTCGAATGAGGACACAGCCTACTCACTAGCAGGTATGATGCTGTAGGAAATCCTGAGCTCTTAACCTCACCTACCAGTGGACCAGCTGAAAACTTGGGACAACCTGCATCCTGGCCCCACTCACCAGTAGGTTGACACCAGATTCAGCGCCCCTGTGCAATGCATCCAGAGACCCCAGGATCTGACTCCACCCACTAGTAGGCTGTCACTAACACCAGGACCCTGCCTTACCCACCAGTGTGTGGCCAACAACCCTGGGATACCATGGCCCACCCACCAGCAGGTTAACACCAGCTCCAGGACACCATATACCCTGCAGGCAACTGTCAGAAAGGTGCCACACCCACCAGCAGCTCGGGGATCCACAGCACCACTGCACCACTGCCATCCACCCTGAGAACCAGCCCTACCAACCAGAGAACAGAGCCAAGACCTGGACTCCTTGGGTCATGCAGCCAGTATTCCAAGACCCAGCTTTGCTCACCAGTGGCCAGCAACCTCTGCACTAGACAAGACCTGGCAACCAACCAGACTGGGGGCCAGCCATGCCTACCAGTGTGCCCAACATTAGCCAATTCACCACAGCACAGGGCTCACACAGCCCATATAGAGAATATTCCCTAGAGCATATAGCTCTAGTGACCAGAGGGGAGTGCACTGCTGGGTCCCATAACACATCTCCTACATGAGGCTGCTTCTCCAAGATCAGGAAAATTAACCAAACAACCATATATACAGAAATAAAAATAGAGAAAGGCAAAATGAGGCAACAAAGGACAGTGTTCCAAACAAAGAAATAAGATAGAACCCCAGAAGAAATAATTAAAGTGAAGAAAAGCAGTTTACCGGACAAAGAGTTCAAAATAATGATCATAAAGTTGCTCAAAGAACTCAGGAGAAGATTGGATGAACAGAGTGAGAAGTTAGAAGTTTCTAACAAGAGTTAGAAAATATAAAGAACAACCAAACAGCTGAATAATACAATAACTGAAATAAGAAATACACTAGAAGGAGTCAACAGTATTTTAGATGATTCAGAGGAACAGATCAGTGAACTGGCAGACAAAGTAGTGGACATCACTTAAGCTGAACAGAAAAATGAGTTTAAAAAGTGAGAACAGTTTAAGAGACATCAAGCACACTAACATCCACATTATAGGGGTCCCATAATGAGAAGAGAGAGAGAAAAGGGTAGACAACATATTTGAAGATGCAATAGCTGAAAACTTCCCTAACCTAGGAAAGGAAACACACATCCACATCCAGAAGGCACAGAGAGTACCAAAAAGATCAACCCAAAGAGGACCACACCAAGACACATTATAATTAAAATGGCAAAAATTAAAGCTAAAGGGAGAATATTTAAGTAACAAGGGAAAACCTACAAGTTCCATAGAAGGGAATTCCCATAAAGCTATCAGCTGACTTTTCAGCAGAAATTCTGTGGGCCAGAAGGAAGTGGCACAATATGTTTAAAGTGATGAAAGGGAAAAACCTACAACAAGGAATACTCAACCTGGCAAGGTGATTATTCACATATGAGAGATAAACAGTTTTAGAGACAAGCAACAGCTAAGAGAGTTTACCGTAAAAGTTGCTTTACAAGAAACATTAAAGGAACTCCTCTAAATAGGAAAAAAAAGCCAGAACTAGGAATATGAAAACTACAAAATGAAAAAAATCTCATTGGTAAAGACAAACGTACAGTAAAGGTAGTAGATGAAATACTTATAAAGCTGATATGAAGGCTAAAAGACAAAAATAACAAAATAATCTATATCCACAATAGCTAGTTAAGGGATACACAAATTAAAATGTAAAATATGAAGTAACAATCATTAAATGTGGCAGGGGTGGTAAAAATGCAGGGTTGTTAAAACTCTCATTTGAATTTAAGAGATCAGCAGTTTAAAATAATCAGATTGATTGATTTAGATTGTTATATATAAACCTCATGTTAAGCACAAACTAAGAATCCATAATGGATACACAAAGAAAAGGAGAAAGGAGTCCAAGCATAACACTAATGATAGTCATCAAATCACAGGGAAGGAAGCAGAAGACAAAATGAACAAATAAACATAACAAAGCAGAAACAGAGTCATAGATATGGAGAAGAAACAGGTGGTTGCCAGAGGGGTAGAGGGGTTGGGGCCGGGAAGGGAGGAGAGAAATAGGTAAGGGAGATTAAGAGATACAAACTTTCAGTTACAAAATAAATGAGTCACAGGTATGGAATATACACTGTGGGGAATATAGTCAAATAATTATGTAATAGCTTTGTATGGTGATAGATGATAACTAGACATCATAGGTGATCATGTTGAAAAGCATAGAAATATAAAATCCCTATGTTGTGTTACAGGAACTAGCATAGCATTGTGGGTCAATTATACTTCAAAAACAAACTCATAGAAAAAGAGATCAGATTTGTGATTACCAGAGGCAAGGGGTGGTGGGAGAGGGAACTGGATGAAGGCAGTTAAAAGAAACAAACTTCCGATTATAAAATACATAAGTCCTAGGGATGTAATGTGCAACACAATAAATATAATTAACTCTGCTATATGTTATATATGAAAATTGTTAAGAGGGTAAATCCTAGGAGTTCTCAGCACAAGGAAAAATTTTTTTCTCTTTCTTTAATTTTGTATCTATATGAGAGGATGGATATTCACTAAACTTACTGTGGTAATCATATAAGGATGAATGTAAGTCAAATAATTATGCTGCACACCTTAACCTGATACAGTGCTGTATGTCAATTACATCTCAATTAAACTGGAAGAAAATAAAGGAAAATGTTCTATTTATTATAAATACATACATTCCATTTTTTAAAATTAAGATATCATAACAACTATTTGAGATACATTTGATTAATTTTTTAATGAGGGTTTTGAATCTCCAAGTGGTTAGAGAATCTGGTAAGATTCCTGACTGAATTACAGGTTTACTGGCCAAAATTTGACTGTCAGGAAATTTGTTTCCAGTATCAGGAAATATCAGGAACTCAAAATGATTTGTATACTACTGTGTAAAAAAATAAATTACTTCATGCATTTAATCCACAGTATGAATGTCCACTTCTTATATTTGAAATTCTGATTGTTCCTTGCTGGTATATAAAAAAACAATTGATTTTTGTGTATTAACCTTATACTTTGTAATCAAGCTATACTCACTTATTACTACTTCCAGGGTTTTCTACTCCTCCTGTTCCTGTTCCTTTTCCCTCCTCCTCCTTTTTCTATTTGTTGTTGTTCCCCTTCTCCTTTTTCTTTTTCTTCTTCTTCTTGATGATGACTCTTTGAGATTTTCTATAAAGACAGGCATGTGCTCTGTGAATAACAAGCTTCATCTTTTCTTTTCAATCTGTATACCTTTTATTTCCTTTTCTTATCTTATTGTGCTTGCTAGAACTTCCAAAACAATGTTGAATAGGAGGTGTGAAAGAGGATATCCTTGCCTTGTTCCTGATCTTAGAAAACATCCAGCTTCTCATGGTATGTGTGTTGAAGGTTTTTGTAGATATTCTGTATCAAGTTGAGGAAGTTATACTTTGTTTCTAATTTGTGAAGTAAGAGTTTTTATCCTGAGTGGGTGTTTAATTTTGTCAAATATTTTTCAGTGTCAGTTGATATTACCACATGGTTCGCTTTTGTAGCCTTTTATGTGGTGGATTACCTTGATTGATTTATGGATGTTGAATCAGCCTTGCATATCTGGAATAAATCGCACTTGATAGGGATGCATATTGTTTTCATACGTTGGATTTGATTTAGTAATTCTTTTTCTGAGGTTTTTGCATCTCTTTTCATGAAAGACATTAGCTTCACATTCCTCTCATGTCTTATTTTTGGTCTCCTCTGTTGATTTTGGGCTTCCCTAAGTACTCCTCCTTAGAGAGAGCCTGTATCTTGCAGCTATTTTAGTTGTAATCAATTATTTTTATAGTAATTTTTATTTTATTTATTTATTTTTGGCTGCGTTGGGTCTTTGTTGCTGTGCGCGGGCTTTCTCTAGTTGCAGCGAGCGGAGGCTACTCTTCATTGCAGTGCATGGGCTTCTCAATGCGGTGGCTTCTCTTGTTGCAGAGCATGGGCTCTAGGTGGGCGGGCTTCAGTAGTTGTGGCACGTGGGCTCAATAGTTGTTGCTCGCAGGCTCTAGAGCGCAGGCTCAGTAGTTGTGGTGCGTGGGCTTAGTTGCTCCACGGCATGTGGGATCTTCCCAGACCAGGGCTCAAACCTGTGTGCCCTGCATTGGCAGATGGATTCTTAACCACTGTGCCACCAGGGAAGCCCATATAGTAATTTTTATAATCCTGTTTTGTGGTGGTAGGGTATTGGGGAAGGGAAGCATTCTGTAATTTTATGATTAAATGTAGAGATCTGGAATGTGATCTTTACACGTGTTACTCTTATGGTTTAGCTTGTTTGTTTTCTCTTTAAGCAAAATAAAAAGGATAGATGATGTTGCATTGATGAGGACGCACTTTTCCATTTGGGATATTCCCTGGAAAGCCTTTTCCCTGGAATGTAGGCCTTTTATAGAGAGACATTTCTGGGCATATTTTACAACGGATACTCTTTTGCTACTCCTGCTTTATCTATAATATGGTCTTTCTTGGATCTTTACAGTGATAACCTGCAGTGACAACCTGGTGGGCTTCCAGGTTGGTGGAGGTAAAGCTCATGAAAGTATGGGGAACTTTCTGAGCCTGCAATCCCTTAGGAGTTTCTCACTCTCACACTAGTCCATATTCAGCCTCCAGCAATTCATTAAAATTACCATTTAAGTGTATTTACCAATTTATGTCTCCAGTGAGTTCTGCTCTAGGTAAGGAGATCTTGGTTGAGATTCTCTAGATTCATCTGTCTTCCCAGGTTTTAGTGTGCCAGTTTACACTGCAACTTTAGTTCTTTAATGGGTCCAAGAATAGTTGTGAGATGTGTGAGATGAAAGAGAGGAACTTAAGGTACCTTTAGGTTTGGGATTTGAGAAACTGGATGAAACTGGGGAAAATTGGGACTGACAATCATCAGCATGGAGAGAAGAATATCGGGTGTGTTATAGACATGTTGATTTGAGATGTCTGTTATACATCCATATGAAGATACTGGGTACGCAATTGAGTATGTAAGTCTGAAATTCAGGGAAGAGGGTAGAGCTGGAAATACTAATTTAGTAGCCATAAATTTAGAGATAGCTTCAGAAAAAAAAATCCATGGACAGGCTTCCCTTGTGGCGCAGTGGTTAAGAGTCTGCCTGCCAATGCAGGGGACACAGGTTTGAGCCCTGGTCCGGGAAGATCCCACATGCTGTGGAGCAACTAAGCCTGTGTGCCACAACTAGTAAGCCTGTGCACCACAACTACTGAGCCTGAGCTCTAGAGCCCGCGAGCCACAACTACTGAAGCCTGCAAGCCTAGAGCCCGTGCTCGGCAACAAGAGAAGCCACTGCAATGAGAAGCCCATGCACCACAAAAGAGAGTAGCCCCTGTTCGCCACAGCTAGAGAAAGCTGTGCACAGCAACAAAGAACCAAAGCAGCAAAAAAAAAACCAAAAGAAAAAATCCATGGAGGAAGTCTTCTTTGATATACACAGAAACAATGTTAAAATAAATCGTGCCTTTCCCTTGAGAGAAAAAAAAAGAAAAAGAAGCTCATCACGGTAGCAGAAATCATTTAGTGTACAGGATTCTGTACTGTAAAACAAACGGGAAGTTATAAACCTCAAAGTATAGCTCAATGCTGGATAAAGGGTTTCAGGAAGGATTTTCTTCTCTTTTGTGAGTATGTGCTATCTATCTTCTTCCACAAAGAACATATTCCAGGGAACGTCATTTCCACTCAATTATATTAGAATAGAAGAAGGAGCAAACAGGGAATTGAAATGCATGCACTTTAGAAAAGGCACATAAAGCAGAACAATTTTTAACTTTAAAAGAGCAATTCTCATCTGTGGCACTAATGTTTATTCAATAATTTCCATTTTTACTTCCTGCAAGACTGAGGTCACCTTATTTGAAAAGATTAGGAAATAAAGGAAAATACAATATCAAGAGACTAAGTATATCTATTGAAACCAGAAGAGGAAAACACAGGGAAATGCAAAAAGGACCTTTAAAAGTCATTTTCTTTCTATGCAGTTTTTTTCTTTTTAATGGAATTCATCCTTTACAAGAGCTCTTCGGTTTGGCCTACATATCTGAATGGTGGTAAAGTAATTCTAAGTTCTAGGAGATTCAAATTGCCATAATTTTTGACTTGGTTTTTTGAATTTTCTGCCATGTCTGGAATTATCTTGCTCTAGACCAGCTACTTTTCTTGCCTGTATAATTGTGCTATAGTCCACAGTGGGTCTTGACCAACTTAAGTGAGTTTAAGAAAAGGGAAAAAGATTCTTTCTGATTATGAGGAGTAGTCATAGGAGAAATTCTAATATCTAAGATGTCCAGGATTTGGGGTGTGTGATGAATAAAGGGTCAGTGATCTGAAGATTTGTAATATTATTTTGCTTCACTCTAAATAATGTGAAGTGAGGAAAACCCAATTTTATGGGTATATTCCCTTGTGCTCCCAGCCCTGGAATCTTAAACTGCACAAAGAGAATCAGCCCTGGATATTCACCAGCCCCCTCACCATTTCACCCACATTTCTGCAAAATCCATATAGAGTACACATATAGTCAGGAGAGACAAAGGAGAAAATTACAAAGACATGTATGTAGTTTGCCTCTCTTCAGTCTAAATGGTTGTCTGTGAGAATAATTTTTGGGAATTACAGATTTACAGGATTCCTAGGTTGTGGTTCAGAGCCACACTCTATATAGATCCAGAATCTGTTTTATTCCTTACTTTCTGTGAATTTTTGTCATTAGAAGCATCCCTTTTGCTTATAGGTTGCTGATGGTAAATTTTTAACTGATTTTACTCTTATTTGTTATTTTTTTTAGATATTAGAATGTTAGATTCTGCGGCATTTTTTTTTTAATCACTCTGCCATGTTTAGTCTTTTTTTCTCTTGCAACTGTCTGTGAAGATAACAGTTGCTGTAAAACAAATGTCAGAAAATAGAAGTCCTTGAAACTGCAATACTGGAAAGTAAGGTGCTGTAGAAGAAAGTATAGTGGCTTTAGAGTCAGCCAGGTTTGACTCCCAGACTTTTCTAAATATATGACTGTGTGACTTTGGCAAATAACTGAAACTTTCTGAGCACAAACTTTCTCCAAGTGTTTATAAAACAACCAAATGAATTATGTATGGCATCTAGCACAGTGATGGAGACATCAAGTTTCAAGAAAATGTAAATACTATATAATTACTATGTAAATACATTATATTTAGCTTTGCCACCATTCTATCATTGTTTTACCATGTGAATAATGAGATGGGGTATTCAACTCACTTTAAAGGTTTAAAAGAACTTCAAACGAGCACCAAACTAGAAACTGACATTTATTTTTTTTTAACATCTTTATTGGAGTATAATTGCTTTACAGTGGTGTGTTAGTTTCTGCTGTATAACAAAGTGAATCAGCTATACATATACATATATCCCCATATCTCCTCCCTCTTATGTCTCCCTCCCAACCTCCCTATCCCACCCCTCTAGGTAGACACAAAGCACCTAGCTGATCTCCCTGTGCCATGTGGCTGCTTCCCACTAGCTGTCTATTTTACATTTGGTAGTGTATATACTGACATCTATTTTAATAAGGATCAGCTTTCTACTCCTATCAGATACTTTTGCTACACTGCCTCACTTCAACTCAACCTCATCTGTAATTGCAGTTGTAGCTGCAGAGGACATAGTCGATCTAGGCTTTGGCTAATATAGTAACTATGACAGTTGATACATAGTTACCAATCAGTAGAATACTTTCCCTTCAATCCCCACTATTAAGCAAAATTAATCTAATCCCTTATTACATGAGAAGGACAACAGTAAACACTGTCTTGCCCCAGGCTATGTTACTGTCATGATTTTGGTCACAATATGGTCTACAAGAGGATAACATTAAATTAATTGGTTCTAGTGATCTGGCAATCTCTTATAGATAGACGCATGACTGAATTTGGGAGAAAAATACTATGGTAAGTTTAAAGTCCTGCCTCATCAAAAAAGTATTTAGGGATTCAGTGTTTTGAAGCATTATCAGGACATTCCCTTAAAAGTAAAAAGCAAGTGTTGCATCTTGAACCTCTACAAAGGAAGCATAATTCTTAGTAGGTTTCTTTGGATTTGGGAAATAATAAGTACTGTATTTGGGTATACTACTGAAAACCATTAGATGATGCAAAAAGGTATTACTTTTGAGCGGAACCTAGATCAGCTCCAGAATACAGTATAAGCTGTTCTTGACTTAAAACATATTACTCACAACATCTAAATTACTCACTATTTTGTTACACATATCCATGTTGGATATGGTAGCTTTGTGGAGTCTGTCATGCCTCAAAAGGATTGCAGAGCAAGGCCACCTCATTTGTAACAGAAAACTACTTACCATTTGCAGAATAGTTCTCTTGGTGAGCTACTGGACCCTAGTAGCGTTCTGAAGTTCTGATCATGTTACATTCAACCAAAGCTGCATGTAAAATGTTAGGAAACACAGATACTCTAGGATTTAAGGGCATGCAGTCACAATAGCAATTTTTTGTACAATAGAAATTGTCCATTTTGTATTAGGCTAAGCAGATAACATGTTTATAAAGATGTTACATGACTGAATAGTGTAGATTCTCATATAACCTGCTTTTTTTTTGCACTGATGCCTTTCCCTTTTCTACATCTTTGTCCTCGTAGGGAATTCTCTATGACTGCTTAACAGAAGTGGAAAATATCTTAGACATAGATAATAGATGGGTTTGCCTGGTATGTTGATGTGAGCTAAAAATGGAATATTACACAGTATATACTCTATCAGAAGTCACCTTAAAAGATAGCATGAAGGGGCAGATCTTTCCAAAGAGCATTTCTGTTAGCAGTTTATTTGGTCTTTCACGTTGTCTAAGATAAAGATACACGTGGACTCAGGCAGTGGTGAATGGCTTGATTAGTTGCTCATGAGTATAAAATTGGCAAGATTGAAAAATCAATAACAAGGAAGTCTACAAAGAGGAATATGGATAGACCTATGGGAGGGAATAAAAAGCATGTAGATCTTGTGTCTTCTGCAAATTCCCACCACATAGCATCCACTGTATAGAAGTTACTTAAATAATAGGTGGGCATAAAGACAGCTAGTCTGTTTCCTCCATTACTCCTTGTGCAAAAGTCCCATGAATGCATGGGTCATGGTAGCAGGCAGGATTATGTAAGACTTGGCCCAAATAGCATAAGCACCCTCTTATTAAGAATGATCTAGGTAATGCCATGACTGATTACTGTGTCTGCTAAGGGCAACGACTGATGATGAACCTTTAATAGGATACCATAGTTTGAGGAGACCAGCCAGCCACATACTGAGAGAAGTTAGTTCCATCAGACTCATTTCACACTGGAGGCAACAGGCATTCCTCTTTTGGCAATTTCCTTAACTTCTGTACCTCTGCTTGTACTACTTTGTAAGGCCTTATGGATTATTTTATTGTCCAACAAGGGATACTAAAACATCTTCCATACCTAGGGACTCATTTTGTGGTAAATGAGGTATAACAATGAGTTAGTGATCATAGGCTCTACCTATTATCTCATATCCTGTGTCATCAGGAAAAAAAAATGACCTAACAGAACAATATAGTGACCTATTAAGAGCTTTGTTAAACTATCTTAGAAACAGCACCCACAGTATGGTACACTACATGTACCAAGCCAGTAGCCAACATAATGGGTCTGTTTCCTTAGTGTCTAGAACAACAGGTAAAGGAACCAAAGGCTTGAAGTAAGTTTGGTTCTTTCTAGCATTACTTCCAGAAACTTACTGGAGAATTTATGCTTCCTATCTTGTGAATTTATGCTCTGCTGGATTAGAGCCTCTGTGTTCCAGCAGGTGACAGATTCTTCCAACAGAAGATAGTGAGATTTTCATTAAACCTGGAGTTATGACTACTGTCTGGTTATTATGAAGTCCTCACGCCAGTGGGTTTGTGGGATAATGCAAACTAAGGCATACTTTTTATTTAGTATAGTGTCAAAAATATATGTCTTCTTGAAAATGTTCATGTTTCAAGAAGGCTTACAGTGTCAAATCACATTAAAATATGTTGCAATTTCCATAATCAGACTTTAAGTATCCACACAATAAAATATTTTTTGAAGTCATCACACACGTAATAAAAGTGTAACAAATAACTGATCAAATTGAAGAGTGTATTTTATTTTATCACTGATAAAAGATGGCACTAGATGTAAGTGGAAGATTTAGTTAATTTAATATTAGTTAATTAAGACAATTTTTATCTTATTTAGATGGTGTTATTTTATTCCCAATTCTATGGCATAACACATTTTGCCAGCAAAATCTCTTGCTATTCTAATGATATAAACCTAAATTAGTGACTTTCCAACATTCTGACTGTAACTCACAGCAGGAAATACATTTTATGTCTTTAAAACACACAGACACACAGACACACACACACACACACACACACACACACACGATAAATGTCTTCAAGTAGTCCTTACCTTTTCTACTTTGCAACTGGCAGCAGAAATCTGGAATAGACTATGAGATTAAATTCAACTATGCAGTCAGTGACTTCCTTTCTAGTACTGAGTCTAAAACTGTGGAACAGAATGCCCTGCTCTCCCCGCTTTCCCCATGAAGAGGAATTTCATATTAGTCAGAAGATATAGGGGAGCCATTCTAGAGACACGTTGCCTTCATTTCCAAAGACATATGTAGCTCGTTTATGGAAAAATTAAATAACTTCTCTCCTGAGGATATAACTTTTAAAAGCCTGTGCCCCCTGTGTTAGGGTTCTCCAGAGAAACAGAATCAATAAGAATTTGCTCATATGATTATGGAGGCTGAGGAGTCCCACAAGATGCCTTTAAGCTGGAGACCCAGGAAAGCTAGTGCTATAATTCAGTTTGAGTCTGAAGGCCTAAGAACTAGGGGAGCTGATATCTGAAGGCAGGAGAAGATGGACGTCCCAGCTCAAGCAAAAAGAGCAAATTTAGTTCCTCTTGAAGTGATATGACACGATGTGGTATTTGTGGCATACAACATGAACAAGTCTTCTTTCTCTCCGTTCTACCATGCCTTGTATTAAAGAAAGCAAATATTCCTTGCATAAACTAATTCTCTGACAGCCATGCAAAGCAGATTTTCTTCACCTCCTCTTCTGAAAATTCATTTGCCAGTCAACAAATGGATTTAGTCTGGTGATAGATAAAAGGACATGCTTTCCTTCTATATTGCTTTCCTCCTCTCTAAGATTTTATATTTAATTATACATGTATTGAGTCTTTTATTTCATTTGAAAGACAATGGGTAGATGCCATAAATCCTAATCAAATTAAAATTATGCTACAATATAATTAAACCAGTTTGAAAATTGTTGCCTCTAGAAGACATTTTTGTGTAATGGGAGCAGTAATCAATATTCTGAATATGAACACCCCAAAAGAGGTGAATTACTATTATTTTGACAAAGCATTCTTTTATTCATAGGACTCTCATTAATCACCTAGCAAACAATGTCACTGACAATTTAATAAGAATGCTTAATAGATATTTAGGTAGAAATTATTAAATCATTTGTATGCTTCTTTTTATGTGCACTTTGCTAATTTCACAAGGTAGCTGAATGTCTATGAAAAAAATGTCTTTATAATTTAAAATTCTGGCAGCTACTTTTATTATGAGTCTTTCATCAGTGACCCATTTGTAGTGTACATAGATCAGGCTGGTGTGTTAATGTCTCTTTTAACTAATTTTGGGGCAAATGAGTTATCAAATTCCCTGTTTAGCCACATCTCCCCCAGAGAAGGTGCATGCACATTTAAATTTACCTCCTGCAAATCCCTCTAACCTAAAACTCACAAGTACATGCAAGTATACATAATTTTCTAGCATAGTTTTGTGTTTGCATTTAATTTTCTACCCTCAAACTATTTTTTGCATTTTTATCTTTCCAAATAAGAGAGAGAAAATAAGAGAGAGAAAATATATTTACCATTCCTTAATTTTCATGTGGTTATCTGTATATGAAATGGTAGCTATTATGTAGTAGATAATAAATGTATATTGAATAAATTATTCAGGCAGTAAATGTGAAAGAACTGGATGCTTTTATTTATTTGCTCAGTCCCAAAATTCATTGACATTAGCTTAAAAATTTCCCCCATATCAGCTGCCAAAAAAGAATAAAAGAAAAGGAAAAAAGACAATTTATCGACTCTGAATCAGTATTTATGTAATTATTTTTGGTTTTAGTCTGCAAGCATTAACCCAAATGTGTTCAAAAGTTACTTGGATAAGGCCCACCTCTTATTTTGGTTAATTTTTGGTTAATTATTCATGTACTATTCTAAGTATATAAATAATTTATATGGTTTTAAAAGATAGCAATGTACCACAATGTACACACTCTTGCCCCACTCTTTTTTTCTCAATTTCTGCCACTCTCCATTTGCCTATCCAGTAGGTAATCAATCTCATGAACTTCTGATTTTTATTCCTGTGTGTCTATGTATGTATGTATTTTCCCTCCTTGTTTGTGTGCAAAGAGCATCGTATAGATATTCCTTTCACTTTGCATATTTCACTTAACAATACAGCCTGTAAATCATGCCATGTCAGCTCTTAAGGATCTTCTTTCTTGCTTTACAGCAGGACAGTACTCCATTATATGGGTGTACCAAATCTTTTTAAGCTTCTCTCCTATATATGAGCATTTAAGGTGCTCACAACAGGTTGAAATTATAAACTTTACTGCTATGAATAACTTTGTGCAGATGTGTTTTTATATTATTGGAGTTACATCTTCATGGTAAATTTCTAGATGGGGGTGAGAAGCTAAGTCCATATGTATATTTATTAGGTAATGCAAAACGTCCCTTAAAAGGGTTTTCAAATTTCTATTACCACCAGAAATGTATGAGAGTGCTTTTTTCCCTCAGCTTCAAAAACAGGTTTTTTTTAACCATTTTTTAATTGAAATATAGTTAATTTACAATGTTGTGTCAGTTTCAGGTGTACAGCAAAGTGATCCAGTTGTGCACATATATATATTCTTTTTCATATTTTTTCCATTATAGGTTATTACAAGATATTGAATATAGTTCCCTGTGCTCTACAGTAGGTCATTGTTGTTTATTTTATATATAGGACTGTGTATATGTTAATCCTCAAATCCTAGCTTATCTCCCCTCTCCTCCCCCTGCCCCCCTGCTATCTCCTTTGGCAAACATAAGTTTGTTTTCAATGTCTATGAGTCTTATTTTGTAAATAAGTTTATTTGTATCATTTTTTAATTTCCACATATAAGTGATATCATATGATATTTGTCTTTCTCAGACTTCACTTAATATGATAATCTTTAGGTCCATCTATGTTGCTGCAAATGGCATTATTTTATTCTTTTATGGCTGAGTAATACTCCATTTGTGTATGTATATATATATATGTGTGTGTGTGTGTGTATATATATATATATATATATATATACACCATATCTTTATCCATTCATCTGTCTATGGGTATTTAGGTTGCTTCCATGTCTTGGCTATTGGAAATAGCACTGCTCTGAACATTGGGGTGTATGTATCTTTTCAAATTAGAGTTTTCTCCAGATATATGCCCAGGAGTGGGATTGCTGGATCATATGGAAACTCTATTTTTAGTTGTTTTGGGGAAACTACATACTGTTCTCAATGGTGGCTGCACCACTTTACATTCCCACCAACAGTGTAGAAGGGTTCCTTTTTCCCCGCACCCTCTCCAGCATTTATTATTTGTAGACTTTTAGTGATGGCCATTTTGACTGGTGAGGTGATACCTCACTGTAGTTTTGACTTGCATTTCTCTAATAATCAGTGATATTAAGTATCTTTTCATGTGCCTGTTGGCCATCTGCATGCCTTCTTTGAGAAATTTTTATTTAGGTCTTCTGCCCATTTTTGGAGTAGGTTGTTTGTATTTTTGATATTGAACTGTATGAACTGTTTGTATATTTTGGAAATTAATCCCTTGTTGGTAGTGTTGTTTGCAAATATTTTCTCCTGTTAAATAGTTTTTTTTTGTTTGTTTATTTTGCTTATTGTTTTGTTTCCTTTTCTGTGCAAAAGGCTTTAAGTTTACTTAGGTCCCATTTGTTAATTTTTGTTTTTATTTCCTTTGTTTTAGGAGAGGGATCCAAAAAAACATCGTTGTGATTCATGTCAAAGAAGGTTCTGCATTTTCCTCTAGGAGTTTTATAGTATCTGGTCTTACATTTAGTTATTTAGCCCATTTTGAGTTTACTTTATATATGGTGTTAGAGAATGTTCAAATTTCATTCTTTTATGTAGCTGACTAGTTTTCCCAGCACCATTTATTGAAGAGACTATCTTTTCTCCATTGTATATTCTTGCCTCCTTTGCTGTAGATTAACTGACCATAAGTGCATGGGTTTATTTCTGGGCTTTCTATACTGTTCCATTGATCTATATGTCTGTTTTTGTGATAGTACCAAAGTGTTTTGATTACTGTAGTTTCGTAGTATAGTCTGAAGTCAGGGGGTGTGAGTCCTTCAGCTCTGTTCTTCCTTCTCAAAATTGTTTGGGCTATTGAGAGTCTTTTTTGTTTCCACACAAATTTTAAAAGTTTTTGTTCTAGCTATGTGAAAAATGCCATTGGTAATTTGATAGGGTTGTAGTCAATCTGTAGATTGCCTTGAGTAGTATGGTCATTTTAACAATATTGGTTCTTCCAATCCAGTAACACAGCATATCTTTCCATCTGTTCGGATTGTCTTCAGTTTCTTTCACTGGTGTTTTTTTTTTTTGGCCGTGCTGCACAGCTTGCAGAATCTTAGTTCCCTGACCAGGGAACCCAGGTCATGGCAGTGAAAGTGCCAAGTCCTAACCACTGGACTGCTGAGGAATTCCCTCATTGGTGTACTGGAGGTTTTGGACTGCAAGTCTTTTGTCTCCTTAGGTAGGTTTATTCCTAAGTATTTTATTCTTTTTAATGTGATGGTAGATGGGATTGTTCCCTTAATTTTTCTTTCTGAGAGTTCATTGTTGGTGTATAGCAATGCAACAGATTTCTGTGTATTAATTTTGTATCCAGCAACTTTACTGAATTAATTGATGAGCTCTAGTAGTTTTCTGGTAGTGTCTTTAGGATTTTCTATGTATAGTATCATGTCGTCTGCAAACATTGACAGTTTTACTTCTTCTTTTCCAAGTTGGAGTCCTTTTATTTCTTTTTCTTCTCTTTTTGCTGTGGTTAGGACTTCCAAAACTATGTTGAATAAAAGTGGTGAGAGTGGACATCCTTGTCTTGTTCCTGATCTTAGAGGAAATGCTTTCAGCTTTTCACCACTGAGTATGATGTTAGTTGTGGGTTTGTCTTATATGGCTTATATCATGTTGAGGTAAGTTCACTCATTGCCCACTTTCTGAAGAGTTTTTATCAGAAGTGGATGTTTAATTTTAACAAAAGCTTCTTCTGCACCTATTGAGATGATCATATGTTTTTATTCTTCATTTTGTTAATGTGGTGTATCACATTGTTTGATTTGTGGATATTGAAAACTCCTTACCTCCCTGGGATAAATCCCACTTGATTATGGTGTATGAGCTTTATAATGTGTTATTGGAGTCCCTTTGCTAGTATTTTGTTAACGATTTTTGCATCTACATTCATCAGTGATATTGGCCTGTAATATCATTTTTTTGTGTGTGTGAAATCCTTGTCTGGTTTTGATATCAGCGTGATGGTGGCCTCATAGGATGAGTTCAGAAGTGTTTCTTCCTCTGAAAAATTTTGGGAATATTTTCAGAAGTATAGGTGTTAACTCTTCTCTAAATGTTTGGTAGAATTCTCCTGTTAAGCCATCTGGTCCTGGACTTTTGTTTTTGGACATTTTTAAATTACTGATTCAATTTCATTACTGATAAGTGGTCTGCTCATATTTTCTATTTCTTTCTGGTTCAGTCTTGGGAGATTGCACCTTTCTATGAATTTGTCCATTTCTTCTAGGTGGTCTATTTTATTGGCATACAGTTGCTTACAGTAGTCTCTTATAGTCCTTTGTATTTCTGTGGTGTTGGTCATAATTTCTCCTTTTTCATTTCTAATTTTATTGATTTGGGTCTTCTCCCTGTTTTCCTTGATAAGCCTGGCTAAAGGTTTATCAATTTTGTTTATCTTCTCAAAGAACCAGCTTTTAGTTTCATTGATCTTTGCTATTGTTTTCTTCATCTCTATTTCATTTATTTCTGTCCTGATCTTTACGATTTCTTTCCTTCCACTTACTTTGGGATTTGTTTGTTCTTCTTTCTCTAGTTGCTTTAGGTGTAAGGTTAGGGTTTTCTTGTTTCCTGAGGTAAGCGTGTATTGCTATAAACTTCCTTCTTAGAACTTTAGAACTGCTTTTGCTGCATCCCATAGGCTTTGGACCATCATGTTTTTATTTTCATTTGTCTCTAGGTGCTTTTTAAATTTCCTCTTTGATTTCTTCAGTGATCCATTGGTTGTTTAGTAGCATATTGTTTAGCCTCCATGTTTTTTGCAGTTTTTATTCTTCTAGTTGATTTCTAGCCTCATAATGTTGAGGTCGTAAAAGATGCTTGATATGATTTCAGTTTTCTTAAATTTGCTGAGGCTTGTTTTGTGGCCCAGCAGGTGATCTATCCTGGAGAATGTTCCATGTGCACTTGAAAAAAATGTGTATTCTGCTGCTTTCGGATGGAATGCTCTATAAATATCAAGTCCATCCTATCTAATTTGTTATTTAAGGCCTGTGTTTCCTTATTGATTTCTGTCTGGATGATCTGTCCTTTGATGTAAATGAGTTGTTAAAAATCCCCCATTATTACTGTATTCCCATCAGTTTCCCCTTTTATGTCTGTTAACATGTGCTTTATGTATTGGGGTACCCCTATGTTGGCTGCATATATATTTACAATTGTTATGTCTTCTTCTTGGATTGATCCTTTGATCATTATGTAGTGTCCTCCTTTGTCTCTTGTAACAGTCTTTATATTTTAAAGTCTATTTTGTCTGATGTGAGTATTGCTACTTTGGCTTTCTTTTGATTTCCATTTGCATTGGAATAGCTTTTTCCATCCCCTCACTTTCAGTCGGTATGTGTCTTAGATCTGAAGCGAGTCTCTTGTAGGCAGCATATGTACAGGTCTTGTTTTTGTTTCCATTCATCCAGTCTATGTCTTCTGGTTGGAGCATTTAGTCCATTTACATTTAAGGTAATTATTGATATATGTGTTCCTATTGTCATTTTGTTCTTTTGCATTGGTTTCTGTAGGTCTTATTTTCCCCTTTTTTCTTTTGTTTTCTTCTGTTACGATCTGATGACTATCCTTAGTGTTATGTATGGATTCCTTTTTCTTTTTTATGTGTATATCTATTATAGATTTTTGTTTTGCAGTTACCATGTTTTTGTATATCAGTCTCTCTCTCTATATATATATGTACTTATTTTAAATTGCTGATCTTTTAATTTCAAATGCATTTTAGATACCCTGCATTTGTACTCCTCCCCTCATGATTACTGTATTTGATATTATATTTTACATAAAATTGCTTTGTGTATCCCTTAACTGCATATTGGGGGTACAAATGATTTTACTACTTTTGTCTTACAACCTCCTTACTAGCTTTGTATGTGGATGATTTCCTAACTTTATTTTATGTTTGCCTTTACCAGTGAGGTTTTCCATTTCATAATTTTCTTGTTTCTAGTTATGGCCTTTTCTTTGCCATCTGGAAAAGCATTCCACCTAGCATTTTTGTAAAGTTGGTTTGGCACTCCTGAATTCTTTTAGCTTTTGCTTGTCTGTAACGTTTTTGATTTCTCCATCAAATCTAAATGAGTGCCTTGCTGGGTAGAGTATTCCTGTTTTGGGTTTTTCTTTTTCAGTACTTTAAGTATATTGTACTACTCCCTTCTGGCCTGTAGAGTTTCTGCTGAAAAACCAGCTGATAGCTTTTTGGAAGTTCCCTTGTATGTAACTTGTTGCTTTTCCCTTGATGCTTTTAATATTATCTTTAATTTTTGTCATTTTGTTTACAATGTGTCTTGGTGTGTTCCTCTGTGGGTTAATCCTGTATGGGATTCTCTGTGCTTCCTGGACTTGGGTGACTGTTTCCTCTCCCAGGTTAGGGAAGTTTTCAGCTCTTATCTCTTCAAATATTTTCTCAGGCCCTTTCTCTCTCTCTTCTTTTTTGGGGCTACTATAATGTGAGTATTCACATGCTTGATGTTGTCCCAGTGGTCTCTTAAACTGTCCTCATTTCTTTTCATGCTTTCTTCTTTATTCTGTTCAGCAGCAGTGATTTCCACTATTCTGTCTTCCAGCTCACTGATCCATTCTCCTGCCTCATTTAATCTATTATTGATTCCTTCTAGTGTGCTTTTCATTTCAGTTATTATATTCTCCAGTTCTGTTTGGTTGTTCTTTATATTTTCTAATTCTTAGTTTAAGACTTCTAATTTATTATTCTCTGCAATCAAGCCTGCTGACATTCAAAGCCAAATGCTCTAGGGACTCCTCTTCCTGGTGCCAGACCCCTGGGCTGGGATCCTGGTGTGAGGCTCAGAACTCTCACTTCTGAGGGAGAACCTCTGAATATAATTCTCCAGTTTGGATGTCGCCCACCACGGGGTGTGGGATTAGCTTATATCCTGAGTCTGCCTCTCCTACCATTCTCTTTTTGTTCCTTCTTTATGTCTTTAGTTGTAGAAGTTCTTATTTGGTAGATTTCAGTCTTTTGCAGAGATGGTTATTCTGCAGATTGTTGTGATTTTGGTGTAATAGTGAGAGGAGGTGATCTTAGGGCCCTTTTGCTCCACCATGTTAGCCACTCTCCTAGGTAACTATTGATAGGCTCAACATGGCATCACAACCCAACCTTCTCACCAGCAGTAACTGCTTTGAGAATCTTTTTCTTCCTTTGTGCTTAGTTGAGTTTTACTTGCTCATAGGTCACCAGTGCAGAGGCCTTGCACCCAACAGTTCAGACCCAAGTTCCTAATGCAAAAATGGTTGCACCCAACACCTCAGCTTGGGGTCCCTGTCTTACCAACAGTTTTAATCATTTTTATGTTTTAACTGATTATAGAAATGGGAAGTGATATCTCTGTGTAATTGAAATTTGCATTTTCTACTTGTGTGATTGAACATCTTTTCATATGTTTAGGCCATATTTATATATTTTTGTGAATCATCTGTTTACTTTTCTAACCTATTTTTCCATTTCAAACCTGTTAACTTTTTAAAAAGTTAAAAGTTTTATTGACCTATAAATCACATATAAAAATCACCCATTTAAAGTGTATAAGAGAGAGGTTTTTAGTATTTCACAGAGTTATGTAACCGTCACTACAATCAATTTTAGAGTATTTTCATTACCTCAGGAAGAAACTCTGTACTCATTAGTAGTCTTTCCCTATTTACCCTGAACCTCCCATCCCTCACCTCGGTGAGACCCTAGGTCACTATTAATATACTTTTATTTCTATGGATTTGCCCTTTCTAGATATTTCATGTAATTGGACTTTTATAATATGTGTCTTTTGTTACCTGTTGCTTCCACTTAGCATACTGTTTACAAGGTTCGTCTACATTGTATCATATATCAATACTTTTTTATTGCCAAATAATAGTCTATCATATGGCTGTACAACATTTTGCTTATTCATTCATCAGTTGATCAGTGCTTGAGCTGTTTCCACATTTTGGCTGTTATGAATAATGCTGCTATTAACATTCATGTATTAATTTTTTGTGGATGTATATTTTCTTTTGTGGGAGGTATATACTTATAAATGTCATTGCTGAATTGTATGATAATTCTAACTTTTTGAGGAATTTCCAAACTGTTTTTCAAAGTGGCTGCGCCATTTTACATTCCCACCAGCCATGTATGAGGGTTTCAATTTCTCAACACTTGCGCCACCACTTACTCTTGTTATTTTTTGATTATAGACATCATATTGGGTATGCAGTGGTATGTCACTGTGGTTATTATTTGAATTTTGCTTATGTCCAGTGATGCTGAACATCTTTTCACGTTGGTCATTTGTATATCTTCTTTAGAGAAATGTCTTTTCAGATCCTTTGCCTATTTAAAAAAATTAATAGACTTTAATTTTTAGAGGTTTTTTGATTTCACAGCAAAATTGAGAGGAAGATAGAGAGATTTCCCATATAGTCCCTGCCTTCACACATGTTAGTGTCCCCTAGTCAGCATCCCACATCATATTTTGTTACATTTGTTATGATCAATGAACCTACATTGATACATAATCACAAAAAGTCTATGGTTTACAGTAGGGTTTACTTTTGGCAAATGTATAGTGACATGTACCCACAATTATAGTATCATATAGAATAATTTCACTGCCCTAAAAAATTTGGTGTCCTCTGCCTGTTCATCCCTCTTTTTCCCCTAACCATTGATAACCACTGATATTTTACTGTCTCCATAGTTTTTCTTTTTCCAGACAGTCATATATAGGCATACCTATTTTATTGCACATCACAGATATTGTGTCTTTTACAGACTAAAGGTTTGTGGCAACCCTGCATTGTAAGTGATAGTTAGCAGTTTTTGGCAACAGAATTTTTTTGTTTTGTTTATGATTTTTTTGTTTTGTTTTGATTTTCCATTTTTATTGAGATATAATTAACATACAGCACTGTATAAGTTTCAGGTGTACAGCATAATGATTTGACTTACATATGTCATGAAAAGATTATCACAATAAGTTTAGTGAACATCCATCATCTCATATAGATACAAAATTAAATAAAAAGAAAAAAGTTTCCCTTGTGATGAGAACTCTTAGCATTTACCCTCTTGACAATTTTCATGTATAACATACAGCAGTGTTAATTGTATTTATCACGTTGTACGTTACATCCCTAGTACTTATTTATGACTAGAAGTTTGTAGCTTTTGACTACCTTCATCCACCTCCCCCTCCCACTACCCCCTCCCTCTGTTAACCACAAATCTGATCTCTTTTTCTATGAGTTTGATTGTTTTTGAAGTATAAATGACCTACAGCACTATGTTAGTTCTTGTTATATAATGTAGTGATTTCGTATTTCTGTACAGTTTTAAATGATCAACATGATAAGTCTAGTTATGAAATGTACATCACTGTACAAAGATATTATTTAAGTTACTGACTATATTCCCCACGTTGTACATTTCAGATTCGTATATTTTGCAACTGGAACTTTGTACCTCTTAATCTCCCTCACATTTTTTTTTTCCTTCACCCTCCTCCCCTATGGTAACCACCTGTTTGTTCTTTGTCTATAACTCTGTTTCTTTTTTGTTATGTTTCAGCATCTGTTTTATTTTTAGATTCCATATAAATGAAATAATATAGTATTTGGCTTTTTCTGTCTGACTTATTTCACTTAGCAAAATACTCTTTAGGTTTATCCATGTCATTGCAAATGGCAAGGTTTCAGTCTTTTTTATGGCTAGTAGTGTGTGTGTGTACACAATGGAATATTACTAGTCATAAAAATACATCATATCTTATTTACCCATTTATCTATTGATGAGCACTAGGGTTACTTCCATATCTTGGCTATTATAAATAATGCTGCAGTGAACATAGGGGCTCATATATCTTTTCTAATTGGTGTTTTTGATTTCTTCAGGTAAATATCCAGGAGTGGAATTGCTGGGTCATAGGGTAGTTATATTTTTAATTTTTTTGAGGAATCTCCATACTGTTTTCCATAGTGACTGACCCAATTTACATTCCCAACAATAGTGTGCAAAGGTTCCCTTTTCTCCATATCCTCACCAGCACATGTTATTTGTTGTCTTTTTAATGTTAGCCATCCTCAAAGGTGTGAGGTGATATCTCATTGCAGTTTTATTTGCATTTCCTTGATGATTAGTGATGTTGACCATCTTTTCATGGGCTTGTAGTTCATCTGTATCTCTTCTTTGGAAAAAATGTCTGTTCAACAGATCCTCTGCTCATTTTTAAATTGGGTTACTTGTTTTGTTTGATGTCAAGTTGTCTGAGTTCTTTGTATATTTTAGATATTAACCAGTAGTATTATGTCATCTGCAGTGACAGTTTTACTTCTTTTCCAGGTTGGATTCCTTTCATTTTTTTTTCTTATCTGATTGCTGTGACTAGGACTTCAAATACTATGTTAAATAAAAGTGGCTAGAGTAGGCATTCTTATCTTATTGCTGGTCTTAGAGGAAATGCTTTCAGCTTTTCACCAATGAGTATGATGTTAGCTATGGTTTTATCATATATGCCTTTTATTATGTTGAAATATGTTCCCACTATACCCACTTTGATGGGAGCTTTTGTCAGAAATGGATGTTGATTTTTGTCAAAAAGCTTTTCTTGCATTCATTGAGATGATTGTATGATTTTTGTTCTTCAGTTTGTTAATGTGGTGAATCACATAGATTGATCTGTGGATATTAAACCATCCTTGTATCCCTGGGATAAGCCCCTCTTGTCCATAGTGTATGATTCTTATACTGTATTGTTGAGTTTCATTTACTAATATTTTGTAGAGGATTTTTGCATCTATATTCATCAGTGATATTGTCCTGTAATTTGCTTTTTTGTGTGTTATCTTTGATTTTAGTATCAGTATGATACTGACCTCATAGAATGCTTTCAGAAGTGTTCCTTCCCCTGCATTTTATGGGAATAATTTCAAAAGGATAAATGTTAACTCTTTTATATGTTTGGTAGAATTCACCTGTGAAGCCATCTGGTCCTGTACTTCTGTTTGTTGGGAGTTGTTTTATTACTGATTCAGCTTCATTACTGGTAATTAGTCTGTTCATATTTTCTCTTTCTTCCA
Source organism: Grampus griseus (assembly GCF_964374135.1). NCBI lineage: Eukaryota > Metazoa > Chordata > Mammalia > Artiodactyla > Delphinidae > Grampus > Grampus griseus. The sequence goes on from NC_139010.1 coordinate 43,206,944, forward strand.
GGTTCAGTTTTGGGAGATTATACATTTCTAGGAATTTGTTCATTTCTTCTGTGTGTCATTTTATTGGTGTATAATTGTATGTAATGATCTCTTATGATCCTTTGTATTTCTTTGGTGTTGATTGTAACTTCTCCTGTATCATTTCTGACATTATTGATTTGGCTCTTCTCTTTTTTTTCTTCATGAGTCTGGCTAAAGCTCTATCAATTTTGTTTATATTTTTGAAGAACCAGCTCTTAGTTTCATTAGTCTTTTCTATTGTTTTTACTCTCTGTTTTGTTTATTTCTCTGTGTTCTTTATGATTTCTTTCCTTCTACTAACTTTGAGTATTGTTTGTTCCTCCTCTTCTCGTTCCTTTAGGTGTAAGATCAGGTTGTTTATTTAATATTTTTCGCGTTTCCTGAGGTAAGCTTTTATCTCTATAAACTTCTTTTTTACGTCTAATTTTGCTGCCTCTCATAGATTTTGGATCATTTTGGTTTTGTTTTCTCTCATGTCCAGGTAGTTTTTGATTTCTTCTTTGAGTTTCTCAGTGATCCACTGGTTGTTTAGTGGCATAATGGTTGGCCTCATGTTTGTGTTTTTTGCAATTTTTTTCCTATAGTTGTATTCTGTTCTCACAGCACTGTAATCAGAAAAGATGCTTGATATGATTTTAATTTTCTTAAACTTACTGAAACTTGTTTTGTGGCCTAACGTGTGATATTATCTTGGAGAATGTTCAATGTTCACATGTATTCTGCTGCTTTTAGATGGAATATTCTATATGTATCAACTTCATTTGGTCTATTATTTCATTTAAGGCCAACGTTTCCTTATTGATTTTCGTCTGGATCATCTGTCCACTGATGTAAGTGGGGTGTTAAAGTCCCCTCCATTATTGTGTTACTGTTGATTTCTCTTTTTATGTCTGTTAATATCTGCTTTATATATTTGGGTGCTCCTGTGTTAGGTGCATGTATATTTACAATCATTATAACTTCTTGGATTGATCCCTTGAGTACGATTTAATGTCCTTTTTTGTATTTTGTTGTAGTCTTTGTTTTAAAGTCCATTTTGTCTGATATAAGTATTGCTGCCCTAGCCTTCTTTTCATTTCCATTTGCATGGAAAACCTTTTTCCATGTCCTCACTTTCAGTCTTTGTGTGTCTTTATATTTGAAGTGAGTCTCTAGTAGACAGTATAAATATTGGTCTTGTTTTTGTATGTCTTCAGCCAATCTGTGTCCTTGATTGGAGCATTTTGTCCATTAGCATATAAAGTAATTATTGATAGATATGTACTCATTACCATTTTGTTAATTGTTCTGGGGTTATTTTTGTTCTTCCTTTTTGTTCCTTTCTTCTTTTTTTGATCTCTTCCCTTGTGATTTGATGACTGTCTTTAGTGTTATGTTTGGATTCCTTTCTTTTTCCTGTGTGTGTGTCTATCAAAAATTTTTGGTTTGTGGTTACTGTGAAGGGTGTGTGTGTGTGTGTATAGATAGGTAGATAGATGATTATCTCAAGTTGCTGATCTTAAGTTCAAATATGTTTTAACAAACCTGCATTTTAACTCCCTTCCTCCCACATTTACTGTTTTTTGCCATCATGTTTTACGCCTCTTTGCTTTGTGTATCTCTTAACTACTTTTAGAGGATATAGTTTTACTACCTTTTTCTTTTGAACTTTTTACTAACTGTATACACAGTTGATTTACTACCTTTACTGTATATTTGCCTTTGCCAGTGATTTGTTTTTTCCTTTTGTAATTTGTGTGTTTCTATTTGTGGCCTTTTTTTTTTTCACTTAGAGAAGTTCCTTTAACATTTCTTATAAAGCTGATTTGGTGGTGCTGAACTCTTTTAGCTTTTTCTTGTCTATAAAATTTTTGATCTTTCCATCAGTCTGAATGAAAGCCTTGCTGTGTAGAATATTCTAGGTTCTAGGTTTTCCTCTTTTATCCCTTTAAATATGTCATGCCACTCCCTCTGGTCTGTAGAGTTTCTGCTGAAAAGTCAGCTGATAGCTTTATGGGAGTTCCCTTGTATGTAACTGGTTGCTTTTCCCTTGATGCTTTTAATATTCTCTCTTTATCTTCTATTTTTGCCATTTTAATTGTAATATGGTCCTCTTGCATTGATCCTATTTTGGACTTTCTGTGCTTCCTGGATAGAAGCACAGGATTTGTGTTTCCTTTCCCAGGTTAGGGAATTTTTCAGCTATTACATTTTCAAATATATTCTCTGCCCCTTTCTCTCTCTCTTCTCCTTCTAGGACCCCTATAATGCAAATGTTGATGAGCTTGATGTTGTCCCAGAGTTTTTTTAACCTGTCCTCATTTAAAAAAATTCTTTTTTCTTTTTTCTATTCAGCTTAAGTGATTTCCAGTACTCTGTCTTTCAGATCCCTGATCCATTTCTCTGTATCATCTAATGTACTCTTGGTTCTTTCTAGTGTATTTTTCATTTCAGTTATTATGTTTTTCATCTCTATTTTGTTCTTCTTTGTATTTTTTTTACTTTGTTAAAAACTTTTAACTTTTCACTGTGTTCATCCAGTCTTCTCCCAAATTCTTTAAACATCTTTATGATCATTACCTTGAAATCTTTATCAGGTAGATCTCCCATATCTATAAAAGGAGTGAAGGAGATAAGCTTCCCTGTCAGACCCATTTGTAATGTGTCACCCATCAAATCACCTCTTCTTCCTCTTTCATCATGTGTAAATATTGTAAAAAGTCATTGTGAAAAAAATGTTGAAAAATGATAAATTTCTAAATAAAATGTTAAAAAGTTAAATAAATATATTTTCATATATCAAATCATTTTGTTGTACACCTAAAACTAATATGTTATATGTCAATTATATCTCAATTTAAAAGAAATTATTAAAAAATTTAAATTTAAAAGAAAATATATTTATTAAGGCCCATGAAAAATTAGACATCTATGTTAACAGATCTTCTTTGCTCAGGTTTAGGGGAAATTTTTTACTGTCACAATAGCAGTATGAACAATAATAGAAAATCATTCACTGATTTTAAAGCCACTCTCCTACAGGTAAAGCAGTTTTACATACCTTTCTCATATGAACTTCATATGTTGTCTTTTGAGATACATAAATGTGTTCTCATTTTACATTTCATAGGAGGGAGTCAAGGTTCAGAAAGTTTCAGAAAGACTTGTCAATGTCAGATAAGAAATAACCAGATCAAGATTTGAGTCTAGGTTTTCTAAACTCAGCAGTGTGAATTTTTAAGTCTACCAATTATCTCTCCTCAAATGAAGGTGGAAGGCTACTTCTTGGGAATTGGTAAAGACTTTGGTTGAAGGATTTGGTCAAAGGTTAAAGGATAAACACCCATTTATCTAAGTTTCCTTGAGGTGACCTTAGGCTTTCAATCTTCTTATCACTCAAGAACAACCATATTCCAGAGCACAAAATAAATCATGGCAAGAGGTTGGACTATGACATCCAGGATCACAGAGAACGGAGGCTAGACCTATAACTGTTGGCTATGTTTCTTGCTTCACACGGGCGTTCACTTCCCAGGAACCAGGACTGAGCTGTCTTCCTGATTACACATATTGACCTAGACTGGCATACCTGTCCACCAGATCTTATCCTTTTGATAATGACATCAGGCCAGATTGCATGTAAACATGCTCTATGACCCTGTTGTTTCTGAACACAAATCAGTTTTCTTGGGTGACAGCATCATTATTTAGTCAGATTCTTTAGCCATGATTATAATGGTGTATTCTAGGTAATACTTTGGCCCAAATCTCTTATAGTCAAGCCCAATGGCTTATACAAATATTTATTTTAAATATTTAATTACACATCACTTCTCTATATCATGTATTTTAGTGAGATATAGGCATTATTGTGTTCCTGAGAAAAGGTATATACAATCCTATTTTAAATGCATTTGAGAAATTTGATAAGGCCATTTGTTAGTTTCATGGTACTGTTTTTGTTTGGTTTGGTTTGGTTTTTTTAGCAATTCATCATCCCAGAATTACATTCAGCAAGAGAAAATTGGGTTTTCAGGTTAGTTTTTAAATTTACAATGCAAAGTATGATGCGTTCCTCAGATACTCCTATGGTTCATGTGTCAGTCAGATGGCTATGTTCAGTTACTAAGACTTCATGGTGTTTAGTTTTAAAGATACTCAGGCTTTGAGATTTTTTAAGGAGGGGATTATATTTAAACCAGGGGTCATCAAAACTATTTAGGTATAGGGCCAGATAATAAACATTGTAGACTTTGAAGGCCTTAGATCTCTGTTAAGTTGAAGACTAAATTCTACCAATAGTGCTGGAAGGCAGCCAGAAAGTTGGCTGTGTTCCAATAACATTTTATTTACAAAAACAGGTGGTGGGCCAGATTTGGCAAGTTGTTATTTGCCTGATTTAAATGGTTCTGTGCTTTGTAGAAAGTTGATTTCACTAAATATTAGGAAGAGTAAAAACTGAGATGACATATCTAAGAACCTACATTTAAAAAATATTTTCACAAACAAATCAACCTATTCCTGTTGCAAATCATTATTTTCATTTTTTCTTTTTAAAATTATGTAAAACCCCCCAAATCATATAATTCATTTAGAAATTTAGCAATCACCGTGAAATAATATAAATTCCTCATTTATGATGCTCAGGATTTGAAGCAGTTAGAGGATATTGTTCTCATACCTTCTGCCCAAAGGTGAGGATAGAGAATAACACTTATTCCTCTCACCTGCTCTAGGGCTTAGCACAGAATCCACTCTGCCTCTCAAGATGATTTAGGGACAGGAAAACCCTGAGTAAAACTGTGAAGTAATTGAATTTTTGGTTTCATTCTGTCCACTTTTCCTTTCTATCCTCATCTACTCCTTTTTATTGCATGAGTCTTATCTCCCAGTACATGTTCCTATCTGACAAGACAACCCCTGCCATCCGGAGGCATTCTGCCACTGCCTGCCACTGCCTCTATATTCCCTTTTTGTGTCTTAAAACTTTAATTTCCAACAGCAGTTTGTTGAGGTGAGTTTTCCAACAGGGCAGTTAGTTATGTGATAAGTACATAACTTATATACATTTCTTTTTTTTTTTTTTTTTTGCGGTACGCGGGCCTCTCACTGTTGCGGCCTCTACCATTGTGGAGCACAGGCTCCGGACGTGCAGGCTCAGTGGCCATGGCGCACAGGCCCAGCCGCTCCGCGGCATGTGGGATCCTCCCGGACCAGGGCACAAACCCGTGTCCCCTGCATCGGCAGGCGGACTTTCAACCACTGCGCCACCAGGGAAGTCCTTTATTTACATTTTAATAAGGGATTCCTTAAGTTTCAATGTTTAATTGAGGAAATGAGTCTCTGTTCATTGGCTTTTATAGTACCATGAAGAGAAGGATGTGAAGGTGATTCCTCACAAACCACATAATTTTGCTAGTATACTATTTACATTTTATGACAGTCCTATTAAGGTGGTTGTTTGAAATCAAACCAATATCCAGGAGTCCTCTAACTACCATTCCAGTTCACAGGTAGAGAAGGATATAGGATACTAGTCTAAAATCAGTTTATTTATATATTAAATATTGTATTTTCTGGCCATTTTATAAATGTATAAACTATTGATCATTTGCATGGACTCTGTCTAGGTTCCAGTTTGATTTACTTTGATTCCCACATAGGTCTACCTTTTTTCATTGGGATTTTTCTGAAAGGACATGTGAATGATGGAGATAAGAAAAGAGGCAAAGGGTAGATGCCTTTTTCAGGCCTTCCAGGAAACCTAAAGGGAAACAACAGCCAGGAGAGGGTACTGACATCAGTTCCTGTGCCACTTAGACTTGTGCAGAACATTTAAGAAGATAAATATCAGAGCAGGAGACAGAAATTTGAGCAATTGCCAGTGGAGAGAAGGAGATTTCTGCATTTTGTGTATCTGCATTTATCTCAGAAAGACTAACCCAATATAAGATTCAGAATCTGAGAATATGGTCAGAGATGCAGTACAGTGATAATAAGTGGCTGTGGACTGGTCCTAAGCGGGGATCACTACTCTAGTTACCTCCAGTTAAGGGCTGAAAAACACCCTAGTGAGGGAGGATTTGTAGTTAACACCAGTATCTCACTCTAGTTCTAACTCCATGTTATCTAATTTCTAGAAACAGCAAAATCCTTAACCTATGACACTGTAATACTTAATTTACATGTATTAATGATTCGTAAGTATCCACTGGCCTCTTAACTAAAAATTACTGTGGTTCATGCTTAAAATGCATATTCTTGCACACCACCAAGACATTAGATATTCTGAATTAGAATCTATGGAGTTGTAACCCATGCAGGCTGCATTTAAACATGCCTGTCAGGTGATTCTTATGCATACTAAAATTGGCAAATCACTGGCATGTCATTTCATTAAATCCTTAGAATCGCTATGTGAAATAAGCTATTATCCCCATTGTATAGATGAAAAGTTTAAGGTTGAGAGATAATTTAATTACTCTAGTATCATTCCATTATTGAGAACCAGTGCCGGTGTTTGAACATAGGACTGCCTATAAAAACAACCCAAAACACTGTGACATAATGGATGCTATGCAAATTGTATTCTACTTTAGATGGCAAATTACAAAAACACATACTTATCTGAATGCAAAAATAGAAATCATGAATTTTAAAAGCTAATTTTAACTTAATTGTTTTCATATTTTCTGTTTACATTTCACATTGGTATGTTTGTATCTTTATAACTAATGCTTTTGTTGACCTACTGAATTTCAAGTTAAATCTACCCAGTTGGGTATAATTAAATAGAGATTCTTAAAGACATCCAATTGACAAGGCACTCTTGATTCTGAGGCACACATTTCTCATACTTATAAAAGCAGGTCAGAGGTCGATTCTTCGATGTATGTAACTGCACAGAGAACAAAGCTTCCCATCTACTTCTACCATCCTTAAAATTTGTCAGGTAGAAAGGGATGATCAGTAATGCTTTGGGAAGACATGGACTTAGTCTTGTAGTTAGCTGCTTAATGAAATTGCCAGAATGCAATCACAGATGACCAAACAATGTGGGTGGAAACAGATACTTCCTTGCTTTGATTGGATAGAATGCCAAGAGGCAGTTACATTCTTTAGCTAAAAATTGAACAGGCTCTACCACTTCCAATTTGTTCACATTGTTACTGGGCAAGTGATATTGGGCAAGAAATTTAGTATTCCAGGCAATGCAAATGGTACCAGAACAGAAGAGATGCCATTTGTAAACTTGGGTTTAGGCTCCAAAAATATAGGGTTGGAGGCATTTAACTGGAAATGCTTTGGAGGCTATGGAACAGGAGAAATATGTTCATACCAGCAAATCTCCACCTCCCCCATCACAGAAGGCAGAGGTTTCAAACAAGGGAATAATTTCCTTTGTACATGACCCTGTAACTGGTTTAGAGATAAATTATAGTTATGGAAGACTGAAGTTTTCAGAATATGAGTTTTTTAACTTCCTTAGCTGAAGTGAAATAGTAATAATGCTTTTGCTTGGAGTAAATAAAATAATCTTTGATGAAGTCTTCTAGTTGGCTTGCACTCATTTTGCTCGCTTTGTTTCCAGTTTTGGGGGCTGTCAAGGAAATACTCTGTTTATATGCAACATCAACTTCTTGCTGACAAGAGAGAATTAAATAGGGAGAAACGAGTTTTTGGTTAAGCCTAATAATCATTGACTGCAACATAAACTCAAAAAGACCTAGCAAAGAAGGGAAATAGCCCTTCAATATTAATAACCATCAGGCATGTAGATTTGTGTCCACGTGAATGCTGATTACAGAAGTGAGCTTTTCTGCAGTCACAAAAGGGAAGACAGCTGCTGGATCATTTTCATGTAGTAGATATTTTACAAACTAAGCCATTTGTTTCCTCCTTTTTTTCTTAATAATTGCATTGTTTATTTAAAATATTAACTATATAACATCTAATGTTTAATCTGTATTTCATTAGATCTTTTTCTCAAACTGAGCTCCTGTTAGTGAGTGTTCTTATGGAGATATCTGCCCACCACTGTGATCAAAATACAGAGCACTGATAGACAAAATATGAATAGATAAAATTTAAAAGGTGGCTATAAACAGAACAAGATAGATATCCCTCGGGCCAGAAATTAAAAGATACAAAATACTAAAGCTACAGTCTTTTCTTTAATCTATAATAGGGAGAGGCTACCTTCTCAAGTATGGAGCTGTATTTAAATACAAGTAGTAATCTCTGATTTTCAAGGCCTCTATTCACAATTAGGAGAGCCTCTTACAAGGTCCTGTAGAATAAAAGTGCCTCATTCTACACAGAAGACCTGACCAGGCTTACTTCCTGAAATGGAGTTCAGGCTTACAGCTTGAAACACCAGCCAGTGTAGCTTCGAAACAATGGCTTGGGCTAAATTCCCCTTGGCTCATATATTGGCTTTTTTCTTAAACCAATATCCATAGAAAAGAATGAAATTTTGCTATTTGCAACAGCATGGATGGACTTGGAGGATATTATGCTTAGTGAAATAAGTCAGACAAAGAAGGACAAATACTGTATAATATCACTTAGAAATACAGCCAATTGAAGTACAATATGTATTTATAAATACATATTTATCTCTCAAAGATATTAACATAATTTATCATACTGATTCAGAATAGTATTTTTTTTCCAGAATGGTATTTTTCATGAGTTAGTTTATATACATGATATTTCCAGGTGAGTTTTTGATAGTTTTGATTGATAATGATAGTGTCCAAGTCATTGTGTCAAGAAAGAAACTGCCTACCAAAGTTACTAAGGAATGAGCTCATTTTGAAAAACATATAATGTATTTTTAAAAGTTTAATTTGTTATGGATAGGGGAAAGACACTTGGAATGTCTGATGCTTTTATTAGTTTCAATTTATTACTTGAGTAGATTTATTTAATAATCTCTATCCATAATTCACCTTAATCATGTGGTTCTCAAAATGTAATCCCATTGTGATAAATGTATCTCCACATATTTATGTATGCAGTAAAATATTTCCTGTCATTAACCACTTTCACTACGAAGATAATTCTTGTAGTGATGCATAGCAAATCTCTTCATCTTGTTTAAAGTGTGATGCCTTTCGAACGGATGAATAACACCAGTAATAATGATGATGTACACTGCTCTGTGTGTTTATGGGACATCTGTATGTTTATAGGGCCGTATTTTCCTCTCCATTCTTTTATCATCTGGAAGTTAAATAAGTGTAGCCCTCTGGGGGCCACAATGGGAGTCCCAGTCTCTTTATGAAAATCCATCCTCAATTTCAGAAAACAACCAATCAGGATACAAGATGATACACCATCTATCATTTGTAAAACCTGCTGAAGACTCATTTGGTCTTTGCCCATGAGACTACAGGCAAAAGGTTACTATAACTGATTCATTTATGCTCAGAGGTTGTAGTCCTGACTCCATGGAATGTGGCATCTTGCAAAGTTACAATGTGGTTTTTGTGGAGGATAACATGGAATTTGATTTTTAACCTGATGATATGTTGGTAAATATGTGTCTGCCTCAGTTCAAAAGGCAATCAGACCCTATTTTTGTCTCCATCTGTAGGAAGCCTTATTTGCTTCACGAGCCCAGCATAATGATGCAGAAATTCCATTTTGAGTTACATATAAGGACCAGGCTTCTAATCTTCACCTGTTCTTCTAGATGTTGTTGGCCTAGAAACTCTGACCTTACTTTATATGAACTTGTGTCTATCAGCAATTATGGTCTATAAATTCTGATGTGTATGCCTTCACAAAATTCCATATGTCTTGGTTGACTTTTGAAAAGACTTGTTTTCAGAATGTTTACTTGCACTAGTTCTTCAAACTAAAATTTTAAATAAAAATTTAAAATAAATTTTTATTTATTTTTAAATTCTTATGATATATTTAAGGCATATATAAAATAGAAGAAAAATATAATGGACATTCATGTACCTATCATCCAGGTTAAGAATAAAATAAATCAAATATATTTGAAGTCCTCTATGTACTTCACCATGATTTAAGTCTCTTTTCCAAATAGATAACTACCGTTTACACTTTTTGTAGGAATTATTTTATTAGTTAAATAGATTGTCTGTGGTGCTAGAGGTAGTAAATGGTTAACATATTGATGTATAACATAAAAAGATAGAGCAAATTTTGTGGTTTTCCAATTATATAATAAAACTATGTGAGATTTGGGTATAATCTGAGACTCAGTTCTTTACATATTATGTGTTTCTTCAGATACTACTTGGCTTCTCTAATATTCAGCTTTTTTTTTAATCAAAGAAATCTTATGGAATGTGGCTGAAATATTGAGCATTTACAAGTGAGTGGTACATAATTGGCACTCCATAAATATTTGTCAAATGAATAAGTATAGAAGTTCCAAGCTAAGGAGATTACAATGTTTCTTTAAATCAGAAAATCACTGACATTATAAAGGGCAGTTTGGTAATTTTCTTTTCTACTTTGACATTCTTAGAAGTGGTTTTTTCCTGTACTATTAGGGTAGCTTACCACCCTGGTCTCAAGATGACTTCCCAATTCCCAGCATGACAAAGAGGCCAGAGCGCTGAAAGGGAGTTTTCTCCTCGCACATTTTTCTGCAAGTAAAGGAACTTCCTAGAATATCTTTTCCTGATACATATTTGTCTATCTCTTTAGCCAGAAGCCTATTCATAAACTAATCAACATTAAGATGAATTGCATTATAACATGCATTTTTAGACTTTTTATTAACTTTTTATTTTGAAATAATTATAGATTTAGAGGAAGTTGCAAAAATACTGTTATTTTGGTAATGTCATATAAATGGAATCATACAGTCTGTAACCTTTTGCTATTTTTTCCCACTCAGCATAATGCCATTGAGGTCATTCCAAATAGTTGTGTATATCAACAGTTCATTCCTTTTTAGTGCCAACTAACATTCTGTGACATGAATGTACTGTAGTTTGCTTAACAATTCACCTATTGAAGGACATTTGAGTTGTTTCCAGTGTTTGGCTATTACAAATAACATTGTGTACAGGTTTTCATATGGATGGGTAATACCTAGTGACAAATGCTTGTTTGGAGGTAAAGCATATAGGGAATGCCTATAACCTGGTGTTGTGGGAGCACGTAGGAAGAGTCTTCAGTCTCACCAAGGAGAGTAGAAGGTGACGTCCTAAAGGGAAAAGGATGATTATTCATAACGACAGTAAGTCCAAATGATAAACAATTCAACTCAAGCTGAATATTCTAATTGGGTAAATTGGAATAGATGATTAGCAGCCTGTAATCGATGATTATCTAGTGTATTTGGGAAAAGAGTCTGACTTTGTTTTGCCTTTTCAGCTTGTAACACAAGGCTCTACCTCATTTGTTACATTTACTACTTATCAGATAAGGAAAGCACAAACATAATCAGAACTGTCCCTGGGGAGGCAGATTTCACACATGCTCTATACCAGCAGGGTTCTTCAAGCAGCTTATAAGCCAGTTTTGTTATATAATTATTTTCTAGATTTTAGCTGGACCTTTTAATAGAGCTCTAATTTTAAGCTTCATTTCATCCTTTTCTATTGTTTTCCTTAATGTTTAAATCAAGGAACCTTTGATTTACTGCTGCCCTTTGCATATGTGAAAGTTATAAAGCACAGGTCAGATGCTGAGTATTATTTAAAAGTGTTCCCTTGTGTGTGAGGAATAATTTTTACATGAATAAAATCAACGAATTATTAAAATCTGTGCCATCAAAATGATAAAATTCAATGGAATAGTTAAATGTTAAAGAAAACATTTGTGCTCAGACCATAGCATCAAAGACAAAATGAAATGTTACTCTGAAAATCTAAGACTATAATCAAATAAATGCAGTTTCTCAATTGAATGGACTAAAAAATACTCATTATTTTCCCTAGTTAATTTTCATGCTTAAAATTCCTTCATCTTAATAATGTAAAAGATATTTTATGGAGTATGTCATATTTGAAAAAGCTCATTTGATTTTCCATTCAGTTTAGTATTAATATTTTAGTTGAATACTGGGTAGCATTGTACCTGTTGTGGTAGATATGATTTTGCTATATATGTGTAGACATATATTTGCCAAAAAATTTGGTAGATGTAGACATCTAGCAGACATCCTTGGTAAACTTCTTTTTCCTTTACACTCTAGCATCTCATCAATCACCAAAACCAGATAGTTCTGCCTCATGAATGTTCCTCAAGTTCAGCCATTTATTTCCATTTCCACTTACAACACCCTTCTACAATCCACAATTACTTCCTACCAGAACCTCTGTCCCTCTCCAAACTAATTGCTGATGTTGTAAAAAATAGCCCTGCTGGCAGATAGGCTGTGATGGGGCAACTTTAGAATTGAACATAAACCATGACTTGTAAAACATTACTATGAGTCACAAAATAGATAAACTGTATCAAACCAGGATATGCAAGACACATTAAACACAAACTCTATTTAATCCCCATATATTAATGATGAGACCTCAGCCAAACTAATCTAACAGTAACTTGGCATTAGGTCTTGTGTTCTAAAGCTAAGAACTCTGACTGTTGCAGCAAATCACTTAGTTTACAAATTCTGGCCAAGCCCTGCCAAAACTGTCCTGTGACTAACTGTACCTTCAAATTTTTGTAAGTTCACTTAACTCTCCCCTTTAGAAAAGCTTATGGTTCTGCAGGGCTTCTTTTCATTTTGCTGAAAAAAGCTAATAAAATGAACTTTACTTTGTTACCAGTGTGTTCCTGGTAGTCTTTCTTTAGCGGGCTTATACAAGTAGAAATACAACAAAATTTGGTAAGATCCTCTGTGGACCAGAACACTTGACTTAGTAATAGTTTGCACAGCTGAGCATATGTGAGTTTTTATTCCTTGAGGCCACTGTGGCTGTTACTACGAGGAATGACTGTGGTTGACTGAACTATAAATAGGAATTAAGGTAAAATATATAGCTAACAATTACTGAACACTTGATACACGCCAAACTCTGTCCTAAGGACTTCGCATGTATGATATCATTTAAACCTCACCTTATGAGGCAGATACTACAACTAATCCTACAACTAAAAAAAAAAAAAGAGACTAAGGCACAGAAAAATTAAGTAACTTGTTGAAGGTCATAAATTATTTTCTCTTTTATTCTCAAGAAAGACAATTTGCATAATGTTTATGAGCATGGGATTTATAGTCTTACAGATTATGTCTTGCCCCACCTCTTGGCACAGTAATTGTTATTTATCAGAGTATTCCAGACATGGCAGAGAAACAGAGACTAAAAGGAACACATAGCTCTCATAAAAGAAAAAAAAAAAGATAGTCATTTTTCTACTCTGAAAACATTCTGAGACAATGGGAATTTGAAGAGTAATAGATGGACAGACACACAGATACATGGGTGGATGGATTAATAATTAAAAGTCATCTTTTTTTTTTTTCTCTTGGTCTATGTATAACACATCCCAGTATCTAAGCAAGTATTTAAAAGAATCCTTCCTGGGAAGCACAAAGTATTTGCAAATAGTAAATAATAATTAGCTTTTAATCTCAGCCATTGATGGCCACACGGAGAGTTTACAATTTAAAAGTATGGTACAAAATCTGATTTAATTTCTTATTCCCTGTTTTCCCTCTTTTCCTTATCTCCAATCATATTTTAAATAACTTTATTTTTCTCTTATGTGTACTTTTTGATCAATTGCTACTATGTTTTACTTTTTACTAAAGAGTACCATGGAAAATTCAATTTCATGATTATTCCTTATTCCTGAATAGTTATAAGTTAGATTTTATGTTATGTGTATTTTAAAACATTTTCAATGATTATTGTTGGATTTGGATGTATAACATATTGCATTCTTGCTCAAAATCAGTGTGCAAAACAAATAGAGGAGTGGAATGTTAATAATTCGCTTATCCTCTGCAGAACACATTTGTGCCTATTTTGTAGGCACAGTAATACAGATATACATTTTCATTTATTTGGTTTTGAATAAAATTTTTCAATAACTGAGAAATGTGAGATTAACAAAAGAGTGTAAACTGGAAAAATATATCAAAAGGCTATGACCTCTTCTCTGGAATTTATATATGTCCTGGTTTTAAGCATTCAGTCCTTTATAGATTCAAGGCTATTGCTTGGGGACTGTGCCTGCCCATTGCAGAGAGCTAATTTATTTCCCCCCAAAATGGATTTTATTTTTTAAAGTTCTGATGGTAAATTTTATAGTGGAAATGTGCAGAAGAATTTAATTTAATTTTAAGTTCCCAGGTTGACTAGCAATGCTAGTGGGGGTTTTATGGTTATTTTCAAAAATGCATTACTATTTGAAAATAGAAAATACCTAAAACATCAACTTATTTCAGGGGAATGGAGTTAGTGGAAAAGAAAGTGAAAAATAGTAATTCAAAGTATTTTTCTTTGTGCATTTCTAAAACGGAGTGTCTATAGATGTTTTAGATAAATAGTGAGATAGAATTCAGGTATTTATAAGTAAATCAGACCATGTTATTTTTCTTACATTTTTCCTTTGTTCTTTTACTAAAGGAATTATATATACTATCTTACTTTCCAAGGTTTGGGGAAGTTTATTTTTAACTTAATTTTTACATCCTAAAATTATTAGGATTCAAATTCAACAACAGTAAAAAATAAGCCAAGAATACAATTTTCTAAAAAATAATACAGAAGCTAGAAAGAAGAAATGTATAATACAAAGGAATCAAATTACCCTTTATTGATGAGGGCCAAACATTTGTCTTTACTCCAAGATAATAAATTAACATTGTATACATTTTTTCTCAAAATAAAGGGAATTATTCCTATTATGGGAAGCTGAGACTGAGGAAGCTAAGGAGCTTTATTATTTCCATATTTACAGGCAGCCAAATATGTGGTATGAATTATTGGCTACTAAAGGACCCTGCTGCTTGCAATATTCATTGTACGATTTTATCAAGATTTGTACAATGTACACTTTTTAAGTTATAATTTGGGATTGATGTATAGAAAGAGCCCTGTTTGTGAGACAAAGAATAAATGTTTACTGGAAGAAGGAATATGAACTCTCATCCATTGACTTAATTAATTATCCAGGTTTCAGATAGAAACCCTTAGGGTATGGAGAGGTACAGAAAAGAACAAAAGTGGGAAATTCTTACAAGTACAGTGTGGAAAATCAGATATACGGTTGGGGGGAACCTGAAAATCCAAGAAAGGCCATCTTGTTCTACTCCCTGGAACTTGTGACTGTGTTAAATTACATGGCAAAAGGGAATTAAGGGCATGGGCCTTGAGATGGGGAGACTATCTTGAATTACTCACGAGGACCCAATATAATCACATGAGTCCTTAAAAATAGAAAGGACAGGCAGAAATGTTGGTCAGAGATAAGACATGAGAAGGACTCTATTTCTCTGTTGCTGGCTTTGAGATTGGAAGAAGAGGCCCATAAACCAAAGAATGTGGTGACCTCTGGAAGCTGGGAATAGCTCTCATTTTACAGCCAGAAAATAGGGACCTTGGTCCTACAACCCCAAGGAGCTGAATTCTGCCAACAACCTGAATGAACAAGAAACACATTTTTCTCTGGAAACTCCAGAAAGAAATATAGCCTGTTGATTCCTTCATTTTAGCCTGGTGAGATCATGTTAGACTTCTGACCTACAGAATTGTAAAATACAAATTTGTGTTGTTTTGAGCCGCTAAGTTTGTGGGTATTTGTCTTTGCAGCAATGGAAAACGAATACACTGGGTGGCAGATATTTGACAGAGGTGGGGTGGGAATGGGGGAGAGGATATGAAGTAGAAAAATAGACTTCAACGTCATTTTGCATTTGGTGTAACAGATGTCAAGCAACGTTCGCTGTTATATAGATGGATAAGTTATTTGGTAATAGACAGATCCTGTGATAACACTCAAGCCCAACTACTTAGTTATTCATTAATTTCCTGTATACTTAGAGTCATGATTGCCTTCAGTTTGTACCTCATATGGAAAGGCTCTCATCTGGATAAAATTAGTAAATAACTAGTGCCCTTTTATGTTATAATGACTTTTTTTTTTTAACTCCATCATGAATTAGTCTAGCCCTATTCCAGTGAGAACTGACTCTACAACCAGAAAAACATGCATGTTATAGGTAAGCTAGAGAATGCTTTTATGGTAAAGTTTAGGATATTTCACAGGCCTTACTTATATCCTTCATTTCATGGGAGTCAAGCAATATCTTGACAAAAGGCAAGATGGGATTTTAATAAAAATTTAAATAAAGGATTTCAATAAAATTTTAAAAGCAATACTATTACAATATTCTTCAAAGTCCTCAGTTACTAGTTATATTTTCCAGCTTTAAGCAGCAGTGCTAGTGATGTTGGCAGGGAGTAGGGTGAGGAAGGGGGATGAAGACTATTTTTTTCTTTTTTTTTTTTTTGCTGTACGCGGGCCTCTCACTGTCCTGGCCTCTCCCGTTGCGGAGCACAGGCTCCGGACGCGCAGCCTCAGCGGCCATGGCTCACAGGCCCAGCCGCTCCACGGCATGTGGGATCTTCGCGGAAGGGGGCACGAACCCGCGTCCCCTGCATCGGCAGGCGGACTGTCAACCACTGCGCCACCAGGGAAGCCCGGATGAAGACTATTAACAGGGAGGGTAGAGCTTGCTTTGTAACTTAAACTCTTTGCTTGAAGTCCAGTCTCATCCTTGTGAACTCCAGTTATTTGGTGCCATTCGGGATGCACCAAAACAATCATATATTTCAGACTTTACTAGAAAACTTAGCACCCAATCCAAACTTCAAAAATGATATTACATATATTATTCAATTTTTATGCCCATAGCCTTCTCCTAAGAGGTCAGCTTTTGTAGCAAGGTCTAGAAAATGATTTGTCTAATACAATCCATCTAAGCTGATTGAAAAAAGAGAGAGAGAAATCATTATAAAGCACAAGGTCATACTAAGGTCTGAAAGGTTTGGTACCCTACCAGGTTAATGATAGTTATATTTTATATTTAACTTCTATTTCATAATTCATATGCAAAGTGAGTCCTGAGTAGATGATTTATTCTGTGCTGCTAAGATAACTTTTGCTCAGTGAATATTCACCTTTTATTGTGCAAGCATATTATTTGACCATGAAATTTAAGAATTAAAGTTCTGTGTAGGCTTTTGAATCTGAATATAGAGTTCTACCCTATGAACAAGGATTCCTTTGTAATGGTTTGATTTCAGTAAAACTAACCAGTATCATTTTTTTTTCCAGTATCGTTTTGAAGTAATCTTGAGAGACAGTATATATAACCAAGTTGTCATTACCCTGTGAGCTGAACCAAATATTGAGCAACTTGCTTGTAAATAAAAATTTTTTATTAGAGCTATGTTTAAAAGAAGGTATCTTTTTTGAATACATAGTTTTCCTAACCTACTAGAATTTGAAGATGCTTTCTTAGAATTTTCAAATGCATTGCCATGAATGCATACAAAGTTTATATATATATATTAATTAACATTCTGTATTGCTAAGATTTTCCCCCAATTTATACTCACTAAACACTCTAGATGCAGCCAGTTTGAATCTTCAGATATTTCCTCTGCTTATCTCCATTGGGAATGTTTGTCACAATATTGACAGACTATCTGTCCTTAAAATCACTGAGAGAGTATTGAGCTGTCATATTTTGAATATGTTTTTCAAAATTAATTTCTGAATTTTAGGAGATAAGTCTACACTTTTCATGCTCTTCCTTTGCTGTTGGCCTTTTAAAAATAAAAGTCATGGTTATTTTGTCAATGTTGTCATCATGCTTTCATGTTTAAAAAAAACTTTTTCAGCACTGTTTTTCTACCTGGGAGCCATCATTTCAAGAATGTAGACTATTTTTGCCCCAATATAATGAAAAACACATATTGTGTTCTCATTTATACCAACTTTATACTAACACAACTCATATTAAAACATTTCTTTGGTGTTTTGCTGTATAATTTTTATGTTTTTGGTATGGAAAGGAGGACAGGCAGCAAAGTATGACAGCTGAGTTATTTTTGTGGTACTCTTATCTTTCTCTGAAATTACCAATATGTTCTCAATCTAGTAACACTTGGTATTAAAGTGTTCTCAAGAAGATTGGAATCATAAAAAGAACAACCTACATCCTTTTACATAAGAAAAGGCCAAGTATTATTCCTGAGGAGTAGTGCATTTCACATCTATATACAGTCTCTCTATTTTGAATCTTTACCCCTTAGACCTTTGTGAATTTTAGGTCTCTAAATCATTGCATAGCCCTAAGTAATCATAAGATATTAATTTGCCCTCCCACCCAAAATTATTATGTGAAATTTTTGAAAAATGATGATTGATAAGCAATGAGACAATATCTTGAAATAGTAAATTTTGTGCTATTTTTCCAAATCTCCTTTTATCTCTAAGTTTATCCTCAGTCTTCCAGAGGCATCCACAAAATTTTGGATTTTATCATTATTTCTAGTCTTTACTTCCACAGGAGGCCTTAAAAACCCACATCATAACAATAATTTTCAACGCTAAACGTTATTTGCAAACCAGGGTTGTGTTAACAGGACATGTGTCATAGAGTGTATACTATACAATATATAATAGGTGTAAAAAGTAGTAGTGGGAGAAACAGACTACCTCACTCCCAAGGAGACTAGATGAGGGCAATTTAGTCTGTGAGGTGGGTATGAAGGCATAATCCTGGGGGCGGGCAATGGGCAGACTCGTCAGCAGCATCATGGTTCTGGGGCAAGTGTACGAATGGAAGCCTATATATCATAGTTTTAAATATTTAAGAAAATATAAATCGAGCAAACAAACTAATAAAAAATATATATGTTCTAACCTATTAGAACATATATATTTTATTACCTTCTCAAATCTACCTTCCCAACTGCCAGGGTGTACAGGTTCACATTTATAATTCTCAGATGCCTCAGTATTTTTCTTTGAAACAAAGAGGTTGGCCTGACCAGGCCTCAACATCTGGCCTGCAGAGCATCCTGCTTTTCTTCTCCCTCTTTCCTTTGTTCTGCACTGCAATAATCTTACATGGGTGGACACCCCAGTTTCCACATTCCCGGGAAATAGCCAATTCTTGGCCACTCTTCAAACCTAGGAATAAGCTGAAGCAGACCCTGGCAACAGTCTAAGCATCAGCTGGTCAGGGTCATTGGATTCTGGGTATCCGGAGAATGGTCTAAGAAGGTGGTTCAAGAACCAGGTTAGCCCCATGAACATTTTGTCCCTGGGGAGGAGCTTGCCAGAGCAGGGGCCTGTGTGAGTCCCCTCTAAAGCAATCTCTCTTGCCATATTCTAAAATCTCTGCTGGCAAACACGCCAGAGAGGCGTGATATGATCTGTGGTGGTCCAGGAGTAGAGAAGCAGAGACAGTTTTTCCTGAGATCAGCAGGGAATCCATACTTGCTGCCCTTGTCACTGTCATTTTCTCTAAGATTTGACTGTAAGTTACCCTTGGATTGTTCAGCAAGCATGAAACTTGCCTTCAGTCAGAGACTTAGCCACTTTATACTTTCCTGAGAGAAAAAATAGCCCCTAATGATTACAGGCATGCTGTTACAGTGATATAGAAAGTAAAACTCATGATAACCTGGATTTCAGTTGAGAAGACAGTGATTAAAATGTATATATGCTAATTCCCATGCATAACACACACAAATACATATATAGTGTCAAAGTATCATTATTTAGTTATTTAGTTATGATATCTAAACAGTAAATAGTCATAAGGAACAGGTCAAATCTTAGTTATTCTGTGCAGAAAATCTTTTGTATTAGAAAGAGAAACTGAAAGGGTAAGAAAGCTGGAAAATACAATAAAGATTATTTAATTTAGGGGTCCTCAGCACCTAGGACCCAGATTTTGTATGAATTATCATATGTATGTGGGTATGCACATTGTTTTCTACCAAATTCTCCTAAAGATCTACAGCCTGCAAAGGATAAGGAGACTTGATGCTTTCATGACACAAAGGGAGAACCTACGGTCTAGACAGGCCGGGGCCTTGCCCAGGGTAACACAGGTCTGTCACTTCAGTTCAGTGCACTTTCAGCTGAGCTAAAGCAGCTGTCTGCTTCTTCCCACTTGGGACTGAACGCTACACCACTTAAGTTTTACCCTCTCTGTCATAGTGAGTTGCCCAGTCTGCATCACCATCCTTTTATCTTTATTCCTTTTCAACTGGAGGTTACCGCATTGGCCACACTGATTAACATCTTTCCACCTGGACTCTGTGCTGAGCTTGCACTTTGAGACAATTGCATGTGCAGGAACTGCTTTTTGAGTTGCGTGTATAGAAACAGTTTTTATGAATTGTTTTATTTAGCTGTTTTCTTGTGCTGTGTGCTTTATAAGTACATTTTATGAGCATGTCAGCAGGCACCTTGACCTAATAAATGCTTTCAGTAAGCCAAGCACAAGGTGAATTTTCAGCATTCATAAGCTTGTTTAGTAAATAACACTCTTGAAATTAGGTACTCAAGGAGATTTTAACCTCAAGGTGTTGTTGTTGTTTCTCATTTCATCATTATAAAACTCGGGTACAGAATTATTTTGTATTGTTTTTTAAATGATGGCCATGTGGGTTATTTTATTCAAAAATATATACATATATTTTAAGGAAAATATAATAGATATATACATATATTAAGTTCTAGCAGCTCTAGAAAAAATATATACATATTAAGAAAAATTATATGCATATATTAAGTTCTAGCAGCTCTATAGCTATGTTCATTTCTATACATTTTATCTATAAATATTCATTGAGAGAGAGAGAAAAAGAGAGAGGTAATTTAGTACCTAAATCTCAGAAGGCCCATTTTGATCTGTCTTCCTGTATATATATCTTTGTGTGTGCATGCTCACATGTGTGTTAATTAAGATCTGTTGTTTTTGTTTTGTTTTTTTGCGGTACGCGTGCCTCTCACTGTTGCGGCGTCTCCCGCTGCGGAGCACAGGCTCCGGACGTGCAGGCTCAGTGGCCATGGCTCACGGGCCCAGCTGCTCCGCGGCATGTGGGATCTTCCCGGAATGGGGCACGAGCCCGTGTCCCCTGCATAGGAAGGCAGACTCTCAACCACTGCGCCACCAGGGAAGCCCAAGATCTGTTTTAACCTAAGCATGTATGGCAGGCTGTGGGAAATGTCAGTGATATTTGCATGAAGGTTTTAGCATTAAGGAGCATAAAAGAACAAACAGTTGGGAAAAGGATTGGAGCGCAGCATGGTATCTTTCTTGGTGACTGGTAGATTGGCGATTCAGTAAGAATTTTGCTGACCATTAAGTGTGTTGTTTTCTTTTTTCTTGCTTTAAGTTGTATATATTTTAAATTGTATACATTTTTAAAAATTCCAATCAATATTTATTTCTTTGAGTGAATCTGTGGACTATGCTTTTACCTAGAGGAAGTATCTCCAGTTTGAGCTAATACACTGAACTAAGATCATTTCAGCACTTGTTAATTGCTCTGGCATGAGTAAATTCACTTAAAAAATGAAACAAATACTTTTTTATTTGTTTTGTTTTTTAAAATTAATTTTTATTGGAGTATAGTTGCTTTACAATGTTGTGTTAGTTTCTGCTGTACAGCAAAGTGAATCAGTTACACATATACATATATTCACTCTTTTTTAGATTCTATTCCCATATAGGTCATTATGGAGTACTGAGTAGAGTTCCCTGTACGATACAGTAGGTTTTTTAAAATTTATTTTCATTTTTTTTGGAGTATAGTTGCTTCACAATGTTGTGTTAGTTTCTGATGTACAGCACAGTGAATCAGCTGTACATACACACATATCTCCTCTTTTCCAGATTTCCTTCCCATTTAGGTCACCACAGAGCATTGAGTAGAGTTCCCTGTGCTATATAGTAGGTTCTTATTAGTTATCTATTTTATATATAGTAGTGTGTATATGTCAACCTCAATCTCCCAAGTTATCCCTCCCCCCCTTCCCCCTTGGTAATCATAAGTTTGTTTTCTACATCTGTGACTGTTTCTGTTGTGTAAATACGTTCATTTGTACCATTTTTTTAGATTCCACATGTAAGTGATATCATATGCTGTTTGTCTTTCTCTGTCTGACTTAATTTACTCAGTATGACAGTCTCTAGGTCTATCCATGTCACTCCAAATGGCATTACTTTGTTCTTTTATATGGCTGAGTAATATTCAATTGTATATATGTACCACATCTTCTTTATCCATTCTGCCATGATGGACATTTAGGTAGCTTCCAGATCCTGGCTATTGTAAATAGTGCTACAATGCACATTGGGGTACATGTATGTTTTCGAATTATGGTTTCCTCAGTATATATGCCCAGGAGTGGGATTGCTGAATCATATGGTAGCTCTATTTTTAGTTTTTTAAGGAATCTCCATACTGTTCTCCATAGTGGCTGTATCAATTTACATTCCCACCAAGAGTGCGGGAGGGTTCCCTTTTCGCCACACCCTCTCCAGCATTTATTGTTTGTAGATTTTTTCATGACGGCCATTCTAACTGGTGTGAGGTGATACCTCATTGTGGTTTTGATTTGCATTTCTCTAATGATTAGTGATGTTGAGCATCTTTTCATGTGTTTGTTGGCCATCTGTATGTCTTCTTTGGAGAAATGTCTATTTAGGTCTTCTGCCCATTTTTGGATTGGGTTGTTTATTTTTTTGATATTGAGCTGCATGAGCTGTTTGTTTATTTTGGAGATTAATCCCTTGTTGGTTGCTTCATTTGCAAATATTTTCTCCCATTCTGTGGGTTGTCTTTTCATTTTGTTTATGGTTTCCTTTGCTGTGCAAAAGCTTTTAAGTTTCATTAGGTCCCCTTTGTTCATTTTTTGTTTTTATTTTCATTATTCTAGGAGAAGTTGTATACATTTTTGAATGAAATGCCCAGCCCTTGCAATCACATGCTTGGGAAACAATGCTGACAGTGAATCAATTTCAGTTTGTTTGTTTCTTGGCTTATTTTCCATGACAAATGATCAGGGCTCACAAGCCTGCAGTAGAGGATTTCTGAGGTTCTCTTTGCACCTAGTTGTAATCATAAGAAGTTGTGCAGTGTATATGCTTTTTTTTTTTCCCAAATATGGATACATGCTAGCCTCTATGAATTAAAATCTTCACATCTCATTGTGATATGATTAGGTTGTCTCTCTCACTCCTACCTCTATGCCCCTAGAAGAAGATTTACTACCCTTGACTGCATGGGTTCATGGATCCCAGATCCAGAACCTGAAAGGAGAGTTTTGACAATGCTGAATAGGGCAAAGGTTAGAGATTATGTGGGAATAGCATTTGTGTATGTTTTTTCTCCCACACTGATGAGTTAAAATGGATATGGAATCCCAAGGGTGGCCTAGGCAAGCTCTCCTCCTGGCCTGTGTGTACCTTTTCTCATTCTATTGCTTGAATTTTTGAGCTGGATTTTCTTCTAGTCCTGCCTTGCTGTCCTATCAGATTGGTGGAATCTGAAAGCTGAGTGAAAGTTCAGGTTACAACGGTGAGAGAATGTGATTCACTCTGTGTGGTTTCTTTATCTTAGGGCTGTGTCTAACCTGGACAAATTGATGTCTCTGGTGTTTAGGAATCTGGCAGTTATTTATTTATTTTGAAAATTTATACATTTAAAGATGTTGATTGGTACTTGCTTGTGTCAAGACTTATAGTTCCAGGACCAAAAAATAAAATATGCATAAAATTGTATAATACTGTGCTCATTTGAGCATATCAACATATTGGATTTTTGAATCACTAATACATTGATAACTAAAAGTTAAAATATCCAAAAGTAGTTTCCATAAGGAAATCAAATAAAATTTTTTCATATCATTACAGACAAACTTGTTAAAGTCACTGATAATGAATGTTCTTTTACTGTTAGTTTTGCTATGAATGTTAAAGTTTGAAAGCAACATTGCAGGACATAGAGATATGATGTGTGACATCTCTCAGGGTCATCCATAATCCACTGTGAAATAGGGACAGTAAACTTTCCACGACATTTTCCTATGGGGCATAGTCTTTTCAGTATTTCATAAATGACTTATTATGCATGTAATTCTAAACTTTTTATATCAAATTCTTTTTCTTTCTGGGCAAATTTGTTGTTCTTAAACACGGTTACAGATTCTGCAGTAAATATTCAACTTTATTTTAACTTCAGTAGCTTTAAAAGACCTTTTTAATTTACGGGAAAGTAAATATTTTTAGTTTTGTGTTCTTAAAGTCCCAACTAGAACATGAGTTAGATTTCAATATATGCTGTATAGAATTTTTCAGTTTATTTTTTATTTTAGTCAAATTTGTGTATTCATGCAGTTTAAAGTGTCAAATGGTTCTTCTGCTTTTTACCCAGCCCATTTCCTGTTGTACAGATGCAAACACTTTCAGCTATATTAGCTGATTCTTTTAAGATCTCTCCATATCTCTAAATAACATGCTTATATTGCTATTTTTGGTTTGTTATTAATAGGCTTTATCTCTTGACTTCCTACTGTGGAAAATGAGAATTTAGCTTTCTTTCATCTTCTGGCCCCTATCACACATGTGCACACTTTTGAGCTCCCATCCACTTGAAATAGTATATCATAATTTTGATTAAATGAATATTCATGTTTATTATGACTAAATGAAAGCATTCAGAGCTCAGTCATGCACTATACAAGAGTTGCTTTATCTCTCCTTCTAGCATTTTGTTTTCTGGTGTTAATTATGGGCTATTTTTATTGATTTAAGTCTTTTTTTTATACCTAACACTAATTCAGAGCTTCCCAGTTGTGTAATGTACCTCAGTATTTGCAGGAATTTTATATATATTCTACACATTTTGTCTTCTTTAAGAAATCTCTCCCAGAACTCTCTAACCAGCTCCCACTGACTGGAGGGGTCGAAGGTGCTACTTTTTAACTCCAAAATTGTTGAATGGTTCTTCAGTGGGAAACCCAGAAGCTTGCTTGTTACGTGCTTCCTGCAGTTGGGGGACCCTGTTGATTAGTGCCCAATTCACACAAAGGAAAGCAAAAACACTCTGTGCCAGAGGACTACTGGGACATTAACTGCCCATCCAACGATGGCAGGGCAAGGAATGCATGTCACATGTTGACCAGGTGTGGGAAACAGGAACCTTAAGTTATTGTTTTCTCCAAGGGGGTGTTAGAATCAAAGTCTTAAATATTATGACATATATTATGGTAGGAAAGGTGTTAGGGGAAGTTTTTTGCTTGTTTGTTTTATTTTAATTTTAAATGATCTTTGCTTCTTTAAAAACAAACAAACAAAAGAAGCAGGTCTAAGAGAGATTCCACCCTTCTCTGACTACTTATTGAGCTGTAGTACAATTGGCAGCTCTCTTGCCACATTCTATAGGGACACAGTCTACCTCCTCAGAGCAAACTGGATCTTCTGTAGCCAAGAAAAGGATTGACCAGGACTTTTCCCTCCCCTGTCTCATCTCTGTATTTCCACTGGACATGACAAGGAGAAGATTGGCCACTGACTATAAGATGGTGTTGCATAAGCACAACTGAATTCCATTTTATTTCCAAGGTCATATTAAAATTTGCTTATTGGAATTAGTCCTTTTCCCTACTTTGCCTCTTAAACTCTTATTGGAAGGATTCCATCACCTTCCCAGAAACGTCAGTTCAGTAAGAGTTTTTCAAAGTTGTACTGCCTAAGTTGGTCCTCTAATTTTCTAATCTTTGTTTTCCCAGTTTCCAAGCCTGTCTTGGTTCTATACTTTGGGTGCTCCCATTTATCTTCTGACTTTTCAATTTATTGTTTCACTTATGCTTTATAATTAAATTCCAATAACAGTTTTTATAATCTAAATATACTTTTGAGCTGGTCAGTTTCTGTAAAAAGAAAACTTTTAGAAACTCCTGCTTGGAGAGTTTTGGTTTTAGATTTTTTTCAGTCCTTAAAACCTTTCGATAAATTTAAAATTATTTTGAAGAAAAAGGACACAGCAAAATGAAAAAATAATGATTCAAAAGGAACTGGGATCTGAAGTAAAAATTTGATTTTTGTGGGACTTTGCACTAACAATTAGATTGCCATAGAGTAGAAAGAGAGAGAGCACTCCTAGTAGGGCTTGCTGGGAATTATAATTTTTCATGCACTTTTTCATTTCACAGTGTGTTAAAAAAAAAGTAGAGGAGTTTGGAGTACATAGAATTTCCTTCTATCACATTCAATTGGTTTTGAAACCTGGAGTTTAATTACAACTTATTTGACTAAGGCTCTGGATTTTCTATTTGAAAGTATATGGGAAGCCCTAGCCTACACTAGTTCCTAGTACAGAGTAGACACAAATAAATGTTTGTTGAATAAATGAATATTATATACAAAGTCCTTATCGTAGCATTATTTGATGGTAGATGCTACTCATCATTTTTAAAAGATAAAAAAGGTGGTATCTGTATACAGTGGAATATTATTCAGGAATTCCTGCCATTTGCAAGAACAGGGATGAACTGGAGGACATTTTGCAAAGTGATATAAGCCAGATGGATAAAGACAAATACTGTATGGTATTAGATGTGGAATCTAAGAAACTTGTACTCATAGAAACCAAGAGTAGAATGGTGGTTGCCAGGGCCTGGGGTTTAGGGAAAATAGGGAGAAGTTGGTCAAAGGGTTCAAAGTTTTAAGATGAATAAGTTCTGGAGACCTAATGTACAGCATGGTGACTATAGTTAACAATACTGTATTGTATACTTAAAATTTACTAAGAGTAGAGCTTAATTGTTCTCATCACACACACAAAAAATGGTCACTACATGAGGTGATGGGTGTGTTAGCTTTATTATGGTAATCATTTCACAATGTATACATATGTCAAATCACCACACTGTACATCTCGAATATATACAATTTTATTTGTCAATTATACATCAGTAAAGCAAAGGAAAAGCTGATATTAAAATATCCAAACTGTTAGTAAATATGCTGTATAATAAGATGCTCAATTGGATTAAAAAATCTGATTTATTATGTTAAGACATTTGAACCCTAATTGTTTCAATTAATTAACTTACAGAATAGAATAGGAAGTAACTCAGCTGCAAGTCTCTATAGAGCAATGACCTTGCCTTATTCATTTTTTCTCATCACAGAACCTAGGATTGTACCTGGAATACAAAAGAACTCAGTAGATATTTATTGAATGAAGAATTGTAGTGTGAAGGGGCATGTGTGTGTGTGTGTGCATACAAATGTGTGCAGTACTTAACTAACAAGAAGACAGAGCCTAAGCCTGAGCAAAACTGTTATAAGCACTTTTAATTTCCCTTATCTGTAGCCATTATTCAACTGGGAGAGATGACTAAACCATTTAATCATTGTAAGTGTCTTTTATTGCCATTGTGCACCCAGAACCTCGTCATCAATATTCTTTAATAGATGACCAAAAGGGAATTGGAATCATTTTACTAAGATTTGAATACTCAAAACAAATAAGAACACTGATAACAAGATGCTCAGACCCTTCAGAAAATTGCCATGCTCCTCATATTTGATTCTTCTTTATTTTGAATATTTAATTTGGAGATTATTGATGCACAAAGATTTGCAAATCTCAGACACCATTGTTAACAATATCCTTCTGGCACTTTATGGTATGATCATCAACAGTGATGGACTTGACACTGCTAAGTTCTGACAGCATTAGAGAGCCTGCGATAGAGTTCCACTCATAACCTTGTGTGTCCTATTGAGTGTACAGGAGGCAGGGGACAAGTCTGAAGCTGATCCCATACAGTAAGGTTTCGTTTTCATTTCCTTCTTTTTAAAATATTCATTTATTTATTTGTTTGCCCTTTCTAAAATATCTGTAGGGCTAGAGAAAGCCCAAAACAATTAAGCTAAGAGACAATCATCTTATTTTCCATTATTTCACCTGAACTGAATTACTTAGCATATTCCTGCAAGGTAATTCACACTGACAGTTGGCTTTGCTTCTTTCACTTGGACAGATCATGCAAAAACTTTTTTGAAAAGACTTGGTTATGGTTGATTTTTCTCAATTTCACGGACAGAATCATCCACCTAGATTATTTAGAACTAGGGAGAAATTATAGGTTTGAGAAATGTTGTCCACTTACAAAGTTCTTCCTGGCACCTTGTGATTTATTTATTAAAGTCATTTTGGTTTTAGTATAAAATATTCATCCAGATGAAATCACATCTCAGCTTCTCAAACATCCATTTAGACATTAGAAAATTGGCAAATCTCAAACCCACTGCTCCATATTGGCTTTTTTTTTTTTTTTTTTGCTTGAAACCATGCAAATTATGAAAAACATGTAAATCCAGAATCTTGTAATATAATGGGCAGAGGTTCTGACTGTTGCAAGCTATTTTCTCTTCCGATGACACTTTTTGTATACAATTTTCCCCTACATTTTAGTATGGTTTTTCTATTCATATTAATATTAAATGAATAAATAGAAAGCTATATAAAAGTCCTTTTTAATGAGGAAGAGAGATACTTAAAATATTTTTTAAAAATCCCTGGATTTTATTGTGGCAATTCTCCAAAATAAAGTAGCTATTGCTTACTTAATGGTTGCCGTACGTTAGATATTTGGGTTGCCCTTACATTTGACCCCAGATTCTTACCTGACATCTTTCTTATTTAAAAAGTACCAGTCTTCTCGGCCCCCATTCTTCCATCGTTATAGATATTTGATGCTTACAAAGTAAAACATAAACATGGATCAGATGGAGGAAACACGACCTATTTATTCAGAAAGCCTGAGTTGGAGAGAGAGGCAAATATCACTGTTCCAAGCTATCTCTCTGGGTCTAATTTCACAAGCCATCACCACTTTGAAAGAGGAAATTAATTTGAATATTTGTCATATCTTAGAAAGTGGGATGAAGTATTGGTAAATAGTGTCAAGGAGCCTTAGAAAAGACAGATTCGTAAAAGATAGGTATTTTTGTTAAAAAAGGAGGAAGCCACCCAGAGAGGTAGAATTTTATTCTTTCAGTATTTATTAATAATTTAAATTTGTTTTCCTCATTGTCCTTGGAAAATTACTAAGGCAGTTTTACAAAGCATTGTGGTCATGAACTCAGGGATAAATTAAAATATGTACGAACTGTGGAATGAGGTGCATGTAACTAAGCTTAACTATGGAGAGGTAAATAATCATAGAACTAGTGTCAGTGATGCTAAAGTACAGAAGGGAATGCCCTTTCCAACTAGACTCTTACATGTATCCATCAAATAAAAGTAAGCACTTGATTCTGGTGGTAATTATTCATTAGACAATAAAGTCTATGTATAATTATTTTGGATATTTTGAGTTAGAGTGGAATACATCAAGATTTTCCAGTTGAATTTAGTGGCAATTTGTTTTCCCTTAATAGCTTTTCACTTAGCAGCAGTATTTTAATGAAAAGAATGTTAAGCCATCTACCAAAAATATACCTGTGTCTGTATAGTGGTGTGCTCTACTCTAATGAAAATGAGCAAAGTAGAGCTACATGTAGCAACATGGATAAATCACACAAACATAAATGTGAGTGAAAGAAACCAAAAGAGGTCACATTGCATGATTCTATTCATATAACTCAAAAAATAGGAGAAACTAATTTTGGTTTTAGAAGCCGGAATAGTTAACTTTGAAAAGTTGATAGGAGACAGTGAATGAAAGGGGCTATGAGGGGACTTTTGGGGGACTCTAATAATCCATTTTAAGACCTGTGTACCGTTTTACACAGCTGTCATTTTGTGTTATCCCATTGAGCTGTACAGTTATGATTTGTTCTTGTCTCTATATATGGGTCATATTTCAGTTTTAAACTTGAAAGAAAATTTAAATAAATAAAATTAGTCAGTTAAAAATTTCAGAGCATGTATTTGTAATAGTGATAAAAATATTTTGGCAGAAAGTAGCTCAATATTATATTCTCACTACTATTATATCCCATCTACATGGGCAAAATATTTTACTATAAATGTAAGAATGGTCTCAATTGGCTTGATCTTTTAAGGATAATATATTAATTTACTACATCTTAAATGTTTTCTATTAGCCACATAATATGCTGGGAGTTATGCAAGTCAGTATCAAAGGCTTTTAGTTAAAATTAAAAAACAATTTTTCTGTAATTGTTTTACATCCATTTTGGGGTGTGTGTATATGTGTGTTGGGACATGAAGTTTTTTTCTAGGAAAATACTCAGATTATTTATTTTAGTGAAAACCCTCAGGTAAAAACATTTAGTGAAGTTTTTTTAGCTATGTAAAAATAATTTCAGACTATAGAATTGCAAATTATTCCATTAAGCTATCAAACAAAGGTCAAGAACCAATTCCGTACTTAATATATACTCAATCTTGAGAGAAATAAAAGACCAGAGTATACTCCCTTTATAAAATGCAGAGAGCTTATTTTCTTGACTGAATTTATCCATTGCAATAGTATTTCCAAAAAGTCATATGTGAATTTTCTATTTTTAGATGGACGATAAAGACCTTAATATAAAAGCTCAGTGCTTTGCATTGAGAAAATCAGGATTTTCACTTCTAAACCTTTGTCTTTAAGTGTAATAAAGTTTTGGTAAATCACTTATCGTTAAAAAGATCATTTTTTGAGATGTTATGTCTGTGTCAGTTATCTTGTGGGTGAGAAAAAATACCACATAAAATTGTGACAGGCAGGATAATGGCTCTTGAAATATGTCCACATCTTAATCCTAAGAAACTGTGAATATGGTACCTCACATGGCAAGAGGGACTTCGCATACATGATTAAGTAACTTGACAATATCCTGGTTTATCTAGTAAGTGGGCCCCATGTAATCCTGAGGTTTTACAATATGAGAACCTTTCCCAGCTATGGTCAGAAAAAGAGAGTTATGACTGTAAAAAAAAAAAAAAGAGAAAGATTTGATGTGGCTGCTTTAGAAGATGGAAGAAGAGGGACACAGTGAAGGAATGTGGGCAACCTCTAGAAGTTCGAAAATATAAGAAAAGAGGTTCCAGAAAGGAGCACAGCCTTTTTGACACCTTGATTTTAGCCTAGTGATCCCATTTTGGACCTCTCAACTACAGAGCTGTATGATAGTAAATCTATGTTGTTTTAGGCCTCTAAATATGTGGTATTTGTTACAGCAGCTGGAAAAAAGCTAAGAAGAAAAGTTTGGGCAATATGTTCTAGACACGTAACTGGGTGAATTGTAAAGATAACATTTAGAAAAATTTTAATTCAGGAAGAAAAGCATACTTAAACTTTGACTTTCTACAACTCGTGTCTACACACACATACACTCTAGTAATCTCCTTCAGACAGAAACCTGGGAACAATGAGAAATTTCCAAATATATTTTTTATTCTTCTTTCTTGATATTTTAAAATACTTTATTTTAATTCTTTTCAATATGGAATACTTCCAATATCAAAAACCTATATTTAACGAATATGATTGAATCACTAACATCTTAAACTCAAATGATAAACATTTTTATTGTTTTCTGTTAATAGCTTATGCATTAGAATTTGGGTTTTAACTAAAGCCAACATCTTATTCGAATATTTTAGTTTAACAAGGAAGGGTTATACACATGAAAATATTAAGTGACTTTACTAAATAAGGAGTACCTACTAAAATATCTGTCACTTTGAATAACTTATATAATTTCTTAAGTATGTCAATTAATAGGAAATACCACTGGATTTATAACTTCTATAAATCCCTGTTGTTCTTTTCCTTATAGTGAATAAGTGTAAGACATTTGAGAAACAGTTGGGAAAGCTGGGTTCAAATCCTAACTCTGTGTGACCTTAGTCAATTCCATAAGCCTCTCTTATTTAAATTATTATCTGTATCTCTCTTATTTAAATTATTATCTGTATTATTCCTATTATCTGTAATAGGAAGGATTATTAGACTACATAACATTTAAGTTTATTTTCAACTTGAAAAAAATTTGTGACTGCACATTTTGTTTATGATAGTTGCCATTTAATATCTGGAGACAGTTTTAGTTGTCATGACTCGATGTGTATGTGTGTGGGGTGTGGCGTGTGTGTGTGTGTGTGTGTGTGTGTGTGTGCGCGCGCTCATGTGTGCTGGCGGTGGGGTGGGTTATACTAGCATGTAGCAGCTTGAGTTCAGGGATCCTGCTAAACAAATTGCAATGCCCCACACAACAAAGAATTATCCAGCCCAAAATGTCAGTAGTCCTGATCTTGATAAATCCTGCTTAGAGAAATAAAGTATTCAGTGTTTTTTTTTGCAAAAGGGGAGGTTTTTTTTAACTGGTAAAAGTGATGCAATTTCCAAATACAATCGAATTTAATGCAAACTAATGAATGTCTCTCTGGCAACTAGAAGAGTGATACTTCAAAGTATTTCACTTTGCCATCTTAATTACTGGAAGTGAATTAGCATGCAAGGGAAAAAAATTCACTTACATTTCTGGATATTTTGGAAATCAGCCAAGACTCCAAGACTTCACAGAGAAATTCAGGACCCAATGTGAATGTGAAGGAATCACGTGGCCTCTTATTTACCCCTGAATTCTTTGCCTGAAATTGTTTATCATTGTTGTATTTAGAAATAATGCAAGTTAATTACATTAGTCAGAGTCTATTATGACAAAGTTATTGTGACAAAGTTGTAATATCAACATTTTACAAGCTGCTGTATAAAAAATAATAATTAATTAAATTTAATTTTAAAAATTAAAAAAAACATTTTACAGCATTTCCCATATTTTTGCATTATCAATAAAGTAGCATTGCAGAGGTTAAAATTTCAGAATTAAAGGGTAACTAAAAATTTAGTCTTACATGATTTAGGAAGATACAGACTGTAAAAGAAATTCAAAAGACTGAACCCCTTTCTCAACGTTTTTTCAGGTTCAGTGAATAAACAGACATCCTGAGCTAACAAATGAGCGTTTATAATTGTTTTCTAGTCAGAACTTATTATTAGCTCAGCATTGCCCGGATTTCACTCTTCTTTTCCGATATACATAGACGAAACAGAACAAAGCAAGAACTTAAATTTCTGCAAGAAGAAGCAACTTATTTAGGCAAATTGTTTTCCACAATCCTCTATGGTCTAAAGGCAAATTCCATGGGATATATTCCCAATTTTCCCTATAGAAAGTCCACACGTCTAATTATGAAAATGACATGGAGCTGAATTTATCTGGGGTCATATCCTACTTAAGACTCTTTCTTTGACTCATATAATCATTATATTTGGCCCTTTCATAGCCCATCATCAGATGATAAAGCACTGTGTCTTATGAGAGACAACAACCTCAGCAAGCTCATTATCATGTGTAATTTTACTTCAAGGTTAGGAATTTGAAGTAATTTTTCAATGAATGCTATGTCTTCTATATCTTATCTGCTAAGGATTTAATTCTACACTCAGATTTCTTTTGTAGGTGAAGAAAGTGCAATTCTGAGTACTTGTTCGAAAGTTTAGGAAGGGGATTAGTGCTGTTTGTGTTTACACTCTCTGAACTGAGAATTTTCCCTGTTTGGAGAGGGCATATTCACCAGTTGTGCATGTGTCTTCAGAAAGGACTTGAACACATGAGATCATAAAATGTTGTGGCATGAAGAAGATATCTAGCCAGTCAGCCATATCAACAGATGTAACCCTAGAGATTGTTGGGGGTTACGTATGCATCAGTAATAATGGCCTTGCAGATGGAAAGAAGACAAGATTTGGAATCCAAAGACATAATGCGATTTCACTCCATTGACTGCGAAATTGAAGTACAGATTGATAGATTCATTTGGACTTCCCAGCATCCCTTTTATTGGGGAAACTCATCTACATCATTCCATTTGGTTCCGGTGGGTATCAGTCTCAGCCTCTCACCCAGGATGCGGGAGCTGTTATGTGATCTAGGCTTGTCATGTCGTAGTACTCCATGGCATTGCCAACAGTGAGTGTTTCAAGGAATGGAAAATGATTAAGCAAAGTCAGTTGAAGTACTTCAGTTGTATTGATATACTATCACCAGGAGCAAATTCTTTTTAATGGAAGCTTTAAACTATTAGCCACAACTACTGCTAGTAGCCATCTTCAAGGTTTATAAAGCAGCCCAATAGCACAAGCCAGAGCTATTGTCATCACAGAGAGGGCAACAGAAAGAAGGAAAAACAGGTGACAAAGTGTGAACCCCTGGATCCAGCTGAACACGATTTCTCAAAGTTCCATGAACCCAAATATTTTCCTTTTTCCCTTATTTCAAGATGGGTATATATTCCTTGATATTAAAAAAACAATTTTAAAAAGCCTATTAGGCCCCACGTATCTTGGCTACCAGTAACATTCTGTCCTCAGTTGCCATGACTGTCCTCTGATGTACTTTTTTCTATCAGTGCTGACTCTTTGCTATTCTTTGAAAACCCCATTACACTCTTGGCTCATGGTCAGTACACAGGCTGCTGTAGACTGCTCTTCCTCCAGACACCTCCAGGTATCTTCACATGCTCTACCTTATCCTTCAGATTTTTGCTCACATTCTGGCTTTTCCACAAGGGCTGTCATAATCAGTGTCAGTCACCTTGCATTCTGCCCCTACCAGCATACCCAATCTTCCTTATCTGTTCTAGGACTTACTACTTTCTAAAATATCATATGATCTATATATGTTTTTATTTATTGACTGTTCTCCTTCTCCATACCACCAACAGCAGATTGAAGACCTATAAAGTGACATTCATCTTTTGTTTTGTTTTGTTTTTTACTGTTCTAACACCAGTGGTGATAATAGTGCTTGGCATATAGCATGATCTCAATAAATATTTGACGAATGAATCAAACAAATCATACACACATAAAATTATATTTGACTTTGGCTAAGTTACATAAATTCTCTGAGCATCAGTACTATGTTTATAAAACATTGACAATGACATCTACCACCTGATTTCCTTATATTACAGGTCTATTACGTAGATCTCATGTTACTAAGTTTGTGAAAATAGTTGAAAATCTGAAGAATGCTCTAATGATATGAGACAACTTTTTCAGATACTTTTTATAAGTATATATAGAATTAGAACTACATTTGTTTCTTTAGTTGTGACCCAACTCATTCTATCTTTTTTTTTTTCATGGAATAGTATAAAATGGTTTGGGATAGTTTGTTATGTAGCTATAGGTAACCAAAACATGCTTTGCAGGTACTAAATGATTTAATAATTCTATTTTTTATAAAATTTTACTTACCCACGCTCTGTCTTTGGGTTGTCAGTGTTTCTTAATGGTTACTTTGGTATGTGCAACTGCCATACCTTTATTATATCCCTCAAATGTTTTTACTCTACTGAGGTCTTTTCTCATCCACACGAAAGGAGAAACATTTGTGTAGGATAAAAAGCAATTCTAGAAATTAGAAGTACGACTATATTTTAATTGTGCCACTAGAAGTTTAAGTAATTTAAAATTAACTGAAAAGCATATGTAAGTGTTCTGATTAGCAATGTCATATACAAAATAATTCTTCATTAGATATCTATTGTAAAGAGGTAGAATAAACTGTGAAATATATATAATAAATACTTTACCAATAATTATGTGAAAGGGGGAAAAAGCAAGAAGCAATTGAGAACTCTATATGTAATTTGAAATCTGTAAACATCATTAAACTCAAACTAACATGACCATTTAAATTATTCATACATGATTTCTTTCTTCACAGTCAATAATAACTCTTTTGGATTTTCTAAAATGGTCAGCACTCTAAGATGTTTATCATACTAAAAATTTCAAATCTTACAACTGTTCCAGACTGAGAAGACAGACTATTATAAAGCAGTTTCTCATCTTAAGAAGAAAGAATGGTGCACTGGAGCACATCCTTTCTCTTTAAGTTCAGGAAATTAAAAAACATTCATTTGAATCTCCCTCTACCATTTGAAATAAAGTTTCAATTGTTCAATCAACTCTGGTTTTTAAGATTTTGAACATTCCAAGCCAATTCTATATTTAAGTTTGCATTATTTCTAAAGAGTACCACTTTTGTTTTCATGAAAACTTTTAAAAAAGATATCTAGCTCTAAGTATCTGTTTTTAACATAAAGAGAACAATAACCAAGGGAATGTGAAAAGTAATCTAGTTCTTACAAGAGAAAAAAGAAGCAAGTTAATTAATCCCAAGGTACAGGTACAGCCACCAGTTATTGATTTGTTCTATTAATAATTACTTTAATTTTGAACATCAAATTATGCTAATTATATAATTAAACCAATCTAGAGAGAACACTTATTTTCTTTTTTGAGGACTCTTAAAAAATTATTAAAATTGACAGTTTACTCTGATATTATGTATTTTCATTAATTATATATTGATAACATCACAGATATCATGATTTATGATTTAAGTTTTGGCTAAATAATAAATACACTTAAAATATTTTAGCATGATTTACTAGTTTCTGTTATAATAATGTCCAAATTTTCTTTGCTGTCTTATTTGCATACGGGTCGTCATATGCCTCTTTTAAAACAGATTGCTATACCTGGCTGGAGGAAAAGTATCTTTTCAAGTACACATAGCTTATGTGTTATGGTTATGAAGAGCCTAGGGGCAGGACAGGAATAAAGACGCAGATGTAGAGAATGGACTTGAGGACACGGGGAGGGGGAAGAGTAAGTTGGTACGAAGTGAGAGAGTGGCATGGACATATGTACACCACCAAGTGTAAAATAGATAGCTAGTGGGAAGCAGCCACATAGCACAGGGAGATCAGCGTGGTGCTTTGTGACCACCTAGAGGGGTGGGATAGGGAGGGTGGGAGGGAGACGCAAGAGGGAGGAGATATGGGAATATATGTATATGTATAGCTGATTCACTTTGTTATAAAGCAGAAACTAACACACCATTGTAAAACAATTATACTCCAATAAAGATGTTTAAAAAAAAAAAAAAAAAGAGCATACCAGAGCCTGTTTTCTCCAGACTATTGAAATGCCCTTGTTAGTCATCTGTAACCGTGTGCTTTGGTTTTCATTCTTCTCTAAATCTCCTCACATATTTTTTTCCCCAAACTCTGGCACAGCAGAATTGAAAAAACACCCATGACTGGGGCAAAAGGAAGGAAGATTATAGGCAAAGCCAGAATTATCCTTACAATGCAAGAGATAGCATTCATGGGTATTAATATATTAATACTTTTACTTTTATAAAACTTAACTTTGTTCAAACTTTTATGATTTTTCTGAGAGACTCCTCTATTTATGGTCTTATATCCCTAATTGCTTACCTTATATTTAGGAGTGTTCATGATTTCCCCAGCACTGCTTCTCACGTTCTCTTTCAAAAGTATGAAATATTTATTAGTGATGTGTGTGTTTCTGTGTGTGGGTGTGTTTAAGGGGTAAATTTCGGTATACTATTACTATATTTTAAAACAATAATGTCAAAATAATATTATTCATTTAAGAATATCCTTTAGGTAAACATGCTTTTCTTTTGATTGCTTAATATTAAGATATATTTAATAGTTACATCTAAATAAAACCTAAGAACTTGTCATAATAATTGTATTGAAATAAGACCTAAGGACTTACTTCCTGACGGAAATGCAAGCCAAATGTCCACAAGGCAAAGACGAGAGATTATCACTGTGTCATCCAGATACTGAGGGTACATGAGGCTTCATAAACCTTCCAAATGTTTTACCAGTGTCTGCTCAAGGCTTCTGTGTGTGATTGCAAAACATTTATTATTTTATTTAAATATGATATCATGGTGTGAGATAAATGAGTCTAGGAGAGTGAAATATTGTTCTTGGGGGCTTTTAAATCCTTAAGGGCTGGAGTAGCAGAAGCAACACATATTCTCTACATGTCATTTTGAAGTGTAAAAATCAGCCTAATTTTGAAGAATACAAGATTTAGAAATTAACAGAAGGAGAGTAATTCATACCTTGCATTGGAATAATACCACACAAGAAAGTTATTAGGGGGAAAATTTGCTATTAATCATGATCTAAAAGCATATATAGTTTCATCTCCCTCTGAACCAGTAGGTTTCATTCATTCATTCACTACTATTAGACAAAAGGCTAGGAAACTCATGATGATAGCACCTTTACAACAGCAGGAAAATTTATGAAGAATCTTGAAAAAAAATGAGGAACCAGTGAAGATAATTTCCCATCATTCTAACAGATGTAGCTATTGGTGATCCAGCCTCTTTTTTCCTTCAATGATGATCAGGGAAATAGTTTAAATCAGATCATGATTGGCCAAGCTAAGGGTTTTACACATAAGCAAAAGGGAGATACTGAGCATTTTTGAGTGAGTACTGATATGATGAGATCTGAAGAGAAGATACATGAGAGTAATGTATGACAGTAGTGAAGAGGAGAGCTACAGAAGCAGAGAATGACAGAGCAAAGCAGGGAAAAAAGCAGTAAGGAGGACTTTGTGATTAATGAGATTGGTTATGCTGATGACTCTCAAGACAGAAACACCAAAATTTATGATGGGGAACAAAAGCATGCATTTAGGAGTATATGGACACTACTAAGAAGGCGCCCAATCTGCTGGCTTTGGTAACTGAGTAAAATCTACCAGCCAAGGGTAATGTAGGCAGAGAAGCAGATTTGGAGAGAAGACCTGAGGAGTTCAGGTTTAAACAAATTGTGGTTAACATCCCCATGGGACAGTCAGAGACCAGGCCACCAGGGAATTTGAATGTTTTTAGCAAAGGAGAGACATAAGTAGATTAGCATGTTTAATACCGTTTGCCAAAGGTGTGAAGAAATGTATTTTGTAAAAGAAAAAAAAAAAAGGTCTTGTTTTGGTTTTATGATCATTAGGGGGAGCCCCAGCGCTTTTAATGCTTCTTTAGTTTATATCCAGATCAGAAATCTTGACAGTTTCAGAAAAAAAATAATGTTCTTTTATACACGAAGTTAGCATTTTATAAAACTTGCTGTACATCAGTGACTCATATGTGTCTGCAGGGTTTGTGAAATAGACTCAAAATGTGTCTTTCAAATGGCCAGTTGCACCTACTTTTTATTTTCCAGGGTATATAATGGCAAATAAGTGCCTTGACAACATTAAATATACTACATTTCTCTCAAAATACCATGGGGTTTCTCAAGATATAAATCAAAGAACAACAACAACAAAATATCTCCAGTGTCATCTCTCTATCCCCTCCAAGATGAGGGAGAAGCATCACAGAGTAAAAGAAGAAAATACCTGTCCATTGTCCTCTCAGAATTGTTTAGATCTGAGAGCACCATGAATAGCTTACCAGTCCCTTATTTATCCTGATATCCAAGCTATAGCTTTGACATGATTTTCTACTTTTTTGCTCACTAAAATGCTGTAAAAGCATATGCTGTAGTGATGTCAAACTTGAGCCTTTTGCTGTGTATTACCTGTAGGCAAAAGGATCAACTTCCACTTGGATTACTGCCAGTCCCCAGTAATACAGTTGTGTACTGAGGAATGCATGAGCTGCTTCAAAGTCTCCTACACCATTAATGATCCCTTTGATATGCTGGTGATCAAATCTAATGAGTAGGACTAAAGTCTTGGCCATTTGCCCAGCAGTGTGCATGCTAGAAAGAGCCATGAATGAAAAGTCGACATGATGCAGTGAGTCTGGGCACAGTGCAAGGGAACAGCCAAAAAAACTTAGAGGTACATGCAGTGTGTAACAGAGGGCCTACTCAGATCCAAGGTCTGCTTTTGTGATCATCTGTCAGGATATGGTCAGAAAGGAGATTCTTAGTAGAAAGGACATAGTCATGTTCTTTGATTAGTCATTTCAAAGAAGAAAGGCCAGGGAAGAAGTAGATTCCTAGGAGGTTGGCAACTTTACAAACTCTGTTAGACTCAAGAAGTACAGCCAGATTATGACTGTTGTTCCTATAATGGAAGCCAGTTACCTTCAGCTGGGTCTTGGAGATATTTTTGCTTGAAAGTGGATGTATTTATTTGCTAGGGCTGCCATAACAAAATATCCCAACGTGGGTGACAACATATTTATTTTCTCACAGTCCTAGAGCCTGGAAGTATAAGATCAAGGTGTCGCAGTTTAGGGTCTCCTGAGTGGGATATGTCCTTGTCTTGCAGATGGTTGCCTTTTTGCTGTATTTTCACATACATTTTCTCTATGCACATATATCCCTGATGTCTCTCAAGTGTGTCCAAATTTCCTCTTCCTATAAGGACACCAGTCATATTGGACTAGAGCCCACTTATATGTCCTCATTTAATCTTAATTACCTCTTAAAGTCCCTGTCTCCAAATAAAGTCATATTCTAAGGTCGTGGGGGTTATAGCTTCAACACAAGAATTTTAGGAGCACACAGTTCAATCCATACCAATAAACAAGGCTGGCCAGGACACAGCATAGTAAAGGAAAGCTTAACTTCTTTCCAGATATGGAAGTAAATGGTGGCAAAAGCTTAATGATCCAAAAATATTAATGCTCTTAGAAGGTTGTTATTTTTATTGTGATTATTAAAATATATTTCTCATTAGCACTATTTACTTATTTATTTTGAAAATAGTATTATAGGAAGCATAAGAAATAAGGTCATCTTACATCCCCTTGAAAGACTATTTTTAATTTTGTTTTTAGCAAACTCGATTTTTCTTCTTGTACAAATATGATTTCAACATAAAGACATTGAAAAATAGAGAATCTAGAGAACACGGGTATTGATGTACTTGGGACAAATAAATTGAGCATGTTTATATCATTATAAAACAAAATTTAAACAAAACTTTTAAATTTTCAATTGTTGACAGTTTGTATATTCTTTAATAAATAGTGACTGTTTAAAAAGAAACTTAATACACTTTCAAGGATCATATAATTCATTAAGCATTATGCCAATCAATTCTATGGATTTTATTTATTTATTTGTAAATGCCTTTCTATATTTGCTATTGGATCAGAAACCAGTATAGGACATTGGGCTGTAAATTAGGAACATTGAATTTACTTGTACCTACCTGGCTGACTTCATGCAAGTTATTTAACCTCTTTAATTTTGAATTTCACTAGCCAAAGAGCTTTAACTGTGTAAAAAAGCTTTGAAAACACACAGTGCTTCACAAATATATTATTAGTATTATAATCATTATTCAGTTTTTTTATGAGTAAGTTCCATTTACCTTATTGCACTTTTCTTATCATTAGTTCAAAATTATTTTTTCATACTCAAGCTATATATTGGCATTGTCAATATTAAGCTCAGTTTTGGGGGTTGGTCTGATTGAAGGAATAAGTACTGTTGAGAAACTGTCATAGGATTTAATTCTCAGTATTCTCTGATGCCAAGGTTCATCTGAAAATTGCAGTTCATGAAATCTCAAGTACAAATAGGATCCTTAAATACTAATGGCTTCTAAAATGTATTCTATTTTGAGTATTTCAGTATTTGGGGAAAAAGGCTAAAATTCTGGAGTTATATTGAGGCAGATTCCTTATGAACAAGATCTAATTACATAGCAACCTTATGTTTTATTGAGACCTAGGTAATCACATACTAACATTAATTCTTTATATAGTTCCTTTCTACTTTATTATATGTGCCAGCCTTCCCTAGATTCCTACCAGATAACTGAAGCACCAGTCCCCAAGTCAGAGAACTCATGCTATCTCCCTTAGGTCACTTTTGTTCTCTTCTCTTATTAGCTTTGCACACAGGTGGTTGTGTGAGCAAATTTATCAGCATAGTCTCTGACATGCTGAATGCACAGAGCAAATGTAAGTTATCTCCATTCTGTTAATAAGGCAATGCATTCCAGTTATACAAGTTTCTTGTCCAGTTTCCGACAGAACTTTCTTCCATTGCTGTTATAAATTTTAATATCATAGTTAGCTGCAGGGATTATGAGTATGTGACAGACATATGAGCCTTAACAAGACTCTTTATATTTGTAAAAGTGTAAGGGAAATCTTCCCTACAGTTTCCTTTTTTTGTTTTTTTTTTTTAAATTTATTTTAGATATTTATTAAGTGCCTACTATGTACCAGGGATTATGCCAGCCCATGGCTGTACCATGTTAAAAAAGAAGGAACAGCCTCTGCTCTCATAGAGTTTATAGTCTAGAGGGAGTAACAGACAATAACCCAGCAAATATCAAACTGGTGAAACACATTTGATATGTGTTAGAGAAAGACTAAACAGGATGCTGTCTCACATATAACAGTGTAGTCAACTGCAAAAATGGCCACAATTCCCCATCCTTTCTGTTTCCACACCCTTGTAATGTGACACAGTAGCTTCTACCATCAAACGCTGGGGTCTGTTTCCTCTCCCCTTGATTCTGAGGTGCCTGGTGACTTGATTTGACCAGTGGACTGTGGTAGATATGACAGTGTGCCTGCTCTGAGCATGGGCCTTAAGAAGCCTAGTATGCTTCTCAGCGCTTTCTCTCTCTCTCTTACACACACACACACACACACACACACACACACACACACACACACACACACACACACACACACACACACACACACACACACACACACACACTTGCATAGTAACCTGCCTTTTCATCATGTGAACAAGTTGGCCTAGGCTTCTAGGATGTAAGAAACCACATGGATCAGAGGCCAGTCTTCCTAGCTCCTAATGACACACACTTGAATGGGCTGAATGAATGATCTGACCAAGACCAGAAGAACTTGCCTAGATGAGTCCAGCCAAAATTCTTTACTGAAAGAATCATGAACTACAAACAGTTATTGTTTTAAAATATCATTGGAGTAGTTATTATGAAGTAAATCTAACTGATCCAGTTAAATAGAGGATACCTCAAGAAAGACCTTAGAAGATGAGACTAGCTCAGATCTAGAGGATGAGAAAGTCAGTCATGTGAAGAGTGGTTGAAAGAGCACTCCAGGCAGAGGGAACTGCATGTGCTGAAGCCTTTTGGCTGAATTAAGTTGGTGTCGTATATGAACTCATGGTAGGACCACATGGATGAAATATATTGAACAAAGAGAAGAACAGGATAAGACAAAATTGGAAATGTAAACAAGAGCCTTATTATATGCTAGGCCTTGTAGGTTATGAGCAGAAGTTGGCTTTTATCCCTAAGGTCAGGGGGAACTATTGAATGCTTTTAAGTAAGGAGGTAATACAATTTAATTTATATTTTAGAAAAATTAGTGTGGCAAAGACCAGATGGGAGACTATTACAGTAGTTTGGGAGAGATATGGTAGTAATTTATAATTACCTCCCAATTTCTTCCCCTTAGTAGACATGGGGGTTATCTGGGGTATCCTCAAATCATTTTGGGGGGTGCTAAACTCTGGGTCTGCCTACTTCTAGAGCTGTCCCTAAATAAATCCATGATGTTTTGCATATTCTCCTATGCCTGCATCTATCTCCGTTAACAAGGATGTTGATGAGGACTGCAGAAGTCCTTTGTAAACACAAACTTGTACTTTTAGTTATATGAATAGTCATGTTTTTAAATAGCAAGAGAATGCTTTTCCTGACTTTCTGTTTTCTACTTTAAACACTTTTCCCCGTGACATTTGCTTTATTCTTTCATGGATCTGATTTGCAATTTCAATCTAACATTATCAATATTTTACTCAAAATTTTCCATTCACTTACATTTTTTCTGTAAATATCCATTGAAAGAAAGAAAAACACTTGAGATACTAA
The DNA here is from genome assembly GCF_964374135.1 of Grampus griseus. Classification (NCBI taxonomy): domain Eukaryota; kingdom Metazoa; phylum Chordata; class Mammalia; order Artiodactyla; family Delphinidae; genus Grampus; species Grampus griseus. The sequence continues at coordinate 43,250,660 of NC_139010.1, forward strand.
TGAAATTCTTTTTAAATTTTCTTAAAAAATTCCTGTTGTTTTCTATTCAATCTGAATTAACATGTTCTTCTATACATTGTTTCTTGACTCACATGCGTTATATCTTACTCTTCATTTGCCCAGTATTTCAACAAGACCCATGACTATATATATATATATATATATATATACAATCTTCAATCTTGCCAAATATGGATCTGAAAATTGTTCCATTTCTTGTTCTTTTGAGCTCTATCTCGTTCACTTGGAGTTTAAAGAAGAGATGATAATGATAATAACAAAGATAATGGCACATTAATTCCTTTCATTGAGTTTGCTTTTTAGTGCACTTAGCTAGATATTTTGTGCTTAAAAGAGATACCATTTTCCTTTGAGGTTAAATTAATTGAGACACAGAGAGATTAATGATTACCTGTAGTGACATTATTAGTCAAAGCAAGATTCAAAGTCTCTTTCGTTCAATCATAGGCTGTTTCTGTTGAACCAAAAAGATTTCCCTGGGGGTGACAAGGTTATCTGAATAACTATCTGATAAATGTTTCTCACATTTGTGAATTACATCTGCTTTAATGGGAACCTTGAAAGTAATCAAAAACAAAAAAAAGACAAAAATACATAGGTCCTATAAGAGAGCACCTAAAGAAATGACAAGAGAATAGTGAATATTTTTCTCAGTGTTTTAAAAAAAATCCTCTATTTTTTTTTTCCAATTAACAGTGGGCTCAGAAGAAAGCTAGAAACTTAAGTGAGATGTGAAAGAGATTTTTATTCTCTGTTTCTCAAAGCACATAGAAATAACAGGTAAAAGATCATTCATCTGTTTTTAAAATAATTTGTTTTCATTTTTAAATCAATCAATAAACTCAGAACAGTGAACTAAGATTCATGAGACATACAGAGATTATTGGGGCAAAACAGGGGCTAGAAGTAAAGGGGATTGTAATACATGAGGAAAAAGCATTTCTCTATATCACAGTCTCTGACCTTGAAACAACTACTAACATGCTTTATAAAATTTCTAATTAAAATCTTTTGGGCTTCCTTAAATTTAATTCCCTTGTACTTAATTAAGAGCTTTCAAAACCTCAGAGAAAAATATTTGACACTAAATTGTGTCTGTAGTTTAGGGAAATAGGACTACCCATTTCCTTTCAGTTTTACTTAAATGTGTGATTTAAATAGATCTGTGTAATTCAGTGACGGAAATTACCCAACCAAAAGAGTTTTCTCATATGTTCTAACTTAGTGCAAAAATATTTCCCCGAAGCCTGTCTTTGCAACTCACCCGTGTATTTGCTATTTGTATACAGCGCAACCTTGTGAGAGCTTTTCTATTATTAAATGAGCATCACACAAAATGTAATAACTGGTCTCCCTAACTAGACTATAATCTCCTTGAAGAAAATGATTAGGGCTAGTATTTGTATCCTCCATAGTCGTTAGTCAAGTCTTAGTATGAAGCATTAATAAGTTCATTATTCATTATATGGAAGGCTAACGATTTAAAAAAGTCAAACCGTGTTTGTTATTCTTGAAAGATCAAAACTACAAAGAGTAATATCAGGAAATAATTCTTTACAATATTTATTATTTTTGTCAATCTTATTTTAGATAGGAAATGAAAGAAAACTACAAAAAGTGAAATTTCTTAGTTTTTGATATACTTTCTTTTGACACAAAGTTAATTAATTTCATAGAGAAATAGCTCTATTGTACTTACACTTGTTAAAGAGTATTTTTGTTCCCTTAATATATACAAAGTGCTGGTAAATGAAATAGGAAATTGGCCTTCATGAATCCCTTCTGTTTGTGTGTGTTTGGGAGTGGGGGAAGAAAATAATTATTTAAAGAAATATATATATAAGTATGTCCTTATGAAACAAATGTAAATATCTATTTATATATGTATATACTTATACACATACATGCATATGATTAAACATTATGATAAGTGCTGTAATTCAGTAGAGTTCTATCCTAGATACGAACAAGAAATAGCCAACTTTACATAGGGTCATCAGAGAAAGATGCTGTTTAAATTGTACCTGGATGCTACTGACATGATTTATGCAAGTGCATGTCATGATTAGAGCTGTGTATTTCACAGTTCATTCTGCTTTCTGTGGAGACATTAGGTTGGTCTGAAGCAAATTAGAAACTGTAACTGTATTTTTAGAAGCCATCATAATGAGCCATTGACAAAGCCATCATAACAAAAATATGGAGATAGAAGAAGATGGATTTATAGTATTTTTAGAGTATTTTGGAGACCCCAGAGGTTCCGATAACCGCCAAATGATTTTTCTCTCTGACTTCTCAGTACATTTGAAATTCTTTTAATATTAGTCTGTGAAAAAATAAGATAAATGTAATAAGTAAAATTAACTAAATTGTAGCATTGGTTAAAAACAAAACATGTAATGGATTGATTTATACATGCCAGGAAAACTTAGTAAAATATGTAATGAAGAGCCAATAATTTAGATAGCTGGACCTCACAAAGTCACATAATACTGACACTGAATCCTAATGCCAATAAGTAGATAAAACAACTATTTCAATTCAAACTCCAACCTCAAACTTCTTTTCTTTCCTCTCATCTATCAATCTGCTGCATCTTTGTATTTGTAATAATTATATCAGAAACATTTTTCTATTTCTGATTATCTGATAGACACTATACAGAATAATACTGCATTATCTCAAGAGAACAACAGTTCATGCTGGCCTGTTGAACCTGAAATGCTCTTAAAAAGAACAAAAAGAAATGAGAGCATAGATGATATTTTCACCCCAAACACCAAGTCAGTTGTATCTTTATCCTACAGTGGGCAACAGAATAAAGATAACAGCTAGATCACACAGTTATTCTGGAAAAGAGGCATTAACTGTGCCATCTCAGATTGCTGGAGTGTTTTTGTCTCTCAAACATAGGTGCCAAACCCAATACAGGTAACCACTTTTTTATTATGTCATATGACTGATAACAGAATAAGTGTCTACTTATGTTTCTATTTAAAAACCATGGTAACTCAAGGAGAAAAACCTAAGACTCTACAGTTGTGAGAAAAATGATTTATTCTCTATCCAAATCCCAATTCCAATGGAGATTTTCTTTTCTGTATCTCTTGTAACATGAATAAATGGGCCGAGAGATTGTACCTGAATGTCTCTTCTGAGACCAGTGACCGATTTTAAATATGATTGCATTAACTCTAAGAACGTAATATGTGAAATTACAACCTGAAGAAAAATTTAATGTTTATCTGAAAAAGTTACCTTTCAAGCTCTCATTCTAGCAATGATATTGCATATTGTTGCCTGAGTGGACCCACAGAACTTCTCTAGTATTCTTTTCCTCCTTCAAAAAAATCTAAGAGCCAACTTGCAACATAGATTTTTTGTTTTTTTGAAGTGAGACCTTAGGCATAATGGGAACAAAATTATCTGTCAATACAATGGTGAACTAATCTCCTTATTGCAAAATCATCAGTCACGCTGGGCTGCATTTATTATCTGATATTAAGATTATCAGAGATATGAATGGTTGATAACTCATTTGGCTTGCAGAGCCCTCTGGTCATAAAATATAAAAAGTAAGTAAAAAGTTTTAAAACTCAATTGAAAAGGGCAGACAGCCTACAGATGATTTTGATTCTCAGTAATGTTTATAACATTTATCATGCACTAAAGAGTTCAGTGGTAGTATTCTATTACTGTTGAAACAGCTTGGCGCATATAATATATACTTACAACGTTAAGCAGCCTGTCATGGAGGCATTTAGACAATAAAATATTCTTGATTAATGATGCACTATCCCTTCTTGCTCTACCTTTCACTATAAAATATTCATAATATGTCTTGAAGCATATACAAGTTCACTTTATAAAATACAGATATGTCTACCTGCTAAATGGTATTTAAAGCCTTTTGGTTAGACTTTTGTGATGATTTCAGCTATCCAAATGCATATTTATCCTTCCAAGAAAGATGATTCATTGCATTTTTTTTTTAAATTAAAACTCTGGGGCTTCCCTGGTGGCGCAGTGGTTGAGAGTCCGCCTGCCGATGCAGGGAACGCGGGTTTGTGCCCCGGTCCGGGAAGATCCCACATGCCCGTGAGCCATGGCCGCTGAGCCTGCGCGTCCGGAGCCTGTGCTCCGCAACGGGAGAGGCCACAACGGTGAGAGGCCCGCGTACCACAAAAAACCAAACCAAAACAAAAAAAACCTCTACCTCAGAATTGCATTATAAATTATCTCTTAAGGCAAAATACAATATATCCTATGGTAGGAGTTTACATGATAAAGCCTTTAGTTTCTCTTCATTTCAAATATGTGATAAGGTCTCTCTAGAACACAAAGACTTGCCAAGAATTATGCCTACTGAACTGACTACTCATAGTTGGTTCATCCATAAGGATGGCATCTTTGATGGTCTATTGCGGAAGTCCATGGAGAGCCTCTCTAGAATCTCTTCACATAGTATGAGGTTGATGGTTTTGATAAAATGAGAGAGGCAAACTGTGAATAAAACTCTCTCTCGTCAGTTTCAGATTTATGGTAACTTTTATACAGGCCTAGGAGAGGCCAAACTATTAGTGTTGACACTAATTGATAAGGGATATAAAAGCAGAACAGAACATTTTATCTTCCTTCCCACAATAGGTGGTTCTCTCTGTGGAATAGATTCCACAGTCCTTTATACATGAATGTCTTCCAGGTTTCTTAAGTGTATCCGTACAGTAGAATGGACAAAAAAAGACTACTGTGATTTGCTGAGATGGACAATTAGAGCCAAGTAGTCAATTTACTTATCTCTGATTTAATAAACTCCATTTCTGATTATTTGACTTCTTTTTTTAAAATTTAATTTATTTTTTATACAGCAGGTTCTTATTAGTCATCCATTTTATACACATCAGTGTATACATGTCAATCCCAATCTCCCAATTAATCCCCCCCCCCCCGCTGCCTTACCCCCTTGGTGTCCATATGTTTGTTCTCTACATCTGGGTCTCAATTTCTGCCCTGCAAACTGGTTCATCTGTACCATTTTTCTAGTTTCCACATATATGTGTTAATATACGATATTAGTTTTTCTCTTTCTGATTTACTTCACTCTGTATGACAGTCTCTAGATCCATCCACGTCTTTATAAATGACCCAGTTTCGTTCCTTTTTATGATTGAGTAATATTCCATTGTATACATGTACCACATCTTCTTTAGGCATTCATCTGTCGATGGGCATTTAGGTTGCTTCCATGACCTGGCTATTGTAAATAGTGCTGCAATGAACATTGGGGTGCATGTGTCTTTTTGAATTATAGTTTTCTCTGGGAATATGCCCAGTAGTGGGGTTGCTGGGTCATAGGGTAATTCTATTTTTAGTTTTTTAAGGAACATCCATACTGTTCTCCATAGTGATTGTATCAATTTACATTCCCACCAGCAGTACAAGAGGGTTCCCTTTTCTCCACACCCTCTCCAGCATTTGTTGTTTGTAGATTTTTTGATGATGGTCATTCTGACTGGTGTGAGGTGATACGTCATTGTAGTTTTTGTGTGTGTGTGTGTGTGCCATACGCGGGCCTCTCACTGTTGTGGCCTCTCCCGTTGCGGAGCACAGGCTCTGGATGCGCAGGCTCAGCGGCACAGCTACTCCACGGACCGGGGCACGAACCCGTGTCCCCTGCATCAGCAGGCAGACTCTCAACCACTGCGCCACAAGGGAAGCCCACCTCATTGTAGTTTTGATTTGCATTTCTCTCATAATTAGTGATGAGCAGCTTTTCATGTGCTTCTTGGCCATCTGTATGTCTTCTTTGGAGAAATGTCTATTTATGTCTTCTGCCCATTTTTGGATTGGGTTGTTTGTTTTTTTAATATTGAGCTGCATGAGCTGTTTATATATTTTGGAGATTAATCCTTTGTCCATTGATTCAAATGCAAATATTTTCTCCCATTTTGAGGGTTGTTGTTTCATCTTGTTTATGGTTTCCTTTGCTGTGCAAAAGCTTTGAAGTTTCATTATGTCCCATTTGTTTATTTTTGTTTTTATTTCCATTACTCTAGGAAGTGGATCAAAAAAGATCTTGCTGTGATTTATGTCAAAGAGTGTTCTTCCTATGTTTTCCTCTAAGAGTTTTGTAGTGTCCGGGCTTACATTTAGATCTCGAATCCATTTTGAGTTTACTTTTGTGTATGGTGTTAGGAAGTGTTCTAATTTCATTCTTTTACATGTAGCTGTTCAGTTTTCCCAGCACCACTTATTGAAGAGACTGTCTTTTCTCCATTGTATATCCTTGCTTCCTTTGTCATAGTTGAGTTGACCATAGGTGCGTGGGTTTATCTCTGGGCTTTCTATCTTGTTCCATTGATCTATATTTCTTTTTTTTTTTTTTTTTTTTTTTGCCAGTACCATATTGTCTTGCTAACTGGAGCTTTGTAGTATAATTTGAAGTCAGGGAGTCTGATTCCTCCAACTCCGTTTTTTTCCCTCAAGACTGCTTTGACTAATCGGCATATTTTGTGTCTCCATATAAATTTTAAGATTTTTTGGTTCTAGTTCTGTAAAAATGCCTTTGGTAATTTGATATGGAATGCATTGAATCTGTAGATCACTTTGGGTAGTATAGTTATTTTCACAGTATTGATTCTTCCAATCCAAGGACATGGTATATCTCTCCCTCTGGTGGTATCATATTTAATTTCTTTCATCAGTGTCTTATAGTTTTCTGCATACAGGTCTTTTGTCTCCCTAGGTAGTTTATTCCTAGGTATTTTATTCTTTTTGTTGCAATGGTAAATGGGAGTGCTTCCTTCATTTCTCTTTCAGATTGTTCATCATTAGTGTATAGGAATGCCAGAGATTTCTGTGCATTAACTTTGTATCCAGAAACTTTACCAAATTCATTGATTAGTTCTAGTAGTTTTCCGATGGCATCTTTAGGATTCTCTATGTATAGTGTCATGTCATCTGCAAACAGTGACAGTTTTACTTCTTTTTTTCCAATTTGTATTCCTTTTATTTCTTTGCTTCTCTGATTGCCACGGCTACGACTTCCAAAACTATGTTGAATAATAGTGGTGAGAGTGGACATCCTTGTCTTGTTCCTGATCTTAGAGGAAGTGGTTTCAGTTTTTCACCATTGAGAATGATGTTTGCTGTCGGTTTGTCATATATGGCTTTTATTATGTTGAGGTAGGCTCCCTCTATGCCCACTTTCTGGAGAGTTTTTATCATAAATGGTGTTGAATTTTGTCAAAAGCTTTTTCTGCATCTATTGAGATGATCATATGGTTTTTATTCTTCAATCTGCTAATATGGTGTATCACATTGATTGACTTGCATATATTGAAGAATCCTTGCACCCCTGGGATAAATCCCACTTGATCATGGTGTATGATCCTTTGCATGTGTTGTTGGATTCTGTTTGCTAGTATTTTGTTGAGGATTTTTGCATCTATATTCATCAGTGATATTGGTCTTTAATTTTTTGTGTGTGTGATATCTTTTCCTGGTTTTGGTATCAGGGTGATGGTGGCCTCACAGAATGAGTTTGGGGGTGTTCCTTCCTCTGCAATTTTTTGGAAGAGTTTGAGAAAGATGGGTGTTAGCTCTTCTCTAAATGTTTGATAAAATTCACCTGTGAAGCCATCCAGTCCTGGATTTTTGTTTGTTGAGAGTTTTAATCAGAGTTTCAATTTCATGACTTGTGATAGGTCTGTTAATATTTTCTATTTCTTCCTGGTTCAGTCTTGGAAGGTTATACCTTTCTAAGAATTTGTCCATTTCTTCCAAGTTGTCCATTTTATTGGCACAGAGTTGCTTGTAGTAGTCTCTTAGGATGCTTTGTATTTCTGTGTTGTCTGTTGTAACTTCTCCTTTTTCATTTCTAATTTTATTGATTTGAGTCCTCTCCCTTTATTTTTTGATGACTCTGGCTAACGATTTATCAATTTTGTTTATCTTCTGAAAGAACCAGCTTTTAGTTTTATTGATCTTTGCTATTGTTTTCTTTGTTTCTATTTCATTTATTTCTGCTCTGATCTTTGTGATTTCTTTCCTTCTACTAACTTTGGGTGTTGTTTGGTCTTCGTTCTCTAGTTCCTTTAGGTGTAAGGTTAGGTTGTTTACTTGAGATGTTTCTTGTTTCTTGAAGTAGGCTTGTATTGCTATAAACTTCCCTCTTAGAACTGCTTTTGCTGCATCCCATAGGTTTTGGATCATCGTGTTTTCATTGTTATTTGTCTCTAGGTATTTTCTGATTTCCTCTTTGATTTCTTCAGTGATGTCTTGGTTATTTAGTAATGTATTGTTCAGCCTCCATGTGTTTGTATTTTTTACGTTTTCTTTTCCCTGTAATTGATTTCTAATCTCATAGCATTTTGGTCAGAAAAGATGCTTGATATGGTTTCAATTTTCTTAAATTTACTGAGGCTTGATTTGTGACCCAAGATGTGATCTATTGTGGAGGATGTTCTGTGCGCACTTGAGAAGAAAGTGTAATCTGCTCTTTTGGATGGAATGTCCTATAAATATCAATTAAATCTATCTGGTCTGTGGTGTCATTTAAAGCTTGTGTTTCCTTATTAATTTTCTGTTTGGATGATCTGTCCCTTGGTGTGAGTGAGGTGTTAAAATCCCCTACTATTATTGTGTTACTCTCAGTTTCCTCTTTTATAGCTGTTAGCAGTTGCCTTATATATTGAGGTGCTCCTATGTTGGGAGCAAATATATTTATAATTGTTATATCTTCTTGGATTGATCCCTTGATCATTATGTAGTGTCCTTCCTTGTCTCTTGTAACTTTCTTTATTTTGAAGTCTATTTTATCTGATATGAGTATTGCTACTCCAGCTTTCTTTTGATTTCCATTTGCATGGAATATCTTTTTTCATCCCCTCACTTTCAGTCTGTATGTGTCCCTAGGTCTGAAGTGGGTCTCTTGTAGACAGCATATATATGGGTCTTGCTCCTGTATCCGTTCAGCGAGCCTGTGTCTCTTGGTTGGAGCATTTAATCCATTCATGTTTAAGGTAATTATCTATATGTATGTTCCTTTTACCATTTTCTTAACTGTTTTGGGTTTGTTTTTGTAGGTCCTTTTCTTCTCTTGTGCTTCCCACTTAGAGAAGTTCCTTTAGCATTTGTTGTAGAGCTGGTTTGATGGTGCTGAATTCTCTTAGCTTTTGCTTGTCTGTAAAGCTTTTGATTTCTCCATTGAATCTGAATGAGATCCTTGCTGGGTAGAGTAAGCTTGGTTGTAGGTTTTTCCCTTTCATCACTTTAAATATGTCATGCCACTCCCTTCTGGTTTCTAGAATTTCTGCTGAGAAATCAGCTGTTAACCTTATGGGAGTTCCCTTGTATATTATTTGTCGTTTTTCCCTTGCTGCTTCCAATAATTTTACTTTGTCTTTAATTTTTGCCAGTTTGATTACTATGTGTCTCGGCGTGTTTCTCCTTGGGTTTATCCTGTATGTCACTCTCTGCACTTCCTGGACTTGGGTGGCTATTTCCTTTCCCATGTTAGGGAAGTTTTTGACTCTAATCTCTTCAAGTATTTTCTCGGGTCCTTTTTCTCTCTCTTCTCCTTCTGGGACCCTTATAATGTGAATGTTGTCCCAGAGGTCTCTTAGGCTGTCTTCATTTCTTTTCATTCTTTTTTCGTTATTCTGTTCCTCAGCAGTGAATTCCACCATTCTGTCCTCCAGGTCACTTATCCGTTCTTCTGCCTCAGTTATTCTGCTATTGATTCCTTCTAGTGTAGTTTTCATTTCAGTTATTGTATTGTTCATCTCTGTTTGTTTGTTCTTTAATTTGTCTAGATCTTTGTTAAACATTTCTTGCATCTTCTCAATCTTTGCCTCCATTCTTTTTCCGACGTCCTGGATCATCTTCACTATCATTATTCTGAATTCTTTTTCTGTACGATTGCCTGTCTCCACTTCACTTAGTTGTTTTTCTGGGGTTTTATCTTGTTCCTTCATCTGGTACATAGCCCTCTGCCTTTTCATCTTGTCTGTCTTTCTGTGAATGTGGTTTTTGTTCCACAGGCTGCAGGATTGTAGTTCTTCTTGCTTCTGCCTTCTGCCCTCTGGTGGATGAGGCTATCTAAGAGGCTTGAGCAAGTTACCTGATGGGAGAGACTGGTGGTGGGTAGAGCTGGCTGTTGCTGTGGAGGGCAGAGCTCAGTAAAACTTTAATCCACTGGTCTGCTGATGGGTGGGGCTGAGTTCCCTCCCTGTTGGTTGTTTGGCCTGAGGCCACCCAACACTGGAGCCTACCTGGGCTCTTTGGTGGGGCTAGTGGTGGACTCTGGGAGGGCTCACACCAAGGAGTACTTCCCAGAATTTCTGTTGCCAGTGTCCTTGTCCTCACGCTGAGACACAGCCACCCCACACCTCTGCAGGAGACCCTCCAACACTAGCACATAGGTCTGGTTCAGTCTCCTGTGGGGTCACTGCTCCTTCCCCTGGGTCCCGATGTGCACATTACTTTTGTGTGCCCTCCAAGAGTGGAGTCTCTGTTTCCCCCAGTCCTGTCGAAGTCTTGCAGTCAAATCTTGCTAGCCTTCAAAATCTGATTCTCTAGGAATTCCTCCTCCTGTTGCTGGACTCAGGTTGGGAAATGTGACATGGGGCTTAGAACCTTCCCTCCAGTGGGTGGACTTCTGTGATATAAGTGTTCTTCAGTGTGTGAGTCACCCACGCAGCAGTTATGGGATTTGATTTTATTGTGATTGCACCCCTCCTGCCATCTCATTGTGGCTTCTCCTTTGTCTTTGGATGTGGGTTATCTTTTTTGGTGAGTTTCAGTATCTTCCTGTTGATGATTGTTCAGCATTTAGTTGTGATTCCAGTGCTCTCGCAAGTGGAAGTGAGAGCACATCCCTCTACTCCGCCATCTTGAACCAACATCCATTAGTTGCATTTTTTTTCTACTAGTGTACTGCAGAGTTCACCACGAGATGAAATTTTAACAGTTATACTGTTACCTGTGCCAGAGATTATCCATGCTCTACCTACTGCTAACAGGGGTTCTTTAGCCTTAGCCAGCCAACAGGTGATCCAGCTCAGAGTCAAAAATCACATTTTAGCATCTGTTTTCATTGACTACTGCTGTTACAAACTCATAGGGGTTGGTTTACTTGGGAAGTAAACTCAGAGATGGAGATTTGCATAGAGGAAATTCCCTTTAAAGTGTTCTCACAGGAAAATCCTGTGTAAATCACAGGATTTACATACACCTGTGAAGAAAGGGAAGCAAGCAAGACTGGGAAGAGGGGGAAGTTGGCTGAAACTTCAGCAGTTGCCTCAGCCAACTCCATGGGGTAATATGAAGCTATAAAGGCTCTTTATAGTCTCATGTTGGGGGATGAACTGAGCTTTCATACCTCTGTGTTGCCCAGCAGTCACTATAATTAAAAACAGCAGTTTATTAGGGAAGTGGACAAAATTTTCATACCATAATCTTTTAATCTTCTTTTTAGATGAACACACTTATCTCTAAATTTTCTAACATCTAAGACTGTATGTAAAATGCAATACTAACTTAAGGGAAAAGACATTGTTGTAAATATTCACTAAAAATAAACATGTCCACGTATACAGCTAAAATTTCTACAGATCATATATCTGGAAGACAATATTTCAATGTTTTGCTAGTCTTTAAAACAACCCAGATTGCATTTAAGACTTTTCTCCATAAAAATACAGAAATTAATACTTTAATTATAAATTATAACTATATAATTATAAATAATAAAATCACATGGTAGGAATATGAAGAGTTATAGTTGTTAGGAAAAGCTCATTAACCACAATTTGTTATTTATTTGGAGTTTTTATGAGAGAAAGTATAACTCAAAAAGAGCATAGTTGAAAAAATAAAAGGTATATTTATAGTGTCTTATATTTGCAATGAATATGGATAGTCCTATATTATAAATTTTAAAAATGTGTCTTAAATACCAACCTTTCCTACAGATAATTTTATAAGAATGTTATAAAGTTGCTCTAAAAGCTACTGATCTGCTTTAATTTATAATAACAAATATACTTTGCTCAAAATAGAAGAAATTGAATTACATACACAAGCCTATTCCATGATACCAAAATGTACTTCTAGATATAAATTTAAGACAAAGTGTTACCAGTTCTTTTATTTTTAATAACTGCTGATTATATGTTAAATATTTTGGGGTCATGGTTAAGTGAGGATGATTAAAATTTTATAAAAATTAGACTTTGATTTCAAGACTAATCACATTAAATCAAATAAAATAGAACACTTTCTGAAGTAAAATTGATACCTGTTTATACCTGTGAGGCTGTGGGAGATTTCAACTCTTTAAAAACAGTAAATTATAGTCACTACTAATGAACTATTTTAGATTAGTTTGTATAAAATCAGAGTACAGGTAATACCTCTAGTTATGATTTGATCATGGCAGTAACTGTCAAAATACCTTGAGTTCAACATTTCCATTAACACTGACTTCACATCTGCCCTGATATGCCTTGACTGCAACAACTAAAAAATTTTCATTCTTGCAAGGCACCATCACATAACTTTCCCTTCACCTGCCAAAAAATACATCACTTACAATTTTTAAAATTATTCTGTATTATTTAAAATAGTTTCTTACTCTGCCACAATATATTTTGTCAAATCAATATCTCACGTTATTTAAAAATTAAAGGGACAAATACCTGTTCTTAAATAATGTTCTTCAGTCATACAGGAATTGTCACTGTATAAGAGAAAAATTCAATTTAACCACACAAATGTAAAACTATTGTAATTTTGACATCACATCATGTCAACCTAAAGGTATCAGACATGGTGGCCTTTACCAACACATTAAGTGTTAAATGTTATCTCTTTAGGGAACTCACTTTGCTTCAAACCAAGCACTGATACCCCATTCTAGAATATCTTAAATGGAGGTCATCAACTTGATCCAAAATATACTCATATTTATTTTTGTTAAGATAGTTATCAATTTGAAATTCAAATTTAATATTTGTTTTAGAATTTGAGGAACCCTGAAACAATCTGTTTTTTCCCAGATAACATCAATTTTGGAAGTGTTACACGAAGTAAAAGATAGAAATAATACCACTAGAGAAGTGACATTTGGAAGGATGTCTTTTATCCCACTTCAGAAAAGATAGTCACAAAGATGATTTCTCGACTCTTTAAAGGCCCTTGTAAATCAGAGCAAAGAAGGCTGTGTATTTACCCTAAGCATGAAAGAAAGAGAAGAGCCAGTTCCAAGAGCCTGAAGGGAACATCAAAAACTCCCAAGAGCACCATGGAGGAAACAAGTGGCCAGGTTGTCTTATACTGAGAAAAGTGTAAAAATATTTAATTTTTAAAAAGGTGTACCCATCCCTTATTTTCAGAATGATTTTGAAGAAGCCTAAAGGCAGTAAGTATAAAACCTTTGAGAGGAGAAAATTATAACCACTACCACCGCAACCAAAGGAATAAGTGCAGTTATCCAGCATAAATAGGATGAGTTGTTTTCATACAGTGGAAGTTTTGCAGTTTTGTTCTCATCAACAGAATTATTCATAAATCTGTTCAATACAAATTCCATGTTCTTTCCCTGGTTGTAGTTGGTAACAGAAATGGTAGTAGTAATAGATCCTTTTAGCATACACTACTGACCTGGAAATCATTAGTCTTCTAAAGGATTCATAAATGTTGGTGATATTATCTATATTTTGGAGATAAAGAAGTTTGTGCTTTAACAGGTTATCAGTTGTTCAAGGGTCAAAATCAAGAAGAGTTTAAGGCCAGTTAGAACCTAGATTTGGATACAAAGTCCATGCCCATCCACTTGTTCTCCTCCTTAAACAGTGTTTTGAATGAGCTTCGACTTTTACTTAATAATGACGTCTTAATTGTGAATATATCTATAGTATTAATTAATCCTTTAATCGTATTGAGGGTTATTTATCTCCTAACTAAATGGTCCAAGATTTATTCTTTGAATTCGTGTGATTTCCTGCATGCAGCATGGCTTTTAAAGGCTTTGAAATGTACTGTAAAGGGTAAACCTGGTTATATCAATTTAATCTGATGTTTTCCTAAACAGACGAATATATATATTTTTTTCTGTATATTATATATATATAATATAAAGAATCACAGAATCTACTTTTTTTGCTTCTCTCTCTCTCTCTCACCTTTCTTTCTCTTCTGTGAAAACAGACATTCAACTACACATTGAGAGGTGTTTTCCTCATTTATTGGCATCACCCACTGCTTAATTCTTTTTTTTTTTTTACATCTTTATTGGAGTATAATTGCTTTACAATGGTATGTTAGTTTCTGCTTTATAACAAAGTGAATCAGTTATACATATACATATGTTCCCGTATCTCTTCCCTCTTGTGTCTCCCTCCCTCCCACCCTCCCTATCCCACCCCTCCAGGCGGTCACAAAGCACTGAGCTGATCTCCCTGTGCTATGCGGCTGCTTCCCACTAGCTATCTACTTTACGTCTGGTAGTGTATATATGTCCATGCCTCTCTCTCACTTTGTCACAGCTTACCCTTCCCCCTCCCCATATCCTCAAGTCCATTCTCTAGTAGGTCTGTGTCTTTATTCCTGTCTTACCCCTAGGTTCTTCATGACATTTTTTTTTCTTAAATTCCATATATATGTGTTAGCATACGGTATTTGTCTTTCTCTTTCTCACTTACTTCACTCTGTATGAAAGACTCTAGGTCTACACACCGCATTACAAATAGCTCAATTTCGTTTCTTTTTAAGGCTGAGTAATATTCCATTGTATATATGTGCCACATCTTCTTTATCCATTCATCCGATGATGGGCACTTAGGTTGTTTCCATGTCCTGGCTATTGTAAATAGAGCTGCAATGAACATTTTGGTACATGACTCTTTTTGAATTATGGTTTTCTCAGGGTATATGCCCAGTAGTGGGATTGCTGGGTCGTATGGTAGTTCTATTTTAGTTTTTTAAGGAACCTCCATACTGTTCTCCAAAGTGGATGTATCAATTTACATTCCCACCAGCAGTGCAAGAGTGTTCCCTTTTCTCCACACCCTCTCCATCATTTACTTTTCTAGATTTTTGATGATGGCCATTCTGACTGGTGTGAGATGGTATCTCATTGTAGTTTTGATTTGCATTTCTCTAATGATTAATGATGTTGAGCATTCTTTCATGTGTTTATTGGCAGTCTGTGTATCTTCTTTGGAGAAATGTCTATTTAGGTCTTCTGCCCATTTTTGGATTGGGTTGTTTGTTTTTTTGTTATTGAGCTGCATGAGCTGCTTATAATTTTGGAGATTAATCCTTTGTCAGTTGCTTCATTTGCAAATATTTTCTCCCATTCTGAGGGTTGTCTTTTTGTCTTGTCTATGGTTTCCTTTGCTGTGCAAAAGCTTTGAAGTTTCATTAGGCCCCATTTGTTTATTTTTGTTTTTATTTCCATTTCTCTAGGAGGTGGGTCAAAAAGGATCTTGCTATGATTTATGTCATAGAGTGTTCTGCCTATGTTTTCCTCTAAGAGTTTGATAGTTTCTGGCCTTAAAGTTAGGTCTTTAATCCATTTTGAGCTTATTTTTGTGTATGGTGTTAGGGAGTGATCTAATCTCATACTTCTACATGTACCTGTCCAGTTTTCCCAGCACCACTTATTGAAGAGGCTGTCCTTTCTCCACTGTACATTCCTGCCACCTTTATCAAAGATAAGGTGACCATATGAGCATGGGTTTATCTCTGGGCTTTCTATCCTGTTCCATTGATCTATCTTTCTGTTTTTCTGCCAATACCATACTGTCTTGATTACTGTAGCTTTGTAGTATAGTCTGAAGTCAGAGAGCCTGATTCCTCCAGCTCCGTTTTTGTTCTCAAGATTGTTTTGGCTATTCGGGGTCTTTTGTGTTTCCATACAAATTGTGAAAGATTTTTTTTCTTTGGTTTTTGTTTTTGTTTTTTTTTGCAGTATGCAGGCTTCTCACTGTTGTGGCCTCTCCCGTTGTGGAGCACAGGCTCTGGATGCACAGGCTCAGCGGCCATGGCTCACGGGCCGAGCCGCTCCGTGGTATGTGGGATCTTCCCGGACCGGGGCACGAACCCGTGTCCCCTGCATCGGCAGGCAGACTCTCAACCACTGTGCCACCAGGGAACCTCTGTGAAAGTTTTTGTTCTAGTTCTGTGAAAAATGCCATTGGTAGTTTGATAGGGATTGCATTGAATCTATAGATTGCTTTGGGTAGTAGAGTCATTTTCACAATGTTGATTCTTCCAATCCAAGAACATGGTATATCTCTCCATCTATTTGTATCATCTTTAATTTCTTTCATCAGTGTCTTATAATTTTCTGCATACAGGTCTTTTGCCTCCTTAGGTAGGTTTATTCCTAGATATTTTATTCTTTTTGTTGCAATGGTAAATGGGAGTGTTTTCTTGATTTCACTTTCAGATTTTTCATCATTAGTGTATAGGAATGCAAGAGGTTTCTGTGCATTAATTTTGTATCCTGCTACTTTACCAAATTCATTGATTAGCTCTAGTAGTTTTCTGGTAGCATCTTTAGGATTCTCTATGTATAGTATCATGTCATCTGCAAATAGTGACAGCTTTCTTCTTTTCCGATTTGGATTCCTTTTATTTCCTTTTCTTCTGTGATTGCTGTGGCTAAAACTTCCAGAACTACGTTGAATAAGAGTGGTGAGAGTGGGCAACCTTGTCTTGTTCCTGGTCTTAGTGGAAATGCTTTCAGTTTTTCACCATTGAGGATGATGTTGGCTGTGGGCTTGTCATATATGGCCTTTATTATGTTGAGGAAAGTTCCCTCTATGCCTACTTTCTGCAGGGTTTTTTTTTTTTTTTTAATCATAAATGGGTGTTGAATTTTGTCAAAAGCTTTTTCTGCATCTATTGAGATGATCATATGGTTTTTCTCCTTCAATTTGTTAATATGGTTTATCACGTTGATAGATTTGCATATATTGAAGAATCCTTGCATTCCTGGAATAAACCCCACTTGATCGTGGTGTATGATCCTTTTAATGTGCTGTTGGATTCTCTTTGCTAGTATTTTGTTGAGGACTTTTACATCTATGTTTATCAGTGATATTGGCCTGTAGTTTTCTTTCTTTGTGACATCCTTGTCTGGTTTTGGTATCAAGGTGATGGTGGCCTCGTAGAAGGAATTTGGGAGTGTTCTTCCCTCTGCTATATTTTGGAAGAGTTTGAGAAGGATAGGTGTTAGCTCTTCTCCAAATGTTTGATAGAATTCGCCTGTGAAGCCATCTGGTCCTGGGCTTTTGTTTGTTGGAAGACTTTTAATCACAGTTTCAATTTCAGTGCTTGTGATTGGTCTGTTCATATTTTCTATTTCTTCCTGTTTCAGTCTTGGCAGATTGTGCATTTCTAAGAATTTGTCCATTTCTTCCAGATTGTCCATTTTATTGGCATGGAGTTGCTTGTAGTAATCCCTCATGATCTTTTGTATTTCTGCATTGTCAGTTGTTACTTTTCCTTTTTCATTTCTAATTCTATTGATTTGAGTCTTCTCCCTTTTTTTCTCGATGAGTCTGGCTCATGGTTGATCAATTTTGTTTATCTTCTCAAAGAACCAGCTTTTAGTTTTACTGATCTTTGCTATCATTTCCTTCATTTGTTTTTCATTTATTTCTGATCTGATTTTTATGATTTCTTTCCTTCTGCTAACTTTGGGGTTTTTTTGTTCTTCTTTCTTACTGCATCTGGGGTCTCCTTTTCGCAGGCTGCAGGTTCGTTGTTTCCTTTGTTTTTGGTGTCTGCCCCCAGTGGCTAAGGTTGTTTTAGTGGGTTGTGTAGGCTTCCTGGTGGAGGGGACTCGTGCCTATATTCTGGAGGATGCGGCTGGATCTTGTCTTTCTCTTGGGCAGGACCCTGTCTGTTGGTGTGTTTTGGGGTATCTGTGACCTTATTATGATATCAGGCTGCCTCTACTAATAGTGGGTGGGGTTGTGTTCCTGTAGCTTGCTGGTCCTTGAGTGGAGCTGGGTCTTAACGTTGAGGTGGAGATCTCTGGGAGAGCTTTCACCATTTGATATTACATGGAGCCCAGAGGTCTGTGATCAACCAATGTCCTGAACTCGGCTCTCCCTCCTAAGAGGCTCGGGCCTGACACCTGGCTGGTGCACCAAGACCCTGTCAGCCAAATGGCTCAGAAGATAAGGGAGAAAAAAAGAAAAAAAAAAAAATAAAAGTTATTAAAATAAAAAATAATTAAAAATAGAAATTAATAAAAATAAGAAAGAAAGAAGAGAGCAACAAAACCAGAAAAGAAATCCACCAATGATAACAAGCACTAAAAACTATACTTAAAAAAAAAAAACAGGACAGACAGAACCCTAGGACAAATGGTAAAAGCAAAGCTATACAGACAAAATCACAAAAGAAGCATACACATACACACTCACAAAAAGAGAAAAAGGAAATAAATATATATATCTATGCTCCCAAAGTCCACTGCCTCAATATTGGGATAATTCATTTTCTATTCAGGTATTCCACAGATGCAGGGTACATCAAGCTGATTGTTGAGATTTAATACACTGCTCCTGAGGTTGCTGGGAGAGATTTTCCTTTCTCTTCTTTGTTCGCACAGCTCCTGGGGTTCAGCTTTGGATTTGACCCCGCCTCTGCGTGTAGGTCACCTGAGAGCATCTGTTCTTTGCTCAGACAGGACGGGGTTAAAGTAGCAGCTGATTAGGGGGCTCTGGCTCACTCAGGCCAGGGGGAGTGAGGGGTACTGAATGCAGGGCGAGCCTGTTGTGGCAGAGGCTAGTGTGATGTTGCAAGAGCCTCAGGCGGGCCATGTGTTCTCCCAGGGAAGTTGTCATTGGATCATGGGACCCTGGCAGTGGCGGGCTGCACAGGCTCCGAGGAGGGGAGGTGTGGATAGTGACCTGTGCTCGCACACAGGCTTCTTGGTGGCTGCAGCAGTAGCCTTAGCGTTTCATGCCCATCTCTGGGGTCCGCGCTGGTAGCCGCGTCTCGCAGTCTTTGGAGCCTATTTGGGCAGTGCTCTGAATCCCCCCTCCTCACGCACCCTGAAACAATGGTCTCTTGCCTCTTAGGCAGGTCCAGACTTTTTCCCGGACTCCCTCCTGGCTAGCTGTGGTGCACTAACCTCCTTCAGCCTGTGTTCATGCAGCCAACCCCAGTCCTCTCCCTGGGATCTGACCTCCGAAGCCTGAGCCTCAGCTCCCAGCCCTCACCCATCCTGGCTGGTGGGTGAGCAGACAAGCCTCTTGGGCTGGTGAGTGCTGGTTGGCACTGTTCCTCTGTGCGGGAGTCTCTCCACTTTGCCCTCTGCAACCCTGTTGCTGTGCTCTCCTCTGTGGCTCCGAAGCTTCCCCCCTGCCATACCCCATCTCTGCCAGTGAAGGGGCTTCCTAATGTGTGGAAATTTTTCCTCCTTCACAGCTCCCTCCCATTGGTGCAGATCCTGTCCTTATGCTTTTGTCTCTGTTTTCTGTTTTTCTTTTGCCCTACCCAGGTACATGGGGAGTTTCTTGCCTTTTGGGAAGTCTGAGGTCTTCTGCCAGCATTCAGTAGGTGTTCTGTAGGAGTTGTCCCACATGTAGATGTGTTTCTGATGTATTTGTGGGGAGGAAGGCGAACTCCATGTCTCACTCCTCCACCATCTTAAAGGTCTCTCCGGTACTACCGAATATTATGTCAAGTTAAATAAGAGAAAGACAAATACCATATGATTCACTTATATGTGGAATCTAAAAACAAACAAACATAAGATAGAAAGAGTCATTTATACAGAGAAAAAACAGGTGTTTGCCAGAGGGAGGCAGGTGGGGGATGATTGAAATTGGTGAGGGAAATGAAGAGGTACAGACTTCCAGTTACAATCAATGAGTCATGGGGATGAAATGTACAGCATGGAGAATATAGTCAATAATAATATAATATCTTTTTATGGTGACAGAGATGGTCAAATCATACAAACTTCCAGTTTTAAGATAAATAAGTACTAGTAATGTAATTAATATAATTAACACTGCCCTGTGTTATATATGAAAGTTAAAGGAATAAATCCCAGAGTTCTCATTACAAGGAAAAAATGATTTTTTTATGTCATATCTATATGAAATGATGGGTGTTCACTAAGCTTGTCGTACTCATTTCATAATGTAGATAAGTCAAATCATTTTGCTGTATACCTTAAACTTATACAATGCTGTATGTCAAATAAATCTCAGTAAAACTGGAGGAAAAGAAAAGAAAAAAGAAAAGTCCATATTTTGGATTCTGCTAGATTCTTCAAAAATTTTATAAACATAATCATGGCATGACAGTCCTATTAATACTTTTAATCAGTACATACTTTTTATGCCTAAATTCCCTGAGCAGAGGTCTTAATAAAAGGGAAAACATTAGATATGGGCCAAACTTAAGAATTATGAATATAAAGTTATCAATACTTTTGACATAGAAATGATTATTTTAATAACATAATAAAATCCTTCAAGATCTTTATATATTAGAAATAGACATGAATCCTCTTCCTTGAGTTCTTTGAATATTATTTTATATAACCTTTGAGCCAATGTTGAACCATAATTTAAGCATCCCATATAACTTGATTTTAATTGAAAGTATTTTATGTCAACATCTAGTATAATATTTGTTTTTTTGATAAAATAATTTTATTATTTGAAATTACTTCTATTTCACTTAAAATTTACTGGTAATGGCTACAATCTTAATCATTTCCAGTATTTATTATTATAATAGCATTTTACATTTTATTATTTATGATGAAACTATTTATATTGATTAATTTGTTTAGTTTTTGCATCACTTAAATATACCCTATTTGGTCATAAATTATTTAATGTACTGTTAGTTTTTTAGCAGCTAATATCTTATTTAGAATTTTTGTGACTGTACTTACTAAACCTATAACTCTCCTTTCTTAGTAGTATTTATCAATATCAGATAGTCGATTAATTCTGGCTATGGTCTCATTTATATAGCATCAAAATTACATAATTTTGGAGAATCTGATGACATTACAAGTCTATATTATTTTTGTCTTTTTTTTAAAGTCTACACAAGGATACCAAAGATACAATATATAAAGTGATCACAAACATAAGAGATCGAGCTAAAGTGTTTCGAGTAGCAGAAAAGGGTAACACTTAGTTTTAACAATGCATGGATCATTCACATATTGTACATTTGATCCTAAATAAATGTTGAGTGCTAATCATTTCTTTTTAAATGGAGTGTAATTGCTTTACAATGTTGTATTAGTTTCTGCTGTACAATGAAGTGAATCAGCTATATGTATACCTATATCCCATCCCTCTTGGACCTTCCTCCCTCCCATCCCACCCATCTAGGTCATCACAGAGCACTGAGCTGAGCTCCCTGTGCTATACAGCAGGTTCCCACTAGTTATATGTTTTACAGATGGTAGTGTATTTATGTCAAACCTAATTTCCCAATTCATCCCACCCTCCCCTTCCCCCACTGTGTCCACATGTCCATTTTTACTTGTGCGTTTCTATTCCTGCCCTGCAAATAAGTTCATCTATACCATTATTCTAGATTCCACGTATATGAGTTAATATACAATACTTTTTTGTCTCTTTCTGACTTACTTCACTCTGTATGGCAGACTCTAGTTCCATCCACCTCACTACAAATAACTCAATTTCGTTTCTTTTTATGGCTGAGTAATATTCCATTATATATATTTACCACATCTTCTTTATGCATTTATGTCAATGGACACTTAGATTGTTTCCATGTCCTGGCTATTGTAAATAGTGCTTCAAAAACATTGGGATACATGTGACTTTTTGAATTATGGTTTTCTTAGGGTATATGCCCAGCAGTGGGATTGCTGGGTTGTATGGTAGTTCTATTTTTAGTTTTTTAAGGAACCTCCATACTGTACTCCATAGTGGCTGTATCAATTTACATTCCCACTAACAGTGTAGGAGGGTTCCCTTTTCTCCACACCCTCTCTCCAGCATTTATTGTTTGTAGATTTTTTGATGATGGCCATTTTGACTGGTGTAAGGTGATACCCCATTGTAGTTTGGATTCACATTTCTCTAATAATTAGTGATGTTGAGCATATGTTCAAGAGTCTCTTGGCCATCTGTATGTCTTCTTTGGAGAAATGTCTATTTAGGTCTTCTACCCATTTTTGGATTGGGTTGTTTTTTGATATTGAGCTGCATGAGCTCTTTGTATATTTTGGAGATTAATCCTTTGTCTGTTGCTTCATTTGCAAATATTTTCTCCCATTCTGAGGGTTGTCGTTTCATCTTGTTTCTGGTTTCCTTTGCTGTGCAAAAGTTTTTAAGTTAATTAGGTCCCATTTGCTTATTTTTTATTTTATCTTCATTACTCTAGGAGGTGGGTCATAAAAGATCTTGCTTTGATTTATGTCATAGAGTGTTCTGCCTATGTTTTCCTCTAAGAGTTTGAGAGTTTCTGGCCTTACATTTAGGTCTTTAATCCATTTTGAGCTTATTTTTGTGTATGGTGTTAGGGAGTGATCTAATCTCATACTTTTACATGTACCTGTCCAGTTTTCCCAGCACCACTTATTGAAGAGGCTGTACATTCTTTCTCCACTGTACATTCCTGCCTCCTTTATCAAAGATAAGGTGACCATATGTGCATGGGTTTATCTCTGGGCTTTCTATTCTGTTCCATTGATCTATCTTTCTGTTTTGGTGCCAGTACAATACTGTCTTGATTACTGTAGCTTTGTAGTATAGTCTGAAGTTGGGGAGCCTGATTCCTCAAGCTCCGTTTTTCTTTCTCAAGATTGCCTTTGCTATTAGGGGTCTTTTATATTTCCATACAAATTGTAAACTTTTTTGTGCTAATTCTGTGAAAAATGCCATTAGTAATTTGATAGGGATTGCATTGAACCTGTAGATTGCTGTGGGTAGTATAGTCATTTTTACAATGTTGATTCCCCCAATCAAGGAGCATGGTATATCTCTCCATCTGTTTGTATCACCTTTGATTTCCTTCATCAGTGTTTTATAGTTTTGTGAGTACAGGTCTTTTGTCTCCTTAGGTAGGTGTATTCCTTGGTATTTTATTCTTTTTGTTGCAATGGTAAATGGGATTGTTTCCTTAATTTCTCTTTCTGATCTTTCATTGTTAGTGTATAGAATGCCAGAGATTTCTGTGCATTAATTTTGTATCCTGCAACCTTACCAAATTCATTGATTAGTTCTAGTAGTTTTCTGTTGGCATATTTAGGATTTTCTATGTATAGTATCATGTCATCTGCAAGCAATGACAGTTTTACTTCTTCTTTTACAATTTTTATTCCTTTTATTTCATTTTCGGACTTCCAGTACTATGTTGAATAAGAGTGGCGAGCGTGGACATCCTTGTCTTGTTCCAGATCATAGTGGAAATGCTTTCAGTTTTTTATCATTGAGAATGATGTCTGCTATGGGTTTGTTATATACAGCCCTTATTACGTTGAGGAAGGTTCCCTTCATGCCCACTTTCATTAGAGTTTTTATCATAAATGGGAGTGAATTTTTCAATAGCTTTTTCTGAATCTATTGAGATGATCTTATAGTTTTTATTCTTTAGTTTGTTAATATGGTGTATCACATTGATTGATTTGCATATATTGAAGAATCCTTGCATCCCTGGGATAAATATCACTTGATCATGGTGTATGAGCTAATCTTTTTTGAGGAAATAGGTCTGGAAAAAAATAGTGACATGTAAGCACAAAGGGAGTTTGTCCTTGGCCTACTTTAAGTTTGAAATTTATCTACATTGTTGCTGTATAATTCTGCCAAATTTTTGTACTCTAATGTGCACTCTGACACTAGTTATTTGGGGTCAAAACTCGCCTAGTTAGAAATAAAGGAAATAGCTAGTTAGTATCTCAATATACCACTCTTGCATGATTTGCTTAAGCAGAAGAGACAAAGAGCGTTTATTACCAATTGGAAATTTGCCATGAAGTTTCTCAAGTGTTCTAAATCCCCGTGTTAATTAAATTTTAAGTAAGGAAATTGCATTAACTGTTTTATATCATAAGGACACTGTCCAGCCCAACCAAAGGCAGTAATTTTTTAACTTTGACCCAAGTGACCTGTTAGAATTAATGACATTTACCAAAACTGATTATTTTCTCCCTGCAAGTTTACAGGAATATTGCCTGGATAATTATCTAAATTGTATCAGATGACAGTCGTAATGTAAGTGAGAAAAATTCCCTGAGAGATTAGGCAGAAATAATTAATTGTAGATTAGAATAGTTGCATGTATCTTTTCAAAAGATCACCATGGATAAGTTTTCCCAATACAGACAATTTGTCCTAGACCACATAAGTCCTGATACCAGAGCTAGTTGAGTGAAATATTCACATCCACCTTTAATGAAAGAGTTTTATGTGGAAGGAGTATGATTTGGGGTTTACCTATAATACAATAGAACAATTTAAAATGCAATTTCAGGGGAAACAGCAACAATAAAAAAGGATGCACTAAGCAACAAATCCATGTCATGAACTATCCAAGCCCTATTCCTTTACCTATTTACATCAACTCATAACTGAGCCCAAGGAAACAGCTGGTTCCTATCAATGCTGAGTAATTTTTTATAAGTAAACCAAAATTGTAATAAGACATAGATTATAAACAAACAGGAAAGTATTCAAACAGCAAAGTTTTTTTATATGTATATATGTCACCTTTCTCTTTATTCCTCTGTCAGTGTACATGGGTTGTTTCCATATCTCAGCTATTGTGAATAATGCAGCAATAAACATGGGAGTGCAGATAGTTCTTTGAGATCCTTATTTGAATTATTTTGTATACATACCCATAAGTGGGATTGCAGGATCATTTGGTACTTCAGTTTTTTTGAGGACTTTTCTTACTGTTTTCCATAGCTGTGGCACCATTTTACATTCCCACAAAAAGAGTACAAGAGTTGCAATTTCTCTACAATTTTGTCAACACATTATTTTCTATAATAGCTATCATACCAGGTGTGAGATGATATCTCATTGTAGTTTTGATTTATATTTTCAGGATAATTAATAACGTTAATGATGTTGAGCATCTTTTCATATACCTGTTGACCATTTGTATGTCCTCCTTGGAAACATGTCTATTCAAGTCCTTTGCTTATTTTTTGTATGAGTTTTTTTCTTCCTTATGAAGTTGTAGGAGTTTTGGAAACTAATTAGTTATCAGATACATGGTTTGCAATATTCTCTCCCATTCCATAGTTTGCCTTTTCACTTTGTTGACTGTTTCCTCTGTTGTGCAGAATCTTTTTTGTTTGATGTAATCCCACTTGTCTATTTTTGATTTTTTTTGTCTGTGGTATGATAACAAAGTGTCTTGGGTATGATACCAAAGTATCATATCCAAGAAATCATTGCCAAGACCAATCTCAGGAAGGTTTTATCTTTTTTCCTAGTTTTACAGTTTCAGGTCTTATGTTTAAGTCTTTAATTCATTTTGAGCTGAATTTTGTATATCATATAAAGTAGGGACCCAATTTTATTTTTTGCATTGGATATCCACTTTTCCAAACATTATTTGTTGAAGAGATTCTCCTTTCCCCACTGTGTTATCTTGGCATCCTTGACAAAGATACAGTTGCCTGTATATGCAGAGCCTATTTCTAGGCTCTCTATTCTGTTCCGTTGGTCTTTATTCTGTCTTTATGCTAGTACCATACTGTTTTAATTACTGTAGCTTTGTACAGTAATATACTTTGAAATCAGTAAAAGTGATGCTTCCAGTTTTGTTCTTCTTTCTCAAGATTGCTTTGGCTATTATGAGTCTTTTGTGGTTCTGTATGAGTTTTAGGAGTGTTTTTTCTACTTCTATTTAAAAAAATGGCATTGAGATTTTGATGTTGCTAGCATTGACTCTGTAGATTGCTTTGGGTAGTACAGACATTTTAACAATATTAATTCTTCCAGTTCATGAACATGAGATGTCTTTCCATTTATTTGTTTCTTTTAATTTATTTCAATGTTTTGTAATTTTCTTTTTTTTTATAACATCTTTATTGGAGTATAATTGGTTTACAATGGTGAGTTAGTTTCTGCTTTATAACAAAGTGAATCAGCTATACATATATCCCCATATCTCCTCCCTCTTGCATCTCCCTCCGACCCTCCCTATCACACCCCTCTAGGTGGTCACAAAGCAACAAGCTGATCTCCCTGTGCTATGCAGCTGCTTCCCACTAGCTAGCTATTTTACATTTGGTAGTATATATAAGTCCATGACACTCTCTCATTTCATCCCAACTTACCCTTCCCCCTCCCTCTGTCCTCAAGTCCATTCTCTACGTCTGCATCTTTATTCCTGTCCTGCCCCTAGGTTCTTCAGAACCTTTTTTTTTTTTTTAGATTCCATATATATATGTGTTAGCATATGGTATTTGTTTTTCTCTTTCTGACTTACTTCACTCTGTATGAGAAACTCTAGGTCCATCCACCTCACTACAAATAACTCAATTTTGTTTCTTTTTATGGCTGAGTAATATTCCATTGTATATATGTGCCACATCTTCTTTATTCATCTGTTGATGGATACTTAGGTTGCTTCCATGTCCTGGCTATTGTAAATAGAGCTGCAGTGAACATTGTGGTACATAGACTCTTTTTGAATTATGTTTTTCTCAGGGTATCTGCCCAGTAGTGGGATTGCTGGGTTGTATCGTAGTTCTATTTATAGTTTTTTCATTATGCAGATATTTCCCCTCCTTGGCAAAGTTTATTCCTAAGTATTTTATTATTTTGGATGCTATTGTAAGTGGGATTTTTAAAAATTTCCTTTTCAGATGGTTTGTCGTTAGTGTGCAAATTTGCACTTGATTTTTGTACTTTGATTTTGTAACCTGCAACACTATTGAATTAATTTATTAACCAATTGATTAATTCTAAGGTTTTTTTTCTTTTATGCAGTCTTTAGAGTTTTCTCTATATAATATAATACCATCTGCAAATAGAGGCAATTGTATATCTTTCTTTTCAATTTGTATAATTTTTTTCTTTTTATTGCCTAGTTACTTTGGCTATGACTTCCAGTATGTTGAATAGAAGGGGTGAGTGTGGGCATCCTTGTCTTTTCCTGATGTTGAGTATGATGTTAGTTGTGGGCTTATCATATATGGCCTTTATTATGTTGAGGTACATTCCTTCTACACCCAGTTTGTTGAAAGCTTTTATCATGAAAAGGTATTGGATTTTATCAAATAGTTTTTCTGCATCTATTGAGTTTATCATGTGATTTTATCTTTTGTTCCTTTAATGTGGTACATTTCATCAACTTATTTGTGTATGTTGAACCATTTTCACATCATACAGATAAATTCCACTTCATTATAGTGTATGATTCTTTTAATATGTTTGTGAATTGAATTTGCTAGTATTTTATTGAGGATTTTTGCATCTTTTTATATGAAAGATATTGGTCTGTAGTTTTCTTTTCTTGTAGTGTCTTTGTTTGGCTTTGGGATCAGCATAATGCTGGCCCCATAAAATTATTTTGGAAGTGTTCCCTCCTGTTCAATTTTTTGGAAGAGTTTGAGAAGAATTGGCATTAATTCCTCTTTAAATGTTTGGTAAAATTCACTAGTGAAGTCATCTGGTCCTGGACTTTTCTTTATTGGGCAGTTTTAATTACTGATTAAATCTTCCCAAGTTTCTATTTTTTCATGATTCAGTCTTGGTTGGTTGTATGTTTCTAGGAATTTATCCATTTCCCTAGGTTATTCAGTTTGTTGGCATATAAATTTTGATAGTCTCTTATGCTCCTTTTTATTTCTGTGCCATCAGTCGTAATGTTTCCTCTTTGATTAGGCAAGTAGCAGAATGAGAAGCCTTGTCATCTATGAATAGGAAGAAGGAAGATGACACAGAAGTGGGCATAGGAGCCCAGAGAGCAGAAAGATTCATGGCAAATAATTCCAAGGGTAAAGTACTGGACTATAACCAAGGAGCTGATGATATTTGCCTGATGGGATTTCAGAATTTCTATATCAATTACTGTGTGCCTACCACCTTCCCCCTTATTAAATGGAAGTGTTTGTTGCTATTGTGCTATCTTTGACTTCCATTGCATGTGAAGTGTATGTGAGGAAGAAAAGATGTCTCTTTAGTTAATAGGTATTTAGATTGAGAGGAATCATACCTGAGAAACTGAACTTACAGAGTCCCACTAAACAATGAATGTGAATGAGTTTCAAAAACCTGGACCTTGCGCCCAAGTCTGATACCATAATAGGTAAGATTTTAGGAAGTGTTGAAAGGGGTGAATGTATTTTGTAATAATTCCTTTCCCTGCAGGCAATTACTTCCTTTTTCTATAGTTTTGTTTTGCCTGATATTAGAGATTATATAAATGAAACCATACAGTGTCTATTCTTTTGTGTTTGGGTTCTTTATATTTTAAAGATTGATTTTTGTTGTTACATGTATAAGTAGTTTGCAATTTTGATGGCTGAGTGGAATTTCATTTTATTAATACATTACAGTGTGTTTCAACCATTCTGCTCTTGAGGGACATTTGGTTGCAAAGAAGATAACTCCTAGGAACATTCTTTACAAGTTTTTATGTGAACATATGTTCATATTTGTTTAGTACATACTTAGGAATCATAGGCATCAGTTTGAATTCATAAAAAATGAGAAAAACTTTTCCCTAAGTGATTGTTCGTTTTATGCTCCTGGCAGCACTGTATGAGAATTTCAGGAGCTCCATATTCTTGCCCACATTTGATCTTGCTATTGACTTTAATTTTTGCTGTTCTAATAAGCATATAGTAGTATCTCATTATGATTTTAGTTTGTGTTTTCCTGTTTCACATGTGTTTACTCTCTTGCGCATATCATGATTTATAAATTTAAGTTTTTTCTGAGAACCTGCCCTTTTGTAGCAGCAGGAATCATGCCTACTTTGTTCACCCATTTGTCCACACACTTAGGACAGTACCTTAATAGTTAAATGCTGAATGACCAAAGGAAAGTTTTAAAGTAATATTAATAGAAGAGTCCTTGGTCTTTTTAAGGTACTCATCCTGAATTCAGAGATTTTTAGTGTTAAATGCCAGTTCTGCCAATTTGCCAATGTGCAACATTAGGCAAGCACTTATTTTAGCTCAATTTCCTCATATTTACAATGGTTATGTCTTCCTTATTCTATTCTTCCTTATTCTATTGCTACAAAAATAATATATCTATATTATTCCTTATTCTATTGCTACAAAAAATATCAATAATATATCTATATTCTTCCTTATTCTGTTGCTACAAAAAATAATATAATTTTTTTTTTGAACAGTGACTGAGATTTATTTAGCACTTAACAAATGTTAAATTGTTTTAAAAATGTATTTGTATTTTCTGTATTAATTCTTACGGGGGACAAAGGAATGATTGAACAAGGAATACCTAATTTTAGATATCTCCCAGGCCCAGAATTAAGTTTCTATGAAGTGTAAAGCTGTCTTTCATTTTCTCAGCTACCACTGAATAGAATATGTACCATGGCTGTCAGTCCTGTTGCTGTTATTGCTGCTAGGATTCTCATTTTCCACTTACCAGTATTCATAATAATTCTAATGTGGCCTTGGAATGTTTTCTCTTCCTGACTCTTTCTTGATAGCCATTTATTCTCCATCAGCTCAGTACAAAGTAATTGTTGCAAAATACCAATTTTACCACGTCACCTGCCTCATCAAATCACTACTATCAGTAGGAGCATTTTTTTTTAGCTTGTTAGTAGTTTTATTGTATTGATTACATGTTGAAATAATATTTTGGACATACTGGGTTAAGTAAAATATAGTACTAAAACTAAGTTTACCCGTTCTTTTTATATTTTATTTTAGATATTTAAATGTAGCTACTAGGAAATTTATTATATATGTGCCTTGCGTTATATTTCTGTTCGGTAGCACTATTTTAGACAGCCCAGCCAGCTGTGTCTTATTCTGAAAGGTTACTGTATTTTGATTTACCTTTTGACCCCATTCTTCAACCCCCTGCCCCCCACCTCTGGCAACCACCAATCTGTTCTCTATCTGTGAGCTTGTTTGGTTTTGCTTTTGTTTTCCTTTTTAGATTCACATATAAGGGAGAGCACATGGTGTTTGTCTTTTCCTGCCTGACATATTATTAGTATAATGCCTTCGAGATCCAACCATGTGGTTGCAAATGGCAAGATTTCATTCTTCTTATCACTGAATAATATTACTCTCCATGTGCCACAGTTTCTTTATGCAGTCATCCATCGATGGATACTTAGTTTGTTTCCATATTTGGCTGTTATAAATAATGCTGCAATGAACATGGAGGTGCATATATCTTTTCAAGTTATGTTTTTCATTTTTGGATAAATACCTGGAAGTGGAATTGCTGAATCATGTGGTAGTTCTATTTTTAATTTTTTGAGGAACCTCCATAATGTTTTCCATGGTGGCTGTACCAATTTACATTCTTGTGCACCAGCAGTGCACAAGCCTTTCTTTTCTCCACATCCTCACCAACACTTGTTATTTTTTGTCTTTTTGACAATAACCATTCTAACAATTGTGAGCTGATATCTCATCATGGTTTTGCTTTGCATTTTTCTGATGATTAATAGTGTTGAGCATCTTTTTATGTACCTGTTGGCCCTCTGTGTGTCTTTGGGAAAGTGTTTTTTCAGATCTTTGCCCATTTTATTATCAGATTTTTTTTTATTTTGCTATTGTATGAGTTCTTTATATATTTTAGATATTAGCCATCAGATATATGATTAACAAATATTTTCTTCAATGCACTTAGTAGGTTGCCTGTTTACTTTGTTTGGTTTTCTTTGCTGTGCAGAAGCTTTGTAACTTGTGTCATTCCCCTGTTTATTTTTGGTTTTGTTGCATTTGCATTTGGTGTCAGGTTGAAAAAAATCGTTACCAAGACCTATGTCAGGAAACTTACTGCCTTTGTTTTTCTTCTAGGAGTTTTATTGTTTCAGGCCTTATGTTCCAGTCTGAGTTGAGTTGATTTTTACGCATGGTATAATATAGTGATTCAGTTTCATTCTTTTGCAAGTGGCTGTCCACTTTCCTGAACACCATTAGTTCATGAGACTGTCCTTTCCCCATTGTATATTCTTGGCTCCTTTGTCATAGATTAATTTACCATGTATGTCTGGTTTTTGTTCTGGGCTCTTTATTCTGCTCCATTGGTCTGTGTGTCTGGTTTTGTGCCAGTAACATATGGTTTGCATTACTATACAGTTGTTATAGAGTTTGAAATCAAGAAATGTGATGCCTTCATCTTTGTTCTCTTTCTCAATTTATCTTTGGCTATTCAGGGTTTTTTGT